>NC_079559.1:10055000-11440000 GCF_015846415.1 Triplophysa dalaica
CCCTGTGCCAGGATATGCATTCCTTTTTTGAGCAATACACAAAGAAATTATTCTAGACATACATCTTCTACCTGAGCATAAACATATTACCAAAACCCCAACAATTATTTACCAATTAACCACAATTATTAACCATGGAGATAAGCTCTAAGGTATGGCAGTTGAGATCGGTTTCCACCCACTGTCATGAAACACTGGGGAAGAACCCAATTGCAGGCAGCAATACAGAAAAAAAAAACAAAGACCCTCGCGGGGGTAAAACAATATAACAGACAAGGGATAAATAACTAGACAGACAACACAGGAACATAAACTGATTAAACTAACACTAGACTAAAACACATGACATGATACAATAAACTAAGACTAGACACACTTGAAAATACACCAAGCATTTAAGCATTTAAAGAGATCAAAAGCAACAGGGAACATGTGGGGGGTATGAATTGATTAATAAACAATAACGAGACGAAAGGGCGGGAACAGAGACGAGACCTAAAAGCTAATGCTCACCCAGACCGCCTGGAAATGCCTCGTGTAATCACACCCCCACAAATCTACATCAGTTCGTGGTATGATTTGACTAAGACCACCCTAATATATACGCAAGTGAGGTGGATATAATAAAATATATAAAAGAACCAAAAACGTAAACTACTTCAGTTTGTGTGTATTGAATTTATTAATTAAATATTATTGAAATATTTTTAGAATATACTTCACTATTAACATCCCTTAACTGTTGGAAATGGACAGGTGTTCATTTTCATCCAGTGATATTTGGAGATGTTTTAATAAATCTAATTAAAAAGAAAAAAGTATTCAATATAAATACATATTGTTTAACAATAACAGCTTAGATTATTTTATTTAAAGATTATTTCATTTTAAAAGGTTAAATAATAAAGTTACTTGTGTGTGTGTGGAGTTTGCATGTTCTACCCGTGCCTCGGGGGTTTCCTCCGGGTACTCCGGTTTCCTCCCCTGGTCCAAAGACATGCATGGTAGGTTGATTGGCATCTCTGGAAAAAAAATTGTCCGTAGGGTGTGAGTGCGTGAGTGAATGAGTGAGTGTGTGTGCCCTGCGATGGGTTGGCACTCCATCCAGGGTGTATCCTGCCTTGATGCCCGATGACTCCTGAGATAGGCGCAGGCTCCCCGTGACCCGAGGTAGTTCGGATAAGCGGTAGAAAATGGAATGATAAATGGAATAATAAAGTTAATAATAAAATTAGTTGTGAATGTTGAATTGATGGGTGAGATTGGATTTGGATTGGATTTGGATTCAATTTCTTGTCATTACACGTATACAAGTACAGTGTAACGAAATGGATTAAGAAGAAAAACACAGCATAACATGAGGAAAAAGTGGTGAGAAAAGAATACACATAATACACCATAGACAAGACTTGCAACAGGGGAAGTTAATCCAGCTCCTGCAAGCAGCCATCAGGTCCAGTGCCCATACAGCACCGTTCACCGACCTGCTTATCAGGCTGGCGGCTCAAAGCGACGGAGGCGTGGCACCAGGTGAGGGCAATGTGTGTATGTGTGTGTGTATGTGTGATAGTTTGTAATCATCATGAGTCTGTAGAGTGGGGGAGGAACACAAGAGCGTCTCACTGCAGTGCTCTTCACAGGGTTGATTTTCCAGCTGCGGCCTTGGCCAGTGCTGGTCCCGGCAACCCTCATTGTCCATTCTGATCTCTGATACCATCAATTTTTCTTTCCAAAGCTGTGAGGATCTCCCTGACACAAACCATATTTCGGTTAATAGTCTCTGAAGCTGTGGGAAGAGCGGTCAGCATTGTGAGGCTATGGACAGCTGTTCCCGTTTTATGAATTTTTCGATAACCCAGGGCAAAGCCTAATCCAATCAGCACAAGACCTGTTATCATGGTTCCGAAGAGGTAGATATCTTCAATGTTTTTTTTCCACAGTCTTCTGCGCGCGCTATGTGGGCGCGCCTAGATCTCTTTTACGGATCTAGCGATCGATCAGTTATAATTTACAATGGCTTCACTCGAGTTGTAGTTATCTCATATTCATAAAATGTTTGTTAGTAATATGACATATCACGAGATGTCGGAAAAGTGGCCATGCTCTCTGTGGAAAACTTTCAGATTATGGTCCGTGAGGTATACTAATGTCACAGTCACCAGGTGGAGTGTCCTTTCAAATCCACTAGAGGGCACTCCCCTCATCACCCGGACTGTCATTGCACACTACACTTCCCATAACCCATTGAAGGAAACACTGCACACTGATTATTTTCACCTGTGTGTAATTATCTCATGACCTCTGTCCATAGAAGCCTGGTTTGCACTCTCACTCATGGCGAAGTCTTTTTTTTTGTGTCAACTGCATTTCTGAGCAATAATGGAAAGTATTACCTAGATAGGTAAAGTTACAGGACTACAATCATTTGGCAGAAAACTAGGTTAATTCAGCTAATACTGATGTAATGTCTGGTTTTGTTTGCGATGCAGCACAAATGTGTTACACATATAAACGTGTAGTTATGGATATCAGTTTGTCTACTTGACATATTTTACACATTATGTCCTACAATTTTTTATCAACCTTACATGTTAGGTGTAGCTTTTGTTTTTCAAGATTTGATATGTATGTGATTGCCTACAAGCTTTAGCAAACATTGCACTAATGCACAGCCCTCTCAACATCAGATGCTCCATGTAAGTGAAAGTGATCGATTTGTCAGTTATGGTGACCCATAACTGAAATGTGACCTCTGCATTTAGCCCGTCCAGTGAGTAGTGAACACACGCACTGCATGTCCTGAACACACACCCGGAGCAGTGGGGAGCTATCACTACAGGTCCTGGGGAGCAAACGGGGGTTAGGTGCCTTGCTCAAGGGCACTTCAGGCGCCAACTGCTGGCCCTGAAAATCAAACCGGTGACCTTCTGGTTACGAGTCCGACTCTCTAACCACAACAGTGTTTTAAATCCCACAGCCCAAAGTGTTTTAAAGCATGTTGCCTACAATCTTAATACAATATGTTATGATACATTGGGCACATTTTTTTTGAATAGTGACCATGTCCTATACACAGTTAACTATAACAGCTGTTATTCTGTATACAGAACAGAAAGGAAACCTTGAAGGGACAGTTCACCCAAAAATGAAAATTCTATCATCATTTACTTACGCTCAGATTGTTTCAAACTTGTTTATATGTCTTTGTTCTGCTAAACACAAAGGACGATATTTGGAAGAATGTCAGGAAGAAAGCAATTTACTGCCTTTATGAAAGGCAATACAAGATGGTTTGCTAAACGCAGGGTTCTTGGTGGAGTGTAGAAAGGTGTGTAAGTATGCCGGTGCAGATCCAGTGATAGTCCTGTGGGCAAGCATTAGTGACTTGAATCTGATACGGGCTTCAACCGGTAGCTATAGTGGAGAGTAATGAAATGGGGTGTCACATGTGTCACTTCTGCATTCTGAACCAGCTGGAGTGGTTTGATAGCCTTTCCAGGAAGACCTGCAAGGAGAGTATTGCAGTAGTCCAACCTTGATATTACCGAGGCCTGGAAAAGGAGTTCTGCTGCATTCTCAGTGAGATTGTTTAACCTTTCTAATGTTGAATAAGGCATATCAGCATAACTGCATTGTCTTTGCAATGTGATCATTGAAGGACAGCTGTTCATCAAATATGACTCCGAGGTTCCTGGCTGTTTTGGAAGGAGTGATTGTGGTATTACCAAGTTGGATGGTAAGATCGTGTTACACTTTGGGGTGTGCCGAAAACCCGAGCTGTTCTGTTTTGGCAGGGTTCCGATGGAGGTGATGCTCTTTCATTCCGACTGAGATGTCTTCTAGGCAGGCTGTAATGCCAGCTGCTACAGTGGTATCGTCTGGGTGAAACGAGATGTAGACCTGGGTGTCATGAACATTACAGTGATACGAGAAGCCGTGTGCCTGTATGATGGGTCCCATGGATGTCGTGTAGATGGAAAAAAGCAGCGCTCCAAGCGCTATAGTATTTAATTTCCCTACTATGGCAGGAAATGAGGGGTGAGATCTGTTTTGTGACTGACATTCTTCAAAATATCTTCTGTTGCATTCAATAGAACAAAAACATTTATACAGGTTTGAAATAATCTGAGGGTGAGTAAATGATGACAGAATTTTCATTTTTGGGTGAACTATCCCTTTGAAGTTTGGAGAACTTACAGTAATTCACTTCAGTTTCTACTCCCTGACTTTTTAATATTTACATACTATTTTTAGACATTACAATGGTATTTTCTGTTCTGTTTCTTTTTCAAAACTGCATCCATGTGCTCTTTTATACTTTGAGCACATGCCCCTTTAAAGGAGCCATTCTTTTGCAGTTTTTGAAGCTATGATTATGTCTTTTGGATTTTTATCAATGGATCTTCATGCTTGTAATAAAGAAAATGCTTTAAATTTCACTTGTTTCAAGTCTATTGACTTCTGTCCCTCTTCTAACAGAACGCCTGGATTTCTTCCGGTCTATATAAAGTCCCTCCTTCCGAAATGGTCTGATTGGTAAAGCTGACCAGGTCTGTCGTGATTGGTTCCCCTTGTTAGAGTGTGAATCTCTTGATAACCAAACACCACTCCAGCGGCTCTTCCTCTTCTCCAGAGCCATTGAGAGAGAGAGTTGCGTCTTCTTCGTTGACTCCAATGGAACATATTATACAGCACTAAAAGAGTGGCACACAGTTTGCTTACATTGCAAAGTCAAGATTGATTAAAATTTTGAAATTGTAAATGAAAGAAAATTAATAGATCACAAAAAAATACATTTATTTGAATCTATATAATGACTTTTTGTTGTGCGCCAGACCATGACTCTTTTACATTTACATTGACATTTATGCATTTGGCAGAGGCTTTTATCCAAACCGACTTACATTGCAGTAACCTATTCATTTTATACTTAGGTATGTGCAATCCCCTGGGATCGAACCCACAAACTTGCGTTGTTAACGCAATGCTTTTACCACTGAGCTACAGGAAAGCATTTAAAATTATTAAAATATGAAAACACATATTATACAGAGTAAATCATGACTATAATGGTTTGATAACAAGAAGACACCTAATTGTTTTTACAGTTTGTAATGTAAAATCCTGTGATATTTCACATAATATTACGGCTTTCATTTTTATGTATGATTTTTCGGTTTATTACAACCTGCCTCTACTGTCTGTGTTCTAATTGTGAAAAACATGTAAATTTAGGTTGCGTTTCCTATAAGGTTGTCTCTTATCGTGCTAGAAAGGCTCTAGTCGTGTTTTCCGAATTATACCTTAGGAGGTGACTTTCATGTCACTTCAAAGACCGAATATTCCTTTTTGTCTTTGTCTCTGATACAGTGTGTTATATGTTTTACAATATCAAAGGTGTTATCAAGTCAAGGAAAATCAATCAAACTCCCAGTAGAAGTTATGCCTGCTTGAAAGAAGATTAGTGTCTGACCTTGTTAGATTGAGGTGGGTCTCTACCCTTGTAAGATATTACTTTTGTTTAGGTTGAAAGTTTAAGAGTTTAGTCGATGGAACATCCAGAAGCAGGTGTAAGGAGTAGATAAAACACGCAAGGTTGGAAAATAAGTTTTCTCTATTTCAGCCTTCACATTCCTCAAGAACTTGATGTGGATGGTGTGGGGGTGGAACTGATAATGATAGCTTTCCCATCTCGTTGTTTCAAAATTAAACCAGGGCACAGGTTTATCAAACAGAAGCTCTGTTCTAAAGCATATCAATTATCTCCCCTGTTTAGATACTATGGTGGATTCTCTAATATATTATTGCACATTTAGCCCTCATTTATGAGTTCCAGTACTTGAACACAAACTGCATGCACACCATATATCAAGTCACGAACACTAGGTTGTTTCACAACCCTGTATATGTTAAAGAGCATATGTTTGTTTGTTTTTTTCTTTTTAATTTTGGGAAGCAAAAATATAACTGTAGCGAGAGCAAAGAGGAAGGGCCAGGTAGGCCGGATTAAATATAATAGTGGCAAAAGAAAAGGTGACAGGCTAATAAAAAGACCGATTGGTGAACAATGTGAAAAACAACCTGAGCGTTCTGTATAAAGTTTGGAGTCAGATGTGCATTGGTTAGATGACTTCAGATGATTTCTGAATATCTCACTTTGTTGGCTCAACTCTTGGCATCTGGAACTCTGGAGTTGGAAGACTGATTTGCCACAATAATACCTCATTCAACTTAATGATAAAGTTGCAGATCATTTTAGAAGCTACAAGCAAGCATATAAATGCCAACACAAAAGATTTATATAAAAGCTAATCTTGTTGTTCTTCATATACATTATAACAGCTGTCTTTATTATGGCTCATACTCTTTTAGGCTTGTGCTCCCAGGCACAGAATTGGTTTGAGCGGATCTCCTCTGCACATGCCATCAACTCCCCATCATTGAACAACTCATTAGGAACTTTCAGAATAGATGGATGGGACCTGCGGAGAGAGAGAATCAGAGACAGAGAGTATATTAATAACAGGTAGCTCATAACACATGTTGCATATCAAACACTACAATGTTAATTTGTTTATAATGTTCATGATTCCTTGTTCTGCTGTGTTCTTGAGGGCTCCCCCTGGGGTGAATGGGGAGTGGTTGCACCTGTTTGCACTTCCTGTATGCTGCCATTTTAGACAGGAAGTGATGTGGCTGAGGCAAGTTTGAAAGGGAGACAGTTTGTTGACCAATTAAGGATTGACTGCACTTTTTGGAGTGGATTTTCACAATAAAATAAGTCAACATTCCCAGCATTCAGCAAACCTGCACACACAGCATGCATGCAGTTACAAATAACCCCACTACAGTTCAGTTCAGTGCAGATCTACAGTTTACAGATTTACAGAGAGTGCAGAATGCAGTGCAATGAAAATAGAAAAGTATTGTATGTGTGTGTGAGAGAGAGAGAGAGAGAGAGAGAGAGAGAGAGAGAGAGAGAAAGAGAGAATCAGAAAGAAAGAGCATCCACCTGCTACACTGATGATGGTCTCTGACTCCACAGCATGTCCAGATTCATCCACAAAGTTGATTTATGTGTTCTTTGGGTCACATCATTGCTTTAATAACAAACCTTAAGAACCCAACATACCTCCAAGACAAGCAGTTGTTTATTTTGACTGTCCTTCTCCATAGGGACATCATCTTTGTTGTATCTCTTCATGTCCATACCCATCTGATCCTCCTCCAGGTACAGCAGTAATTCAAAACGCTTTGCATAGTCCTGAAACTTCAGATCCAAATATGGATCATTAGGGGTTGGTGGGGAACTACCATTAGTCAGTACTTGGTTTATATAAAAGTGTTAATTAACTATAAATCGTCCTTTAATCCAACATTATATCTTTCATTCAGATAATAAAACATAAATAATTGCTCACTCACAGTCAATTCAGTCATTTTGGTATGTATGTAAACAGTATAATAACGTAATTTTCAGAATTTTCTGTTACAGTTTTTACACTTCGTATTATGTCAAAAACATAATAATAATTTTACGTTTGTGTATATGTCCGATTTTAAATGTTTTTTTACAGTCAAAAATCGTAGAATTACAGAAAAAGACTACAAATTTACACAAAATACGGGATTTAACTGTTTTATTGATGATCCAAAGTTTTGTTAAAAATAAAAGTTAACACATTAGTTCTGTTGCTTTCTGACATAATGTATCTCAGCATATCTCACCACTACAGAAAGTAGACTTCTAAAAATAATGCTTAATGCAAATCTACACCATTTTTTTCAAGCCAACAGTTAATAGCCTATACTGTGAACAAAATAAATAATTGTTGCATAAATATTAGCCAAAAGAATATCAAAGAGAGAAGCATAAAGATATGTGATGTAATGTTTTACCCGAGTGTTGAAGTAAATGCGTCCATCTTTAGTAATGCGGGCGTCTTTGGTTTTACTTAAGGCACACATGACACTACTGAAGCTTGGATCACTGACTCCGTCCCTGGATTCATTTATTTAACAGAACCATCATCATTTAATACGCTGTTTATGTGTAAATATATATAAAGAAAAACAGTAGGCCTTCAGAGTAGAACAATACAGCACCTGTTTTGAAACTTGTTAAAGTAAATGTCTCTGAGCTCTTCTTTCTCAGTAATAGATCTCCTGTTGGATCCCAAACATTTACATTTACGTTTTTATGCATGGCTGAATCTTTTATCCAAAGCGACTGTTATTGCATTATCTAATACATTTATACATAGGTATGTGCAATCCCGTGGGATCGAACCAACAACCTACCACAATGCTCTTACCACTGAGCCATAGGAAAACTGAAACAGTTTTATCAAAATTTTATTAAAGATGCAGTGACAAGTGTTTCAGTGGAGTACCCAAAAAGCTACAACAATATATATGTCTTACACAGCAATTAAAAAGAGATGCACAGCAGCGGTTTATTACTTACATACCAAAAGAGAAGAGTTGTATGTGAATACACATCTATGTATGAAAATGAAGAGACCATTGCAAAGTTTCACTTCAAATCAGCATTTCCAGATTGTATTGTGTCCATTCCAGTCTAGTGTTTGTTAAATTTCAACAAAATCAAACCTCATGAGTGACAAAGTCATCTTACGGCAATGTGAAAGACTGACAGAATGACAAGACACATGAAAACTGTGATAAAAATTCAGGTTATCACATAAAAATTACATTTAGAATTTTCCTATGTAGAAATATTACTGTTTAAAAGTGAAATTAACTTGTTTTCTTTCCAGTATTCGAGGTCTGAAAAAAAATACAGAGCATCTCTTTTGTTATATTGACCTGTTTCTTCAATTTTCATTTTCTGCAAATAAAGGCAAACAGCAAAAAATATTTTTATTTTAAATTTGGAAGAAATGTTGTTAGGATTTCAAAAATGAAACAAAAATTATAATTTGAAACACATACCTATAAGTAGTAAAGTTTTTCTCTGAAGGGGTCTCTTATTTTTTATAATGATTTTTTTAATTATGAAAACACAATAATTATACAGAGTAAATCATGTATAAATATAATAGTTCAATAATAGGATACTTCATTTTTTTACAGTTTGTAATGTAAATCCTGTGATATTGCACATTTTTCACACACTTTTTGTTTTCATATCATTTTTCTCTTTCTGTATCATTCTTCATTTTATTTCTTCTTGTCTCTACTGTCTGTGTCCTAATATTTTCTGTAAATTCTTAAAAACCCTAAAATCAAATGAAATCTGATAAAATCTTTACTAAGACAGAAACTAGAAACAGCTGAACATCATTTCTTTCAGTACATATCAATATCACATCTTTAAGTGCACATTCATGAAAGCTTTAGTAGAGGATAGGGTAAAAAGGGGGTGGAATGGAGAAATTCTGACACTTTGCTAGTGTTCATGTCTCCATTCGGGACTCAGGTGCTGCTGGACCATGCTCTCCTCTGTTTCCACTAGAGGGCAAAACACAATATACGCATTTTAGCTATGCTTAAAAAGTTCTTTCAACTCACAATTTTTAAACTCAGCATTTCAAAATATAAAATCACCTACAGAACAGAGGTTGCAACCCCTTTTTTCAATATCTGACTTTTTGTATAATTTCATGTTTGTTAAATGAAATGTCTGTATGAAATAATCATGTATGTTTAAAATGAAAATCTGAAAAATAAGAGGGGTTGCTAGTACATATATTTGTCAGGTCACATTAACGCTAATTGTTTAATATTCAACATTACCTGCAAATTTTGTCATTTTTAAATTAGCATTTTGCAGAGATTAGCAATCTTACCATTGGTCTCCTGGATATTCAGAGCAAGCAGACGCTCTTCAATCTCTTCTATTCCTTCTACATTGGAAAACTGATACCCAGTGTAACCGCCCTGATCGGTGCAGAAATCAATGAACCTAAAACAAATGCAAACAGCATTAACATCAATGCAAAATAGCATTATCATTTAGACAAGGAATTTGTATTTCATGTGCATTTAAATTATAAGGATTCATACCTGCCCCAGTTTGCATCTGTCCGTAAAATATTGGGGTTTCCCACCATGATGAAAAGAGCTTTGGCCCTTGTCACAGCCACATTAAATCTCTGAAAATATATAAACAAGATAAATCCTTGATAAGAAACAACAAACACTATTATCAGCTGAAATGTCCAAATGCACTAAAAAACGAACCAATTATTTCTATTAGACTAGACGTGACAAATACATTTCCTAGTCAAAATGTTGTTTCTTTGATTTCTCTTGTAAGTTTTTTTCTCATGCCTACCTTCTCATTCTTAAGAAACCCAATGTTGAACGTTTCATCCAAACTGATATACTTCCCACTACTCCGGACCGCTGATACAATGATCACTTTCCTCTCCTGGCCTTGAAACTCTTCGACTGAACCAACCTGCACATACACCAAACATAAATTGGAGAATTCCTTCACCTGTTTTGATGGTTGAAAAGCCATATAAGCGATGTGTGTTAACAGAGCTAAAACTCAAACTGACCTTGAGGTCATTAATGCTCATACATTTCTGGATCTCCTCGTGTCCGTTTATGGCCCGCCTGATCTTTTCCACCTGAGAAATCAAACCACAAGAGTAAAATGTGAAGTGTGATATGAAAGAAATTGACTGGGCTGCACCAAAGCCCAGACCTAAACAGAGAGCCAGATCTCATCAGCCATGAATGGCTTGTTAAACAGATCTTTGCCTAGGTGCCCCAAAGGTTCCATTACATATTATTTTACTACAGTATAGTTCACCCAAAAATGAAATTTCTGTAATTTACTTACCCTCAGGTTGTTCCAAACCTGTAAACATTTCTTTGGTTTGCTGAACACAAAGGAAGATATTTGGAAGTACGTCAGTAACCAAACAGATCTCAGGTTTGGAACAACCTGAGGGTAAGTAAATTATGACAGAATTTTCATTTCTGAACTATCCCTTAAAATATGTTTCCACCTGTTTTCGGTAAGGAGCAATGACTCCTATCTCTCTGGGGGAGATTTTGGAAATGCCCTTCTTGGCCTGTGTCAGGAGCAGCTTCTCCAGGTAGTTCATGATGATGTCAATTTCAAAAGTGTTGAAGAATGAGGGGCTGTTTGACTCTCTCTCATCCTTCCCAGGCACTCCATGGAAAATCACAGGAAATCCCTGAAACATTAGAAAACACGATATGAAAAGTGTGAATAATTAGAGCAGCCAGATTCAGCAACATTGGCTAAACTCAGAAAGTTTCATACTTTTTTGGGCAGATACTCCCAAGTGCAATATTGGTTTGAGATAAACTCATTTGCACATGCCACCAACTGTCCATCATAGAACAACTCATTAGGAACTTTCAGAATGGATGGATGAGACCTGCAGACGGACAAGCATAAACCAGTTCAAAAACCTAAATAATTATTTCATTTCAACTTATAATGGAATTGAAATGAATTAGAATTAAACAGATCTGTTTTTATGTAGAGCCTACTGATTCAGACATATACAATTTTGTGTATTTACATGGTTGGTCCTACCTATAATTTTGTAGAAGTTTGGTGACATAGCGTTTGTCATATTCCATGTTCTCTTTCATAGTATAAAGTTCATTTTGGGTCATCAGCCTTTGCAGCAAAGACACATCTTCAGGAGATTCCAATAAGATGACATTTGGGAAGTAAATGACAGGATGTCAATTTTGGGGTAAATTAGTCCTTTGAACGCTACTGTGCTCTTTATTTGGTCCAATATGTATATTACAGCTTTTGGTGTATGTTTATATCACCTAGTCCATGATTTATAGCAAGAGGAGATCTGAGAATTGGACCCAATTGCCTTGGATCTCCCGCCAAAACAAGCTGTCCAGTCTCAGCGTTCAGTAGCCCTTTACAGATGCAAGACATGCATTAATTTATACACAAACACACACCATGAGATTGGAATGCATTTGAATCTCATTAATAGTTAAGTTATTAAAAACATAACTTCTCACATTTTTGTCACATCTGTTTCAGTGTGACAAAGTGATGTGTTTATAGTAATACACATTAGAAACAGGGAAACAAAAGTGAAGGTCTGAGTGGTTGAGAACCTGCCACACTGATGATGGTCTCTGACTCCACAGCATGTCCAGCTTCGTCCACAAAGATATGAGAGAAATGACCCACAGGAACACCTCCACTGACCAGCCTACCAACACACACACACACACACACACACACACACACACATACACACACACACATAACCTTTACTGTTGTGTGTATGTGTGAGAGAGTGTGAATCTATTGTGGTTGTACATGTTTAAGCTCTTTACCTGCCTGCAGTGACCAGAGTACAGACCAGGATCTTATAGGACATTAGATCTTCTTTACATGGGTAAACAACCGTATCTCCCTCCACATTGCTGTTATTCTTAATACACACAAAAAAATGTTGATTAATTCACAATCTCATGTGCAGTCTTGCTATTTTTGTATAACACATTTTGGTTAGATTAAACAAATGCTTCTTATTTTAGAGTTAAATAGTCATTGCATAAAAATTGTTATGTCTTCATAAACATAATCACAAAGACACCGACCACTAGATGTACAGGGACGTCTTTAGGGTTGCGTGAACTGGCGTAGATTCTGTAGATTTTCCCTTTGTCGACATGTTGGCTGCTGATCAGTTTTTCACACAGTTGATCAGCGGCACTGTTAGATGGAGCACACGCTAGAATAAAAGCATCGGCCATATTCTTCTCCACCTGAGAGTTTTAACATTTATACCATAAACGTAATGTAATGACAATACAACCATATTCATGCAGCTTTGCTTGGTGTACTGACCTGTTTGATGGCCTCCACTATGGTGACAGTTTTGCCAGTTCCAGGGGGTCCAAACACCAAGTATGGTGCTGGTTTGGACACACCTTCCACAATGTTGCATACTGCACTGTACTGTTCATGATTAAACTCCAGCTTTGAATCGAAGAGGCTACACAAACAAAAACAAATGAAATGCTTCTTACTGTTTTCTTTCAAACATGTTTAATATGATAATTGTCATGATTCCACCATCATGTCATGTTTATTCTTGGTCTTGCGGTGCAGTCATGGCAGAGCCTTGGGTTTTGTGTGAGAAAGACATGGCTTTGTTTATATTTTGGCTTGCCATGTGCTTTCTCGTGTCTCGTCGGTGTTTCCCGCCCTTTCGTCTCATTAGCTTTCCCTGAGTGTTTAACACCCATCATCTCTTCCTTGATAATGATCCTTTGTTTGTCTCCCCTTTAAATAAGCCTTGTGTTCATTGTACTGTGCTTGTACCTTGTACCTTGTACCCTGTACCTTGTACCTTGTACCTTGTATGTATTGTGCCTTGTCTTGCCAAGATCCGGTTAACCTTGTGTCAAGTAAGTGTAGTTTAGTGGTTGTACTAAGTGTTTGTTTTCCTAGTCTAGTTAGTCCGTGTCCTTGTTGTCATTTATAGTTTATCCTGTCTTGTTTTCCCCCTCGTGGGATTTGTTTTGCCTTTTGTAAAAGTGTCTGTTATAATAAATATCTGTTTAACTACCACCATCTGCGTGCATCTGGGTTCTTCTCCCTGCCGAAACCCTGACAGATAATGATTGAATAATGATGTATGAATGAACAATTAACCAATGGAAAAATGCAGTTTTCAACATTAAAGAGCTGTCTTGCATTGGTTGTAGCCAACATCAGGGGCAGTTCTAAGGTGAGTGGATACCCGGGGCTTAGCCCAGAGTGCATACAGTGGCGTAGCAAGTCAGGTCCGGGCCCATATGCAAAAACTTTAAAGGGGTCACCTCCGTCTGTTCCCAACCGCGTTTACGCACTACTGGACATCGGTTGTTTACACGGGTATGTTATTTAAATGTTTATGAGCGTCAATCGCGCTCAAATAGTAACGACAGACCCCAAGGTAGCACAAACTCCCGAGTGCCAGAACGAGGGCAAAAAAAGCATTGGCGCCAATAGCCCTGGCAGCCCGATCTGAGTTTGAATCCCATCTCTAGTGTCTTTTGCTGGTCCCACTCCCCTGTCTCAAACCTAAGCTTCTCTGTCTTTTCACTAAAAAAAATTAAAATTTAAGTTATAAAATATAACTTAAATCTCACCTTCTTTCTTTCTTTTGTTTGGCCACCTTAATTAGATTGAAATTGACAAGCTCATATAAATTCAACTTCAGACCGTCTCGACATAGCAAGGTAAACAAGTAATGTTGTACATTATACAATAATAATAAGTGTAAATGATTATGTGTATTAAAATTATCCTCTCTACTGCCCTTAACCTCACCATACACTTTAATATTAAACACCTGTTGGCCACTCAAATATTTTCTTCATTTTGTTGAAAATAAATGCCGGTGTGATATGAGATGTGATGTGAATGTAGTTTGGCAAAAGGTGTATTCGATCTTGCAATTATGTTGCATCAATATTACTTGTCACATGTCTTACTCACAACGCTACAGGAGCTGCAGATGTGCAAAAGATGCAAAATGTAAACGCCCCCTAAGTGAATCGTACACGGCATGGTAATAAAACATTCACGGCTTTACTGAAAACTTTTGCGACTTCAGCCCCCTTAGCCCCCCACTAGCGCCGGCCATGGCCAACATACATTTAATTGAAATTGATTGTAATACTGATTACTTACCGAAGTGAAGGTTGAGGCAAAGGGGACATGTCCCTTGATCCCACAGGGAATAACACATCTTTGAGGTTGTGCTGGACCGCCATGTGAACAGCTCTGTGACCCAGTCTGATTGGTATACGATTAACCGTGAACTCTACACGGAATTTCATCTTCTCTATGAAATTATCAAGGAACCTTAACACACATACAAAAAAAAGGACATTTATTTGATTGATTTAACTCATTATGCCTTATGGAATCATTTCATACCATCTTGAGAAGCCCAGTTTGACCTTGTCCAGTTCTACTTTATGGACAAAGCCCTTGTATTTTGTTACACTTGATGCATGGATTTCTTCACTCTTGGTTAGAATCAGATGATCTCCCCTCAGAACTGATGGACGATTCTCCGATACACCAGGAAGCTTCAGCACAAGAGATTTAAAAACATATCTTTGCGCATTAAGTCTCTCTCTGTGATTCTTGAAATGGTTTAACAAAAATCGTATCTGTTTGACTCACGTTTAACACCATCAGTCTTTTGTCACATTTGTCTCTCACTAGGGTGATTTTGTCTTTGTTATATCTCTTAATGTCCACATGCATCTGACATTCCTCCAGGTACAGCAGAAGGTCAAAGCGTTCTGCATAGTTTTGAAACTCCAGCTTACTCTGCAGTAATGACCTAGAGACAATCAAATAAAAGGACACAATCATGTCTATGAATGTTCAAATATTAAAGTGATAGTACCCCCCAAAGAATAATAATTCTGTTATCATTTACTCGCACATTTTTCTTTTCAAAAATGCATGGTTTTCTTTCTTCTGCAGAACACAAAAAGGAAGATATTTTGAAGAATGTTTGTACCCATTCACTTCTATTGTATGGACACAAAACCAATGCAAGTCAATGGGTACGTCCATTGTTGGGTTACCAACATTCTTCAAAAGATCTTCCTTTTTGTGTTCTGCAGAAGAAAGAAAATATGCAGTTTTGAAAAGAAAAATGTGCGAGTAAATGATAACAGAATTTATTTTTTTGGGTAAACTATCACACAAATTGTACAAAATATAAAAAGTGATTTAGAACCATACAACCATATATTAGGTCACGACTATCGCATTTCTGTTCTTGCATACTTTTTTTGGGTATACTAGTCTAAAATGTGAAAAAAATATCTTAATAAAGAATAACAACTGGTTTGGTGTGTCACTAGTCGGAACTCACTGTCATATACTATATAGCACTAAAAACTGATATCAGACTGATTATAAATGGCAGGATTGGAGGTTAAAGCACACTTACTGAGGTTCTTGAAACTTTCCTTTAAGAGTTGGAGAAGCACAGTTGTCCTTCAGGAGCTTGGCCAGCTCGGGGATGTGGGGGGGAGGAATGTAATGACCCAATGGTAAAACAGTTTCAAGAAAGTTCTGAACACAACTACAGGATAGAAACACACAGACAGACATTACATTTGTAAATAATCATGTGTAACTGACATTTGAAGTGATGTTTCATTCCAACAGAGATCAAAAACACAAATTTTTATTAATTATTTAAGTATTTTGATTATTAATAATATTGTAAAGTAATATTGCAATTTTTTTATAATAACAAAAATGACAACTAGTCATATTTTACTTATATTTAATATTTTATGTAATTGTATTAGTCATATTTTTTTATAGGATAATTCTAATAATTATTTGATTATAGTTATTTTTATTAATTTGTAAATATTATTATATATAAAGTCATCATATATTATTATAAATCATTATTATTATAGTAACTTTAAATAAATTCACGCACTCCTCAGGTCGAACACCCTCATCCACTCTGCAGTTTTCTGGTTCGAAGGTGTCGAGCCTTATGGGTTTAAATGGCTCGGTCGGGGCTAGTAAAGATGCAAGCTTAGTCCTGTACACAGCTTCAATGAAGCGCACAATGTGGAAGGGACGGGAGGTGGCTTGACTGTCCTTAAATTCAAATGCCAGAATAGCTAAATAAACTCCCACATGACTGGACTTAAACCTCACAATCACCTCATACTTCTCACCTAACAAACAAAAAAGTAATTTTTAACAGGTCATGTTACCACATGTAATCTCCAAACAAAACAATATGACATTCATTCAAAGTAACAGATTTGGCCTGATGTTAGGGTGCCTCTACTCACGTGGTTCAAGACGATGCGGATTGTTGCGTGTGACTTTCTTGGTGTCTTCCAGAGTAAAATACGGAAGCCATTGGAGGGTTGTGTAGTATGTGAAATACACCACATCCTGACCCGTGTTCTCCACAAACATCTTCAGATCATGAACTTCAGCTCTGTCCACACAGAACTGAATCTTGCCATCCTCAATCGGCATCTCTGAAGACACTCGAACTCCATACTTATCAGCTATAAACTCAGACCTGGGAAAGAGAAGAGCAACAACTCAGATGCTATTTAGTAAATAACCGGTTAAGTCTACTGCAATATGACACACAGTTCAAAATGAGCAAAATGAATGGGGCTCACCTGTGTGTACTGTTAAGGCTCTGCAGGATGTCTTTCGCAAGCTTTCGTCTTCCTCTGACTCCGTCCTCTGGTCCTCGAAAAGTTGGCTCCTGGGCACGAGGAGGTGCTTGTGAGCTACTATTACTCAAACTAAGCGCATCTTGGTTTTGCCTTTTCTGAGGGGGTCTAATCCATTGGTCATGAAACGTTCTTCGGATCTGATGGGAACATGATAGAAATTGTGTTTGCTGACTGCTTCATTACATCTTAGTAGATGGTTCTTGTTCAGCCCATTAATATACAAACTTAATGTTTATCATTATTGAGGTTAATTAACTCTTTTTATAAAAGAGATGCAAAAGAAGTACCGTATCATGTTTTAATAACAATCATTTTGTATCATCCTAACAGTATGCATGAATCCATATATCATACTTCAGTCTTGGTTAATACCCTAATCTTTCAACCATCTTGTTTGGACAGCAAACAGAAATTATGAAAACATACCGATTCAATATTTGATTGATAAGTTTCCTGATTCAGAAACTTGTTTGTCCTCATACCACAGCTTTCTTTCCTGCCAGTCTTGATCCCACATTCACAAAGATTTTGTTGTTGTGCCCCTAAGACTGTCATCAGTAACATACTGTACATGAATTTATAAATTATGCCAAAATGTGTGTAAGTATCCTATTTCAGTTCTAGTGAGAAGAATATTTAGCTAAATTTTCCCTTTACATTTACAAAAATAAAAATCGGAGTAGTAATAACGTAGCACAGAATTCAACAAAACCAAAGCACATACTTAATTATTGATGTAGAAAACAAGCATTTGTGAAATAAGACTTTTGACTCAAATCCATACAGTTGCTAAGATACATTGCAGTGTTTAAACTCTTTTATATATTTTTTAGTCTTTCAAACCAACACTTTGCAATCTCGAGTAAACAGAAACTATAGTGACACAAAAGTGCAATGTGCACCCATTGCATAATTGTGAAAAAAGCTAAAAGTCAATACGGGCAAAAAAGTATCTATAGCAATAATAATCTATACTTTAAATTAAACAAATCAGAGACTATCCAGGTACCACTTCGTCATTATTTTACCGTATTAACAATTTACCAAAAAGCAAGACAAGTTTAAAAGGGTGAAGTGTATGCCCAGATAGCACAAGTACAGTTCATCTGTAATATGCTAAAGATCTAGAGAAGGAAAATATGTGTTTCATAATCATTGATGACAAATATTTTATCTCTCAGTGCTATTTAGCAACTATTTTTGGACCCTCAAACGCTAATTTTTATTTTGCGATTCGTTATTTTTCTTTGGCAATTTTTTTGCACAATTTGCTTTGCAAAATTTATAAACAAATATATGCGACACTGAATCGGCTCCACATCATCGTTAAAACCGATAACTTTAACCTAAACATTTCATAGAAGCTCATAATCACTCAATGACACATTAAGTACTGAGAATAATGCAAATAAACTGGTAAATAACGGCTAACGTTTCAGTTTTCTTACGTTGGAGTTGAAGTAAACGCGCCCTCTAGCGACACGCGCGTTGTTGCAGCTCTGCAAAACATGGATGATCTTAAAGAAGTTCGGATCTTTTACACCCTCTCTGCGAAAATAAATAACTGATTATGCACCTAAGTGACAGTATCTGTAGTATTTAATATAGGCCTACACTATCTACCACTTAAATGGCGGTGTTACCTGTGCCGAAACTCTTCATTGTAAATGTTTTTGAGCACGGCTCTTTCAGTAATAGACCTTCTGTTTGTTTCCTCCAGCAGCTCTATAAAATCCAATCCAACTGCACGCACATCGGAAAAAGACAGCTGATTATTCCTCCTTCTCCTACTCATTCTTCTACACTACGATGCCAAACACTTAATGGTAATTTAATGAGTCCGGGGACAGAAACACGGGTTATCTCCCTCACCCGCCTATAAAGTCAACACGTCACGTAAATTACTTGTTTCTGCGGAACAAGCACGAAACGAAACTTAATAGATTACGGTCAGCGAGGCCACACCCACCGCTGGAATAAAGACATTTTCGCTCTTTGACAGATATTCTTTGTCTTATGTTTGACTCACAGGTGTGCTTAAACCTGACCATGGGCAACAGGTTGTGCCAGACTAGAGAAAAACAAATGAAGGCAGTTCACCAATGTAATGTTGGTTCGACGTTGGATGTTAGACGGGTATTCAGTCGCGAATAACGTCAAAAGATCTTTAATGGATGCATTTAAATGTATACAATATGGCTTATTTGTAAGATATTAACACGTAGAAGTCGACACAGATGTCAGTTGATTTGTTTAAATATTCATTAATGCGCTGAAACTCATATACGCTCAAGCAGTTACACTGGTTAGGGTTAGGGACCGTCTGCAAACGACGTGACACTACGGTGGCCGCTAGGTGTCAATGCGCTGCAACAGAAGAAAACTACGGTGGCCGCTAGGTGTCACTGCGCTGCAACTGAAGAAAATACATGCAAACACAAAAAACACAAGCAAATTCAGAAAGCATCTTGATAAGTTTGACGACACATGCCCTGCAAATACTCGAAACACAATCAAACACAGAAACGCGCTGCATATACTCCCAACACAAACAAACACAGAAACGCGCTGCAAATCCTAGCAACACAAACAAACTCAGAAACGCACTGCAAACTGCACAGACGACAACGGAAGTGTTTCCAGGGGACCGCAAAAACTGAAGCACCTGATTGGGACGCGCTTCACTTTGACTGTTCGAATTCGTTAGTGGAGTTGTCAGCCACATTGAAGATAACTTTATTTTAACTTTCTTAACGTACGTCTGTAGGATATTATTAGCCTGTCGATTTGAACAGTTTAACAAAAACGATGAGACGTAGTAACTGCTCATCTTACTTAAACAAGTGTCACTATATAAAAGTATAAAGGTTTAAAAAAATGATTAAAAACTTATTCTAGTCGACATAGTCAGTGTGGCTGACAACTCCACTAACGAATTTGAACAGTCAAAGTGAAGCGCGTCCCAATCAGGTGCTTCAGTTTTTGGGGTCCCACGGAAACACTTCTGTTGTCGTCCGTGCTGTTTGCAGCGCGTTTCTGTGTTTGTTTGTGTTGTGAGAATTTGCAGCGCGTTTCTGTGTTTGTTTGTGTTGCGAGTATTTGCAGCGCGTTTCTGTGTTTGTTTGTGTTGCAAGTATTTGCAGCGCGTTGCTTATGGGATTCCTTTTGTGCCAATAAGTACGAACGCGAAATAAAAAAACCCAAACAAAAATAAACAACACGAAAGAAGAAATACACTTTGAAAACGAAAAAAATGAACTCAAATTGCAAACTTTTAACATACTTTCAAACAAACTGCATTCATCATCAAATGTTTTCTAATGATCCTTTTCGAAAATCATTGTTTATGAATACGATGCCCGAGATTTCGTTTGCGCTTCATTATTTTTCGTTTACGCTGCAAAAAGTTACGTTCGGACTTTTGGCACAAACCTCTCGCGTGGGCGGGAGTTAACAGTGCTTTACTCTCATTGGCTAGTCAGATTTTGATCGACAGGTCCGTGACCTGGAAGTGGAAGAAGTCTTAGTGGCGGCGCGCAACTTTAGAAAGCGATCTGGAGGTGGACGGTGAAGTTACTTGTGATTAGTTACCTTTGTTATTAAACGGGTTTTCTTGCTACAGTTTGGATTGAAATGTACGGAGCCCGGCTAGTCTTTTTGCATAACCTTACATTTTTAGAAACATCTACTATTCATTTACATTCTTAACAAGTAGTGTTGTTATTTTCCTCAAATGCGGTCAATTATGTAAATGAATAAAAGGAACCAGTGTTTAAATACATTGTACAGAATACTGTCTAGTAACTCTGTCTTTCTCTCTCTCTGTTTACCCTTATGTGTTAAAACTGTTAAGCGCAGATTGTTTATTCCTTATCATATGATATGGACTGATTTGATTTAATTCAATATTACTTTGGCTTGAGTCTACCTTATAAAGAGATCCTTTATATATTTAAGTGTCAAACACAGGATAACTATTAGTCTAAAGACACTCAAAAAAATCCTGTGTAGAAATGGACTATTTGGATTTATTGACAACACAAAAACAGCCCAATTAGGGATATCCAGCGACATTTACGACGTGGAGATGCTGACCCACTTGCTGGAGAGAGGAGCTTCATCTATGGCAAAAGCAAAGTTTCCAAATTTAGGGATATATGACAGAAGTCATTCACCTGATGTTTTATATGTCCCAAAATAATCTGAAAAGTGTTTAACAGGAATACAGACCCTTATGTCATTTAATTTCTGTTATACAAAATATATACATTTTGAGAAATGTGTGGTGTCCTTAACATGGAAGGCTACTATTACTTCTAAAACTAATAATAACCATATTAATTATTCTAATTATTATTATACAATAAGGGCAATGTATTCTGGTTATCAACATTCTTCAAAATATATTTTGTGTTCTGCAGAAGGAGGTCACATAAGTTTGAAACTATATCTACATGTTTGTTTTGATTTTATGACCAACATAATTTCACTTCGATTCATGCTGTCCTTCGTTAGGAATATTTTCATGTTAATCATATTGTCTGGCACAAAAGTATTTTTATGCTTTAATAAGATTTCCTGTGTCTCAGTGGTAAGAACATGGCGATTGGTTCGATCCAGTATATTGCACAACGTCAGAAACAAATGTATAATATAATGCAATGCTCGTCGCTTTCAAAGCATCAAAAATACTTAAATTATGTAAATGTTCTGTTTGAATTCTATTATGTATCGAGACAAAAACATGATCTCTATGTATGTTTCCTCACCGGTAACCGACTACCTTGCGAAGCTTATAGTTTTTTGTAAAAAAAGTAATCACTTGTTTTTGGGTATTGATAATTGGCAAACCCATGGATTTTACTACGGTAACCATGTTCTAAACAGTAGTGAAATAAGGGCTGTATGCTTCGTGCAACATTTTAATAAATCCATGATTCTACGTTTAATAACAAAGGTAACTAATCACAAGTAACTTCACAGTCCACCTCCAGATCGCTTTCTAAAGTTGCGCGCCGCCACTAAGACTTCTTCCACTTCCAGGTCACGGACCTGTCGATCAAAATCTGACTAGCCAATGAGAGTAAAGCACTGTTAACTCCCGCCCACGCGAGAGGTTTGTGCCAAAAGTCCGAACGTAACTTTTTGCAGCGTAAACGAAAAATAATGAAGCGCAAACGAAATCTCGGGCATCGTATTCATAAACAATGATTTTCGAAAAGGATCATTAGAAAACATTTGATGATGAATGCAGTTTGTTTGAAAGTATGTTAAAAGTTTGCAATTTGAGTTCATTTTTTTCGTTTTCAAAGTGTATTTCTTCTTTCGTGTTGTTTATTTTTGTTTGGGTTTTTTTATTTCGCGTTCGTACTTATTGGCACAAAAGGAATCCCATAGTTGCTGTGTTTGTTTGTGTTTCGAGTATTTGCAGGGCATGCGTCGCCAAACTAATGGAGATGCTTTCTGAATTTGCTTGTGTTTTTTTGTGTTTGCACGTGTTTTCTTCTGTTGCAGCGCAGTGACAGCTTGCGGTCACGGTAATTTTCTTAGTTAAAACCAGTTATCTATAACATATATAATATAATATACTAACATAATATTCAGACCATATTAACACTTGCCCAGGTAGTAGGCTAGGTTAAAACTCTTGAATCAATGTTAAAACTGTTGATTTGTCGATGTTCATGCATCAATATCAATTTTGGCCCGCAAATAATGTTGAAAAATGTTACAATTTCAACAGATCACCATTATCGTGAAAATGCAATAGCTACTATAAAGGTTTTCTAGTTGCACTCTAGCATAGTACAAAACCAAATATAGATTAACATATTTACTGAGTGCTACAGTGTGATAATAAGAAAGGCATTTCTAAGAGTGTATGCTGTCTTCTACTGCCCCAAACCTAAGTGCTCTTTTTTGTTTGTTTCGGCCACTGCCCCTAAAAATGTCTATGCACTGCTCTGTTGAGGTCGATAGCCTTTCTGTCTGCAGCACTCCTCCGACTTCCACCGCGCTGGCCTCCAAGTGTTACGTCTTTGGTCGATAATCAACATTTCATTTAGTCAAAAAAAATATTAAAAAAAATATTATATTATAATTGGCATCTCTGGAAAAATTGTCCGTAGGGTGTGAGTGCGTGACTGAATGAGTGAGTGAGTGTGTGTGCCCTGCGATGGGTTGGCACTCCATCCAGGGTGTATCCTGCCTTGATGCCCGATGACTCCTGAGATAGGCGCAGGCTGCCCGTGACCCGAGGTAGTTCGGATAAGCGGTAGAAAATGGATGGATGGATATTATATTATAAAATATAAATCCTATATTTAAAGCCTGAAACATAATCTGCATGCACATATGGGATTGTTTAACGTGGTGCTGTAATTTAACGTGCTTGCTTTACTTATACTAATGTGGTTGTTAATGTGAATCACCTCATGGGTCACGATCAAGGGGGAGAATTCCAAAGGCTGATAGCTTTTAATTTGCATGGTTTTGATTTATATTTTGTCACACTAATTGATTAAATACGCTAATATTAAATTCCTAATAATAAACCAACATCACAATCAAAATGTTGTTCTGTGAACCAGTAACAAGACACCCTTTGAGGTTGACATGTCAGAGTTTGTGTACTTTTAATAAATTTATTAACAATGATGAATGTCAAACTCAGTCAGAGCAACTGTTTTATGTCCCTCTAGGGGGCGCTGTACTGCACACTTTTTAGAAAGCTTCCAGAGCTATTTCTCAGTTACCACAATTCAATGGCTTTTTTCTGTTTTACACTTTTGTAAAATAAACCAACTTCTAAATGTTCATCTAGGAACTGGTAACAAGACACAAACTTAGGCAGAGGCTAGAAGAGCCTATTTATTTGAAATAAAAATACTTATTTGTTGTCATTTAAATATAGTGCCTTGTGTTATAGTTATGTGCATGAAACCATTTAATTCCAAAATCCAAAACCAAAACATTTTATTCAATGGTTTGTATCCTGATTTAAATATGAGGCCTAGACATTGTTCTTTACACAAGTAACAAGACACACCCTTTGAAATTGACATATGAATGTCATGGTTCCGCCTCACCACGCCAGGTTTTTCTTGGTCTTGAGGTGGAATCAGACAGGATTCCTTGTTTTATGTTCTATTTTGGCACCTATTAGTTGCCATACTCTCTCTCTCTCTCTGGTCTTGTCATTGTTCATGCCCTCCTGTTTCTCAGTTATTGTTAATTAGTTTATTCCCTACACCTGTTCCCTCTTGATTTGGTTCCCTATACATTGACCTCATGTCTCTTGACTTGTGCTGGTTCATTGTTTGTGTCATCCGCGGTAAGTCCTGTTTAGTTCAGTTTATTGTAGTTTAAATGTCAAGTGTTACTCTAGTTAAATCCTTGTTCCTCTTTCTATGTTTTGTTTCTTGTACCCCCTCGTGGGTGTTTGTTTTGTATTTTTTTTTAAAGTCTTGTAACCCCTTACCTCCCTGTCTGCACTTGGGTCCTCTGTCTCCATGTCCTCACCACTCTTAGTGTTTCATGACAATCAAACTTTATTCAAACTCCTAAATTTCAAACTGGTCAAAATAGCTCTTTAAAAGACGGCCCTTCACGAAGAAACAGCGAAATGTATCAAACGATTGACCTGTTTAGAGCATCAGAGTAGGTCAGTTTTCTATACCGTCCTGTATTTTGCGTTTGCTAATCAAGGCCGTAGTTCACTACTTGTAAACATAAGCACGATTACTATCGTTACTTGCAGTATGATAAATTCGATTGTATAGTCCACAATGCAATTTAGCAGAAATATGGACTTAAATCGATTTCAAATAGACTTACAATTCTTTAGTTTAGAGAGCCATCCAAATCAGTAATGGGATTTTTAAAGATTTCTCACGCCCTCTTTCGTCCGTGATAGCTTGTTGCAACATTTCTGCATTCAGTGTGCTATTGTGAACGTGCAGACTTGCGTCACTATCCCTATACAGACTGCTTCTGTTTTATGTACCTTGTTTGAAGCCATACTCTTATTTCAATTCGGAAAGAAAAAATAATGTTAGTGGTTTTAAAAAATACGGAGTGTCTGTTTACACTGGGTACAGAAAACCTACATGTTGGAGACTTTGCTCTAGCTCCGTCCACCAATTTGTGATTGGAATAGTGTAAGTGTAAAGTCTGTATTGCTGGACACCGAGGTTCTAACCTCTCGCTGAAAACACTTTTGTACGTTATCTATTACATTACAGATCATAAAGGCATTTGTTTTCAATAAAATTGATGCGAGACTCAATTTGGTTTTTATACCTAAAGTTTAGATTTAGTGTAAGGTTAGGGGTAGGGCTTTAATATCTGAATAAATTGCCATACATTTTATAATTTTTATAAATATTATAATTTACATTCTGTTATTATTGCATAATGTTTAATGCACAACAATACTGAGGTGCATACAGTAATGTTTTCTGCCACTGTTTATAAGTAAATAGCGTCTAACTAATATTTCAACTTAATCCAAAGAAAATACAGCTATTTTCGGTTATTTTAAATCGCATATCGCTAAGAAATACTGATTTTTTTTTCACTTAGTTTAAACAGAACCTACTGCCATTTAAACTTAGCATCTTTCGCCATTTTCACTTAGTGTAAATAGCATCTATTGCTATTTACACTTAGTGCAAATAGACTCTGCCTTTAAAATGTTGGTTGTGGGTGTATGGAGGATGCTGAATAAGTGTGAGACTCCCAAGCTCACTGTATTTTCAGGTTAACCGATTTTTGGATTTTCTTTGTTGATTTTTGAAGAATCCTGCAAAATGAATTTAAACATTAAAATGTTGAAATGGAGATGTAATGCTAAATCTTTATGTACAGTTTTCCAAAGTTCACAAGTAAACTTAAGAGTTTCACAAATCCTGTCGCTATTTTAATTACTTATTTAATATAAAACTTAGTTTGAAAACAGTTTTTATATTATTTTGTATCAAAAATCATTTAAAAATTGGATGCTTTAATAACAATATTCGTCGGATTGTGGTAACCTTATCAACCACCAGGTGTCAGCCTTAACCTTTCATCCCAATTGTGGCCAAACGTTTATTAGCTTTTGAACATCTAAATTTAGTCCAAAAGTAGCAGATTCTATATTTTTTGTCCTGTCCATACCTTATATTTATCTCTCCGGTATATAATTTGTCATTATCCCACCCCTCCATACACACTCTCTCACTTTGATAAAGGTGATATGGGTGGATAGATGTTAAGAGTTTGTCTGTCTGTGCTGAAGAGGCTGCTTGAGGTTCTTATCTTTTCCTGCTTTTCCCTTTTATGACCCAGACAGTCTGGAGAGCCCCTCTTCAGCCGCCTGCCCTCCCCAGGATGAGTGAACCCTGCCAGGCTAACACGCCATCAGTAGGCCCTTATCTCCAGCTGTAGAGGAATTCTCCAGCCATATAAGCAAGTCTCTAACTACTTTGTGTAAAACACAAGAGCCCAAGTCTGTGTCTGTCATGTAGCTGCGGATGTGTTTTAGAAGTAGATTGAGTGATGGGCGAGTGTCTGTCTTGGGTGTCTTTCTTTAAAAGGATGTTAGTGGTGCTCTTGTTTTTCAGGCTTTGATGCTTTAAGGTTATTTTATAGACTGTTTGGACTGATAATCTCTCTGTTTACAAGCTCTACCTTCATTTACAACGCTGTTTACGAGCTATTCTTCCTCTTAGTGTTGGGAAAGAGAGCAGAGAGGGAGGAGGGAGATCGGGAGATGAGAGAGGAGGAAAGAGTGTTTGAGGAATGCAAAGTGCTGATGGGCAGGTTATGGGGTGTATGTGTGAGAACGTGTGTGTGTTATAGATTATAAAACCCAGAGAGTCATGAGAAGGTTAAAAGCCATGTTGTACTTCCCAAAAAAGTCAGCGATAGATCAAAGAGGCTCGGCTTGGTCCTGTTTTTTTACTCTTTCTCAGGTGACAGTGACCGGATCAAGTGCCTTTGACGTCTCAGACCTTCTTTGAGACAGTGATGTGTGCAAAGATGACCATGATTTGATTCCTCTCTTTTAGCTGACTTTTTGAGTGATCATAACGGACTCTGTTTCCAGCTTTAAACTACACCCCAATTTCCACTTGCTGTTTTTTTTTTTACTGTCCGCAGGGCCTTTTGTCTTTGTCAGTCGCACTGTAAAGTTTGTGTTTTTCTTTTATGCTTCATGTGTGATGTATTGCATCATTGTTTTGTTTTCTGTTGTCCCTCTTCAAACGATCTCTCTTCCTGATCCCTTTTTGAGCTGATTTTAAATGCCAATCCCTTTTCTTCATCTAATCCATTTTTTAGCGCATCCCTTTACTTGAGCTGATCTCATAGCTCAGACTCTCTCTCTCTTCTTGGTAATGACCGATCCCTCTTCTATATAACTCTCTCTCTGGTCTTCTGCTGCTATTATAGATGGTAAAATCTGTGTGAACAGAGCAGTGAGACACAGAATAGAAAAAACTGTTTATAAAACTGTGATCCATCGACCATTAACAACCGGCTTAAAGCAGCCAACCCACATAGCTCAGCATAACTCTGCACACCATGGAGAATATCACTGCATGATAGATTCAACAGTGTAAATGAGAGTACTGCGTATATGTGTTTAATCTTTCCCTGTATATGTATGATGGCAAGTTTTTTTGAGTGCCGGTATGCATGTGGAATTGTAGGACAGGGGGTTGGTTTGATAAACACAATATTAACAGTAGCTAACTTAGTACAATTGATTTGTTTTCAATGAAAGGTTGAATACTTTGAGCAGCTATCACATTTGAATTAGTGAATCGGAGCACTGATCAGAAATCGATTTGTAAAAGTAAAAAGTACATTTCTCCGGTTTCAAAGATATTAACTCAACTTTATTTATATAGCGCTTTTTACAATTTTCATTGTTACAAAGCAGCTGTACATGAGAATGTTTGGGTCAGTGACAAAACAGGGTTGGCAAACTGAGGAAATCTAAAATCCTTTAAAAATTGGTTTTTGAAGCATGCATCAGATATTGTAAAATGTACTTGGTGTATTTATGTTGATTTTGTGTCATTTCAAATAACATGTGCACCATTTTTTTATAAAAGTTAAGCGTGAAGGTAGGTCTACCACCTGAAAATGTAAAATGGTGGTTACTCGCTAAAGTATGCGAAATATAAAATATTTTATTCACCTAGATGGAATGTAAACATACTATATACTGTAATTTATTACGAATTTTTATTTATTTAGGTTATCCCAAAATATACATTTTAATGCGTTTTTGCAACATTTATTGGGACATACTGTGACGAATTGCCCAGAGACACAAAGAGTAAGGATCCACTTGCAGCAGTTTATTGAAGGGGCAAAACCAAGGTCATGATCCACATAACAGGGAAAGGTCAAAATATCATGTCATCCATCCATAAACTAAAACAAAAGACTGAAAACATAAAACAAGAGAGTTTGTTACTAGTCCTCAAGTCGTTTTACAACAATAAGAACTTTGTTCATCTTCAGAACACAAATTAAGATATGTTCGATCAGAGAGATTTATGACTCCCCACACAGACAGCAATGCAACATATTGCAATAATGATAAAACATCAGTAATTTAATTATTTCTTTAAGCACTAAATTTACATTCAAATATGGACATCCACGTCATTCTGCTTTGTTATTAAATCATTTATGTATAAATTATATGATATTATAATTAAGTTAAACGTTTAAATGAATGGAAAATAAATATGCATTAAAGCTAGATATTTCAACTGATGTTGAGCAACAAAATTATCCTATTTATCATTATGTGTCTTGGACTTTCAGAGCTTTATTTATGAAGTTGTGGATAAACCTTCAAAATGTTAAATTGTCTTGCATTTATAAAGAGTTTCTAACCGTTGCATGCCCCATTTAGCATCACCAGAGGTTCTTCTTTGTGATTTAATTTCCTGTCACATGTCTTTTTGCACAATATTAGCAAAATTGCTCCTTGAATGGTGGTTAAACCATCTTGACATTTCATGAATTTGACTTCACTCACATGATTCCCCAAATTAATTATATTATTTAGAACAGTGGTGTTCCATTTACTTTTATTTACTATTAAATATGGACTAATGTAAGATTATGCCAAGCTATTTAATATGGTGTTTTAGTGAGAACTTCTTTTTATCAAGACAAGGCAAGTTTATTTATATAGCACATTTCATACACAAGGGCAATTCAAAGTGCTTTACATAAAATGATTGACGAAGAGAAATAAGACGTTTCTTTAAAATGCAAATGATTTAAGATCACAAAACAACTTTTGATTTTAAGAAAAATAAAACGGCAGTAAAATTGATTAAAAATGTTAGTGTGTATATATAAAAGAGTGAAAATAAAAGAAAAAGAATTAAGATTAAATTAGTTTTTAAGGGTTTCGCCACATGGAATCATTCCCCAATTATTAATTCAAAATTAATTAAAACCAGAATTTCAGTCTTGGCACTCAATTTTGACAAATTTAACCCTTTTAAATGTTATTCAATCAGGGGGACAGCAATATTAGTTTTAAAAGCAACACTATGGAACATTTGCTCACTGGTTCCCCCATGTGGTTGATATGCGTAATTGTCTGTAACTAGTGTTGTAAAAACTGTTGATGTATGAGCTTCTCTGTGGGCAACACAATACATGTTAATGTGTGTACTGATGGAACAGAAACAATGGAACGAATGCAGAAAAGTCATTTTAAATAGGCTATATTTTACCCTAAAAATTCAGCAAAGCTGTTCTTCACTAGATTGCAACTGTCAAAAAGACTGTGTCAAATGTGCCAGCCAAAACATACATAACCTGTAAGTGCACCGAAAGTGTTTTGATTGGAGAAACTAAAGGCCGCTGAAAGAATAACTGAATTGTCGTTATCTCTGATGTTACGCGCCTGGATGCAAAGATATGCCTCTGTTATCACTGCAGGGCCACAGGATCACACAACACCTGGAAAGGGCACAATGCACACAAACACTCACTAATAGTCCAGATCAGTGTGAAGAGTCAGAGCTGGCAGGTGAAAAGAAACAAATGTCAATTTGCAGGAATCACCACAGCTGGACAAAAATAATTTATACACCACGGAGCTGTATGAGTGTGTGTTGCAGTAAGAATAAGAACATTCAATTGTAATGTTGAATAATAGTGAGATACATTGTCAAAGAAGAGAACCAGAGAGTTGTAGCCAAACTGTTGAACTTACTCCTCCACAACTAATTTCCTAACTAACTTTATCCTAACTTTACTTTTACTTAAATTATGTTTTATATTTGTACGATTGTACTATGTGATACAATGTGCTGTATTATGTTGTGTTTAAGAGTGTGGTGCCGTGTTGTCTTGTACTGTGTTGTGCTGTGCTGTTCTCTGCTATTTGATGTGTTGTGCTGAGTTTTATTGTTTTGTGTTTAGCTCTGTTATTTGATGAATTGATATTTTAAATACTCGGTTATAGTGTGTTTTCTGCAATGTGTTGTGTTGTTCTCTGCTCTGCGATGTGATGTGTCTCTGTCTCCGTCAGTCGGCTGTCCGTGGGCGTGATGAGGTGTGAAGTAACGCAATCGGTTGTTTACAAACAGACATACAGCCTGACAGGGTGATGCTCTTGTTTGTGTTTTGCGTTCCAACAAGGCTGGCGGACGCTGACCCAGGGTGAGAGGAGTCGTCCGAGAGCAGGGAGTGTTTGAAAAGATGCAGATAAGTTGAGAGAAACATTCCGTACGCTGACCGGAGGCGTATAAAAGCAGAACACTGACACAGGATCAAATCCAACCTCTGCTTTTACTCCAACGGGCCGAACACTTTGAGTTTGAGTTTGAGCCCCTGCTACTTACTGCTAATCTGTTCTATATTATAAATGTAATCCGTCTAAGGGCTTTGGAAAAGGGTGAATATATAATTGCTGACATAACCATTGGTTACAAACAGCAGGTTGTTAAAGAGGTCATACCTGTATCACGTATAAACTATGAATTTGAGCAAGAATAAGGCCAAACCAAATGTTTTCTCCCCTACCTGCCACTGAATACTCAAAGGAAAGGCCTCGGCCAAATTCACGGCAACGCTTGAGCCAACGTTGCTGTGTCAGCCTGGTTAGGATGTTCAAAAAAGCAATGTTTTGATTTCACCACAGTGTTTACATATTTAGGTGGAATCAATTTATGAATTGCTTACTTACAGTTGTCAGACTATGATAGGAAAAAATGAGTGTGGTTGTGGAAAATACAGCAAGAAAAAGAGGCTGACATTACAACCTGTCAAATCACTATCGCCACATCACAAAGAAAGAGAGAATAAAATAGAGGGCTGGGTAAAGAGGGCACGTAGAGACGGACCACCGTGGGTTGTATTAGAAGCACATGGTGGGTTGTGGCAGTCCGTGTTCTGGATTAGGGACTGTGGAACGGCACGACCAGACCTCTGAGATCTGCGTAATCTACAACAGACCAGACCACCTTAAGGTCCCCCCTCCCGCTTCACTTTTACCTCTCTCTTTTCGGTTATTTCGAAGTGTAATCTCTCTCTGTTACAGAGGAGAATGCATGTTTAATATGTCTTAACTGTAAAAAAAATACAGGACAGCCCTTTCACCTGTCAACCAATCACTGCGCTCGTAGGGTACGAGGGTACTTCATAGTTGAATGCATCTTTAAATTAAATTCACACAAAATATCCGATTTTTTTTTAATGAAAAAATCATACAAGTACTGTATTACTATCATGTGTAAATATGTATTTTCTGGCACAGCAACATTGACTCAACATTCAAGAAACGTTCTAGTTATGTTATGCATTAGCTTTGTTTCTGTCAATCTTGTAGGCATCTAATATCAGATGAAAACAGCAAGGAGAAGATCGCCATGATGGATCGATCTGGTCAGTGGCCTCTCTTTCTCTCTGCCGCTCAGGTGAAATATGGCTTGAGTTGGGTAAACGTTTTTTGGCCTCCTCCGCAGCTGACTTCATTTGAAACGGAGAATGGTTTCATGCTGCTTGCAAAATCATAACTCAGGCAGGCAGGAGGAGAAGTCAGACGCCGGCCAGAAACGAGGCCCAGAGATTTGAGATGCTCAGTCTATCTTCTCCGCAGGTACGCAGAACAGAGACACACACGAGACCATCTCAGGTCAGAGGAACTGTGTCCCCAGAGCTCATCTTTCAGTGATGCTAACAGATTCAGAGGGGCCTTCGCTCGTGTTTCAACTGTAGGTTGAAGAGAAGAGTTTTACTAGAGATGCACTGACACACATTCCAAGCTGATCTCTGAACAAGCTGAAGACAAAAATCTGGTCTTTTTATCTGGTTGTCCGTCCATCAGTTGATCATCTGTCTGTTTTGTTGATCTTCAGTCTGAATGTTCTTCCAATTTATGTGTAGCACCCAGAGAACAGAGATAAAAACAAAAAGAAACCTCTTCTGTTCCATCAAATCAAAATGACATCAGGGAGAAATATCACCGTCAAAGGTACTTCAATTCTCTAATATCATCTGCCAATAGTTTTAACACGGAGGCAAGAAATCCTGCCAACGGCGATATCTCTCTCTCTCTCTCACTCTCCTCCTCTTCTCTTCTCTTACTTTCTCTCTCTCTCTCACACAATTTGTCTCTGGAGAATGATGAAAGAAACACAAATCATTTAGCCGTAGTTGTCGTTCTTAGCAATAACAGTTTGATTTTGGGGTTATAAATGATTTCTCGAAGTGATATCTGGCAAGCCTGGTGATATATGAGCACTTCTAAGCTCAGATCTCTCTATTAGGTCCAATCCACAAAAATATGAATATTTTGGATCTATTGTTGAAGTCTTACATTTTTATACAAGAGATGTTCAGTTGTTGCCAGATTTGTCCGGGATTTTGTCTTTGGAATTTGTACAGCTCCATTGTATTTGTTTACTATGTCATGCTGTTGAATATATCCGTAGTGTTCTAATTTTATTATTGATGGACTAATCCGGTCTAAAAGGTTGGACCCTGGTATAAAATATACAAAACAAAAAATCTGACACTTTTTTTTGTTAGAATTTTGAGTTTAAATTTTAGAATAATAATGACAGACAGTAACAATACCCAGAAACTTTAAACTATGTTCATATTTTGGAGGGATATGTGGGTGACCTTTCTTATAAAATATGTGCAAGAAACAACCATCATCTATAACATGTAAAGGACGAATGCATTTGGAAAGGAAAACTTCTCTATAAACAAATGCACATTTGACCTTCAGCATTGCAGAGACAGAATTAAGACAGAAAGTATCTCATTCAACACTGCTCATTTGCTCATTTCCTTCGCATATATAGTTAATATAACCATCTTATTTGATAATTATGTCACCAAGGCCTTATACATTTGATTTTACTTGAAGAAGAAAGAAACGAGAGAAAAACTTTGTGTAAATCGAAACAGAATATGTTTTTCGGCTGTGCTGCTTGAGCTGCAGCGCAGAGCAGGTTTGTCCTGGCTCGAATATCAAAGCTTTCCTGTAGCCTGTTCTACATTCAGGCAACACACACACCTGCAGCAAGTTAGAAATGGTGTCATCGCTCAGAGAATAGTGAGCTACTCTATTTTTCTCTCTCTTTGACTTCTCATGTTGACCCCCTCCAGGCTGAAACTTCATGTGCGGCCCTTGCAGCCACACACACATACGTACATGCATCTACAAAGCATTGAAAATGGGGAGATGCTTTTACAAAAGTTATTTGCTCTACATTTAATTTTACAAGTGCTTTGTGGAAGTTCTGATTAGTGTGAGTTTGCATAAGTGTCACAGATTCAACATTTGAACTTGTACGTAATTTATTACAGCTGAATACATTTACATTTATGCATTTGGCTGACGCTGTTAACCAAAGCGACTTGCATTGAATTATCCTATACATTTATTTCTAAGTATGTGCAATCCCCTGGGATCGAACCCACAACCTTGCGTTGTTAACGAATACATAACGCAATGTCAGCGAACACATCATTTGAATGTGTTACAGAGCTTTTTATTTACAAAATGCAGTTCAGTGAATCTGGTTTAAACTCGATGAACTCAAAGGCTTTGTTCAGACAGGCAGCACAAATCAGATTTTTGGCGTATCCAGCTTCGATCTTTTCAATTGTTTGTAGTCTGAACAGCCCAAACCCTTATGAAATTTGACTTTACAATCTCCGTCAAAAGCACATATATATGTGGCTTGAAATCCGTTTAACATCGCATTTTGTGAAATGCGCTTGAATCATTCGGAACTCAACATGACTGGAACATCATAGTGCAGCTGTGTTTCAGTTCCCCTATTTATGTTCACATGTGCCATTCACTATGTAAAGAAATGTAAATGAGCAAAGGAGTGGTTTCAGAAACAGATCTTAAAGGGACATTTCACCCAAAAATGACAATTCTGTCATCATAAGGTTGTTCCAAACCTGTTAAAATGTGTATGTTGTGCTGAACACAAAGGAAGATATTTGGAAGAATGTCAGTTACCAAACAGATCTTATCCTCCACTGCCATATAGAGAAAATAAATACTATGGGAGTCAAGATGGGGTGAGATCTGTTTGATTACAGAGATTCTACTAAATATCTTCCTTCGTGTTTAGCAAAACAAAGAAATGTATATAGGTTTGGATCAACCTGATGGCGAGTAAATGATGACAGAATCTTACTTTTTAGGTGAACTGTCTCCTTAAAGCTCCAGTCTGTAGCCTTTGCATCTGCATCGCTGCATTACAGTTTACTTGTTAACTGATTTTTGTGTTACTCAAAAAAAAATGATGAACCTGCAACATTACGGATTTTAATGCCAGATATATTTATGTAAAAAAACTTATTTTTATATAAGAATTAGATTAGAATTATAAAAGAAAAAGACTTGTGTTGCTATTTACAATTAAAAAACAAAAAAGGCAGCATAATGTATATGGTTAATATTGGTCATGTAGCTCTCTGTTAAAACACCTTTATGAAAAAAGGCGCTTTTTATTTTTCTTTAAAAAATAGTCAAATAAAACAGATAAAAACTCGACGATATGAGTGAATTATTTACCTTGTATGAATATGTTTGAGGTATAATTGAAGAATATTGGGAAAAAAAATATGTTTTTATTCTGCATTTCAATAACAATCACATTGCATTTACGTTGTTTTGAATAAGTAATGTTCAATTTTATTTAAAAAAAAATATATATATATCAAAATACAGCTGACTAACACGATAAAACATGGTAATGCAATAAAAAAACATGATTTTGACTATTTAAAAAAAATCTTCAATTTATTTTAATTAAACATTTAAAATGGCTGTTATGTGATTAAAGTGATAGTTAGCCCATAAATAAAAATCCTATCATCATTTACTCACCCTCTTGTCAATTCAAAACTTTTATTACTTTCTTTCTTCCACAGAACACATAAGAAGATATTTAGAAGAAAGTTGGTAACCGCACTTCTATTGTATGGACACAAAACCAATGCAAGTGAATAGAGGCCAGTTAACAACATTCTTCAAAATATCTTCTTTTGTGTTCTTCAGAAGAAAGAAAGTCATACAAGTTATTAAATGTTTTGAATTGACAAAAGGGTAAAAGTTTAAATTTGTATTTTTGGGTGATCTATCACTTTAACCAAATAAAAGTCTGACATTAATTTACTCCCCAGACAAGATAGGTGACATCAAAGTAATCCCTGCTCCTCTGCTATAAATAATTTCTATATGTTCCGATCAGTTGAGAGCCTACACAGATTCACATATTTATTAACGCATTCAACTTTTTTTAAATGTATGAGCAACCACATGACTCTGAAACAGTGTGGAAGGCATCATTCTCATATAATGCAAGAGATTCTGCTAAATAAACAGCTCAGCTTCCACAAACCGGATCGCACTGTGTGAAAGAGCGAGCAAGGAAGACAGACACTGAGAGAGACAGAAAGGGAAAGTGAGGCACATCAACACACTGACCCTGCACAGAGCTGACAGGCCTGCTGACGGAGACACATTAACTCACACACACACACACACACCCACACACACACACACACATTATACACCATGAGGCACTATGACATGTTGAAATGAATGAACAGATGTGATCTTATACAGAGCACTGGGGTTGTTCTGCTCTGCTGTGCTGTAAGAGGTGGTCTGCAGTAACAGCTTCATGTCTAAACATAATCATTACATAGAGCTATTACAGACCAGAGAGAGAGCAGTCTGTGAATGTGGAAATAATACTGAAGAGAAAACAAAAAGAAGCAAAGATAGAGAGTGAGAGGGTTGCGCCAGGACTTGTTTACTTGAACAAATAGTTGAATTAGTTATAAACACATTAATCTGGTTGACCAGGATGGAAATATGCCAGGGCAAGATTTTCCCATATTAACCAATAGCCAGAGGTTGTGGATCACTTAAGCGGTACAACAAACATCGCATCCCTAATTGTTACTCTACATCCTTTTTTCAAAACGTGAATGTAAAATAATGTTTACCTATTAAGATAAAGGCATTATCCAACCAAAAAAGAAAATTCTGTCATTATCTAAATGCCAACTTTTCATTTTAAACCTTTTTACTTTTTTCTGCCTAAACCAAAAGAAGATAATTTGAAGAACATTGGTAACAAAACAACATTCTACCCCATTGACTTTCATTGTATAGACATAAAACCTTTTTTTCCACAGACTAAAGTCATACAAGGACATGAGGGTAAAAAAAATGAATCATTAATGTAAATTAAATAATTTCTTATTTAGGTGAACTATCCCTTAAAATAATGTTTATGTCATATTCCCTCAGAAATTTTTGAGAGGTTTATTAAGGCAGTTTTCGATTCATGAGATCTGTGGTTAAAAGTCTACGTTCACCACAGATCTTATGTTAGACCGCTGTGATGAATCACTCGAGTTGGCATACAAATTGACATCATTGACTGAACTGTTTTATTTGGTAGCTCAGAAGTTAGTCCGACCACTTATTTATATTGTGAATTATGTTATTAAAGTGATGCAAGAAACAAAGAACTGCTACATTCTCTTCTTAGCAGACAGACAGTGAGGGGGCCCAGCCTGTAAAGGTCAATCTTTTGTCAGCTGCATGATGTTCCTGCCTACTCAGATCTTCAGTATGTGCATGTATTGTAAATTTTACCTTTTTCGCAGAAGCTCAGAATATACAACAGTTGACGGAATGCTCAAATGGTGATGCGTCATAACATGTGACCCTCGCTGCATGACTGAGACAGACAGGGAAGAGAGAAATAGACAGAGTATCTCTCGCATCATTTCCTGATGAGTGGATCTCAGTGCTGAGTTGGATCCTGTCAGACCCATGACACACACACATACAGGTTCACAAGTTATCAAACCAGAGTTTCCTCTTCACTCAAAAATACCCGATGAACACCTAAATAGAGATTGTTGATTTATTAGGGCTGTCAAACGATAAATCTCGATTAATTGCATGTCAGTGTACTGTGCGATTAATCGTTTGACAGCCCTATATTTGCTCAGCGGTTCTTAAGGTGTGTCAGATTTTCATAGTTTGTGAAATATTTCCTAAAAGGAAAAAAAGGAACAACCCCAACCATTGTTTGTTTTTTTAACCTGGATTATTTCAACCCAAATTGCTGGGTTGTGGTAACCCTTAATTTGGTCAAATATACAAAAATTCTGGGTTAATTTATCTCAACGGTTAGGTTTGTCCCGTTGTGACCCAATCTTGGGATGAAAATAATGCAGAGAGAGCAATGCTGCATTTTCAGAAATAGAATAAAAATATATATTATAGTTTTATAAAAAGGCACAAACTTATGTTTAGCGATATCACATTTAGAAAATAACCCTGCAAAATAAATCCAAATAACTTCTGTCATGATGCTTGTCATCACCGATAAGATTCTGGGGTACACAGCAACCACTTGTCTTGGTGTGTGTGTTTGTACAGTATTTGGAAAGAGCTTTAGTTTAGGAACACTCTGTCTTTATGAGAAGTGGAACTGCCACTTCAGAGTGTCTGAATTTGAACGGATTCCATCATGCTGTCGGACCATCCAAAAATACAAGACCATAAATTAGTGTGAAGTCTGAGACAGATGACAGCATGAACCGCTCTCTCTCTCTCTCTCATTCTCTCTCGCCTTTCTCTCCAGTGGAGGTATATTTTTAGCTCCTTTATTGTTATTGACCTTTACTTCTATTTTTGTGTATACTCATAAATTCATACTGATTAATGTTAATTGTCACTTATGCCTGCTCTGCCATTTCCATCATCTGTTCTTGTTAGAGCCAGGCTGACTTTGGCTTACAAGGATCACAAGATCATCAATTGACCCTGTTTTAACACTTAAGTTAAACACAAAAATGAAGATTCTGAGTTAACCTTCCCGTGTAATGTGCTGGTTGACACCATTGCCACCAAATTGTTTGAACATGCAGAATACATTCAGCGTTGGTGTTTGCAATCTCTCATGACTGTGAGTCTTCTGCTGTTTCCGCGTTAGTCTTGAAACATTGAGTCACAATGATTTTTTTGCGATAATCTGCAGAATGGATTTTAAACTCTTTTGAATTTGAGTGTACCACACTCTTAACACATGAACAGTTAGCATACAATATGCCACAGTTTATCACATGTCAGATTTTACACATCTTCAGAGCTTTGTGTGTTCTGGGGGTGAATATTCTGTGCGGGCCTTATAGATCATAAACCACACAAAGTAGTACTATACCATTTTAGTGAATTGTCAGCAACAGTTGAGAAAGGTATTATAAAATAGCCGTCGGATGATTTCTGAGTGGGCAGGAGGACACTCGCAGTGCACTCATTCCTGAAACGGTGCCAAACCTGACAATACTGAAGAGTTAAGACCTGTCACACAAGCACAGCTTCATATTCATACACAGGTACAGAAATAAACTGTGAGCTCATTCTCTCAGGTGTTCTTGGTCACTGTGGTCACCTTGAATGACTATTTAGTCTACATTAGAACAGGCAGAAAGAAGGACAGTGGGAGAGAGAGAGAGAGAGACATGACTGACTGGAGTTAATCTCATACATGGAGTTATGGCATTCTGCATGTGGCCAATCCTCAATGTTCAATATCACAGTAATGGTTTATTTATATGCCATTATGTGTTGGTTTTATAATCTTTTTCTTTTTTCTTATGTAAAAGTCATTTAAAGAAAACAAAAGTTCTGACTGTCAGGATGTTGTTAAGTTTAAAAGTTTAGATTTTACTTCGTCGTCTTTGTCTCTCAGTTTGAAAATCATAAATGAAGCATCTTATTATAAACCAACTAGTAAATTCAAATTGAAACCAAAAGTTATGACATGTCTTTCTACATTGTTTTCCCACTTTCCGCTCTCTTTTCTTGTACAGCTGTGCTGTCATTCACTATCGTTTGTTGTTCTATAGTTCTGTTTTATTTACCATTAAGTCAGGTGCTGAACTGATGTGCACAAATATTCTTTATAGAAGAATATATATATAATAATCTATCAAATAATGTTTTTGTATTTGTGGTGGAACATGCATTATATATAAAACAAAACTTTAATCCAATTTGAATTTTATGTCAGTTTATTAGGACCTAAATTTAAACCAAGACCCATAACAGGTAAGACAGATGAGCTGTGCTTTAATGAAATTAATGTTTTACTCATCCAGAGGCATGCAAGAGGCAAATATGTGATGTTTTGAAACAAGAATCCGTGCGATGTTTATACACAGCAGCGCTCGTGCAAGCTCTACAACCTTATCTGTAAACATGAGCTTGTGTATTCAGACACAGACGTTGAAGACCTCATTATTGCTCTTATTATAGGGAATGCTTCATCATGCGAGTACATTAAAATATTTATTAAATTATTATAATATTAATAATTAAAATTGTCTGTCCGCCAAGATAGCTATACGTTTACTATAATAAAACCTGAGTTAATTTCCCTGAGAGATATTTTGCCGGTACATGTCAGTCAGCTTATATCCTAATTTGCTTGTTCGTGAAATACTAAAGTAAACAAATAGGGACACTTAAGTCCATTTTGTTTTTTCAAAGGGGGGAGTTGTTTTGATTAGCATCTGTACCTTAAAATGTTCCTACACCCCTATTTTTACACGTTTTAAAAGGTTTGCTTTGTGAGCGAGATCTCAATTGAAAATGCGACGTGTCGTTTGACCCTCGTTTTTCAGCAGGTGAAAGGTGCGCGTGTCTAGACTGAACCAGGGCACAGCGCGTATCCCGCGCGAGCCTCTCCGGGACTCGGTCTCATTGAACTCTACCCAATAAGAGCGGAGGGACGGCGGGCTGTCAACATTCCTATGGCCCCTCTCCCCCCGTCGCCCACCCCTTCGGTCTGCAGTTCGCACAGTTCATCGCTCCGGTTTATCTCACGCAGTCTGCTATCAGCGCTCGCAGACAGCGAGAGGCGACTCCAATGGAAAAACGGAGAAGCGCGCGTTTCGCAGCTCTGGGGATGATATCTGTGCTGAACGCAAAACGTTGGGAGAAAACGTGGAAAAGTTGGCGCTGTCTCTGATCCAATTGCACCTCACCAAGACTTCATCTGTTCTCAAGAAGAGGTGAAAAAAAAAGAAAAGAAGGGTGAGAGCTCTTCCAACGCGATCTGAACCTGCCGTCTGGCTTGGATTATTTCTGCTGTGGTTGCCAGCTCCCGGGGAATATTTTTATATGGCACACGCTAATATCCGGGCAGATACATGATATCCGTCCGCGCATCGGAGCTCTACGTTTGCCCAACTATCAGTTCTTCACACTCATTTCATACAATACAGAATTGTGTTTTCTTATCATTGCTGCCGGACGCATCCAAATATGTTTGGCATAAGTGAAGCTCTTGGGTCGCCCCGGATCCTCTCCAGATCTGCCGCTGTTCCCGGTCGCTCAGGATTAAGACATATAATCAGAAACGGTACATGTTCACCCTGCGGTACTCGCGCGTCCTCGCGGTTGTCTTGTGCGTTCATATTCCTCCTGCTCATCCTCACGCCGCGGGTGGATTCGTCCTGGTGGTGAGTACAGTCCAGCATCTCCGCGCGCCACCGCTGGCGCACGCTTGCGCGCAGACACGGTGCATTTTAATGCTTATGATAACTGAGGTTTTTCGGGGTTTTACAGTTACTGCACATTTCTAAATATTTATCATATCATAGGTGTTGTGTTATTTGTCTCTTTTATTTGTTTTTATCGTAATGATGCGATACAAGTGAGGTGAAGCTTAAATACAACATCTACGCCACACTTCAACCTTTTTTTAAAGCAAATGAGAGGCTAATTTAATAAGAAACAGCGTTTTTTAAACTTTGAGCAATGTTCACATGAGTCTAATTTTATGACCATTTGAAGTGTGTATGTGGTGGGCAGACACACAGTTGGTGTGGGGATGCCATCTAACACACACGTTGCGCTCGGTGCAGGCGCGCAGTCTCTCCGCTCTAACCACCAAGAAATTGGCCTTTAAAACGCAATTATTTTACAAACACACAACACAAGCCCTCTTACCTAAAGACATAATTTGAAACGCACATAAAGAATGGGGTTTCCCCCGTGCCTACACGTATATATGGTAACAGGCAGAGCACATCATTATATTAGAGTTATGGCTTAGGTTTTCATGGTGTGCTTGAGGTGTTGAGCCAGCCAATAATAAATACATTAAAGAACCGCACTATGTGACCCACACACACGCTTTGCTGTTGACTACAGTACTATGAGGTTGAACAGTCATGAAAAACCACATGCTTGTTGCTCACTTATATATGGGAATGTGGGGTGCCTGGGTTTTTGTTCATCTATAATGTAGGTGCCTATGTGTGTGTGCAAGATGTAATAGTTAAGATGGAAGTTATTTTGTACATCTAGATCAAAATATAGATATTTGGACAGATGGATAGAGAGCAAGTCATTTTATCCAAATCAGAGCGTACTAAGTCAAGCTGACATTTCTAATGTGAGTCACTAACTAAAGAGTCTCTATTCTTTCTCTCTCTCTGTGATCTGCTCATCCATCACTTTAAGCAGACAGAGCAGGAATCCTCTTAAGCTACTGGGCGGCCTGTTAGTGTCTCATAATAGTGAACTTATTTCACACACACAGCTGAAGTCAGATGTAAGCCAGCCACGGACGTCCACACAGTGAGGTAAAGTGTGTGGGTGCCCTTTGATGTGAACTTCAATTATCCTTGACCAGTGGGTTTTTGTACACATGCCGATCCTACTGAATTACAGTCTTTGCGGAGAAAGTGGGAGGCATGAGGCACACACAAGCTTTGATAATTATCCACAATTAAACAGAACATGACCCACACCATCCCCTCACTGATCCAAATCAACAGAAGAGCCCTGGAGCTTTAGGAGCCTGAGTTTGTTCTTCAATCATAAAGGTCTGTGAATTGTTTTCTTCACAGACTGTTTAGTTGCTTTTCTAGTCTATAGAACTGGCGATTAGACCAATGCTGGCGAATAGGAAAGATGGGCAGATATAGAGAGGTGGAGGGAGAAGAGGTAGGGATTGGGGGGCTATTGACCCTCCTTTTGGGTATTAGAGGCGACAAATTACTACAGTCATACATTCTTTACCCAGTCAAGCCTAACTACATACACAAAAACACACACACACATGTGCAAGCACAGACACTCAGTGTAAAGGAGACCAGATTTCACTGTGTTTTCACAGCATGTGGTTGTGGTCCTGTGTATAATGATTTACTGCTGCTGGTAAACTCAACCTGAAAACCACCAGCGTTGTGTATGTGTCCAAATCTCTAACTATTGAACACAATGTGTGGGTTGATAAAGCCCTGTAATCACAATCAAATGGGAAACCAGAGTTGAGGGAACATACAGTTCACGAGATGGCAGTGATTCAGGTCAATCAAAATAAAGAGGGTTGTTCAGAATAGAAGCTTCCACTTTTCTTTAGAAATGCAAATGTTAGCAAATATAAAATAAACAATAGAATTCAATCCTCCCTTGTCCTGAAGTGACGGAGTGTGTGTTTGTGCGACCCGGCTTGCTGGGATACGGACCGTGCGTGTAAACTTGTGTGTTTGAGAGAGGGGGATTTTATGCCAGTCTCTGTTAACATGGGTGTTTGAGAAACAGTAAACAAATGTTGGACAGTGATGGAACGGAGCAGCCAAAACAGGAGTGGAAACTACACAGAGAGTAAAAGAGAGGGACGACACGCCATAATAATCCAAAAATTAAGTTCATTCAAATTCACTTCTTTGATGTGCTTGGTTTAGAATACGCAACAATCAATATAGTGAGATGTTCATCACATAAAGATCATAACACACTTGAGCGAAGACCAAATGTCACATTTGACCTGAAGAAACACCTCAGGCTCTCAAATCATGTTTCCTGCTCACTATGCAAGTGACTTTAAATAGTGCAGATTCATAACAAGCATTGATTCTTCTAGTGAACGCCTGTTTATATACGTATTATGTCTGTTTTCCAAACTTCCCCCTCTAAATCCAGTAATGACGGTGATTCTGGGAATGATCAAACTCAGTCATCAAAGCTTCTGGCATCAGACAATCCATAATCACGGAATGTTTACTTCAGACTCACTGATTCAGCGCTTTCAGAAAAATGTGCTTTGAGAGGAGAAACTGGAAAAGTAATCTGAAGTGTAATTGTTTGGGGGAATTCTGATGTTAAGCCTCCGTGTTTGCGTGTTTCAGGTATATTGGCGCACTTGGGGCCCGTGTAATCTGTGACAATATACCTGGGCTGGTGAATAAGCAGAGACAGCTGTGTCAGAGGTATCCAGACATCATGCAGTCCATTGGGGGCGGAGCTAAGGAGTGGATCCGAGAGTGCCAGCATCAGTTCCGTCATCATCGCTGGAACTGCAGCGCGTTGGACAGAGATCATACTGTTTTTGGGAGAGTCATGCAGCGCAGTGAGTACTGGACGTGCATGTGTGTGTTTCAGAGAAAGAATGGGAGGAATATTGGGTCATTTGTACAAATTATGTCTGTTAGACTATTATGCAATTTTGTAAGCATGACTGGTTGTTTTAAAACAATATGATGATGGTACAGAAAAACATAGCCAACTATGAAACAAATAGCAGAAATTTACAAATAATCCAAAATAAATAATAACTAATAATAACTTTGATTGGTTAATTTGTCAACTACACACATGTACATTTTATATCCGTGCCTTACGTTTGCCAAATACAGACACATATACTTAACACACACACACTCATTTCTCATATATTGAAGACTGAAGGTTAGTTAACTGTACTGTCAACATAGTTCTCTGTTTCTCATTCGCTGGTTTTGAACATTAATATCTCCCATTTCTCACTACGAGATATTAATGAAACCACAGATCCCAACAGAATCACTGGCCAGGTGTGATAAACAGACAAAACTCCACAAGCTCACTTGATCCTACCTGTTCACTCAATGCCGAACTCTTACGTTTACTCAAAAATGTCCACTGTAAATGGGGTATCTGTTTGGCTTTCCTACACAGTTCAAAGATCCCTGTGTGAAAATATCACCCTCCAGCATTCTCTTTGCTTCTTTACCACATAAACAGACATAGAGGATGTAAATGTTTGGAGAGATGATTCTGGCAGACAGACAACCTCTCGTAGTGCTGTGCGTATTCAGTTTATGAAATGAATAAGAGTTGGAACGCTTGCCAAGAGAAGATTCTCCTATAAACACCAACCCTGCTATTACAAAAATCAGCTTTTCTTCAGAGATTATTTAGCCGTATAAATGATGGTGTGATACAATCCCTATTTAAAATTGAGAGTTTTGCCGTGTAGCCTATGTAGGTTTTGAGATCACTTTTTATGATGGTGACCATAAAAAGTTGACATATATTAAATTAAATAGTGACGGATCAAAATGTTGATGACTTGTGGAACATTTTGTCCAATGAAATGCTTTCTAGAATAGAAATGTGTCTATTTTCTTTTAAGAACCTTTGAAGGATCTTTGGGGAACCAAAAATGGTTCTATGGCATTGCCGTGCACCTTTTGTAGCACCTTTTGAAAAAAATGTGTTAATCCAACATACTTCATTCAATCACAGAGCTGTGAAATAGCGCACACCCCTCCTAACCTTACCGGGGATCGGATGATTTACATTTTCATATTTTCTTGTGTTGAGTCAAACCAGTTGAGTCAGTGTGAATGATGGGAGTCCAAACACACAGGCCATGTTCGCAGAGGACAGGAGGGTCAGAAATAGCAGCCAACCTCGGCTGACTCCGTCGGTTCGCTATCAGACTGCTAACCTTCAAACAGTTTATCCTAGCGGAGAATGGCCCGCCCTGGAGGGATTAGGCCTGTACTAATATTTAAACCAAACACTCACACTGGGGTTAGACACACCCCTAGTGTGGCGGGTCATTGGCGGGCAAATCGTAAGTGATGTTTGGGATTATGTGGTTCTCTCTTGAGGAGAGCGGAGGGTGTGATTAAGTGTCTTCGAGTGTGTGAATAAGGATCTAAGTGTGTTTGTTGTGGCTTCATGGTTTTAATGTCTGGTGTGCACAGGCAGTCGAGAGGCGGCGTTTGTGTACGCCATCTCCTCGGCAGGAGTGGTTTTCGCCATTACCCGTGCATGCAGTCAGGGGGAGCTGAAGACGTGCAACTGTGACCCGCACAAGCGTGGCCGGTACAGAGATGAGCGAGGAGAATTCGACTGGGGTGGATGCAGTGATAACATTAACTATGGCATAAAGTTCGCTAAAGCCTTCGTAGATGCCAAAGAGCGGACGGTGAAGGACGCACGTGCACTCATGAATCTTCACAACAACCGCTGTGGGAGAATGGTGAGATGAAGTCTTATAATAAGTGAAAAGCTGCCAATTGAAAGTAAATTAATGCATGCTGCTATTTACACAAAGCAACATGTTCAAGTTGTACATGCAAAATGTTTGTGCAATCCTATGGAATAGAACCAGTGAGTTTGGGGTTGCAAGCGTAGCTTTATGAGTTGAGCTACAGGAAAGCTATATGTTATATTTGCATGCAGACGCAAATGACACTTTGTTAGAAAATGAAGTAAAACTTATCAAACTTTGGTAATAATCAATACTTTGGGCTCTTACTGTTTCTTTCTGTTTTCTTGCCCTCTTTCACAGGCAGTAAAGCGCTTTATGAAGTTGGAGTGTAAGTGTCATGGAGTCAGTGGGTCATGTACTCTAAGAACCTGTTGGTTGGCAATGTCAGATTTTCGCAAAACAGGAGATTTCCTCCGCAAGAAATACAACGGTGCCATCGAAGTCATCGTGAATCAAGACAAAACAGGATTCACAGTTGCAAATAAAGACTTTAGGAAAGCCACCAAAAATGACCTGGTGTACTTTGAGAACTCCCCCGATTACTGCCTCGTGGACAAAGCTGCAGGTAAGAAAAATTGACTTTGATGCATTTTTTAACGTTGAATTAATAAAATGGTTAAATAAATGCAAAGCATGAGACAGAATCAATCAGAATCCCAATCAAAATGTTTAAAAATGAAGACCAATCACAATTCAAAATCCAAATATTACAAATTATATACAGCCGCATTCCAAATTTTCATTTATTCAGCATTTCTAGATGTTTTGTGGCCATTCCAGTCCAGTGTTTGTTGAATTTCGTCTTCCAAAAAAGCAATGTGAAAAACTGACAGCATGACAAGACTGTTATATAAATCGTGGTTACCATATAAAAAAATTGAACTTTTTCTAAATACATGTACAAATATTACTCATGTATTGCTTAGAAGGCAAACTGAACTTGATTTCTTTGCAGTATTTGAAGTCTGGAAAAATACAGAGCATCTTTTCTGTTATTTTTTTTATTTTCTCCAGTTTTCATTTCCTGCAAATAAATGCAAATATAAACAATATTCTTATTTGAAATTTGGTAGAAATGTAGTTCACACTATGAAGCAAAATTAATTATTTTACCTAAACACATACATATAAATAGTAAATTCAGACACACTGAAAAGGATCTTTGAAATGGTCTCTTAGTTTTTTCCACGTCTGTAATCACTATTGGTTAAATGTAATATAAAAATTTTCCTATTTAATTAATGTTAGATTTGTATATATTAAAAGTCAATATAAGTTAGTAAAAGAGCAAAAAGTATTTATTAATCTGGGTAAATGTATCGCAGTATAACACGTTTTTGTCCACGCCAGCTGATGACGATACACAACAAGATAAAACGAATATTAGAATATTTTTTAAATATGTTGTGCGTTGTTTCATGTCTGGTATGAACACGTTGTCATACATGGGGATTTATAAAAACAAGTAGAATGTATAAGAAATGTAAATAAAGTCCTGTATACAGCTGACTCATTTTGAAATAATGAAATCAACACTTGAACATTTCTTCTTCTGCTGAGTCACTCTGTATCAATGAAATGTGCGTCATACTCTGCTCTGTGGACTTCTCAGAGTAAAGAGTGCAGATCATACACAGACATCAGGGAGCAGGCTATGCTCAGCCTGTCTAATGAATGAAAGCAGGAAACCAATTTGTTTATTAAAACTATTAGGTATGTCACCAGTTACAGGTCCTTTAGGAATCCCCACTCACTCTCATATCCAGTCTGATAGCAGTAAGCATTGTCAGTTTTTACAAGAAAGTCAGATATCTGAAAATTGCCTTTCACACCTGCCTAACTCTAAACCTAACCATACAGCCTGAGGGAAAAAGGGAAAAATAGACTTTGACAGGGTCATGAGAGGTGAGACTGGATTTTTTTGCTTTGTTAATCCTCTCAGACACTGCTGGGAAACACACACCTCTGCACGAGTCATCTAGAATACCTGTACAAATGCTCACCAAATAAAAAAACACCATTTAGTACAAAAGCCAGTACATCAAAACATTACAAAAACTAGACAAAATAATTCACTCAGTTCAAGTCATGGCAACATATGTTTTCACATTATTTACCTCATCAAAATAATTTATGCAATTGCAACTTTTTTAAGAAGCTACAGCAGTTCATCACTAGTCAAGATTCAAAGTAAGTTGAAATGACTATTTAATTATATCAGAAAATGTAAGGCAGTAAGAAAATGTGCACTAAGATATCCACCAGTCAATAGTGTCACGCACCACAGCAGGGTTCCTGTAGCTCGGCAGCGCTCAAGCAACACTAAGGTCATGGGTTCAGTCCCAGGGAGGGTACCGACTGATAAAATGTGTGACTTACAGGTCGTTTTGGGTAAAGCCAAATGTAAACAAGCAGAAAGTATTTGATCACTATGATGCACATTTTTCTATAACAGTCTTCTTCATGCACAATATTTTCTGACAAATTACCCATAGCAGGAAATTGTCACGCAAGCTTTGAACGCAACGTTACTCCTGGTATTCCAGATGAGTACTGCGGTACTCTGATACAGCTCATGCATCACTCTGATGGTTTGAGTGTTTGTTTGGTTTGTGTTTGGTTCAGACAGACAGTTTACAGCTCAGTGATTTTAGAGGGTCAATGCGCTTACCCCCCAACCACCACCATCACCATCCCACTGGAATTTGCACCCCAAGGATACAACAGGCTCATTTTTCAAATCCTGTTCTTTCAAAGCTGCCAGCAAAACCATCACTCTCTGGTTCTCATGGCCGTAGGGCGAAAAGAGATTACTACACCGGGAGCCTCACTGTCCACTGCCTTTAACCTCGCGAAACAACAACAGGCGTTAAAACACAATAACATGATATTTTATAATTTTCCCAAAACTTTGCATTAAGAAGTGATGCATCTGTAGCTCTTCATCAATGCTGTGATTTTGTGACTGTGTTTTCCAAGTGTCAGAATATTCAAGAGCGCCTGTCATGTGCCATCTTTGTTACCTGAAGTTTTTTTTATGTCATTGTTCTACAACATCAACCAAACCACTCAGCTCCAAGGTGAATGACAAACAATGATTTCATGCTAAAAATATATTTGGATCTTTTTTTAGCAGGATCATATAATCTTAAAAGAAGTTCCTGTATGGTGTGGTTCAATAAAGTACCTTGAACATCTCTTGCACAAAAGTTGACTAAATGGGTTTTTGGGAACCAAAAATGTTTTTTACAGGTTTTACAGTTTATGTATTTCTAAAAAGAATTATAATATCGTTCCAGGTTCATTGGGTACCGCCGGTCGGGTCTGTAACAAGACATCCCGGGGGACCGACAGCTGCGAGGTCATGTGTTGTGGGCGGGGCTACGACACCACACGAGTGAAACGCATCACAAAGTGCGAGTGCAAGTTTAAGTGGTGTTGCGCTGTAGAGTGTAAAGACTGCGAGGAGGCCGTCGACATCCACACCTGCAAAGCCCCTAAACGTGCCGAATGGCTGGACCAGACCTGAGACTCACCCCTTCCTCCCCTTCCTCAGGATTTTGTCCACGGCATTCTATGATATGAAGCCCACACCTTGCAATCTTTCTCCCCCAGTCCCACTTATTCGTTGCATGGCTTTATTTGAAATGTTTTTGTGAAAGCACTACAAATGAAATCCACATTTCCCATGAGCGCCTTGCACACTATGCCCGATATGGCAGATTTGTCTTTCTCTCTTCCTCTTTGTTTGTTTGTTTTGAATTGATCAAAGGACGTTAAAGCTTCTGTGTGTAGTTTTTTGTGTATTGATATGAGAATTTGTTCTACGAGTGTTGTCAAAAGGTGTGCTGCTTTTAAAATGACTCTGAGCCTATCAGATATTATCAATAGCTAAATATACATCACACTCAACTGTGTACTAAACATGCATCACATGCCCATACGGTATTTTACTTTGACTCATCGTTGATGAATATTACAGAATGTATGATGATATTCACAGGAGCTCAAGAGGACAGAATGGATGGCCACTGGATGTGTGGACTGCTCACTTTCTATGGACCCTATCAGAAAGCTTCTTAAGAAGCTCCAGAGGATTTTGAAAAGGCTAGACATAATATTAATAATATAATTGAGCCTGCACTAAGGACATTAGCTATCAGTTGAGCGAAAAATGATTGTGTTGTGATTAAACTCATTACCTGTGTAAACATGACGGTATTAACAGCTGTGACTGGTAGAGGTGTAAGCTCTCTTCAGCTCTCCTGTGCTATGGTACATCTGAACTGTGTTATTATTGTTATTAAATTCATATAAAGTCATTAAGTAATAAATTAAGCATTGAAGTCATTTTTAAACTTTAAATTTTTTGAGCATTATAGTCCTGAGTATTACAGAAACATTATTTTTTAATCATATCTTATCTGTTTGCAGTTCAGCAATGCACAACATAAGATATAAAAGCTCCAATCCGTAACGTTTCCCTCTCTTTTCACCTCACATAAAATTGCAGGTAATATTATTATTAATATTATATTATTATTATTATATTAGTTATAATATTAATATTATAACTAATATTTAGATGGATTAAAGTCAAGTGACATCATTATTTCTCAGTGAAACCGTACACTGTAAAAATCCCTTTTCTGCCAGAAATACACTGTAAAATATAATTTTCCCCTGTAAAATTACCCAGTTTTCTGTAATTTTAGGTTTTTACTGTATTTTCAAAACTAGCCTGTAACAAATAAATCCAGCCACAATGGACATTTTCTGGCATATATTCCATCATATTTAACATATTCTTCTTGTAAATGTGCAGACTTTTTCTGAAATTTTGCATTTTTTGACCGCATTCTAAAAGTAGATGAAAAATCTGTAAATCACAGATAATGATTACCATTGCAAATCAGGTTAAGGTTTCCAGACACTTTTGAACACTTTTATGTACTCGCTCAGTAACTCGTTTAAAAAGTTTGCAGCTTGAGAAGTATAGAGTTCTCTACTACTGTCCCTAGATTTAACCACACCACGGTGGCTAGGAGCAAGGTTTGCATTTGGACACCTTATTCTTGACCTTAGATATAAGCTTCGCTTAATAAAAGTCCTTCGTTTCAAAAGAACCTTCCCAACGGCTGACCTGAACTGTCTAATAATGCCCTGATTAGTTTAATTACAGGGCAAGGGGAGATGATGGCTTTGAAGGCCACAGTGGGGCTTGTGTCTGCCTGTGATTTCAGAGGCGTTCCACGCTGCTCCTATATATATAGTAGAAATCCTGTTTTCAGGAGATCTGAATTTGACTAAACAAGGAGAGCCGAAATGTTGGCAAACAACATATTGCACTGACTTGATGACAGTTCTATTAGAACACTTTGTACATACAGTGACCTCAAAAAGTATTTGGACTAGCTCTTTAGAAAGTATGTGAAATTTTCATTGATTATATAACAAATATAACACCTGTAATTTGTGTTAAAGAAATTTAATGCTAACGCTATAGAAATAGAAATTATTTTTCAAGCAAAACATTTTAAAACAAGATATCATGAAAAAAAACAAATACAGTGTATTCAATTATATCATGAATTAAAATTTTCTATACATTTATTTTTCAAAGTGTGATTTCTCTTTCTAAATAGTCTTATGGGCCACTAGTTACAACTAGATTTATGAATGATCCTGAAGTATAGCTCTTCTGAAATGTTCTGTTGTAATAATAACCCATAGAATGTGTTGTGGTATATCACAGTGTCTACTATGGTAAATCTCTCCCTGGGGTGTCCACACGTCTCAACCTCTTCTATTAAGGGACATATGTTCTTTATAATCAAAGAATGTGTTTTGCCATAAAGACAGAAATAAAGAACGCTCTTTGTTAAAAAGCATGTCTAACTTTAATATACACCCAGCTGCTTCCAGTAATAATGTTATGTCAGTCTGGTAAAACAATCCAATGAGTTACATACTAATGTTTTTTTAAGTTTTACAATAAAGTGAAAGTTTATCTGTCAAACAACTGGTGCATTCTGGAGAAGTTCAGTATACAGTTTGATCTCAGTACAGGGACGCAGATGTGCACAATATGGTTACTGAGATTGCTCTGAATGGGCAATCGGTCATTATTACTAATCGTGAAAATAAGATCATTTAGCCCCTAAACACTCTTAATATAACCCTAGAGAATCAAGCCACTGATGCAGAGATATAGAAAGAGAGAGAAAGAGTGAGATCAGTTTTGCCCGCAGCTACATGTCACCAGCAAATAAATAGGCACCATGGTATCTGACTAATGCTACCGATCTGGCCCCGCTGCAGTTGCGTGTTTGAGACCGCCCTAATTCCACTGGTGGGTGAGAGGGTGCCCGACCATGATTGTACACTATGATTTATGAAAGCAGATTCAGGAAAGCTGCACTACAGATAACTATTAAAACCATTTTTGGGTTTGCGCTGGGAGCGTTAGATGGTTCTGAGAAGGGATGTTTATCGAGAAAGAATACCAGGTCAAATAAGTTATCTAATCCAGCTCTCTACCATTCACTTTGTCAATCTGATTAATGTTCTGTCACATCAGGAGAACAGTATCTAACAAAACAATTCATGGCCTTTGGATTTAAAGGTGTTTAAAGGTCCTTAATTTTTGTTTATGTTTTCTGTTGAATTTTTTAATGTAAAAACAAGAAAAAAGTATCAGAATGTTATCCATTTAATTTAATGAAAAACACAATGCATACAAAATTCCGAATGGCTATAAAGAAACAGTGCCTCACTTAATAATCCATTTACAAAATAAATATTATAGAAATATATATTCAACTAATAAAATCAATACATCTCTTTATAGCCCACTGTGCACTTATTTACAGATACAAGTGCAGATAGGATACCCTGAACATGTTCAATTATGCTTGCGTTGTTAAAATGTGTAGTTAGCTGTTCCTATAAGAAAATAACCTTCGACATTAGGATTACTGACATTTTATTATCTCATTATATCCATCCCCTTTATGTTAAACAGCTTTCATTTCAGTACTATTAAAAGTCATATTTATTTTGTTATCTGTGAAATTATTTTATTAAGGTAATAATCACAGTAGCCTAAACATCTAAGTGGGAAAAAGTCATTCTGATTCCCTCTACACATACAGTACTGAAGAAAGGGACAAAAACAAAGTTAAAGGGTTTTATGCTGAGGCAAAACTTTATGTAGAGATGAAGGGAATGAGAAAGGGGGAATGAGGAGAGGTGAGGAAAGAGAAGAGTAGTGTTGGGTTTCCGAATGGCCTGGCAGCCATTTTTTATCAGCAAGCCAGATCTTAATCTGAGCAGAAAAGAACAGCCTTCTCAAACACACACACACACATGCATTTATCTTCATTACGTCTTCTGTCACCTTGTGCTGCTCCAGTGCATGTTAAGGTCTGAAAGAGAGCAAAAATCCAGTCAGGAGGGTGTTAAAGATGCAAACACCTTTCATTCAATGACACTAAAGCACAATTATTTAAATATCAAGAACATTAGCTTTGTTGACCTATTTATATTTGTAGTTAAGAATAGAAAACTGATGAATGCACGCTACAATACCTGCTGGTCTTCCTTCTCTCAGAACAGAAAACATGTGGGTAGGTCACAAATAAACCACACGTGTCATATACGTGTTCATTCATAATCGCTCACACACAAACACACACACTTGTTCACAGACCAAAAGATATCAGTGACAAACTCACCGGTGCCTGCATGTCGCCCTATTCATAATTTCTGTCTTCTTTACTTCCTCTTAATCAGGGACATTTTATTAGACGAGGTGAGGAAGTATGCGGAGGTAGCTCTAAAGTTTTACCTGTGTTTATAAGATTGCAGAGGAGTGACAGAGGGAGTGATCACGAAGCTGAACAGAGTCCATTACATGAGACCATATAAAAAAGAAAGTAGCCTGAGTCAGCACCAAAGAATGTCTCCATCCTAATATCTACCCCTTTACTTCCCTCTCTCTCTACTATCTATTCATTGCACTCACTGTATGATAGAATTGGGTTGAAGATCAAGATCAGATAAAGTATTATCTAACATAATATTAACGTTCGTTAAAGTAGTTTTTCTCTCATAACAAAAAATGTGGATATCTAAAATGATATATTACAATATATGTGTGAAATATATTGATAATATGTATATATTTCTGAGTACTGACTCTGCTAGTTGGCTCAAGGGTCTCAGGGTCAAATGCACGGGATTCCAGCTATCTGAAAGCTATGAGTGGACAAGAACGAGACAGAGAGCAGACAGATTTGAAGGGGATAATTTAGGTGCCTTTGAAGTTGCTTAGTCAATGCGAGTTTGAACGTTCTGATGCTCTCTGGGCACACTTCACAAAATTTGGTTCCTGGGATTACGGGTTCAGGGTCAAAACATACAGACACACACTCAAATACCAGCTATCCTGCTCAGTTTGTTGACACTTGGTTGTTTACGCGCCGTTGTCGCAAACATTTACACAAACACCTCACTCAGATACCGAATCAGACAGCGCTTAACCTATGACAACCGCAAACATGCGCACGCACAAACAAACACGCGCTCGCACGCATTCTAACAGCTGAGTTCCTCCCTTTTGCTCCTCGGTTTGTTTGACATTTCTCTCATCCTCATCTCAGAGCTAACATCATCTCCCCCCCACCCCAATGTTAGTTGTCCACTGGCAAGGACATCCCAACCAAAATAAACAGGCACGTCAGGGACACCTTAACGGAGCTCCCTCAGGCCCCCTCTCACAGCACTTCACTTTGGCTCTTGAATCACATTTCTCAAAAGTGTTTAAACTGTAGGGATTTACTCAGCCATAAACAGACTCCTAATGTGTTTACATAGTCATATATTCTATCCATCTACAGCTGTTAGAGAGAGATACATGCTGGGGGGGACAGATAGAGATTGGAGCAGTTGACTGACGAAGATACAGTAAGAGAGAAAATTGAAATACCTGCACACATATCTGGCGTCAAAGCGCTGAACCTATGTGGAATTTGTCAGATTGAAGAAGAAATGAATTCTGGGAATTGTATGTTTGTACATTTCAGAAAGCATTTCAATCATGTTATGAACCAGCATGGGTTTCCATGTCGGTCCAATGTGGTTTGTTCTGTTAAGTGCTGGTCTGGTGTGCCAGTATCCCATGAGGACGACCAGAATCAAAAGCATGACATATACCGTGTTTCTCCATCGATTGTTTTAAGAGTCTCTATCTCTATTCCTTATAGAAAACTCTTATTAAATATGGTAACGTTGATCTCCTATTTGAGTTTAATATGTACAGAAAACTGTAGATAAACCATATAATGTAAGCAACATTGAATTAAGCATTTTACAATCTTTATTGTTTCTCCCCTTTCAGATTGGTCTCTTGAGAAAAACACAATCTCATGTTTCATTAGAGATCATAAATTGTCCAAATGTTTCAGTATTAACCCATTGATATAAAGACATTGCTCATTCAATTCTTTCAAGACGCAAATATCTATTCTAGACTGTGACATTCTCCACATTCAATTAAGGTTGTTCTCTTACTGTGTGTCACAGAGTGACTCATTTGTTTCTAAGTATTTTTGAAGAAACATCTTAGATATATTTGAGTAATAGGCTCTGAGCAATAAAGTTTCCTCCAGGACTGCTCTATTTTTACTTCTTCTTTGTCATGTTGCTATTTGCCTAGTTTTTGATTCATTCATGTGTGGATAGCTGACAAACCACAGCAAAAAAAATTGAAAAAAATGTACTGTAAGTAATATATCGTGTTAAAATATTTAAAGGAGGAAAGAATTGAAATCACAATTTTAACCCAAACTTTTATTATATAAGAGTGAATCATATTCACTTTAAGATTTGTGCAGCATTTAACACAAATCCTGTATCTCACATTTAAATGTATTCATTTGGCAGACGCTTTTATCCAAAGCGACTTACAAGTAGGAGAGCATGTAAACATTTTGTCAACACACTAAACAGTACGGTTAGTTTAAAAGGCCATGCTACTAGAAAGATTAAAGCTGGAGTAAGCAAAGAGAGAATAAACAACAAGATCTGTTTTTTTAGACAGACAGACAAACAGAGTTTGTGCTTAGTCAAATAAATATGGAACAGGTATGTTTTGAGCTGTTTTTTGAAAGTTGTTAAGGATGATGCTGGAGTGGGTGGAGGCTGGTAGTTCATTCCACGCTGGTCTCTCAACCTCTAACCTGCAATCCTGTTTAGAGGGTTAATTCACTAAAAATTACAATCCTTTTATTGTTTACTCGTCCTCTTGTCATTGCAAACACTTATGATTTTTTTCTATGGCAACATACGATTTTTTTAAGACAGTTGGTAACTGAACAGCAACGGCCCCCATTCACTAATGTATGGGCACAAAACCAATGCAAGTGAGTGCTAGTTAGCATGTTTATTCAACATATCTTGTTTTGTGTTCAGCGGAAGAAAGAAAGTCATGCAAGTTTGAAATGATAAGAGTAATGATAAGTAAATGATTACCGATTTTTTATTTTTTGGGTGAACTATCACTTTAAGCTCACTAGAGATGCCATTACCACTTCAGGGGCTAATGTGATGCTTTAATTTAAGCACTTCCTTCACAACTGGCAGCAAAATATAGATAACACTGATAGATCATATGACATTACATTTTCCCTGGTGTTTACTCACAATACCATCACCACCTTACCACACACACAAACCCAGACACACCTGAGCATGTCGACAGTGCACCCCACCTCCCCTCCAAATACACCAGCAGCACAAATGCTGCAGGGTGTTGCGATTCTTAGCCGCCAAACAGACCAGACCTTCTGCCCCCCTCTTCTTTCTCTGTGATGCTGTCTGGGTTCAGAGCAATGATAGCCCCTGTGCTAAGGATTTTTCACTGTCTTTCGACGTATATGTGAGTGTGTGTATGTGTCTTACAGTATGTGCAGTTGTTACCAGAATTCCTCTGTGGAGAAGAATATTAATGTGGAAATAACACAGCAATAAGAAACCAACCAACATCGTGACTAATACTATTTATAGTATCACATTCAAAGCCACAAAGTAATGGTCTATTAACAGATGTATTTGATCCTCAAAGTAAAGGGATAGTTCATCCGAAAATCGAAATTCGGTCATCATTTATTCACCCTCATCTGGTTTAAAACCTGTATGTGACTCTTCTCTGCAACACAAAAGAAAATATTTTGAGAAATGTTTATACAATTGAAGTCAAAAGTGCCCAAATGTTGTTTGGTAACCAACATTCTTCAAAACATCTTCTTTTGGTTTTCTGCAGAAGTCATACAGGCTTAAAATGACAAAACAGTAATCAAATCAATCCCCACAGGATTTTGCGGAGATTTTTTGTGATGATTAATTTGCAGCGGCTTTATTAAAATTTTGCGATAAAAATTGCGGGAGGTTTACCAAAAAAGTGAAAAGATCTACTTGAATTGGCAAATAGAGTTCTTTTTTAAAACTGCCAACTGTGAAACCATTATTTATGCATTACTTATGATTAAAAGGCACGCAGCAGATTAACACTGAAGGTCCGGAAACCTATTGGCCGCTTTAAGTGTCAATAAGGCCCGCCCAAAAGACCATTTTGACTGACAGGTCAAGCAACCATATCGTTTCATGCCATTTCATGTTTATGGTTGTGGAAATGTCTATGCAATGAGTTTATGCCATGAACCTTGCATACTTTTAAGGAATCAGCATTTAGTTGATTGTGATGAATGTTCATTGACACCGAAATAAACATGTTTGGAACATTATGTTGTTTCCAGGAGTGTTGTTTAAGAACGTGACTCACAAATCGGTTAGGATGACTTGACTCAAAGCCACTAGCCTGCAACCCTTAGCTAAAAAAGCGTAACGGCCAATGCTAATGGCTTCAGTGGAATTAAGGAAAGGACACCAGAGGCTATATTTTAAATAGATGGCAATGGATGATGTTAGCAAATTGTAAGTGTTACCAGTGTTGGGTGTAACTAGTTACTAAGTAATTAGTTACTGTAATTTAATTACTTTTCCCTTTAAAAGGTAAAGTTAGGGATTTCTCTTATTTTTTCTGTAATTTAAGGACAGTTACTTCTGATGTAACTGAACTAATTACTTTGTAATATATTCAATGGTGGAAATGACATCAAAATTATAAGTCTTACTTTTCTTTAATGTATGCTGCTCACATTTGTATACTTTGGTTAGTTAATAAGAAAAATCTATGTAGTTAGTTATTATTTATTTGAATTAATTAAATAAGCCGTTTCATGTCTATCCTTGACTCAATTCTAATCATGATGTAGGAAATAGAAAGTAATTAGTAATAAGTAATTAAATACTTTTGGGAGAAAGTAATTTGACAGTAATCTAATTACACCATTGAATATGTAATTAGTAACTAGTAATTCATTACTTTTTCAGAGTAACTTACCCAACACTGAGTGTAACAGACCCTTCTATCTCCCTTCTATAGTATCTCTCTGCCTGACTTTTGAGGACGTCTAAAGTGGCTAAAGTATGCGGAAAATCTGCGACAATCTCAAAATTTTGCAAGCTGCCGCAAATTTTGCCGCGCATGTTTGATAATGCGTAAAATTCTGTGGTCGCAAAATCCTGCAGGGACTGGTAAATGATGAAAGAATTCAAATTTTAGAGTGAACTGTCCCTTTAAGACTGGAACATGGAATTTGGTTAACTAAAAGTCTGCACCCTAACCCTGTGTTACACTCCCACAGTGTTTGTGTTAGGGATATAAATGGTTCCACAAGTCACGTGGCTTATGTGCGGATGGTTGAGCTATTACTTTTCTAGTTATTGACTGTTTTTATTACATTAATCTCAGACGTAATGTGCTCAGCCTCAAGTTTATGTACAATGCTGTTTTAATTTAAAACAATGTTTCTTATTATAAAACTCAATAAATATAATGTTCAAAAAAATAAAAATTAGGTAGTTGATTAATATATCTTTTGCTTAGTGTTTATGCAACATTTCTGGATTTGCTATACATTCTGTGACACACCTTCACCAAACTTGATGATTTTCAACCATTTCCATGGCTGCCGTAGAAATTAAAATAAGAAAGTAAAATAACAGATAAAGATAAAAGTTCCATAAACAAAGATAAAATATCATAGAGACTGGGGTGATAAGCTCATTTGACTTTGCCTAGTATGCAATCGCCTAGCAACACCCTAGCAACCACCCACAATACCTATAGTGATTCTATAGCAGCAGCTTTATAACATATTTAATTATAACTGAATTTCTATGTCTTTTATTATTTTTTCTCCTAATGTTTGCTGTGTGCTTTGGCAATACTGTATAGCAAAGAGTTTGGCAAGTTAAAGCACCAAAACATTTAAGTGACAGAACAAGAAAGAAATCCTGACTGACACTGTCTCAGACACCCTGTGAAGTAACCGAAGCTTCTCAGTTACAGCACAAGTACTTTAAACAGTGTGTGGTTTGGAAGAGGCCTGTGTGTGTGTTTGATTGGATCACAGAAGGGATAATACCTCCACATATCCCTCCACATCAAAGGAAGAGGCCTTAACAACTGTCACATCACATCATTGCCCTCCCAAGTATGTGTGTGTGTGAGGCAGAGTCTATCTGGGCAAAGCAGGATCAAAGGGAGGTAAGGTTACCAAACGCCCAAGTCGTGGGAACACACCTCACTTCCCTGCTGCACACAACACACACACTTTAGGATACGATTTTTACGATAGATTCTCATCTCCCTAGTTAAAAACTGAGAGGTAAACATTGCAGAGATGTTACAAGTCAATTCAAAGTTGTCACGTAAGGGGGAGAAAGACAGAGACCTAAACAACAAAGAGTTTGAAAAAAATGAAATTGGCTATGATGAAAGAGATAGATGTTAGAGACAAATAAGTGGTGGATGAATTTCGTTCTCAAATCTAACACACCTCCCATCACCCTCACTACCCCTGTTTTGCGGTGTTGTGATGATAAGGATTTATACAGTTCACACACGCATTTGTTCCAGTTACTGATTTGTGGTGTCCAGCTGTAATCTCTATGGGAATACCATGAACACACAGCATAGAAAATATTATTTATTTTTCTGGAGAGAGTCTTTGTGCTTAAATGAATAGACCATCCAAATAATGAATATAAACACATATGAAAAAAAGTCAGTTATCAATTTGCAATTATTGTAATGTTTTCTGTGGAACACAAAAGGAGAAATTCAGAAAGATCCCTTCTGTGGTTTTGTCTCCGTATATTGGAAGTCACTGGGCATTATTGTTGTTTGGTTACCAACGTTCATTAAAACATCTTCTTTTGTGTTAAAAAGAAATAAAACACTGGTTTGGAATGACATAATGATTAAATCACTTTCAATGTTGTTGTTCTTTTTATTTTAAATAGCCATAAATTAGCAATATTGTTTATATTGTAAATATGAGGGTCTAGTAAGCCAGATGAGTTCTTAGAATTTCAAAAGAAATCTAACCAGATTGTTAGCAATTTACTGTAACATGCTGATAGGCTTCATACACAGAATCTCTAAGCCTCTTTCTGGATCCAATGTTACACATGACCAAGGTGATGGCAGATGAGGATGAGAACTGTGGTGCTTTTCTCTAAGACAAATTGGTTCCATGTTAAATTTGAGAACAAATTGATCATTATGTTCCCAAAATTTTGGTTTCATTTATATGAACATCGCTAGTTTGTCCAAACAGAATGTCTATTTGATTTAAGAAATTAGTCTGTTGTTACTGTGTCGTTTTTCCCGTGTTCTTGGGTTGGAAATTTGTGATATCTTACGTCAGATGCCTTCGTGCGAAAACAGGCCCCAGATGTGCGGATCCCAGGCCTACATCCACCTGTGGTTTTTTAAGTATACTAAGTGCTTCAGACATAAGGGCAGCGAGAAGGCGACTTCTACTGTTCAACAGTGGAATTTTCTTACTCGGTTTAAAGCTAAATGAACGCTGCCCCCTGTAGGACATCGGGAGAGCTAGAAAGAGCATGGGCGTCATAACGGAACCACCTGAGATATTAAAGCAATTTATGGGTCCCACTCCAAACAAAAGATGTCAACTTGTACACCAATTGAGCATACCCGGAAATAATTAATGGAACTGCGCTGTAATAATTATAATTAATACTTGAAGGGTATTTTTTAATGCTACCCAATCATAATTAGCATTAATGTTTTAATGTCACTAAATACTTTTAACCTTAATCATGACGTAACTTCCGGGTTTGTGGTGGAAAATATAACGGAACATATCCCCGAGAGTAAGAATGCAATGCAAAAACCACCATAAAAGCATAAAAAGTGTCGTAAAGTTAACTTATACAAACAGGAATTAACTACAAATGTCCGATTCCTGTTAAATCAAACTTTGGTCGTTTTATTAATTTCACTAAGGGAAAATAATTTTATGGAACAATATTAGTCTATTCTCATCTGTAGGCACAAGGTTAACACCAGAGAGTTTGAGTTCATTTAAACACAACGATGTAAATGAATTACACGTTATACTGATCCCTAATATATTCGTCACATCACTTGATGCGCGCAGTACCGGTCCTCACGCTTCCTCTTTTGATTGACAGGTCAGATCAGGCCGGGCGGGGTAAAGTCAGAGCTGCTAGAGGCGTCGGCTCACACTCCGTTTTGCCCTATTATGGTCACGAGCGTGACAGCGCGCGCTACCCAGCATGCGCCGCGGTGTGAGGCTCCGCCACAGTCAAGATGACCGACTTTGAGGAGCCGCTTTCAGACGAGGAGAAGGTAAAAACTAAACATTAAGTTCATTATTGCTGACCGGTCAAGACTATACGCCCGCGTTTCTTTATAACAGTGCCCTCCGCGTGCAGACGAACGAAGAACGGGCTTCTGAAGGAGCGCGCGGCAGTGTAGCTGGTTAGCCGTGTGCTAATTTGTGAGGAAGTAAAATCGCAGCGTTGCACTCTCATACAACAAACAGAGCTAGCTCAATAATAAAGAAAACCGGGACAACACGCGGCGTGTTAACGGCCTTTAAAATATCCGCTACACCCAGAACGACCGAAGTTCGGTGTTGTTTTGAGCGGAACTGTTTTGATCGTCAGCTGTTAGCGTGTTAGCTGCCAAAGTGAGTTCAGAAATAGATCTCAGCTGATCCATCCACTCTGAACCGAACCACGGCCGAGCTCCGATAGAATTACAGCCACATACGTGCAGGCCAGCAAATGCCAGTTCCGCCTTACACGACTGCCACCTGAACCGGATGAGAGCACCACTGTGTTTTGTGTCTGAAATGGAGTATGAAGAGTGTACACGTCTGTCACACCCTGCCATGAATCAATTCTGTCACCCTGGTAAATGTACAGTAGACAAGCTTTATATGGACTGAACTGTCATTTTGCACGATTGACTGTAGTCATGGGTATCATATACAGCAGATCAGAAACTCTATTTCTATTCTCTATACTCTATTTGTGTACTTTTCCTTAAAGCTGCATGCAACTTTCACAAAATGTTGTTACATTTTTTTCTGCATACTTTTATACCTTTGAGTTAACTCCATGCTTACTTTACCCAGCCAGACCATCAGGAAATTACATTTAAATGTTTTAGGCGGTGTTTTTTTTAGTCTGAACATCCAGTGACAACTGTGTCATTATGTTCAGTAGTTGTAATATGTATGTAAATAGATCTTTATTTCATTGCTCTTGAGACCACTACCCTTTCTACTTTCCTACTTTCTTGAGGGCGAGCGATAGGTTGTGTGTTATTGATCTGTTGCAGAGATTTGTATAGTGTGTTTTGTGGGTGTATGACAATGAGGTCATTTGAGCTCTGTGGTTTCTAGCTGAAACTGTTTTTCTGTACTTAAGAGCACACCCAGGAAGCCCATTGTTATTTTTAAAAATAAGGAAAATATGGGTCGAATTTCGTCAAAAAGCTCTTTTTAACACATTTTATTGGTTAAATAGTTGCAAATCCCAAGCACAAACATGAAGGGTCTCAATCCAAAAGCAATAATTTTAGAAAAAATAAAAATCATGATATTTTAAGAGAGGAGACTTCAGTCCCACAGCAACAATTTTCTAATGCCTAAATGTTATTTTTGCATATGTATAATTTCATGTTTCTCTAATCTTTTGTTAGCCTCAAATTCCTCATACTTCCTCATATTCAATGTTCAGTAATGCTCTAGAGAAAAAAACAAGTGTTATTAACATTCTTAATTTGTATTTATTTTATTGTATATTATATATTGTCAGTTAACGGATACATAGTACAAACCCTCACTATTTGCACTCATTCCACAGGTCCGCATCGCATCTAACTTTGTGACCCATGCTCCCCCTGGAGAATTCAATGAAGTCTTCAATGGTGAGTATTTTGAGCTGTTTTTTTTCAGAACATTTTCAGTTCATGGCTTCTGTATTTGTCTAAAGTGATATGTAGATTTGGTATTATGTGTCTTCTAGTATTACATTATGCATTAGTAAGCCACTGAATGCAGTGCTGATTTAAATTGAATTGACCTGCCAGACAAGAGCATTTAACATTTTAAGGTTGTAAGTCAGCAGTTGATAAGGTAAAGAATGGATTCAGTGCTCATCTTTTAATCGTTGTGTGTTTTTTAGATGTCCGGCTTCTCCTCAACAATGACAACCTCCTTCGGGAGGGGGCAGCACAGTAAGTAGTTTGTGTCTTTGTGTCAGTTAAGTTAGTTTGCAGACATGTGTGTCCGACATTAGGCTTGGTCATTTACACTCAGTATTACTTAATTAAATGTCTTTGTCTCTCTCACTCTCTCGCTCTGTTTCTCACAGTGCCTTTGCTCAGTACAACATGGATCAGTTCGCTCCTGTCAAATTGGACGGTAGTGAGGAAGCGGTAGGTTAATGTCTTGGAGAATTACAGGAGCAATAATTCAGTCTGTTGTTCATAAGTGTAACAGTAAAGTTGTGTTCAGGTTTAGTCTTCATTCTGCCATAACATAATGATAAGATAGGCACTAGTATGGGTGGGAAGATTGGAACTGTGCCTGTGTAAAGATTCCTTCCATTAAAGTGCTACATAATGGAGCACATTAACCCGATGCCCTTTAGTGTAGGGACCTAAGTCGAAGGTGGGGAAAGGGATACTTCATCCAAAAACGATTCATCATTTACTCGCCTTAGAGTTGTTCCAAGTCTGTATACATTTCTTTGTTCTGATGAACACAGAGAAAGATATTTGGAAGAAGGCTTATGACCAGACAGATGTTGCCTCCCATTGACTACCATAGTAGGAAAAAATACAACGGTAGTCTAAAGTGCCCCAGAACTGTTTGCTGTCCTACATTTTTCAAAATGTCTTCAACAGAACCAAAAAATAAGTATTTTTTCCTACTATGGGAGTCAATGCAATGACAGAATTTTTGGGTGAATCATCCCTTGAAAGAATAGATCGCCTCCATTTATTATAGGAAACTGTGCATTCTATGAAGGACTATACTGACCAGCATTTTTTTTTACAGTATAGCGATTTTAAAAATGTAAAGGTTAGGTGTATGGTTCTCAGAAGTTTAGTTCTTTTGATATCTAAGTCTTCTATTTAGTTTTATATTTAGTAAGAACATGTGATCCATGCATTAAAAATCAGTTTGAGTGTTTGCTACTGTGCAAGTATGGAATCGGCATTTTAGAGACCTGAGACATAGAATTAGTTTTGTCTAAACATCCCTTTTGTTGCCGTCCTTAAGGTTCTGATCACTGAGCATGGAGATCTGGGAAATGGGCGGTTCTTTGATCCTCGGAAACGGCAGTCGTTCCGTTTCGATCACCTGCGAAAGGAAGCCAGCGATCCTCAGCACTATGAGGGAGAAACCACACTTCGGTCATGGAGAGACGCTTGTGATGAAGCACTCAGTGCTTATGTGAAAGAGCATTATCCCACTGGAGTCTGCACGGTACACGCCCTGCACATTTCTATAACACTCGCACCACATTCTCAAGAAATTCTTTATATTTATTTAGACTTTTTAACAACTATGGTTTAGTCAATTATGTGTTGAATCAAGGACCTCATTAAAAAGTGTTATTTTATACATTTTAGTGCAACTGTTTTATTCTATGTGAAGTCACTGAAGTGTTTACTTGCATTCACTCTACAGGTGTATGGGAAAACTGTTGATGGTCAACAAACAATCATTGCTTGTATTGAGGGTCACCAATTTCAGCCCAAAAACTTTTGGTGAGTATTGTTGCTGTTTAGTGAGGTATCATTACAGTCTCGTTTTTTGTGTTCATGCATTTAATTGGTAAGTGGGTGTGTAATATAGGATAATGTACATTCGACCCAGACTGATCACATTTGGGTTTATTTTTCTTATTGTCTGTCTGACTAGTTGTGATTTGATTCTGTGGTCTTATAAAGTGTTATTCTCTCTTGTCAGGAACGGCCGGTGCAGGTCAGAGTGGAAGTTCACTATCAGTCAGTCATCAGCTCAGGTGGTGGGAGTATTGAAGATCCAGGTTAGACCTCACATATGATCAGAGTGGGCATGAAAATGAAACTGTACCGGTCGATATATTGTGATAATAATTTATGGTGCTTGTGTGTGCTTCAGGTGCATTATTATGAGGATGGTAATGTCCAGCTGGTGAGCCATAAGGAGGTGGAGGAGTCCATCGTAGTTGATGTGAGTTGACACAAAAATCATTTTTAATTCATGGTTATTGCTTGTTTTTTATATTGTTAGTAATTGGGGACTTTCTCTCACTAGAATGAAATCCAGACTGCCAAGGAATTTGTAAAAATAATTGAAAATGCTGAAAACGATTACCAGGTAAGCTGGTGTGTGTGTGTTAAATGAAGGTGAATGCCAATTACAGAATTTAGTTTAAATCAGATTTGGACGATAGTTGTATCTCAGGCTGAATGTCTATAAAGGAACATTATCATGGCTCAAAATGTATATGCTGCTGTATATTTAATAATTTTACATGTGTAAATATTTTTTTTTTAGAAAGGATGACAGTTAGTAAAATGCAACATGATATTTGGTAGTTTGTACTTTAAGCATGAATTGAATCTGGGTAATGAAAACTAATTTCTAGAAAAACATCACGCATTGTCAACTGTGAACGCCGAAATTCCATTACATCCACATTACTTTCCAATTATGTTTATATTTTTCACCAGACGGCAATCAGCGAGAACTACCAGACGATGTCAGATACCACCTTCAAAGCTCTTCGCAGACAGCTACCCGTCACTCGTACCAAGATCGATTGGAACAAGATCCTTAGCTACAAGATCGGCAAAGAAATGCAAAACGCTTAGAACCAACCCAACCAGGTTCTTGCTTCTAGTTCACACGCGGAGCCGGCTTTCAGAACATCACACGCCGTTCCCTTGGTCGAAGAAGTCTCCCACAAATGAAAAAAGAAGAACTGTTCAAAAGAGGATGTAATTCCATTCACCTTTCTGTCATTAATGGACTTTATTGGGTCTCAGCTGTAGGAAGACCTTGGAGGGAGTATTGGATCTAAATTATGGGCAAATTATGCTTTTCTCTTATTAACCCATTCATCAGTCATTCAAATAGGGTTTGTATTGCTTTGAATTTTTTTTGTGAACTGTGACAGCTGCAATGCTTGTGCAAATGGTTTTGTGTGTTGTTTTAAAACCGTTTCTAATGCCTCACTGTATCTCCAAACCCGAGTCAGATAACCTCACCTTTCTCAACCTCGTCTGCCTTCTGTAACAGGGGAAAGACATGAGGTTGATGGTAAGAAAAAGGGAGCAGGTTGTGTCTGGGTTTGGAATGATCTTTTGTCTTAAGTGCTCTCTCCATATCTTTGACTAACAGTGACTCACAGTCTACCAAACTAAAATGGTTAAACCAAAAAGACAGAATAAATAAATACATGGATAACCCTCTTTGGTGGCACAAATTTACAAATTACATCTCAAGTATCATATTTGCACACAAATTGTGTTTCTGCATATATTTGGGAAGATCATAGCCTGTTACGGGTACTTTGTGATGCATTTTGGGTATCCATAATCTGTTGTCTGAATGCTGAATTTGAGTTTGTTTGTCCCTCCTCTCACCCGGCAGCTTGAGGAGGTAGTCAGTGTTGCTGTTTGCATGTTTCTGCCACACTGCTTTCACATCGACCTTTAGTCTTGTTTGTCTCATCAAAATTCCCTCTGTAAAATACACCCTTGAATCCATCATGTAATACTGGCATATTCTGTCTGTTGTAACTTGCCTTTATTTTTTCAGATTTTAAAACATGCGAAGTAAACATCTTATTACAGTAAATGAATAACTGGCGCCAAAATGACTTTGTTACTGTTGAGCCTTTATTGTGTAAACAGACTGACAGTTTTCTCTTGTGAAGATATATTTCAGAAATCAAATGGTGAGAAGTCACATCATACAGCAGGACTTAAGATGCATCTAATTGTATAAATCTTCCTCTAATGTTTGTAGTGATGTGTTCAGAGTAAGGAATGTATTCATTAAATGCAAAAACATCAATATCACATTGGACAGAAAAAATACAGCTAAACTTCAAAAACCATTTTGTCAAGGACAAATACAGCCGATATCAGTAAGTAAAAAACAATTTTACCATTTTTTTACAACTAGCCAAAACTGTTTTAAAAGGAGACTGGTCTTCATAAGTCCCAGATACAAATATAAAAATCTAATATTGGTTCAGTTTCATCGACACAATAAACGGGATACAGTAGTAGAAATCTAAACTGCTACTTAAAAGGTTGCAGAAACCGAGGTATTTTAAAAGCGCTAAATGAAATGACAGTGTGGAACAGTTGAAATATATGTAGGAATGTACAGACACATGCACCATTATTTCTGATTAACACCCAACATTGTTCTCTCGAAAACAGTTTAAGACTGTACGCTGACAGCAGGATTTTTACCAAATGTGAAACTGGTGAAAAAAGGATGCTGGAAATGATTAAATGATGACATCACTCAATTGTGCTTATACCATGGTAATGATTCATGTATCTTGCTATCTTGTGCTATAGGTTCTACCTAATATCTAATAGGGTTCAATTTCAAATATATGTCAGTCTAGTACAGACATAAAATTTAACAGAAGCAGTGCTGGATTCATATAAACCTAGAAAAGCAGTGTTTTCACCCTCAAATTTCCAAAATTCTCAATTGATTCTAAAAAATGTTTACAAACCATATCAGAGAATCTATATGACATAAGATACATATATTATCTTCATTTACAGAGAAGGTATTCTGGTTCATCTGATGTGTAATGCTGTGACATCATCCTGAGCAGCACTTCTTCAGATCGACACTAGAGGACAGTGTACTCACGGTACAATACAGTAGGATAAGAAGGTTTTAAATAACAGCCCATTACAACAGTGTCTCTCCAACAGGTCGTTTAAAGACTTACTGGACTTATTATATGATTGACGTGTATATAGTCCATATATTAAATATAAACCACAAGATCAGGACAGATTGAGAATGATCTTATTAGTAGCTGAAGACTGACGGAATAATAGCTTTAACATCATCTGTGTTTTCCATTTCATACATATTTTTACTTTATATAGTTTTTTTCGGTGACAATCCTTTAACGTTAGGAATGGACTAACAAAAAATAACTTTTAGGATAAATAAAACTCTTTATAAAATAAAATCAGTATAATATAATACTTAAAATGTAAAAAAAATGAAAGAATATTTAAATAAATTCTCTCTTTTTTGAGTAGTATTTGACAGGATTTGGTCAGGTTGTGTCATCACCAGGTCAGCACTAGTTACCTTCATTACGGTTGGGCAGGTTTTATAGGATCAGATAGAGTATAGAATGAAACACAACTACCCTAAATATAATCATGTCATCCAAAACCTGTATGACTTTATGTGGAACACAAAAAATTATATATTTTGAGAAATGCCTGGTTTTGTGTCCACAGAATGGAATCCAAAGTTGTTCGGTTAGTTCAAAACATCTTTTGTGTTCGACAGAAGAAAGTCATTCAGGTTTGCAATGACACGAGTGTGAATAAATGATGAAAGAATTTTCATTTTTTAAGCTTCTCAAAGAGTGCTATAGTTATTGGAAGGAATAAAGTAGGAGCAGGGTAAAGACTGACTGTGGACTCGAGACTGCTTAACTGGATGAAGACATAACCAGGTCGAGCTCTTTAGTGTCTTCCTGACCGCTGGTGAGACCGCAGCCTCCAGAGAGCTCAGGGAAGTGGCTGGCCCTGCCGGTAACCACAGGGGAGTTAGGAGATTGATGTACCCCCTGCTTTTTAAGAGGTACAGGAGATGGATGAATCTTTTCTGCCCTGGGAATGACCGGCGAACGGATCCCAGGTGAAAGAACTGGGCTTTTCCCTGTTGGCGATGAGGCGGTGCTCAGATTGCGGTAATCTGTGCCAAAAGGCGAGCTGTTGGATGTGGGGAGTTTCCCAGCCGCTTGTTGGCTAGTAAATCGGGACAGCACTTGAGTGACAGTGTTGCGGGCGATCTGCTTGGCAGAAGAATTGTCTGGAGGTGGCGGAGTTGCGGCAGTAGGGGAGAGGTCACGCGGAGAATGGACGACGGTTCCGTGATGCTCAGCCTCAGCTTGGGCCTGAAACTTGTGACGTGCCGCCTGGAATCGTTGGTTGATGCTAGCCTGGTAGGAGGAGGGGTAGGTGGGGCTGGAGCAACCCAGGGAGGCCAAACGCTTGGTCAGCACTGGGGACGAGCAGGGAGATGAGCTAAGGGAGGATGAGGCGGGGCTGCTGGGAGAGAGGCACTGTGAGGCTCCGCCTCCTCCAGGAAGCATCGCTCCGTTGTCCACCAATCCCCCTTCCTTATTCCTCTCCTCTACGGGAGACTCCGCCTCTTTGGGCGTGTGATGACCGTTCAATTTGGGGAGTGGAGATGATTTTGTTTCAGCAATTTTGCCATCGACTTCAGTGTGTGGAGAAGTTTTCTGTGTAACTTTGACCTTTTCTTCCTGAACATTATCTTTCTCTGCCTTTTCTCTTTGATTAATTTCACCCAACTCTTTCTTTAAACTATTAAGCTGCTCTTGTAGCTCTTGATATTTTATTTCTTCCTTGCGTAGCTTTCCTCTCATCTGCTCACGTTCAGTATCAAACTCAGCCAGCTGTCTCTCAGCTCTCGCCTCTATCTGCTGAGCGTGACTGTGTTTGCTCTCCAGCTCCCCCTTCAGGCTTCCTATAGTAATGCGCTCCTGTTCCAGCTGGCGAGTGAGCTCGATGACACGCTGGCTCTCTTCTTCTGCACGAGCCGTGGCCTTCTGACATTCTTGAGCCAGCGTTGAGGATAACTGCTGCTGCTCTGCTAAATCTTCCTCGGCCTGGTTTGTCAGAACTGACCGTTCACGTTGTAAGCGTTCGACTTGTGCTCTTTCCAACTCCAGCTATGAATAGGGAAGGAAGATCAAGAGAGATATGAATTTTACAAACAACAAATAAATGCACTGCGTAAGGAAATGATGATTGAAGGCAAATTTGGACTGGTCTTTTCATTTTTTCCACAACTGTGTAAAGTTTATATAGTGGCCGAAATGTTGGTATAGAACTGTAGAAATGTTTACACTAAGCAGCAGTATGTTTTCATACTGGTGTAAAGCAACATTGTTGATATTGTGCAATTGTGCCATCATGTGTGTTTGTTTGGAGCTGTAACAACAATATGTATCATTCAGTGCAGTAAGATACAGTGCTTTGGGTTCCTACAAGCCCAAAAGACAAAGTTATGCAGCCAGAGAGAAATGTGTTTGTGTGTGTGTAAGGAAAGCCCATGGGCAGGACAGGAAGTGTTTTTACATAATACTGCTGTCTGTACTTTGACCTCATCACCATTTTCTAACCCCATAAAAACACAAATAAACAATGGAATGGCTCCACACACACAGACAGACGGCAGATACTCTTGCACTACAGTCCAGAAAAACAATGGAGCCCTTCCTACTTATGTTTACTTATGTTATGACCGAACAGTACTATAAACACACAGAAATCTAATATTTAAAATTGATTATAATAAAAACTTTAGTCAAGTATACGGAACAGGCTAAGGCAGATCATTTTGCTTTAATACTTTGGGTTTATTCTGCAATGTAAGGGTTATTAAAAGGGATAATGTAAGGGTTATTAAAAGGGATGTCATCATTCACTCATCCCCAGATTGGTCCAAACCTGTTTACATTTCTGTGTTCCAATGAACACAGAGCCAGATTTTGGGAGGAATAGTAACCAAACAGATCTTATCCACCATTGATTCCCATAGTATTTATTTTCCCTACGATGGCAGTTAATGGTGTATGAGATCTGTTTGGATACTGACATTCTTACAAATATCTGCAATTGTGTTAAGCAGGACAAAGAATTTGTTACTGGTTTGGACCGCTCTGAGGGTGAGTAAATAATGACAGAATTATCCCTTTAAGTGTAACGTAGGTGTGTATGTGTGTGTATGGTGTGTATATGTGTTTTGTTGCTGTTGCTTGGTTACCTGCTGCAGTAGTCTTTCCTGTTCCTTCTCCAGCATGGCAGTGATGTCATCGCCCGCGGCTGCGTCTTGCACACGCCATCTTTTCTCTTCCTCTAAATCAGCGATTACCTGCACACACACACAACAAGTCATTTAAGTATCTACCACTTGCAAACACAACATAACTGGCCATAGCAGACCGTACTAAAATATTGAAATGATAAAAAAATTATAATTGCAATAAAAATATTAGTTGTATATTAAGTAGAAGAGTATATTTAACTTAGAAAAACAAATATGTCAACTTCCTAAAAGCAATTTGTACTTCTTGCTGCATTTATGACTTTAATTGTACACGAAACAATTTAAACACAATTTTGTCTTACTATTGGGCAAAATTCCATTTTGAATAAGATTTTGAATATGATCTTATCATCGATATTTAAAACAAACACCAGTCACAATGCTTCATAGGATCATCTTCTCCCAAAGGAATGTATGGAATGTATCATTTGGAAGCATAGTTTTGCTTTGGGACAGCCTTAGAATCAGGTGCTTGTCTTTGAAGCCTAAAATTCTGCCGAGGTAGGAAGCTGACAGGGGTTTGGAGGTATGCTCTCCGTCTCTTACCCGTCTGTGTCTTTTCTCTGTGGCAGCAAGCTGTTTTGCCATTTTCTCCTTCATGTTGGTGCAGTGGGCCATGACAAGTCTCAACACGCCCAATGGGTTCATATGCACGGGATCCTGATCTCCATCTCCCTCAGCCTGTGTTAGCTCGCTGTCCCTCAGCAGTGCCACAAAGGGATCCCGGAGGTCATACAGTCCATATCGCTCCTGGACAAATGCTTCTTTTTGTTGTGCCTAAAACAAAATGTCAAATGTAAGAATTAGGTCTTTGGTTTTTATTTAAATATCATCGTCTGGATGCTGCAAAACTGTATTCAAGTGTATAGGTAAAAAATTATATGTATGTATATATATAGAGAGAGTGAAAACATTTTTATTTTATAAATGTTATGTGTATTGTGGGTGATTTAAGAAGCACCATCACAAACCACATTACGTTCATAGAATGATTATTAAATATCTTTGCATGTGGTTTATGCAGATAACGAGATATCATCCATTTTCACAAAATAGAATTGTTTCACAGACCCTTATTTTTATGCCCCCCTCCACAAGCAGGTGTAAAACCTCCCCTGGGCTCCAGGAACAGAGAAGGGGGGCTCACGGCACAAAAGGTCCAGCTGTAGGGGGTGGAGTTAACTCTTCATTGTGCATGTGTGCGTGTGTGTACGGGCTAAATTTGGGGCCAGTGTGACTAATTTAAAAAGGATGGGGGGTCTTACTAAACCCATCAGCAGATGGGATGCAAACACAGCACACACACAATAAAAAACTGGAATACACATGTGGTTTATGTTCTGCTGTCTCACTGTTTCCAAGCTGTCCGTGTTCTTCTATCCTCAGATCACACTTTCCTATTCAAGTCGATTGCGTTAAGGCCTTCGAAAAACGTAATTTCATATTAATGTCGTAAGCTAGCGTACTGTTTAAAAGTCCTTTTGACATATTAAGAGTTGCATCATTTAAATTATAGCAATATGTACATGATACTCACAAAATACAAATTTTCATGTTGCCTCTGTGATCTACCAACAGACGTCTGCAGCATATCACAATGTGAGTGTGAGAGAGAGACTAATATTTAACTATTCAGACATCAAGAGAACACAGCTTCCGTAGTTTGTTGGTTATTATCTGCTGATCATCAGTTTGGGGCTCAAAGAGTTTTAGCACACACCGCAGGCACACGCGCATGCGCACACACACACACATCAGACAGGGTGTTTTGGTGTGTTATTTGTATCTACCGTAATCAACCCAATACAGGATCTGTAACCGCAAAGTCTATTAAAACACAGGCTTGTTTCTTACAGTTTCTCTTTATAGTCTTCTGTGGGCAGAATTAAGAACTGTAACATCCATTAAACATGTGATTGTGTTAACGGCACTGTCTCAGACCACCAGTCTTGATAGTTTATTTGTCTGACTTCAGTAAAAAGCACAACTGCATATTACTCCACATCATTACAGTAAATTACAGTCAATTACAGCCCAAGAGACCTCAAACTGTGGCCTGCTGGCCTTTGTGTGACCTCATCCAGAGATCATAGATAGACACAAAAAATGTGTCTTACAGCTGGAATTAACATCTGTTTTGGATGTTTCATCAAAAGTGGACAGTGCTAGATTATACAATGGAAAAGGGTTTCAAGAATTCAGATGTAGAAAGTCAGTGTCAGGACAACGGATAGTTGACACAAACACTTTTAGACACGCTGTATCAGACTCCTGAGTATTTTGTTTGTGGAGTTGTGTATATTGTCCGTCTTTCTTTTATAGTAAATCCTAAAGCAGTAATTCTTTTTTTTCTGAAAGCACTTAGTAACAAAGGAAACCAGACACAAATCTCTCTCTTCAGATGCAACACCCACACACACAATAACAGCCATCAGGCCAGACAGCACTACACACACATAAACAGATGTTCTTCCCAACAGACTGCAATTGCTTTATTAAGCCATTTCAGTTTCGCATTTAGTTTGTAAATTAGTTACGATTACCACAGCTGCTGCATTTTACAGTCATACACTGTGTCCTTACCAGACGTGATGCCGTGACATATGATAAAATATAAACTTTCCATGTTAATCATGTCACTGTGGATCCTATTAGAAACGTTTTTTAATGTTGAGCTTGCGTCAAATCTGCTTTAAGTGACGGTTCAACAAAAATTCGGATGAACGCAAAGAAAGATGGAAGAATGCTTATAACCAAAGAGTTCTTGCCCACCATTGACTACCATAGTAGGAAAAATGACTACCTACTGTATACTATTCTAAATATAACATTTTGTATACTGTTAAATCTTGTATAACATAATCCTGCCAAAACGTGTATGCGTTAGTTTTGCTGTGGGAGAATAAAAATCAGTTGGTTTATTGGCGTGGCTGTTTTTACCCAGATTCTTGCCGATCTGAGACGGTTACCGCAGGAGACAGGGAAGAATCAGAAGAATTCCTGGAAGGAAGTTAACTCAGAGGGAATCCTACATCTCTTAAATACACACGCACATGCGCGCACATTCCGCACCTCATTGGTTTTCTCTCTTAGTGTTCGTGTGCAAATGAGTCACATTTATTAGGTTAAACATAGTCTAGACATTTTGGACAATTCAAACTGACCTTTTTGATATGGAATACCCAATTCATGACATTCTCTTCACCTGTGAACGGACCTGATTTCTATCTAAAATGCTAGAATAAGGAACCAGCGAGTCACATTAACAGCCAGTTTCCTTGTTTAACCTTAACCCAGAGGACATTCTGTGTTGCCTCTTACATTACATTAGAATGAATCACGGGAAAAATGCTCCTCAGACAGAGCTTCAGGTGATCTTGAGGCTTTCAGAACTTCTAACGTCCAGATTATGAAGCAGCAGGGGCTTGCGCACACATGCCATTCTTGATCAAAAAAGGTCTCAAGAGCCCCAAGGGCTTCTCATGGTTTTTTCTGTGAATAAGGCTCTTACTGGCCAGGAAGAAACTCAGAAAATGAAGAAGTAGCACCACACACACACTTCATCGTGCCTGAGGCTAAACAGTAAGAGGCCTTAAATAGCGCGAGAGGGAGAGAGAGAGAGAGAGAGAGAGAGAGCACTGCACTTCCTTATAAAGTTGCACAAAACTATAAATACAGCAAATGTAATATAAACGCACACATATATTAATTACATTCAGTCCTTTGTGTTTGCTTTCTGTGTGGAGCTAGAATAGATGTTTCACTTCAAACTGATTTCAAGTTGATCAGTAGGTCACAACAAGACACCAGAGCATCTTTTGTGACCGCGAGCCCCTTGTGTCATGTTTCTCTCTTTCCCACACACACCCCTGAGCTCATCTAAAGCTTGTCTTCCCTGTTATTACCTGTGTTAACTCTTTAACTACAGCATCAAACAAGACAATTACTGCCTTAATATAAATCACACACACATGCAGTAAGTCCACAGGGACAGCTGTGGGATTCTGTGGCTGTCTGTATATTAACTACACTTCAAACTATATTCAGCGTAATTTTGAAGAGTACGGGCTCAATTGAGCGCAGCTGATTTCATTTGTGTGCTTATCATGCCATAATAAGCGCACCATCTTTGTTCTTATGAACACATGGAAAGATATTTGGAAGAATGCTTGTAACCAAACAGTTCTTGGCAACCATTGACTACCAACGTAGGAAAAAGTGCTTATAAATGTATTTGTTCTTTTGAACACAAAAGAAGATATTTTGAAGATATCAGAACAAAGCCAGGTCACACTTCAGTATGGGAAGCAATTCTCGCTATTAACAACCATTAACTATGACTTTTTCCCCAATAAACTCTTAATTTGTTACTTATTAAAGGGGTCATTTGACTCGGCTAAACAAATATTATTGTTTGCATTAGATGTAAAACAATGTATATACACGATTTAAGGTTAAAAAACGCTGTATTTTCCTCATACCGTGCATGTTTGTATCTCCTCTTTGCTCCGCCTCTCTGAAACGCGCTGATGTTTTGCAAAGCTCATCGCTCTGAAAAGTAAGGTGTGCTATGATTGGCCAGTTCACTAGTGCATAGCGATTGGTTGAATACTGCACGGAAATGTAACGCCTGATACATTACACTTCAAATATTCGGAAGATCAGGCTGCGCCAGAGACGGTACAATGAGATTTAAAAGACCGCCCACGATACTTGTGCTTAGATTTTGGCGGTTTTAGTCAAATCACTCCACGAGCTGACGTCAAGTTGTGGGGGTGTGGATACACGAGCCGTTTCAGGCAGGTCTGGGTGAGCATTCGCTTCTAGATAAAATACATCTTTTGTTCCGTCACTTAAATTTTTGCAATTTCACATGTCTAATACATGCATGGGAAACTTATAACACACAAAAGACACAGAAAACACGTACTTCCGGCGAATGACTCCTTGAATAATTAGTAAGGTAGTTATTAGATTTAGGTATTGGTTAGGATTAGGGATGATGAGTATGATCATGCAGAATAGGAGACTTATATGTGCCATATAGTGAGAATTAGCCCCTATACTGAAGTGTTACCCAAAGTCACTTATACAGATCTGGAACAACTTGAGGGTGAGTAAATGATGACAAAATTTATCATTTTGGGTGAACTCTTCCTTTAAGTTACATGCATCTAACTATAAATAGATAACACAGTCATTGTTCATTGTTCAATTGATTTAACAATTTTCTGTATGTCTCTCATTCACTGTAATCGCATTCGTGTTATATCGGCTTCTTATTAGCCACAGCGCTTGTATTGTAGGGCCATTCAAAAACCCATATCAGTAGACCACCACCTTTAAAACATGTTTTTGTGACATAACTGGTAAGAGCAACACAAATATAATGGCTTCCTTCCATCTGCCATCATAAACATCTAGACCCACCCACAAACTCATTCCATTGGCAGTCATTGGTTATTGAGGTGACATGTTGGAATGCTCAAACAAACAAAGCAATGGAGCCACAGGGCCAAAGTGTTTACAGATATAAGCCACCTGTAAAAACACAAAAGATAATATAACATTCACAGGATTTGAATCATTCACTGCTGTGCATGAAAATAAAACCGTCCTTACAATTAATAAATCAGTCAATGTTTTCTCTTAATTCGAAGTCAATGTTTCTTGTGTGTATAATTGTGCACGTTTTACAGGAATAGCATTGCCTGCCATTGTTTTCTGTTCCGAGTTTCCTGAGTAGCCTCTTTGACACACTTCCTCTGGTTCCTGTCTGCCAGCCCACACCAAAGCCTGACCATCAACTGCCTATTACATTTACATTTTACATTTATGCATTTGGCAGACGCTTTTATCCACAGCGACTTACATTGCATAATCCTATACTTTCGTTTCTAAGTATGTGCAATCCCCTGGGATCAAACACACAACCTTGGCGTTGCTAGCGCCATGCTCTTACCACTAGGCTACAGGAAAGTGGTAAGCTAGCTTTTGGTATACACAATCTAACCTGCATCTATAACCTGGGAACCTTTTTTTAAAACATCCATTATTTTCTATTTCATTTGTTAATGTGTGTGCGAGAGTGAATGCAAGATATCTTACCCTGAGTGTGTGTATGACAACATCCTGTGCCTCCAGTTCTCCTTCCAGGATGCTGAGCAGCATCAGAAGTTCAGCTTTATCGAGGGTCTCCACATTCATTCTGCTGCCCTGAAACACACACGCACATTAATTAAACCTCACATTACAAGAACCACAGGCCTGGCAACACAACTCGATACGCAAAAAAACTCAGAACCGTCCCGAGACTAGTGAAACAGGATCATGTCACTCACACAGATCAAGTTCAGTGGCCTAGAAACACAATACAGTGCCACACATTTCTTCAGTGAATAGATCTCATATGAAATGACATTTGTGTGAGAACTATCTGACATTTGTAAAACGCACGCATTGAAACACAGAGCAGTGTTCGGTTTCTCTGCATTGTGGTCTGGCTTGCCTTTAGACCGCATGAACACAGGAAGCTATTAGCATATCGGCACAGTGGTCTCCAGTGAATGTTGTGAGACTGCTGTACTGTAATGGATTCCCTAAATCTCTCCCTCACACACACTTATGAAGCATTTCTCTGTTTGCTGAAAGTGCAATGGACAGCTCTGGATTGAGTTACAAACTAATGGACGGCTGCACATTAACCATGAAAGTTGGCCGTGTTGCGTTTTCTTTGTGGATTTGTGTTTTAATAGTGATGGTATGTGTGCGAGAAGACAGCCAAGAGCATTACCGCACAAACAGAGGATACTATTCAGTTTCAACAATAAGGCTACAATACAGGATTTTTATTTAATTTAATTATGTTCCTTTTGTATAATTACTGTCCACGCCCACTTCTGAAAGTCATCATTGTTTTATTTAATTACTTATTTAATCTGATTGGTTGACACTCATTCCACTCATGACATACTTTCAGGTTTGTTAAACGCTCGCATATCACTTGACCATATTATGTACAGACACTTAATCGACAGCTGTTAGTAAGAAAGGTATGAACTGCGGAACTTCTACAACCAATAGCATTTTAGGGATCGATACCTGGAAAATGTCACAAGCCAATCTGGTTACTGTGATATAAACAGAATATTTGGGCCAATAAAGTATAAATAAATGAAATAAATAAAATAATAATGGCGGCAATAAAATAAAACGAGAAATGCACCACTCCAGTCCAGTTAGCATCTTGAGCGTATTACAAAGTCAATCCAATGGTTCATCATCTAACATTTACTACACACCTTAAGGTAAAGTAGAATGTAACTGGTTATAAAAGAAGGTACTGTCACCTTATATATAAAAGTAAAACGGGTACAGACGCCTTGTTTTTCATGTCCTTCTGGAGCACAACCCCGGAGGAAAACATTTCAGGTTTGTCAGGTGCCATTCCCTCTAGCCAATTTTCTCAAAACATCAGAACACTACATGTAAAGATTCAATAAGTCAGCAATTCACTAGACAAAAGCAAGAATTTGAGTTTTCTATCTACTCTTTCAAATCACACAGCTTGACCAGACCTAATATAATCTATGATCAATGATGTCATGCAGACATTACTAACACATAATTCAGATGGCCATTCATGGTGTGTGTGTGTGTGTTAAATCTGGAATGCACCTTTATTTCTTTGGGCTTGGCTCTTTATTAAACAAATACACCCTGCCAAAGACTGTGCGTGTGTGTGTGTGCACCTCATCAACTCAGAATTCAGAAAGTTCAGAAGTGAAATAAGTTTCTTAGTTGACATTTGTATGTAAACTGCAATCCAAGAATTCGACTATAGTTTGACTTCTCACTATAAATACATTTGGTTGTGTGTATGAGACTGAGTATCTCATATATTTGATATGGCTAGATCTAATATTTGTGATAAAACCATAGCTACAGAAAGTCAAATAGGCATGCGCTTAATTTCTTTGTTTCCTATCTTTTCTTTAAACTCTCTCTGTTTGCATAAGAAGTGTATGTTTATTTGTATGACATCATGGACTGATAGTTTGAAAGCACTCTTTACTGTTTGTGATGTGAATTTAAATATGCTGTTTTTAACATACACATAAATGCATACATATATCAGTAACCCTTTATATACCTCCACTTATTATAAATAGGAAACAGACTGCAGGAGCTCATTATTCCCATAAGAATCTTCATCCTGCTGAATCCTGGAAAAATATTATCTGTGCTGATCAAAAGTGCCTTCCTGACTTCATTTCCTCTCAAGAGATCTTGTAAAACCACACACATGCTGACTGTAGTCTGCTAGTTTGACAACAGGTGAGTCAGAAAGATGATGACACTAAACACTGAACCTAACATGCTTAGGGTCTTTCTTTGTTGAAACTAAAAACCACACAAATCTTGAAACACAAATCTTTTTTTAATCTGAAAGTATTTTAATCCACTCATTAATCTGTTTTACTACTAAAAAAAGAATAGAAAGTCACTGCAAACTTGATTCTGTCTGCTTATACTTAAACTACTTGTAATACATGTTAATATGTTTCCTTGTTTGTTACTTTGACTGAAGTATGACAGTTGCAGTCCTTTGTAGGATTGAAGACTTTAAGACGTTAAGCGAACAGACTTGTGTCTTTGTCTTTTTGTCCGATTTGTATTTTGTCCTAATCCTTACGCTACAACTGAATGGGAATGATTCACAGGAACCAACACGACTTGAATAAAATGTGGGCGGGCAATGTTGCGCTTTATCGAGTCACACCTTCCAAAGATCATCTGCTTTAAAGGCACAAAATGATTCCTTCCTGTGAAACACAAAAGAAATCGAAATGTCAAAGCTGTTTTTTTTCATACAACAAAACATGAGCCGAGGCTGCCACTTGTGCCCACACAACAGCTAATGTACATGGCAACCCAAACCGTGCTAGTAATACACAAGTCGAAGTGTATTCATGCAGAAAGCAGGATTTTAACCTAAAGAAGCTTTATGAAGAAACCGCCTACACCCTAAGAATATAAATAACAATTATTCAAAAGCATATCTGACCAAAACCTACATTCCTGGATGGAAAAACACAACTTGTAAGTATTACTTTAACAAGTCTCCGCAGGATATGAGACATAAGGAAGAATCTGATAATCTTAGATCAACAACAAAAACGACCGACAGACTGACCCCTCATTCAGTTACACATTAAGTCCAGTTACACTGTAAGTACAGTGATGAAGTCATCAGTGCTGCATCTGGTTATGACTGGAGCAAACAAGACTATCTAACAGTGTAATATTTTACTACTTTATATAAATGAATAGCTAGAAAAAAAGAGTTGTATGGTGCTGTTGCCAATTTGCTGCACCCAGAAGATAAACAGACTTATATTGTTATCCAAAAAGACAACACTATCATAACATACACATATAGAACCGAAGTGGCTTTTGTAAACCTGGTGTTTCAGCTGGATAAACATAACAGGAATATCAGAGAAATTGCTTTTCACATCTTCTCATGAATGAAAAGAGATTTTCATTAAAATCTCACTGGACCTCAAGCTGAACCCACACCCACTGAGGGTAAAACCAACCTTTGAGAAACATCACATCACCGCCTAATGTCAGCTTACTTAATGAATCATTTGTTTTATTAGAGATTAAGAAATGTGTCAGATGGGTGTGTGGTTTGCGGCGCTGCTCTGATGCAGTAACCAGACATTACATGTACACAAGTGTGGAACACTCTATAAAGTAATAACAGGCAGAGAGTCACGCTAGCAACATGAAGGTCATTGGTTTGGATCCCAAAATCTAAAAGCCTAAGTGCACTGGATAAATGCGACTGCCAAATGAATAAATAAGAGACGGAACGAGTGGGAAAATGAAACACTATATGGGTTACAGAGACCAAAAGGAATTCCAGGAATTCATCCCCCCCCACATGCTTATTAAATAGTAACAAAAAGACTCAGGAGACGCCGATGCATACCTAACAACAACTAATCCTAACAAAAATTGATTAACAGCCTTCATTTTACCATCAATTTCCAAATTCAAGATTTCGATCCAGGGACAGTATTCAGATACTATTCAGTATTCTGATTTCATAAGAACTATTGGTCTTTCCCAGCATACAATTGTCCACCTCAGCTAATGACTTCTCTAAACTTTATACCCTACAACTCAGCCCTTTCCTTCAGCAAGCTGTCAGAAGAAGTGCTTTGGTTTCCCCCAAGCGTGAGTCTCTTACACACTTCCTCAATGCTCCAGATTTGCAGATCTGAGCTAAATTTATACATTCCAGGACATTATGTAATCCACGTTTAAAAGTTGTTACAGTGATACGAAGATAACCATTACTTCAGACTTTATGCTGTTACATTGGAAAGTTTTTTGATGGTAAAATTCTATGCAAAACAATTCTGCGTTTCTGCACACAGCTATAGAAGACCACAATCCAATCAAATCCAGGTTATGTGGGTCTTGTTTGCAACACTGTCAAACCGAATCCATGAAGCTGAAATATAAGACAATGACACTGTTCTAAGGTTGCCACCTGAGGCCATTAACTGAACACATCAGCCCAAGGAATAGAAAGATCTGTAAAATGAGGAGAGCTTTTCTCAAGTGATTCGGACGTGCCAGTCAAAACAGAGCAATTCACCGCATACAGGCTAGACTGCATTTTTGCTCTCAGACATCTTAACATCACTATTGGGAATCATTGCTCGTTTGTTTGAGCTATGAGTGAAGTAAGTGTCAACGCCTTCTTTAGTAAATGTGTTTAAGAAGTACATAGCCAGTATAGTCCACATGACTAGGAAAATTGAAGTTACTCCTCAGCAAAAACACCCACTGGGAATATCAAATTTCCTGTTGGACACAATGCTTCCCTTTCAGCGATTGAAATAATCATTCTGAACATATGGACCATTCACCTACTAAACTCGAACCAAAACAAGCAATCGGTGCACTTCTCACACACGTAAAGCAGTAATGTACCCGGATGCTCTAGATAACCGTCTGGCAACTGCCCGTATAAACAGATGGAAGAGTTACTTTGTAGCATTCTGTCAACATTCATGTTACGTTGTCTCTCACTGCATCCGAAATCCGTCAATACTATCTCGTTGTGTCCATATTCTCTTCTTATACTCGACAAAAATAATTAAATGAGTCAAGAATCCATTTTTTACGATTTAAAGCATATATTCTTGTCTTAATAGTGAGTTCATGTATTGGGAATCTATACTGGGTTGCGATTCTCTCTTCCACACCAGCACGCTCTCCCGATCACATTCACATCCTCTGCCCTTCACACCCTTGAACAACCTTCATTCCTCAAAATTGCATTTCCTTACCTTCATACGGGGTTTTATTTGTTCATCAGTCCCCTTGGTTAGATTAGTCCCAGTTTACGGAGTTATTCTTACTTTCAATGCTGGCCGCGAAACTGTCCCAGCCGAAAATAGGGACCACTGCCACTGACAGATCGTTCAGCCAATAGGTGGAGACCTTTGATCAGAATTCTGCATTGGGATTGGACGCTCGGCGGCAGGAGGAGGAGCTAAATACGCTTTCAATCCGTGTCTTTGTCTGAGGTTAAGGTTATTGTAGTGATTTGTAGTATCTTCATGCACGATGCACTTCATTTTATTTTACAAATCAAGCTTTTGTTTCATGAATGTAAATATGTAAATGCATAATGAAAATTGTTAAAATAAATTTAAAGTCTAAAGACAGGTAACATCTCACTCACATTAAAATGATTTATTCATATGATTTTGCTAATTTATTAAACATTATAGTATGAATGGCTTTCTAAATGTCAGTACTTTTTAAATAATGTTTAATGTAATCGAATGTGTTTGTAATGCTTTGAAGTGTTTTCGAATATTAGTGACATGGTTAAGCGATTAATAAATCTGCAGTACGCATTAATAAGCGCACCAAACCTCGTCTTCGACGCCTCCTAGTGGCCGAAAAGATACACACAGATCGATGTGATTTAAACGGAAAACAAGACAGATAATTTAGGCGGAACAGGTAAAAATCATAATTTATAAACTCATAAAATCTTGCTCTTGATTAATAGAAAATATTAGTATTGAAAACTCTTAGGGCCATGAAAAAAATGAATAGTAAGGAGAATGGTTGGAAAAGTTGTATATGTTCTTCAGAAAGGCTAAGAGTGCGCTTGTGCTTGGATGGGACTGTAGTTTAGGGATGGTTTTGATGTCTATATGGGGTAGACAGACCGCAGAGATTGCAAAGCCAGACCACAGAGAGTGGAGCAGAGTTTCTCTGGCTCTCCATACTGTTTCTCTCATGCATGAAATTGTATTGAGGTTCAGTTTGGACGCACTGAAATGGATAGAAAGATGCGTTTATGTCTGCAAATGTAATGTGTTCGTCTGTGTAATTCCCCTCAGCACTCTGCATGTGTAATCCAGAAAGAGATTTGAAATCTTGCTTGTTATCACTGTTCATTGCTTTTCCTTCATTTATTTGGGTATTGTTGTTGAGTGTAACAGTTGTTTAGCCCTTCTGTAATGACAACATTTGCACATAGCACGATTCTCAGAGTTTATGTGTGTTTGAATAACAGTATTGTCTCCTAGTGCCCCTTAGGTGGAAGCCCCACAACAAGATACAATCCTGTACTGTTTTCTTTCATTACTGTCTGAGATGAGGATAATGTGATAGTGAGAGGGAGCAAGAGCGAGAGAGAGAGAGAGTGAGAGAGAGAGATTCAATAAAACAAATAAGTTGTCCCTCTGGTTGTGATCTATGTTTGAAAATAAATAAAAACAGACAGATGACAATGTTGCTGCCAGTATCGACTAACCAAGCCATTTGTCTGTCATTTTCAGAGCTTTCACACTAATAGATTTCACTCAAGACCTTTAACCCTGTTTTTATATTCATATTCTGTTCATATCGGTCTCTTTTCATCCCTCTTTCGGTCTCAAAGCTGTTTTTTCACTTTGCCTCATTTTTTTTGCTGTCCTCCACACCATCTGAGGCTACAGTACACAAATATTTTGTGAATAATTCTGACACTAGCCACTCCATAACTTGACATATTACAACAGGGATTCCCTACAGTCACAAATAAGAAAAGCAACTTCACTGTACTGCACTATGAGAGAAAAACACCAAACCTCAAACTGAAACACACCCTCACCATATAGGAACCTGTTGAAATTACAGACGGAATATTCTAAGTTTGGGTTCTGCATGTGCACTTCACAATCTTAGTATCGTTATGTGTTATTGGTGTACAGTATCATGAGGGTTGGCGCTGCTTCATCATGCAATTAGCTGATTAGCTTTCTTTTGGCTCAGAGGTTAGAGCATGACGCTAACAACACCAAGGTCATGGGTTCGATCCCAGAGGTTTGCACATAGTCATACAAAAATTAATAATCAGTTTGGATAAAAGGATCTGCCAAATGGAAATGATACAGGAAATGATGTAAACATTAGCATGCCATCATGATGCTACTATACCAACCCATATGATTTCCCCTTCCTTTATTTTGTGGAATACATAGGAGTTTAGCAGAAACTGCTTTCTTCCAAAAGGATCAGCCTTTGTCAAGCTCATGGACGAAAAGCACTATAAAGTCAGCTGTGTGTGATATATTCAAAGTTTTCCAACGCCATGTGATTTCTGTGTTGGAATAAGACTTTAATTGAAGTTCTCTTAAGCCAGATATCTCCATACAGCCGTCATTAGAATTTACTTTTATTAGAAAGGCCTTGTCAGTGTGTGAACTGCCTCTTTATTGTAAAGTTTGCAATTTTGTATACCTCGGTTATTGATTTTCACATATAATTACACTAATTATATTGTTTGTGGTTTGAGAGAGTGTGCGCAGATATAACATAAATATCATTATAAATATAATTACTGTCTCTTGTTCTCAGTAGGCACTTCAGCACCATTAGACTACACAGATGACGGGACAAGCTTTTTCCAGTTTCTCACACTCAATGGTAGACAGTCATGGTGTTAGAGAGAAAGCACTTCAGGATATGAGATGTTTTGCTTCTTTGTTTGAGTTCCCTTTAATTGTTCCATTACGTGACAATAGTAGCAAACTAACAAGTCATGCATATATCACCATATTGAAACAGACACTCTTCATTGTAACTTGCATCTTATTCCTCCTAAAAGTAATGTGAGATTACAATTACTATGATTTCAATTATAGTATGTTGTGACCAGTTGACTATACTTAGTTAAAAATTATTAAACATAAAATCGTTATTTACATGGCCTCTTGTCATTTCGAATCGTGACTTTTTTTCTTGTAAACACAAATATTTTAGAATCTTGTGTCCATACAATAGAAGTCAGTTGGGGACCAATGGTTTTCGGCAACCAAAAACCAAACCAAAAAATATGTTATTTTGTGTTTTGAAGGTGAAAAAATAACACAGGTTTAAAATGAGAACAGTGTGAGGGAATGATGACAGAATTTTTAATTTGAAGGAGAACTATTTATTTAATGACATCTCAAGATTCAAGATTCAAAGAAGCTTTATTGGCATGATACAATACATTTTACATTGCCAAAATTAAATATAAGCATTCTGCACAAATGCAGATTAAGATAAACATTCAATTAAAGTATATAAGTATCTATATACATATCAATATAAAGAGAAAAAGAGAAAAGTATGAAGTTCACAGTTAGGGTGACCCTGTCGGTTTGTCTGTGTTGTGTCAGTGTTTTGTTCTGTTGTGCTGGTTGTTATTTTGCCTTGGCAGGACTTGACATATTTTGCAGGGAGCTTCTTGAGATAACTCCCAGTATGAATGAAATCTTGTCCTTTTGTTGAATCTTGTATTCTCTCTATATGGAGATGATAGCCAGCAGATGGCAGAATGAGACAGTCTGTTCTGCACCTCTACAAATTTACATGATCAGCCATGTCAAGACAAATACCATGTTATGCATATTTCAGTCCTTTAAATACACACAGGCCTACTTAAAATACAATACATATATCACTGAAAAAAAAAAACGTTTGTCATATGTTTTTAAGATTTTCAAAGAAAACTGTAGAAAAAACAAAATTGTTTTATTTTTATGTATTTTTTAAATACGATCAAAAAGCGTAAAAATCACCAAAAATAAATTATAATAACAAGAAAAACGCCACCAGAAAATTTCAGTTTTTATAAAACGCTTTCTATTTTACAGTTTATTTTTGAAATACGGTCAAAAACTGTAAAATTACAGAAAAAAGCCATCAAATAAAAAAAAGGAGAACTATTTAATAAATATCCTGTCATTTTACAATATTGTTTTTTACAGTTTCTTTCTGTTTCTCTAGCTCACAGAAAGAGTGTTTTTTACAAATTGGACCAATTTAATGCTAATTGACCAATCAGAGCCCAGTAATTCAGAGATGAGTGAAATAATACAGTATAATGTAACTCATACAGTGAAGCTCATTCTGTCTTAGTTATGTCCTCCTTTTCAACCTCATACCATCATAAATTCACCAGACAGCACTGGGGGCATAGTCATGAGAAAGAGAGAGTATTGTGTGTGTGCTGTGATATGTAATTCATATGTCCTTTAAATTGGACAAGGTGCTCTACTTGCTCATTGAGGCAATAGACGTCTTGTATTCGGCACAGGGCTGTGTCGAAGAACGCAGGCAGTATCTCTTGCTCAGTTCTGGCTGTATTCCCTGTTCTCAGGCAGACTGTGCCTGTGTGCGGTTTAGTCGTATTTAATTTAATCCCTTGTGTCTTGGCGTAGAGATCAGTGCAGTAATGTTGAAATGTGGGTCAGAGTTAAACCTTCTTTAAAATCCTGAAATACATACAAATTTAGAAACCCACCAAAGGATAGTCGTTCAATGTTCCTGATGGACTTTCTGCCAGACTGTCAGGTTAAGAGTTCAAAACACAAAGTTTGCAGACAAATTCAGAGTGGGCGGGGCCCTGGCATCATCATTATAGTAGGTTGAGGAATACAGTCTTTGAGGAAAGGACAATATTTAGAGGTGAGCTTCTATTTAACATGTAACAGTTATTTAAAACGTACCACATTATGTGTATATTACCCTCTTCGTATATATTAAAATCTTATAATGTCATGCCCAAATTAGAACAGTGGCCCAGGAAGACCCTTGCCACCCTCAAATAAGGCAATGTGTTTGTGTGGAGAGAGAGAGAGAGAGAGAGAGAGAGAGACTATTAACCTACCAAAAACAATATGAAAATGGTCCACGGTGATTCAATTGTCATAACATCTGGATGACAATCTGTCAAGGTTTGCGAATGGTCTCCTGTTCATTTATTTTTAATGCATTAGTGATGCATTTTTACTATGAATGCTTCTGCAACGATGTTAAGCGTAGATTTATCTTTTCATTTAATGCATAGGCTGTGAAAAATACACTGTGAAAAAGGACACAATCTAATTTCCTGTTGTGTTCTTGAGTTGTATTACATTCATTAATTTACTGAGAGCCAGGGGAGAATTTACACCATTTCTAATGTGTCGAGTAAGATATTTTTTCCTAGCACCTACAGAAACTAAATTTCTAAAAATTATACACACACACCATGATGTATTTAGCTGTGACTAAAAATCTTGATTGATTTGTAATTATATAAGTAGTTTTGTTATTCTACAGGCTTCTCTTAATAAACTAATAGCCACAGGAACAGACAGATTTTGTCCAAACAAAGTATGTGTTTAGAATTTGGGCACCTACTTTAGTGCCTGCAAAATAAAAAAAAAAACTGAAATATTCATAATTTGCATGATATAGTAAACTGCATCAAAGTCCACTGCCTGAAAATGTCTTTAGGGAATTATAAAACATTTTATTTCTCAACAAAATGGGCTTTGTGATTAAAATCTCATAGTACTGAAATTAGAATTTTAGAGTAATGCAGCTGTATTACCGCAGTATATCTCTTGGGCTAAGAATATTATAAACCTAACTCTGAGTGTAAATTCTCACACTCAGTCATACCCACGTCTCACTTTATTCTATATAACATCTTGTTTAATATCTTATCCAAATACAGAAATTACTGATGTAAAATGGTTTTCGAATGGCTTTTACAGTTAGTTGACATTAAGAAATTGAGCAAAAATGCACATGATTCCATCATAAAACACAAGAGTCACCAATGTCAGAATATTCAGATTTGAATTACCAGATAAACATACACATGTTCAAAATTCATGCTGACATCTAAATGATGATTTTCTATATGGGCAATTCCATGAAAATGTCCACCTTACCACGAAAAAATGATTTTTTTTACAAACTGTTTTACTATGGTAACACCTCAGATATTAACATTTGGTGGTTCAAATACCTCTGTGAGATCTCGATTCAAAGTTTAGTGCATGATTTTTCATTGTCAGGTAAGTGCCATTTTCAGGATTACATAAATGGACATGTGAAATAAAAGTAAATAAAGTAACTATTTTATCTTCTGTAAAGAGGCATCCCTTCTCCATTCATTGGGTATAATTGCTTCAGGACTGTGCATTTTATTTCACAGAAATCCTACAAAGTTTGTAGTCTCCCAAATGACTCGTTTTTTTTTTGTGACATCCATAAAGCCATTTTTTACCTTTAGACTATCAACAAGGGTTTAGTACAATATAAACAGATGGTTCAATATATTCATAACAAATTCATTTTCTGAGCATTTATATGTCACATCCATAACGCAAAATGTCACGTCCATAACGTTGAAATTGCCCATATGTTAGATGACAGCTTGTTTCGCCTGGTCTAGGTTTCCCTCATCCATCAGTTTTTCTGTTAACCTATTCACAAACCAAGAGAAAAACCTATAAAATATTTATCTGTCCAAGCACTTAGAGGATCATTGTGCTAATCAATGCCATATCTCATGGATTGAGAGACCAAAAAGATTTTTGAGCAATTGTCTTGCCAAGTGGTTGATATCCTTAGGACAACATCATGTTGACCCTGGGACAACATTTAAATCAACCAATCAGATTTCAGAAATAAATTTACAGTTTATTTTAAATTTAATGTTCCAACCAGGATTAGGTGCTTCTAGACCATTGTTTTTCACTTATCATTTCCCTCTGAATTTAGGGGTAAATTATGGTTACAGTTGGGGTTTGGTGTGGGTTTAGGTTTTATTTATAAATATGTTGTCCTGAGGACATCAACCACTTGGCAAATCAGGTCGGGCTGTTAAGTGCCACATTCATAGCATTTAGGCAGAAGAAGCAAAAGAGGAATAGGAGGTACACATAATCCTTGCCATATACTACTTCTCTTATTTCTTTTGACTAGATGCTTACATTTGGGTGGAAGTCTCTCTCCATTTTGAGAAGATGTTCTCTGTGGACTGTGGTGAAAGGTGGAGAAAGCTCACACGAGAATGAGAGAACATGGTTTCTCCATTAGGGACGACCCTTCCATTCATAGCGAGAGGTGGAATGTGACAATCCGATCTCTCAGCTGTGAATGAAATGGCAGATCTTCACTAGGGGTCTTGGATCAAACCTGCCAGAACTCTAGAAAGCTTTAGAAGCAGGTTTTGGGTCAGGAGGAGTTGTGAGATCAAGACGTAACGATTGCTGAGGCTCACAGTGAAAGAAATGAAAATGGACATCTCATTGGTCAAGGTTAAATCTGATGAATGGAAGTTAAGGATGTCTGTAATACCAGGACATTTTTTTAGTGCTCTCAATAGTAGGTAGCCTACCTTGCATTCTGTAAGAATTCAGGTAACATTATTTTTTATAAGAAAAATATGTTATTGTTTAGTTTTGGACTGTCTGACCAGTACAAACAATGATCGCTTGCTTTAAAATTGTAGGATTATCTTTATTAATACAAACTCCTCTTTTGCTTAGACTTTAATACACCAATTTAACAGGTGGACTAGTAATACGATTGGGGCTGAGAAACTAATGGACGGCTCTGCTCACATCTCAGTTTTGTGGGAAAATTCATCAATTTACCACCTCCAATTTCTTTCCCTCTGGCCTCTTTTTAAAATATGATTTAAAGTCTGAAGTTCATGGAACACGAATAAAACCTGTGTAATGCTTTCATCTACCCAGTTGAGTTCAAAAGAACAGCTCCAATAAAGCAAGTGTTCCTCCCCATCATTGATTTCATCAAATAAATCAGAGTTCAATTTAAGACAATCTAACAATTTCTCCTTGGGCTTTACATGTTCAGAAGTGATCTATGAGAGCTGTGAAACGTACTGACACGATCTTGTTTTCAGGCGAAAGTTGTTTTTTTAATTAGGAATCAATAGAGCAGAAAGGTGGAAAATTAGAGTCAGGCCCTCAAGGAAACATGATAACTTATAAACGCTCTGAAACCTGACATCAAATATTAGTTCAGATTAAAACAGTGTGAGCTCAGGAAGACTGGTAAGTGATAAAATGACATGAAAAAACCTGTGTGCTTCAAACATTTTGTCACCTTAATGATCATGCCGACACAGTGTCAAAACAACATCTGTGATAGTGGTTCGTGGCAGCAAACAGGAGCTTTGGCTAATGACTTTTACATTTCATCCATGGACATTTACATTTACATAAGATTTTTCTTACACAAGTCTCATATTTATTTGACACATACATAGTGAAAAGATTATGATTTTTTAAGGAATATAAAATCTGAGGTAGTTAAAAGTTTACCCAAAGTAAAGTTTTACTAAAATGTATAGAATTTAAAACCATTTAAAAAATATTTTCAGTTTTCCTGAAATTACTATAGGTATGTGTTTTGGTAAAATATTTTTGTAATTCTGTGAACTACTAACAATATTTCCCCAAATAAAAAAAAAGATTACTCAGTGTTTTACATGGTATCATTGGACGTACACGCCTGGCCTTCAGTTAACTTCCGATCAGTGTGTTATTTAAAAAAAAAAAAAAATTTAATCAATGTAATTATTATCTAATTTTATTAAATAAATGATTTGTTGGATTTTGTTAAATAGGTCGTGTAACTGTCGCATTTGAAGAAAACCGTATGGGACACTGACATCTAACGTTATTTTTTTTACAGAATAACGAAACTCGTTATCGACAGGGTAGAACAATTACCTCGACTACTAAAGATAGTTTCGCAAAGAGCTTGCCAGATCTGACTCCATTAACAACCATACCAATAAATGCAAAATCGCTCTGCATCTCCGAAACCTCATAGTAACTAACAAAAAAAGGTTTTGATTGAGTACAGTTGCTAAATCAACAAATAAATTGAGATCGTCTGACCTGGTTATTTCGCACCACCTTGGTAGCAATGAATTCATGAATTTTATTTCAGAGAAAATCAAATACTTACGAGACAAAATAGTAAAAACTCCAACTCTGTCCTATGAATTAGTACCAACCATCGCCCCAAAAGAAAAGCTACAGTGTTTCTCACCTAAAGAACAGGAAGATTAAATTAAACTTCTTGCATCTAAACCTACAACATGCTTATTAGACCCCATATCAACTAAATTATTAAAAGAGTTGCAATTGAGCCCATTTATAACATTATCAACTCATCAATTAACCTAGGCCATGTCACAGGACACTAAACTGGCCATCATTAAGCCTCTTAATCAAGAAACCAAATTTAGACCCCAATAAACTAGGAAACTATAGACCGATTTCAAATATCCCTTACCTGTTTTAAATACTAGAAAAAGTAGTGTCCACTCAGTTGTGCTCTTTTTTTTACAAAATAATGACATTCACGAAAGATTTCGTGATAGCATCAGATCAAGGTAACATCCCTAGTCCATCTTGACCTTCGTGCTGCGTTCGATACTGTAGACCATAACATTCTTTCGCTTACACAATTATACCAGTATTCAGGGACAGACACAACAGTGGTTCAGATCTTACTTATCAGACAGTTATCAATTTGTACAATTAAATGGGGAATCATCAAATCTAACGCAAGTAAATTATGGAATACCTCAGGGATGAGTTTTAGGACCCTTGCTATTCGCCATATAAATGCTGCCCCTTAGCAACATTGTGCAGATGATACTCAGGTATATATCTCATCAAGACCATATGATTACTTCCAGCTATCCAAATTAGCTGAGTTTTTTGAAGATATAAAACATTGGATGAGTAGTAATTTCCTTCTTTTAAATTCTAATAAAACAAAAATATTACTTATCGGACGATAGACACGTAAACATCATATTTAGGATCATAACCTGCAAATTGAAGGCTGCACTGTATTCCAACAAATACAGTTAAAGACCTAGGCATTATATTAGACATCAACCTGTCATTTGGAAATTACATCTCAAATTTAATAAATACAGCCTTCTTCCACCTTAGACATTTTGCCAAATTACAAAGTATTCTTTGTGTTGCTGATGCAGAGAAGCTTATTCATGTGACCTCAAGATTTGACTACTGTAATGCACTACTTAGTGGTTGTCCTGCATCCTCAATAAACAAACTACAGGTAGTTTAAAATGCAGCTGCCAGAGTTCTAACGAGGTCCAGAAAATATCATCACAATTTTATCATCCCTTCACTGGGTACCCATTAAGTATCATATTGACTTTAAAGTTCTATTAATTACTTATTACCTACTTAACAGAGCTTCTATCACATTACAACCCATCACGCTCTCTAAAATCTCAAAACACCTAGATTAACTAAATCCACCAAAGGGGGTAGAGCTTTCTCATACTTAGCACCTACACTCTGGAAAAGCCTTCCCAATAATATTCGAGGGTCAGTCATACTCTCCAAATTTAAATCTAGATTAAAGACACATCTTTTCAGCCAAGCTTTCACTTAAGACTGTATTTATTAGATATTATTTTACCTTTATTTGATATTATTATACTGGAATTTTTGTGTGTTTCACGATAGCTTCACTCAAACAGTAAAATGTTGCTCACAGAGCAGCTCTGGAGATTAAGTTTATTTGTTTATCCTCATACAGTGTAGACACAGACAAGTCGTCGACCATCACTCGTGTAGTATGTTAACCTCTACACCTGATAATTGTCACACACAAACAAGAACAACTAAGACAAATGCAGTTCACACAAACAAGCTGCTCTGTCTTATACACATTTTCTCATTCTTAGCACAGACCGATTTTCTCAGAACTTTTTTGGTGACGTCACAAATATGTTATGCGTGTGACATCATCCAAAATCCTAGTGAAAACACTATATTTTTTGCAGACCTCAAATACTGGAAACGAGTAAAGCAAGAACACATTCACTTTTAAGCAATACAACAGTAAAATGTAATGTTATAATGTATTTATCATAATTTTGGAAAAGCTTCTGGATTCAAAATATCTTTAGAGTGTATTTGTGCTCAGTAGGTAGGTGTTAAAAAAGGTTTGTGTTTTTGTATGTATGGGCTTGTGCTGTTGTTTCAGATGGCTTGAGGGGTAGAATCCAGAGATAATACATTTTAATTAATGTGCATTTGAAAGAGATGCATCTTACTCTACAAAAACTCCCAATAGTATTTTATCTGTTATGATGAACGTAGAAGGCGAAATTTTTAAACCCAGAGGTGAACATGATTTGTGTAGCAAGAGTGTGGAAATAGACTGATACCTGCAGCTGCCTGACTGTACTCAAGGCCTGTGAGAGAGCCTTGCTTGAGGCAAATAAGATCTGAAGCAACAGGAAGCCTTGAGGAAGGCCATAATGTGTGAGCTTCACACAAGGTTGAGTTTTCTGTTGGTCTCTGTATGGCTTTAATGATGCCACCCTGAATCTCCAAGGCTCTCCGCGAGCACTCTGGGGGAGGAATGCATGTTGCCTGATAATCAGATCCAGCAGCCCCGAATCTATTAGCACAGCCGTTAAGGCACACAGCCTGTCCTTTCAGAGAGGAAGCGTGGGTCAATTATATGCAGGGAGAATGAGAGTTTAATGACATTTGTCTGCTGTGCTGTTAGGTAAACAGAACGGATTGAGGATGTACTAAATGCCACATTCAGCCATAGCAGCTGCAGATACACACAGACTGCGAGATCGTTTGTTTCACCGCAGCCAGGGGAAACCGGCCCTCATTTGACTTCTAATACGGTTTGCGCTCGCACATTTAAATTAGTCATTTTTTGCTCCCTCGATGTGTGCACTGATACACACAAAGCCACTTAAGTGACATCCTTACGGTGTGCGCGGTTTTGGCTAAATGTGCATTTCAATCACAGAGGAAAATAGGGCTCTTCAGCATTTTACCCCCTAGTGTGGCACTTGATCTCGACTGCAAAAGTGTACAACACAGCAGGTGTTTGTCTTCCACACAGGAAGTAAATGTGGAGTCATTACCTTTTGAATATCCATTTGTACTAGAGAAGGAACCTGTTGACACCCAGAATGACCAGAATGACATGTTTACCTTGCATTGAGTGGGCAGGAAGAAACATGAGCGCACATGCATACTTTACATTAGTGAGACCAGTAGAAGTTTAAGTGTAAAGTAACGAAAATACATTTTAATGTATTTTTCTGGCACCCCAGCTGCCGGAATATAACAATTTTTAAGGGATTTTTATAGTGTACACATAACATCAGCAAAACATTTGGCTGATTTAAAAGCCTTTCAAACTACCCCACAAGCATCTTTTACATATTTATCAATATAATAAAAAAAAATGTGTCTCTCACATGTACAGTCGAACCTGAACACTTACAAAAGCATAACAGTACAGCAGTGCATGTTAACCAACAGTTGTGGAACTTTTAGGTCAGTAACATGTTAGACGCACACAAAGGCCCATGTGTGTAATCCCGGTGTGAGCCGCTGCAACTTTGAGGACAGGAAAATTGGAGTTGACAGAGGATGAATTATTAATAGGGGAGGAATCCCAGAGGAATGTTAGAGGTTGGGAGGGGAAAGGGGAGGGGTAACTGATTATTAATTCATTACGCTGTAACCTCTAATTCTCACCTCAAACACACTCAGCGTGTGTAAGTCAAATATGCAAATAGGGTTGAGTATGCTCTACAAATGTGAAATATTTGCCAAAATACATTACACGCAAATTTATATATGCAGAAAAAAAGAGTAAAAAAAGAGTGAAAAAGTAAAGGTTATTTAGCAGAAACTCCAATGCTGTACATCCAATAATTTGGTCAGTAATTCATTTATCAATGTAAGGAAGAGAGACAGATAAAGGAAAAACGTGAGAGAGAGATAAAGAGAGAAACAGATTAAGGGAAAATGATAGAGAGAGATGAGAGAGATATCTGTTTAGAATGCTGGAATGTGTTTTGTGGATTCATTAATATTCATGAACGTGTGTAGGTACCAATGGTCCTATCAGAGTTCTATTTTTAGAACTTTCACTCTCTCTTTTTTAACATATTGATAATCTGTGAATCAGAATCTAATTTGAAGTTATAGATTTAAAAAAATAAAACAGAGAAACGTTTCAACATAAAATCCATAAAAATGTCAACAGAAAGTTTAGAAAATTAGAGACGATTGTTGTTAATCTCTTTGCACAAAGGTCACATTTTCTTCCTTGTCCATCGATCTATGTATTTCTTTCTCAATTTTTCTGTTTGTCAGGGAGGCTATCAGGAATTGACTATACTTGGCCTTGACTAAAAGCATAAGTTTATAATGAGTGTTGTTTATTGGTGCTGTTTTAAAGCCACTCGATATCCATCTGTTCTCAAAGACATAACTACACACACGCGCACATGCATACACACACACACAAATTTACAAATTAAGAAGTATGCTGATATTCTCACTAAACAGCATGTGGCTTCTGGAATGTGTGAAACTCTCAGGATCTGTAACTTTCTTAGTTTGATAACCATAGACCTATACACTACTGTATGTTATATGGTGTTAGATGGCGTATAGACATAAGTGACATGAGACTCAAACATGTTAGGTGAGTTACAGTAGTATCCTTTTGTGTTGTATAATATATTCTCTAATGTCTAATGGTATGTGTGGGTGGTGACAAACATTATTTTCTCTCATAAAAGGATGATCTCACTACTATATCTTGGCAGATCTCAGGGGTGTTGCTAGAGTCTATTAATGTAAGTGTGGTGACATCACAGCCAAGATGACATTAGTGCGCAGTTCATTTATTAATGGAAAAATGTTTAAGAGTTGTGGGCTTTGCATTAATGTTTGTGTTATTTATATTTAGTAATTTAGCAGACCCTGTGATGTTATTATATTCTTAAAATAATAAATTTATCAATTTATGAACTCAAAGTAAATTTTGTGGAATAGTCCATTCAAAAATAATTCACTATCCACTTTCATTAAATGGATTCATTTGTTTTTTGTTTTACTTGCAGTTGCAGTAACATGGAAGAGCATAAAAATGAGTGAATTTTGGGTGGATTATTCTAATAAGGACATTAATGCTTTTTATACATTGAATGCACATGGTTTACTATTTTGTAATGTTTAATGAACATGACAGTAGTATTTTAGTATGTAATACAGAAGTTTATACTTTTTGAGAGACATTTGGGTGTGACTGTAATGCATTTGTAATGGATATGTTTTTAATGGCCATTAAGAGGCACTTACAGGCCCATTAAATTAAAGTTTTCAAATGTTTAAATGTGTTCCGGAACTCATGTTTTTTCCTTTGCTTTAAAGCACCACCAATCAATCAATACAGAGAAATACAGAAGTACATAGAAAATATAATTATTTCTAAAGGGCTTTCAAAAGCTTTGCTTGATTGTCATAATCCTCCTTAAAGCTTTAAAGCACCAAAGAGTCTGGTGTGAGGCAGAGACGAAGAGAATAGAAGTGAAAACTGTTATTGACTCATCTCTGGTGTTAATGAAAATCTAAAACTTTACTTTGATGATTCTTACTCACGTTCTCTATTGCATCTTACTAATGATTGCCTAATGTTCTTATGTGTGCAGAAAAGGCGCTTTTAAAAGAAAACATCCATATACATGTATAATGTAGATTTGAAGCACAAACATGTGCATAGAGTACGGTACCAAATATTTAATCAAACAAAGCCCTGCTTATGGACTGATAAATAAAATAATTTTTGGAGATTTTAGTTATACCTGTGTTCCAGACAGATTATGTTCTGCTTCTTTTTTAACATGTTTGTTGTGACTGGCTTGTGAAGATTGAAGGCTGAGTATACAGTAACTGGGTCACCGAAAGTTTACTTTGGTATGTGGGAGGGATGATCTACAACTGGCTTGAACACAAATATGCATGATGCAAATATCACAGCACACTCAAGGTGCTTCAAAAGGTTCTTCGATGACATAGAAGAACCTTTTGGTTCCATAAAGAACTTTTTACATCTAAAGAACCTTCCTGTTTCAAAAAAAGGTTCTTTGTGGCGAAAAATGGTAACATATTATAAAAAAGTATGAAAGAGATGGTTCTTTTTAAGAACCTTTGAGTGAATGGTTCTTTGTGGAACTATAAATGGTTCTTTTAAGCATCGCTAAGAAACTTTTAAGCACTTTTATTTTTAAGGTTGCATGATGGAGAGTCATCCACCTCCAAACCCGCATATTCATATATAGTTGTATAGTAGTCTATATAGATAGTACTGTAAGCTGCAAAATTAGGCCAAATATTACAGAAAAAACATAAAAAGACAAATCATAAAATAAACTTTGTGCCGTGGGAATGTGCAAAGTATACTTTCATTTAAGTGAACTTGTGCATTAGTGTGTATGCATTAATCTGTTGATAAGCCCAAATAATGTACTGACCTTGTTGATAAAGAATGTTCTTATCTTAGTTCAGCTCCTATGGTTCTTGCTTCAACAAACCTAGCCTATAGATTCTACACCTTTCTACAACATTTCTGACAAAAGGCAGATCCCATTGGTATGCAGCCGCAACATCTTAAACATATATTATTTAGTAAGGTGTGACCTGTGTTCTTTGAGTTTCTGGACTCTGTCAAAGGATCTGCTGCCAAAGTACAGAATAACAATTCTGCCGTGCCGTCATAACGTTATAATTCAACATCACGGCTAAAACACTGATCTAACCAATCTATGTGCATAAACCAAACACACCATTACAATACATAAACAAGATGTATAAATCATCAATCCGTTCTATCAACTTAATATAAATACCATCCAAACAAAGAACCATGGGTTTATTTTACTTAATGTATATGCATCGACAGCTGTATGCTTGGGTTAAGATTATTCATTATATTGTCATTGAGACTGCCATAATGAATTATACACGTAAATCCTTTGACAGAAGGGGCTAAGTTTACGAATAACAATCTGCTTCTGAAAACAGAATTGCAGTACAGTAAATAGTTTGGATATTTCACCTAAAAAAAAAATTATTGTCATAGTTTACTCACACTTAGGTTGCTCTAAACCTATTTTTTTTTGTTCGGGCTAAACACAAGATATCTGGAAGAATGTCAATAACTGAACAGATTTCATCCACCATAAACTCCCACAACATTTATTGCAGTAAATGAGGGATGAGATCTGATTGGTTAATGACATTCTTCCAAACATATTCCTTTGTGTTTGGCAGAACAAAGAAATGTATTAATTTGGAAAAACGTGTGTATGTGTACATGATAACAGAATTTATATTTTTGTTTGAACTATCTCCTTAACTATGAAAGTGTAACGGGTATATATATATATTATCTAAAAAAAATCATTCTTTGGGGAACTTTTATTTTGAAGGGCTGATTGGGCTGATTGGGCGTTAAGTGGTCCGTTAAAAAAAAGAAGAGCGCGAAAAAAGAAGGGACGGAAAAGAAAAGTGAGTGTTGTATCGAGAAGCACGTCCGATAAAGTAACTTAAATAAAGTTATCGGGGCTTGGTCGAATAAAGGACAACATCAAGTCTTCTACCTTGATTGTGAAGCACTCGTACGAACTAATTTTTCAAGACGAATAGAGTTCAAGACTATTTTGTGTTAACCTGCCATCCAACGACATCTCGGTTTGACATCTCAAGTGGTGGATCTCAGTTGAATACATCCCTGTTGGTTCAATTCATTTTTGATTCACCTCAGTTTGATTCATTCTCTTTCGACTCACTTTTGATTCACTCATTTGTTGGGGACATTTTCATTGAGCTTGAGTGATATTGCTACGAAACCTCTAGATGATTTCAACGCACGCAACGTCAGGACAACTCATCTAAAGATTCCTATTTTTTTGATTTTATATATTTTTGATTCGATGAACGTTGAACTGTGAGAGTTCAGTTGAATCACAGAAACTAAAGCGAAGTGATTGAGCACATAAAGGGACATTACACGTGAGTGCTCTTCTAGATGTGAAATTTCATTGTTTATACTGATGTTGTTGTTTTTTAAATGTGATTGCCTGATTATTTGAAGTTGATCATTTGAAAAACTGAAAACTCATCATAAGTGGTGTTTACAAAAGTGTTTTTCTTCCTTCATTTTGAAGTGGAGTTTATCTCTGTACAAGTAAAAAGGTTAGAGCTTTTACATTGAAAAGGATTACGTTGTAGTGAGTGTAAAAGAAAACAAAAGAAGACCATAACCTTTACTTTGTCTTATTTTGTGATTTATTAACCCTGAATTTAACACTTGAGTACACGACAGAAGGAAAGACATAGAGAATAAATATTGTTTCATTTGCATAATTACTTCATTGTGGCTTTTTGTTTTTAGGCTGTCAAGGAGTAGAGGCGTCTCGGCTACTTTATTAGACCAGGGGAGGGAGGGGTATATTGGACTGCCTCACACATTCTACTTTTACTTCTGGAAGCCATTACTTAAGCTGAAGCCTACCCTCATCGGTCTGTACATCCCAGTAGAGTAGGACACAACATACACACATTTAGTGTGTAACAAGATTAAAAGCACTGAAAGCGGGGACTAAGATCTTTTCGTTATTCAGTCTTCCGTGGCAGCAGTAATACATTTTCCCCTACAGGACGGGTTAAATACCCGTTACAAAAGCAAGCTGAATTATCTATTTAACAGGTAAATCCACACACAGGAAGACTTTTTCATGACAACCTCAAGGAGCTATCTAGCACTTCACTATAAGAACAAGTAACACAAATCATTTCCCATAATGCACCAACACATAAACAAAAGCCCATGTCATTTACATTGACACACAAGGGAGATGATAAAAACATACCAGAATGATACAATTCTTTTGGCAAATGTGACCTAGAGATTAGGCACAAAACACATACATTCATTACTACTTTGTGTGTGTCTTTCTATCAAAAGAAGACCATAACCTTTACTTTGTCTTATTTTGTGATTTATTAACCCTGAATTTAACACTTGAGTACACGACAGAAGGAAAGACATAGAGAATAAATATTGTTTCATTTGCATAATTACTTCATTGTGGCTTTTTGTTTTTAGGCTGTCAAGGAGTAGAGGCGTCTCGGCTACTTTATTAGACCAGGGGAGGGAGGGGTATATTGGACTGCCTCACACATTCTACTTTTACTTCTGGAAGCCATTACTTAAGCTGAAGCCTACCCTCATCGGTCTGTACATCCCAGTAGAGTAGGACACAACATACACACATTTAGTGTGTAACAAGATTAAAAGCACTGAAAGCGGGGACTAAGATCTTTTCGTTATTCAGTCTTCCGTGGCAGCAGTAATACATTTTCCCCTACAGGACGGGTTAAATACCCGTTACAAAAGCAAGCTGAATTATCTATTTAACAGGTAAATCCACACACAGGAAGACTTTTTCATGACAACCTCAAGGAGCTATCTAGCACTTCACTATAAGAACAAGTAACACAAATCATTTCCCATAATGCACCAACACATAAACAAAAGCCCATGTCATTTACATTGACACACAAGGGAGATGATAAAAACATACCAGAATGATACAATTCTTTTGGCAAATGTGACCTAGAGATTAGGCACAAAACACATACATTCATTACTACTTTGTGTGTGTCTTTCTATCTAGGCTCTCAAGATATCATATCTAAAGAGCTATTAAATTATTGTCTTTTAAACACATTTTGTGTCTCCATCAGAAAAAAGACTTAATTCGGGAGATTCATGATGGACAGAATGTAGATGGATTATGTACGGAGGTGTGACGTCAGCGCTCGTGTAAAGATATCTCTGTAGCGTTGAAGTGATTCCGATCGCAATATTCCATCACACACTAAGCAGCAATCTAAATGAATGTATTAGCGTAGATCTAATAATATACTCCTGCGTTTGCATATTTTATGTTACACTCAGAGATTTCTCCAACCTGATTTACTAGCTCATTTCACTAATACATTTTCATGTCACAATATACCTTTGGAAACCGGCTCCATTTCCTTTCAGGATTAAGGCTCATGTTTTATTCAGTCCTGATACGTGCGTTATGATTTGATCTGGATTTATTATTGATGATGAGAGTGACGTCCAGTAGAAATATTCATCCAGAGTGTATGATAGAGGTCATTTATGTAGGACTGTAAATACACTTCATACATCTCTTAAAAAACGACAAGAACTACACGGTATGGATTCATAGTAAGTTTCATTGTAAGTTTCATTGTAAGTTTGTATGTGTTCAACTCCAATTTGTCGTATTATCGTCAAACATCCACTTGATGAATTTTAAAACAGCAGGTGAGTAAACTTGCACTGCAACCTATCAAGGCGTCACTAACCGTTTATCACAGAAGTGGCATTTCAAAATATCAACTATTGATTATTCGGCAGTGTGAATAGCTCCTTGAAATTGCAAAAAACGTGAACGTCAGTTTCACCTATATAAAAGGAAATACGCACCGCATGAGGGCCGTCACAGTGATCCACAGATTTGGTTTCTGAAGCCCGAAGATCGTAAAGAACTGCCGTATTCTAACATCGTGGGCAGTTAGTGAACTGAATGAGGTGTACTATAATTTAAAACGAATAAAGGTGTTTAGAGCGAGGTTACCGAAAGAGCTAGAAGAGTTACAACGTGAGCAGATTTTCATTCCTATCTTTATGGGCCTCTCTGTTCTCCTAACCTGCATTAAATATTCACCCCAGTAACTCTCAATTCCAGCACATCACGCATAAAGAGACTGACAACAGAAAAAATGAGAAATAAATAAAGGATGTCTTTGGAACGCAACAAGGAAGAGAGATGTATGTTTCAGGTTTGTTCCTTTACAATAAATACACATACACTTGCAGTGTTTTATGAACATGAGGTGATGCGTATCTATACGTACATATATATAAAACTACCCTATAATTGCATGCAGAACAGAAGCTTTTGCATCCAAGCCATTCGTCAGGAATGCTGAATCTGCAAAATGTCTCCAATTGTTTCCAATGCAGAAGAAAAATGCATGACAGGTTAAAAATCTGAAACAAAGTAAAACTGCACAGTTGTTACCCTGAGGCACTATTTCTACATCTTGAATATTATTTGCATTTGTGTTACCTAGCATAGTTATAATATTTTATAATAGAGTAAATATATTTCTATTTATATGAAACAAATATATTTATTCTACAAATCAAATGGGATATCTGAATACTGAAAAAATACATAAAAATCAAATACTGAATAATCGGTGCACTATCTAGCCAGCCAACATTGTTTTTCTCCTTTAGAAAACGATAACAAGGGAGATGTTTTCATCGTCAGCAATGTGTTTCTATGTTTACAAACCAATTATCAAAGATTTAAATGTTCTTCGTCAAAACCCCAGGGGCATTGGTTTTTAATCTATGCTAATCCACCAGGAATTAATAGTTTATATGAGCGAGACTAAAGGATCAAGATCATAATACTAATATAGATTAAAACATTGAGTAACTAATAAGAATAGATCCAGCAGAGGTGAGTTTATTTTTGTCTGCCAGGCAGGGTGATATTACACAGATTCATTTGAGCCCTGTGTTCACTTGCTAATCTGTAATTAGCATCCGAAAGAGCAGAGTGTTGGAAATGAGGGTTATTAATATTCCATAACTCATATCTACTTTTTTTTGTATTTTAATTATGGTGTGCTGAAGAGTGACAGAGGCTGCAATCAGAATGATTCGCAGGGTTCCTGCAGAGGGGCCTTGTTTGTAATACACACCTTTATGAATCGATACTTAAAGGGATAGTTCTCTCAAAATTGAAATTCTGTCATCATTTACTCACACTCGTTTCAAACCTTGTCATTTCATGCTTCTGCAGAACAAAAAGAAAGATATTTTGAAGAATCTTGGATGAAGAGTATGGACAGAACAGTGTTGAAAGAGAGATAGATTACATTTCTGATCTTCTAATTTCTTTTCGATTCCTTTCGATTTAATTCTGCTCAAGGAAATGTTAATTAAGAAAAGAATGGATTTCTTCATTTTAATTAAGAAAATAATTACTTGCTTTGATGGCTTTGCAAACCAGCAGGTCCAAAATTCTTTGTCCCGAACTCCGAGTTCATACCATTTTTATCCATTTAAGGTCCAGCGTGTAATCTTTTGGAGGATGTATTGAAAGAAATGCAATACAATATATATAACTGTCTTCAGAGGTGCATAAAGACCTTACATAATGAAGTTTTATTTTTTATTTACTTAGAATGAACTATTTCTATCTATATACACCGCGGGCCCCCTTGAACTTTAAAAGAGTTATTATTTTTGTACAATAACCAATAATCTCAAATGTTCTGTTTATTCTATCTCACTAATCATAGTCTATTCTGTTTTAAATGTGCAACCACATTTCACATCTCAAAAAAATCTGCTTTGGGTTTTGTAGATACTGTAAATTTTATTATGGGATGTGGGATAAGCCTGAAATAAGACTCAAATCTCAAACGTCCAGCAGCATAAAGATGATCATCGTCATTCAGCATTAGCATCTCTGAGACCGGTGAGACCAATAGAGAAATCAGGATTGAAATCAAGTGGGAAAAACATACTTTACTTTCTCGTAATGACAACAAAATGTTCTACTTCATAATTATGAATGTTGTTATTTAGTAGAAATGAGTTTGTCCAAGAAAAATGAAAGACTGCACTGGGCTCCAAAAAGCCATTTGGAAACCCTATCAAACAGTTCACTTTCCTCCATTACATTCTTTTCTCACTGGCCATAGGTTTTATTCCCCGATTGGGGAAATACATGTACAACTGTTCTGTTAATAATTGTAAAATCACTACAACATTAACATAATGCATAAAGCAATCACACTAACTATTTACTGTCCACACAGGGCCAATTCAGTTCTCTATCTCATAATGTACAGTTCCAATAACAAACATGTAATGTGAAGTTTTTAAAATAAATAAAGCATATACTTTAATCGGCTACCTCTTGTTCTGGCCTCAGTATTACCAAAGATCTGTCTGTCTGAATGTGTTAACTGACCTCAGGGCAGTGGAAATAAGGCCACATAAACAACACAGAACACACATCTGGCAAAACAAAATAACTTAAACTGATTATGGGTGAATGCGGTATATATTTTAAAACTATTAAAACTGTATTTGACTGATGTTTTGGTTTTTAAAGGTGGTCACTTTTGTTCTGCAGAAGTAAGAAAGTTAAAGAGGTTAGGAATGACACAAGATTGAACGATTTTCGGATAAACTATTCCTTTAAACCCTGCTGTCTCCAATTTCAGAATCATTTATGAATAATCAAATCTCTTGTAAATAATCTCACATAATTGTGTCACTCTGAAGGACCTGGTGAAGAGAGCACTCCATTCTCACCTCCTCTTCACCTTCTCATCTTCACTTCTCCTTCCCTGTTCTCTTCTCTCTTCAACCCTCTTCATCTTAGCTCTCATACTGCTGGGAATTCAGCTTTATCAAGTTCTCATTACTGATTGCTTAGTCACAAGACTCAATGTGACAGAGATAAATCTTTAGTCGCTGTTTATGCCAAGAGGGGATGAAATTCAAAAGCCATTGCTGTGAATTTATTCAAATTAGAAATCAATTATCATGACTTCTCTCTTCTCCTTTCATTACACTGCAGAAGCTAAATATCTTTCTTGGTATTTCTTTGCACATACACATTTCTAAAAATCTTAAATTCTTTAATCATAAATTTGATTTTGATTGTAGTACAAATGCACAAATGGCTCAAGACTTTGTCTTGATTTATGAAAAAAATCCCAAATTGTGAATTTATGTGAATTATATGAATATCTGCCAATGGGATTAAACATTGTTTTTATTAAGTATTTAATTTAAGATTTTCCTACCACATTTCACGTCTCAAGTAAATTTACCTTGATTTAAGAATGTTTAGAAAATCGCACTAAATATCTGATCATTAAACACTATTCATGTTTGATACTGTAAATGTATTTTTTGTGGGTATGGGAAAACTACCAAAAAAGTGAATTTAAGTCAATTAAATTAAGTCTTGAAATTGGAAAAAAATCATAATATTCAGCCTTACTATAAAATGAGGGGCAGAGAACTAGAAATGGGATTTTTGAAGTAACGCCTTATGAATGCCCATTAGGGTATGCACAAGTTTCCATTTCAACCAAGTTGTTACCTTGATATCAAAGAAGCAAATTTCATGTTTATCGCACATGGACCGCTCAATCTATCAATTTCAAATGATCTCCAAATCCAGCATTATATCCATCGTTTATATAACATTCCTTCGCAAACAAAGGAGCACTTTGATGGGCGTGCTCTTGCTCCCACTCTCCCTGGTTGACGTGTGGGCGTGCTCTTTGACCCTCTCTCGATGGTTGATGCATGGGTTGGAGAATTGTCCAACAAGGGACTAAGAAAAGTTGTTACGTAAGGGAATTTCATGTTGGAAAAAACTTTCAGAAACCTATACGAACCTTGTGTGAATGTTTCGAGAACAGAAATACATAATCATACATCCAACTTGTTTTTTGACAAGTTGACCATTTCAAGCATGAGAAGCCAGCACGTTTAACATTGTAAAGAAGTCAGAATTTATGAAACACCATTGCACACCCCTTTAAATGAACTTTATCCACAATCAAACATGACGCCTGAATGTTTAAATCCCAGTTAAGATCTTTAGTAAATGATCCTAGGCTTTGACATCAGAACACTCAGGAACACAATCACAAACTGCCAAATGACTTCCTTAATGATGATCATTTATACACAACACTAATGACCACATAGAAGGACATTTTGTGAACAAATCAAGGCGCCTCATATTCGGTTGGAATGACCTAACGGGTGGTGTCTCCTTCCCACAGTGCTCTTCACAGTCCCAAAATTGTCATTTCAAATTTTGCCAACAGACAGTGAAAAGGAGAAACGTGCCATACGAATAGGTCGCATTGTTGTGGAAAGAGAATGGAAGGTAAAGTCCATTTATTCCAGGCATGAGATCGGGCTCTGATCATCAATTTGGTTGTGACATGATGATTTAGCTTCTACCTCTGGCTTCAAAATTGGGTTCATATTTCCAGGTGCATGTGACAGGAATTTATGGCAGCATCGATGAAGTTCAATTGGCACCAGGTGTGCTGCACCCCCACAGCCAGCAGGGCTCCATCAGTAGAAACCAAAGACGTGAGTCAGCGGTGACCAAGTTTTTCAATTACTGTCCATGTCCTGAATAAGACGATTGCATTCTTCAGTTATTGCAATGTCCCTGTACACATGTAATCAGCAAAATATGAAAAATGAAGAAAATCTTTTTGCTATTCTCATAAGGAGAAGACATAAATTTATCAATGCATATTCGCCATTTTTTGATAGTAACATTTAAATACACTTGTAAATTCTCATTCATGCCTTTATAGATAACATACAAAATGGACTAAATTTAAGTTAACATTAAAATATTCTAGTGCATGTAAAAAGGTCAATGATTAGCAGGAGCTTGTGAGTTATTTTCTTCTGTAAAATTGTCCACTTCAAAAGATCAGATTCTTACTCTTGTACAGAAGGGCCTCAGCTCACTCAGTGTTCTCACCCAAATGATAAATAATTTATGTGATTAACCATGACAGATTATGTCTTTCCATTCTGACACTGATGCCTGGGTGTCTCGTTCCATCAAATAATTGTACAGCCGCTGAGAGTCACAGCAGTCATCCGGTCTAATCGCTCTCATCTCATTCCTCTCAGTCATTGCATTAAACCAATATTTCTTTTAAATGAACAACTTCTGAGAAGAGCAAGCTGACATCACGAAAGCAGGAAGATCTCCAACTGGTATTCAACAGGTCTTATAACCACCACATTAGTTCTAGTACTTTAATCTGATTGGACAAGCTGCATAACCTTGACATTTTTTAAATTCAAGCTGTCTACTATTTTTTTCTCACCTCAACGAAATGGAACAAGCTACGAGTTATACTTTGTTTGCACATTTGAGTGAGCACTGACCATATAGAATTTTCGCTTAGGTGTCTAAATGTAGGCTACTGAATATTGACTTGATAAAAAACATCATAGTGTACATAGGTTTTGAATGACACAAGGGCAAATCAATGATGACACCACTTTATATTGGAGAACAGAATAGGTTCCAGAAAAGTTCCCACCACAGTAAAAATGCTGTCATCACCCTTCTTTCATTGAAAACCTGTAAATGACTCTTTCTTTGCAAACACAAAATAAGATATTTTGAGAAAGTGGGTTTCGTTGAAGCAAATGAAGACAATGCAGTCAATGTTGTTTCCTTATCAACGTTCTTCAAATTATCTTCTATTGTGTTTTGCAGAAGAAAGAACTCCATAGAAAGTAAATGGGATTTTTCAATTTTAGGGACATTGAACCTCTTATCTCATGAACTGATAAAAGCAATATCACACTCGCAATTATGCTGTTGTACTGAAAATCAGCTCCGCCCATCACCAAATTACAGTTCTGCTCATATTCCCTACATGAGCTATCTAGCTTGATATGGCTGAAACATGGCATGCCGTGGTTCCAAACAAGACTTCTATTCCAATAACACTTAATTTGCCACTCCATCCTGAGCTCTTACTGCCTTTGGGGTAGCTCTGCTCACATTAGTTATCACACAGCTAACAGAGTGGACACTGCCAGGTTCTGTGTTTTGACAGATATAGTTTCATCCTGTCTTTATATAGCTCTTTTTCCCTCTCGCTCTGTCTATCTCTCTCTCTCTCTCTTGATAGACAATAACCTGAGTGTCTTGCTCAATTGACGTCTGTATTACCCCGTGGGGGGCTAAAAGAAAGGCTGGCTGCTCAAGTGAACAGAATTCCGACCACAGCATCACATCAACGTCACTGTGTTTCAGGTCACATTGTTGTGCTTAGTCTTATTTCATAGATGTGAGTCATTACTCTTTTATCTTTTATGTATTTTCTTATTAATTTAAACTGTTTCTCTCAATGGTCTATTCTACTCTCTCTCTCTCTCTCTCTCTCTCTCTCTCTCTCTCTCTTTCTCTCCACACACACACACACACGCACACACAAACACACACATAGTCTCTGATTGGGTAGCTTTTAAATATTTAATAATTGGTGATGGAAACTGGCATCACTGAATGTGTTTTCCTGTAATGGTTGAATTGGCCTGAACAAATTACACAAGAGAAACCAGGCGAAATCAGCACCACACTAATGTGCTGAATATGAGCTTCAGAATCAAAGTTCCCTTTCTGTCTGTCTCTCGACGTTGTGTCGAACCAACAGAACAAGGTTTAAACTTGAGAACCTATCATCTCTGATTGTACTTTTAAAAGGCCAATGAACTTGTTGCATGCCAGTTTCCGCCCCACATATACGGGTATAAAAGGAAGATGGCGTGACCATTCATTCAAGTTTTGTTCTTCGGAACCGGCGAAGCAACTGGATTCTACCACGCAGAGCAGTGGATTCGTCCTGGTGTATACGACGTCACCTGGGCATTTCGGTAGCGAGCTGAAGGTGTCTATTAGAGCAAATTTCTAAAAGAGCTGATATTTCGTACTGCGTACACTTGTCGCCAGGCATGTCTCGCCGATGTAATCTTGGATGTGACCGGCCTGTCCTCGAGCCTGACTGGCATGATACCTACATAACATGTCTGGGTCTCCAGCACACTGAAGTACCGTTCGTAGATACGGCATGTCCGCACTGCGAGCACATGTCTATCAAGGTATTGGTAGTTATTTTTGGACACAGCCACAATATCGTCTGCTTCAGGCTCCGCGACGGGTGCCAAGCTGTCTGCACCGGTGTTCCCATGGATGTTAACTGTCGTAGAAATGCTATGCATGCAGCACTCATGCAGGAACTGTGCACCACCACTGACCTCGCCCTCCGGGCAACGAAGGTGACGGCACGCTCTGGGTTGAACGATGTCTACTCTGGTGGTCCAATATTGACACCTTAAGACCAACATTGCACAGCAGTGAGTCACCGAGAAAGTACGCTTGCTCGATGCGACCATCGCACAAGGTGGGCTGTTTGCTGAAACAATCCCTGTGGTGAAGAAGCCGACTTGCCCTGCCGTGACCCGGCCCCCTTCAGGGCGTCAAAGTCCCGGACGGCGTCTGCTACCCAGCAGCCCCACTCCTCTGCAACGACTGACCCAGCGCCCCCAGTGGACGGAGATTATCGCCTAGGAGAGCATCGTCTCCCTGTTGGCAACCAACCAAGCAGAAGTGGCCCCGGTACCACTTGTTTCCTGGAAGTGCATGAGGAAGCTTGGAAAGACCTGGGTCAGACGATGTCCACACTAGTGGCCCAGGAGAGACACCTCCGGCTCTACCTTGTGCAGATGTGTGATGCTGAGAAAGTGAGCTTTCTCAACGCGCAAACTCACTTGGGGGGCTGTTCGGTGGTACTGTCGAGAGTTCTCGGCCCGGCTACGTGCCCATAGTTCCCACCATTCCCCTTCAGGACCAGGTGGTGGACCTGCAGGCACTCCCCACCAGGGAGGAAGGCCCGACACGCGCCTCTACTTGGACCGCACATAGAGCTCTGAGCAGCTCTTTGTCTGTTCTGGAGCTCAGCAAAGAAGAGGTATGTCTCCAAACAGAGATTAGCGCACTGGATCATGGACGCCATCGCTATGGAGCACCGGACCCTAGACCCATGCCCGCTGGCAGTGAGGGCACACTCCACCGGGGTGTAGCCTCTTCGTGGGCACTGGCTCAGGGCACCTATCTGGCAGACATCTGCAGGCTACGCTGAATACCTTCGCGAGGTTCTACGTCCTCCATGTGGAACCGGTGTAAGCCCAAGTCTTGCCAACAGGTGAGACCAGCGTCCGGAAGAAACGCCTGCGAAAGCGTCTTCCTCACTCCTAGGTGGGTCTGTGTGATATTCCCGCCTCCCTTCTTCCCCCATAGGCATTCCATCCATCACTAAGCACTTCCTGGTGGCTGGCTGGGCGGAGCAGCCCTGCCTCCCTTAGGCCAGGTATCAGCTGAGTTATATAGCGTATAGCTCTAACTGGACCTAGTGCTCCACACGTAGTAACCCCCCACTGGGTTAACCCATCTCTCCCACTCTCGCAGCACTCCCTTACAGTCTGCACATTCTCCCATGAGTTCTCCCTCATTGGCGAGACCCTTTAGGTGTCTCCACTTAAACTCCTCCCTGGGGTAGGATGCGGTCTCTGTAGCACGTTTTTACAGTGAGTAAATAGCGCTTCCCCAGTGGCCCTTGCGGTGCAGGTGGCAGGGGCTTCCTACCTTTCCAAAGCCCTGGGACCTCTCCACTGGATGGAGACAATTTCACGCTAGCACTCAAGTCTGACACGCTCGGGCCAGTCAGTGTTGCTTCCCTAGAGATTGTGATGTGGCACAGCGCCATGGCATTTTACAGTTAATATAAAGTTTAAATGAAATAAATGCCATTGAAATTCCACAAAGTAATCACTTTGGAAATCTAAAATACTTTTCGGATGTAACTGTAATTTGATTACCACCATTTAAAAAGTAACTGTTATGAAATACAGTTACTCAAATTTTTGTATTTAAATTACAAAAGGTTTCATGTATTTCGTTACTCCCCAGCCCAGCAGGCTGATAGACTAGTTGGCCAACCAGGTAAACACCAGTTTGCCCCAACCGAGAGTCCATCTAAACCACCTTGAACCACCACAATCTTTTTCTGTTTTTTCATCAGGGTGTAGCCATATCTTTGGATAGTGTACTAGGGTGCTATATAATTCATACCACTATCTTTATAACTATTTCAACACTACTGTATAATTCATACTTGATATTTCTAGTCTGACACTGATTGTGTGAGCAGATGTCAATAGAATCCAACCTCTAGCGCAGTGAGAAATACAGAAACATCGAAATGGGGAATGAAGGTTCGCACATTCATCTAATTAGAAGAAATCTGTTATTGCACTACACTGAAAGAAACCTCAGTAACACAGCAGTGAAACCGCAGCCCGAGTGGAATAGATTTATTGTGTACATAAACACGCACACCAGCTGTGAGCTCAAATGCTATCAGTGGCAGTAAACCCTTATGAGTCCTGTTTAATGTCACACAACCCCTTCAGTTCAGGCCGCCTGTGACTCTTCATGAATCCGAGCATTTTTGAATTCAGAGGGATGGTAATTTTCTCCGTAATTTCTAAGTTGCTTGCTGCAGGAGGCTGCGACCTTTAACAACGCAAATTAGCATAAAAGTATGGGCGAGTAAGGCGTCTGGTCTCGGGTCAGTAAGAGTGGAGGTGGACTACATTATGTGTCTAGTCTACTAATAGAGCAGTTAGTTTAAATGCCTCTAACTGAGATTGAGCGAAATGGGAGCTGTAAATCAACACTGTGAGATTTCAGTAGCCTTTGACTCAAGGATTTCAAAACTCTAGCAGAAAAACCATTCACTTTTCTGAGATCAGAGGCATTTTTAAGATGTGTGACTTTTCATGGTGTCATTTGAGTGACAGGTATATTAACCTCGGGTTTTACAAGTTAATCTCCGAAATTGCTCACTAAGAAATATTTAATATTACTGTAGCACATCTTATTTCATTAGGTGACACACACGCACACACTTTAATGTGACTCTTCAGAGTCAGACGGTAAGTCCTATGAGTGGATATCAAGTACAAAACACAAAACCAGACATCCCTGCTGAAAAAAACAAAAGAAAAACAATAAAAAACATCTCGGAAATTATAATGGTTTACATGAAAAGGATAGTTCACCCAAAAATAAAAATTCTGTCATTATTCACTCACCTTCACCTTAAACACTGTTTGGGGATAACTTTATCAAAAGCAGGGTCAGCAGTTAGTTGATGGGTTCAACTCTTCAAGTTGTTCCAAATCTGTATGTCTTTGTTCTGTTAAACACAGAGAAAGATATTCGGAAGAATGCATGTAACCACACAGTTCTTGGTCACCATTGACTACCATAGTAGCAAAAAATATAGTATTATATTTTGAATAATGTAAGACAGCAAACATTTCTGGGGCTCTTTTGACTACCATTGTAATTTGTGTATTTTGGGCATTATTCCAAAAGGATTCCATCACATACAAGTAAACACCATTATAGTTTCCTTTAAAAACAACACAATTCCCATTATTACCATTAAATCCATTTTTTTTATTATTCATTTTAAATTTTCTTTTATGTTTTGGCCAAGACACGCTCTCCTACCTCTGAACCCATCAACTAACTCCTGACCCTGCTTTTGATAAAGTTATCCAAACAGTTTTTAAAACATGATGTCCATAAACAGTGTTTAAAGACATCACCTAAACATCTCTCTCGTCCTCGAATGTGTAAATTCCTGGTGGGGTCAGAAGGTCTTCAGTTGTTGTTTGGAAATGGGAAGTTCATTTTTCAGGGAAGCAGTAAAACGGTCTAATTATCTTGTGAATGTACAAAATCCATTAAGATGGAAACAATTCTGTAAAAAAGTCTAAAATCTTTTCTGGGGTTCTTAATTGTTTCTTTCCGCAGCATTAAATGTTCAGTGAAAAGACAACGGTATATTAAGATGATGATAGCAAAGTTTTAATGGATATCTCTTTTATGTTTGTCATGTAATTTATTGCAGCTTTCAGTATAATTAAAATAATGGCAAACACTATGGGGGATCCTGTGTGTCCTGTCTCCCTTAATACCTTTTTTGAGAATCATGCAAATATCTTTCAATAGAAGCAATTTACCAAGTGTTTTGATTTACATAGTGGTAAACAGATTCTGGCATATTGTAGTTGATACTGATACCTAACCTCATTCACATGCAAGTGTGTAAACATTGAGGGGAGAATGTCACAACCAACGTCTCTCTAACTGTCTGTTTATGGCATTTGTACAAATCCTTTCATTTTATTTTTGAGGCTTTTTGCCTTTATTAATTGGAGGATAGTGGAAAGAGACAGGAAGTGATTTGAAGGAGAGAGGGGAGAAGTATAGGGAAAGAACCACGAGCCGCAGGGCCACAGCTGCGCCACATGTCCGAGCACTGTCCACACAGCAACAAGCTCAAACAAGCATTTGTACAAATCCTTTCTGTAGCTACAAAGACCCTTTTAAATGTGTGAAAGGCATATTCACAAAGGAGAAGAGTGGATCCCTGAAAACATCAAAAGAGCAGGTTGAAGAGAATCTGAGAACCATATATACTGATGAGAAAAAAGATGAACCGATTGTGGTCCCCACTGACATCCATCCAATATCCCCACCAAAACATCAGTTTGATATCAGCACACCCAGGCTGAGTGAGGTGAAGCAGGCAGTAAAAAAGACAAGATCGGAATCAGTACCATGGCCTAATGGTTTACCATATAGTGTCTACGAGAACGCTCCAGATGTTTTGAAACTACCAAAAAATTACATGAAAGTGGCGCCGGACAAGCAAATCATCCCGAAAGCCTGCCGAAGAGTGGGAGGTATGTTCAGCCCAAAAGAAAATAACTCAAACACCATTAAACAGATCAGTCAGATAAACCTTCTGAACATTGAAGGCAAGATCTTTTTCAGTGTGGCACAATGACTGACACAGTATTTGAAACAAAACCACTTCATTGACACATCAATCGAAAAGGCTGGCATTGCAGGCTTTTCAGGATGCCTTGAACATAACAGTATCACATGGCATCATATCCAGACTGCAAAGAAAGACAGGAAAGATCTCCACGTCTTGTTCCTCAATCTGGCCAATGCCTATGGTTCAATCCCTCATTCATTTCTGTGGGCTGCCTTTGATTTCTTCTAGGTGCCGGCTACAATTACAAATCTAGTGAAACACTACTTCCAGGATCTACCGTTTTGCCTCACAACATCAGGCTTCCCAACAAGTTGGCAATCATCTCCCCATTGGCCCTCACGATGGCAATCGAGATCATTATCAGAGCCTCAAAATGGGTCGTGGGAGGAGAACAACTACAATGAAATCAGAGGTTACCACCAATTCGAGCTTATATGGATGATCTAACAACACTCACTAAAACTGTCCCCTCCACCAAGAGACTGCTGGAGAAACTTCATCAAAATATAACATGGGCGAGGATGAAGTTAAAGCCTAGTAAGTGCAGAAGCATCTCCATCGTGAAAGGCCGAGTCACAATCCAAAGCTTTCATGTCGGCGGAAGAAACTGTGCCTACTGTCTCACAAATGGCGGTAAAGAGCCTGGGGATATGGTATGATGTGAAGACACAGCGTAGTTTGAACAACTAAAAGACAACTAAAACATGACACCAGGCACCAAGGCATTGTTGCCAGTTTGGCACACTCCCAAGACTCTTGTGTCCGTTAACTGTGTATGAGCCTTAGGTTTAATGTGGAGTGAGAGAATGACCCTTTCGGTCTTCCTTACGCTCTCTCAGGTCCGCGTCTGTTCCCGCCATCTTGTATCCTAGTTAACTTTTCATCAGTGTTTCATTCCCTACACCTGCTCCATTGTTAATTAATCTTTGTCTGTCTCCCTATAAAATATCCTTGTGTCTATTGTCCTGTGCTCGTTCGTTGTACCCGTACTTACCTGTCTTTGGAAGTACTTCTGTGCTAGTTTGTGAGCTTCCTTGTGTTACCGTGTCGTGTGCTGTAGCTCTTGTTAAAACCTTACCCTGTGGATTTCCTTGCCCTGCCTTGCCTTACCTGTTTGTAAGACGTTGTGTCGGTTTGTTTTCAGTTAAATGTTTGCCCCCTCGTGGGAAGTCTTTCATTTCTTGTTGTGATATATTATTTAGTATTGCCTTTGTCACCCCCATTGTGGGCTTTTGTTTTGATCCTGTTTTGTTATTTAATAAACCTTTGTTAACCCCCTTCACCGTCGCTGCCTGCACTTGGGTTCTTCTTCTGCAAACCGGGACAAACAAAGGTTGAAAAGTTGGAACGGCTAATAAGCATACCGCTGAAGGAAGTTGTTTAAATTCTGTTGGACTTTATGGACATGGTAAATTGGAATTACCAATCCCAGGGTTTGTGGAAGAGTTCAAATGCACCAAAGCAAGGCTCGTCTTGACCCTAACTGAATCCAAGTATGCAGTCATACGAACAGCGGGCCCCCGTGTGGTAGCGGGAAGGAAGTGGTCTCCTTCAGAATCTGTTCAGAGTGCAAAGTCTGATCTTCAATTAAGAGATGTAGTTGGACAGGTACATCATGGGAGGGCAGGGTCCGAACTCATCCCAAAAACTCATCTCTGGCACAAAGCAACATCAGTGCAGAAGAGACAGCAAGTGTTTGAAGAAGTCAGGAGACAGGAGGAGGGAGAGCTTCATGCCAAAGCAGTCTCAATGGCCGAGGAGGGGAGCTGGACCAACTGGGAGGGCCTGGAGAAGAAAAAGCTAAGCTGGCGTGACATCTGGCTAATGGAGGGAGAACGGCTGAATTTTGTCATCATAGCCACATACGACCTGCTACCCTCCCCCCAAAATCTGAAACAGTGGTATGGAGAAGATCCCGCCTGTACCCTGAGTCAAGTGCCTGCATCCCAAAGGCACATTCTATCAGTGTGTACTACAAGTCTCCACCAAGGGTGCTACACTTGGCGACATCACCAAGTACACCGAGAGCAGGCATCAATACTGGAACAGAAGCGAACAACCACATCAACCTCTCATAAACACTGGCAGGACAGTTCAACTTCACAATTTCGTAGCAGCTGGCCAGCATCAAGGGCATCGTATAACACCTAAGGATGCAACTATTCTGCAGTCAGCTCGGTAGCATGGGTTGCAAGCTTGGGTTGAAGTTGCTTAAGAGAGGAAAAATAACAAATATCCGAACTGGCAGCTGAAGCATCCCAGAACGGCTGGAAGACCAGCATTTTCCCAGTAGTGGCGGGATGCAGGGGATTTGTTGCAAAATCTACCACCAGTTTGCTAAGAAAAATAGGGGTGAAGGATCGCTCTCTCGAACAGGCCAACAAGTCCATGTCAAGTACTGCCGAAAAAAGCAGCAAATGGCTCTGGATCAAGCGTAAGGACCCCATCTGGGCCGCAAGGTAGAGACAGATGGTATGCGGTCAGGCTTAGGCCCGACTCAGGGAGAAGGACACCTTCTGGAGACGTTGCGGGCTTCAATCAACGAAACGTTGATGAAGCAGGGTGCCCACCTGATGACCTTAATGCTATTCCTTACCCTCCTTTTTCACCACTCCACACCGACTGCTACTATCAAGAGTTTCCTACTAAAAGTATTGAACCATCTAGTTCTATTGGCTTTACTAATAACTAATACTAACCTTTTAATTATTTTTCCTCAAATTTTTTCTCACCTCAAGTCTTTGTCTTGTCTCCTCATGTCTCATCTCCTCTCCTCGATGGATGAGCATGATGAGTGTTGCGGGTTGTAATACTTTAACTGTGACCTACTTCAGCTGTACTGTGCTCCAGACCTACTTAACATGACCGCCATAATTATCTCTCTCTAATACACACATACATAACATACAAAGTCTGTCCCCAGCCAAGCACATCAAAGAGCAAGGCTGCAGTCGAAGGAAGATCCTCAGAGAGAGAGAGAGAGAGAGAGAGATAGAGAGACGGGCAAGAAACAGAGAGAGTGTGAGAGAGAGAGAGAGAGAGAGAGAGAGAGAGAGAGCAAGAAATATAATGCAGAAAAACAATAAATCTAGGTTAGTGTCACACATGTTTGCATTCCTTATTAGATTCTGCTTTGTGGTTTGCTTGTTTGTGCAGGCGGGACTCTCGCAAATGTGTCTGAATGTGTGTTAGGTAAACTCAATGATTTACAGACTAATGGATACCCACACGCACTGCAGGAAAGTTCAATGAGATGTCTTTTCATGTTCTCATTCATGAATTACAGAATATCTTCCTCAATGAAGATAATCTCATGTTCAATAAAAATGTCAGTGTTTTGAGAAATGGTCAGCAGTCACAAATTTAAAGTGATAGTTCTCCCAGAAATGAAAAGTCTATCATCATTTACTCACCCTCTTTTCATTTCAAACCCGTACGACTTTCTTTCTTCTGTAGAACACAAATTAAGATATTTAGAGGAATGTTGGTAACCGGCACCCATTCAGCCATTGTTATGTGTACATACAATAGAAGTGAATGGGTGCCAGCGTTGTTTGGTTACCAACTTTCAGCAAAATAACAAAAATGTTTTTACTTAACTGAGATGCTTTGACCTTAGCATAACTTAAACAAAAGAGCAGTCTAGATTCATTACACTGTCTCTACACTGACTAGTTCAGTAAATATTGTGAAAGCACATTTCAGCCTGAACAACTTTTATTCACAAAACTGAACTTTAGATGCTTAGATTGACTACTGAAGCTTGGATATCTATTGAAAGATACATAAAAGATCTCAAGGTCACAGATGATGTGATGAGAACGTTCCTGACAGGCACATCCTGTAAAACCACCAGGGAAAACACTTGACCTACAGGACATAACACACCTATTACTATACATGTCACATGACATCCCCTGAGACTCAAATACTACTTCATCAGATCTGATATCAAGCATCTGGTTATTATGGATAGTCTCACTCTGTTTGTCTTCACAGATTGGAATTGTTTTGTTCCTTTTTTTGCTTTCCACAGAAAATATGGAGGTTACAGAAAACTATCATTCATGTCAGCCTTTGCTTGCTTTTGAAGTTTCTGAATCTGAAGGTCAGCTTGCTAAACTTTAGGAAAATTCCAGAATCGTTTCTCCAATTCACGGATTTTAACTTCAAGGTGACAACCATACTCGCAACACATGCTCAAGGTCAGATTAAGTTTTTATCTTTCAACTTTTACTCTATATGATGTCTATTAATTTAAGAGTTAAATGCCATTATAAAATAACATTTAATTGATTCTATTATGTATAACATATTTTTTATTGAAAACTCATTTTATTCAGTTCTCAATTATAAATTCTCTATACATTAATTTCAAGTCTTTACTAATTAGCTTGTCTCTCCATGGCCACATGCCATACTGCACGTCTGTGTCTGTTCTCTCAGAATTTTTCATAAAATTGACTGGGACCTGCCTTAACAAGGTCATTGGAGTAATAAAGTCTGTCCTGCCTGACAGCAGTTTGGGGGACACGGGCCAGTCTGTAGAGAAACGCTCTGTCTATTCACAAGATCAATGCAGTCACCTTAAAATAGAAACACACACACGCATTGTTCTAAATCGTTATGGAACTTCTCTGAGTGATATTGAAAAATGTTTGTGAAGTCTGGACTGAAGCAGCATGTCAAACATCCTGAATGTGGTCTGCCTACAATCAAAAACATCATGCCCATATATATTGAAGATGCACGTTCTGTCTTTTTTAACTCAAGAAAATAAAAAAGATGCTCTGACAAAAATGCATGGCGACCTATTACAGTCTTCTGTTATTATGGATTAAAGAACAACATTATATTTACCTCGCAAATGGATGTAAAACATATGAATGTGAAAAGATTTCAATTTTCTTTTGGCTATGTGTCACAAATTCGTACAGCAAGTAAGTCAAGTCCTACTTATACTCATAATATAAGTATAGTTTCCCCCTAAAAATACACTCATAAAACAAAGAACCTCCATACAAAACCTGTACCATTAATTGCACCAAAGCTTCCTAAAATGTTCTAAAATTTTTACCATTTTTCTTAATAAGATTGGAAACAGGATCCTCACAGGCTTCACGTGAATATCACGCAGATTTATTTAAATAAACAACAGCTCTATTCAAAGCACACACACCACAAACATAGACAACCACGATGAGTAAAACAGTGGTCTGTGTTTTTGTCTGTTTCAGTCTCTTGCATCATGTTGTGTGATGTTAGATGTAGTCTTTCTCTTCAGTCAAACATATCCGGTGTCCACAGTGATTAAAGACTTACCTGATAAATCACTTTAAACCCACTACACGCTTCACAACAATTGGTATTTATTTAGCCTCTAATTTGGTTTGTCTAAAATACAAACAGTAGCAGACATGGTCATTAGTCTTGTATGGTATGGTAAATACACATGCTCACACAGTTCCGTCATGAAAAGGAGTGACAACTGAATTCAATTAGTTGAAAGGAGTGGTCAAAACATAATTTTGGTTCAGTTCAGTTTGTCTGATGTTAAGCAGATATTTGTTGTAAAAACACAGTCACAAAGAGTTATGCCACAATTACCAGGCTTCACTTAACCACAAGCCTATCGGGTCCGACACCATCTCAGCTTTTAATGTTCGTGAAACAGTTGCTGTCGGTCGCAGACTTTTAAACTCTGACGTTTATTCCATCTATTCTTAAATCTCTTTGTTTAGATACCGCCAGTGTGAATACTTTCAAATATGTAGATATGGTTCTTAAAAACATCACGTCCAGTTCCTTCATTACCGTGCTCATCACCTCAACATACCTCCAGCAGCCACTGTTCACACCTGCACAACTGTCCCTCATTATATTCGTCACTCAAACAGCTGACAAGCTGATCTCCTCTTGGCTCGCGGCTGTTTTCTCTGCTGGATCTTGGAGTGTGCACGTGTGAATTACTCTGTTCTTCAGATAGGCCCACTGCTCACCTGCACAGCAAAGGTCATCCTTTATTCATCAAATAAGATGAAAAGCAAAGGAAAATATGGCAGGGTGGAGTGTATTTGACTGCTTTTGGCTGAGATTTCATGCATTAAATGAAACCTCAGTAGACTTTCTGCTGGGGTGGGCTGGGCAGTGCTCATTTGGGTCAAGCTGGGCTGAAAGTGTCTCAGTGTCTCTTTGATGTTCTCGGGCATGGTTTGGAGAAAAGTTCTATAATGTCGTGTCTGCAATCGTTGTGTGGATACGGTCAGTTTTTGCAAAGTATATGTAATTGAAGGTCTATCAAAATCAAGAAATATAACAGTGACCTTAAGTGATATGGTCTATCAACTCTATGTAGTTATTGGAGTTATTATCAACCCCGCATAGGCTCAAAAGGGACAAATCCATCCTATTTGACCTTTGAATGCTGGGTTGAAAGCATTTTTTTAAATAATTATGATTTTTATCATCGTAGCAAAATTAATTCATGATAGCAATATTATTGTTGCATTTGTTAAAATGGGAAGACAGAGAGTTTGATAACATTTTGGCTCTTTAGGCAAAACTTTTAACAGGCGTTGAATTATTTACTATACTATCACATGTAATTAACCCAACATCGATAATCTTGGTTATTAATACCACGGTTATCATACCAATATATTCCAAAACCACAAGTCCATCAGACCATTTGTTCCCTATTACATGCTACAAAATACCAACTATTTGAATGGCTGATACAGAGTTCCTTATTAGCCAAACTAAGTTGCAATGTAGAGCAGACATAATACAAATGTTAAGTCTTACAGTGTGAGACTAGCCGGCTATCAGATTCATAGGCTCGCCTTGCACTATCATGAGTTATGGCATAGCATGTGCTCCAGAAAGAACTGTCCCTGCCATTACGGCTAGAATCTTTCACCACTGCTGTGTGGAAACTTTCATTACTACATATACATAATTAATACAGCAATAATAGTTATTCTTGCCCTTGTATCTCATTGGCTGCCTGTGTGCCCTATCCACAGCCTGTATGTAGTAGATGAGTTAAGAGTTACACATGATACCATCGCTGATGATACTATCGCTGTCAATTGCCTATTGAGGATTAATAACGTAATCTCATACCGTATGTCAAATACCACCCTTTAGACTCGCTAATGTACTCTCGAAGCTCAAAAGTCAACAGTCAAAATCAAACTTTTTGAACTTAAAGGTGAGCTGTGGAATCTTTCTATTTGCCAGTTTTTCTGTATTCTCGTGCATCCAGCATGAGTCTACATCAATACCTTCAGGCACGGCGCTAGCGCTCGCACAGCTATGCCTACAGAGTAATGAACACATGACAAGTGTTAGCACAGTGGCTAAATAATTCTGTTTCTCATATTGAATTTTTCAGAAAGTAATTAGCGTGCAGGCTAATGTAATGAATTGTTAATTAGTAGCGTTGTCAGACGTTGAGGCGGTAATGGATGTTTGGTTAGCTAACGCTGCTAAGACAATCAAATGGCTCTGAAGTTGTCTCTTAGAATATGCAAATGAATCATCCTCAAATACTTCAGACAGGAAGCTAGCATTGAAATGCTTGTGTGCTACTGATAATCACTAGCAGGCTGTCCTATCTGTTTAAATTAAAACTCAAAGACATCCTCGGCCACACCCCCTCTGCACCAGATCCATGCTTACCAACAAGGTTGCCTAGCACCAGTTGCTAAGTTACCACAAAAGCCTGATGTTCCTCTACAGGCAGTGGAGCAAATGTTAGTTTCTAAATATAGAAAGCGTTCTGATTTACTAGTGTCATTGTAGTGCCTTTTCTGCCTGGCTCGGAATAGCTCGCATGTCTTTTTCTTTAAATAACAAACAACCATTTCATGACTTTGGGTTCAATTATTTCTCAAACACGAGTGCTTTTAGGATTTGTTATTGTGACTAATCATGTATGTCTAGACAATATGTTAGTGTAAATTCTCCAGGTTACTGGATCCAATGAAAAAAATGTATTCCTTGTGTTCACAACTATACATTTCTGAGCCTGTCAGTGTTCTATCATCCTGCAAATGAGAACCTATTCAAGATCAGCACCCTGAACTGTCAATAGTGACCTTAACCACACCCACATCACACATGAACAATGCTGAGACAAAACCAGCAGGAAAGGACTGAACTGTAGACGATCAATATGCATTCCTCAATCAATGAGCATTTAAGCCGTGGACAATTGTGTATTCGGACATATGATAACAGGACAATAGCCAAGAAAGGTGCTACCAATCTGTTTCGCAGCTTTCCCTCAATTTTTCAACCCCCTGGGCCAGTCATTGTGTCTGCGCTTTTCAATCAAAGAGACTCATTTTACCAACCCTCAAGTGAAAAAGAAATATCGAATCAGGAGACCGATGTTCTACAAAATTTGACATGGTAAACATGCAGGCAAAAAGATAGCACAAATATTTATGTACATATATATATTCACACATATTAATTTGTAACAAATCTAACTTTGTGGTAACAATTAACAATAAAATTGTATGTGTTAATATTAGTAAATGTATTAACTAACATGAACTAACAAAAGGCGAATTAGTTTTACAATTTTTATTGATCTTTGTTAAGTAAGGTGTTAATGTACAGGCAGCAGGTTGTTATCGCAGAAATAAGGCCCGAGAGTTTGATCAGGACCGGACGGGAAGCGGATGTGCCGGTTCCTAAGCTGATGAAACCGGCGAATGCAGAAACATTGTTTGGAAACCATGTCACACTCTTCCGCAGACAGGGGATGGGCAGGGCTGTTTGTACCAACCCAAACACAGAACTTACAGAGTGTGGTTGTAGGCACTGTGAGGAAGATCACGTAGCAGTGGCAGTTTGTGCGTTTAAGAGTTATAATTTTAGAGAGATTATTAGGTCGGAAAACTACAAAGTGTTGCTTTAATGTAAATACAGTTATTCATTTTAGTTCATGGTGCATTAACTAATGTTCAGTTACGAATCTCAGTTTTAAAAATGTATTATAAAATTGAAATACTAACATGAATTAAGATTCATAAAAGCTGTTTTGACATTATTAGTAATGTTATCTAATGCATTAACCTATGTCAACAAATTCAACCTTATTGTAAAGTGTTACCAATTTGGTTTTTCTCTTTTGGCAACAGATTTTGATCACCTGCCAGACACCCCACACAACCTCCCAGCAAGATCTGCCATGGCGACCAGCCATAGCTTCCTGCCATGGCAACGTTTGAGTCATTTTAAGACCCGAGGTGAGAGAGTAATTATAGGTTGAAGGGTAAACGATGAGTGTTAGATTCATATCTCACATTAAACCAGTAAAATCAGCAGGCTCTTGTGAGAGGATCAGGAGAGCTCAAACATATATTGCTCTCCAGAAGATGAACAGTTCCATCTTCATGCACACACTTTAGAGTTAGTTCTCAGCGCTAATGCGGGGCACAAGAAGGGCGGATCTCAGCCCTCTTAAAGATAAATGATCCTGATCTCCAGAATTAGCAGTTATTGCTCCTGAAAGATAATCCCTCTTTAAAGGGTAAAGGTTAACGTCCATATGAAAACACAGATGCATTTAGTATAGCGATCAGATAGCACCGGCAGCATCCATCTGCAGCTGTCTGCGTGACGCTTTGCTGCTTTATGGATTTGTAAGTGTATGCTAAAAGCAGCGTATCTCTGGGGTGTCTTGCAAGTAATTGTATGGATTGCGGTGCTCTTAAACTGTGTTTGTAGAAAGCGCCTGGCAGGATAACAGACGGTGGTGATTATCCCGAATCTCATTGATTTTCCTTCACCAGCTCGGTGAGACCGTCAAAGATTCTCCTGCCTTTACAAGCAGCAGCAACAACAAAATCATACACAAGCGCAAAAACATTGGGGCCCAATAAAAGATGCTCTACATAATGGTCATTCTGCTGAGATGCTATTTCATGTATTTAATGAGGGAGAATATGATGATCTTTTTACACGGAAGAAAATAGGTCTTAACCTGCAAAGATACACTGCTGACAAAATAAAATAAGCTGGTTTGCTGGTCCATGCTGATCTATCATGATGCTAGCTGACCAAGAAAAGTGCAGATATTAAGGGGATAATACACCAGAAAATGACAATTGAAAGCCTTCATCACCTTTATCTGCAGGAAACAAAACACGACGGGCATTGTACGGATGTGTATTTTGAAATAGCTTTCGATTTTTGGATTCCATATTCTTGGCTGAGGCAAACTTGGTCTGTTTCAAATAAAAGCAGCGAGCTCAGACATTCTCAATAATACAAAGGAAAATACATTCTGTAAAAGCGCCGCCTGAAAGAGGAAAAAGAGAATGAGAGAAATTGCTGGTGTCTTTTCTAATCTACATTACTGAAATTACAAAGGGCTCCGACTCTCAATAATAGGATAGATAATGGAAACTCTGTCAGTGTGTGTTTGTGTTCAGCACTGACTCAGCCTTATTACATAAAACGTTCGCATTCAGACAGAAATAAGGCAATCTAATATTTTGTATGGTTATTAATATTGTCTATTGGATTTTAAGTCTCCACTGTTTGAGGTTGTCAATACACCTGAACAAGCCTGAGCTACTTGGCTCTTGAACAAGCAGTTAGAAACATGCTTTACAGTAAAAAAGCTGGATCAAAGAACCACAGGGCCTGAGGCACAAACATCACGCGAGGCCCCTTAATTTTCTCCAATGATTCAGTCTTTCATAGGATTTACATCTTACGTATGGGGAATGCTAATGCTAGTTGGTATTAATAAGCCCTTGAAGCCCAAAAGCAATGTACTGATTGTATTTTGACGCTTCTCTAAAATGGATGTGAGGTAAACACCAGGAATACAAATTTGTTCTTCATTGCTGGGCAAGAATGTATATACACCATTAATTTCTTCTGACATACATATTTAGAGCGCTCAGCTGAAGTGATTCCCTATGGGGAAATGATCCGCCAGAAGATGCACTTAGATGCTTTCCATCCATCAGTTTCATTTTGGGCCAGAACATGTGATGATTAAATTTAGAAAACTGATGAACGTTTTCCTTTGCACAACCTTCTGATGATCCTATAAATCTAATTTACAGTATAACTCATCTCTGAACTATCTATACCCAGTGATAACATCAGCAGTCATTTGATGGAGATAGTTCTGAAAGAGGTCTGGTTATATTAAGTGTTTCAAAGACCTAGTTGATATACAGAGCAAAAAGTGATGTTTTTTTTGAGAACTGTTATGATTTAGTGAGTTTCTGTCTTTTTGTAAGTTAGATAAACAAAGGCAGAACACAGAGACATCATCAGGCAGGAGTGTAAACATGGATTTAAAACAGAACTGAACTCATTGCTTCTTTGAAATCTCTACCACACATGCACACACACACACACACACACACACATACGTTCGCCGCACACTTTTTCTAATAAAATATATACAGCATATAACACATGAGATTCTTTTTTTTCTTTTATTATACACTGTGTCTTATCAAGGGTGTCCACAATGTCTAAAATTCAATGCAGGATAAAAGTTGAAAGTAATTTATAAAGTAATAAAAAAGTCTATAATGCACTCAAATGCCAGAGATTTCATTATAAACCTGAACCACAAATCTTTTGTTAGTGTCCATATTTATGAATTTTAAGAGAAACTTCTGAGACAATGTCAATACATTAAACATGCATCAGATCACTATTCCAATGAAAAAGTACCCTCTCAAGCAATTTTCCGTTGGGTGGGCACCATTCACAGGCTAACACACCACAGGTATTCAACGGCAAATCTACTACTTACTGTATCTGACCTTGAGGAATCAATCTAAATGTAAAATGTTTAAATCCTGACTTCGGCAGTGCAGATTTCAGATCAGCACTTCTGTTCATGTCTGCTGCATGCCTAATATTAATATATCATGCTATGTCATGCATTCTGACCTTACACCACTAAACATGGTGGCTTCTCATGCTTAACATGCTCAACTTGTTAAAAACGAATTGGATGTATGACGTAGTATTTCTGTACTTGATACACTCCCCCAGCATTCAAACTTGTTTCTGATTTTTTTATAATTCTGTGACCACACAGTGATCCTATTTATTTTATTGGCCATTCTCCCTGAAAAACATGGCAAGGCGAAAGAGCCCCCCCAACGAGACAACCGACCGAGACCCGCTTACCATCAAGATCGTTGCTCTTGCGATAATGAAGTTTAGGTGTGTCTGTTTGTTCACTGCATTTCAGTGATGGATGTTTTTAAATGGTGGACATAATGTTTGATTTGGAGATTGTTTGAAACTTATAAGTGCTATAAGAGGCCATGAACTGTACACGGTAAGTCAAACTAAGTCACACATCTGTGTTTGTTGGCAATCGCCATGTATGTGCATGATGTAAAACACAAAGGGATTAATGTGATGATGTGTTGCCTGCTCATGCTGTAGTTCCATCCCACTCTCCTCACTAGTCCCAACTCTAGCAGCTCGTGTTCTTCCGTACAGCTGTATCCCTTTGATCAAACTTAATACTCTTCAAAGATACAACATATGCAATACTACTGTATAAACACTCGGGATTATTATGAGATTGGCAGAAACTGACTGTGATACGCAATTTTCAATAAATAAAAATTATTGAAATTAATTTTGGCCGGTCATTTTTTATCACATTCCCTCCAGTCATCAGTGGCGGAACAGAACAGCACAGAGCAGCAGCTCAGCCATAAAAATGATCAGAAGACTTCGTTTTTATTTGGATGCCAGTCAAAAGATCAAAGTCTTGTTTATAGCTAGAGGATTCAAAACATTAGAAAGACCCACAGAGAAAAGGAGGACAGGGGCCCGTTCTTCGTACGTCGCTAACTCGGTTAGCTGGATTTGATTGTTGACGATTTGGCATGATCTTGGATTGTTTGGTTCTTCGAAGCTCATCCTGGACTTGCTGTCATAGCAACAGGTCCGTAAACTTGAACCTGCTCGCGAGCAGGCTTACTTCATGTAAACAGGATTAGATTGCTGCTTTATAAGCGGAGGTGATATGGGAAGTCTTTCGCAGACATGTCTTGTCCGTTTTTACGTCAGGAATCCGTTGCTGAAGGTGCCAGAATAATTCGAAGAGCTTTTCGAATTAATCGCGTTTTGCAATATCGACAGGATCCTTTTGCGCAGCGCGATAATCTACTGATTGAGAGATATCGTTTTTCTCGGGAGGGTGTATCTACATTATCAACTTGTTGGAGCCACACGTTAAATGTTGGACTCGTCGCAGTCGGGCTTTAACAACTGCACAAACAGTTTGTATAGCTTTGCGATTCTTTGCGAGTGGCACTTTCCTTTACACTATTGGAGATGCAGAAAACTTGGGTAAAAGTGCTGTATGTCGTGCCACTCGCAAAGTTTATCTGTCACTCAAACAGTTTTTAGGGGGCTTTGTGGTATTTCCAAGCCACTTAAGACCACAGGCTGTAAAGCAGATTTTTTTTGCAACTGCAGGTACATTATAATTGTTAATGAAGATCATGGAATCATGATCATGCCAAAAAGTAGCCTAGGACTTACAGTATTTGTTCCTCAGGCTCCCCTAACGTTATTGGTGCCATAGACTGCACACAGGTCCCCATCAAGGCCCCACCTGGCCCAAATGAAGGGGATTTTTTGAACCGAAAGGGATTTCACAGTGTAAATGTGCAAGTAAATTACTACAACAATTATTCATATTCCAGATAAGTAATAAATAAATAAAAGTTATGTAATCAAAAAGTATGCAGTTGAGTGATTACAAATATTTTAGATGGTGTGCGACTCCATGTTCCACATCACAAATGTGGAAGCCACATGGCCTGGTTCTGTGCATGACTCCAGGATTTTCAGAGAGTCACATTTATGCACATTATTAGAACGTGGTAAGGAAAAATTATTTAAAACTCACTGTATTACATAATTTTATTCTGAGCCTAACAAAACTGCATTTTTCCAGGTGCTTACGATGGGATCCTGTTTGGCGACAGGGGCTATGCCTTCAGGCAGGCAGTACTTCATGACGCCATTCCCCGACCCAAACCCTGGACCACAAACCTGTTACAATGCAGCTCTAGCCAGGACAAGGCCACGCATTGAAATGACCTTTGGCCAACTAAAGGAAGATTTCAGTGTCTTTTTAAGGGTCTGAGGTATGCACCTGACAGGGCCTGTGACATTATTGTTGCATGTGCCATCTTCCACAATATTGCCACCATCAGAAAGGAGAGGACCTCTGTGGTGGAGGTGCAGCCTGATGATGACCTCCAGCCAGTGCACTTGGACCAACCTAGTGGCAGAGCTGCACGGGACAGAATTGTGGAACACCATTTTATGAATTCTTTCTTTTACACATAAACTTTCATTAAATGAATAATAGAAGACAACATGCTTAGTTCATGGAGTTTTATTTCAATTATTGTTTCTCAAGAAAAGCCAGTGATGGTCATCTTTTGCCTGCAATAAGATATATATATATATACATAGTTATCCAAGGGCAGCAATAGTACTCTTTGTGAAAAATAGTGTTTAAGCACTTACTGAGAAGATTATTTTGAGGCAACTCAATCTCTAGTGCCAGTTTTTTCTTCTTTAAGGTCTCAAGTTCAATTTCTTCCCTTAATTTTGTTTTTTTTAAGAGCAAAATACTCAATTTTATATTGAAGATTCCGTTTATATAGGGTACGGATATCCCCCTGTGCCATTAAAAAAAAAAAAAACTCAAGCCTCATGCAACAGAAAAAGGAAAAGTAGACTGCCCACCTCTGTGCTGTAGGCGTTTCCTCCTGCAACTCATATTGCAGTCAGAAATAATGTGTCCACACCTATAAATTACATAAAGTTATTTGTGCACTTACAAGTAATTCCTCCAAAGGACAAACATCTGAGGGGGTTTCTTCACTGGCCTGTGCAAAAGAAAAATGGGTATTACAAAGTGTTGCACTTTCTTTCCTTTTGATGTAAAGTTAGAAATGTCCACTTACTGCACATATTTCAGACACCACTTTCTTGGGAACAGATAAAAGTGTTGGTTTATTATGTAAAACTACACAAAAGAGGAGAACTCAATGGCATTACAATACACTAGGAGAAAATATGATCAATATCAAATTGCAAAAAAAATGACATTAGTTATACAGCTTTCACCTTCACAAGTCAAAGCAATTGACTCAATATTTATTTGTTGAAATGACTGTACAAGCCATTTGGATTATAGACATAATTTAACGCAGCAACAAATTATTTACGAAAATTGAAATATATATGAAATATGAAATTATTAAAATAAGACTATATACTGTAATAATAAGTGATATAACCATAACATGGAACACTTACGCATTTAATTTGTCTGCTACTTTTTGCCAGACCTCTCTCCTGGCGTTTTAATTATTTTTTCAAATTATTACTGGAAGCATAGCAAACCCTTCCAGTAATAATTCTTGCTCTGCTGCGTTGAAAAACTGAGCGCGCTCTTTTGCCATGATGAGCAGCCAATAGCAGCGTTGCTGATCATTGTTTCTACTATCGATACATATCCCCTTTTAAACAAGCGCAAGAACGCGCATTTATCTCAGATAACTCAATCCAGCGATACTAATAAGCGGCAGGTGTGTTCGAAGAACCCAATTAGCCGGATCATGATTAGCACGATGATATTATCTTGGATGTGTCATTTGATCTCGGATGTAATAAGCGACGTACGAAGAACGGGCCCCTGATTTCTATTTCGACAAGCGGTCAACAACAGAAGTTCTCGCCTGAAGGACCACAGTCTAATAGTAGATTAATTAAAACCTCAGAATTATCTTCTCGCAACAGTGTGGATGATGCAACCCCAAGCTACGATTTGAAATACAATCATTACCAAAAGCTATGGGGGGATATTTGCTCATTTAAACACAGAAACGGTCGGTAGTGTGAAGATCAAACAGAAACACAAAATAAAAGGGGGAATACTGAGACAAGTTAATATCCGTTTCTAGAAAATGTTTCTGGTTTGTTTCTCTCTAGACACACATTTGCTGAACGGCCCCATTTCAGAACATGCCAGTTTCATAAAAGATGTAGAACGTAATGAGGAACAATCATTCATAAATTGCCATGGTCACAACCTCGGGCTGACTTGAAGTCTCTGCTGAACCCTCAAAGTGAAATTTTTGAACAATGCTGCCACATTTGCCATTTACAACAAGTAAAGGTGCATAGTGTAATTATTTATGTGCCGCTAGGGTTTTGTGAAGGAGGTTAACACTCATCTATCGTTGGTCAGATAAACAGATCCAACGCACTCCATTATTTCGCTCAAATACTGCTACCGTTTGTCAGACTATTCAACCAAAATGTGGCAGATTTTGAGAAAATAGAAAGCAATCGATCTGCACCTCTTCTGTTCCCATCACTTTTCTGACACAAAAGGTGTACAAAACCAAAGTATATTCCAACAATACAAGTTAACGTATACTGTAGTTTTCTAAGTTTCTATGAAAGTACACTCCATTTGAACTAGTTCATACATGTACGTCTTTTAGTTAACTTAAATACCAATTCTTTAAAACACCAACTATACAACTAGGTATTGATTTTTATAATGAAAATATAGGATAAATATGTTTGGAATTACGTAAGAGTCAAATGCAGGGTTCAAACATTATTTATTAAAGGGTCAAACTCAAACACCAGCCTGTAAGAGCAGGGCTTCAATAATGTGTAGCCCCCGCAGTGTTCAAGAGATGACAAGGTAAATGGCTCGAACGCTCGGCCGGGTGAGAATAGATTCAAAGGGAGAAGGCTACAGGCTTTGTTGGTCCTTGAGGGACAAAAATCCCAAAGGTAACAAGCAGGGAGGTAATCCTCAGTTCTTAATGTTCCTGGCCAGTCAGAATGAGTGCCACCAACTGGCACCGGAGACCAGCCATAAGGGCAGTCGGTGGTGTGGGTTGATAAATCTCCACCGAAGGGAAAGTCCCAAACTCAATGCACACTCAAGGTTGGAATCGAAAAGACAAAGCACCATTGAAAAGGTAGGATCCACAAGGTAGAGACAGTCGTCAAACGGTAAGAATCCACAGGGCAGAACAATACTCCCACTTGCCAGATAACACATGAAACCAGACCTAATTCACTTGGTAGAACACACACTTGAAACTGGAAACAACTCCACTTGACAGAGAATACTCCCACAACAGGAATACTTCCACTTGGCAGGATAGATGCTTGAAAACAGGAACTAAACAGCTTGGCAGATTCCACTCGAGGAATGGGATTGTAATCGTTGGGTAGACCACAGAATAAAGAAGCAGAGACCTGGGAGATCACCAAATACTGTGGAGCAACACAATGTGAACAACTACAAGACCGAATATAACAAGGCAAAACTACTTTAAGCAAGAATTATCATGCGATCAATCCAAAAGGGTATAAACTCTAAAGGTCTGACCCTGGACAAGTGAAAACACAGGAACTATAAAGGGAAATAAATCTGAATTCAAACGAGAAACAGGAGGGAAGAGAGAGAAGACGCCAATCAAGACCAGGTGAGAATAGTGTAAGAATTACGAGGAGCAAATGAGGTAACAAGGGGGCGGGGTCACACCACAATACAAGAAAATGCATGGCAGGCCGAACCCCACCATGAGCTCAAAAAAAAAGAGACCAAACATTGACAAAAGTGGAGAAAAAAAGACACACTAGACAGGAACCCTGACACTTTAATTGTACTTTATAAAGATTTGAAGTATATCTCGATTAGGGTTGTCTGCGATTTATCAGTGAAGTACTTTTATGTATAGAAAGTAGACTAAAAGTATTTAGTCGTTTTAAAAGAAGTACTACAATAGAACACTTGAATACAATTTTAAACTCTTTTTTGGTAAAAGTTTCTGTCACAAGAGATGCTAAACAGCTGCATATGGGCATCACTTATCAGACTGTGACAGCTTTAAGAGTAAAGTTATTGAGACACTCAGCAGGTAATGCTTGTGACTGTGGGTGTTTATGCAGTTCAACACCTCACATATCCATTACCCAATCTCCCATATTTCACCTGGGCTGTTTTCCGTCACAGTGCCTGCCACATTAATATAAAATAAAGCTTTGAGAGACCAACAAAGGCTCAGCGTCTACACCGGACTGACCAGTCACACAGGCCGACTCCCTGGACACCAGCTGAATGTAATGACGCCTTCACTGTGAAACACAGTTAGCTGTGATTTAAGATGTTGTAGAACTTTGATATGCTTTTGACGTCACGGCTTCGAAGACTTAAAGTAAATCAAAATGTAATTTGGTGCAGTAACTTTGTTCAAGGGTTTGGAGAGAGCTGTTCATTGATCAAATTAGCTGACCAATATAGTGATATTTTTTGTAGTAAGTCTGTCCTTTGTTCTCCAAAACTTTTTCAATCAAATCTCAAATCATTTAAAACATATTTTGTTGTGTAAATGAAAGTGGTTGAGTCTTGCTACTTTAATACCAAGCATTACATGTGAGGTAAATGCATGAATAAATAAAATGATCAAACTTTTTCATAGCTTTTGACACAATGCATTATAAAAATATTTTACTCATAGGTGATATTTTGCATTTTTTTTGTTACATGTCTTATTATTCTCAATTAATCTGCTGCAGAGAAACTTTAAAAACTGAATAATAAAAATTTTCAAATGATTTTGTTGATTTTGATTCTGAAATGTAAAAAGCATTTCATTTTATGACGTACTTCACATTTTAAGATGAAAACAATAACTTCCCTACATTATATGTTTTTGAAAGTAGAAAAAAATAGACAACCTGATCTTATGGGAATTTGTAACTATTTTACGAGGTGGGTAATTTGTAAGACATTATACACTGTAAATCTTACAAAAAAAATGTGATTAGTTAATAAAAGCAGTACTGAAGCCCCAAACACTGTTGCGAAAGCAAATTGTACTAAAATGTGTGAATGAGATTGTACAAATTCATACTATTTATCCAAAATACGGCAAATCAAAAAATTGTTTTACAATTTTCACAATGAGGTTGTGATAAAATAAATGATAAAGGTATGTTATAAAGTTTCCAGGGCAAGTTTGAAAGAAAAGAAAAGACAAAACTTTGTTTCCAGATAGTTTAAATAAAACTCACTTGAACATGAGTTCTTGTAGTAGAAAAAAATCCATATATGCTGAACCCTGGCAAATGTTGTCAGAACTTGAAATCTTAAAGCCAAATGCACATTGAATAAGAGACCTGTGACCTGGGTTTGGACGGCTTTTGAGGGAATGTATGAAAACAACAACCGCTCCATTATTCATACTGCTCCAATGCCTGCTCTCTCTGTCTCCTATTCTCTTTCTGTCATCCTCTTCATCCATCCTTCTCTATCTCTCCATCCCTCTCTCTCCTCACTGGTCCCCTGTATTAATAAATGGTCCGACACCCTTGCACTGCCTGTCAACATGGTCCCGTTGAGGAGAGAGAGGAAGAGAGCACAAGAGAGGGAGGTGTCAGAAGAGCATGAATAATAGAGAGGGTGTAGACTGTGATCTGTCTCTGTCTGTCCAGTCCGCTGCCTCTGCCATGTTTAACTGCTGAACCCTGCATCGGCCAATAAGCATCAACTTAATACACACACCCACACACACACACATACCCTAAGACTTCAACACGTACATTGAACTCATATAGACAAAGACATTGCCAGGAGACATGGACGAGAGATTTAGCAGACAAATAGTTACAATATTTTTTACGAATAGTTACCGAATGAAAACTAAGAACATATCAGATGAAGCTACTGTAATTTTCTCCACATGTTTCCTATTGCCTACTGTAATTACGCCAACCAGTCGATCAAATTCATCATGTCAACTGCAGTTAATGCTCTTGTTATCCTATTAGTGCAGTAATCTAATCAGAGAGCAGGACCATCACGCAGTGAGATGTCCTCCTAATCAGACATTTTCCCACCAATTTCCCATCGCTCGTTAACTTAATGGTCTTTTCACAGAGCGACAAATTGTCATAATTGATTTCTCAAAGTCAAGGCAAAGACTGCCGGACCCCTCAGAGCTCTGCTGTCCAACTCTCTCTTCTCCCACTGAGAAAGTCTACCGAGAAGCATCGCAAACTCCTCTGAGCGTTCTCTGTCAGATCCCAACACCATCAGCTGTGTTTACATAGCTGATCCCTGAGATACAAACCCATGGATGAAGAACGGGGTCGTTCACACGGGGAAGCATTTCAGTCCACATTTTTCCAATACTACATGTCAAGTTAAATAAAGTTTAGCCTTTAAAAAATGTATCTCAGAAAATGAATTCTGTTCCAGTCCACTGTTCTAAATCTTTCTCCTAAAATTGTAAATGTTTTAAGCATGAGTGATTGAATCAACCCTTTGAACCAAAACTGTAAAATGTATTATATAATTCCGGTTACAATGATAATTATCATATTATGGGCTGTTCACACAATGAACGATAACTATTACTATATAAAATAAAGTTTTAAAAATTGTTCTTAATTTAGGAGAATAGCAGTTCACATCACAACAATAACGATAAAGATAGAGAACGATTTGGTTGGGATCACTTTCAGAACAATTTTTTAGTAATATTATAAATGTAACGCTTATACAAATCTGAGCAAGATGACAAAATACATGCTTTACATCCCGGACATGAGCATACCTTCAGCCTTCAGAGAGAGTATCCAGTCTTTGCAGCCGGATTTTGGAGATTAAACAATGTTATCATCCGCTGGTGTTAACACAAATATAGTATTAGTTAGCGTTCATCATTATAATGTAAACGCCCCTTTGGAGAGCAGCCTGTAGTCACAATCTCACGTTACAGTGAACATAATACCTCGACATAATGCCTGCGGTACGATATTTATTGCTGAAATTAATTAAGAAAGACATGATACAAAGCGGCAGAACCATGGCAGATCCTCTTGTTTTATGTGTAGAGAGGCAATTTTGGCACTTATGGCCTTCAATACTCTCCAGTCTCGTCTTTGTCCCCGCCCCCTCGTTTCCTCTTTATTGATTGTTAATTATTTCATGCCCTGCACCTGTTCCCCTCTTGATTTGATCCCTTTATAATGCCCCTGTGTTTTCTGTCCTGTGCTGGTTTATTTCGATTCATGTGGGTGAGTTCTTGTCTTGTCACTGTAGAGATGTTCCCGATTTTATGTCATTTTATATCCTTATAGCTTGTTTTACCCCCTCGTGGGTTTTTGTTTTGTCCTTATTATTGATTGAAGTCTTAACCCCTTACCTGCTGTCTGCGCCTGGGTCCTCTGTCCATGTTTCAACCCCAAACCGTGACAGCACCTTGATATAGGTAATATCCAATATATTTTTTAAAGGGCTGCAATCTCAGAAAATGCACTTTTAAATGTTTGTCTACCAGAAATTGAGTCGCCAGCATGTGTGCAGAAACACCCTGTAATTATACAAATCCATCTATTCTTTTTTTTATAATCTCCTTTAAACCTCAACAGTGGCACAAAACAGGGTGTTGGAGGTTCCCCTAACAATCTGATGTCACATTGTTTTCGCCTGCCCATGACCGCTCACAGACTCGGCCATCCGCCAGAGACATGCTATCAGCCATTTTCAGGCAAGAGCAGATGTAGCCACTAGCCAGCCACAAAAATGTCTAAGAATCAAAAAATGTGTGCTGCTGTTGGATGTAAAATGAAACATAAAGGGAGGCCGGGAGGAGACCTTTCCGACGACCCCCTGTTCATCCCGCTGTTACCTCGGGGACCAGAGTTATCAATGATCAAAAGTCCCTGGCGGGACGACGAGAATTCTGCATCCGGGGAAGAAGCGCTTTTTTCGGATCGACAAACAAACATTCACCTGTCCGTATCTCCAATCCGGAAAGACTTACAGAAACGAGCCAGGACTCGTTGGAAAGGTCTTCGCCGGGGCATTCAGTCAGGATGTCTATAAGTAAATGCATGCACATAATTAATTATCAATGGTCAACATTTCATACAGCATATGTTGTTCTATCTATGTTTTTGTCTTTTCCATTTAATTCGTATTTATGAACAAGGCATTAATGTGATTTTCATTCCAGACAGTGCTTGGATAGGGCATTACAGACGTAATTGCTCTTTCTGCCATATTTTCTTGTTTTGATGTCATCCAAAGCATATGTGTAAGGGCTCTACCTCATATTTTGCATTGGGGGGGGAGCAGAAGCTCATTTGCATTTAAAGAAACGCACACAAAAATCGGCACCTTTTCCATTGCAGCCACAAATGGCCTTGTTCAACATATTGTAATGAAAGATATGTGGTGTATTTTGAGCTGAAACTTTACAGAGATATTCTGGGGAAACCACTGACTAGTTTTAAATTGCAGAAAACACCTGGATTTGCGGCCCTTTAACATTCTCTATTCTCTATGTACCATTTCATACAATCATGAGAATACGATAATACTGAGGCAATTTTGCTTTCGCAATACTGTTACATTCACAAAACACGCACACAGTGACAACTAAATCAATGATTCTTTTTAATGTAATGTAGCCCTCAGTGAGGAGAAACCACAACATTGAATGAACAAGAAATGAGAGGCTTTTTTACTTCTCTGAGGGAAAGTAAACACATTCATAACAGCATAATGAGATTTTTAGTAAATTATGGAATGTTTTTTAAAAAAATGTATACTCGACCACAAAAAATAGACTTACATGATACATTAACAAGGACTTTTGTATTTTAATTTCAAATCTTTTTTTATAAAGGGTCACTTAATCAGATTTTCACTTCAGTTATCATGGCCAAAGCTGGTATTATCACTGTGTTACTCTTGAAGTTAAAAACAAATCCTTATTTCAGTTTGTTTTGTGTTTTATTGTTTAAATAAACACCCCCTTTGTCAATCCCTGTGTTCGCTGCCAGCAATTGGGTTCTTCCCCAGAGAATCTCATGACCGTTTTTGCATGTCTGTATTAAAAGTGGTAAAATTGTAATGCATGCGTTATGATTGTGTGGCGCTTTCTACTGCATGAAGCTACTGTCAAACAACCGTTGTGGTGACCTGTCGAAATATAAGTCTGGTTAACTTGAATTGCGGCGACAGGTCAAAATAAAAGTCTAACTTGTTATAACAAGTTGTTTATCACACCACCCCCCTTAAACTTTTTACAATTCGACCATTTAGTAGATCATTTACTTTATTAAATGGCAGTTAATGTGATAGAAAAAAGTACTTTTTTTAAATATTACTTTATTGAAAATCGTACTTAAATTTAACTGGACCTGAAAATAAAATAAAATGTAATGGTTTATTAATATAGTTAAGTACATTACATCACATTTTTACAGATTTTTCCCAGGTATGGTTCAAAGTATCCACTGTAGGTTTTATATATACTATAGTTTATAAGTGAATACTATAGTTAACTTAAGAATTTTTACATTTTGGCAAAAATTATTACATACATTTGTACAGTAAAAAGGAAAACTCAGAATAGGGAAAAAACTGAAAACGCTGAATTTTGGAATAAAAATAAAAATAATAAATCGATCATGGTAGTCAATGGGCTCCAAGAACTGTTTGGCTATAAGCATATTATATTAAGCGTGTGTTCATCAGAACAAAGAAATGTATACAGATTTGGAACAACTCGAAGGTGAGTAAATGATGACAGAATAATTTTGATGTGTGCTGTCCCTTTAACACAGCATAGATAAGGTAGCACTTTATTATAGAGTCCTGTTTCTCATGTACTTACTTACTATAGTAAATATAACTGGGTAATAAACCCGAACATACCCCTAAACCTAACATTATCCTATGTAGTTACCTAAAGGTACAGTGTGTAGGATTTTGAAGGATTTATTCACCAAAATGTAATATATAATACAAAACTATGTTGTGAGTGGTGAAGAAATACCTTACAAAATGAACCGAAATGTTTATATTACCTTACAATAAGCCGTTTTATGTATATACACCGCGGGCACACCCTTACATGTAATTTATCAATGTGCACAGCCATGTTTCTATAGTAGCACTACACGGATAAACTAAGCGCGTTTCATAAAACGAAGGATGCACGGGACTATTTCTTCTTCATCGGCTGTGTTTTGAGGCAGCTTGCAAAGTGACTACATAGAAGGATTAGCAGAAGAAGATGAAGTTCTTTGTTGCAGTAAGAAGCAAAATTTGCGTTAATGGCGGACCACACATACTCTGCACAAGAGCCGATAGAGCGCCATTCTGTTCGTTCAAAAAAGAGAATATACGATGCAGCAAGGCGAAGTCGAGACAAAAAACGGCAGAAAACCCGAATAAACATCGGCGTGACGTTTCCCAAATGGAGGCACTGAAGCAGGACAAGGGTTTGCTAAGCGACGCCAAAGTTGCCAGCTTTCTGCTGGACCGGTAAGTTTGTCTAATTTCCGCAGTATAAGTGAACTGTTTGTTTGATAGCTTTAGCTAATAGATGAGCATGAGCATCAAGTGAGTTTTTCCTTGTTTTTAGCACTTTGTAATTGTACTATAATTCCTTTTTGCATGGCCGTGTGCAAATAAAGTTAGAAATCATTTTTACAATCATAATTTGCATAAATCGGGTGTAAATTATAGTATAATACTGCTTAGCTTCTGTGCATACAAATGTGTAATTTAATAATTGATAGGATAAACTCCTATCAGCTGTAGGTTGCAATTTCCTACATCGCCAATAGTGGCCTCTGAAACTTACACACAGAACCTTTAAAATGACCTAGTACTTTCTTAGGTATGAACACTGTAAGTACACTATAGATAGACAATGCTACTGTAAATTAGTGCAACTGATAATCATGATTTTTAATATCACAGTTATTTTCAATCCCGGTATATTGTGAAACACCCAATTGAAATGCAGGAATAAGACATTACATGAACACTATACATACTGATTAATAATACAAATATGAGAAAATAAGCATTTCGTGCAGAACAATGCAGGCATCAGCTGAATGGCTTAAATCTCAGATTTTTATCCCAGGCATCCCATGATACAACAGCAGAACAGGTTCCAACAGAGCCCAACGTATGCTGGCTGTGTGCTAAAATCAAGAGCTGTTATATGACCTCGCTAATAAATCCCGACACATTTTCCTCCTCTCGCTTTCTCTGCCTTCTTTTTTCATTCACCTCTCCGCTGTTCTTCCACTGGCTCTATCTTTCCTTTTTCCTCTTTCAGCTCTAGCATTTCATTTTATAAGGTTTATAGCCATACTGATTATTCACACTCATGGGACAATGGCTGCATTACTGCACAGCACAGCAGATCTGTGACACCTTCCCAATTCACATTATATATTTGTCTTTATTGAACACCACAATATAGGAAGTGGAACCAAAAAATTATGTGATCATTCTGTTTTCCCCAGACAATAACAACAGATACAAAAGAGAAACTACGAGAAAAAAAAGAGAAAGGAAACACAATGAATAATGCAATACTTAAGCTGGAATAGTGTGCATATTGTCAAACATATATGACAGCAGTGAGGAAATTTCGGAACCATTGTTTGCAGCACAAACATAATTTCATGGCAAGGTGTCCATAACTTAATGTCCAATTTTCAAATCTTTCTCTTTTCCGATTGGTTCTTGAGGGCTGATCTCATTATTTGTGATATTATTCACTTTGAATAAATTACCAGCAGCATCTGTACATATCCTGATAAGCGTGTCACCAGTGCTACACTGAAGATTTCATTAGCCCTGCTGATCCCATTTTCTCATCCATCCATCTCGTTCTGCTCCCTCTCAAAGTCAAACAGACACATCACATACCCATTTCATCTACCATGTTATGAAAGCCGGGGCAATGGTGTTGCAGTAACCACACCTATTTGGGATGTGGTGATTGCATGAGTATGCAGGTTTGAATCTGCTTTTTGAGATTTTCTGGATACATTTCTCTATTTCTTCCAATTCCTTCTTATCAGTCGATTCTGTCCTGTGCAAAAGCCCATATGAATCACTTTTGTGGAATAACTAAAGTACAGACACTATTAACCCTACATGCATTTTTCAGTAAGCGAAGGAGTTTTTCAAAGAGTAGCTTTACTGTACTTTAAGTATTGTAAACAATAGGTGGCTTGTAGCCCGGGAAGCAACTCTTTTAACGTAGCTAATAAGGATTAAACCACAAGAAAATCTTTTTCTTTCACTCTCGAATGGAAATGTTATATTATACTGTGACAGAGTATGGCTGATCGAAAGCGAGAAATAAAGCAATTGGTTTTAAATCAGTGGTGCTTAAATTGGTCATGGTTTTAATGTAAACGCAGCCGCCACCAGCCTGCATATCACCACACAAAAGAGGAACCTTAACAAAATAAATTCTTACTAATTTATGAGCCTGATTTCCTTTCACCGAATTTATGTGTAATACGTAAAAAAAATTAGAATCCGAATGATTTAACACAAATGTGCACGTTTAAGCATGTGTAAGAGATTAAGTGAAGACTGAATACTGTACCTACGACAAAGTTCTCAAGGTCACATCTTTTTAATGGCTCTGCGTTGCTTTTCCCTAATCAGAGATAACAACACATCCAGACACACACACAGGGCTGACTTCAAGAATGCTTAAGTGTATTAATATTGAATAGGTGACTTTAATTAGAGATCCGAGCTTCACTGTGTTGGTGCTGGCAGAACTTGATTAGACAAGTGTAGAGGTATCAAAGGGGTTTGTGTGTGTGCGTGTTTGTGTGTGTGTGAGCGAGCGTACATGTGCTTGTATCCACGTGTAACTGCCGTGTGAAAATCATACCGCCCATAACCTCACTAAGCTCTGCTCCAAACTGCAGTAACAACACTAAATCTATTGAGCTTCTCTCGCTCTCTGCACCGCATCTTCCTTTTCTGCTGTTTATTGTTTACTCTGGCATATAGGATCCAGTTGTCACTGGTATCAGCTGCCACTTTCATTCTCTTATTATATCTCACGCGAAGAGGAGAGCTACGTGTTTCATTATTTTCCTCAAACTGGGCATTTGATCGCAAATGTAACGATAAACTTGATTTGGCTCGATTAGAAACAGGATTTAATTAGAATTACTGTAAAATTGGATAATTAGACCCTTACGTATCAACAATATGTTTGCGTTCCAGCAATGCACTCCAACATTTGTGTTATTTATTTATCTTTATACCTGTTTTGGTCCTGAGTTGCATATTAGGGATTCGATCACTGGAATTATGCCAGCGATGTTCTAAGGAAAACATGTTTTCCCACCGAAAATTCATTAGGGGACATAAATCAAGACAGATATGAGACATGTGGAGATGTAAAAATGTGTCATACTTGGTTTGGATTTGTACAAGGAGAATAGTTAGAGTTCATATTTAAATCTTTGTCTTTTGACTGCAGTTTCAATATCTTGGCAGAGTTAATCATCGGGATTTTATTCTCAAACTTGAAAAAAAGAACAAAAACAACATGGAATTATTAGGCTGTTTTGTGCAAATAAAAAAAAAGAAGCAGACATTAATCTTATTGCTTATCAAGATAAAGATTTGATTACATTTAAAATATAAATCTTCTACCCTAACACAATTCATAAAATGAATAGACTCCCTTGAGTAATATTGTCACATCACCATGAGTGAAAGTCTTGGGTGCGTACAGTTGGACAAACAACTGTATGACAAACAACTGTATGACTTTACAAACTTACGTGACAGTATGTAGTGCAGATGAACAGTCCAAAGTATAAATAGACAGTACAAAAAAGACAATATACATTATGCACATACTGTATGTACAGTATATGCACAACATATACACATTTGACATTGAACATACACATTAAATATGCCGGTGTACACATGAAGGTGTTCGTATAATGGATCAACCATATAGTGCACATATTACAGATTTGGGCCAAAAAAATGTTTTAATACAATCAAGTCTATAAAACTTACTATTTAAGTTGGAAGTGCAAGTGGTGAGTTACTTTAACCGGTTAAAAATGTTTTATTTAGTTAAAAAATTATTTAAATACATTTGAAATAGTAAATAGAAATGACTTGAAAAGCATTTAAGCCTTTAATCTGATTGTACTTTACAGCAGCAAAAAAATTTTTACAGTCTGATAATAAAATTCAATTAGTCACTTCTGCCCAACATCAGTACTTCTTTGTAGATGTACATTTTTCTGCCCAGTTAGCATTTTCACTGCTGTGAATTAGTGATGGATGATATATTTGATATATGGTCAGTTGGTGTAAATGGGCAGGTAATTTGGGAATGATTAAACCTCATTAAATCTTCAGAAAAGGCCATCCGGCCGGCAGGTCTCTGTGGAACAGCTCTCATGTTCTTCTTGACAGAATAGCCCCCTCTGAATACTGCTTTGACACAGCGTTTGAAGACAAATGCTTTGAGCAGTTGAATACATGACAAGGTTAACCTATGTGTGCATTTTTAATTCACTCTTTATTCTTTCTGATTTAAAGACGATTTTGTCAAGTTTTTTTTCATACATTATAAATTCATGCATTTTCATTGAAATTAACAGGCAAAGAAGAAACATTTTTATGTTTTTACACTGTCTTGTAACGTGTCACCTAAGGAGTGGAGTGATTTGAATGATATTGATCACCACACAGTAAACATTTGATAAATTGTTAAACTAATGGCAGTACGACCCATGCTACAGTACAACACTCCCCAAACCCCTTTAAAATGTAATATAAGCTGCAATGCATTCCATGCATCACACTTAAGTGGGGCAGTGTTAAATCTGACAGTAATTTATCGCTACTGTGATTTGTTTAGCACCTTTCAGAAGACTCCTGAGTTGCAGATATGATTTACCTGTGCTGCCAATGGCCTTTGAAGCGGTATGATACTCTTATACTGTATATATTAATATAATAATGCATAATTGCATCAGTAAACTTATGGACATTGGAAGTGCAAAACATCTATTTCTAAATATCTAATCGAACCCTATCAACCCTGAAGAAAACTACTAGGTTGCTAAAGTGCACTAGGATGTGATTCTGAAGAAACCTCATCTCATGTAATCTGGCTAATTGCTTGACACACAAATCTGCTTATATTTACATTGCAATAAACAAAGTACAACCTGTCGGTATGAGGGGAACAAAAGGGCATCCATCAGCACAAATGACTACAGAAGCATATATCAATGCCATCAATCAAGCAATAATTAAAGCATGATACATTAAATTAAGCCTTTCATGTATAGCTACATTGACTTTTTTGTGGTAATAATACATGCATTTACATCATTATGTAAATGTCTATTGGACATTTTCAAGGAAATCTTTATGAATAATTAATGTGTAATTTTAACTGGTAATGTACATCTAATTAAAATATTAAATGCATGTCCCTCAAGACAGTTCAAAAGTTTTAAGCAATATAAATGTTAATAAAATTAAATAAGAGGTCATTTTACATCTCAGGAATTAACCCCACTCTCTCCACCCATGTCTTTATATTTTCAATATCATCAAGTTTGCTATCCTGCAATATCCTCCTCTATGCAAAGTGTGTTTTGCCTGAGTATGTTCTGAGTTTTCAATGCTTTATAATGCAGTTTCTTTTGTTCACTCTGTCTTGGGAATGCCCAAGGGCTGCCATTAATAATTAAGGTGGACTCCAAATGTTTTTGATTCAGTGTAAAGGTTGAATGCTGGACCCAGACAATTTTTTTGGTTACAAGTTGTGGCCACTCGAGGATTTGGCACACATGAACATTTAGGCCTACCTTTTGGTGAAATATTTTGTTTGTTATGTCTAGAGTGTTTTTCCGCCTACGACAAATGGTAAAGTAGGAATGAATGAATGAATGAGTGATTTATATGTGGGGAATAATTGACGACGGTCCGTTCAATTATCAAAAGTTAAAAGAGCCATTCATTGCTTTTTTTTGAGGCTTTGATGATGTTTTTTGGGTGTTTGACAATGGATGTTCATGTTTCTCACTTCAAAAAACGTTTAGCGTCCAAAGTCTATTCTTCACCGTTGCGCTGTCATTCTTCTAACAAAATGACAGGATTTCTTCCGGTCTATACAATGTGCCTCCTTCCGTTGCGCTCTTATTGCTAAAAGCCGATGTGATAACGTCCGTTATAACTGTTAAACTTGGCGCAGTGATGCAACATCAACTTGGATGGTGCACTCACCATGCACCAGCTAGGTGGAGAGGACAGAAATATAGAGCCAATTCAGAAGGTGAAGATTATTAGGAGGCCATGATGGACATGGGTCAGTGGAGGGAATCTGGCAAGGACACTGGGGTTACACCAATACTCTTTAATAGAAGTGCAGTGCCATCTTTAATGACCACAGGGAGTCAGGACCTCGGTTCAACGTCTCATCCGACGGATGGTACTTTTTTTACAGTATAGTGACCCCATCGGGGCATGAGGACCCATACAGACCACAAGGTGAGCACCCCCTGCTTGTCTCACTAACACCTCACTTTCATAGGATAGACTCCAGCACTCCCCATGACCTATTACAGTAGATCAGTAGAGTGCTGGATTAAAGAATGTTTTCCAATACTACTACACAGCAGTGGATCTCGATCTGGGAACCCCAAGATGGGTCCAGGGATCACAGTTTTTTTGGTATTTTATGAAATATAGAAATTGATCGAAATTTGGTGCAATCAAACATCAGAAAAATAATACCAGTTAACCAAAATAATTGATGTTCAAGCATTACATAATTGAGTATGTCTTTGGTTTGATTAAAATTCTAAGATCATAAGTCTTTATTTGGGGGGCCACAAAGCAATGCGACCCACACAAGGGTGACCCTAGTGACCCTAGAATGAAAAACTTTGAGAACCACTGCTATACAGAGTTGTTCACAGAAACGCCTTACAACCACCAGCAATTTTCTGATGCAGTTACTTAACCAGTTCTACTCAAATCTCAATAAGAAAAAACCATTAAACCGTTTAACCAATAAAATCAAACCTTTAAAGCTATTCAAATATTAAAAAAATGTAAACACTGGACCGAAAAAACACCATCTTTGTACTGTAATTAAAAAAAGAATAATGCAATTTGGGATAATTAAAACAGGTACTTTAAATGGTCTTTATATTTTGAAGGTTTCAGCTCAATGTCGCTGTGCCAGTCTTTTTTCGCCACTCCTGTGGGGACATGTTTTCGGTAATCACTGGATCTTAAATACTTTGTAAGGCGGCTAGCACACATCTCTGAACTGAGACTCACAAAGCCCCATGCAGGGTCGGCCGCATTAATGATTGGTTGCTTGGTTACAGTTGAGTGCACTGATTCCATACCCTGAGCTCACAGCCCTGCCGGAGAACAACAGCATCCTGCCGAAGTGCTCTCAGACCCTGACTCTTCCTGCTTTAACCACACACAGCCAACATGCTCAGGCCCTCTGCCAAAGCCACAGGAGATCACATGAGAGAAAAGGAGGGAGAGGATGTGCATTGTCTGGGCTTGTTGGCTTGTGTGCTGTGTCTAAATAATATTAGCATTATTGGATGACAGAATATTTTGTCTTCTCTGAGTATACAGTAGGGAATATACAATCCGGGAACAGTATGATCTTAGCTTGTAAAGAATTCTCTCAATACTACAGTACAATTTTAGATTTAGATTTTCGATGCCGTCCTAGGCTTTTGGAATGTGTGTTTTAAACTGTATCAGCTTCTCATCATCCCTGTACGTCACTGGTTTCAGCTTCCCTGACATCTTCCATTGTGAAACAGCAAACCATAGTTGGTGAAGCTGGTGCACATTGACTAACTCTCTGCTAATGAGATCTGTTTGGCACAATCTGTTAGATGCTATGACAGCTGTGGAGAAATCATTCCCAGAGCAGACGGGAGCCAATGCCCAGTTGAGAAACTCTCATTGATCCTCACTAGGTTAAAGAAATGGTTGAAATACGGGAACCCAATCAATCCTCTCTCTGGGCATTGTGAGATTGTCTCATGGGCGGCAGAAGGGGCTTGCGGCCTGATAACATTCTCTGTATGATTTATTTATAAGATGTGGACTGATATCAGAGCCGACCTGACTATGAGTCTATGCCTCGCAACCGTTGTCGTGGTAAAGCATACCGTCTTCAGACTTAATCACAATGTTAATAGGTTCTGATGGGGAGGAACTGTAAGTATTGATTTTTGTTACTGAGGAAGATGTTGTAACATATTTGTAGGGTAATGAATGCAAATAGGGTAATATGATTCTTGGGTTAGACACCTCTAATCGATTTCTCAGTATCATGCAGTTAAGCACTTGGTGCTACTACTGTATTGATGAGACCCTAGTGTGCATTGTGTGTGTATAGAGACAAGGAAGCCTAGTATTTCGCGTGTTTTCTGAGATGCAGCTTTCTGGCCGGGCATATTTCACAGTGTTTAAGAAATTAATCAATGTTTCTTTCAAGTCTTAAAAAGTATCTAAATAGGCAATGTTTCAAAATGTGTATCGTTACGATACAGCACTGGCCTGATCGGGTAAGTGACAGTTTTGTCAACTGGCCAGAGGATCTCCCCTATACTGGCCCCAGGCCATCAGGCAGACCTTATTGTCAACCCTTGATGTAGTTTATAGACCACTTCAGAAGACGTAAACAAAGCTGGCCCAGATGTTTCAGTTTTTTAACACTTGACAAACGTTTGAATAAAATATAACCAACAGAATATATGTATAACCAACTCAATATGTTTAACAAATATTTTTCAGAATTAACTTCATATGTAAGATAAGAAAACAATGAAATAAAAAATGAAATAGTATGCTCTTTAATAATTTTGAAAAAAACACAGATATTTGATATTTCTTTTTCATAAATTATACTAACATCTCATGTGTGACCCTGTCTGTGTATTTTTTTAAGTTAGAGCAGCTAACTAGCAGCTTTTAAGTTAGAGTTTTTTTGTGATTGACTGTTTTCTTTGTAAATCGACCTACATAATATAAAGAACATTCTGTGAAAATATAACCTATATTTTAGTAATTACTGTAAGAACATGTCAATGATTAAAATAAAGAAAAAAATAAAAATAAAAAATAAAAATAAAAATAAAAAAAGAATTAGGATTTTAGGTTCATTAGAACCCTTTTGTGAGTAATGCTTATGACATATGAGAGCTGTTCACTCATGGGCTCATGTTCAAGTCCAGCAATGGTCATGTGCCGATGCCATTCTTCCTTTTTCTACTTCAACTATCCCAACTCTGTCCTCTAGCGACACATTCCTATGACCTACAATGAATACATTCAAAGAAAGAAAATCTGTGTTTGAAAAAATAGTCTTCACTTTTTCTCTCTGGTTTTATTGATGTTTACATTGAACTATTATACACACAGACTGACAAATAGTCCAGACAAGATGAAGTCATAACAATATTCCTGACAGGAAAACTTCATTTGTCAGGTTGCCATGGTGAGATTTTTGTCTTCATGGATCCATCAATCAACAGTCCGAGTGGCCTTCCATTGGTCCTGCAGTCAGTGTTGTACAACTCTCACTGATAGAAGGCAGCTGTTCCCTCAAGCCCCATTATGACACCATCAGTGAATTGCGGCGGAATAGTCTGACATGAAAATAATGAGCCGAGCATGAGCACGACAAACATCTTTTTACTCTTCACTTCCACTCAGAAACACCAGCAACATCATTCGGACATAGCCTGGTTTCATGCCAAGGGATTTCATGCCTTTACTGGGTTTTGTTTATGTCAAAGAATTGATTATGTAATGTCATGGATCGTTTCATGTAAGCCTTCACTTTTTTGAAATACAACAAATGAACCCCCACACCAGCTGAGCCAGACCAGACCTTACCTCCCTTTGCCCTTACATACTCCTAATGGTCCATATAGTTTCCACATACTCTCACACCTCATGTCTTGGAAAGAAAGATGCAAACAGACATACTGTACACACTTTCTCTCCTCTAGAGAGAAGGTAACTAGGTCATTCCATCCCATATGCGAACACATTGTGAACTCTGTCAGGCAGAGCCGTCATTTGGGTAAGGCATTGGCTGGCGGCTGCAATACCTTGGCTGTCTGGTCAGGTCAGTTCAAAATAATATTTTATTGCAGGAGCCTGGGCTTCGGAAGCACGAAAAATGTAGGTGCCCCCCCAGAAAGAGTGTAAAAACAGTCCTGCTTTATCAGCAGCTTCAATGTCGTAGTGGGACGCAGGTTCGAATCAAACCAAACTCATTTTTAAATCACATATCAGATCTGCTTCCATTTGTTTTTTAACATTATGATGTTTTCATCAATAGATTATTTAAAGCGTGTTATGTGAAGTTGGCTGCTGCAGTATCAGCTTGTATGATAGGGTCAGGAATGAATAAATATATGTGAGACTGTAATGTCGAGGTAAGTAGTGAGATTGGATGACCTCACGAGAGTCTGCCATATGGCTTTAGGTGAATTGATGCCACTGCTGTCAGGTAGCAGCAGTCTCCCAGTAAAAGATAAAAGAAAGTCAAACCTAAACAGTCTTAATATGATTGAGTCGATTCTAATTTTATTTTTCAATGTACTTACTGCAGATCTTTCTAAAGAAAAAAGATAAGGATACAAGCAAATAAACACAATTACATGTGGTATTAGTTGCATAGAAGTAACATTTATAAGTTAATGCAATGAAATCACTAAATTATGTTTTAACAGAATTAATATTTTAATGTTGATTTTCAAATATCTTCGCTTACCTTCTGAAACCTGTATGTTCAAATTCGAATGGAAAATACACTGACAACACAGTATTTAATAATTTAAAAAGTATAAAGTTGACAAACACCTTGTAATACTTTTTATTGGTTAACTATTTGCAAAACCCATTGATCAACATAAAGAGGTTACTAACAATAATGATTCACGGCAAAAAAAAAAAAAACATCAAATATGGAGATACGAGGTTTCAGAAGGACAGTAGCGAAATAATAATACATTTTCCCTAGTTGCATAAATGAATGCTTTAATGTGTTTTAAAGGGACACAAATAAACAACCACAACAGTATTTTTATAAATTACAATGAACCGAAATCAATGAATGATGAAAAATCGTTGTAAATTGCTAAATAATGTAATGTAAATCTAATGTTTTGTTTGTCAAAATGTTTTATGACAATTTTTTACAGACCCTGCATTAGAATGACGCTTTATCACAAATAAGCATTCATTTTGGTGAAACATTTATACATTAAATGATAAAGTAAATGATTAAAAGGGCAAAAACATAATTTCTCAACTATTATTTGACAACAATATTTTTTCATGTCTAGCATATAGTACTACTGTATTTATTTAACACCCACTGTATGGTTGAAAATTTGTGTGAACCTTGGAATAGGTACCTTAGACATTCTAATACATGACTAATAGACTGTTCTACTCTACTGAATATATAATGTTTAATAATTTATTCTCAACTCTCAATTTTTTTTTACTTTTGATCATATAGACCACTACTGCATAAACTGAGGAATTCACCTCCTCCGTTATTCTTTTAATATTTCCGAAGGTCACATAGAACCCCAGAGAGATGGCTAAAAATCTATCATTCATTGGTGGATGTTTGTGGTCATTGATGCAATGGACAAGAGGAATGCTTTAGAAAATATGAAGGAGAAATTATGGCTTCTTGAAGCATTTCTGCACGTCCATCGTCTGTCAAACACCACCTGGATCGTTCAGACAGCTATTAGAAGAATAATGAAACAAAACAAACTTACCGCAACCATGATGTATCTATCAGTCATTCTGGGAAGTTTTCTCTGGGTGGACAAAACTAAGGAAGATCATGGTATCGGTCTATTCACTCTCTCTAACTTAGGCTTTCTAATTAGAAGGTTTATAAAATCTACCCCTAAAGGGATAGTGCACTCAAAAAGTTCTCAACCTTCCCATACTTCCAACCGTTCCAAAACTGTATAAATGTATTTGTTCTGTTAAACAGAAAGATATTTAATATAAAATGTTAGCATTTTTCATTTCTGAGGCACCATAAACTAACATAGTAGAAAAAAATGTACTCAAAGATCCCCCAGAACTGTTTGCTTTCCCAAATTCTTCAAATTACTTTGTGTGTTCAACAGAAAGAAAAATTATACAATATTTTTTTCGACTATGGTAGTCAATGATGCCCCAGAAATCTCATTGTCTAACATATTTCCAAATATCTGTCTTTGTGTTCAACCAAACAAAGAAATGTATACAGTTTTGGAACAATTCAAGGGGGAGTAAATCATAACAAAATTTCCATTTTTGGATGTACTATCCCTTCAAGCAGAAGCAAGTACTTCGGGTGAAACAGTAAACAGATGTGTGATTTTCTTATGACTGCAGGTTGTTACTTGATAATTTAAGGGGCGTTCACATTTATTTACATTTACATTAATGCATTTGGCAGACGCTTTTATCCAAAGCGACTTACATTGCAATGTTCTATACATTTATAGATAGGTATGTGCTATACCCTGGGATCAAACCCACGACCTTAAAACGTTGACGCAATGCTCTTACCACTGAGCTACAGGAAAGACGTTCACACGGACAGCATGTAAAATCGGTGGAGGTTGTTGAAATTCTGTGTTGTTGGTTGCAAGTTGGCATTCCTTCTCAACTACTGTATCCAACTATGGGAGATTTTAACAATCTGCCCTCCAGATGGTAGCAAATGATACACGTGTTGCTGAACATGTCCCGTTTTGTATGTGTGTATGTATATATTTATAGTATATACAAAGTACATAACTATGTATAAAATATGCAAAGAAGTTCAAATGGAAACACCCCTTTTTTATGTAAATATTCTGCATATTTTAGAAGTGAGTGCAGAGAACATGTCACATGCAATGATGTTCATTTCAGCCCTAAATAAAAACACTTCATTAAAAGTGCACAAAAAAACAGCAGGCTAACTTATGTAACATTTTCCCTTCCGCCTGCTGTTGCTAATACAGGGTGTGTATTAGTAGACTACAGCGGGCTAAAGAGACGTGATGAGCAAGTTCTGTTTGTTTTATTTCCATGCAATAAATAAACCACCACGGTGACTCATGATCATTAAAAATGGCAGGTCAGTGATGACATATGAATTAATGGGCATTTAAACATACTTTAAGTGTTCTCCAGGGTCAATAGCAGCGCCTGCTCTCTCAAACATTTTTAACACTCTACTAGTTGTGTCTGTAAATGTTTAATAATCAATTACGGTCTCTGGCTTTGCCATTGGAGGTTGATTTTTGATAAACGACAAAAATCTGGGCTTTTAAATATTTACTGGAAATCTAATTTAAAGTGGTGATGCTACATCATAATATCACAGCATGCGACCCATCTTTACCCAGCAAGCAGTGACACTCACAGGCTGATCAATGCGGTACTGTACTGATATACCACAGCTCATCCACTTTAACCAACTATTGGACCACTGCGGGCCTTGTAAGGTTGGCTTTGTGGGGGGCTGAAGTAATAACTGTAACTCATAAATATGGCAACAAAAGTTAAGAGGAAAAAGCCAGCAGGAAAGAGAAAACTATAATTATACAGTATTATATAAATTATGATATAAAATAATAGTTATACAGTACACCTCGGGTCCCCTTACAAGAAATTCACCATATTGTTTCCACAGTAGCACTAAATGGACAAACTGCTTTACAGAGTGCATTTTGTAAATACGTCATCTCCTTCGGCAAAGAAGTGCAATTGTGACATCATCTTAGCCCTGTGTCAGCCACCATAGTGCTTCAAAGGGTAGGATGGAGTGAGCTGTTTTCAACGGCTAGATTTTACAAACTGGACCTTTAAAAGTTTTAATATAGAGCATAGGCTAGAAACAGAAGGCTGAACTATTTTGTTATTCACAAGTTGTTGCACATACAGTACCTGGTGCTAAAATGATGCAGACAGCACGTGTAACTAAAAAACGCTTTCACCGGGCCGCATCAAGATTTTGCGGTACTTTGAAGGCTACTTTATCAGGTGATCATTTGATCTGTAGTAAAAATGGTTCTAGACCCATGCTTATTACATCTTTGGTGATGACCGGCGGTTCTATCTCATTTAAACGCTGTGCATTGGTTCTGGAGTAAGTCTGCGGGGGTGCTGGTGGTGCCGTGCCGTTTATGGATGAAGTGGAGGTAACGTTAGGTCAAGTCATTGCCAGTGTGTACAAAATTTTCCATTTCGCATGACAAAGTGAGATGTGTGTTTACAGAAGGGCAGTTCTGCCTCTGCTCTGTCCCCTTATAGAGTAAGACAGACAGAAAAGTGTCCTCGGTATAATGTTTAACTCTTGAAGAGGTTAACATGCCGTATATGTGTGTATATGTGCGAGCGCACGTGGTCTGGAAAGAGGGGGCAGGGAACGACACGCACCTGGGTGCCACAGAGGCTTCTTTACAGTGACGTATGTCCATGTGTGTGTGTGTAACTGAATACTTGAAGCATAGAAACATACTTGTTTAATCACACATTGATATACACACTCGAACATACTCTCTTTGGGCCTCGAATACAGTAACCTTTTAATAGACTCAACACAGCTGTGGCTCTAAGTCGTCCTGCAGCTTGTTTATCCAGCCTCACGGCTGGAAACATCACTGTATCTCACTCAGAGAGATGCATTATACACACACAAAACACACACACCTAATAATAACATCATCAAAGGATTATGCCCCCGGATCTCGGCAGAGAAACAAGAATTATTGTGTCGAGGTCACACAGAGGTTATTCTGACCTATGCATTGTGGAAACTAGCTATTTTAAAAGTGCAGCATTATAGACATAGGAACCAATCAAAAGCTTGACTTTCTCCCTTCATTTTGCAGTTCTGCAAAATTTCGATGTTATCATCAAGAATTGTTTCTTGGAGGCTAGGATTTTAGTTTTTTTACACTGTAGTTATGTATAAAAAAAATCTTCCACCTTGGAGCTCTCGAGCATCAAAGAGATGCATTAAAACTTGGCATGCTGCAGTCGGCACAAGACACATCTTTTTTTTTTGACATTAATGATGTTAAGGAGAAAAGTACTGTAATTTGAGAAGCAGCTTTGAAATTAAAACCCTAAAATAACTCCTTTGTGTCCCACGAAAGACAATTATATACAATGTAAATACATTGTAAAGTGAACAATAAAAGATTTTAACATTAGCTTCAACTTTTATGGGATAGTAAATTCAGTCATTTACTAACCTTTTGTCATTTCAAAATTGAATTACTTTCTTTCTTTTGCAGAACACAAAAGAATGACATGCATTGGTTTCGTATCAATAGGATAGAAGTGATTGGGTGCCAACATTGTTCGGTTAACAGTATTCTTCAAAATATCTTCTTTTCTGTTCTTCCGAAGAAAGTCACACAGGTTAGGCGAGTAAATCATGACATAATTAAAATTTTTAGGCGAACTAACCCTTTCTAATTTTTTGCCTTGGGTGAAGTAATAATGTCCTTTGAAACAAGTTATATGATTTACCATCACCACTGGTACTGTGTGTTCCAAGTTGTGGCATATGTGGAATGCAGAAGCAGAAAAATTCATTCAGTGATTTATTATCCTGCAATCCAGCTGTAAGGAGAAAACAAGTTATGATGTTGCTGAAAGTTCTTATTCAATCCGGTATTTCTCATTCAATTTAAAGAGTTTTGCATTAAAGTTGGCATTAAAACACCTCAAGTAATATATTCAAAGATGTGGCATTTAACGTGTGATGAATTTACACCGCACTCCTCATTAGAGAACACATCCACGTACAGTGACACACACGGTTTGTTGTTTTTCTATCAAGGTGGGGATTTATTATTATATTCCCTAATGTTACACTTGAATGTTCTTACATTCATAGATTTTTATTACAACATGATTTAATATGCTTATTAAGCCATTTTCCCTCATGGGATCCGTTGCTTAGTGCCTCCAATGTAAGTGATTTCCGATTTTATTATTCTTGTGGGTACATCTGATCACCACAATGCATGAAAAACCCGACCCACACACATTCTCTTATTCACCAGTCAATCAGCAAGTTCTCTGTTTTCCAGGGCAGTGGATACTATTTGTGTCTCTCTTGCCACTGCGGAGTAAATTCAGAATTTATGATGTGAGTCACAGCAAAATGCACATCAGCATGACCTGCTCTTCATTACTCTGAACAGACACTCTCAGTAGAGCTCTGAAAGGTGACCCGAAATGGACCCCTGGTGTGTTCACAGCGAGCTTAATCCTGTACGCTTTGAAAGCTCTGTAGAGGAGACACCTGAGATGTTTGCTCACCTTACTTCTTAACTCCTGTGAAGGGAAAATTGGAGTCACAGAGGCTGACCATTCAGACAAAGCTTACACCTCAGTTACATGTAGGGGCACCCATCACCTAACCTTGCATTTACTGTTTACGTTAAATTCAATTCAATTCAATTATTGCAGCCATTTACACAGGCGGTAATTACGTAAATTATTGAAGTCTGGTTTCGCTCTTCGCTACGGCGCTGAAATGGCTCTAGTTAAAGTGATTAATGGTTTCCTCCCAACCATAGTAGACGTTTCTATGCCTGTGCTTGTAAATTAAATGTGGCGTTGGACCCCATTGATCAGCCTGTTGTGTTCGACAGGGCGTTTCTTGCTTAACTTTTTCCTGACTCCGATTGTTTATCTGTGTCTGTTTGTAAACAGTAAAACACTTACATCAGAAAAAGTTACTCTAGAACTAGAAGCACCACAGGATTTAACTCAGTAAATCCTCTCAATTGCTTTATTAACATGACCGGGCCTCTTACCTTCTCTGCTCACCTCTTGTCTTGACCCCGTTCAGGATTGAGTTTGATATCTTCAATAGTAAAGGTTAAATGTTATACTAAGGAATTTATCGAAGCCAAGCTTTTATTTTTCTGTGCTTGTGTTCCACTTTCACCGAAGGTCTCTTCAGCAACTGTTATGCGTTGTTCACAAAACAGCATGCAGCTTCGAACCGAACAGAGAAATTAGAGAAAGCGCTCAGCTGTAAAGGTGAGCCGTATGGGTTGGTTTTTCACCACCCGTCTCTGTTCATTGGTATTTTCCAGAACATTCGGGCCCACTTTGAGATCCAGGAGTCCCAGAAGAGTTAATTAGGCTTTATATTGCTTACTGAAGCAGCGAATGTGTGGTTACACATATCAGAACCCGCTCCACACTCAACAACACAATTTCATCACAAGGCACATCAGCGCACTTAATTCATCAAGAATTTCCAAACCCGATCACTGTTGGGATTCATTCACTGTGCAACTTTTAAAGAAAATAACAGCAAGAAATGAGAGGAATATAAATAATTGACACATACACAATTAATGTCAACGGAACACTGGAAATTAAATCATATTGTTTGGTTTTTAGCCGGGAGAGCAGCTATAGCTTTGTGTTTGATCATTCATTTGTTGGTTACGCTTTTGATATTGAATCATGCAAGAGCTGAAGAACTTGTCTCATGAAAATGAACTATGATTTTAGCACAAGGATAGATTTTTCATAGTGTTTTTCTTTTGCAGTAGTCCCAAATTTATGGTTTTGCCACAATAACTATAGTTTAACCATTGTATTTGTTTTAGCTATTAATCTGCCAAAAATTCATTGTAACTAAACTTTTACAGTAATAAAACCATAGATCATTTTCATCATGGCATGACAAATCTGACATGTCATCAAGGGACATGACGTATTTGATTAACGAAAATGTGATCTAAAAAATCGGCTAGCCTACTTTGGATTTATTTGCGTAAAAACAGCACTTTTAAGTTAGGCTATTTTTATGTTGAGCAATAACAATCGATATGAGACTTGGACGTCATAAAGGAGACTTTTTGAATGTCATGTCTGAGGGCTGGATGACGACAAACCCGCGCTCTCGGTTGTCTTGAATCAATTACCTCGTCCCCATTTCTAAATCGGTTCAGGTAACAAAGCAGCAGCATGCGATCGTAATGCATTACAGGTGAAATCAGAGCGATATGAAACTGCTGGACACGTTTCCACTGGTGCGAAAGCGAGCCGAAACTGCATCAGTGCGCCTTGCGCTCTCTCCGCTCCACGAACATCGCGCGCGCAGCGCCAAACTCGAGAGCGCGAGACCTGGCAGCGGAGAAACATCGGGGAGGGAGGAAGGGAGTGTGCTGGTGTATGTAGATGAGAGCAGAGAGCGAGAAAGAGAGACGGAGAGAGAGAGAGAGGTTGGGAAAAGACTAGCACCTCTATCCATCAGCCGAGCATCCTGCGGGAAGTCACTTCCAGCGCACGAGCGAACGGTGCGGCATTTCTGTCCGAGCGAATGGATCAGTACACAGGGAAGGATGTGACAAAGCGCTACAAATGAAACTGTAAACTATTATTTGTTTCAGCTTGCACTAGTTACGCTGGTTATTTTATTTGTAAGTTTCATTTTTACTTGTGTTCCTGTATTACGCATTAATGTGCGAATTCCGGCACAACACTTTTGAAGTGATATCAGACAATGTCGTAAATGTAGCCATTAAAGGAAAAGTTAAAAGATTTTTCTTGGGTAAGTACAAATTAATTTAACTGTTAAAGTTGCGTGTTGTTTATTTATCCTTAATGTTGGTATTATTCACGTTGAACATCTATATTTCTTTTCATATTATCTCGTATTTACTTGCGCTTCTGTAAAAATGTAACTCTTAGCACCATTATTGTTTAGCTATGGGTAGATGATATTAGTGTTTTTGTTTTGCATTGAGATCAACAGGTTCGCAATGCTGTTTGAATGCAGATGCAGAAGAGCTCGAGCAGAAATCGTGCTTTAGTTGAGGGTCGCTCTTAAATGAACTGAGAATAAATATTGTTTAGAGATCGCATTTGCAATGTCATCTGCTTTCCTTAACGAGTTTGTGCTGGCGCTGCCTTTGGAAAATAATCAGTCAAAACAGATCTTATTAGTAAAAGTAAAATAAATCCAAATAGTGTTTTATTTGTGTCTGAAAATGTATTGATAAAAGCTGTTTCATTTTTATTGTCATGTTTTGTGTTTGCTTTGGTGAAGAAAAAATATTGGAACTAACATCATAGAGGTTAAATTATATTTTTCACCTTGGCTCAAACAGCTTACCATTCTCTCATTATAATTTGTTTTTAATCTTTGCATCATTCCTCTCACATTTGTTTTCTTTCCCTGTAATATTTCTATTGTGTTGCTTTTGTCCTTCCTATTTTGGCATTTTTGTTATCTTCCTCTTTTCCAATACTACTACTTACTTGCTTCTTTTTTCCTCTGCACTTCTATTTTACTGTCATCCCGTTCATTCTCATCATCTCTTCACTCCCATTTCATATCTGTCTCACACCCTCTCTTACTCCCATTGGATTTCTCTCCTCCTTGCTTTCCATCATAAAATCTCTCACTATATCTCATTTTCTCTTTGTCTCTCTGTGTAGATGGGGTCTAACCTAATGTCAAGCTGGTTTTGAAGGTGTTTGATCTGGTCTCCTCGACCCCAGACGGAGTCTCCATGGCTGCAGGAGTGGCAGCCTGGCTCCCTTTCGCTCGGGCGGCGGCCATAGGATGGATGCCCGTGGCCAACCTGCCCATGCCTGTTGCACCAACCACAAAGAACAAGCGACAGGACGAGCTTATTATCCTCAATGTCAGCGGCCGGCGCTTCCAGACCTGGCGAAACACTCTAGACCGCTACCCTGATACGCTCTTAGGGAGCTCTGAAAAAGAGTTCTTCTTCAACGAGGAAACTAGGGAGTATTTCTTTGACCGAGATCCAGATTTGTTCAGAAGTATTCTCAACTTCTACCGTACAGGGAAGCTGCACTACCCCCGCTATGAGTGCATCTCTGCCTACGATGAGGAGATGGCGTTCTTTGGAATCATTCCTGAGATCATCAGCGACTGTTGTTACGAAGAATACAAGGACCGCAAGAGGGAGAACATGGAGCGCCTTATGGACGACCTTGAGGACAACAAAGACAGCAAACTACCTAACATGACTTTCCGTGAGACCATGTGGAGAGCCTTCGAGAACCCACACACTAGCACTATGGCCCTGGTTTTCTACTACGTGACCGGGTTCTTCATTGCCATATCTGTCATCACCAATGTGGTTGAAACGGTTCCGTGTGGTTCTATGCCGAACCAGAGAGACATACCCTGCGGGGAACGCTACACAGAGGCGTTCTTCTGCATGGACACAGCGTGCGTAATGATCTTTACTGTGGAGTATCTGATGCGACTGTTCGCAGCGCCCAGCAGGTACCGGTTCATGAGAAGCGTAATGAGCATTATAGACGTTGTGGCCATCCTGCCATATTACATCGGGCTCGTCATGACCAACAACGAGGACGTGAGTGGGGCTTTTGTCACGCTTCGGGTTTTCCGCGTCTTTAGGATCTTTAAATTCTCCCGGCACTCCCAGGGTCTACGGATCCTTGGCTACACGCTGAAGAGCTGCGCATCCGAGCTCGGCTTCCTCCTGTTCTCCCTCACCATGGCCATCATCATCTTTGCCACCGTGATGTTCTACGCTGAGAAAGGCTCCTCGTCCAGCAAGTTTACCAGCATTCCAGCCTCCTTCTGGTACACCATTGTAACCATGACGACGCTGGGGTGAGTCATTTCCTCTCAGATTGACTTTCTTTACTAAATATTGGCCCTAAACTCGTATTATGCCACATCCTTGTACATCTTAGAGTTATTTAACCAAAAATTGAAATTGATCAGAATCATATAGCTCGATAAGTAAATATTTACTCATCCTCAAGACATCACAAACACGTGTGACTTCTTTTTTTTTTAAGTTTTAGTTCACCCAAAAATTCTGTCATCATTTTCTTACACTCATGTCATTTCAAACCTGTAGACTTGTTTCTTCTTAAGAACCCCAAAAAAGATCATTTGAAAAATATTGGTGGCCGAGCAATGGTCCATTCACTTCTATTGTATAGACACAAAACCACTGCAAGTCATTAGGTACCACAGTCATTCAGTTACCAATATTCTTCAAAATATCTTCTTTTGTGCACTGCAGAATAAAACAGTCATTCTGGTTTGAAATGACAAGAAGGTCACTTTTAAGTGAACTATCAATTTTACGTCTGCAAAAGTCCTGTGAGTTATGAGAGTGAGTAAACATTGAACAGCTACAGTCCTACTGTGTACACTGTCTTATAAACCAATCCAACATTCAAAGTGAAGTAATTTACACAGCAACAGCTGTTTTAAGGCATCCCCAGGGAAAGCAGTGTCCCTCCTGCCTGTGGATTTTCCTTTTTAAAGTTACCCGCTAGTATCTTCTGCATTTAAAAACACCTAATGACCATAGTTGCTGACTGCAGTCATCCCTACTCAAAACAGTGGTAGGTTTGGATTTTAACTCACCGCCCCAGGCTAGACTTTATTCATCCCTATTATACACCAATTAATATTTAAGATCTTGTGAAGCAGGCGATGGAACATCCTTCAGCGTTTCGCTCCCACACTGTAACAACAGGACAGCAGCTGCAGAGTTGTTTTGTGCCATTCATTTCTACTCTCGCAAATCCCAGGCTGTTTATACACGTGCTAACTGATGCTTGACACGATCGGTTTTATGAAAAAGTGTAATTTTACATGATTACTGCATGAGTCTTCATTTTGTTATGTGGTTTATGGTTTAAGTCATTGACTGTGTGTGAATGCTAAAGCAAGTGTGTGAGACCTGTGAAGCGACAAACGCTGTGGCTGCTGTGTCACGGTGTCTTTGAAATTGGAGCTGCATAGTCAAAACGGCCTTTGATTTCCTGTTTAGTAGGCTACACGACTCTGTCGATTGGCTGATACACCTGCCAGCGAGCTCTGTGACCCCAAAACAACAAGATGAATAATTTCCTTCATGGTTGAGGAGAACATCATGAATGCTACATTACCAAATGATTCGGTCCTTGATGAATACAGCTGTGTCTGCTTGCACACATAGAAACCATTGCACGGGTTCAGATAATAGTCTTTTTTTTTTGAGGTTCAGTTACAAACAGTCGCAAACCTATTTATTTATTTATTTGTTATACATATATGTCATGACTCATGCCCAAAACGTGTAAATCGGCTGTGAATGAGCAATGCTTGAGTAATAATTGTATATATCAGTCTTGTTGTCGGCTAGTTTTACATGTATTTTGAGGTAGAGAGGATCTCATTACTCATTACTACATTCTCAGCAGAGATCCAGTCTCCACCCGCATCTGAGACTTGACCCACAACGAAAGGGAGAGACTCTTCTCATCAATAAAACACGCTGTTGAAGTGTGTGTCACTGTGACTAATGTTCTCAGGTACATCTGCTGAACAATGTAAACCACCATGATATTTCCAACCCCGCTGACGTCACGTTCTCATTGCCTGTATGAAGGAGCGTGTGTTTACATCCCGTGAAGTTCAGACCGGATAGAAAGTAACATTTTTACATCCCAGCAGTTCATCGAATGGTTGTTTGTGCCAGGAACTAAGAAAAATAACAGATGAGATCTCTTTAATAGCTCAATTGTTTCTCCTAGATGGCAGTAAGATTTAACAGGGAGCAATGGAAACTTTTGCACAAGTATACCTGAGAATTTATTTTTGGGTCACACTTCAGTATAGGGGGAAATTCTTGCTATTAACAAACCATTAACTATGACTTTTTCCCCAATAAACTCTTAATATGTGGCTTATTGATAGTAAGGTAGTTGTTTGGTTAAGGTATTGGGTATGATTAGGGATGTAGAGTATGGTCATGCAGAATATGTGCTTTATAAATACTAATAAACAGCCAACATTTAATAAGTAACTAGTTAATAGTGAGAATGGGCCCCTGTACTGAAGTGTTATTTTTTTTTTTACAGTTTCATTTCATTTCAGTGAACATTTGCCAGTTTTTCCATTTAAGGTTAATATTAGTAAAAAAAAGTAAAGATTGTATCTGAAATCTATATAATCTACACGAATAATACCTTTTTCCTCTAAGCATCTGAGAAAGTTGATATCCAACACAAAACACAATAAATCACCTAATCTACAATAAAGCAATCTCTGAGAAATAACATTTTTCTCATGAGACACAGGTCAGATGTACCTGTTGATTCTGAGGTTGCGTGAATGTCTCTTTCTTTGACCAATGCAGTGGCGTATTTAACACCATCGCTGCTTCTCTTTTTCCCCAAAATCATTCACACTAAAGTGCACATTACCCGGGGTCTCCGTCGCACTTGGCTGGTGTGAAACGCAGCACTGCAGTTCAGCTGTTTCGGTGTCAGGTGACTGTTTTACCTGCGTGTGACATGGTGTTAACATGTAAACTGCAGACCCACTGCCCTGCAGAGACATTCATTATACTTATCACGTTTCACACACTATTGCTAAGATAAGGGCCCTTCTTAGGGCAAATATGAAATATTTTCATTTCCATACCCGCAGGATTATTTCAAACCCTTATCCTTTTATTTATTTTATGTGGGACACAATTAGATGTGTAATGTGGCTTTCACATAGGATGTGGAATGTGCTGCGCTGGCCTCTGGGTTCAGCGTAGCCCTTCAATTTGCGCTGCGATGGCTAGAGCAAAGCAGGCAGAGTTTTCAAAACAGCGGGAGTTCTATACATTTTTTATAGCAAAATAACTTTATTTCAAAGTAGCGGAGGAGGCTAGAGGGCAGTCGTGGCCTAATAATGGGCAATCGTGCCCTAATGGGTTGATAGTTGGACACATGACCAGAAGGTTGCCAGTTCGATTCTCAAGGCCGGCGGGTAAGGACTGAGGTGTCCTTGAGCCAGGCACCTTCCCCCCATTTGCTCCCAAAGTGCTCCAGTGATAGTTGCCCACTGCTCCAGGTGTATGTGTGTCAATAGAGGAGGGGAAAAAATGCCCATGTCCATTTCACATGTATATTGCCCCCCTACAACAAGATACCTGCCTGAAAAAAACACACCTGACATGCCAACTTAAATTGACATGTCTCCATGACACAACTTGCACAAATTTGTGTTGTGCAGTTCCGAAAATTCAGACACACACAGTAGCTGTTCATCCATTTTGTTTCCCACGCCTGGATGCCTTGTTTCTATTGGCCATGCAGGTAATCGTCATATAGCGCAGCGGCAATCTCTGAACTATTTTGAACATTGACCGATGGCTTGCGTGCATGCAAGCTCGACAGCGGTATGCTCCACTGCTCGTGCGCTTTGGTCAACGCAGCAACAAACCACCCATGCGCGGCGCAAGCCATTAAAATGAATGAGTTTCATACCGCATCGCATTCCGTGTCCTATGTGAAAGCCGCATTAGGCAGGATGTCCGGACTGCTCTGTTTATACACTGAACGTGAATGGTGACCATGGTCCCTGGTTTCTCTCCTCTTTCAATTTACGACACAGCAGCTTGGATATCCTGCCGTAAAACTCTCTTTTTATATATTAAACTTTGTTCCACATTGGTTTAAAACAACACGTTTTCATTTTTAAGTGAACTAGCCCTTTAATTTTCTATCATTCTGCCGTTTTTTTTATACCAGTTACGATGAATTTAGCTGCTCATGCCATTGGATTTCACTGCTCTGTGTATTGTCTTGGCGAGACGACAGGTTAAAGGTTTCGAAAAAATAGAACAGAATGGATGACACAGACAGTACGGAGAGACAGACAGATTAACCTTTGGCCACAATGGAGACTATGAGTGACATACCAAAGACAAAACGCTTGCAAACCCTGTGTTGCGTGTTCCGCAGCCGTGCCCCGGCATCAGATTCTAGGTTTCGTAAATTGTCCAAATGCTGATTCACTTGTGTCCTTTTGTTAATCTGGCTCGGAACACTGCTGGAACAACCTCGGCAGAACCAAGGGAGGGTTTATCTGCGTTTTAATACCGTTAGGAAAAAGAGATTTTGACCGTATGATGGAGTCTGTTGTGAAATCTTTTTGAGCTTTTACAGTTATCTTTCTGCGTTAAACATGAGGGTTCGGGATTTAGAAGAGAATAGATATTGTTTGTTCGTTTATTTATTTGTCGTAACAAGATGGTTTGACCTTTAGGTGAAGTAGCGTGTTCTAAATGACCTTTACAAAAAGACCATATGGCTTGGAGAAGCGACAACGAGAATACCTTGGTATCATTTCATTATCCCTCTCTACACAATTCTCGATGTATCTTATTGGCCTCTAACCCTGCACCGATGGTTGTACTGGTTAAGATACGCACTCTGTGTTTTTATGTTACGGACTTATGTATTGTGTGCTCTAATGTTGCAGTAAAAATCCTCCCAGTAATAAGGGCTTTCAGTTGATACTACAAGCATTAATTAACATGACACTCGAAATTCACGTCCTCATTTCAACAGCTGCATAGATCACCATTTTGCCACGACACATAACTGACTCTTTCTCCTGCTTCTGTTTCTCTCATTCTGCTGCTGGTGAACCTGTTCTGTCAATACTGATCAGAAGCATTGATTCAAGGGAACAAAGGATGAGAGAGAGGATGATAAGAAAGAGAAAGAGGAGTAAGGTTGAATCCATTAGTCAGGTTGAATGATGATAATCACAGAGGGCTGTGGGGTGTCAAACTGAAGACATCTTGGATCGTTACGGGAACATGTGTGTCTGCTAGTGTATATGTGTGTGTGTCAAGCGGTCATTGAGTTCACAGTAGCTGTTCTTTTCTTGGCGTTTGCTGTGTAAGAGCAACCATTCCTGGCTAGAGTACACTGTAGTTTTAAAAGAAAGTACAAATGGACCTTCAGTAGCATTAAGGAGACTCTGGATTTGGTTGCACACCTGATCTTGTGTTCTTTGCTGTATGTTGCATGTGATTACCTTTTCAAACGTATCTCGCATGCACCTATGCGCTGGCATATCAGCGAGATGACTGCAGTCTAGCAGCTGTATGCAGGTGTGCAGGAAATGGCTATTTTGAGAATACATCTGTGCGTGTGTGTGTGTTAAATGGAAATACAGTCCTTCTTCAATCTAGTTAACAGTGTTTCACCGTGTCCTGATTAGATGTGACACAACAATTTTCTAGCTATAAGCAATTTGTATGTGCGAACTGATCAGAAAACTAAAACATATTTGATCAGTTATGATGAGAAGGAACTTGAACCAACGAGATTTTATTATGAACAAGGTTTCTTTCGTTCTCTCTCTCTCTCTCTCTCTCTCTCTCTCTCTCTCTTTGTCACTTTACCACTCTACCGATCTCATCCATAGTAATCTTGACCTTGAGCTCTGTCTTGGCACATCCATACTCATCTCTTTATATGGGCAGTTGACAAAAAAGACGTAGCCTAAATGTGTCTCATGGTGTGACTGCAAAAATTAAGATATTTAGTTAAATCTCTCTTATGTAATTCTATATTATAATAATATAAAAAATATTTATTTAACAGTTTGTTTTCAGAATGTAGTAGAGTAGGCGGGGCGAGACCGTGGTTCGAGTCCGGTGAGTAATTGTGAATTAGCGCCAGCTGTGCGCACACCGGCCTCGAATCACGTAGGAGATGGGAGCATATAAAAGGAACGAGCGACCGGACCGTCGAAGAGAGAGGACCGGGCCCGAACTTATGTTATGTTTGTATTTATATTTATGTTCATGTTTTGTTCGTCGGCAGTCGTCCTTGAGGGGCCGCCGGCTTTTATATTAATTTATTAAATGTATAAAATGTCTTCCGGTTCCCGCCTCCTTCCTTCCTTTTAATGGAGATTTGTTACACAGAAATTCTGCCATGTCACACCATAGGACACATGTATGGTATATTTGTCAACTACATATACATCTCTCTTATCTATCCATATTTTTATAACTATATCCATTTCGCCAGAAACAAACAAAATAAATTGCAACCTCACTTGATCGGTCACAGTCGGACATACAGTAGTGCTTCTTTCAATATAATTCTTTTTCAGAAGAGTAGACCGACACGCAACCTCACTTGATCGGTCACACTCAGACATACAGTAGTGCTTCTTTCAATAGAAAAAGAATTCAGAAGAGAAGACAGACACGGATAAATATTCAGTTGTTTGTTTGGGTTTCGCCTGGCTGTATTCAAAGGGTTCTGTACTTGGGGAGGTTTCGAGTTTCTATGATGGCCAAATTGCTGCAGTTTCATCCCATCAGCCCTCCATAAAAACTCGCTTCCACCATTAGTGATCACATTTGATGACATATAATGGGCACATCAATGAAGGAAGATACAGTTACGCTGCGTCCAGCGTAAACACATCAAAACGATAACCCTTACAGTCATTTCAACGTGCTTTCCGAGCCAATTGCAATTTTTGTTGATCTGTTGATCGGGTTTTAAGGGGTTTTGTACCGATTCTCTGTCCTTTTGTTCTTGTGCTGGTTTAGAGTTGCTTGCAGAAGGTAAGACGACAAGTGTTGTTAGGGCAAGCTCTTTACTTTAATGAAAGGTCACAAAAGGAACGTGACAGTAAAACAAGACGTCTGACCTTTGAAGCCTTTTAAAAGCATCTAAACTCTGTAATGTCTATCATCTCTAATGATCAGCTTTGAATTTAGAGTTCTGAGATTATGGGCTAAATGATGCTTTATAGTGCTGTATAATGTGTGATGTATGTAGTGTTATGATGCCTGCTGTCTCTCACTGTCTCTCTTCTCTGCATGTGGAAAGGATCATTGTTCCCTGCTGAAAATCTGCAATAAGCTGATACACTGAGGCCCTTGAAATCACGTGTGATAGAATTCATTAGCCCGTAATGTTTGTGTGTTTGGGAAAATGTGTGTTCGTTGTCATAAAAAGCTCATTAAACTGTATATAGATTGTCATGAATGATGATGATGATGATGATTTTTGTGCTGTTGTGTGAAAATGACCGTTAACACAGCTGTGTGATGTGTCTTGGATATGAAAATCACAGAATTGTCCCTCTATCTCACACACACACACTCCACCTTAGACAGCTGCTAAGCGTTTGTGTCGGGTATGTTTTTTTCAGCTGTAATTGTTTCACGTCTAGGTTTCTGTCTCTGTTGAGTGAAGCTGATCCACACACTGAATCGTGAAGGTTTCGGAAGGTGGTTCGACACTCAAATAAATGGAGCATTTAAGTGTAAATATTTGACACATTAGTCTTACCACTACATAGAAACACAGCACAATGTATACTGTACATGCGTATTTATTACCATAGGTTATACATCTCTCATCTCAAAAAATGATAATAAATAATTTGAGAAAATATGTGAGGATAATGACTTACCTTAACGAAATTACTAATCGCTTCCTGTAGTGTGATGTAATGTCAACTCCATGGAGACTAGTGTAAACACTGGTCCAGAAGCACTTCCGGGTTCAGTTTTCATGTATTTATTACTTTTTTAAAAATCGTACATATATATTTAAATCTTAAAGATATTTGTTTAACATTTTGATTTACTTTTACATTGTCAGATGGTTGTATTTTGTTCAAATGTTTGTTTAGCGTTAAAGAGCTGAAACAGAAAGTTCTTCTGGACCAGCCTTCTGAAGTGGTCCATAGATGATGTGTTAGATGCATATTTATGATGCCTCATTAAAAAACTTTAACATATAGCTATTCTTGCAGTTAAGTGAAACTACCCGTTTCCTTTTTAAACACTTAGTTTCAATTTGGATGTCTCAACATTGTTATTCTGGACTATCCTGCAAGAAAGTAGGAGATGGAGTGGTAGAGAAAGTAGCGAGGAAATGCATAAAGCAGGTGGAAGATTGCGTGAAAGACAGAAACAAATGTCTCTCTCTATCTCGTCTAATGCATTTGGTCATTGACCATTGTCATCTTAACTGCTGCTAATGAATCTCCTATACTGTCAGACTGAATAATGATTTCACTCCACAGCACCAACAGCTGCTGCTCGGGGTGTGCATATGTTTCCCTGCAAGTGTGTCTTATGTTATGCATGCGCATGTGCATGACTAGATGTAAAATTCGCTTGTGAGAATTCAGAACTCATGACAGCTCTTGCTGCATTGAATAAACTGGTGTATGAATGTCTGTTGTTTTTGTCTCCAGGCTTCAATTTAATCATCATTAGTGACTCATTCAAAGTAGTGAAATAGATGGTTTTACAGTCACATGACTGCACTCGTAACGCTCCATACATACTGATGCACGTGCACAAGCTAGCACACACATATAATTGAACACATATGAGCACGCACCCGCAGATATCCTTCTGTCTCCTGCAGATCTTTTCGGCCCCAGCTGGTTGATGCTCATACTAATGTCCCTAAACAATCATTGTGTCTTATGCAATGTTTATGTTACCCCTGATATTAGTTGCCCATGGCAACAAATTAATTAATGACTCTGCACTGATAGCTCCTGCTGCTCTGAGCTAGCGCTGATAAAAACAAATATCAAGCTTTTTAACAGATGGACTCTGGCATGAAAGTGTGGTTTGTTGTGCCTACTGGCCTCTGTAATCTAAAGCTCTTTAATTACAGGACTATAGGCACAGACAGAGGGAGTTTGTTTGAAATGTTTGAAAAGTACATCAGAAAATTTAGACTATGATGGGTTACAGCGATAGTACATGTTCAATCACATCATCACCTCTTACGTGAATGTGTGAAAAGAGAAGGAGAGGGAATGACAGAAAGTTAGCTTCGGTGTGCTTGGTGACTATTAAGTCTAAATATTCTTACTGATATGAAGAGTTTATTTTCAAAATCAGATAAATCGTGTTTCTTTTTGTGCATTTCAAGTTATATCAAAAAACCTGCGGTTGGGTTGTTTTGATTAAGTAATAATAACTTAAAAAATACAGATAACTAACACAATAAAATAGATTAAAAACTATCTAGATAAATATATAACATTATAAAAAGTTTGAGTACAATCAAATTGGCTTTTAAATTCATATTAAATTATTATTTCAGTTTTCACATCAAATTATTAGTGCAGTTTTTTCTTCAACTCATCAAAATAAGTTGCACATTTTATTTTATTATAAGTAATGTCAACCCTACTTAGAAAAACAGCTGAAACCAGATAGTACAATGCAATGTAAGTCGCTTTGGATTAAAGCGTCTGCCAAATGCAGAAATGTAAACATAAGCTGGCTTAGCCTGGTCTACCTGCCGGGCTTTAGCTGGTTAAGGTGGTAAACCTGGTTTTTGAGGGGTTTTGGTCCCATTTTAGCATGTCAAGCTGGTTTTAGCTGTTTTCTTTAGCAGGGAATTCACCAGGGAGTGTATTTAAGATAATTCGTCATTTTAATAATTGTTTCCTTTTTTAAATAATTCTATTTCTATATACATTTTCTTTTCTTTTGAATTTATGGCTATATTCAATGTTCAACACTGCAAATTTGCTTTGCATCAATGCAAAACTGTGATAAAACCTGATAATCGAAATTGAGTAGCATTCTGTATTGTTATCAGACCCTTGTGTTGCTGGGGTGATTCTGAAAAGTTACTTATTATAATGAACCAGCATTCAAATCTTTATTTATTGAATGTTCCTTTGAAGGAATTACAACTACTTAGGGTAATAATCTATCTATGTCTCACCTGTGCAGTTCCCACAGCGATTTCCTTCATTTAAGGATTAATCAAATCGCACTATAAAACATCTGCTCACAACCTTCTTTTCTTTTTAAATGCATTTGTATCATTTTTTACCTTGATAATCTTCCCTTTGCATTACAATGTTCATATTCTCTCTTACTACATTCTCAGTAGAATGGCCTGAGTGAGTCAAGGTGAATCTGGTCAAACAAACTGAACATCAGCATCCCGGTGGAGCTCATCTCGCTGCGGTCACACCGCTGTCCTCTCGGGTGTCCCTACTTCACACAGATGTGGTCAAACAGCTTGAGGCAAACAAATGGCTGGTTAATAACACAGGCAATTTCAGCAACACCTTCTGCTGAAAGACAGAATCACCTCTGACACACTCAGAGCTCCAGCCAATCCGCTGTAATCATCAATCATGTGATGCATTTGTTTTTGTAAATCGTTAGGTTAATGATAAAACCTTTGAACTCACTGCAAAACAGCACATAGAAACGCACATCAAAAGCACAAATAAATACGCACTTGTTAAGCATATTTAGATATTCATATCTCTCTCTAGCTCAGCCAAGCTGCTGCTATTTTAGCAGCCAAACTCTTTCACAAACATGAACATTCACTTACATAAACTTAGAAACACACACACCCCAGGGTACCAAATGCGTCTGTAAACAGGCAGATGGGGCCCTTCTGCTCTTGATCTCCTGTCCGTCTTCACAGCCAAAAACTGATCAGGGTCAGACAGTTAACTCTAAATACTATAAGAACACATGCAGAACATCTGATCCCAGACCAGATTCATTGGCAGCCACTTTAATTTTGTTCACCTTTCAAGCTTGATTTTTATTGGTGTAATACAAACAGTTTAGTCTGATTTTAAAACTGTTTGCTTTATGTAATCTGTTCCTGTACAGCATTAGATAACTTCCCATATGTAACAAAAATATATGGGAATATACTGGAAAATAAAATGCAATAGACTAAGTAATACATTTCCATATATTGGAACCAAGTGCTTATTTTTATCAATATGTATTATTATCAATATGTATTATTAATATTATATTATATTATATATTGTAATATTGGAGTATATTAACAATGTATTAGCAGTGAGACTCTTATCGCGCGATAAAAAAAATGTCGCCGTTAATCTATTCTCAAAGTTGGGTTGGGAGCTGGGTCTATACTACGCAAGCTATGATGACTTTCACCTTGATATTTTAGCGCGGATGTATACCAGCTTAACTGCACTGTACGGGGTGAGAACGAGATTTTTCAACTCGCGTGATTCACGTCATTCGCGCCGCCTCATCATCTCATAACCAGGGCTTCATTCGCGCGATTCGCGCAGCAAGTAGGTCTATTGGCTCTTTGCATTAACATATAAATCACTCGCGCTTTAGGCGCCATTCGCGTTTGGTCTGAACACAACATAACGTTACTGTGAAATTACCGCATCAAACGTGACGTGCTAACATGGATGCAGCTATGAAGCCGCCGGGTTTGCTTCAGGGAATATTAATTTTTAAGAAGCTTCCCAATAGAAACATCGACAAGACTAAGGTTGTTTGCACCTTGTGCAATGCGGAATTGGTTTAAAAAAAACACTTTCTCTCAACAGGTAGTGGTCTAGCTTTAGTTGAAACCAGTAACTTTGTATTGAGATCTAATGTATTATGGCTCCGGTATGACATATCGCTTGTTGCTCCCTAACTCTTTGTAAGTCGCTTTGGATAAAAGCGTCTGCTAAATGACTAAATGTAAATGTACTGTAGGAGCTCTTCCAGTCTCAAGTACCACCTAAACGCAAATCATCCCTTAGCTAATGCGGAAGTAAACACAAGTTCATCTTATTGAACATAAATTTAATTTTCATCACCAATTATCATAGTAGAACAGCTTTCTCAAGCAGTTTGTGATGCATTTTGGAAACAGGAGATGAGCCCCTGGTCTAATGCGCCACCTGGCTTGAGAAACCCGTTCTCAAAGACTTACTTTTAGTCATTATTTGGGTAGCACACATATTCTGAATGCCTTCGGCAGAATTCAAATGAGCCATTTTAATCTAGATTAATCTAGATTAATCTTGGAATTAATCTAGATTAAAAAAATTAATCTATGCCCACTACTAATTATTTTATAATTGTGTACATAATGATTTAATATTTAGACAGTTGATATATAGGAAAATATATTTCCTTTGAGTAAGGGTTAATATTCTTACTACACTTGTTACGCTTACTTATTACATGGCTCATTTGAATGCTTGATTCTTATTGGCCAGTCGTGAGATTCCAAGGGTTGTTCTTTTTAAATAACAACCCCTCAAAACTAATAACACCCAAGTGTTGCAAATCATTTTGAGAGGGGAAGTTAAATATTACACAAAAAGTTATTATAAATATGTATTTTAATAACATATATGACAATATATTTAAAATTGGTTAAACCAATTTGCCTGTGCGTGACGTTTGAATGTTGTTTCTTACTTTAAAACCGAAAGACCTCCTCGCGGAAGGTCTGCATTCGGTAAAAATTAGCTAATAAAATATTTTTAATTCGCATTTTATTTTCAGTTTTTTTCTAATGTGCCAAATAGCCGTGTTATAAGCAGGATAATGTTCAAGCTGCCGGCTGTTATCGCAAAATAACATCTTTGACATCTTTTTTAACCTTGGACTGATTTTTATTTATTTATCTCTGTAAACTTTTACATTGACTGTAAAACTAATTTGATTTGACAGCTAGAGATCAATGTTGGGCTGCAGGATGACGGTGAAATGTTTAATGTGATTTACACATGTAAATGTTCCTGTATCAACATCCTTTCTTGTTCTTCGATTAACTTTCCACCAATCTCTACTTCTAAAATAACAGGCAATGATTGGCTGAAAATATTTCAACATCAACAAAGAGTGTTGATCCAGGGGTTGTGTAAGTCACATCACAGCAAAATTTCAAATTAACTCTCACAGTGTGTATATAATCCACACTGAGAGAGTGTGAATTATACATACACTAGGAGTGTTCATTTTATATTTTTTAAAACTGCCGATTTCACTGTGATTGAGCTAATTGTGAATGTGTTAAAACACTACAAATTGATAACGAATTAACAAACAAACAAACAGGATGAGGTAAATGATAAATCTAAGATTCCTCAGATCCACACAGATTCTGAATGCTGGGGCCCAAAGCACAGATTGTTCTTGATAATTGAGTTTGACTATTGCTGTATAGTTCAATAGCCACATGGCCAGATTTATGGATGTAACTTCAGTTATTTGGTCTGCTAACAACTCAGATGAAACAAATCAGGTCACTTTGAGATCTGGGTAATAGATGAATCTGACTTATTCAGAAGACAGAATATGTCAGTTCCGGGGATCTTGTTTTAGGCTCTGGGGATGTGAGGCTAACTCCAAACCACATACATGAATATATGGACCAAACTGTCACTGTTGCCTGTTTTATATATAACTGGAAATAAAGCCATTACACATGCACGTTTTGTAATATATTGTAACTGATTTACAACACTTGTGCTCCTTTATTTGCAGTGAAGCTTACATATTTTCCATGAAAGAGATGTTTGTCCTCTCGTTGGAGAAAACTGAAAATGCTGAAACATCCAGGAAAAAATCATGAACCTGTTCTTCTCATACTTTCTTTTTTCTGTCCCTTAATATCTCTCTTTCTTCATCTTCTCCTGCTTGTATATCGGAGAGAGAGCGAAAGTGTGGGTAATCCAAGTGCAGCTGTCAGTATGTAATTAGAAGGGGTCTGTGATAACGTTGCAAAGAGTGTGTGTGCGTGATTGTGTGTGTGCGTTTGTTGACAGATACTTTCAGTAAGCGGATGGCTGTTTCATACAATCTCACATCTCTCCATTAATCAAGGCAAAGAGTCGGCAGCACTGACAGGACCTTACACACACAAACACTTTGCTTGTATAAACAGATAAACACACCTCAATTCTACATCAACTATGAAAGTTCTATGAAAATGTAATATTTTGTAAAAAATCAGATTAAAGAGGTCATATGGGGGATATACGTGTTTTTCTGTGTCTTTGGTGTGTTATAAGTTACCCATGCATGTATAAGTCACGTAAAATTGCATAAATTTAAGTTTCGGAACAAAAGATGCATTCAATTTAAAGCGAATGCGAACCCTGACCTGCCGGAAACGCCACGTGTAACCACACCCCCACGCATATACGTCACTTTGTGGTATGATATGACTAAGACCGCCAAAACGTATGCGCAAGTAAGGTGGGCGGTCTTGTAAATCTCATTGTACCGTCGCAGCCTGAAGTTCCAATTATGATAAGAGGCGTTACATTTCTGTGCAGTTTTCGACCAATCTCTACGCACTAGTGACCTGCCCATCATAGCTCACCTTGCTTTTCAGAGCGCAGAGCTTTGTAAAGTATCAGCATGTTTCAGAGAGGCGGAGCAAAGAGGAGATACAAACATGAACTGTATGTGGGAAATACACAGTTTTTAACCTTAATCGTGCATACATATTGTATTACATCTGAAGCAAACAATAATATTGTTGACCTTTCAAGGTCAACAATAATTAAAGAAAATAATATTCCTTCCAATCCAAATTTATATTAATTTGGTAAAAAAGTAAGGTAAATTTTAAACTTAATTTCACAAACAATGTTTTGAGTAAGCCTGCTGGAATAAAATATGCAATAAAATAACCATGTGGTTTCATTCCAGAAAGATAAAACTGCTTTGACAAAATGTAATAAAATATGTAAAGGCAATAATGCAATGTAAATACGAATATTAAATGTTTGCCTGAAGCATAAACATTTATTTTCATCAATTTTGTATCTGTCTTGGTGTTGGTGACCGTAGTGTTAGGCTTGAACATTTAAAGTAAACATTTGCTATTTTAGTCTGATATACTGGAATAAGTATCCTACGGCATCATTTAAGGTCAGTCATGTTTTTTTCCTTTCTAGTTCTTTGTAGTTCTCGACATCCCCCAACACACGCACACACTTAGATGAGATGCGAATAGTCTCTTTCACCATTTCTCTATCTATCATACCCACACACAAACACACACACTCACATGGTGTGTTTTTGAATGATTTTTCTTCAGATGCTAAAAATAGCGTGGCACCCTCAGGCTTCACTCAAAGCGGAGGTTAAAGGTCGCATGCTGCTTTCATCTGTTCTGAAGATTCTATCTACACAACCTTCTGCCACCACCTTCTCACCCAGTCACCGCACATACACACATGATGCACGGATAGGATTACTATGCAAATACAGACTTTTTTGCAGATCTTTAGATCTGTATTTTCCAGTTATTGATTTTTCTTTCCCTGTTTCTCTTTTCCTCATTTAGACACCTTCATTTTCTTGTTAGGTCATTGTCTCTCACACACAGTCTCCTTGTCTATTTCACCTTGAGAGTATCTCCCTCTTAATTAATCAGAGTTAAAGATTTTATGGATGCAGTTGAAGTGCAGATAAAGTTCAGTACTGCCACTGTGTGTGTGTGTGTGCGTGTGTGTGTGACCTATTATTCACATTCAATTTGAAACACTTCTCATACGAATACTGAAAGTCATAGTCAGTGATGTAATATTGAAATAGATTTTTTTGTGGCAGGGTTTATTTTTAATTAAGTCAGGTGTACGAATGCTGTGCAAATTCAGTGTGAATGTTATATCGCTGCATATGCCACTGCGTATTTCATCAGACGTGAAACGTCCTTACGTTTATGATTTTGTCACACTGTCACCAGCACAATAATAATGATGGATTATTCTGTCGTTCCCTGTCGTTTCTCTCTTGCTGAGAAAAGGGGCAGAGGAACTCGTTTTTCTCCCTCGCTTTTTTTCATTGAAATGGGCAGGTTTGTATTATTCAGTGCCTGATATACAGCACAAGAAGTGATGTAATACTCACATCAAAATCCAGCGAATTAGCTCATCGCCTTCAGGCTTCTTGAATCTGATTGGCCAGAGACCTTCGTTCCCCATGCTCTGACTGGTTGATTAGCTTTTGGACTTGAGATCTGATTCGATGCTGGGCAGCCGTCTGCTTTTATGTGCAGGGCCTTGAACATTTGTAAAGTGCAAAACACGCACGTACGAATACTCAGCCATAACTGAGGCGTGCGATCAGCTCGATCATTTCCAGTCAGTGGAGTAGCACAGGCGGCAGAAAAGACAAGCCGTCACACCGCAATGCACACGCACAGAGAAAATCAAAGAGATGACAGATCAACCAGCACTGACTCAAGTGCAAAAAATGTTAGTAGTTTTATTTTGTATTCACTTGCATTGTAGTGGATATTAATTTTATAGTATTTAAAAAGTATTTTGGCACAGTTTTAGTCATTGTTTTTGTTATGTCCAGTAACCTTATTGTAGATGTTTGATACCACATACAGGTGTCCATACAGAATGTCTCTTTTGCTGAATGTCATTCACCTTTTATGTTTGCTACGATGAATAAATGGTTTAGAATGGATCTTGGTTGTATATAACAGTGCTGCATTTTGTCTTGCGGTCATCTTGTTCCTTTGTATTCCTTCCCAGCCAAATACTAGAGCCTAGTATTTTTAAGCACTAAAGTCTGACTTTTCAATTTCCCTAAGCATGCATCTTTAATGGGTTCTCATCTACTACAGCCGGACAAAGAGAGAGACAAAGAGAATACTGAGATGTTTTCAATCAGTATAACCTGCTTCACAAGCATCTCTTTCTGGTGAAGTCAGCTACCCTTCTATAACAATGAAGAGGAATTTGTGCTTATGAAGAATTTAACTAACCGCATCATAAAGATGCTTTATTAGATGTATTAGATTTATCCAACTCACGCATGCTGCATTATGAATCTGATGGAATTAAATTAGTCTTGCTGCAATGAAATAAGACGCCGTCCTTCCTCCTTGTACTGAAATTGCTCAGAGAAGTGAAGTGGATGAAAAAGAGAGAGACAACATTGTGTTTTGTTGGGCTTCTTAGACTGAATTAGTTTACTCAACCTGATCTCACAGAAATTCTTAACTATTTTACGGTGTGGCTTATTCGTATGAATTATGACGTGAATCATAAAAAAAGTATGATTAAGCAAAATGCAATAAGCTGACGTCACTGGCGCGATAGAAAATTGTACTAAAGTGTATGAATAAGATCATACGAAGTCATAAGAATTAGACACCTCGTAAAGAACAAACCGTAACTAAATCAATAATAATCACTTGAAACAACATTACATTCACTTATAATATGCCTACTTTTTTACTTAAATTTTTTGTTGTGTTTGATATCAATGTTTTATCAAAATATATTAATAAGTTATTTCTAATCATAAAATGATTTCTTAGATCGCACAAACAGGGGGAAATAGGTTTGGAGAGTTTTAGTGAGGTTGTTTTCTCAGTTTAGCTAGTATGTGTAAGGATGTGCAATTTTTTTAAAATAAAAAGCAGTCTTTTAAAAGATTAGCGACTGTCATTATGCTAGAAAACACTTCAGCTAGTTACTCCAAAAACAACCTACGGGAATCCCGACAGAAAGTCCTGCAGGACCCTTCACATGAAGATCCCCTTTGGATTTTCGTGATGTTTTTAGTGTGGCATCTCCTTCAGGACTTTTATAATCCTGCTGGATTTCTACAGGACTCCTGCAGGAATTCTACCTACCTTTAGGAATCATACAGGATAAAAGTAAAACTACAGGACCTTTCCAGAAAATCTGCAATATTCCAGCATGATCTCTCCACAGAAAATACAATCATTCACGATTTTAGCAGGGCTTCTCTGTAAAAGGCAACACTGCTTCAATGATGGGTAGATATTTACTACATTTTGACTTAGTGAAGCTTTGTTTTCAATCAATCTAAGCACCTTATCTTCAAAATTAAACTTTAAGGCTTAACTTCTGATGACTACTAATTTCAGCACCCGTACATGGAAATCTGCCTGCTCTGAGCACAGGCTGAGTCCAAAGGCCCTAAAGGTTAATACTGACCTAAATGACCGTGTACAGGTTTATAAAGCACTGCAAAGGTTTGGCAGTAAAGTCTTAGACAGATGGTTAACAGACTTGATCAGAAAGAGACAGAGAGAGGATTGGAGTGTATGAGAGAGAGAGAAAGTGAGGTTAACTGCTGTGTGAAACAGCATGCATAGATTTGAATCCCACTGATTGTAATAACTTGTCTTGGAATGATCATAGAGAGTCACATACATTCATACCATGAAGAGCCGGGGGTCAGAAATGAGCAGATGGAAGGATTGTAGGTTCCGGGGTATGATGTCACGAGGTTGATATGTTTAGAGACCGTGTTTTGAGCAAAATCTTGCCAGCAGCTTAACGGCTGTGATGGAATTTTTAGGTGATCACATATGTTGTCTTTATGGCTGCTATGCTGTCTAGAGATGGATAATATTACTTAAATTCCTTCTGACCTAAATTAAGGATAATTTACAGCTAAACATGGAGGCCATCCGACGCGATTCGGAGTGCATTAAAATAATTTAACGCATGGATAGCTGTGGATTATCCCGCTTATACCACGGTCAATTGCCAAGTTAAAGCTGTTATTGATGTTAACAGTGTAATTTTGGATCAAAGAGGTTAAAATAACTGCGTTAAAAGATGTTTTATTTTAAAGGTTCGGGAGGAGCACTCGTAGATAATTAACTCGGCTGGCTTCTGATAAACAATCACAGAATTCATCCTAACAGCATATAAGTAGTCAAGCCACCTCACCTCCACTCTCTTGGACGTTTCGCAACATCCCTCCTCCACACCACTAGACCGTTTTTACCTCAGCACCTGGGGGTGTGATCCGGGTCCGGGCACACACCGAGCCCGGGGCAGGTGCTCCAAATTTGAGGAGGATTACCGAGCCCGGAGCCCTCGACACCAGGACAGCACGCCAAACTCGCATACTATCCATCCCTGTGCAAGGCGAACTCGTGAAAGGGTTTTAATGCACACCTTCCAGCCAATCAAAATCGAGTAGTCAAACAGACAATGGAATAAAGGCCAATATCTATTTTGATATCTGTATCAAACCACACAGACCATAAGAGACCAGATTTATTTTGGGATTTTATTTGTGTATAGCCTTCTTGACATTATATTTGAAAAATCAAAAATGTTAAATGAAGTAAGCCTAAACTATAGGACTTCTGTTTCTTATAACAATAACAGAATATTATCAGTCTTTAAATTGTAATTTAGCAAGTAACATAAAATCATAAACATTATAATGGAGTGTGAGATATCTTCAGATTATGTCTTTTCGACATTATTTCTGGTAATCACATTTCTGTTTTAATTATTACAGTGAGTGAGTACATTCTGTGTCTGAATGCTTCTCTTGTTCAGTTTTTCTGCCTTCGTTCAAATCAGAGATATTTCCTCTTCCAAACAAAATATGAATCTATTTGCCAACAGCTTGTTTTATCACTTCCATTAAACTTTGAAGTTTATGAAACAGATTATTTATTCATTCTAAATAAACTGTAACATGCTAGAAAAACTGCTTTGATATTTCACAACAGGCTCAGAAATATCAATACTTCAAAATGGAGTCAGCCACTCTAGCTGTTTCTTGGTGGCTCCACAGTGGGAGTTCTGGATTCTATTTAAACTTGGGGGAAGAAATTACTTCCTGCGACTGTTTTTGTCATTTTGTGCACATTTGCTTTGTGGGACCGAACATGGCCCAAATTTCCCTTAGGACAGCTGCACTCAGACAAAAGTGTTTTTATTTTGTGGTAATGAGGCGCTTTTATCAGTACCTGACAAACATTTAGTGAGTTATGTGTTAATTCAGCTCTCCGAACGATGGCAAATAGAGATGGCTATCATTTTATTTCTCAATCTGTTTTACTCAGTGTAGAAAAACTATTTTGTGACATTATTATAAGTCGTTTTAATTATGTGATGTGAGGAGAAGAGTTATTTATCATATCTCAAACAAAGCATGGTGAAACATGAGATTATATTTACATCTACTGTATAGTAACTTTGTAAAGTATTAATAAAAAACTATAATAGGCTAATAATTAATTACACATTATATATTTCTCCACAGTAAACAAAAGGGCATTGCAACATCAGAACTGCGACTTGGAAGGATGCATCGCTTTGTAGAGAAAGTGCCCATAAAAGTTCTGCCATAATGCCTGTTATAATGCCATAAGATGCCCTTACTGTATACTGTATATGATGTGTGGTCAACAGTAAGTGGACATTTAACAACCACACCCATTTTCCTTGTACATTTCAAGCACTACTAGGCAGTTGCGTTTGCCAATGTTTATTTATCATCGTGCACTCCTCTGGGATGCTTTTTCACTAGATGTTGAGATTTGTTCCCAATTAGATGTGAGCATGAGTGACTCGAGTCATTGTTCCAGGTCATCCCAAAGGGGTTTCATGGAATTGAGGTCTGGCCTTTGTCCAGGCCGGCGCTTCCACACCCGACCGTCTCTTAGTACACAGTTAAACATATGGAGGGGGTGATGCTTAGAGCAGTGCTGGAACAGAAGTGTTTCATGATTTGGACTGATCATCTTTAATTCTCTATTAACAGAGACAAGCTTGCCTCAGCCTTCATTAAAAATACATAGAGACAAGCTCTCCACTCGGCTAATGACACCTTCCCTCCTGCACACACATACCACTCGACTCTTTCAGTTTGTCTCTGTTCCTCTCTACACGAATAAAAACAAATTAATCTTCAGCTTATTTCAGCACCGTTCTTTGGTCTTATTGTATAATCATAAAAGTTAGTGTACCCCTTCTAATTAACTGGTTTGGCTATTCACGTAATTTCAGTAGACTTACAATGAAATTTAATATGAGAAATGTTTTTTTTTTCTGTTCAAGCATATGGCAGTACCCCTTTTCACAAAGCGAGAAGCATGAAGAAAAGGTTTACTGGGTGTGATTTGAAAGCTGATATGAACTTGACAGAAGTCTTTGAGAGAAAATAGGCCGATGACTGTGAGTCAGACCCCATCACCCAACATTGGCAGTGTATCTGACCTCAGTGATGGTTTTGTGACTCAAAGGGGAACCAAAGTCTACGGTCATGCTCCAACATCTAAAAGAAAGCAGACTTGGATGAGCTAAAGCAGTTAGAGAAACGAAGGGAGGGTCAACTCCCCTTATATTGTCCATGACTTTGAAATTGAATGGAAAGTAAATGGAACAAGAGTTTACACTTTAAAGGTTCAGTGTGTTATCTTTTGGAGGATCTATTGACAGAAATGCAATATATTATACATAACTATGTCTTCAGAAGTGTATAAAGACATTACTTAATGAAGTGTTATGATTTTATTACCTTAGAATGAGCTATTTGTATCTACATACACCGCGGGTGTATCTACATACATCCCCTTGCATGAAATTCACCATGTTGTTTCTACAGTAGCTCTAAACTAACAAACTGTCCTACAGAGTGCATTTCGTAAATACGTTATCTTATTCGGCAACGTGATGACATCTTAGTTCTGTGTCAGCCTCTGTAGTCAAAAAAAAAAAATGATAAAATAATCAATCCATTGAGGATTCCAAAAGCTTGAGATGACATCATTAGACATTTTGATAAATTTTAAAGCCATTTTGGACATGAGTCATGATTTTATGGTGGGTGCGCTGAAATTTGTTGATTATTTTGTTTGAAAATAAATCAAATTTGATGACATGTGTGCTCCTTGTTCAAAACAACACATTCTTCAAAATCGACTTTGTTTGTTGCTTATTTTCTAATCAGTCTTAAGGAAGCCTTGTGACTTTAGTCTAATTTCTGGGTTCACTTGACCACTTGACAGCACTTTACATAAGAAAAGTACACAATACATTTTCATTTTGCAGATGCTTTTATACAAAGAGGCTAACAAATGAGGAGCATCACAAGCAATTTATCATACAGGAGCCAACATTACTCACAGTACCACAACGCTAAGCTTCAAAAGTAAATAAAGAGGTAAAATAGCAGAAAATTACAGAAAAAGCGAGAACAAGTGATTTGTTTTTAAATAGAATTTAAAACCATAAGATCAGTGCAGGTGTGCCGCTTTTTCCCAAAGCAAGCATTTCCTGCTCGCTATTGATAGATCTGATGGATTCTACTATCTTTTTATTGATCCAAAATGATACCTTAGTGTTGTTCCATCTTGTTCATATGCCGAAGCTGATCGATCTATTTATCCTGCAGACTTGAATGTCAGAGGGGAAGAACTGCAGGAGGAGACAAAGTGATGTTATAATAAAATGAGCAAAGTTTATTGTAGAGAGAAAATCATATTTGCATTCAGATGCCCATTCTAACTCTGCATACTCTGTCTAGAGTTCAAACTCAAATCCATGAAGAACATACAAATGCAGCATTCAACAGAATGAAGAATATAGCTTTAAGAAAAATCATATGGAATATAATAACTAGATAGAATTGAATATAATCTATAACTAATAAGCAAAATATGTAGCAAAATAAAGAATCATGTAAAGAATAAAGGATATAAGAATAAAGGATATAAGATTTTAAATAAAACACAAAATGTATCAGAATTACATCATCTTTAGGAAAAAAGCACACACAAACTGAAATTCAGATCCTACGATCTATCACTATAAAAATGTAAACTGAGATGAACTTGTCATTAATCTTTGTAAGTGCAATGAGCCATTAGAGCACATCCATTTATAAATACCACACTGATCATGTAAGCCAAGTTCAGAATCCAGGAAATGAAACATAGAAAATGAAAATAAATGATATCTTTATATAAGCAGGCATATCATAACTCGAGCACTAAAGAGCATCAGGATGTAGTGAATACCATGGCCATGTCAGACACATGCACACACCAAAATTGGATAAATCCATCCTGTATGAGGTGTAGAAATCAGTTCAGTTACTGACCCAAAAGCGTAGAGCATTATCTTTGCCTGTGTGTTGTTATCTTTGGTTATTGTCTTGTGGTCATCGCCACAGGACCAGCAGGAGAGCACTGTGCCACACAGCAGCGTATGTTTGTACAATCTGGACCCTTATGTTCAAGCTGACATATAGGGCAGAAATCTTCTCACATCCGCTGGTGACTGTAACCTCCATCTCTGTCTGATGCCACAGTGTCTGGCACTTTGCCCGACCACCCGGCAGCCATCCCGGAGTGGACACGACTAATTTATTACTGATCACTGTGTTCCGCCCCCTGCATTAAGGAATAATGAGAAATCAAGAGTGGACTGGAGCAGATCCAGCTAATGTGCCGTTGGGGCAACACTTACATGTAAATGCAAGGCCTTCAGTGACCTTAACAGCTAAAGTAATGTGCCTACGTCAGTCTTTAGTTCTGCTACTGAATTCTGTACAATGTGTGTGGTGTGTTTTTATGTATGTGGGACATGTTTGTTACTGTGAAAGCTTTCTTTTTTCTGGTTTCACTTTTTATGTGCAGATACAGGTATTTTTAGAAGCTGTTAGTTATTCAATATCAGTTCATTAGCACTGTTTTCAGAAGATGAATTAACACTGTTACAAAGAGTTTGTGTAGTTCATTATGCTTTGGAATTAGTCGGTATCTTGGAATTTCGAAGTTCCTACTAGGAAATGTGCAATCGCAATAATTTGTCAATTTGTCGGTGTAACAAACATTGTACCACACAGGGAGATTCTGCATAGACTCTGAATGATATTCAAGTAAAATCATGAGTGACAGTCGTGTAAATGATCCCCTGTTGACTATTACACACCTGTGAACAGAACACAGCACAGTAGGGTTGTCACGGTACCATAAACATATCTTATGTTACTATACCCACTGAAGTTTCACGATTCCAAGTAGTATCTCGATGCTTTACTATGTTCAAAAATTTTAATCTACAAAATAAACCAAATTTCCTTAATAATCAGATCTAAATGAAACAATTTGTACCACAGTAAACTGTTCTATACTGCACACTACAACATTTTGTAGTATTAACTTTAGTAATTGAACATGTTTCTGTGCATGAAGAATTTTAAGGACTACGAATACGAAAAAAAACATTTCGGACTGTATGTGCAAAGACCGTAAATGTGCGAACAGATTTCATTGATAGAGTAATGTTTATAAAGGCCTTACTTTAAATGTGAAGCTCAAATGGCCAGTAATTGACGCACATTTTTACTGAGTCAGTGAATTATTCAACCAATTCGTTCAAAATGATTTATTCAAGAACGAGCAAGTGTTTCAATGAATGACTCATAGAATCATGACCTCATCTGAGTGGTTCAAAAAACTGATCCATTTAGGAAAGAAACACCACAAAAAGGCATTCAAACAAACGTTTGTTCCGCAACATTACTTACGGTTCTACGATACTACTGTACCATTTAAAAAATAGAAGACATCATGGGTATTTTGAAGCTTTACGGTGTTACCGTAGCACCGGTGCATTGTGCAATCCCACAGTACAGTTTAGACCTTGAATCAAGCTCTTCTATCGGCTGTTGATGCTTCGAAAGACTCAACGCTTTTTGCATAAAGCGTTCATTTGTTAAGTTGATTTCTTATATCTGCTTTGAGTTGGAGTTGTGAATTGATGTGAGTTACAAACAAGTTCAAAATGACACCCACACCACCAATCCCACAATAACCTACACAGTCTAATGAGGAAAAGCTGACTTTTGACTCCAATCTCGCCTCCACACGGCAGTGACAAACATGCTCAGGCACAGGCCATCACATTAGATACTCTAACACACAATCGCATCCTGTTTAATGGAGAGCATTTGTGCAAAAATGCCAAATCCTCCGGTTTGTGTGGTTAGAGTACCGAATGCTGAACTTTGTGTTCAGACCCCTTATAGCAGGGTGGCACGGCCTTTTTCTGCCCTCGGTCAAAGCACTTCACCACTATTTCATGCTGTGAGCATTAACGGACATCATAAGAGACAGACCACTCATATAAATGAGAGATATCAATCTAATTTTAATTGAATCTTCACAACACTCAAACAGCCGCTGTAGAGGCTTGTTTGCTCTTGAATATGCAAATTAGCTGGACATTTTAAAGAGCAGTTTGAGGAGATGACATATAATTTATTTTTCTTCATTTGATATATGTTAACCCCCATCACCTTGACAGAGTTTTTCAAGCACATAGGAACTTTATGAGCACTACAAATTGCACAAGGGCGATACAACTAGGGTCGTTGGGTGAAGTGACTTGCCCTTAAAAGACTATGCCATGAAACATAGCGGCAAATCTCTGCAATTCATTTTAATTTATGAATATTCATCTGACAGACACAAACGTGGCATTTTATCCTCTCCTGCAGACAACAAGCACAGTACCATGTGGCCCATGTCAGAGGTTATAGTTGTTTGTGTAGCTTTTCTCTCTGAGCTATCGCTTACAAAAGTCACATAATGAATCCTTTGTTTGGAAACAAATAGCTGGCGTTATTCCTTGTTGTCTACGCCTCCCCGAAGGATAACATGTGAGTGTTTTTGCTCAACTAATGCAACCACGCATTTAGAAATGCTATAAGCATTTATTTGCTATGTGTAACTTCAAATGGCTGTTCCGCGTTGAGTGATCATACAGAAGCGACGGTATATACGATCATTACTGACTTTATTCCCAACACCAGAAGAGATATTTGTTTACTTCTGTTTGTTCTTATTTTCCAGCGAAAACAGAGCCTGACCTGCAGTGGGCACAGAATCATTTAGCTCATAATTAGTTTCTCTTGATCTCAAAGAAATGTTTAATGGCGGTATAAAAACATGCTCTGGGGAAATTCGCTAAAATTAATTGTGCCTGCTGATAACAGCGCTTATTTGAACACCTTCAACGACAAAATGATGCAAGTCAATAAACGGTGAAAATAACCCACTCATGAAATTTTTTGGACAGCTCAATTAACAGTTAAAGGTGGTTGCAGTAATCTGTCAAACTTTATGAGGACTGTACAGCATCAATCCATTGTGATTCAGGCACTTCAGTGGGTTCTTTAAGATACCAAAAGTGTACTTATCCATAAAGTCTGTCTGGATGCATACCCAGTTATAAAGCTATCTTTCATTTTAATAAATTGCTATTGCCATGATCAATAGAGAAGGAACACAAACATGTCTTTCACATAAAATGTGGTTTACTTCTTGCCATCTTTCCAACAGCAATAGTGCAATATAAATCTGTCATAATCCATATCTACATTTGACCAACAGTTACTTTAAACAGTTACTCTCTCTCTCTCTTTCACCCCCACTCTGTGTATTTTGTCAATCTTTCTTTATACAGTTGTGCCTTTGATTACTCCACTTGAACTTTAGAGCCTGTATTTGTATGCGTAGATGTGTGTGCGCTTGTTTTGTGTCCGCTTTTGTGTTTAAACGCTTTCAGATTATTTATCTCCCCCTCATTTTGTATATCGCATGCTCTGCCTTTGGGTTGCCAAGCAACCGATTCAATGTTTTATCAGACGAGATGCAGTAGGTGTTAAAGCAGGGTATTGTACCATTTAACACAGACACACGGGTGCAGCAGCATTGCAAAATACATGTTCATAACATAAAGGTCTTTACGGTGTAACATTGTGTGTGGGGGGGACTTCAGCTTTCACCATACAAACTGTATATATTTACACAGCCATGGAAAAAAAGACCATTTCAAATTAATTTTAGTTTTTCCTGAATTTACTATTTATAGGTATGTGTTTAGGAAAAAAAATCGTTTTAGTTTCAGTCTATGAACTATGAAAATAAGTGCTCTGGGTTCGGGCCAAATCTCAGACTCTAAGATCCTCCCCTCGGTCAGCTCGCCAAATACGCATATCCTTTCATATCCATTATATGTGAGTGTGAACTAGTGAAATGTATTTTGAAAAAGTTGCACATTTTTTATGTGATAATATCGATTTTTATTATTTATAAGTGTGTATGTGTCTTGTCATGCTGTCAATCTTTCACATTACTCTTGGAAGACTTTGTCATTCCTGAGGTTCGATTCTGTTGTAATTCAACAGACACTGGACTGGATTGGACACAATGCATCTAGGAATGCTGATTAAATGAAAATTTGGAATGGTTTCTTAATTTTCCTGTGACTGTGCTGTAAATATACACACACAAATGTCGCAAATAAAGTAAAACAAATTGTGCTGTGAAAAGTGTGAAAATGCCCTTGTTTACATTACAATCTGCGATACCACACAGAATTAGATGTTGTTTGCATTCAGAAAGTTTCTTTATGTTTTTTGTATGTGTGTCTCTGATTTAGTGATGTGCAAGGCAGCCACTGGTAGCTGGACCATAGCTCTCCTTCAGCGTCTAATGATTTAAAATACTGTTAAATATCAGCCCCAGACAGGCACTTTCACAAATGCTTGTTCTTTAAGATTTAACTTCCCATATACGATTTATAGCAATGAGCTTCTGATAAGAGAAAAGCAACCCGGACTTGAGACAGAATACTTTTAGAATACTCGATCAAGTCCTTTCAAACCTCCATGACTTTCTTTCGCAGAACACAAAAGATATTTTGAAGAAAGTTGGTTACCACGTCGGCACCCTTTCACTTTTATTGTATGAACACAAAACCCATACAAATGAATGGGTGCTAACAACATTCTTTAAAATATCTTTCTAGAAGAAAGTCATACAGATATGAAATGAAAAGTTACTGAGTAAATGATGCTAGAATTAAAAAAATTGGGAAAACTATCACTTTAACACACCCGCTTTACTGTCCTGCTATCTGGGTTCAGTCTGACAGTTTATGCATCAGGGATTATATCAAGAAATGAAGGAAAAATGAATCTTCCCTAAGGGCTTCTGGTGATCCTTTAGTAATCGCGTAGAGGCCTGGAGTTGCACAGAGATGCCTAGCATCTCAGTGCATTGAAGGGATGTGTGAAGCATCCTTGTCATCCTGTGGGTTTATAAACTGATGGAGATCCGTCTTATGCATTCATCTTATAATAGCACGGGTCCCTCAAGACAGGCAAATTGTCGTCTTTTTTCTTTCTCGCTCCCTGCCTCCTTCACTGTTTTTCTATTCCATAAAGCTATTATGTCATTTTGTAAATCTGATTGCTTGGTAATCTCTCATGTCCCAGCAACAGGCATTCCCAGAGGAGCTTTGGTCGTTTTGTCATGCTCTCCGAGAGGTGAGGAGAGGGCGTGTGCTTTTGATTTTGTGTGTACGCGTCTGGCGTGTACCTGCTTTTGTACGTGTCTGTCTGTGGTCTGGTAATGACAGAAGCCATGCGGAGATCACATACCTCTCAGACAAGATGTTGATCAAATGCCAAACGCTGTTTATTTATAGAGCGCACATTAACTCTGACTTCCAGACAGCTGCGAGGATCATACAGCTGGAAAACAGCCTAATGCACTGATCCAGGGTCTGTCATGTTCCCGTGTTGTACTCCAGCATTATGAAGGGCGATGTCCATGATGTGGGAATGGTAAAGCTGTCCCTATCTGTCCATATATTGTTTTCTCAGTTCACCTTTCCTACTTTTTCTTTTTTCACGTTTTCTCATCGCTTCTTTTGAACGTCATGCATAAAAACAAAGGCATGCATACAAATTTTTTTAACAATGTTACTAGAGGATGAGTCTTTTTAGATGGTAACCATAGAAACCTCAGAAAAACAGGAACACTCGTTTGCTCTCATGTGTCAGGTGTAGGGAGTTTCATTCTGTGAAGAGACGAAACGTATTGTGGCCTGAGTACGTGCAGAATGGAGGGGAAGTAGAGTTACATGATTTCGCTTTGAGAGAGAAGCATATTTTCTCAAATTCAAAGTAGCTGTAGATTTATTCTATATCAACGCATCATCAGTGTATAGCTGTCATGGTTTGTGTGGATAAAAACTCTAAATACACTCTGTAAAATAAAGATGCTTAAAAGGCTCTTCAGAGCGATGCCATAGAAGAGACATTTTTAGTTCTACATGGAACATTCAATCAAAGGTTTAAAGACCCATCTCTTTTATACCTTTATATTATCTGAAGAACCTTTTTTCGTTCTTTATGGAAGCATTTAGACAAAGAGGTTCTTCTATGGCATTGCTGTGAAGAACCTTTATATTTAAGAGTGTGGGGATGAGATGGGGGCACAAAAGAAACAGTTGAGAGTAGATGGTGGGTGTTTGAAATGTTGCTCATCTTATTTTGAAACAAGTGACTTTGGCCATAGGATTTTTAGCAGAAAAAAGGAAGAGATCGATACTTTACCAAAGTCCAGTGCAGATAAAATAAAAATTGATTGCATGGGCCTTTACATCGCCCTCCTCAGACGGGGGAGGTTAACTGCATGGAAAAAGTATTTGTACTGCATTCCCTTTTTACACCCAAGGACAAGTCTACCCCATATCCCCTTTATTACCAGTCAAAAGAAAACAGACATATCTCCCTCCCTCTTTCTGTTGTTGTTAGAAATCAAATCTCATTTATTCGTTCACTGTTCATGTTTCTCCGTCAGTGCATGTTTGCACAGTTGTAAAATCTTGCTGTTTCCTTCTCATTTTTTCACAGAGGGGTGTGAGTTTTTCTTCATAGACGATTTGCTTTGCCTGTGTGTGTTTGCGTGGATGTTGAAACTGTTGTTGCTAACAGTGATTTATGTTGTAAGGAAATATAATAATTTTCCTATTAGATTATACATTCCCTCACCGTTGACTCTTTCACCGTCAGACGCTGTTCTGTGCAGCAGACAGATTGTAATGAATCCAGTGTCTTTATATTGAAGAAATAGATCATAGAAAATATGTTCATTATGTACATTATTTATTGGTTATGTTTTATCACTACATTTACCTATTGAACCATCATCGTTATACTACACATTTGTTTATTTAAATTAATCTTTTATTTATTATTTATGAATCCAATTTGCAAAATCTTTACATTTTTTTAAACCCATACTTTGTATTGCATTATAGCTTGAAGGTCATCTTCTTAAAGTTTGGCCGTGTGTGCAAGATTGTTTTTACCCAGAATCCTAGGAAGTTATGTCCCACATCCCTTCATCAGTTTATGGACACATTTGGTAAATAGAGACTCTGAAACTCCCAACTTCAGTCCTTTCCCATGACTGAGCTCTTGATCTTAAACAGAATCTGTCCAACTATATCACAGCTGGAGGACTGATCTAAGGTCACCGTTGATGAAAGCATTATATGCACGTTGAAATTATGTTTTGGGTGCAGAAGCTGATTTTAGATAAGCATTTAAAGAAATTATATTGGAATGTATAAACCCATTCCACACAGAATATAAGCTTGTTAGCTCCTAACGTCTCTCAGCATCCAACACGTTTGCACTCTTAATTTAGATCTGTGAAGCATCTCCTGAGAGAGCTGGTGGGGTTTGAAGATGTTTATTTCAGATTCGTGCTCTTTGAGAGTTAAGAACATGCTAATGAGAAAGAGCAGCTAAAAATAGCCCACACTAGCCCCTTTCTCCTTTGTCTCCCTCTCTTTTTCTCTCTGAAAGGAGGGATAAGTGTTCCGCTAATATTTCTGACCTATTGTGTGTTTACCTCTCAGCATCTTCACAAGGTATTCGGCTTTGAAATGAAGACAAAAGCTTTTAATTAAAAGCATCTTGACGGTTAGACTGATAAATAGAACTACAATGACAGTCTGATAGAGCTTAGCATATATACAGCGCTTCATATTCAGTGGCAGTCCCATGGGAGATAGGTTCGGAAAATGGCACAGGCTAGAATTGTATTGCCATCGTGCTGAATGCAAAGATAACTGTGTCTCATCCTATTTCCTCTTGAGATGTGATTCTGTCAGACAGGGTTGTTAGCGTAAGCGCAAGCGTGGCAGAGATCAGACATGTTCAGCCAGTGCATGCTATGTGAAATGTGACATTTCTTTCTATTCTTCCAGTAAGTGCGAGAAGATTGCCTAGATCTATCCGTGGAAGAGCGCATCATCTGGGAAGCTTTGTGTTATGTTTTCTACATCACTTTGGTGTGCAATAAACATCTTCAAGAGAGCAGTTTCATACACATTTTAAGTCATAGATGTTGTGTAAACATCTGCTCTGTGTCGTTCTAACATCCAACAGGGACACTTTAGTGATGTCGCACAGATGAGCAAAAACTAATTTCTTCTTGCAGATAAAAACACACACTATCAGGACTGTTGACATTACATTAACATTTATGAATTCAAAAGATAATGCTATGCCTGTGCCTTTCCGTGCTCAGGATGTGTTTTTGGCTGGTCTTTAACATGAATGGCGGAATACCTTGTTACTAAAATGGACAGCTTATGATTTGAGTAATCTGGCAGTTTGGAATACAGTACTGGCAACTTTCCCATACGGCAGACCTGGAGTTATTTGATTTTTGATCCAAAGATTTTAAAGGGGGTCAGATGTGGTAAAGCCTCACTCTAAATCCACTCCGGCCCATCAGAGGCTTTTCAGTTCTGATGAAAGCTTAGTCACTAACCACTCAGACCATCCAATTCAGTGTGTGTCCACCTCTGTGAACCTTTTTCATTCTCTGTCTTTTATTTCCTTCCCTCATATGTTACTGAGGATATTACATACATGTACATGCGTTTTAGAAGGATCAAATGTTCCACAGGATAGTAAAAGCTGACAGTCCTCACAAGAAAAAATGGTTTGATTATGGATTAAAATATAAACATTTATAAGTGTTTATATGTATATTTAACATTTATATGTCATACAGCGGAGTTTGCATGTTCTCCCCGTTTCCTCCGGGTACTCCGGTATCCTCCCCTGGTCCAAAGACATGCATGGTAGGTTGATTGGCATCTCTGGAAAAATTGTCCGTAGGGTGTGAGTGTGTGAGTGAATGTGTGAGTGTGTGTGCCCTGCGATGGGTTGGCACTCCATCCAGGGTGTATCCTGCCTTGATGCCCGATGACTCCTGAGATAGGCGCAGGCTCCCCGTGACCCGAGGTAGTTCGGATAAGCGGTAGAAAATGGAATGGAATGGAATGTCATACAGCATATGCACTGAAATGATTTTACTTTACTGCCAAAAAGTATTGTTAGTACAATAAGGATATTTTAATCCATCTGAAAATCCACCTTTTCTCAGCACTTACTTTGTAGCTCACTTATTTTAATTTGCTGGATAGAATAACACAATTTTCTATTAGTTTCTTCTGTAAGCTACCTTCAATAATCTCTGTGATTTCCTAACAATGTCTTTTCCTATTTACTTCTATTTTGTGTTCTCTGCACCTCTTCCCAGGTTCTGTTTTACATTGCCTTACGCTCGCATTGTACAAACAGTTGTATTTTTTATTCAGGATATGAAGCGGTCCTTCCATTTAAATCTAGGGATCGTAATGTTTAAACATGCCCATCATTTCACGTGCTTTTACAGAGATGAATAAGAGAGCAGGTTTTTCCACATAATCTTCTATACTGACAGATCTTGGCCAGAAAGTCACATTTGATGTTTGAACTGAAATGGATGCTGCAAATCTAATTTGTCTGTCACCCATTTCCTGCTATCATCATATCCGGGCTATTTTTTCATTTCTGTGTTTTAGTGGAACTTCTCTTGGGTGGTGTTTCATTAAATCATTTATACTAGAACTAGATTTTGACTCAAGATATTAACCAGGCAACGTTCAGCCACTCAGCCACTCAGTAAAGGAATATACAATCTCAATGTATCTATAATCTCAGTGTATTTAAATGTTGTTTGGACAAGAAAGCCTTTATTCCTCTTGCATATACACACACGAATTTCTGTCAAGTCTGAGGATAACAAAAACAATGATGTAATCTTATTTTACAGTTACTATTTCAGGCTGATCTCACACCCCTCTTCTGTTTATAACCACACACACACCTGTTTTACACTCCAAAAGCTTCACTTCTCTAACAAAGATATTTTTTCAATACACAGTTCTCACACAAACATACTGTATCTAATTAGAGTCTCTGATGTCTTGAAGGAAGGTGTGTCCTTCTGCAATCTGTTGGCAGTAACAAAGTCCAAATTAGCTTTTCTTTTTACTATTATTAGGCAGGAGTCATTATCAATTCACCATTAAAAGTGTGAGGCAAACTTCTACTACACAATGCACAGAAATTCTTGCGCTATAAATCAAAATTTAGAAAATATGACTCAATTTCCTTGCATTATATCTCACATATTATTTACAAGAATTTATAAATGCTACACAAGTATTGCAAAGAAGAATTTCAATTGTCGCATTGAAAGTATAGAGTCTGTGTAAATGTGTTCAACAGTAATGAATCTGGACGAAAGCTTAAACGTGATTCATATGAACATATATGTGAATTTTTGGCAGCTTTAAACGGTTTGGGATATATTTCAGATCACATTATTTTTCTGCTCTCCCCCTAAACACACACTCCAAAACGGTTAGACAGCTCATATGTAATATAAGCATACTTCCTACATTACTGTTAAAGCCAAATTAAGAGAGAAAATATGTAGATTAATTAAACTGTAACAGAGGAAAAGTCTGACCAGTCTAACCGAGATGAAAGGGCTGAAACTCAAACAGCGATTGTAAAATGCATGAGAGGGACAGACAGAAAGAAGGAAACATCGAATAGGTTAGAATACTGATGGCAATAAAAGAAGATAATAGCTGCGATTGTATTTTAAATAAACTGGACACAGTACATCATCTCTTTAACCTTTATAAAGCTCTCTAGTACTATGTTTATCAGTTTATCAAAAGTGTCTTTACCAAAATATCTTCTTACATTTAAACTCAGTAACTATAACTTGGAGTTTTTCATTTTTAAATACGGAAGTGATATTGCTATTTAGACGTAAGTGTGTGTATAGTAGCCGTGAATATTTTTATTGTGCTCTCAAATAGGGTTAAGCATTGAACTGTCTTGTGGCAGCCTGACTAAGCCGTTTTACATTTTTCTATTACATGTTATTTTTGCAATAGTACTGCTTGTATTATTTCAGAAAGGACCAGGCATGGTTGATAAGGTATTAAATTGTTTTGTGGCAAAAAAATGATAAACCTTATGAAGTAATAATGAAACCACATTCATTTAGTGCTTTATTTACTATAAAGTAGAAAGAAAATAACGAATACAAAACAGTAGCAGATCACGAGGAATAAGAAAGGCGAATAAGAAAACAACAAACATCAAAATTGATGAACAGTTTAGGAGAATGAGAGTCTTCTCAGTGAGAGAGAATGCCAGCAGGATCTGAAGTGTCATGATTTTCTGGAGAGAGAGATGGACAGTTTCCTGGACTCAGTAACCTGTTGGTATCACTCTCAGTCCTCACACTATAAAAAGAGACCATGCATAGTTTGTTGTTCAGGTGCAGGGATACTCATTGTATTTCAATCACAACTGCATTTGGATTCTGGGTTTATTTTGGATCTGTCATCTCTTGTCAAGACTGTTGTCCACATCCACAGCCTCTATCTTTCTTGCTCTCACTCTCACAAATTCGCTGCACATTAAACATTATTGCACTGACTTTCATTTTTCATTTTGTTTTGTTATATTCTGAATGTTGTATTGTCGTATAAGTGTCCTCTGTTGCATCTATCATGTTACTTAATCTATAAAATAAATAATATATTAAATAATTTGCTCTAAAAATGAAACATGTAACAACTTAATTGTTGTTCTATAATCATTGTAGTGTTGTATAGTTTAACATAGATATTAAACATTAAAAAATTTGCACAATAAATTGTAATTTAAAGGTCCAGTGTATGAAATGTATCAGCATTTGGTGGTGAGGTTGCGAATTCCAATCAACAGATCATTCCACCCCTCCCTCCACTTTCGAAGCACTACGGTGGGTGACACAAGACTAAGATCATCACCATTTCGTGTCTTTGCCGGAGGAGATAACATATTTATGAAAAACGCTTGTCCATTTAGGTCTACTGTAGAAACAACATGCCGAATTCTATGCAAGGGGACCCGACGTGTATGTAGATAGAAATAGCTCATTGCTCAAGGTACTCTTCATTATTTAAGGTCTTGACTGAACTGTTCTTTGTGGAACCAAAAATGTTTCTTCTGTGAAGAACCTTTTAAAGGAAAAGTTAATCTCAAAATGTCTATATTTTTTACTCTTCCACACGACGTTCTACATGTTTTAAGACCTCCCGGTGTCTTCGGGACACAATTAAAAAGATATTTTAGGTGACATCAGAGAGATTTCCAGGCCTCCTCATAGACATCATGTTTATAGTTGTTGTCAAGCTTCAGAAAAGTATTAAAGACTTTGTTAAATCGGTCCATTTGCTCATAATGGCTGAAGCACCTTTATTTTTTAAGAGTGTACTTTCAAAATCTTTGTGTGGATTTCTGAAAGTAAACACTTCAGGAGCAATCACATTTTTCGACGCGAATTCTGTAGCGAAGCAAAGATTGTTAATCTCCAGTGTAACAGCTTTTACCCATAATTCATTGGTGGTCAGCAGAAAGAGTTTATGAAAATCCTGAAAATAAGATTCCACTGCTCTCCTTCAGATATGCTGTCTGTCTGTCCTCGAGGTTAATAGGGGCCGGTTTCTATCAGATTTTCTTAATGTTTCCAGCACTGCGGTTCTGTTCCAATCTGGTCCACCGCCAGTACAGTCTGGGCTCTCAAAAGCCCTTGACTAAATTAGCCAACACATTTTGGTTAAATGTCAGCACTAATCTATCCTGAGCCGATTGAAATCGTTTCATAGAAATATCACCTGGACGCAGCTGCTCACTAAATATGAAAAAGGATTAAAACGGATTAAAAACCTGAGCGTGAGAGTAAAAGCTGTTTGTTTTTCAATAGAAATGGTTAGCACTTTTCATCTCCAACTTATGATCATTTCCTTAAAGACTTGAAATTTCGAACTGAAACCATTGAAATCCTCTGAAAGGAACATGTCAGATAGTGAAGAAGTGTGGAGTTTTGACACACATTCTGTCATTTTTTTGTAAAAGAGCAGAATCCTAATAGTGTTTTAGACCTCACCTGGGTCTCATCAACCATAAGAACTGCTAGTTTTACCTTCAGTTTCAATCCACAGAAACATTCTCCTCTATGTTTCTGCATTTTAATAGCTCTCAAAAGAAGGTTGAGGGTAGAAAGAAAGAAAAAGCAGGAGACGGACAGACAGGCAGGGGAAATGGCAAAGTTATTTACATCTGCTGATATTGACTTCCTGTCACTGGATTTCCAACCTCTTGACATACAGCAAATGCGCTGGAAGTGTTGCTTGACTTGTCTTTTATTCTTCCTTTACTATGAAAGAAGTTTTTATTTTTGCATGACTGCAATTTAGTAGAGTGGAGATTCTTTGTTTGCAGATTAAGAATCGCTATTAAGAAATTAACCGAATTAAGTAATGGCCCCAAAAATTGTGCTGAGTGCATTTTGCATAAAGCAGTTCCCTGTTTTGTAGACCTGATCGTAGTGTTTGGTTGATCTAGAAACTACATTCTGACATTCTGAAGATGTCTCAGATACATAACAGAACATCATCTGATCAATGCAATATTCTGGTTACAATCAGAACTTTTCTGGTACTTTAGTGTAAGAAAATGTGACTTTTGGATAGATGCGAACTCAACAAATCGCACTGACCTGAAAGAGAAACTCTCCATTTTACCACAGAGAGTACTTCAAGATTAGGTAAAGCAGATTGTTATGCCTGCCGTGGCAATCAGAGGTTGTGTTGTTTTTGTACGTGGAGCGCTAGTCCCATCTGAGTTTACATTATAGTTACAGAATTGTAAAACTGCGACAGAGTATATGGAGTTCGGGGGATTTGTGAATATATTTATGTTGTATAGCTGAGGCAATCATTTATTTAATAATTTTATTAGCCCACCCTCAAAACTGTTAAGCCCCCCCTTAGCACCCCCAAGGAAAACGTTCTGGCGCCGCCCTGCTGCCCTTTCTATGGACAGGTAATATATAAAGACAGAGAAAGAGAGAGAGAGAGAGAGAGACTGACACCTGTCTGAATGCAGGTCAGAGTGGTCCAAACAGGACAGAGATAAGAGACATGTGCGCACGCAGGCACGTACATAAACGCACACGTATCACTCTGTTAGGTTTCATGCTGTGATGTTGAAATGTTTTGATAGGAAGTTGCTCTCACACACACTTGCACACTGAAGCTCTTTAATTACAGACCTGTCCTCTGAACACCTCTCTGCAGACAGGTTGGGTATATTTGTGTGTTTACCAGCGATATAGTATGTCCTCTCATAATGGCTTAGCTTGTCAGTAATTAGAATGTGTTATGTTACTGTATGTGTGTGTGTGTGTGTGTGTGTGCGTAGGGGTGAGTCAGCCTTTGTTGCATTTTGGGACTTTAAGGTGTGGAAATAGCAGACATTAAAAATCAATAAGATGATATAAAAAAAAATGTGTGTGTGTCCACAACGTTAGGGGCACTAAACGTTTAAGTTTGCACTTGACTCACAACAAAAATACATTTGTATCATAGAACCAACACATTCGTTTCAACGGGGAGGAGACACAGACACAGGTCTTCTAAACCGGAGAGTGTCTCCTCACTAGGGCTCTGATCCTGCTATGGCCCCTATACCCCCAGCTGTGCTTGGTCTTTGTTGCATTATTAAAAGGCACATTCGTGCTTTATCTTTCTTGCTGTCTTCATCTCTTTCTCTCTCTCCCTCTTTCTGTCTCTACCTATCTAGATCACAGGCAGGACATCAATGAATAGAGGTCAGAGAGGGGAAAAGCATGTGCATGAGTGTGTGTGTGTGTTTCAGAGACTCTTTTCTAATTGATTAGCTTTCAAATACACTGGAAATGGAATCGGTCCTGGTCTGTCTTCCCTTCATCGGCCTGGACTCGTGTATCAGGGGCCTCATGTATGAAATTGTTTGGCTGTTGGTTATTGGCGTGAGCAGCAGGTTTTAATTGGGTTCCCACTGTCACTTCAGAGTTGAATGAATAAATAATTCATGGGGAACCCAAAGCAAACATAGGTAAAATTGCACCACATATTACTGTACGCTTTCTCACAGAGCAGTCAAACATAATGGACCATAAGTTCAGCATAGAGTTGCTTCCATACACTGTACTATTAGATCAGAAGAACGAAACGTGGGCTGACCCAGACCATTATATAACTACACTGGGCAGAGTCGTGTTTGCCTTACAGATTAGCTGAACAGTGAATAAGACACTTGCTGTTAGTTAACCCTTACAAAAAAGAAGTTTAGTCAGGTATTCTACTGTATTAGTAGACTCCTTTTAAACTAAAATTAAGAAATACTTTATGCAACGTGTTATACATTATACAGAAATATACTGTATGTACTTTTCAAACTAGTTTTGTGTACTACAAAGTGGGCGAATTTAATCACAAACAAGTATAGTATCCCAGGTGAAAAAAATACACTTCCATAATGTACTTAAAGTGCTCTATTTTCGCACACTTAATTTGTACTTAATATACAAAATAATTATTCTTTATTACCACTTAAGATAATCTTAAGAACATCTAAGTCACTCAAGTGTGCAATTTTGAGACACCATGAATATGAACTAAAATGTGCTAAAAATGCCACTTGTGGTACATTACGTTAAAAGCACATTTTAGTTCATATTCATGGTGTCTCAAAATTGCACAGTTGAGTACACTTAGATGTTCTTAAGATTATCTTTAGTAATAAAAAGGATTTTTTAGGATATCAAATACAAACTTAGTGTACTTCTTTCACCTAAGATGTCCTATACTTGACTTAATATACTTAAACTTCAGTTCAGTTTCAAAAATAATTTGGATAATTAGCCAGACAAAATCAATACAAAATGTATGAATTTCTTTGAAATGAACAACAAATCAAGGATTTATCAAAAATGAGTGTAATACAAACACTGTAAAGGCAAAACATTTTATAAAGAATTTTTTCTTGTCAAACTTTATGGAACATGGCCATAGTTGGGAATCAACTTTGATGATGTTTTGTACATACAGTTTTATTGCGTTGTATTGGGTTGTCTTTTATTTTGTGTTATATGAGCTTTCATTGTTGAAGGATGTAGATATTAGAGGTAATTTGTATTAGAATTCCTGCCCAGGGACTACGGAAATTTAGCTTTGTAGTTAATTCTGGGGCAGTCGCTCACTGTCTATTGTCCCTGCTAGAAAGAAATGAATTTAGCACATCCACTAAAAATCCCAGTGAGACCATTTGGTTTCAAGTGATTTTTTTACTTTTACTGAAGTGTAAAATTGGATAAGAATAGTCAGTTCTCAGTAAGTTGTTATTCCACTTGGTTTGATATGTTGTAGCTAACTAACACAACAAAGTTTTGCAATTCTTAAATGTGACAAAAGTGCCCAAATAACGCTTTAAGGCCACTCTAGGTAAACTTGCGAACTGCCTTTTAATCAAGTCTCTTTAATTCTGTTAAAAATGTATTTTGTATTTATTTGAGTTTGCCATTTGTTTTTTTTTTTATATATAAATCCCATGGTTTAGACCCATGGCTCACCACAGCTTCTTCTAGTTTGACACCTTCCACCCGATGTAGACAACACAGAATATAAAAGAGACACAAAACAGACAGACACATCCACAGTCACTCTTCCTCCGTTAAAGAACTGGAAAAGTAGGTGAAGATAGAAAGATGGATGGCTAAAGGTGAGCTGAGAGAAAGATAGACTTAGATAAAAACGTGAAAGGTCCAAGAGACAGATAAAAGACATCAAGGTGCCAGCGTGTGGTGAAGCTTGAGCGTTTTCTGTTCGATCGATGGGAATCCATTAAAGGGGCATCTGCTGTAACTTTCGACTACCTTAAACGCGCCACACACATATATGCACTCCTAGACATTTGTAGATGTCACCTGCGGACACAGACCACACATCAGAGTAAGAATGAGTGAATGAATCGGAGCGTCATTGATGACTGATGACAGTAGCAGTAATAAGATGAATAAAATGGTTTCAGCTGAGATCCCCGCTGTTTAAATCACCATAGAGACAAGTATTGATTGTTCCCAGTGTTGGAGACCCTGGATACTGAAGTCATGATTCCACATGTCAGGAGAAATTGTCTTTAAGGACAACAGGAGACAGAGAATGCCCTCTGCCCCCATTTCCGTCACGGTTAATGTCTTAAGCGGAGGTAAGATCAGACAGAAAAGACAAATGTCTCTAATATACTGCCGCATAACACAGCAGTCTTTCTTCAGTTTCGTTCTGTCACCTTGGCAACTAATTGCATTGTTAAAAATTAGCATATTCAAATTCACCAAATGGATCATGTCACATTGAGAGGCTGTAAGTGGGATATGTATCTTGCAGTACACCACTAAGAGGCACCTCTTCTTTCTGAAGTTCCTTATTGATATTCCTCAAACATTCAGTCTGGTAACTTTTGAATCTCTATCTACTGAGCTATTATTGTAAATATCCATATTTCCTGACAGAGAACACTGAACAAGGTGTATATCACGTCTGTCTCTGTGATAATTCAGTGGCTAAATCTGGTGGAAGTTCCAAAATGCCAAACATCACATGCATCAACTTATCTAATATATTTTATAAAATGGTCAGTTCTGGTCCCTGATTCTGATTGGTTGAGCCGAGATCTAAGCTGTTATAAAATACCCCGATATACAATGGCTGGCCACAATACATGTTACACTAAATATCACTTTATTTACTTTATTTTATGAAACTTTGCTACGCATATGGAATAACCATCATAAAAAAGCATTATTGCTTTATAATATATTATTACCGTTATTAGAATATTATACCAATAAATATCAGCATAGCACATGGTAGTTGTCAACCGAATTGCTTTACAGAATTAATTCTGGTAGACTTGTTTGCGTAGCTGACCAACACGATCTGTCAATTGTCAGTGTCTGCGTGACTCTAAATCAACATTTATTTTATTCATCAAAAGCTGAAACCTAAACTTGAATGAATCTTTAACCCCTGCAAATTCACAAACCATATCACTTATGAATGAAAGTAAGTTCATAAGTTTAAAAATATGAAATGGGATAAATGAAAAAAAAATAAAAAATCATATACATTGAAAATGTAATTTAATCAAATGAAATTATATTATACATTATAATATTATATTACATTTTTATTTTTATGGACTATGTACAAAATATTCAGCTGGGCCCTGAATGTATAAAGCCACCTAAAGTAAAATTTTACTCTTAAGTGTGTCAAAATTCTAAGAATAACCTTAGTTTACTTAAGAATTAACTAATGAATAAGGGTGATACATTAAGGTTCCTAAGTGTTAAGACTAGGCCTCAGCTCCTAAATTATTAAAGAGAGCTGAAGAGGTCTCCAAACCTAGTTAAGAGTAACATGATGGAAGTACAGAGGCAACAGTACAGAGACTTTACAACAAAGAACAATGTGTTGGAATAGTATGATGACAGGCAGTTAATGAAATAATATAATAATATAAAAAAATAATACATTTTGGTATTTTCCTTAGCCAACAGCTGTGTCTAAAAGGATGTTATTGAGAAGCTTAATTATTTAAATTAAAACTCAATTAAAAGTGTACGAAACCTTGCCAAAATGGATACATATTTGTAATATGTTTTGTGCATAGAGCAAAAAAAAAATTTGAAACTGCAATTTTTAATTTTGCATCTCTTTCGCCATCTCTGTTTGAAAAATAAAAGGAAACTTTATGTATTTATCTTCATATAGTTTAAAGTCAACCGATGTTAAATTTTCCCCCAAAATCGTACAGATCAATATATCAATCACTATTATAAGCGTGCCGTTGTAAACAAGGGGAAGGTAATTTACCAAAAGAAGTTATGGATTGCAGCTACATAAATTAATTAAAAAAAAAAAATACTAATGTCTGAATTAAGTAATGTTTAATTCACTCATGAATAAATGGTGCCATGCTGCTATGACTTCACCCTTGCAGACTCCCTACTGTCTGATTCAGAGGTCAAGGGTGACCATTTTGTGTCATTGTAGTCCTTAATTTACAACACTTAAAGGCAGGGTGTCAGATTTCTCATAGCCATTGTTGATGTTCATATCACCAAAACAAACACACCCCTACCCCCATCTTTCGCTTTCGTCTTCCCTTACTGCTGATTGGCTACAGGGTTGTTTTGGTACTCGGCCTGACTCAGTTGTCTCAAACGTAATTCGGAAATCAGTTACCACGCCTTTAAGTCAGAATTTAAGAATCAGTCTTAAACTTGCTTGCTTTAAAGTTGCTTTCAGCATATAGAGAAATATTGCCTAATAAAAATATATTTCAATCAGACTCATGACCAGCTAATGCTGTGTTCACATCAATTGCGTTCGTCGCTCTTTAATACTCACGGGAATAGTTTGATATTTTCGTGCGAAAAACATTGTGCAATGGGTAGTGGCTTCACGTGTCCAGATGTGTCAAACAGTAGGTGTTAATGCTCTTCGCACAAATTTCTCACTTGAGATGAACATTTTAAGTGTCTTCACATATTCGGACATGTATCAATGTTATTCATGTGAAATTCTCGCTCGAGTAGAAACTTTTCAACTCGTGCCGCTCGTTTCACGCCATTCAGGTCGCGCATCTTTGCCTTGACCTTTGTATGTAATTTACCTGTGCAAATCGCAGAACTCATATTTAGTTTGAACACAGCATTAGCCTTGGCGTTGACTTCACCCCTGAGATTTCTGAACGTGTGTTTGAAATGCAAATTTGGTTTATTCATGTTCATTCAGCTTGCATTGCTTTGACTGCTGTTTTTCTGAAAAGACCCCTGTGATCTCTGAGGAGAATCGCAATAGTAAAATGTTCCACAGTGACAACATCATCCCTTTGGGACATTCGATTCAGTGGCTAGAGTGGATTTTGGATCATGTCATTGAGACCTCGTGTTGGTTCCATTGAACCTGCCAGTTTTTCAAATATGCATGAAGGTGCACAATGTCTTAAATGGGTAACGGTGCTCTGAATAAGTGCAATCTGACTGACCGCTGATAAGAGGCTGGCAGATGACGGACGGCTGTCATCACCAATTACGTGCCAGTTTAAGGCTGTTGAAATCTGTGGTTGAACAATGAGAAGCATCAGGTGCACGGATGCTCCAACTGCATATCTGTATCAGTAACTGAACCTGCTTTGATTAGGATCTATGACTGTCTGTGGTTTCATTAAAACCCAATCAGTAAATTCGATCACCAGCCGATGCTGGGCTCCTACCCGGGTCAAAGATCAATTACCTCAACATACTGGTTTGGTGGTTCCAGCGTTAACCCGCATCTCCGTTCTGATTGGCCTGAAAACATGTAAGCCAGGATATTAGCTTGCTTTGCAGTATGAGCTGGCCGGCGTATCACTTTACGGAGAGATACACGTGAAACCGATCTATAGTCGGAACTAAGCGACGTGGGTTCACAGGCCAGCATTATTTAGCTGAGTGAAAGAGGACGGATAAATTAGTCATGATGCTGAAGATCGGGACTGTGACGCAACCGCATTTGATAAGACACAGGTGCTGTTTTCAGGAGCGGGTGTGGCAGCCTGGATTGGATTGATCATTTGAGATGGATAATTGATGTTATGCGAGAACTTCTCTGTCTGGGTCTGCAAAAGGAGAGAAGACAGAAACGTGATTTAACCCTTTGTTGGTATTAATTATATGTATTAGTATACTAGTTTAGTATACTATATATACTAGTTTTAGGTTTGTATAAGATGGTTTGATTTTTTTAAAAAGTCAACTTGCACAATTCATGTTTTCTAAATCATTTCATGTCGCTTCCAAACAGTCAGGTATTTTTTCCCATCCCTACAGCGTACAGGTGGGGTTTTTTGAGAGGGAAACAAAATGTCCCGCCAGACACATCCTTTACCTCAAAGGTTCTTCATCTCACAAGGGAGCACATCTGGAGAAGATTGAGGGTGTTAATGCGTGTGTTTGCGTAATGGGGTGAATAATAATCGGGGTGGTACGTCTCATCAGCTGAGAGAGGAAAAGGAGAAATATCAAGTCTGAAGGATGCTGGAGGAGGAGTGGCCTAGTTTCCTCAGCAACCTACTTACAAACTTCAAGACTTAAGCAGGCGGTGGAAGTCAGATGAGTTGATGAATCCTTTAGGAATGTTTGTGGCTGAAACTATGCCAAATGTTTGAATATCAAAATGCTATAAAAAATGAAAATTATGTTACATTTACATTTAGACATTTAGCAGACGCTTTTATCCAAGTCGACTTACAAAGAGTTTAGGAGCAATAAGCGATAGTTCATACAGGACTATCATTGTTTTATCATTGGGCATTCCATTTAATATCAATCAAACTGCAGTTGTTGTGTTTTGATTCAAGCCAAATTTTGATTTTTGTTTTGATTTTTTAGCCAACTAAAAAAATAGAGCTAACTATCACAATAAGACAAAATAAAAACATGATACCTAATTTAAAAAACTTTTTTTTTCAAACGGAATAATCTCATTTTGGAACCAAACTCTTCATTAGTAAGTCTGAAATAAAGCTAATCGCCCCAGAAACTGACACTTTCTAGATTTTGTTTAGGATTTTATGTTCTCTAGGTCCTGAGGAATATAGGCTGGGAAGGCTGTGCTCAAACTGCAAATGTTTAAAAAATCATGCCCGTGGGAAAAAGTAATCATGTCTTCTGAGCCTTAATTGGAATAAATGTAGATTAAATGCAAATGTTTGCATAAAAGTCCTGAGGAAGTCCTGGAAATCTCACATATGTCTCTTAACTAAAATTTCAGATGAGATCTCAAAAGTATTATAAGATGTGCTCAGTTTGGCAAAAATACTAAAGTCTACAATTGAAAGGTTTCTTTATAATTTAATTGCAGAAATTTGACCGTTTTGAACATTGACATCGAATTTATCCAAAACAAAATGTGCTACTCTATATAATCTATGTTAATAAATGTCTACAGAAACATATGGCACAAAGTTGATACATAAACAAACATACAGTAACTAAAACAAATATCCTGCCCCAAAAGAAAACGTTATTGAAAATTATTTTTATGCCTTGGGAGATCCAGTTGTGTTTTGCTTAGATATCAACTTAGTATCAGATATATCTCCTAAAATAGCATATGAGAAATAAATAAAAAACAATAGAAAAAATTGTTAAAATACTAAAATAATAATCTTAATTTGGGTAAATTTGATGAGAATCTTCATTTATATTAACATTTCTTGGCAGCCCTTCCATCTGTGCTCAGTTTGTGATCTCTTCTAAAACTCTTATGGAGACATTTGTGAGATTTCAACCTCTTTTTCTCAGGAGAAATATCTGACACTTAAGTTTCCACGTTTATCTCATTGACGTCTAGGAGAAATAATTGTTTGCTTTCAAAGAAATCTTATCTGTGATTTTTATTTCTTATGCGGAGCTATGAAAAAACATTTTTTTTCGCACAAAAAAAATCGTTTAAATTCCATGTTTATTTCACTGCAAACCTTCTGTGCTCGTAACAGCAGATCTGCTGGTGAATGAAATGAGAAAATCTTTCTTTTAATTGTTGTTTCAGACAACACAGGGCTAGTGAATGTCGGAATATTGGAATGATGGCTCCAAGCAGGTCGCACCAGCTCCGTGGGAGGTGAATCTGAAATGCGAGGGGGTGGGAAGCGGGAAAGAAAGGAATGAGGAGGATGGGAGAGAGGCAGAGCTTTAGATGTGAGTGGGATGTGAGTTTGGGAGAGCGTGTGTTGTGTAACAGCAGTCAGGCTGTAATGTAGCGAGCGCTAACTGCAAGTCTGCAGGCCCGCAGCGCTAAAGGGCTAATGACACGCTCTCCATGCTAACGACATCCCTTTCCTCATTACTGTCGCAGTAGAGTCACAGAGCGATGAAAGCAGTCAAATCAAGCAGTCTTCATGCGTGAAAGAGGTTGTATGTGCCTGTGTGCGTTAAGGAGAACTCAACGCCATGATACTTTATGACAGCTGAAACAGATCTTGGAAAAATTTGCGGACGTGTTCTCTTCAGAAATGCCATTGTTTGACTGGATTGTGGACTAAAACTTTGACTCGTTCTACACATGCACAGTATTACCGTATGTATTTCTGCATTCCTATCACCTTCTTCCTTTTTTCTTTATCTCTCTCGTTTGTTCCAAGTCTGTCGTATATCATCTTTGATCTGAGTCCAGTGCTATGAATAATGTGGCCGCGGCTCCCTTATCAAGATGGTGTACACTCTCCTTCGCCCGAATGTTTAATTGTGCCAAAGCTGACTCTTGCATCTTAAAGACTAAAAGACACACACGTACAGATCAAAGAGGTCTAGAATATCTGGAGAAGGCTATTTATCTAAATTGCAGACGCTGGACTGGTGCGGACCCTCGTGGAAGGACGTGACCTGCATACTGACAGATCACATGCACTCAGGTCCGGATACAGCCATTCAGCTGTTGGCTAAATGTCATGTGACATCATGCCCCTAGTCCTTAGCGACTTTTCCGATGACATGAAAGGCCAAAAGATGCCACCATGGAACATGCTAACCAGCCAAATCTTGACCTTTGACTCAAACAAATAATGCAAACAACACCTTGGAACTATGATCTAAATTTGAATAGAAAAAGGCCAACTAATGTTGAGAAGAGATGAGTTCCCATCAGCTCTATAAATGAAACTTTTTTTTGTTTCATTAATATTCTGATTTGCAGTAAGTTTCAAAGGAGATGCATGTTCATGAAGGTGTGGAATACATTAATAGATATGCAGATGTGGAATCATTCTTATGAGGTTGATACACATGAGGGTTGGAAAAGGCAAAACAAAAAGAATGTCCTGTGTGTTTATTGGTTTTGTATGCTAAGTGTGAATTATTGTTTTATTGTGTGAGCAGAAAATCTGCATACTATGAATAATTTGAATCAGATGATCTTTCGTTTGATTTGTCCATATTAAATGCAAAGCACTGTGTGAAGGACCAAACCCTTGATTACAAACACCATTAAATCTTTTTTACTGCTTTAATCAGAGCCTCTAACAGCCTAATGTGTTTGTGTCTCGGTGTGTGTCTATAGGTTTTTGTGTAATTGTGGAAATGGTAAAAGTCTGACGCACCTACATCGCGGTCTCTACAATGGATATTGATTGTTAAAAATGCTAAATGAAAGTTGATTGATCATGTAAAAATGCAAATAGATAGAACGGATGGAATGTACAAGTTGACCCTCTTAATGTATAAAATCTGTGTTTGTGTGTGTGTGCGTGCTTGTGGCAGGAGACATGAATGGGATTCACAGAAAACAGGCAAACACATGCACGCATGCACACACACACACACACACTTAGAAAGACATACACACATAATAAAACATAATACAAACGCGAAAACATACACGTTGTTCTTTTATTCGTTTATTGTTCAAATCAAAGAGAATGTTCAAACACATTGCTTTGCAAAAGTACTCAGAACCAGTTTTCTCATTTTACTTTGAAATGTATCTCTTGGTGATTGAATTCTCTTATAACAAAGTTTAGGGACAGTTATTCTGCTCCTCTGGTTTGATGTGGATTATTCAGACTGAAATACACTTTCTAATAATTTAGAAAATTACAAAACAATATATACAGACATCAATATCCTCATAGATCACAGTTAGATGAAAATGAGAAAGCAGAATGTACTCAAATACACAGAGCCGTTCAGAAGTAAGCCGTAATCCTGAGCTCAGTCCAGAGGGAGCTTTTGTTTGGCCTGTACTTCGATCATTCAGAGCTGCTAAGCCCCGCGTCCTGCAGGGTATTCAGTTCTGTCTTTTTGTGTGTACCAGAAGACTGTTTATCTTCTCTTATCTTTGTGTCCCAGATTGTATTGTGTAGTGCTATAACCGTGTATATTGCGTTGTAAAGTGTAAATTAGTTTAGATTACATAAAACACTGCGAGATCTCTCTCTCTCTCTGATATATTCACACAGGAATATGCAAAAGTCGTCATTGATCGCCCCCTAATCAACTCCTGAAATGAGTTTCGAAAAGTGTTAAATGAGACTCCAAAAATAAGACAAATAGCTTCGACACAAATTGATGAATAATATAAACGTTTTTTTCTAATGTTCTTTGAAGATTCTTTCATCACTTCAAAATGATTACCCTGTTCATTTCTAAGATATTGGCGACGCTGCAGTGTTTTATGCCACTGTGGTTTACTAAAAGTATAGGAACCTGTCTCACAAAAGCATTCCCTCCTAATGAGACATTTTGGTGATTTGGGACATTTAAATTCCGACTTTAGTGTCTCTTTACAAATCCTCTTCTTGCTCTGTGTTTTCCGATTGTGTTGGATTGAATTGTTCGTCTCTAGCACAAAATAATTTAATGAAGGAACAGGATTATCCATTGTTAATTAAATCCTCTTTGGCAGTCACGAAATAGACTTGGATTAGCACAAAGGAAAACTGTATTAGTTCTTAACATCTGTATATGTGTATGCATGTCACATAAAAACACATTATCTGCCGTTGTGGTTAAATTTGAGCTTTTTCTCCTCCTCCCGGTGCTTCTCTCTGATTCTCACTCTGTGGTTGTATTCTATCAGCATCCAATTACTTTAGACTATAGCGTTTTTAAAACGAATGTCTTCCTTCACCTAAAGGCACCTTGAACCGTCCAATATGTTTGAAAAGACATTTCAGCCACTTTCTTATCTTCAAAAAACCTTTTTTACCCCCCACCGCCTGAATTCAGGCGGAAAACCATCGCACGGGCTAAGGAAAATCTACTGTGGTGCGTGTAATTGTGTTTTCATTTTTCATAATTGTATTGAATCATATTTTACATCCATGAAATAGTAAGGGCATTGGATTGAGTGTTTTACATTTTCTAATTCAAGCAATTTAAATGCCTTTTTTCCTTCTCTGTTGGGTTTTGCTGCTGTTTTTTAGTGTTTTAACAGGGGATTTTTCACAGCATGTTAATAATTTTGGACCTACTCTGGAATTTTTTAAAGACCTAATAGCTGGCTGTACTCAATTCTCTAGACAAAGACTTACTACGCAAACAAATGGGTTCGAGACTAATCTTTGAAACAAATGGGTTGGTAATCAAATGACTGCACACAAACAGCTTTACTAATAAAACACTTTCCAAACCAACAACTTTCTAAACAAAAGACTTTGTAACCAAACAGCTTTCTAAACAATAGACTTTCCCAGATAGATTTCAGATAAATAAATAAATGTGTCACCTTCTTTCACCTTCTGCTTCAATTATCATTTGTTGGATTTGAAGTCTGGCACGCCTAATGAAAAATCACACTCACGCTCCTTTATTTGTTTCATTCGCCATTTTCAGTGCCAATTTTCACTAAACCAAAAGTCTATTTTTAGTAAGAGGTTGAGATTTAGTATTAGTGTTAATGTAATATTCAAAACAGATGGATCTTAAATGTTATGAGGTGCTAGAATTGTGCAAGTGTAATACCACGTGTGTGTGTCTGGTTTAATTATTGCTCCTGGGTTGTGAAACAAGTGTTATGAAAAACAGGATTTGCATATATCAGTGACAAATATATCTCTTTTTCTCGCTCTTTCTCTGCAGGTATGGAGACATGGTCCCAAAGACCATAGCGGGGAAGGTTTTTGGCTCCATCTGTTCTCTTAGTGGGGTGCTGGTCATCGCTCTGCCTGTTCCAGTAATCGTTTCAAACTTCAGCCGTATTTACCATCAGAACCAGAGAGCTGATAAACGGCGGGCTCAGAAAGTTCAGGTCAGTGGATTTTAAACCTCATCTGCGTTGTTAAATTACACACTTTTCCATCTTCTGTTTAAACAAGGAGGAATAATATTGGTCCTGAGAATATTATTAAATGAGACAATTCAGAAATAAAAAAATGAAAGCAGATTTATGAGTAGTGGTGTCCGGAGATACACTTTAAAAAGTATCAGAAGATGATAATTGATCAGTTGTCTTATTCGTGTACTGTTGTGTTTACTCTTTGATCAAAGAATATTGTTACTAGTGCTGATGTTCCTGCGCCAATTGGGAATAATAGACAAAATCAAAAGTAGAAAATCCAAAACATAAAGCGTTTTTCTCCTCCAATCTGCATGAGCTCTTCTTTTGAAATGTTGGTGTTTTGTCCTGCCACCAGTTTTTTATGGGTTTGTATGATTTCCTGCTGATATCCATGTTGCTTTTTTCTTGCCAGATGAATAAGGTTATTAAACATGTTTGTTTCCATGTGCATGACAAATAATAGCGCCTGTTCACAATCCCTTTCTGTCCCCATACAAAATAACACCTCAAACAAACAGCCGTAATGTTGAATTAAGCCTTTCTCATCCCCTGGGGGAATAAAGGGATGACCTGTCACCGGTTTAATGGTAGCATGCTGTCAAAAGATTGAGTCTAGACTCTGAATGAGTTCCCAGCAGGGTAACATGCCCTGCGTCTCTCCATCTATCACTCTATCGCTCTATGCTCTCCTCAAGACATCTCTATCTCTCACACACTCTCTCTCTGAAGGTTATTTAGTTTGGGTGTAATTATCTGTTAAATCACCATGGGCCTCTCGGTTATATTGCTATGGTAATAATATGAATGGATTTTTTAGAGATTAGTTTGATTGCAGAGAAAATCAACATGGTCACTGTTTTGACACACAATAGCTTTATTTCACTGGGCTGCCTCACTGCCTGGTGTCTGTTTGTGAAGCATTCATGCTTACAATCGTAACAGCTCATAAAATACTGATTTTGATTTTTCTACACGAAGTTATGCAGTGCTAAATGTTTCTTTAAAACAATACAATAGAAGAAAGAATGTTGGCTCCTCAAAGGACCTTTCAGTCAGGAACCATTTCTTTATTAACTTTTCATACCCTGTAGAGCTCTTTTTCACTACAAAGAGCCTTTTGTCAGGCAGAAAGATTCAGTTTATGTTAAAAGTTTTTACAGCCCGATAAGAATCCTTTCAGGAACTTTTTTAAGTCTATGCAGCAACATTCATCACATAATCTGAGCTTCACGTATTAGACTTGACTCACTATTGATTTTAAAAAGTTTGCCGTAAGCATATTGCTGATTTAGCGACTGTAGTAGAGTAGGCGGGGCGAGGCCGTGGCTCGAGACCGGTGAGTAATTGTTAATGAGCGGCAGCTGTGCGCACCGGTCTCGAATCACGTAGGAGATCGGGAGCATATAAGAGAACGAGCGGCCGGACCGTCGAAGAGAGAGGACTAGGGCTGAACATGTTTTATGGTTGTATGTATGGTTTTGTGATTTGTTTTGTTCGCCGGTGGTCGGCCGTGAGTAGCCGCCGGCTGTTATTATTTATATTAAAACTTTATTTAAAATGTCTGCCGGTTCCCGCCTCCTTCCTTCCCTACTTTGAATCTTTTTACATTTAATAAAGTAATAACAGAACAAAACATAAATACAAATACTAACATGTTCTGGCCCGGTCCTCTCTCTTCGACGGACCGGTGCGCGAACAGCTGGTGCTTATTAACAGTCTCGAACCACGGTCCGGTCGCTCGTTCTCCACTACAGCGACACTGTACTCTGAACAAAAATAATAATAATACATTGCACGCAAATACTAAGTAAACTAATTAAGTATTGTATACTATTATTATCAGCTAGTTAAAGGTGCTGTATGTAATATTTAATAAATTAATAATTTAATCTATTTACAGAAATGTATGTCATATACACAAGACATATGTCTCCAGAGGTGTATAAATACCTCGCATAATGAAGCGTTATGTTTTTATTATCTTAGAATGAACTATCTACGTCCCTATTGTCTGGAAAGGTTGTGGAACTTTGTGTGTCTTTGTGTGTGTGTGTGTGTGTGTGCGTGCTGTGTCTTCTACAGGGAGATGTCAACTTCTACACCCAGCGATGCGTTGCACATGCAGTCATGGAGTTAATGTATGCTGATGAGAAATTAATGCATGCCAAGGTTTGGGTGGATTAACAGGGCCACAGCGTCGCCAAGGGCAAGATTTCCTACGGCTTTAGCATTTTATTTAATGTTAATTTACACTCTATCTAGTATGGCAAATTCATACCCAGAATTCCTTGTGCTCCCACTGCAGCAGTGACTAGTTTGCACATTATCTCAGTTTGGATCAGCCTAAACAGAGTTGTGATGTAAATTTTCACAACAGTGCTGTCCTAAACATTTTCTGTCCTTTATCCATGTGCCGCAGGGAGATGCAGTTCAGTTTTAATCGGAAGTAAAGCTATTTGGACCATCCTGTGGTCAAATGTAATTATCAAATGTGTAGTGGGTGTGTGTGCGTGTTTGGGGGGTGATTTAAAACATCCCTAAGCTGTAACTAATAAATGAGTGATACAAGTGCATGAACTTGCCTTGAGACCTTAGTTAACCTTTTTCCCCGAAACAGCTGTGCTTACCAAGAATGAGCAAGAGAGGAAAGGATAGCCAGTAGCGATGTTCATTCTAATGACAGTCTTCCACAAATAGCTCTCCCTTATGAGAGCCGTTGGGAGGGGCCTGTTTGTTCGAATGGGCAGTTTTGGAGAGGTGACCTTGCTTCATATCACCTGTCGGCACCAGAACAACCAAAACCTAACAGAGGTCTTTTGTGACTGTTTAACTGTTTTATTAGTTTGTCAGTTTGATTTTTATTGATACTAAATTTTCTTTTGTAAATAACATTAAAATGATTAAATATTTGAAGGTCCAGTGTATTCAATTTAGTGGTTAGGTTGCGAATGGCTTCCTCCACCACTCATCCCTCCCTTTCGAAGCACTACAGTGGCTGACATAGAACTAAGATGTCTCCAGGTTTTCACTTCTTTGCCGAAGGAGATAATGTGTTTACGAAATGTGCTCTGTAGAGCAGTTTATGTGTTTAGGGCTACTGTAGAAGCAACATGAATTCCATGTAAGGGGACCTACAGGGTAAATAGATAGAAATAGGTAATAGGCATTCTAAGGTAATAAAACATAACGCTTCAGTATACAAGGTCTTTATAAATCTCTGAACACATTGTTACGTATATTATATTTCATTTCTGTCAAGAGATCCTCCAAAAAAGTACAAAGTGTTTTTCTCCATTTTTCAGTCTAACTTTGTGGAACTCATTTGCATAACTGTGTCTGATTGATATTTGGTTTTGATGTGTTGAGTCCTAAAAGCTTTTAAAGTTCGATAGTGACAGCTGTTTTTTTTCTTTGAATTCACTTTTGCATCCAGGTCACCTTTGTATCTGCCGCAGCCTATTTAACATGATATTTTAAGCTCAAGAGAAGCTGCATATATAATATATACTGTAGGTCTAATCCCCCGATATGAAATCATAAAAACGTGTTAAATGTAAAAAGGATCCTAAAATAACTGTTTATAATTTTATGTAAATAGAATCACACACATCACAAACTAATCTGTATCTCAGGGGATCCCACACGACTCCAAGATTGACATCCTCTGCCCTACAACAATAACACAGAGCTTAAACTCTGCAGCACTTGTACTGCACCAAAACTCTGGATCTATAATGATAAACCAAATAACAGCATTAATATTACTGAACCACATCGCAATGTTAATATTACTGCACTATTACAGCAATGCACAACCACCTGCAGAAACGGCAGTGTCCGCATTAGACTGATTCCAGCAATGAAATGGAGATCTTTTTTCAGCTTCAGGGTCTTTCGCTCTTTTCTAGAGCACTCTAGGGCTTTTCAGAGCGGCCTGCACTCAGATCATTTCTCACCTGACATCTGGGATTGATGCAGAACTATTGAAGTGAGCATCACCTTAATGAAACTTTGATCAAAGTGAAGAAGGCTTCTGATTTTATATGCTGATTTCGTCTCGTACTGGCTGATTGTGTCTCACCTCACGCACATACAATGCAGTTTTCCTGGTGACTGCAGAAAACCATATACACAGGGGGAGCCTGTTAATAATAAATGCAAATCAGCGCAGGCAAGGCCACTAAAGCGAACAGACAGTAGACATCTGACAATCCTTCATGACTAATCACTCATTGATCTCATTATCCTCAAACTCTCACAGTTGATCCAATGCTTTGAGTTTTGTTTAAAGTTAGTCCAGGAATTAAAGTTTGGTTCACAGTTGGTCTAGGACTCACAGTTGGGGTTTATTATAATTGGGGTTTATTCATTATCCCTGCAGTCAAGCCAGTCTGTATTCTTGACAGCAGACTTGTCGGTTGTGCTAGTTCAGTAGTTTCAGTGTATGAGGAGCATGTCAATGACTCATTTTTTATTTAGCATTTGCATAAATGTGAGCCTAGGTTGGCACTCCATCCAGGGTGTATCCTGCCTTGATGCCCGAAGACTCCTGAGATAGGCGCAGGCTCCCCGTGACCCGAGATAGTTCGGATAAGCGGTAGAAAATGGATGGATGGATAAATGTGAGCCTAGTCAATTTAGCATTAACAGCATTAAAAGTGATTGTTCAGGAAACGATTTAAACAAATCCTAACATTGCCTTATCCCGCACCATTTGTGCTACAGACTTGATGCAAAACAATGACTAAAAAGGTTAGTGTGATTTATTTCTCTAAACTAACTTGTTGTATTTGTATGCCGGATTATAAAACAGGTGAACAAAAGCCCAAATATTTCATATAAGGAGGGACAGAGGCCATATCTGGAGGTTTATCTTATCAGAACAGTACAAGGTGGCAATTTCACCGTGTTCAGGCAGCACTCACTATCTGAAAATGTAAAGATATTGATATAAATTGCTTTTCACAGCACTGCCTACTTGTATCTGTGTTTTTCTTTGGGTAGAACTGTTTTCAATAGACAGTGGACATGGAGTGGTGGTGTTTAATTGACATAAATAATCCATTTAAGTGCTTAGTGGTTAGCACGTTCGCCTCACACCTCCAGGGTTGGGGGTTCGATTCCCGCTTCCGACTTGTGTGTGTGGAGTTTGCATGTTCTCCCCGTGCCTCGGGGGTTTGCTCCGGGTACTCCGGTTTCCTCCCCTGGTCCAAAGACATGCATGGAAGGTTGATTGGCATCTCTGGAAAAAATGAATGAGTGAGTGTGTGTGCCCTGCGATGGGTTGGCACTCCATCCAGGGTGTATCCTGCCTTGATGCCCGATGACTCCTGAGATAGGCACAGGCTCCCCGTGACCCGAGATAGTTCGGATAAGCGGTAGAAAATGGAATGGAATGGAATCCATTTAAGCAGCTTCAGCTTGAGATGTGATGTTCTTGTTTCTGAGTTCTGTGAGGATGTACATCATTGAACTGACTCGTGGATTTACACGGATTTGTTTAGGTCCTTTGGGTTTTGGTGTCAAACGGGAGCTCCAGGTACTTTCTCTGTCTCACTTGGGTGCATGTTTGGTGTAAAGGCATAATTCCCCCCAAAAATGATGTCACCATTAAATCACTCTCATATTGTTCAAAACCTGTGTATGACTCTTTGTTTTATGATACACAAAGAAGATATTTTGAGAAATGTCTCAGTGGTTCTGTGTTCATATGATGGAAATCAACTGTGACAATGTTGTTTGGTTATCAACATTCTTCTTTTGTGTTCTGTAGAAGAAGGGCGAGTAAAATTAGATTTTATGAAGTAATTGTAAAATTTAAACAAACTTAAATACAAACTGTCCAAAATATAATTGTACTTTAGACAACTTGAATGGTACTTTTGGGATACAAATGTGTGTGTTGTACATACTGTCCACCTCCTGTATCCAACTAACTGAAAGTATAGTATATCGGGGTATATTGGCGTGGTTATGACAGACCGAATGCAACTGATCTTAACATAAAGCAGTTGTTCACTTCTGGTTTGGCTTTGAACAACCGTTCTCAGTAGTGATATTCTCTGTCACATTGACAAAGAACCTCAGTATTACCACAGCCATTCTCCATCTCTTGTCCTGCAGGGTCTGATCCCCAGGAAAAATGGTCCACGATATCCGAAAATTGTTGCAGCATTTGTCGGAAACACAAATGGTCTCACAGGCCCAAACTGATTCCATTATGTGATGGCAATCTCCTGTGAAAAGAGCAGAGTTAGCACTCCTCTCACCCAGAGGGACTCCCATGTGTGTTTGTGTGTGAGGGTTTTAATGATTGTGTATGTTCTTTCAGTCGGTGTTCAAGTGTGTGTGAGAAATTAATGAACATAAGAATGGCGGTTTGATCTCGGCGAGCGATCTGATTCAGTTGAGACACAATTTGTTCCTCTTCAACAATTTAAATAAACGTATTAACGAGCTCATACATCCAGATTCCGAAAAAGAGAAGCTAACTTGCCTGGATCCATTCTGGGAGGTGAGGTGACCTCTCGGGTGAGTGGGAAGGGTGAGGGGTTTTCTCGATGTCTTGTGATTATAAGAGTGCAAAGTAGTGTTCCTCATCCCCCGAGTGTGGGTGAACTTTAGCACTTAGCTGTGCTGTTAGTGTTTTAGACCCTGAACAGTTCCTGCCTATGTGTGAAGGTGATAAGTTTTGTGAACAAGAAACTCTGAGAAAAACGTCATGGTCACGTATGTATCCTCAGTTCCCTGATGGAGGGAATGAGACGTTGAGTCGAACCTACAGAATGGGGTTTGATCTTGAGAACCTATCATGTCTGATTGTTCTTTTTAAAGGCCAATGAATTTGCCGCCCCTTACATACAGGTATAAAATGGAAGATGGCGTGCCCATTCATTCACCTTTTGGGCTGAGGAACCTAAGATGCATTCCCGGTCGCTGGAGCAGATGGCGAAGCATTGCGGCAACGTCTCCTTCCCTCCATCAGGGAACTGAGGTTAAATATGTAACCAAGATGTTCCCTATCTGTCGGTCTCTCGACGTTGTGTCGAACCAACAGAATGGGGATCCTATACGAAATGCCATGGCGCTAGCGACACTAACCGGCCTGGGTGAGTCACCAGTGACTCAACCGCAAATATCGTAACATTCCAGGGGTGTAACAAGACATCAATGTGTGGATCACGACGAGAGGCTCCTACTAACGGCCGTACAGGCAGTGGCCTTTGCTACTCTAGGGGTGAGAGAGCAGCCTGACACTGTAAGGTACACTGGGAAGCGCTTCCCCCTCATCTGAGGGGAGAACGCTACAGAGTCCACATCTGGGAGTTTTAGTGTGGGGTCCCAACAGGGGTGCACAGAAGGGAGGTCACAGGTTCACCGATAGGGGAACCAAGAGTGAGGAAATGTCAGACGGAACTACCCAAGGAGGGGAGTCACTACGTGTGGAGTACTAACTCAAGTATAAGCGCAAGCCTTATGAAGGGAGACTCGCCTAAACTGGGCCTGGAAAATGTGCAGCTCCGCCTGGCTCGTAAGCTCGAAGTGCTTAGTGATGGATGGAATGCCTATACTTCGTCCAGTGGAGGAAGTAGGGAAGCTGGAACACCGCACTGGCTCACCTGATGAAGGGGAGAAGGCGCTTCGCAGGCATACGCCCAGCCTGTTGTCGGTCTTCACTGGTGTGTAAGGGGGGAGTCGCCCGGCCCGAACTCAAGGCACTCATTGGACACAGAGAGTGCATGCAGATCCCCTACCCTCTTGATGGAAGCAAGCGCCACGAGGAGAACCGTCTTCATTGTGAGATGAGGTAGAGCGGCTTCTCCTAGGGGCTTAAAGCGGGCAATTGGAGGTGTCCAGGGAGGCAAAGAGCTCCACCTGCACCTGCCCGAACTGCTCCCAAATGAACAGAACCCAAGCGCAGGCAGCAATGAGGAGGTTAAATAAGATATTTATTTAAATAAGATATTTATTTAACACACTCAACAAAACAAAACCCACGATGGGGAAAACAAGACTGGGATAAACTATGAACAAAAACAAGAACACGGACTAACTAGACTAAGAAAACAACACTTGACAAAAATATAACACTCACTAAACTAGACTTACTTGACACGGACAAGATCACAGGCAAGGACAGTACTCTGGTACGAAATACACACAGCATACGAGGACAATGTACAGCATACGAGGACAATGTACAGCATACGAGGACTATGTACAGCATACGAGGACTATGTACAGCATACGAGGACTATGTACAGCATACGAGGACTATGTACAGCATACGAGGACTATGTACAGCATAAGAGGAAAATGTACAGCATACGAGGACTATGTACAGCATACGAGGACTATGTACAGCATACGAGGACTATGTACAGCTTACAAGGACTATGTACAGCATACGAGGAAAATGTACAATGAACGAGCACAGGACAATGCACATGAGGATGATTTAAAGGGAGACAGACAGAGGATAATTAACAAGGACCAGGTGATAGGGATGAACACTCAAAGAAAGCCAACGAGAAAACGACATGGCGGGAACAAAGACGCAGACCAGAGAGAGAGTATAGCAAGTCGATAGGATTACTATCTCTCCCTCCACGCACAACCTTAGGCTATGCCATGACTCCGCCCCAAGACCAAGAATAGACATGACATGATAGCGGAATCATGACACATAACTATGTCTTCAGAGGTGTGTTAAGAGCTTACACAATGAAGGGTTATGTTTTTATTACCTTAGAATGAGTTATTCTATCTATATACAACTTGGGTCCCCTTGCATATAATTCGCCGTGTTCTGTCAGCCGTCGTAGTGTTTCGAACAGGAGGGGTGGAGTGAGCGGTTGGCCTTGCCGCTAGATTTCACTGACTGGACCTTAAAGATGAATCCCTTTGTGTGTTCCTCAACTGTAAGTCACTTTGGCAGAAAGCATATGATTGTTTAACCTTATCTCACAAGAATTGAGCTGGCTTATTCGTATTAATTTATATTTCGTGAATCGTACAAAACATATAACTACTAGAAAAAAGCAACACTGAGGTCCCTCCCCCATACAGTTTTTGGTGTTTCATTTATTTTCTTGAATTGTTGTTTCCCGTTCTGATCAAAATATGGTTTCTTGCTTGAAGCCATGTTGTTTGCCGTAAAACGAAACGGGTGTCCACTGCTGTGCGTTTGTGTAAACTGTATCAAAGTGCCGCGAAAGTTCCTAGGCACCGGTAACAGTGCAATTAAGATGTAGCCTATGTCTATACCGCACTTGGATAATGCAACTAAAATAGGAGTACTCTACCCTTCCTAATTAGATTTGTGTTTACTATGATTATGAGTTTAGATGGATTAAGCTAATCAAAAAGCTCTGTTACATGGGCCATTCTTTATCATAGTATTGTCTTAATCGTGTTTATATCATATTATTGTTGTCCATGTAAATGTGGTCAGTGTGCACGTGGCCTAAAGAATGGGCTGTTTTGAACACCCTAGCAACACACTACAAGTGTTGAGAAGATGAGCAAACACCACTTACATTTCCTTTAGAATATACTAAATCTATTGCTTGCACAATGTTGATCATGATGCTTTGGCAGTACAATCCATTTTTATGATGGAAAAGACTTCTCACATCTTACAACTGAGAGAGGCTAGGTTTTCTGTTATGAAAAGGGCCCGTAAGAGCACAAATCAGATCATTTGACTCCTCTGGAGCTGAAAAGATTAAAATACTCCTCATTCATTGTAAATATTAAAATTTTATGTTCCTCAAAGGATTTGACTAGGGGTTTCCGCATATCATCGATGCTGTGCTTATAAAAATGTCATGTCTGAAGAACTTTAACTGCTGCTCTGACTAGCATTACACAGCTGTGCTTACCGTAATTCAGTATTACACAGACATTTACTGTAATTTACATTAAACAGCTGCGTTTCTGTAAAAAAAAAATGTTTTAAGCAGATGAGTGTGCAATGACTTTTCCTCTCTGCTTCTGGGCACATATTGGCTGCATAGCTGTTAGAGAGCGGGATTGGTTCAGTGCTTTTTGAAGGCTCTTGCATTTTTCATCCTCTCGTGATGGACAGCAATCCATGTGAAAATCCATTTTGCTTCCTAAAGTATTTTGAATTACTCCTTCAACAGAGATCAGATTGAAACTCAGACCTTTGTGATGGAAAAACCCTGGTAGACTGAGTTGTAACCTCCTCTGTGTGTGTGTGTTGACAGAAAGCCCGACTGGCCCGAATGAGAATTTCCAAGTGTGGCAGTTCTAGCGGGTTCCTGCATAGCAAACGAAATGGACTCAACCAATCGCTGGAGCTGACGGTGAGAACACGCACATACACAAACAAACATTTTTGTTTATAAACACACATTGTTGTCCAGATTGCGCTCTCAGTTTGACTTCTTGAGGCTCATTTTTCATTAGACATACAGTATGTATTATGCATGATGCTTGCTAAAAAGTGCCAATGTCTTTCTTGCAGTATTTCAGCGTTAAGGTAAAAGTGTCAGGTCGGGTTGCTTGAAAAGTAAGGGATTCATGTGAATTTCAGCACATAATCGGATCAATTTTGAGATTTTCCTGTCTGTGTATTTGCATAATCATGAGCACAATTAATTTAATAACATCCGGTTTGTCAGGGTGGAAAGACGAAGTTATGAAAACATCTTAATGTGTTTCTAAACACCCTCATTAGTGAGTAAACTGTGAGTATACAGTATGTGTGACAATGAGACCTGGGCCCGTATTTATCAAGCTTCTCAAAGTGCCATTTTAGTCTTAAGTGCTGGGAATTCATGAAATTTACTCCTACTTCTAAATTTGAGTATAAAAACAAGATGATCAATTTCTTTACGGTAAGAATCACTCTTAGTCTCCCGGATATTTAAGACATCTCGAGAGGTCTCTCAAGTGATTAGAAGGTTCGTCTAGGGGCTTGTAATGGCACTGAGGAGACAGAGACATGTGGTGGACAGAGGGGTTGGCCGACAGAACCATATCATTCCACATTATTCACGCATATATTCGGTACTCACCAGCATAGGCGTTATTGCAGGGGGTACATTTTTAAAGTAGGATTTTTCGAAAAAGGCATTTATTAATGAAACAACATCTAGCACCCCACATTTTCATGATCGAATTTATACATTTAACAAACTTCTTTGTGCGCGAGATAAAAGGCACGCCGTCCGTACATGCTGCACGCATCCGAGTTAGGCTCTATGGATCATCAGTAAGTTACTGTTGTGCTTTCCTATGATGCTGTATTTTGTTCTCGATGGTACATGTGATTTCACATGCAAGAAAAGATTTCTACCGAAAAGAACATTGTATTTAGAGCAAAACTAACCGACTAAAGCAGATAAAAACTAATTTCAGCACCAGTTTAAAATGGGTAATTATGAAACGGTGGAAATGTGTTTATCTTTCATTTCCAATGTTCATAATGTATTCTTTTGAAAAGTATTTTTTGTCATATGTGTGTTGAATTTACACTAGTATCAGAGAATATTCTTAAATAAGGAAATCTATCCAGTGATTGGTTGGATGTCGTCATCCAAAATCCCGTTTGCGGCACAGCATAGTGTTGTAAATCATCTCAAAGACAATTCAGATTTAGTCCTACACTTCACTTAAGTTACGACTGAGCTGCTTTATAACTAAATTTAAGCACAGTTTTGAGCCAAGAGTTGTTTTAAACTTTAGTCAATTCTTAGCAGTGTTCTTGTGAGTAATTCTCCGAAGCTTGATAAATACGGGCCCTTTATTACTGCAGATGCTTTTACTTTCCAACTCTTATAATGTCTTTCTGAAAGTAGAGTTTGTTAATGTATCTGAGAAATAATGAACAGTACAGTAGACAGTTTGACAGAGAAATCCAAAGAGTGAAAGAGAACAACATTACAAGAACTTATTACGCTTCTCTCTGGAATACTCGATTCTGATTTGTCAACGAGACTCTGCAGTCAAATCCCCTCTACTTAATTTTTCATTAAAAAAATATTTATTCTTTGATTATGGGTTGAATATGCATTTCTTTTAAAAGAATCACCCTGGAACAGTCTGAATTTGAGTTTGAATACGGTGGTTTGTGATTCATTATTGTATGATTCATTCATTTACACATGTAAACATTTAGTACAGCTGCTCAGAATCGCAGTACTCTATACATGTCACTGTAAAATGCCTAATTTTACCTTCTCTCCATTTCTATCAATATCTTGCTTTTTCGTTCTGTCTCACTCTCCTCCCACACATCAGTCACTGACTCACTCATGTTATTTTGGTACGTGTTAAGACATGGAAATTGCGTAATGTGGAACAGTGTATGTGCCTTCGCCAGGAGGGCCCCGTGTGCAGTCAGTACCTCTACATGTGCGGGTTTATTTGAGCTAGTCTTCACCTGTCTTTCCAAGATTACATGACATATCGGATATTGAAGATTTGAAAGGAGCGTTGCAGCTGAGGAAGGTTAAAAGCATGTTACACATCACTTCTGTCTTCCAGTGCATACACATAACTGCAACTAACATGCATATAAGCACGATAGTGGAATTAGACAGTCATACAATAATCACAAATGTATACGTTTGTTTGGATTTAAGCATTTGGGAAAAAGATGAATGATTGGTATTGTTTTAATGAAATCAAACTTTCAAGGTGCATGTGAACATGCTTAAAAAGTGACAAGTTTTAGTGACATCATAAGATTTACTGAGGCCCCTTCATGGAAGTCCTTCCTCTCTCAGGATTTGTTTATTGTAAGTTATGGATGATATATTGTACTGGATGAAGTTCTTTCCAAAAGCAATAAACCACTTTCCATGTCTCTCCTCCCCCCTTACACAACAGCAGATCCCTTATTACAAGATGAAACTTTCACCACAGGTACTGAGCCAAACATCGTCCCTGTCTCCACTACATCATTTACGTCTAAAATGTGGCAATGCCGTAAAAATGATTTGAATGTTTATGTGTGTGTGTTCTCCAGGGTTCTATGGAAGGAGACCAACAGCTGAAAAAACCCACGTCCGTGTTGGAGAGCCAGCATCATCATCTTCTTCACTGCCTGGAGAAAACCACGGTCAGTGAAACACAACTCTAAATCAGTGTAGGAAAGCATATAAGACTAATAAACTAAAGTAAATAATCTGTTTTTTTATTTAGAATCATGAGTTTATGGACGATAGGTTGTATGAACAGGGCTATCTGCGGACATCGCTACAGAACTTCCCATCGCAGAGTCCATCTCTGTCCAGTGAGGAGGGTATCACGGGCACCTGCTGCTCCCGAAGAGCCAAGAAGAACATGCAACCTCTCAACGCAACACACTCACACACACACAACCTGCAGGAGCTCAGCGCCTTACACATCCAGTGTGGGGAACAGCAGCCGCTTAAAACCAGGTTAGTCTTATACATATGTATGGGGGTTAGGTTTTAATGTTAAATCTTTCTTTTAAATTTGGCAAAAAAAGTAAGAATTATTGCTTTTGTGCAGTGTCCTTTTAAAGCATTCTCACACAGACCTTTTGCTCTCTGTCATAGTCGCTCCAGTTTAAATCTGATGTCAGATGAATCGGGGAGCCTGAACTGCAAAAGCAGTGGACTGGTTACCACGGCAATCATCAGTATCCCCACCCCTCCCTCGAACAACTCTAGAGCCAGCCCTGATGCCCCGCCCCCTCCAACCCCTGAAGCCCCGCCTTTTCTGAACCCCGGCTCTGACGTGGTGAAAATCTCTGCCCTGTGAAGGAGACAGAACTCAGGAAAAGAAACTGATGAGCAGCCTGCCCCCTAGTGGGAGAAGGAGTGTATTGACTCAAACTCCCTACAAGGAATAGGACAGATGAAAAAGGATGTTTGTGTGAAGGAGAGAGCAGGACAACCATGAGTATTCGATCCCCCTCCATCAGGACTGAAAAAATGAGGGTGTCACTGTGCATAAAACCTTTTTCTTTGTTCTTGTTACACTGTTGTGTCACACAGTTTTTTTTAAATCAACTGTGTTTATATGAAAGATTCATATTTTAATTAGAGAGGAAGGTAAGAGTTCTTGTACAAGCTGATTGTTTTTGTCTGTTAATCTGTTCTGACATCACAGACAGCCTCGCAAAGCCTCGGCTTTCTTTATCCCAGATGTTTTATTTTGATCTAGACTAAATCATAAAGGACAAGCGAAAATCAACATTAGAGTCTGTATGGGTCTGACAGTATTTCTTAGACTATTGTAACTTTTTATTTTGGAATATGTGTGAATTTATTGATCAGAGATAGCTACTGTATAACTTGAATGTTTCTGCCCCATGTGTGTGCGTGCTTGGGTGCATTACTGAATTATCCCTCAAACTCTCAGCTTACCACACAGTTCGTGCCTCTCAGGGGGAGGAGACTTTCCTTCTTCTTTAAGCCACTGTCACCCCCTGAGCCCAAAATGCTGAGCCGACTTTGTAACGTCAGTTGTGAGCTATCACGCGTTTCTTTGTAATATAGAACCAAAAAACGAGAGAGAAACATGAAAGTGTTTTTAAAAACTCTGTGACTAAAAGCACAAGGCATCGCTGAGATTTTGTGACTACGATGTGTAACAAGCCTTGGTTTAACTGTGAATATTGTTGATAGAATATTTTGTAATATTTAGCCACTGTTTGGCAAAACCAGAGCAACTGCCTGCCCCGCACCTTTTATGTCCTCCCGCCCCTTTGTGTCTGACCCCGCCCCTTTCCTCTGTCCGCTGCTGGCCTGCTTCTTGTAGTTGTTCTGATCTAAGTGTTCTTGTCATTATCGCTCAATGGGTATTTAAAACTTGTCTAGTTTGCGTAAATTCTACATGGGTAGGAAAATTTTGATGTTTGTGTTTTTTTCATCAGCAGTGAATGTTTTCCTTCATTCGAGAATTTCAGTCATTTATTGCTGTTTAGAAAAGAGACAATTGTACAAATAAGTCAGAGCTATTCTCCACTATGTTTTCTCCGTTTTTGTCTGAGTCTTTGTCACCCATGTTTAGGAAAATAGCATTGCCATTAAGAAGGATTCAAATGTGCGGATGTATGGATTGTCTCTAGTAGGTGTTGTTTACAATTGTACAACCTTGTTCTTACACACAGATAAAATTCAAGCAAAATTGCCAGCAATCAGCCTCAATCCCCCTGATCTCCACATGTTGTCCAGTAAGCCCTTACATAATTTCCACCTCTGTACCCTAACCCTAGCCTTTGTTGTCGAAACCTCTTCCGAGCCTTCTTCCTAATTTCCACTCACTCGTGCCTCTTAACACCAGCATACATTGAAAGGGACCCCTCAGTTTATCCGTTTAGTGCAATGAGACTTTTGCATTAAACCTCATACCGATACATTCAATCTTGTACTGTATTTGGCAAATGATCAGTCCTCTTAAAACAATTCAAGCCAAATTTTCCATGAAGTATTTTGAAAGAAAGATTAAATCGTAAGATTTTATTATTACTTAACAGATCAACTGTTATGTAAACGTATCATTATGACCTGTTGGAGGTCAGTATTACAGGGAAAAGCACATTGTGACATCAGTAATATCAGGGTATATGGCCCGCATCAGTTTGTGAGCTCTTTAAAGCTTACAAAATGTTCTTTAGTGGCCCTGTGTTTAAATGGGTATTATCTTCCTGTTTGTTGTACATACAATCCATAAGCACCGCTATAAATAATGATCAGCATATTTGGTCCAAATTATGTTTGGTCCTGTTGTGATTTATTGATTTTTATGGGTGTACTTAATAGATGGGAAATATGAAAAACTAGAATTCATCAGAAGAGACAGTGTGGCCAATAGATTCTGAATTTTACAGTAATAAATGTTAAGTATTGGGTCACTTGTGGTCTTCACATTGGAGAGCAGTAATGTGTTCAAGTTACTTTGAATTTTGACTTCGTACATCCAACCTAGCAAAGGATGCTAGAAAACTGTACAATGTAATAGAAGTAAAAGTTAGACTCATAGGCTTTGTAATCATTCATTTGTGCAGTCCCTTAGGATGACAGAACTGGTTGTTTTAAATATACTACAAAGTGGAGTTCTGTATGTGCACATCTACATACCTGTCTTTTTTTCTTCCTCTGTGTTTCTGTGCTTAAACTCTCTAGTTTTTTTCTGTTCATTGTCAGATGTTAAATATTATTTATGATCTTGTCTCGTGTCACAGTTGTGAAACGCCTGATAAATTTATTGTATCTGCCACAAATCTATATGGAGTTTGTTCAGTTCTTCAGACAATGAAAACAATGCAAAACCAAGATCTGACAGCAGTTTAGGATTTATCATTAATATCATCATATCAATTCTAAAATACACAAAAAACTTTTGTATATGAAATGAAGAATAGATTTTACATTAGTTCAAACACATCTAGGACAAACTTCAGCTTCTTAGATTTTTTTAAATGAGCACATTTAACTGAATTCACAACAAATTCTTTATATTTAGAGATTTGACACTAAAAAATATGGCTCCTATAGAAAACTGGTTCAAGATCATATCATTATAAAAAATAACAATATAACATATCAATTGCACAGGACATACAACACTGGATTGTTCTGCTTAAAGTAACTGAAAAGGGGCAAGTAAAATGTTCACTTGGATATTCGTTTTATATTTTAATGTTGCCATTTGCATCTCTGATGATGTAATAAGTTTTGTCTCTTTCTAAGTACTTGTAGGCTATTCTGGAAAACAAGCAATTGTAATAAACATTTAGTCTGGTCTGCAACCGGATAGTTCACCCCAAAATTTTAAAGATATGCTTGTAACCAAAACAGTTATTTTCCCCACTGAATACCATAGTAAAATTACAATGGTAGTCAAAAGTGACTCAAAATCTCCTGCATTCTTCAAAATATCTTCTTTTTCAACAGAACAAATACTATATAAAGTATTTTTTCCTAGTCGATGGGGTCCAAGAACTGTTTGGGTATAAGCATTCTTCCTAATATCTTTCTCTGTGTTCATCAGAACAAAGAAATGTATACAGATTTTGAAAAACCCAAAGGGGAGTATTGATGACTTAAATAACTTATTGGGTGAATATCTCTTCAAACAATTTTTTTTTTTTTTTTAGATTGATTTTGTTTGTACGTTTTAAAACGCAGCATAACAAGAGAAGCATTGAGAGTATTATCTGGCCCAGAGGACTCAAAGATAGATGAGTATTCTTTGATCCAACAGTCAGTTCTTGTTCCCCAAGGGTGTTGAGAAGTGCGTAAAGCGGCCGACTGCACCGCTGCGGACCCGCACGACAGAACCAGTAGGCCTACGCACGTCTCAAACTCACGCAGCAGCCAACGAAGACAAAACAGAAACACACAATTGACAGCATGCTCAATCAAAAAATCCCTTCATTAAAAAGGTTGTTGAAAACGCTTTTTACCTCAATAAAACAAAACTATTTAGCCGAAAATAAACAAAAAGAACACCCTACATGGTATTTTACAATATAACAATAACTGTCCTATTATTTTTTCAGTGCAAAAGAACAAATACTAATGAATGTATAAATGTGAATAATTTACCACCCCGACGAAAAAACAACATTAAATAACTGACCAAACACCATAATAGGCCAAACAATTTACTTTATGATCACTGCACCAACTATATGTGTGTCAGCGTGGTAACCACCTGCACCTCTTAACTCAATGATGAAATAAAAATGATGCGTTTCCCGGATTCTGTGGGCGCGGGACTGCTGTCCATGGTGCTGAATGACCCACACGATCCCATCTGTGTTGTTGTCTTCCCAGAGATGTTTTAAATTGCACACCCATGTCAGTGATTTTATGAGTATGCTGTCTCACAACAAGAAATATGCGGACATGGTAAACGATCACCAGCATCAGAGGAAAAAAAACTGTAACCAGCACGTACACGCCAAATGGGTCTATGCACGACAGGGAAAACTTTCGCAAGTGCCGACACGTTATGTAACAGAAATAATCGTCGCTCAGTGTCAGAGACAGAATGGCGAAAAGGAGGACACACACTCAGAGAAACAAAATCAAGATTCGTATTCTTTCGTTCCTGTTCTTGAAGGGAAATGCCTATGCTTATGAGCACCGGCGTGAGAAACTGTGCGCACGTAAATAAAGAATAAGTCAACTGCGGAGTGCTGAACTCAGCACAGAGAGAGTCCCATCTCAACACGCTTCTCCCCTATGATTAATGACAGTAAAAATACAGGCGAATCCAAGGAACATTTGAGAAAAGCCACGACAGATAGAGTTAACAGAAGTGAGTTGTTGGCTGTGCGCAAACTTCTGTTTCTGAGGAATGCGCAACAAACGAGCATGTTCCAAACGTGCCGATACCGAAACTAGAACAATTAATTTGATATGAGAAAGTGCGCTCTGCCTGACTCTTTTCCGTTTGTTAAAGTCCACAGGCCTATTTAAAGATCACAGGTAAATACAGCTCAAACGACCCTTGACTTAGTCTAGCAAGGTCAATTTATTGTTGCAGTCTTCTGTTTATGTTACGCCCTTGACTGATTTGGAGAGTACAAACTGATTGCTGCTAATGAATACCATCATGCAGTAGTTTTAATGGGACGCTCAGATTAGTGGGCGTGGCTTGTGATTAGAATACTTCGTATTGGCATATGTCAAGTATCCTGATTAATATTTGTTAAAGATTAACGTTGCAAAATAATGATTGTTTTATACATTTCTCATACTGTTGCATTAAAGGGATACTCCACCACCCAAAAATAAAATTGTTCCAAACCTGTATAAATGTCTTTGTTCTGTAGGACACAAAGGAAGATATTTGGAAGAATGTTAGCGACTGACAGTTCTGGGACATTGACTACCATAGTATGGAAAATGAAAATGGTAGTCAAAGGTGCCCCAGAACTATTTGCTTTCCTAAACTCTTCAAAATAAAAAAAAATTGTGTTCAACAGAACAAAAGAAAATTATACAATAATCTTTCCTACTATGGTAGTCAATGGTGCGCCATAATTGTAGTTCCAAATTTCTTTATGTTCAAAGAAACGTATACAGGTTTGGAACAACTTGAGAGTGAGTAAATGATGACAGATTTTTCATTTTTAGGGGAAGTAACCCTTTTAGTACACAAAGTCAATAATTCACTTTCCATTACATCCCAAAAGTTCATTTTTATTAAAGAACTTCATACATTGAGCATCACTAAAACTGTCCCAATAACAGGGGCAGTAAGATTCAATGGATGCTATACAAGATAGATAAGTCTATTATCCTTTTTTAACGTTTCATCATTTCCATCATGTAATTGGAATATGAGGAAAATGCTCTCATCCAGTAATATGGAGATCTGTGGTAATACGAGTTGTAATATTCGACCCAAGCCCTGTACTCATTCCAATTATCCTGCCCTGCAACTTCTTCCTCTTCACCATCATCAGTTTTCTCCTTTGTAAACCTCTGCGGTGTCGTCGTGGCCTTCCTGCTGGATTTGGAGGCTGAAGGGCCTTTGTGGTGTGGGGGATCATGGGATTGAAGTGTACTATACGTCTGCTTACTTCTGCTATAATGTGTTTGTATTCTAGCCGCCGGTAAAGATGAATGATCCCGCTGGTCTTTGTTACAGTCCACAGGATGTCTGGGTTGTGAACAGCGATTAGGGACTGAAGAGTTTGATCCACATTCAACCTCCATTTCGGACTCGGAGGAAGAATCATCATCAGATGACAGGGAATCTTCAGAAATCTTCGAACCATAGGACAACTGTGAAACGTCTGGTGGTAGAGGAGGATCTTGATGGGAGTGTGACGCATCTGGAACATGTGAATTATTACCTTGGTCTTCATCATTATGGTCATCATGCTTGTTATGCACGCCATTGAACATATTCTGACTTCTGTTGCAACCTTCATACTGGCGAATGATTTCGACAGATCTTCCTGGACCTTCTGTTATGAAGCTCTCGTAATCCGCCTCGGCCTCTGCGAAGGTCATAATCTTTTGTGCCCGTAATTTAAAAGATGGCAGTGAAGGAATTCTAGGAAGGGTCTCCCTCTGCTCTGTCTGAGCAAGAGTCGAGCGAGTCTCCAGGTTTGTAACAGAAGGTAATGGTTTCTCCAGCCTAGGTTTGGAGTGATTTTTAGCCTTGGTTTCAGCAACATTGTATGATATATCAGATGTTCTTCTCTCTTCAGTGGGATGTGGGATGTGAGAAACTCCGGAAGGTTTAAATGATGTGGCCTCCGATTTAACTTGTTTCTTTTTCGCCTGTTTGGGGGAGACAGGAACCTTTCGAGTGGGTTTTGAAGGGGGTTCGATGATCACGTCCCAGTCACACGCCTCTTCCATAATTCCAGGAGGGATTGGATCTGAGAAGGAATGAGAAAAAAACGTATTACCATCTTTAGGAAGGATATTTGAAACAAAACCAGGGCAATGAACTTCATACAAAATTACCTGGCAAATGAGTTAGATTCAAGGAACATTTCTGAGCTATGGCCATCATCCGATTCTCCTCCTCACCATGGCAACAGTAGGTCACGGCAACCCCCAGAGTGCCTGAAACATAAACAAGGAGGTCAATGTCGGGTCAATAAAAGGAAAAACAGTGCCTTGTTCATAGGGGCAGCTGTGGGTAGATCATATGTCTGAAATTCTGATGAGACTCTGGTGGCCACCGAACAAGATAATTCATCATCAACAACAACATCATCATCATCATCATCATCATGTTCTGGTTACAGAGATGTCTCAACCTTCCAATTATAAATTCAGATTCTGAAGTGCTGCAGTCATTAGAATACTCTTGATGAGTTTGTATTTAGCAGCTCATTATTGTACTGATTGCTTGTGGTTGGCATTTCAGACTTTGACCCTTGTCTGACCATCTCAGGGCAGATGTCTAGATCCGCTTCACATCTCTGATGAAGCGCACTCATGTAAATGTCCAAGATATGCATTAATTAAAGCCACAGACACAGGGCTTGGTAAGTGTTGGTGTGTAATTGTTTTGTCGTTTTTTTTCTTTGACACTCATACGCACCGAATCGTCCAGCACGACCGATACGATGCATGTACGTCTCCCAGTCCTGAGGAACATCCAGATTAATCACCAAATTCACCTTCTCGGCATCAATACCACGGGACGTCTGTACAAGACACAGAGATCAACCTTAACAACATCATTATAAGCTAGATGTCTGCAGTGTGGGTGTTGTAACAGATTTCTCACCAGATCTGTTGATATTAAAACTCGACATTGATATTGCTTTAGCTTCCACATCGCTTCTAACCTCTGATCCTGACTTAAACCACCTACATAAACACACCAAGAGATTAAAAATTTATTATGAACAATAATAAAGGCTTTCACACATATGGGCGTTCATTTACATGCCCACATACTGTACCATATGATTTGAAGCTCACCTGAGATGCAGACTGCAGGCAGGCCTTTAGATGAGAGGATGTCAGCCAGGCGCTGGGCTCTGCAGAACAACAGCTCAAGTCAGTCTTTCATTAGTTTTAATAAAAATCACAGCTTTCTTTTTCAATAAAACAATTGAGAAACAACCCTCAGTGCAGGACTGTTATATGTGCTACATTTATCACATGCATCAACATGTGTTCAGAGTAATGGAAGTAATGAGAATAGTGTACGGGGCACCACTTGCCTGCTATGGAGATTCGAGAAAACCAATGCTTGATTAAATGGGATTTTACTGAAGAGTTCCAGAAGACTCTGAACCTTCTCCTCAAAGATTTTGTGAGGCAATGAATGAGAGGGAACGATCTTATAGTACTGCTTCAGTCCTGGAGAATTGAAGTATAAAATATTGATGCAGTCAATGCATAAACTGAGGTTTGAAACATCCACAACAACAAATTAGAAAGGCTTGCTCACCAATGAGTCCAGGGTCTGTCGGGTTCAATCTAACAAACGTCGGCTCTCTCATGTATCTTGACAGGTATTGTGCTAAGGATTCTGGGTAGGTGGCAGAAAGAGCCAGCATTTGTTTATTTGTCGGTAGAGAAGAGAAGATCCAGCTAAAACACAGTGACAAAGGGGAAATGGGAAGAAAAGAAGAGAAAGATATAAGATCTCTCATAACTTTTTAATTTGAATACAGAGAAGTCACAAAATCAAATTAACCTCTCCCTTTTGGCAACAAATAAACAACTTACTTGATTTGCTCTTGAAAGCTGCTGCTGCTGTCATCCTCAAGCAGTTTATCAGCCTCATCCAAAACAAACAGACGAACGGAAGATGTGATCAGGGCTCCCATCTCAATGAGCTGCTTAATACGGCCTAAAAATACAACACCATTTCATCAAAATACTATTATAGCATTTAAACTAGCACACGCTCTCTATTCATGAAATTGGCAAAGATCATCTGATAAAGTCCTTTGCTTATTGCATCCTATTTTATTAGCATGACTTTCAGGTCTGAGAATCTTAACTCTGCAGACATTCATGATTGTTACATTTAAAGGCTTTCCTGTAGCTCAGAGGTAAGAGCATTGCGTTAACAAGGTTGTGGGTTCGATCCCAGGGGATAGCAAATACCTACGTAAAATGTATAGGATGAAGCAATGTAAGTCGCTTTGGATAAAAGCATCTGCCAAATGCCTAAATGTAAATGTAAACGGATAGTTCACCCAAAATGGAAATTCTGTCATCATTTATTCACCTTCTTGTTATTTCAAACCTGTATGAACAAAAAATATATTTTAAAAATGTCAAATGGCGGTACACGTTCACTTGAATTGGTTATGTGTCTATATCATAGAAGTGAATGTGTGCCACCAGTGTTCAGTTATCAACATTCTACAAAATATCTTCTTTTCTGTTCTACAGAATAAAGTTCAAAGGTTGAAATGACAAGAGGGTGAGTAAATGATAAGTTTTCATTTTTGGGGGAACTATCATTTACTTCCACATTTATACATTTGGCAGACGCTGTTAACCAAAGCGACTTCCATTGCATTATCCTACACATTATTTTTTAAGTATGTGCAATCCCCTGGGATCAAACCCATGACCCTGGCGTTGTTAGTGCCATGCTCTTACCACTGAGCTACAGGAAAGCTATCAGTAAGTGTTCCAACTAACATATCTGTCTGAAATGATGAATGATAGAAACACCTGGTGAGCCAATAGCAATGTGGCATTTCTTCAGGTGGAGCTTATCTTGAATGACAGGCCGTCCACCAATAAACACATGACACTCCAGTCCCTCCATTGAGCTGCCTATTGCCATGACAACAGCATGGATCTGCACAGCAATCTCCCTAGTGGGGGCTAAAACTAGCACCTGTTAAGAGAAGTGAGGTGAAGAGACTTAAAAGCTAAATGGAACATTATTGTGAAAGGAAAACAAACAATAACTTTGACTTGTCTAGCTTTGGTTTAAAAAATATAATAGTAATTCCACTAAATAACAGAGATTAAATTAAAAAGCTAAAAATAATACCTGTGTGACTGTGTTCTCCAGTATAAGGGAGTCCAATGCAATCGTAGTAAACACGCAAGTCTTTCCTGTGCCAGATTTGGCTTGAACAATAAGATCTGAACGGGCAAAACATACAGCAAACAACATTATTTCCCGCGAATGGTTATTAAAGTGCACATCAGAACAATAGACGTGATTGTAATTCATAAGTACAAATAGCTATAACATTTCAAATCAATTAGTTATGCCTGTCTAAAGAGTTTGGGTCTGTTTTTAGCGTTTAGCGGTATCGTACCCAGCCCACATCTGCCCAGTGGGATGGCTTTGAGCTGAATGGGTGACGGTCTCTGAAAGCCGGAGGCAGATAAGCCCTCAAGCACAGGTTTTGATAGCAGTAAAGAGCTGAACTCGAGCCCATCGTTATTTAAAACATCATCAGTCCGGGTTCTGACTTGCAGCTCATGCGCTGCTTTCGTGGATGTCGCCATGATGCCGTTTGCTCTCTTCTTCTTCTTTCCTTTTAATGGCGGGTCGCCATTTTGTTTAGGTGCTCTTCCGCCACCTACTGTACCGGGGTTTGTAACATCAAGTACTTCGGTGGATAAAACAAATATTTAATCTGTTTTTCTAAGCCTGAATTTTTTAAGAGTTCTAACAAAGCATTCCAACAATCCCTCATTTTTTCACCCTCTGCCAAAATTCCCTTTAAACTCCACACAATCCCTAACTCACACAATTTGTCATGCAAAACAGCCCTCTCTAAATAATATTACTACACCACCTCATTATAACATGCTCCACATCACCAGTAACGTTGCAAGCATTACACTCATCTGTCATAAACTTTCCAATTAAATATAAGGTTGATTTTAGTCTAGTGTGTCCGATTCTTAGTCTTGTGAAAATAGTTTTCCTTTGAAAAGTTTCACTGTAATTGATTTTTAAATGTAATGTAATGTCACTTCCGTTCTTATTTAAATTAAATTAAAAATTAATTCTTATTTTTTCATGAAATACTGTGGCATTTATAGTAAATATCTAATCAATGTGGGTCATTTTCTTTTAAAAAGTCATGTACCCTCATGTGCAATCTGAAAATGTAATATCTGAAATGACTATCCATCTCAAATGACGCAAATTTGACGCAAATTCCTCCCCTTCAACTGTCAGTCTGCAGGTCATCTCTACTTGTGTCTTTCGGATTCAGATTACTTAGAGCTGCTAATTAGTCAGAACAAATGACTAGTCAGGTTTTATTTCTTCTACCTTTCTTAATCTTAAAATAATTGCTTTAGACGTTTCTGCCGTCTGCTTTCTTCTATGGAAGGCCAGAAGGACCCAAACGTGTGAAACTAACGTGTTAACACGTTATGCACGTTAACGCATAGATTTTAGTAAATTACGTGTAAACACATTGTTTTATACATGCACATTTGACCAAGGAGCATTACCACCACCTACTGGCATGGCGATATTGCTCAAACGAACAGAACCGACAGACTAGGTTTGTAAATTGCAACCTTTTATCTAATATATATGAATATACTGAACAATGTATTTTGCGAGGATAACTGGTCTACAACTATATAGAATGATAACATAATAATAAAAAATCAAATATTGTTTAAATGGACCTTTTAAACGCTGAATGGCATGGCCATTTTCAGAATCACAATATAAATTCTGTACGTTTAATTGCATATTTTCTCTAAATAACATTTTCACAAACACTTATACTGTAGCACATTCTATAGACAAGTTTGTTAACTGACATGTTAAAAACTAAATGAATATCAATATTCATATGTCAACCCCAATGCATACATTTTTGGTCAGTGAGCCCCTTTTCATAACATCCTTTAGACTTATAAAGGCAACCTGGGTGTAGTGGCATTAAGTCAATGTTTTTACAGGTTATTTGTTATCACATATTGGTATTCACATCTGTCTTTTTTATTTCCAGTGTTTTTGTTGTTCAGGTATGGAGAGGGGGTGAGTAACAGGATGGCCAACTTTTGGATGACCATAAAGACCAAACTAACTTATGACTTGTTTGCTTTTTAAAAAAATAGCAACAGCAGTTTTGTATGGATGATTTGTTAGGTGTAAAGAATCCACACTGACACAGGGAGAACATGCAAAGTCCACAAATAAAGGGATTCCATCCATTTTTTTTTTTGATTGTGACACTTATCAGTTGTTCCTTAAATATAAATTATTTCTAAATAGTTCAAATTCAATATGTGCATCCTCGTACCTTCATTTTACATTTAAAATAAAACGTAATAGACCTGCTTGTTTTCGTTTTCATTTTAAATATTGTTCAATATTGTAAAATATAAGATGTTCTTTGCACAATAGGGAAAAACAATTCAGTCAAAAGTACACAGACAGTGCTCTTAGACTATGTTTAAATTATAATTACATACAGCCAGGCTGTGTATAGTTTTGAAACTCTGACTGACCTCAATCAAAATGATTAGTATCGAAACGAATAGATTTATCAGACCAACGTTTGCCCATTATGAAATGTAACCAAAACTAGGTTAATAATCCTATTGCCACTTAAGTGAAGTTAGAGGCAGCGGCCAATTTGAGTTGTATTTGCTGCCATCAAGCTCTTGTTGGCGCCGCAAACAGCCAGTGATCAAGGAGAACTCACACATTAGATTCATGTCGTAAAATAGGCACTAGTATCTTTATAAATCAACTGCAGATTATCGGTTTCATATTTAAAATATTAGATACAAAAACACCACAGTGAAAAAGTGGCTTTAGACGTAATTACGGGTTAAAGTTCAGTGTATACTCGAGCGTAGGTCCTACGCAGAGCTGCGTACCCTACGCTGTAGCCTGACGTGCACCTCTCCAAAAATGTAACAACGCGCCATCTCAACACGGACCACAAGCACTGGGATTGGTCTGTTTGAACCCCTCCCTCAAGTCAAAAAAAATCCGCCATAGAGTCATGTTTACTTAAACGCATTTCAGAATGAATTATCTAAGTCAAATATTTGTGCTTCTGTATCAAACATCTCAAATCTGAAACAAAAGTGACCTCCCGCTATCACTGCTAATGCTTCTCAAGCGAGTTGCTTCTTCTTCGGCTCTTGTCTTGGTTACACAAGCAAAACGTGCGTGGACACTGACATCTAGTGGTCATTGTCTGTCGACGCGGACAATGAGGAAGAAGTATAAATGAAAACCGACAAGTAGGCTACGGTGTAGAGGCTACGGCGTAGGTCCTACGCTTGAGTATAAACTTTGCTAAATACGCTTAACGTGTTTCACACGTTTTGGCCCTTCTGGTCTTCCATACTCTTCTTCTGCATTGAATATATGAATTGAGTAGAGCAGGGGTGTCCAAAGTCAGTCCTGGAGGGCCTGTGTCCTGCAAAGTTTAGCTTCAACCCTAATCAAACACACCTGAACAGCTAATCAAGGCCTCACAAAGCAGACTAGAATCTTCCAAACAGGTGTGTTTAGCCAAGTTGGAGCTAAACTCTGCAGGACTGTGGCCCTCCAGGACCGACATTGGACACCCCTGGAGTAGAGAGTCACTGCTCCCCCTACTGCACAGAGTCATGAAAAAGCAGCCAATGCACACAAGACAAGGAGATTCATTCCCTTTCACTTTTACACCTTTTGCTTCATGTTGTGACGTACATGACGTTCGATTTTCATGAAACAACCTGTTTATTATTTATTTGGCCATCGACATGTATCTCTGAAGCGGTTAATATGCGGTAATAGAAAACGGGCAGGTTTACAATAGAATACACTCACAGTGTTAAAGTATCTTTGCGTCTTGGAAATCTGTTTTTATCGAGCTTTTTTGACAATGTGTATTATAATCGAATCGATTGAGACGAATATTTGATATGTCAGTTAAGGAAACGTATTTATAATGAGGGCACCTGGATGTTCGTCGATTGGACTTTGGACCCTATTTGTTATTTGTGGACTTTTTGTTATTGCCTATGCAAACATTGATAACGACGACGATGAATGGAATTATGATCCAACAACAAAACGCATAAGAAAACCCACAGAGGTATTTTTTGGCAAGTGTTTTTGAAGGAAATCAAGCTTCTTACAAGATCGACTAACCTTGTTTTCATGTTTCAAAGTCAACAAGTAACACAAATCTGCCAATCAAGGGAAAAGAGTTTTGCTCAGACTCCTGTGAACCGCCAAAGTGTCCCGATGTCTCTGACTGCATGAATAAACTAAATGTTTTGCAGAAAGATGTGATTAATAGTGTACAGTGATATTAAGTTTGTTTTATGTAGTGCCCTGTACCTTTAGTAGGCCCGAGTGAATAGAAACAGGAAGTAGTTCAGCCGTAAATATAAAGTAAATATGAAATGTTTACATAATCTGACACTATGTCCATGGTTGGAACAAAAACTAAAGGGATCCTCTGTTCCCATAAATGGAAACTAAAGAGTTAAAAGACTTCATTCATAATTCATAAATGACATCACTTAAATTCTATATTTTGAGTTTTACATTTGCAGTCATTGGAATTTCAGTCCATTTAGCAAGGAGACAGTTTACAGTGTATGTTGTATGTAGTGTATGTTATATTAATATTTTTCATTCTACTTCTTTAGGCTGATGAACACAAGAAGAAGGTGGTCACCACCTTCCAACAGCCAACATGTCTTCCAGTGTTCAGGCGTTTCCTTTCCAAGCTTCTTAAAGAATCTGCTAAACTTGGTCTGGTATGTTTATCCATCGACTTTGAGGAATTTTTATTATGTTTCTCTCAGTGTTGGGTGTAAATAGTGACTAAGTAATTAGTTACTGTATTTTAATTACTTTTCCCATGTTTTCTGTAATTTAATTACAGTTACTTTATATGTAATTAAACTAAATACTTTGTGAAATATATGCGTGTGCAATAGTGTAATTGACATCCAAATTCAAAGTCTTACTTTAAAATCTGTGCTTTAATGTATAATTCTCACATTTGTAATACTTTAGTCCGTTAATAATATTTTTGAATGATATAATATATTTAATATATAAATATATTGAATAATATATTTGAATGAATTAAATAAGCCGTTTCATGTATATCCTTGAATCACTTAACTAATCAAGGTTGATGTAGGATGTAGAAAGTAATTAGTAATGAGTAACTAAATACTTTTTGGACGGAGTGATTTGGACAGTAATCTAATTACACTATTGAATATGTAATGAGTAACTAGAAATTAATTACTTTTTCAGAGTAACTTACCCAACACTGGTTCCTCTGCACAATAATGAAATGTGTAACATTTTCTGTTCCCTGTTTAGCCTGATGATGCAAACAAACTGATGCATTACAATGCCGTGGTTAAACTGTCCAAGCAGTCGGTGTCAGAAATCAATAAGCTTTTAAGAGAAGACAATGATTGGACTACTGGAGCCATGGATGAGGCTCTCAGTCAAATTCTGGTGGAATTTAAACACCATGACCCTGAAGCCTGGAAGTGGCAATTTGAAGACACTTTTTATGTGGAGTTGGATACTGTCTTGAAGGTCTTTATCGAAGTCTTTTGAAAGAAGAATTTCTTCGATTTTTTAGTTAAAAGAATCTAAATTATTCTATTTCCTGGACGAAAATATTACATAAAAATTGGTAATACTTCTTAAATCTTCATTTTTCAACAGGTTTTATTGTGTGTTCTTATAATCAATGCTGTCATCTGCACTGAAGTATGGTCTGTGGTGTCGTGGTTCATCCAGATCAGAAGAATGTTTGTCATATGCTTCTTTATTAGTTTGATCTGGATCTGGCTCCATCATATGGTAAAAATATTTATGTTTTCTATATTTGAGGTTAAAAGGTCTCCAGTAGTATAAATGTTGATGTGTTATAGTTATGCCATTTTTAATGAACAGATGAAAATTAGGTGGAGAAACCTATGTATGTATGTTGGAGTTTTTTTCTTTTCTTTAGCTTGTTTTTGCTGAGCACCAGAAGAACGTTGTGCAGATGGAAAGCGTCAATGCAAAATGTACCGGAGTGAAACAGACAGACTGGAAGGAGAGTTTGACAGGTGATATGCTTTGTTTACAACATTCCTATGAGGCACTTGAGGGGACAGGAAGCAATATTGTCGCCCTGCTTGACAGCATTATTTTGTAAATGTTTGCATTCTGTCAAAATAACTTATGCCTGTTGCAAGTGTACACAAGAGAAAACAAACTATTCTGAGGGATGCATAAGTTATTGCGAGAAAACACAAAACTATGCATACATTTTATTGAACTAGTCCTTCAGGTCATTCACACGATGTTCAATCTTTGAATTGTTTTATTTTGATTCAGAGTGGTTTAGACATAAATGGACACCTCCAGATCATCTGTATGAAATGAACGTTGTGCTCATGCAGGTGAACGCTATTTTACATATGCCTCAAGCTAACGTTTTTCTGTTTCCAAAACTTAATAGACAAGAAAAAAATATTTTTTATAATTTGCTAAATACATGTAGAAATTGACTGTTGTATTGATTAAAAGTGAATATATTAGAAAAATCTTTAAAAAACTTACAGAAAATGTGTCCAGTTTTCATTCTCTTCAAGTAAATGCAAATAGAAAAATATTTATACTTGAAATTTGGAAGGAATATTGTTATTATTGAAAATGGTCTGTGGCTGAATATTTGTTTTTGTTTTAAGAGTGACGCAGCAGCCAGCTTATCATCCAGTACAACGATCCTTAGCGTGCAAGACATCATTGAATTTCTGAGAGCTTTGCTGACACATCTGCCGTTACTTATCCAGATAGCTGTGCTTCTTGTGATTGCAGGAGCCATCTTTGTAAGAGTCGATGGAAATGTATTAAATATATTTATTTTAGGGTATTTTAGAATAAACAGCATACTGTACTTAAGCAATCACACCCTTGCTTTCTTCAGGTCTTCATGTATGTAAGTCCTCATGCAGCTATACAACATGCAATCCCTTGGCCCCGACTTGGTGAATGCCGAGACCCCTGCCACCTGGAGTAGAGCAATGTCATGCCCCCAGACTAAGGGAGAATGAATATTGGGTTGAAGGCGATGCCCCACAGCCATTACAAGATTCCCACCACAACAATATAAATCATGTCAGGAACCAGGATAACCATGGCTTTGGGGCAGGAGATGCCAATGCTAATGCCCCACAGCCTAACCAGGAGGGCATCAGGACCCCTCAGCCAAGAGATAGAAAAGACAGCATGGACATTGAACCAAATTTTATTGACCTGCCTGTAGATGTTCAGACGGTACGATTCGAAACCCTGCAGTCTACGGTTAGTATGTCTAGCCAGGATAAAGCTGATTGTCAGCAGTGTACGCAGGATCAGGACCCTGGCATAGAGAGAGGTGGAGAACCTGAAGCAGAGGACATTCAAAAAGAAAAGGAAAAAGAGAAGGATGTGTCTACGAAGAACAAGGAGCAGAAAGATGCACAGACTCATGACAAAAGTGAGACGGAGCCCAACGTGCCTTCCAACAAATAGATGTGACAACACTTGGTGCTGACCAAGGGAATGATGTAAGTATTGTTTGTGTTTCCTTGGATGTCTTGATGGGCTAGTTCACTCAGAACTGAAATTTTATCCTCATTTATTTACACTTTTGTCATTTCAAACCTATATTTTTTGTTCACATATTCCATTTTAATGTATGGAAAGGAGATGCATGAACAACTTCATGCAGGTTTGGTATGACATGAAGGTGAGTAAGGGATGACAATTTTAGTTTAGTTAAACTGTCCCTCTAATAATATAACATCAGTGGTACCTGATTTTAAGGGCATCAGATTGTAAAAAGTTTTCCTTTTGATTCAAACACATTATGTTCACAAAAAGGATGTGGACTGCTCAAAACAATATCAAACTGCAGGTTTTTACTGTAAGCATTGCATAGTATGTCTGTCTTTACTACATATGTGGTTCTTTTATTTTATGTCAATGTGATATTCAATGGTCTGTGACTGTGTTGGGATTTTCATGTTAACGTGGAAAAAATGGACGTGTTATATGTAAAGATGTAACAAATATTTGTGCATTTGCGATATTCATTACATGGTGAACAGTGCTGTTCGCATGAACACATTATAGAGGACATTATATTGTCTGCCATTACTCACTGAAAAAAAATATTAGAATGAAATATATAATGTAAATGTTAATTCTGCATTATTTCTTTATTGAAAATATTATCAAAACGTTTATCATATATTTTGCTTTGTGCAGGTGGCATCCGCTGGCCCAACCGTGGTGCCTGAAGACGAAAAATGTGTCAGGACTCCAGTTCAAGAAACACTGAAATAAAATGGTCTCAAACCACGTACATGAAATTTTCTTTCTTAAATTAAAATAAATATATTTTTATATTATTTCTATATTTTGATATAGTGTTTTTGAATGAAACCACATCTCAATGAACTTCTTTGATGTAACCTCAGAAACAAGGTTCCAAACTTACAAAATATGTTTTTTTTTACATTAAATGTATGTTGACAATAAGTTTATTCGTTTATTCATTTTGTATGTTATCACGAGACTCGCTATGCTCAATAAATCTACCCTTTGTGACGTTTCATAAGATATCAGTCAGTGACTCAAATAAAGGACATTCGCTTCTAGGCCACGCCCACTGGAAACTTCGTTCGCGATTGGTCAGTGGGCGTGTGTTTTGGTGAGCTCGACGTCAAATGCAAAACTATAAGTCTAAGTCATTTAGGTCCTGTCCCAAATAACGCACTCCGGTCTTGTGGACCTCCTCCGAGTCCACAGTGACAATAAGCGTTCTTTCTTGTATTCTTTATTAATGAAAAAGTTTAACAATTGGACGATAAAATTGGATCATATATAGTAATGCAAATTGCACAACTCGTACTAGGCGCTTCCTTCTCTCTGCAGTGTTATCCAATCACAGTGCATCTCTATTAAAGCCATTCATAGTAACTTGTTAGATCTTTTCTTATGCATGAACTCCCTGTAAGCGCTCCATTCATCATGAACTGACCACTGGCGTTAGAGCACGACTGTGTCAGACAACCGTTAGTTAATCTTATTCAAAACTCTCTCCTCTATTCAACGCGATGCTATTTGACACCACATACACTACACTACACAGTGCCTTGACTTGCCTCGCCTGAATCTTGGCTGTAATGTAATCTGAATATGTAATGAGAAGTCTGTCAGAGGCGACTGACGCTCCAGGAGGAATATTTAAACAGGGCTGATGACTACGAATAAATGTGCCTTAGTCTAATCTTCTTTATAGCGTAATTCAGTTTTAATGGACGAATATCTGGGACTCGGGAACATGGACAACAACCTCCAGCGTTTAAAACAAGAACTGGTAAGATTTGTATCTTCTCTTGTATAATACATGTATGCTTTTAAATAATAAAACTGCCGATACCTGAACATACGCGTATAATGGCGCATGACCAATCGCTATGGAAAGAAACTTTTATGCATTTCTCTGGAAGCGCATTTCTTCACCTCCGTGTTGATTGTAATCCAGCTGTTGGCAACGAGGAAGAAAGGCGCAATCTGATTGGCAGCGGTTATTTGAAATGGAAGGCGCTGATTGGCGTGCTCTCATCCCTCCCTAATGTCTTCAAATTTGAGTGTTGAATGTAAGAATTCTGCTTTTGTTGCTTAGAGTTTTTTTGCCGGCGTGCTGCTTTAAATATATGTATTAGCTATACAGTATAAAAGGGCAAGACTGGAGATTTAAGATATTCAAAAACTTTAAATGCAAAGATGCAAAACTGATATTAAACTGCATTTCTGTTTGCTTAGCACTGCGGTATCATAATTCATAGACTGCAAATGCAAAATAGGACAAAAAGAAACAGGACTGTACTAAATGTGGAGCTGTGTTTCGAGGTTCTAAATATCATGCTTATGACACACTGTATGTGAAAGTGTGATGCAGTCATACATATCTCTACTGGAATTAAAATTAATATTTGATTATACTTTTTAAAATGTTGAAAACAAGATATTATCCTGGTGAACTGTTTCTTTTCTTGTGATTCTACAGAAACCTAATGGGCAAGGGGCATATTAATAAATGTCTCTTTATGTTTATTATAGAACATGACAAATATGTTCAGGAATTAATGAAGCGTGTGTGTTATAAAACAAGACAAATATGTTCAGGAATTTATGCAGCCTTTTTTGTGTGTGTGTTTGTGTGTTAGTGAGAGTGTGTGAGAGAGAGAGAGAGAGAGAGAGTAAGGGGAAAAGGTGCTGATTAGATGAGGAAGCGACCGTAGGGATGTTGCTCACAGATGCATTCATCATTTGTTGGCCTCCTACTGATGTCTGATTAATACTCCTGTCTTCTGGGAACCCCCCAAAGGAAACTGACACACAAGAGACCTCACACAGTAACATTACACAGTGAGCGATGGATCCTACATTTGATGAAACACTAAACATTTAAGAATTTTACACACGCTTTAATCCAAAGCAACATACGGAGTGTTTCCTTGGAACTGAACCCATTATCTCCACGGTCTATATGATCTGCCAGGAAGGAAAAGCTTATACCTCTACACAGTCAAGCACATGCATGTTATATATCAAGCACTTTACAGATCAACCCAGTTGAACACATGCATCAGCTGCTGATCCATGACTCAGAGTCTAGCCATTTCACCCACACGCCTTTTAAGTCCTACATTTCCCATAATGCTTTAAGGTGTGGGAAAGCAGCAGTATTGTGCTGTGCTCAGGCTGAATGGTAATCGATCACACACTGGTGGGGAGAGAAACAGCTGAAAACAGATATAGTGAGAGAAGAGAAGGAAAGCTGAGGGTCTGCAGGCTGAAAGAAGGTAAGACGATAGAGGTTGATTTTGTGGTTGAATGCTTTCAGACACTGAAATGAAAAAGGGGGTTTGGTATTTCATTCTATAAAGATGGAATTTAAATGTAGTCAAACCATATTCAAGGACTGCATGCATTCATAACTGAATATAAAAATGTAAGCATTTTTAGGATCAGCTGACCAATTTGAGAATCATGTATATCAAGGGCAAGCTTTTTTTATATTTTAGCCTTGTAAAATGAATAGCCTTATTATTCATAATACATAGAATAGGAATAAGTAGTAACATAAGTGGGCCTGTAGATTGTATTTATTTAGACCTGTTCTTACATTTGAAATAAGAAACATTTGTCAGAGCTTTTCTTTAAATAAATGTCTTATCTAATCATTGATATACTCTTGTTTTAAAACCACGACAATCCTAAAAATAATGAGGTCTCAATAACCTCTTCATTTTGCGAAACATTCAAAAAAGACCAGAGATTGCAAATCATTCTCCTCAGCAGAAATTGTAGACTGCTCGGGGTAATATCGTTTTTTTTTGTAATTACTAGGAAGTGATTCATTAGTTAATTAATTACAACTGAAATTAATTTGCTCTTCTTCTTTTTCTCGTTTTTCTTCTTTAGGATTCTTTATGGCAGTCAGATGAGGGTCTTCACACTCAGATGAATTCTGTGATCGCTGCTCTCCAGGAACTCAAACTCTTACAAGTCCAGACTGCACTGGAAAAGTTGGATTTCTCCAGCAAACCCAGTCAGGTCTCACCACTCACCAGTGCTCCAAACACACAGATCCTTGATCAAAACAAAAGCTCAAGTGGAACCAATCTGAACCAAACCCAAAATCAAGAAAATCTATGTTACAAGAATGAGTTTGGCATGGACTCATCTATATTCCTCTCAAGTTCTCCGTTAGAGAACCGCAATATACCAAGGGCACAGGCACCCATGAGCATCAACTACCGAGGAAGTCTAAGCACTTCCTCTTCATTCTCCAGCTCTCATGAAGACACACTCGACTTTTCATGTGACAACGACGACTCCACCGATTGGACTGCCTCGTTGATGAACCAAAGTAGGAATAGGCAGCCATTGGTGTTGGGCGATAATGCTTTCGCTGATTTGGTGGGGAACTGGTTGGACCTGCCAGATGTTGGATATCAGACAGCAGGTGAGGAGGTAGATGACTCAAGCCTCAAAGACACATCCATTGAATCATCATCTACCAGTCATTCTCAGGAGCTTTCCAGGCGACTCTCTCTAACTGCTAACATCTTCAAACGTGTTTTACGCCGCGCTCGACCAGGAAGAGGTAAACCACAGGACTGCCCTGGACAGCTTCACCAAGGGAGTGAGGGGATGGAGGTCTTTAAACAGCCAAAGAGTACATGCAGGAAACCAAAGGGCATTGCAAGTAAACCATTCTGGGTGAGAACAAGAGGACTGAGGAAGAAAACCACACCCATCCAGCAGGAGGGCGTGGCCTGCAAGAGCTCAGGTGGACTGATAGGATGGCCAGAAACTGTAGACAAACATCACCATGTGTTTGATTACAGCTCAGCTGTGTGGGTCTAAGATACCGACATAGGAGCCATGAAAACATTGTTAGACAACTGATGGGCTTAGTGAGTAAAACGACAAAAAAGTCCTTACACTATGAACTTAGATGGTTTCTGAGGATTTAATGAAATAAGGAAAAGAAAAACAAAACGTGTTTGTCATCTTGCTTAAGTTACAGTTGCACTCTAGAAGCTACTTATTCCGCCTGATCTCACTTGAATTCATAACTATTTTATGAGCTGGCAACTTCGTATCAATTCGTATGATTTGAATCTTACAAAAACGTATGATTATTAGAAAATTTAATATTGAAGCCCCTCCCCTAACCCCACCCCTAAACCTAACTTCACTGGCATGAAAGTAGTTAAAACGTAATAAGATCATCCAAATTAGCCAAAAAAGAAAAATATTTATGAATTGCCACGAGATTGTGTTGATTTACTCCAAAGATATGTTAAGATAAGTTTTCTGGGAATGATTTATATTGTTTCATTGACTATTGACCATGACAGAGCTATGAGGACTTGAAAAATATTAATAAAATCAGACCGTATTAGCATTTCAAATTTGCTTAGGCCCATTGATATGCTGTTTGTTTTTAGTCTGGCAGTGCTTTAGTAGGACGCCATACTGTCAATCATTCAGTTAAAAGTCTTGGTTGCTGCATTTTTCACAACCTGATGCAAAAAAAACTGCAGGCAAATGTTTTCTACTTACCGTAAAAAAAACATGCAACGAAAACTATGCAAAATATTTATAAAAAGTGGCCAAATGCAAATAGTCTACCCTTATCAGCATGTTCATGTTCTCCATTTTCTCGTTGTCCCCCAGTGCTGTAATAAATTATGTGTGGGTTCACACATCGTTTTATATAAGAGAGTAATAACACCAAGACACCGCATCTAAAAGTACATAACTCATTTCCCTAAATTGTGAGTTTACGTTTTTTTTTTTTTTTTACAATTAATGCAAATGTTAGCTGGTATGCAGCATCACAAGCATACATTTGCCCGTTATTGGCATGGAATAAAAGTGCTTGCAAAATTAATAAATATACATAAAACAGCTGTATTGTGTGTTTATCAGTTGAGACAAGTTAAAGACAATAATGGTCTTCATAGTTGAACAACCATTAATTTCTTTGCAATGACTTGTTAGTGGGAAATGAAAATCTGAAAATGCACATAAAACACCAAATCAATATGAAATACATTTATTTAAATCTGTCAAAGAAACACACATATTACTTTAAAATGAAATCAAAAGCCAGCCAGACACATTTTGCTTGAAATACTCAAAAAAACAGTGGAACAATGACGAACTGAAGTAAAATATCTTGAGACATCAAGACTTATTGATTTAACTTGGCAATTGAAGTGTCAAGACTGACTATTGATTATTGGTTTGCGGTTATCAGTGGAGAAGTCATCTGTGCATTATAGACTGGATTTCATTCTTCCCCTGCTCAGGCACAAAACGGTTATGATATTATTTACCTGGCTGAGCCACAGCATACCGCAAAATACAGAAAAATATATATAATAATGAAAATATACTAAAATTTTATTTTCTGAATAAGATGTGATGTCATTTTGATAGTAAAGAACATAAAGGTAGTTACAGAACTGGCTTTAGTACTCTATATCTTTATCTTAAAGATACACTAAACCAAGTATCTTGATTGAATTTGCCACGGTTTCTCTAAATCAAAAGAATTAAGCATACTATGGAAAACATGAAATCTGTGATCTTCAGAAAACAAATTACTCAGGAAAAAATTAACGGTTAACTTTCTGATAAACAAACACACAACTTCTCTGCACAAATGATTAGTAAGAGTCCAAACATGATGAACAATAAAACATGGTTGATTTACAAATATTAACATGTTTTGAAATGTCCCCATCATCTCTACAGGAATTAAGTCCTAAACCCTCTCCCAGACTGTATACCCCCCCTTGCCATGTCAGATCCTCTTCCAGGCACACAAAATGTAGAATCTCCTTTGGAAAGCAACAGTACTCAAAGGGAGGATGGAGGGCTGACACATTTAAATATTTTAAAGAAGTAAAGGCAGAGGCTGCATCTCTCTTCATCTGTCAAGTCTGATTTTAGTTCAGGAGTCTGTTGAGTTCTGCCTTATTGATTGCTTGGCCAATAATTGTAGAGAGAAACGGGAATGTTGGCCAACCGGGTAACAGTTCTTCATTTCGGCATTCTGAAAGAGAGAGAAAATATATTTACGCCAAACTCATCCCAAACAAAATCTGCTTATTAAAAGTCTTTAAATTAACATCATTTTTGCCTCCAGTCCAATAAATCGAGAATTACAGAATTGTGGCATGAGTCATTTAATGGGAAATGGCTCCAAAGTTGCACTTAATCAAAGCATAAACCACAGCCAACGGCTAAGAAGAACAAACATTTTGCATCTGAATGGGAAGAAATAACTCTTCAATATCAACAGATGGCTGTAGTTGGCCGACACACAACAATATCCGGACATTGGCAGGCTGTTGTGTGTCATAGCTTTTAAAAGACTCAATACAGTACAAAAACAAGCTCCATGACAACACATACAGTTTTTTCTGAATTGCAGGAATTCTACAGTTCCAGCAGGGGGTTGTATTATACTAATGCTGCAGCAATATGTTCAATTCTACAACGACATCAACCCTTTTACAGACAGTGTGAAAAACACTTTTGCGTTTGCAAACCATTTTGAAACAGTTATACATCAAAGATTTCAGTGTACCCTTCCATCAACTTGAGGTGAAATTATGTGTCAATAAATTGTTTTTTAACAACATTAATCAGAAGTTTATTGTTTTTCACACCAAAAACCCACGGTGGTGCTGAGGGGAGATGATGAAAAGATAATATTCTGCAGTGAACCACTACCACAACCTGCAGTGCTGCACAGATTGAAACTTCATCATCCCTTTTCTTTCCTTTCTATTCCACAAATATCTTTCGTATGTAGATGTCTAACACTTTTTTAATATCACAAAAATGTGCACAATGATCATTGATAAAATGGGCATTTAATTGCATGTCAAGAAATCAGTATTGATCACCTGGCTCAGAGCTGCTGCAGTGATGTTCTGCATGTGTGTTACAGAAGGGTGCAGTTTGACTTCTTTTTCGCTCTCTTCTTTTCCACCGGCGTCTTTCTGTTTATCTGTCTCACCAGATCATAAAAGATCTGATACACACAAAAACAATACTTCTATTAGATAACTGCCATTATATACTCAATGTGTTTACATTCTTAACTTGCTTTATAAGAAGTGGGTGAAGTGGAACCTACCTCATTGACGTTGATCTTTGATTTGGCAGAAGATTCTAGAAAGGCACAATTACACCACTGACGGGCAAGATTCTGACCCTGCTCTTTCCCGACCACTCTCTCATCCTCTAAATCACACTTATTTCCAACCAGGATCATTGGCACCTAGAGAGAGAGAGAGAGAGAGCTTTTTTATAATGGGTTAAAAAGACTGGGTGTAGACTGTCAGCATAAAGTAACAGCAATAACAAAAACATTGTTTTTTTTTTAAGAGAACTGAGAGCATTTACAGAAACGTGGTAGACCATTAACTTTAAATAACCTGTTGTGCTCTTTTTAAGTTGTGTTGAATGCTAAAGTGTAATATTCACTTCTGCAAATTTTATATATATTGTAACCTTTTCAAAATCCTCTCACTTACCTCCACAAATGCAGGGAAAGGCTGACCCAATTTTGTAATATTCAATGTGGACATTAATGTACATAGGGTTACAGGTCTAGTATTCTCCTATGCTAGCTTGTCCAACATTATTCAAAAGAAAGTAAAACGAGTTTGTTTTTATAGCACAACATCCTCTGAAATTCAAAGTAACTCACATCCTCTGTATCCTTGACCCTGAGAATCTGCTCGCGTAGATCCTGCAGATCATTGAAGGTAGACTGTGCTGTGATGGAGTAAACCAGAGCGAAACCCTGACCATTCTTCATGTACAGGTCCCTCATGGCTGTGAACTGCTCCTGTTGGCAAACAATCAATAATCTATTGAGTTCACATGAACATTCAAGCAACTAATTGAAAACGTTCATGCAGCATTTTTAACTCACTGTGCCTGCAGTGTCCAAGATTTCTAGCATACATTGCTGCCCATCTACCTCAACTTGCTAAAAGTAAAAGAGAGCAGGTTAATCATGTATTATTAATAACGGTATAGTGAATTTATCACTGTATCTTTACTTTAAGATCAGTTTAATCACATGTTTATGATTTATGTGTAATACACAGTTACTTGCCTTTCTATACGAGTCTTCTATTGTTGGGTCATATTTTTCAACAAATATTCCCTGTACAAACTGGACGGTCTGTAAGAAAGAGCCAAAAGCATTATCACGACTAACTCAAACCAAACACATATTTATAATGTAACAGAACACTTGAGTTATATTTTTGATGGCTGATATATATTTCTAGACAGCAGTGTTACAACAAGAGATGTCTATGTAACAATCTATGTAAAAATGTTATAATTGGCCAAAAACAGACCTGGAAATGTTCTTACCAATAAACTTATTCTCTGTAAGTGTTCACACATAGTTATAACTCATAATTTACTGGTAATGTTACAACTTTCCATTTACCAGAAAAAAATGATTTACAGGTATTTGTGAAAATGTCAACTTTTTGCTTCGAGCTGAACTTACCAGTGCAGACTTCCCCACACCCCCGGAGCCCAGGACCACAAGCTTATATTCACGCATGGTGGGTCTCTCTTCTGAGGCCTGTGTGATTAAATCATAACACATTCAACATTTATCAATGCACTAACAAGTCTGAGGCATCCAACAGGTTCCTACCACACAAAATGTTCCAGAAGAATAAATGTAATAACACTCTTATTGTATCTCATTTAGAAACCACATCTAGTATATCCAACCAGATTTGCAAGGCTTTAGAGACCGTTTCAGATCATTTACTTTAAATTCCAGAGTGATCAAAGATGTGAAAGCATCCAAACTATGAAACAAACAGCTTATCTAATGGATGCAGACCAAAGTTATGCTAAGTTAATGCACAATTGCATTCAGCCTGGAACAATTGGAATCTGTAAAAAGAGGCAAAGGCAGGACATCTAAAATCTTGAACAAAGTGAAGCAATCTTGTGCCTTATGTATAGTTTAAAACTAACAAATGTCATCATCGTTTGATCATCATTGTTACTTGTCAGTTACTAGCAGGCCAGGCAGCACGTTAAACAAAACAGTATGTTTTTGGTGTGTTAAGAGACAGTAAATATTTAAAACAAATATCTCTTTCAGATCCTTAAATGCTGATGAATACATGTAACAGAACACACATATTATCCATATGTCTGAATATCAAACTGTTTGTCTAACTCCACTCGCTACCAAAATAGACGAGATAAACACTTATCAAAACATTAGCCATATAACACAGTAGACTTGAAACTCAATATATTGACTCACATGCAGCCCTAAACCTAAATTATCATTCTGTATAAACTCTACAGTTAAATTTATCAAATCACAAAAGAAAACATTTACAGTTATGCATTTGGCAGGCACTTTTATCCAAAGGTACTGTGCCTTCAAGGTATATTTTCATAAGAATGATGGTTCCCCTTGCATTTTTAATAAAAGACTGTAGTTGAAATTTTATTAAAAAAAGTTCAATACAGCAAAACATCAGTTTAATTGCAACAGGTTCATATTTTATCTGAATAAGAAAAACATGTTACAAAGACTTGACATTTTTAAACATGACCATAGAAGAAACCCCCATAATGCATCACTACAAATATAAAACCTTGCCGCTGGAGACAATAATAAAACTATTACTAGTGTAAGTGAGATTCTTGTCTTGTCAATTTTCTAACTAAAGATGTAACGTTTGGGCTAGGACGCATTCAGTTACATTTAGGCCTTTCGTCACAGGGTTCATGACATATGAATGATATAAAAAAGACGAAGCATTATATTGAAAGCTGCATTGTTGATAACAAATAGCAAACAAACACATATGTGACCCTGGACAACAAAACCAGTCATATGGGTACATTTTTCGAAGTTGAGATAACCTGAACGCTGATTAAATAAGATTTCTATTGATGTATGAGGTGTTAGAAAAGGACAATATCTGACTGAGATACAACCGTTTAAAACTCTAGAATATGAGAGTGCCAAAAAATCTAAATTGTTAAATCAGGGGCACTGCGGCGGGCCATCCACTCAAGTTTTTATATATTTTAGGAAGGAAATTCACAAAATATCTTCAAGGAACAGGATCTTTACTTAATATCCTAATGATTTTTGGCATAAAAGAAAAATCAATAATTTTGACCCATACAATGTATTTTTGACTACTTAAGACTGGTATTGTGATCCAGTGTCACATTATTTAAATATTGCACATAGCAAAACTGTAAAGTGATTCCCATCTGAATTAGCCTTTCCCAGAAATATGTTGAATAAACACAATTCCAGGTCAGTTAACGTTATCAAGTGTTTGACACAGATGGCCAAAAAGGCCCAATAAAGATCGGTGTACCCTTTGTGACACATTTCTGACACCACCAGCTGTCAGTACTAACGTTAAAACTACAGAAAGAAAAAATACTGCATGACGTTACGTGATTTTGGTCACTTGACGAATGAGAATATTAAGGTGTGTACACTAGAAGTTCACATGTTCATTAAAACGCTATAAACATACATTTACGCGTTAACGTGATCGTATGCACAAGGCAACTTTATTAATATGGTATATAAAATGTTTACCCGTAAACAGCACGGCAAGTGTGTTTAGTCGTCTCCTTATAAACAAACACGAGGCCTGTAAAAGCAGCGGTGTTTCCTGAGCAGTTCGCAGAAAGGGGGGCTGCTGCGCGCTTTTTATTCTGCATGGATGCACGGTGTGAGTGCTAACCGGCTACATACCGGCCTTAGGCTATTCAGCTAGCGCTAGCATGTATGCAGGGCTAATACGAACGTTTATGTTTACCACCCTTTCCTGAAAATCCAGGGTTTGATATATCAATTGTTATTTTAGAGTTCACTGGCTGTTTACTCACCTTGTCCCGCCACTCCACCGCGCGATCCGACTCCGGTGTCGCGGATGCAAACGTCACTCTAGTGGGCGCACGTGCAGTTACAAACAGGTTAAAGGGCCGATGGGAACGAAATGGGATTTTATTTATTACTCATGGACAGCTTTATTGGCGTCGAAGTGAGATAAAGCATATTCTCGAGCAACTTACTCATTTATACAGCACACAAACTCACAAATGTATAATATGAAGATTATAATATATAGCCATAGCCTACATAACGTTATATCGTATATATAAGAAGTGGGCTGAACGTTTTCTGTGGAAAAACTGTCTACGAAACTCACAGTAAGTGCGATAGTGTGCAGATCAAAATAGGATCAAAAGGAGGTTGTTATATGAATAGATTTGTGCATGAACATTAGCACCGTTTTTCACACTGAGTACAGGGCAGACACTCTGCAACAGGTGTCAAAACCAAACGGGAAACAGAGCAACAAAAACGACGAGTTGATATTTATAATATTTCACAAGACTAACGCTTTGACAACAAAATTACATCTATTTAAGTCATGCAAATACAACAAGTTAAGTGGAAAGGGTCGTTTTTTATTACAACCAAATATAGAAAAGAATCATGGATGCATTGTCACATTGCCTCCATAGCAGCTTAAGTAAAAAAACATAACATATGTATTTATTTTATTAAATTACAGTTCACCCTGAGTTTTCAAAGTACTGCACAGTAGAATAAATTAAAGACGAATGAACTCTTTTAGGTGCATCAACCAAACTATACAATATAATAGTTTCATCATCTTCTACAGCCTATAGAGGAAAAAGCAAGAGAGAGATGGTACATAATACATATACGTATCAGAACATGAATGTAGCCGGTTAAAAATTGTATACCTGTTTGTGGTTTGATGCATCTTGAACTGCCTTTCCATTTTCGTCTGGGTGTTTAAAAGAGAAGACAATTGTGTATAAGCATTGCCTGTTAAGCTAAAATGACAAAGAACCGTGTGCTGTGTATTCACTGTCCTGCGACTTCAAATAACTCATACAGAGCGATGCACCTTCTGGTAATAGTGTTATTTTAGTTTGAAGGGGTTTGTCAGTTACAACAATTGTCTGTTGCACTTTTACAATAAACACTTGTTTGTGATTGTACCTTTACACTTTGATTTTGATCTCCGGTTGAAGCACACCAAAGCCACTAGACCCAAGAACACCAGCAGTATGAAAACCCCTGCCCAAACCACACTCATTTTGACTGCTGTAAAAAAACGATCAACACCACAGTGTTACAAACCTGACAAGCTTCATACATGAGTGTTATGAGTAAACTAGCACAAACATTATTTAGAGGAAAAAACACTGTATACAACATTAAAAAATCTTAATGATAATTAGTTTAAAACCCTAACCTTAATTAAATTTAAAATTTCACGATTGGGCTATTGTTGATAACTGGTCAGATAGAACGATGTGTGTTTAAAAGAGAGATAGGCAATTCAGAATATATTTCTAAACATATTGTTGAGCAAGCAAACAGAAGCATAAAAAAAATATATATACACAATATATAGGGTGTCTAAAAAGAATCCTACCAGAATTTGTTTCTACATATTCAGTCTGTGCTTTGGAATTTGTAGAGTGGAATGTTGGGGGTGAGCTTGAACTGTCTGACAGAGATACAGATGCAGTACAAGATTGGAGATTCACAGATTTACAGAACATCAATTGTAAAGAGAGGCAGAAAGCAGTTGTACCAAATATGAGATTACCAAAACACTGTTTTTCTATAAAACTGTTCTTACTTAAACAACATGTCATTGTATAACTAAAGTGGGATTTTCTTAACTCTAAACCATGGATCTGCCAAAGTTGAACATTGCAAATAGATTTATTTTATTGTTTCCTAAATTATTGAAATTGGATGGTTTTACCTGCAGAGGAGTCTGTTTTCATCCATGTTGACACTGTGTCTTTAGGTGTGTCTGTGGAGCTGAATGAAGAAGCTGGAGCTGGAATAACCAAAGAAAAAGATTTACAGAACATACATGAATGAATTTATTCATAAAGAGCATATTCAACTTTACTGAATGTTGAGAATTTATATTTCAATTATCGAAACAGGAACACAAACATGTATATGCATTATGTATGTATGTATAATATGTTTATTTCCATTTTGCATAGATACCCACCTTTAACAGACAGCTTTACTTTAATTTGTTTGTCGCCAAACCATTTATCAATTCCACAGTAATAAACACCAGAGTCATTGAGTGTTAGATGTCTGATGGTTACAGCAAAGGTTTTGGAATTCAAAGTGAAGACCACAGAATATCTTCCAGCTGAGACGACCAGATCAGTCTTTTCAGTTTGAATCAAAACATTCTTAGAAGCACACGGATCACGGCAAAAGTACTTTGGTGTAGATGTGTATTCATCTGGAACAGGACATCTGATATCCACAGTTTGTCCTACTGTTCTCTCATAATCATTTCCAGACTTCATCAACACACCACTGAAAACTACAGACAAACAGTTTTAAAAATGAATAAGCATAACAAGAATAGAAATGATAGGAAAATTAATACTAATAGATGTTACCTATGAATAGGCACACAATCTTCATTAGAGATGCTATTCTTCCTAATACAACTCAAGAAAGAAAATCCATATGAACGTTTCTTAAGAATATAACGTCTAAGCACATTTAATACAAATAATATACATCATGTCATTTCAAAATCTACTCACACTCTTAAATTTCTGCTTCATCTGCTGACAGAAGAACTGTGTAGGAAGCCCCACCCAGAAAAGGGAGGACTCGTGCATGTGCACCAAAATATATCAGCTGTCGTTATACTCAAAATCTATCTGTGCAAAATAACAGTATATTTGGTATTACATCTTTGGTAATAATAATGTATGCGCAGGTATGCCGATGAAGTAGAAACTAAAAGAGAAATAATCTGCTTTAATAATCTCAAACAAACAGCGGCATTGAGAAAGGAAACCAAGCAGATATGTACTTTATTAATAGTGGAACAAAGAATCAGAAACAAAACACAACCGGGGACTGTAAAGTACACAAGCATTTGTGTGGTTACACTCTCAACTCAGTCTGTTCCTGAAATACATCACTGCCATTGATCTGCTAGTGTCAACGCAGTTTGTTGCAAAATTCTTATGTTTAAATCACACTTAAAGAGATACGTAACAAATAACTATCATTTACAGTACATTTCATAAATTAGTATTTGCTTCTAAGTTTTAACTGACCTTTGTGATTTTATTAGTAAAAACAAAACCAAAACTACAAGTCACCTTGTCAAAAATAAGGAGAAGAACCCATGATGCAGTTTGACTGAGGTGAAAACTAATTTATACAAATTTATATATATATATATATATATATATATATGATATATTAAAAGTAAATATGATATTTTATTTAATTTCACGGTTGTGTTAATAAATATTTTTAACTTGTAGTTTTTGAAACTCCCACATCATTGGCAGGTGTGACAAAAAGTTATTTTGGCCTATGCAAACATACAATAGATCCTATCTTACATCTTCTGCCCACAACCTGGTTTAGCTGTTGTAATTATTTGCAAACCTTTAACGTTAACCTGTAACGTCCTCATCTTTGTCTCTTTCACAAGGATGAGTTCAGCATCAAACTATTTTTTGTCATTTTAAATTCGGTGGCTTCTATTTACACCACAAATATTGAAATCCAAGCCAGATAAAAAAATATTTATTGTTCTTCACAGTTAAGAGACACTGGGGGATACTACAAGCCTCAGAGTTATACATTCATAGCTCAAAGCATGGCATGGAAAATGAGCAAATGCACATGATCTGGAACAATTGAGTCACAATCAGCCCCATGTGTCCAGAGCATGCAGCGTGCAGTTTTGCGTCTTTCAACACTTTGACCACAAGCACCATGAATGCTCTGCAGCAGACTGTTCTGTAATATCCTCACTTTATATTTGTTGCAGTGATGACTGAATAAAAACTGTTCATATCATCATGAGGTGCAGGACTACAGTTTTGCACTGTTGAATAGATTAAAGATGCATTATCTTTTACTGGGCAACCAACCACAGAATGGTCTGTCAGTGATTCATCATAGAGGTGATAGACGTGTCCTACAGTCTAAAAGAGACAAAGAAAATGACAGTTATGAAATGCACACAGCTTTCTTTTAACTCAGTGATGAGAGCATTGCACTAGCAATGCCAAGGTCATGGGTTCAATCCAAGGGAATGCAGATGCTTATGAAACAAATTTTATAATGGTATATAAGTCGCTTTGGATAAAATGTCTAACAAATGTGTAAATGTAAAGAATTAAGTACTTTTCATGTAAATAATATTAAGTTGTCCTCTAGAATCTTACTTTCTAAATGATAATACAACAAAGCAAGTTCTAGTTTATTCGATAATATTGGGTATCAGTACCTGGTTGATATCTGGAAGATTTGGAACTGGATTTTCAGGAAAGGAAGGGGTCACAGCTGGAAAATGTCAATCAACAAATAAGTAGAACTCATTTAAAGTGTCTTAAAGAGCAATAAAGATCTAAAGAGTAAAAAGCAAGAATCAATTATTAATTATAATTGAATAAATTATTAACTAGAATTATCCTTTAATACCTGTTAGTCATAGCAATTTATGTATTTATTATTTAAAATAGACATGTTGGTGTAGTTCTTGTTAATGCATCTCTGTGTCCAAACTCACATTCAGACTTTGTATGTGATCTTCTCTTGTAGAGTAACACCAAGGTCACAAGAAACCAGAAAACCAGCAGCCACAGAACAACTATGCACACAACACTCACATCGACTGCTATTAAAAGAAAATATTTTTATAAGACAGACTAGTAAAAAGATAATATTGTTGAGCAAGCAAACAGGAGCATAAACAAAATATATACACACAAAATATACTTTGTCTAAAAAAATCCTACCAGAATTTGTTTTTACATAATCAGTCTGTGCTTTGGAATTTGTAGAGTGGACTGTTGGGGGTGAGCTTGAACTGTCTGACAGAGATACAGATGCAGTACAAGATTGGAGATTCACAGATTTACAGAACATCAATTGTAAAGAGAGGCAGAAAGCAGTTGTACCAAATTTAAGATTACCCAAAACACTGATTTTCTATAAAACATTTTGACTGTTCTTACTTAAACAACATTTCAGTGTATTACTAATGTGGGAAGTCAAAACCATAGAACTGCCAAAGTTGACCATTGTCAGATTTATTTTATTGTTTTCCTAAATTATTGAAATTGGATGGTTTTACCTGCAGAGGAGTCTGTTTTCATCCTTGTTGACACTGTGTATTGAGGCGTGTCTGTGGAGCTGAATGAAGAAGCTGGAGCTGGAATAACCACAGAAAAAGATTTACAGAATATACATGATTGAATAAAGATAATAAAGAGCTTATTCAACTTTACTGAATGTTGAGAATTTATATTTCAATTATCGAAACAGGAACAGAAACATGTATATGCATTATGTATGTATGAGTAATATGTTTATTTCCATTTTACATAGATGCCCACCTTTAACAGACAGCTTTACTTTAATTTGTTTGTCGGCAAACCATTTATCAATTCCACAGTAATAAACACCAGAGTCTTTGAGTGTTAGATGTCTGATGGTTACGGCGAAGGTTTTGGCATTCACAGTGAAGACCACAGAATATCTTCCAGCTGAGACGACCAGATCAGTCTTTTCAGTTTGAATCAAAACATTCTTAGAAGCACACGGATCACGGCAAAAGTACTTTGGTGTATTTGTGTATTCATCTGGAACAGGACATCTGATATCCACAGTTTGTCCTACTGTTCCCTCATAATCATTTCCAGACTTCATCAACACACCACTAAAAGCTAAAGCAAAAAACAGTTAATCTTCAATATTTGCACCAAAACATTTTACCTTCAAAATGTATCAAATTGAAAACATGCAGAGAAAAATATTTACCAATATAAAGATTCAAAATCCTCAGATGGGTTTTCATCTTCCTAATACTCCACATCCTCTTTAAACAAACAACAGCATAACACAATACAATGCAGTAAATCTACTTACTTCCTTTAATTATAATGAGAGATGAACACAACTGGAGAGAGATAGAGAGAGAGAGAGAGAGAGAGAGAGAGAGAGGGGAGGGGATTGTGACTGCACAGCAGATTTTGGTTCAGGAAGGAAATAAAGCTGGTTTGCAGCAGTGAAGCTGATACAAATACAAGTATATATTTAAAGTCACGATGACATAAAAAAGGACAAGTCTAATTTTCTACACAGTGTTGCAATATATTATCAATTATTTATCTGTGCGCCGCATTATTACTTTTCATTGGCACTGCTAAACTTTAATCAAAAACATTGAAGGTGGGGTGCCAGCTGTTGTACAAATGCTTCATCTAGGCTACGACTTCTACAAGTTGTTGAATAAAGCAAAAATTGATGTTGACATTACTTATTGAGTGTTTATGCTGCATGTTCTTTCCTATCTTTGCATCATCCACAATGTCTTCATATGGCATAAAGATAATGATCAACTTGTTTTAAATGAAAAGCATGTGTTTTGTTTTCAGTTTGTTGTGCATATTGATTTTTCTGCCCCCTTGTGGTTAAAGACATCTTATCAAGAGACCCCATAGAGACAGATCGCATTTAGGCCATGACTACACCAGGGGAAAACAATCAGACCCTCTCTGTTGACTTAATTGTCATTTCTAACTTATAACAAAAACAGAACAATGCCTAAGAGCTGCTGTGTGGCAATGTGTACAGTAAACAAGCTAAAACACTAAGTTTTTATAAGTTTCTGAACCGTAAAAGCCAGAAATTACAAGGAAATTAAAATTCATAGTCAATGGAGAGGGAAGGATTTTTTCCCCCTCCGTTGGATGAGGTTTTTAGATTATGACAAGTGTCGCTCTGTCTATCCAACACAAATAAAAACAGTTAAAGGTCCAGTTTATGAAATTAAGTGGCATCTAGCGGTAAGGATGCGAAGCATTACTGTGGATAACACGGGATTAAGATGTCATCTTGTTTTCGCTTCTTCCCCGAAGAAGACAACAAACCAGGGAGAAATACATCTAGTATCTGTCAACTTCAGAAACGGCAATACAATACTTTTTAAGTGACATCTTGTTTATTAAAATGTTTATCACAATTAAAAACTGATGCAAATTACAATCTTTCAAATTGCTACAAAAAACATCTTAATCTTGTTTGTAGAATATAGGAATAATGTAACAAATGCTTGTCATGGATTTGATATCTTATTTTAATGAGAGATAGCTTCAGAAAAGCAGTGTGTTGCATTAAAAAAACTAATCACAAGGTCAAACAAACCTCCTGATAAAAATGAACACATCATTACATATATATTCATTATGACAGACTGTAAATCCCAAGATCTCATCTAGATCCAAAACAGTGTCTTTGTGTCATAAAACTCAACCTCACTGAATTACTGTCAGTCCAAGAAAAATAAATCACACTCAGCTGGTTAAGTGGACAACTTGGTGTATCCCACCTTAGATATTTAGATGAACAACAATGATTTTCAAGATAATGGGTCTCTTAAGGTTCCAGGGTATTCCAAGGGCATATGCTATTTCAGACGCTTGGGGATCTCAACCTGAGAGAGACAAAAAAGAATGTGTATCAAAAAAATGGAAAACACAAATATCACTTTGTGCTATCTTAAAATTAGACTTAACATCTGATTTCAGACCCCTCATTCGTAACCTTACTTCTAAATTTTCCAGTAAGTGTTAAAGACAGTAATGACTTATAAACAATCTGATATTGACTGTGGCTGATGTCAGTACCTGGTTGATATCTGGAAGATTTGGAACTGGATTTTCAGGAAAGGAAGGGGTCACAGCTGGAAAATGTCAATCAACAAATAAGTAGAACTCATTTAAAGTGTCTTAAAGAGCAATAAAGATCTAAAGAGTAAAAAGCAAGAATCAATTATTAATTATAATTGAATAAATTATTAACTAGAATTATCCTTTAATACCTGTTAGTCATAGCAATTTATGTATTTATTATTTAAAATAGACATGTTGGTGTAGTTCTTGTTAATGCATCTCTGTGTCCAAACTCACATTCAGACTTTGTATGTGATCTTCTCTTGTAGAGTAACACCAAGGTCACAAGAAACCAGAAAACCAGCAGCCACAGAACAACTATGCACACAACACTCACATCGACTGCTATTAAAAGAAAATATTTTTATAAGACAGACTAGTAAAAAGATAATATTGTTGAGCAAGCAAACAGGAGCATAAACAAAATATATACACACAAAATATACTTTGTCTAAAAAAATCCTACCAGAATTTGTTTTTACATAATCAGTCTGTGCTTTGGAATTTGTAGAGTGGACTGTTGGGGGTGAGCTTGAACTGTCTGACAGAGATACAGATGCAGTACAAGATTGGAGATTCACAGATTTACAGAACATCAATTGTAAAGAGAGGCAGAAAGCAGTTGTACCAAATTTAAGATTACCCAAAACACTGATTTTCTATAAAACATTTTGACTGTTCTTACTTAAACAACATTTCAGTGTATTACTAATGTGGGAAGTCAAAACCATAGAACTGCCAAAGTTGACCATTGTCAGATTTATTTTATTGTTTTCCTAAATTATTGAAATTGGATGGTTTTACCTGCAGAGGAGTCTGTTTTCATCCTTGTTGACACTGTGTATTGAGGCGTGTCTGTGGAGCTGAATGAAGAAGCTGGAGCTGGAATAACCACAGAAAAAGATTTACAGAATATACATGATTGAATAAAGATAATAAAGAGCTTATTCAACTTTACTGAATGTTGAGAATTTATATTTCAATTATCGAAACAGGAACAGAAACATGTATATGCATTATGTATGTATGAGTAATATGTTTATTTCCATTTTACATAGATGCCCACCTTTAACAGACAGCTTTACTTTAATTTGTTTGTCGGCAAACCATTTATCAATTCCACAGTAATAAACACCAGAGTCTTTGAGTGTTAGATGTCTGATGGTTACGGCGAAGGTTTTGGCATTCACAGTGAAGACCACAGAATATCTTCCAGCTGAGACGACCAGATCAGTCTTTTCAGTTTGAATCAAAACATTCTTAGAAGCACACGGATCACGGCAAAAGTACTTTGGTGTATTTGTGTATTCATCTGGAACAGGACATCTGATATCCACAGTTTGTCCTACTGTTCCCTCATAATCATTTCCAGACTTCATCAACACACCACTAAAAGCTAAAGCAAAAAACAGTTAATCTTCAATATTTGCACCAAAACATTTTACCTTCAAAATGTATCAAATTGAAAACATGCAGAGAAAAATATTTACCAATATAAAGATTCAAAATCCTCAGATGGGTTTTCATCTTCCTAATACTCCACATCCTCTTTAAACAAACAACAGCATAACACAATACAATGCAGTAAATCTACTTACTTCCTTTAATTATAATGAGAGATGAACACAACTGGAGAGAGATAGAGAGAGAGAGAGAGAGAGAGAGAGAGAGAGGGGAGGGGATTGTGACTGCACAGCAGATTTTGGTTCAGGAAGGAAATAAAGCTGGTTTGCAGCAGTGAAGCTGATACAAATACAAGTATATATTTAAAGTCACGATGACATAAAAAAGGACAAGTCTAATTTTCTACACAGTGTTGCAATATATTATCAATTATTTATCTGTGCGCCGCATTATTACTTTTCATTGGCACTGCTAAACTTTAATCAAAAACATTGAAGGTGGGGTGCCAGCTGTTGTACAAATGCTTCATCTAGGCTACGACTTCTACAAGTTGTTGAATAAAGCAAAAATTGATGTTGACATTACTTATTGAGTGTTTATGCTGCATGTTCTTTCCTATCTTTGCATCATCCACAATGTCTTCATATGGCATAAAGATAATGATCAACTTGTTTTAAATGAAAAGCATGTGTTTTGTTTTCAGTTTGTTGTGCATATTGATTTTTCTGCCCCCTTGTGGTTAAAGACATCTTATCAAGAGACCCCATAGAGACAGATCGCATTTAGGCCATGACTACACCAGGGGAAAACAATCAGACCCTCTCTGTTGACTTAATTGTCATTTCTAACTTATAACAAAAACAGAACAATGCCTAAGAGCTGCTGTGTGGCAATGTGTACAGTAAACAAGCTAAAACACTAAGTTTTTATAAGTTTCTGAACCGTAAAAGCCAGAAATTACAAGGAAATTAAAATTCATAGTCAATGGAGAGGGAAGGATTTTTTCCCCCTCCGTTGGATGAGGTTTTTAGATTATGACAAGTGTCGCTCTGTCTATCCAACACAAATAAAAACAGTTAAAGGTCCAGTTTATGAAATTAAGTGGCATCTAGCGGTAAGGATGCGAAGCATTACTGTGGATAACACGGGATTAAGATGTCATCTTGTTTTCGCTTCTTCCCCGAAGAAGACAACAAACCAGGGAGAAATACATCTAGTATCTGTCAACTTCAGAAACGGCAATACAATACTTTTTAAGTGACATCTTGTTTATTAAAATGTTTATCACAATTAAAAACTGATGCAAATTACAATCTTTCAAATTGCTACAAAAAACATCTTAATCTTGTTTGTAGAATATAGGAATAATGTAACAAATGCTTGTCATGGATTTGATATCTTATTTTAATGAGAGATAGCTTCAGAAAAGCAGTGTGTTGCATTAAAAAAACTAATCACAAGGTCAAACAAACCTCCTGATAAAAATGAACACATCATTACATATATATTCATTATGACAGACTGTAAATCCCAAGATCTCATCTAGATCCAAAACAGTGTCTTTGTGTCATAAAACTCAACCTCACTGAATTACTGTCAGTCCAAGAAAAATAAATCACACTCAGCTGGTTAAGTGGACAACTTGGTGTATCCCACCTTAGATATTTAGATGAACAACAATGATTTTCAAGATAATGGGTCTCTTAAGGTTCCAGGGTATTCCAAGGGCATATGCTATTTCAGACGCTTGGGGATCTCAACCTGAGAGAGACAAAAAAGAATGTGTATCAAAAAAATGGAAAACACAAATATCACTTTGTGCTATCTTAAAATTAGACTTAACATCTGATTTCAGACCCCTCATTCTTCTAAATTTTCCAGTAAGTGTTAAAGACAGTAATGACTTATAAACAATCTGATATTGACTGTGGCTGATGTGATCTTTTACCTTTTTGAGAGTGTTCATGCCGCAGTTTCTGATAGAGTCCAGCAGCTGATCTCTAGAGTTCCTCTCTTTGTGTCTGACAGTTGTACCACTGTCCTGTCTCCTCTGAGAGATGGGATTCAATGACCTCTTCAAGGCCTGGACGTCTAAAGCTGGTCCGGGAGGTGGTGGAGGGGGGACATGTCTACTTCCTGTTGGCCCTTCCTTCTTCCTCGTCACTTCAGAGGAAAGCGGTTTAGGTGGAGACTTCGCGGATGGCGCTTTTGTAGTTTGCTGAACAGAGGTTAATTTAGACATCGCAGCAAATTTTGAGCTTTTCTTCTCACTGTGGGAGATTGACGTTAACATTTTTGGCTTATCATGCAAGCTCTTCTTATCTTCACTTGGGGCTTTGTGAGAGGAGTCGCTGTCCTGTCTGGAGACTTTCTTCGCCTCTAGCCGTTCTTGCCGCTTCCTGTCCATGTTTCGGCTCAAGATGTTCGTCATGGTCATCCTGGGACCGGCCAGCTCAAAGTGATATCCCAGCTTCACTAGAGAAGAGTTGTCACGCAACACTTTGGTCATCTCCATCTCCGTCTTCCCTCCGCAGATGTGTCTCTGGTTATGAAATCTCAGCTCCTTGAGCGTTTTGTTGAGCTGGAGAGAGTTGATAATGGACAAGATGCCTTTGCCTGTTAAATGGTTGGAGTCGAGATTGATGCAAGTCAGGGTGGAGTTATCACGTAGGGTTTTAGCAATGGCGAAAGCAACGTGATCGTCCGCTCTGGTGTTGGCGAGGGAGAAGGTTTTGATGTGAGTGTTGCTACGAAGACCTTCTGCAAACTGTCTCAGAGTGTCTGTCTTTATGGCATCTGAATTATTGACGTTGACCTCGGTTAGTTCAGGGTCGTCACTGCGAACTTGTTCCAGAAGGTCATCAAACATGCTAGAGCCAGTGTCACTGTCCATATCAGCATCTTCACTTAAAGACTCTTCATCATCTGTTACTGAACAGTCTTCACTCTTCGAGACATTATGGTTGGAATTTGTAGATATCTTCTTGTTTGTGTTATCTGACTGTTTGACTTGTTCTTTTGATTTGTCAAACATCTTTTCTTCTTTCTTTGATTCGCTCTCTTTCTGAGATCTGGATAACTTTCTCTGTGTAAGATGTTTATCATCATCCTTTATTTTGCTCTTCTCCTCTGTTTCTTTTTGGTTCATCCAGTCTCTTGCTCTGCTGTTTTTTTGCTCCTCTAGTGCTTTGGTTCTGCTTTCTTCTCTTTTCTTGATATCCGCCTTGTTGTCTTTTTCTTTAAGGTTCTCATTGTCTTTATCCTGCAGTTTGGAGACGAACCCTCTAATTTTTGAGTTCTCGCTCCCCTTTCTTTCTTCCTTCTTCTCCTGTTCTTTCTTCTCCTCTTTTTTATCTTGCAGTTTGGAAATAAGCTCCAGAGTCTTGCTGGTTCCCCTCTCTTTTCTAGAACCTTCTCTTTCTTTCAGTTCTGATCCACCCACTGTCTTTTCATCTTTTTCTTTCTCCTCTCTTTCCGTGTTCTTCTCTTTTTTGTCAGAAGGATCTTTGGAGACATTATCTGTTTGTCTTGCTTTCTCATTGTCGTTGTTTTCAGTGGGTGGTTCACTTGCAGCTTTTCGGCTCTCTGAGTCGGGAGGGTCGCAGCTCTGTGACCTGGAAAACTCTCTGCTCCTCATCCGATGGAGTCGATCTCTCCTTCGGCCCTCCCCTCTTGTGTCTCCCTTTGACATACAACACAGAAGAGACACATCAGTTGCTTGTACGGTCCATAAGAAAATTGTAACGATTAGATTTTCTTATTTTAAGAAACTTACAAACTTATTTCAAAGGAGACAAGCAGGAAACTTGTACTTGGTCTCCATTTAATCGCATCGCTGTCTCTGATTGATTATTGTGCCTGAATATTGCATTTCTCTTTTCATTACAGCTGTGATCTAATGTTTGGCATTTTAATAATAATGTTGACATTTACTTTCATTTTGATGTAATTAATTATAAAGAACAACATTGTCCTTTAAATAATAGCGACATGAAAGGAAACGTACTGTGTGTAGAATGATTACAGGCAATCGCTGCAGCCAGCTGAATCTAGTGAGTTATTTTTAGTGTCCATTAAGAGGCAATGAGCATGCTCTGTAGATTTGTGTGCTATTGTTTTAAGAAGTCTTAAAACTCTCAGATGTGCCCTTATAAGGCAGCAAAGGGAGGAACACATTCAGGTCTGGAATGCCACCCTTAACAGTTCCAAAGCATCTGACTCGCTCCAAAGCTTCGCTGAGGCTCAGTTTAAAGAAAACAGATTCACAAATCGCTTGAATAAATTACAGCACTTACTGAGTACTGCAAAACACGCAGGACATACATTTTTTTCATGGCTGAATAAATGTGGGAGTGACAATATTTTTAATGCTGCAAGAAAGCCAGATATCAGATAGAATCAGATATGCGAATGCCAAACATGATGTTGCACCTGCAAAAACTTCGCAATGGAATCAGAAATGCCCTTTGTATGGATGCACTGATACTCTTATGTCCTACAAACCACTGATAAACATCAAAGATAAACTGCAAACTGTGAACCGATGTTTAAAAGGGCGACAATGTTACTTGGCAACTTGGTGTGTGTTCTGTTGCCTGCTGAACATATTTCTAACAAACACAGTGTCTCAGTAGAGTTTAAATGTAGTTTAAGGCCCCTTGAGTGTGTATCACATTACTAGAACTTCATTAGCACCTGTTTAATCCTGTTAAACACAACTACTACTTTTTAACTAGCAATAGAAACTGACCATCTGTTCTGCTCTGTTATCTGAACACTCCAGCTTTCCTGCTAACTCTCAAAGTGCCCTGTTTTATATTAATTTTAGATTTGTTTGGGAAAGTGTACGTCAAAGGTTTTAATCATAAGAGTGGTATTATAATTTTTAAGTTTACATTGGGCTCAAACAAATAATAATAATAGAAATAAACTTCCAGCCACCAACGGGAAATAATATTGTGTTTATACCAGCAAGCAGTAAACAAAGCATTATGCTGAAAGTTGATTAAAGGGATAGTTCACCCACAAATCATCTTTTACTAACCAAAATGTCATCGCAAACATGTATGACTTTCCCCACTAAAAAAGATATTTCAACATCATGACTTCAGTTGTATTGACACAAAACCACTGAGACATTTCTCAAGATATCTTCTTTTTTGTTCCCCAGAAGAAACAGTCATTTACAGGTTTTGAATGACATGAGGGTAAATCAACGGCAAAATTTTCATTTAGTGGTGTAATATCCCTTTAAGACTTTTGGATAAGGAAAATTATAAACACAGCTTTCATTTTTTTACTCATGCAAAAACATCCCAAATAAGGGTTTACGCACAGGACTGCACTTGTATTTATAGATATCAAATTGTGCTTTTACATTTTTGGGGTTAAAGCAGCTTTCATGCAGACTTGGCACAGTATGTCCAGCACAGAAAAAACCTCCAAGCAACAGGGTCCATCAGTGCTGATGTTGACATTATGGGGTCCCTCAGTGGCCAACGTGCCTGCAGCAAACCAGGAGTTGATATGTCCAACCATGACATGTCAGTAATGCAGACCACACTGAATTACAGGAATCTCAGTGTGCATGATGGACCTAAATAATGCATTCAGTGTGTCCACAGGTCTGTATAAACATTTCACAATATGATCAGTATCTAAACAGCAACAAATACAACCAATGATGAATTCGCCTCCATGTTCAACCTTTTGAAGTTTTACTGATAAATAAGGGATACAAATCTATTAGGGTGTGCTATTTGCAAATCTGACAAATTACAGGCATAGTTCAACCAAAAATGAAAATGATTTCACCATTTACTACAGAATACAAAGTTTAAAAGACTTTGGTATCCAAACAACTTCCCTTAAGACATAAATTCATTTTAGGCGTAATCTACGTCTTTGTTTGGAAACATCTTATGAACACCCTAAGTAAACATCAACTCGCAGTATTGGAGTTATTAATATATCAATAAAAAGAAAGTATATTAAGTATAACATTAATACATAAATGCAATTGTTTTCAACCGAAATATTTAAAAGGTCAATTAAATGCATCAGTGATTGAGTGTGTTATGAATTGGAGCATATCACCTCTACGCTCAGCTCTCTGCGGATCAATCTCTTGGTCTGCCGCTCGCAGTAGTCCAGCATGGCCCCTCTATCATACCCTCTGGACGGCACTTTGTCCGTCTGGTTCCGCTGACGGAGCCCCACCGGTACATGCGGGTCCGGGTCGATGTACACGAGCTCCTGCTCTAGCTCCTCTACCTCCTCCGGCGAGAGAGTCGCGAGGAGCAGCTCCGTGTCCGAATCATCGCTCCCCTGTTCTCCTGAGAGAGACATCACTAGAAATATATACTAAGTTTGGTTTGGTTGAGGAAAATCCAGCTGACTAAACTCGAAGAGTGGCCGTTTCCTTCACGATTATAAGTTCATGATGAACGGAGCACAGAGGGTCTCGCTCTCCGAGCTCAATTTAAGCTCGTGCGCCAGGACGCATTCCGCACGCTTCTTCATATCTGCGTGACTAAATACAGTCTGAGCGCGTGCACGAATGTACACACTGATAAAAGTGAATAGTGGAAAAGGAGGAACTTAAACAAAGTTTTCTGTTTTGTGTTACGGTTATGATAAATGCTGGACAAAAGAGTTTGGAAAAACAAAAATTGATGATTATGCAATAGAAGACAGTAAAGCCACTTGCACCATGATCACTATAAAAAAAACAGAATAGACTCATTTTGATATTAGAACAAAGAGTTTTATTCCACACTATAAACTGGGACATTTTTTTAACAAGCTGGTTAAACCCACACACTCTGACAACCAACCCCCCACCCACCCTCACCCCTTTAAAACGGCATGAGCAGGTTTTGTGGCAGTTCATTACACTCATCGCTCTGCTACAAATATGACATTTGTGTGTCTGTCACGTATCCTGAATATTTGCCCACCAACTCCAAAATCACCAACACAACTATAACCGCCGAAACCTCGTTTACTTACAAACAACGTTATTGCTCGATAAATAAAACTAATCTACAAAGAAAAAAGACAACACAACGGAGATATTCCCAGATGCCGGTGTACTGAAACGGCAGGTTTCCAAAAAATAATTTCTCTGTATTTATTATTTATTTATTGTATTTGGTGAAAACTGTTTGTTTGCCCCGTGTCGTTTCTGGCTGCGCATGCAGAAGAGACTACTCTTTTTTTGGTTTAATCAGAGCGTCTCTCCTCCACGCCAGAAAGCGACACAAGCACAAACCCATGCACCACTATATTCATTCAGCATTTAGCATATCATGTTTTTGACAATCACAAACAGATCGACAGAAGGAAAAAGCTGTAAAAATACAAAAAGTGACCAAATAGTATCATTCAGGACAACAGAGTCCAACGAAATAAGTAAAATAGCACCGTTGTTACAAAGGTCAGAGGTCATGGGTTATGAAACGAGGGAAGGTCAGTTATACAGCCAGGAGAAGGGATGGAGGAAGGGTGTTAGGAGAGCGTTTCACTTCCGGCGGCCCGTGTTGCTTGTGCTGCAGGTCACACACATGTAATCTTCCTCAGCGGCGAGTTCTGCTGACACCCCCACACATATCATGTGGAACCACTGGTTACAGCAGTCGCACTGCACCCAGTTCACCTGCAACAGAGAGAGAATATAGTCAAAACCCATTTTATCACACAAACACACGCACGTACTTGTTCCATTCATTCACTCACTTCTTCTCCTTCTGGCTGGAGGCAGTTCTCTGCCGGACACAGAGTCATATCTTCCTCTGAGTCTTCTGATTGAGAAACATCTGACGCTGAGAGCGACGCCGCCTTCCTCTCTCTCCTCTTCTCTGTGCCTATTCGCTGCTTCTTGCTTTTAGGCTTCATCCCTCTGTCCCTGATTTCGGCCTCGTCTCTGTTCATTCGTCGCTTAGCTTTCTTTTCTGCTGAAGTGATTGCATCTCTCTGCAGAAGAGAGAGGGAAAAGAACAGATTTATATTTTCCTCTTGATCAGTTCGATAAGCCAGGAATAAGGAACAGTTCACCCAAAAAGGAAAATCCTGGCTTCATTTACTCACCCTCAAGTTGTAAAAATGTTTTTATTCTAATGAACGTAGAGAAAAATATCTGGAAGAATGCTTTAAACCAAACTGTTTTTGGTCACCATTGACTAACATAGTAGGAAAATCTGCTTTATACATTTCTTTGTTCTATTGAACAAAAAGAAGATATTTTGAAGAATGTAGAAAAGCAAACAGTTCTGGGGGACTTTTGACTACCATTGTCATTTTCCCACTATGGTAGTCAACGGTGACCAAGAACTGTTTGGTTAAAAGCATTCTTTCATATATCTTTCTCTGTGTTCATCAGAATAAAGAAATGTATACAGATTTGGAGGGTGAGTAAATGAAGACAGAATTTTAATTTTTGGGTGAACTATCCCTTTAAGGTAGGTAAGTAAGGAAGTTACCTTTGTCTGTGGTGAGGAGGAGTGTTTTTGAGTGAGGTAGGCTGTGTGTTCTGTGTGGGGAGTTTTTATGGTCGGGGGACCGGACAGCAGAAGTCTGTAGAGCTGTTGAGTTTCAGGTAGAGAAACCTGTAGAAGCAAGCCCTCCACCATAAGCTCCTCGAACTCCTTACTGAGACCTGGAACACACACAGAAGTATCATTTAAAAACAATCTTCAACTTTGGATCTCTGGAAATATGACAGTGTGTATTTATGTGAGAATAATACACACCCTGGAGAGGGATACATCGCTGCTCTGTGTAAAACACAGTCTGCTCCTGCCCAGAAACGCTCCAATCCTGACACCGGAATGGAGACCCACATGACTGCTACAACAACAGCAAAATTTATTCTTAATTGATTGGAACACACAGTCAACACATCTGAAATTATTTTACATAACAGCAAAACCAAATCTTTAATGATTCTCACCGCTTCCAACAAAAAGGACATTACTCTGCCTACAGTACTTTGTTTAAGTGATATAATAACTGACCTTCCTGTTGTGCCCTGTGGTCCGATGGACGCCGTGTGTAGGTGAAGCTCCTCTGCATTCCTGAGAAAGGTTGTGAGATTCGATGAGCCCTCGCGCTCGCCGCTGCCAACTTACAGCACGTTCGATCATGTAACGTATTGCGTCACCCTCTGGGAGCCGCACACGAATTCGCTGTAGGCATGATAAGAGGGAGGTGATCTTGTCCAGGGGGGGCTTTGTCGACCGTAGGCATAACGGACACAGCCACGGTTCTGTGGCACGGGGATCAGCTGGCCCGCGCACGCAGACGCTGTGGAAAGCATCTCGACACAGCTCACACTGTAACATGGCACCCATGGCCGGCTGCTGACAGATGCACACTTTGAGAGCGGCACAGTCCGCCGTAGGGAGGAGCTTCGATTCGTTAGCTGCACGAAGAGAGCAAAGCGACTCCAACTCTTTTAAACGTACTTCAGCCAGCGTAAACATCTGAAAAAAGAAAAATATGCAGTAAGAAGATGTATTTTGCGTTGTCAGAAGTATTCATGTTGCGTACTATGTAGTGCACTCACAGCAGAGGCAGAGTCTTTGCTGTCTGTAAGTGCTCTCTCCACATCACTCATGCTGTCTAGCTTCACAAGCTTCTTTTTCCCTGATGATGCACACTCGCCTTTAGCCTTCTTCATTTTCTTTTTTAAAGTGCCGCCCGCTTCCCATCTGGGACATAACACCTGCAAAGGTGTCAAAAAAACATTAATTTAACTCAAAAACAACAACTTATTTATAAAAAAGTGAAAAACAGTACGTAATCTCTATATAGCTCATAAAGACCTTACAAGTCAATACTTCTTGCCGACCACTAAACTACTATTAAAACTATTAGCCAACACTGAAATATACTCATATTAAAGGTCCAATGTATGAAATTTATCTGCATCTAGACATAGCTCATTCTAATGTAATAAAAACATAATCCTTCATTATGTAAGGTCTTTATACACCTCCGAAGACATAGTTATGTATATTAAATTGCATCTCTGTAAATATATCCTCCAAAATATTACACATTGGACCTCATAAACTCTTACAGTTAAAACAATCCACCCCAAAATATTAAGTGATATCAAACCTGGCATGCAAGCATGAATAAGATAGGATTTATGTTCGTAAAATACTCTCATTGTACTTTTATAGCATACTTTCAGTTTCATGTTCCTTGAATTAAAGTAAGTCATACCGGTTTGAATTGACGTAAACAACAACAAAGGATTAACACATCTTTATTCCTGGATAAATGATCATTTGTCCAGTCTTACCTCCAATAAAGTGAAGGGGGAGTTTTTGATGAGGAAGGTTTTGGCCGCCGACTCCTTCCAGTTCTGCACCTCTGATACCAGATGCTCCAGTTGTTCCAGAGGCTCCAGTCGTACTGGGATAGCATGAGCCCTCAAAACCATATCAGAGAGCGAGCCTAGAACTGGAATCTGACCTCCCACCTGCCAACACAAACACAAAACATGTACGTTCATATTACCTGACAAGAATATCACTGACCATTTGTGAACAGTATAGTGTATAGTGGGCATACTTTCTTTAATGCGGAGTGTACCTGTAAATCACCAGCTTCCTGGAGCCATTCTTTAGCCCTGTTGACTGTGTCCTGCAGTAGGAGGCAGTTTGGCAGGTATGCAGGTACTCCATCCACCTGAGTCAGCTGGGAACAGAGCGTTTCCAAACTTTCTGGAGGCCTAAAAAAAAGAAAACTTACATATTAACAAATACAATTTGGCTCATTATAGAATCATTCTTGTGCCCTCTGCAGGTACTAAACATGCAGTGCATGTGTTGAACTGGACTCATAGAATGACCGGATGTCCATATGTTGCTAAACAGGTGCAATTCCTCGGCTGTTGCACGTGTGAACACCTCTATTATTAACACCTTTGATCTTTGCATAAACCCCTCAAGTTTGATTCGAAAAGACTGTGACACTGTTATAGATGTGCATTTGCCTACTCAATGCTGCCCTCACCTGGCTTTGAGCAGTGCTTGCGCTTTTTCCTCCAGCTCCTCTGAGATCGTGAGCAGTTCCTGCAGACAAGCCATTGTGCGTTCGATTGAAGGGTGAGGCGTCAGTCCGACCCCTCTATCGATCAGCCGACGCATGTTATCCAAAGAGAGACCGCATGGGTTGGTCATCGGATCTTCTGCCTGCCGAACCTCAGATAGCCAGCGCGTCTGCTCCAAACGCTCCCGTAACAGCGGCAGTTCCGGAAGAACCACGTCAAACTGAGAGCCCTCCTCCAGCAATGACTCGATCTCGCTGACCGCCTCTGCGCTAACTTCATCAGACAGAAGCTTCTCACTGTGCTGCTGGAAATCCTCGATCTTGTTCAGCAGCTCCTGAACGAGAGAAAAATGGCATAAGATGTATGTAAATGATCTTTCGGTGTCAGTTCTGCGTTTCATCTTTTATGTTCTTGTTCGTGTGTGTAAGTCACCTTCAGAAGCGGTGCCTGCGTAAGGCTGCAGGGAAGGTTATAGAGTTGGCGAACAAATGACCTCATTTCCTCCACGGAGAGCTGATTAGGAGATTTTCCTCCACCTGTGCGGTACCTACAGGCAGATGACAGAGTACAGACATAAACACACAGGCACATAGAAATTTGTCAAATTTACATTTCACATGTGTGTCAACCAAACCAAAACACTGTTAGCAAAAAGATGAAGCCCAGCACACAAAATATAAATAAATATTTATGTGTGCTTTGTATGCGATTCGTAACCTTGTATGCGAGTGTATCTGTACCTAGTCTGTCTCTTGCCGTTAAGCAGTTGCTGGGCAACAGACGAGCATTTCTCAGCATCTTGAGTGAACAGTCTTAGCTGACGTAACAGATCGTTCTCTGGAAAAGATTTCTCATCTGATTCCTCCAGAAGCGTGTGAAACACTGAGACATCTACAGTGAAAGAGAGTGGGATCAGTGAGACCAAACAGCTCATATTCCTAAACTGGACTGAAGAAGTCCAGATGAACAAAACCTCAGCTAATGTGTCTGAATATGTTCAGATGGAAACTCACTGCGTTTCTTGTCTAGCTTGGCCCCAATGACTTCTGTAACTCTCAATGCCCATTCATCATAAGACTCCGCCCTCTGTTTCACAGCGTTCATCATGGGGTATAGGTCATCCAGTGTAAAACGGTAACTGTGTGGTTGAGTATTACACAGTTTGAGACATTCACCAGAAGTTCTCTTAAGAACACTATACTTTCTACATTTCACTTTCCACCCGAAAGGAATCGAATGTGCAGAATTCAGGACTCACTTGAGTGTGTAGTTGGAGATGGGGCAGGAGCAGAGGTCGTGGGCGTGGTGCAGACACACCTGGACTCCTGGTCTGCAGGGACAGGTGAGAGCAGACAGGTAACAGGTGGTGCGACACTTCACGCACTGTCTCTCATCATCTGCCAGCAAGTCATATTGGAACAATTCACAGTTGGCCACCCCCTGGAGACAGATGGGTTAACAAAAATCAAGTAGAGAAAACAACATACATATATTTAATCTTATAGAATCAGACTTTGCTAGCATCTCTATCAAAATGGTTCGGATTAAGGTTTTTTAAGTTGCCACTGATGCTGTACATTTCACACTCACCAGCTTCCGGACTTGGTCACGCATCTCTCTCTCCTCTTTGATCATGAGCTGCATGTCCTTCTGTGCGGCTGACGCCAGAACCACATCCAGGCTGTTGGCCTTCATGGCCATATTACACACCATCTCATCATGAGAGAACACGCAGTACCGATGCAGCAGACGGTAGTGATCCACACACTGACGGCCCAGTCCCATCTGATCACAACACAATAACATACAACAGCATAAACAGATTACAGAACAAGGCTTTCACAGGATTACATGTAAATATACATCTGAACAGCACTTTCAATAAGAGACCAAGCAAAGAAAATTACAGTATTAACAAACAGTTTGACTAAGGAATTCAGGCTCACCCAATCCACTGTGCAAAAGTTCACAGCTTCTGCAAAGTTAAAGCCCTGATTGAAGCCGCTATGATAAGCTCTTGGGAAAGTGATGACAAACTCTCCCGCACACTGATTGGTTCTGTAAATCTGAACGTGAAGGAACGTTTTTCAGAAGACATTCATACAAAACTTCTTTCACATGTGTCCCTTTAAGCATTTAATAAAATGTGAGTAAAATAAATACATTGAAATAAAAAAAACAGGAAAATAAAACATTACGTGTGTGTGGGCTCATAATGTTACTCACTGGTACTCCGTGGGCCATGAGTGTATTAGGGTTCATGATTGTGACGAGCTGGTGGAGGAGGTCTGGCTGAGATTCAAAGAGTTCTGGAGCAAGTTTCTTCATCACTGCTTCCAGCTGGTTAGCAGCAAAACCAGGAGCACCATACCAGGTCTTTGGTTCGCCCCTAACACACACACAAACATAAGCAGAAACACACAATCAGGGTCTCTATCGTTGCATATTGCCCCTAAAACGTTCACATTCACTGAAATAACAATTAATAACTGAATTACAATCCTTGCTACAAACATAAAATGCTCATTACCAATGCAGGTAGTTGATGGAGTAGCTCCAGTGGTCCTCAATGTGCCAGCAGAAAGAAGAGAAGCACATGCCCACATAGAGCCATGGCAGGGTCATGCCGCAGATATCTGCGGTGACGTGGGTAAGCACTGATGGTGTCATCATGGCCATGTTATTCAGGTTCCACCCGCACTGAATGTATTTCTAAAACCAATGACAGGACAAATGAATATCATCAATGTTGAGAGAACCAGGAAACTCAATCCACAATGCAGTCTATAGAATCTATTTCCTCTGAACTTGTCAGATCCACAGAACAGTATTTGTACAGACACAAGGAAGTACAACTTTTGGATTTAGAAACAGAGACAATGTTACTCACTCTAAGTAACATCTTAAAGGGGTCATATGGCGCAAATACATGTTTTTCTGTTTCTTTGGTGTGTTATAAGTTGCCAATGCATGTATTAGATACGTAAGATTACAAAAAATAAAGTGTCGGACCAAACGTTGCATTCCATCTAAAAGCGAAGCCTCACCCGGACCTGTTTGAAACGTCTCGTCTAACCACACCCCCACAACGTCAGTTTGTGGATTGATTTGACTAAGACTGCCCAAATGTATACGCAAATAGGGCGGGTGTACCTGTCAGTACTATTGCTTTGGAACCTGATGTTCCATATATGGTAAGAGGCGTTACATTTTTGTCACAAGCTTGCAGAATTCGACCAATTACTATGCACTGGTTAATTTAGCACACCTTGCTTTTCAGAGAGATGAACTTTGGAAAAAGCACATTTTAAAGAGGATATACGAAAGTGCATAGCATTTTTCTTAATTATTTTCTGTTTAAGTGCTATAATCGGGTCCCCAGTGCATCAAGCAACCCAGAAAACGTGAAAATAAAGTTCCCAGTAACACTGTTTTGGCAAATCTTTCTCTACAAGCATGTGAGAAATCGAGCCATTCAGATTTCATTCCTGATGTGACGTAGACGCAGGCTCTTATTATAATATTACCGCCCCTTAATCTACACAATTCCACCCACAGCGGTGTACATGATGCCATGGCTAAAGTTCCTCGACAGCATGCAATGTAGTCGCTGCACAGAGTCCATCCTAGGAAGAGACAGGAGTGGATTTATTTTAATTTAAGTGGAAATCCCTCAGAAACCATAAGTAACAACCTGCTTGTTTGCGCAAATCACTTCAAGCCGGAGTACTTTATCAATCTGGGACAGTACAAGCAGGATTAGCTTCAAAGTTGTTCCTCAAAAGGGATCAAGACAAACTGAACGAGACAAAGCTGCCGATGTAGGTAATATTTCTCAAAAGTCTGAATTGAGGAGGATAACATTAGCATACGATAGCGAAGGAAGCTAAGTCAGTCACGGGCTAAATAGAACATTCAAAGACATTGTTAAACTTACTCTATATTTATATGTTATTTGGCAAATGGGCACTTGGAGATTAGCTGTATGTATGTTAATACATTGTGTGCGTTAATATGTTCAGCTGCGGCAAGCTCTTTGTTTTGCTAATGAACGGGCGAACACTGCAAGTTAGTTTCATTTTAAACATCTTAAATCATTCGCTCTTAGGCTGAAAAAATCTGTCACAGCATACTAGTTATGCCCTCTCGTTGCATGTGTAATGACAATGACAATGACAAGTACTAAAATCCACGTAATTCCGCTGAGATCAGGGAAGCATACACGCACAACGATTTTTTACTCTCCGGACGAATGATTTTAGACTATTAAAGCGAAACTAACCGCTGAGGAGTCCAGGAAACATCATTTAGCTAAACGATTGCCATGGCAGTACTACACGTGTTGTGTTGACACATCTGATTGAAGGGGGGTGGGGTGTGCTGTAACTCATTATCATTTAAAGAGACATGCACCAAAACGGGTTGCTGTGAGCAAAGCAGTTTCTGACTAGGCAAATTGGGTTTTGTTTACACCACCATTGAATGTTTTTAAGGAAAATATGTTCCAGAAATGTCATTTTGACCCTAATAAATCATACCAATTTGTTGAAAGTTCTCATTTAACGAGTCCTTTAAATCCTGTATACACATTGCATTACATCTAAAACAAACGATTATATTCTTTTTAGCCTTGTCATATGACCCCTTTAAAATTCCTCATATTCTGTTTGTACCTCATCATGCGGCGCAACCTTAAACTTTCCGCCGTTGATTGGAAAACCGCTTCCGAATTCTTTCGAGGCAATGTCAGCCCCATATTCCACTGTCACATCCTCTTCAATGGTGCCGACCAATCGCCAAAACTCTTTTTCAACAAGCTCGGTGGGCACCATCTGAAACACACCAAAATGAAAGCCTTTAATATTGTCTTTTATATTGAATATAGCCTTTTATATTGAGGCCAATTCTGTAATTGTAAATCTATTATACATGAGTCTCAGGGATACATACATGAACAGGCATGTTGAAATAGTCTGACTTGAAGGAGTCAGCCATTTCCCCAAACGCTTTGAGAGAATAGTCCCTGTATGCTTGCTCGAAGCCAAATGCCTCCTGAGGTTTACCGCACTCCTGCAGAAACACACAAATAATGATTCAAACGTCTGAAACAAAGCCTGGACTGGATCAGCTTCTGGTTTTCTTCTCTTTAAACGATGAACACACATTGTCAGTTTTGTGAACATCTGTTCAACTCACCTGAGCCAGACATTTAGGGCACCTCCAATCCCCTTTAGGAACATCGCAGAGGGGCGGGATCAAGCAGAAGGTGTGATAACTGTCATCACAACCGTCGCATAGCAACAACCTATCTTCATCATTTCCTTTTCCACACACTAAACACACATACATGTCCACCTACAAAGAGAGAAAGAGGACTGCAATATTGTGCCACATTTGTGTAGGCCATGCTTTTAAAATGTCAACTGAATTATTGACAGCAGCAGAAGAAATTATGCTAATGCCTTTTCAAATATTTTGACACTAGTCAGTATCTGTTTACACTCATTTAATTGTAAAGCGACTATCTTTACATTAATATCCCATCAGGACATTCATTTATTTCACGCATGAACCGGGCCCAAGCAGAAGCAAAGTTAAAATCAGATGTGTTTATTTCATTTTTAGCATTAACAACACAACCAAAAACAGCACTTTAGACATCATTACTTAAGAATATATAGTCAGAACATTTGAATAAGATCAACAGAACCTTTGTGTTCCCAGAGTTCTGACGTCATCTTATTTACATGTGACAGAAACCTTAGCATAACATACATTTAAATATGAGAGCGAGAGAGAGAAATTGAAAGAGAAAGAAAAAAAAGAAAGAACTTACTATGTTGCTGACTGGAGGAAGAGGGATGTTTTTCTTGTAGCGCGATTTGGTTTTCTCTGGCTCAGGAATCAGCTCTTTAATTTCAACAGGTTCCTGCTTCACCTGTATAGGGATCTCCTTCTCTAAAACACACATTTGTACACATTTTTGTACTTTACATACACTGACTAACAAAGCTATTTGAATCGCGTGTTTAGTTGACTACAGATATTCAGAGTTGATGAGTCATGTGAGGTCACCAGAGGAAGAGACAGAGGAAGCTGCTTACCTGGTTCAGGCTTGGCAACGAAAGAACCCATCCTCCTCCTGAGATTGGGCCTGTTGTCACACCCCTCAACTTCCTCTGACTTAATACAAGCAGACTAAAACAGAAAAAAAAACACATCAGACAATGAGCCTAAAGAAAAGTGTTATATGTTAACTTTCACTGGAGAATAGAGTTTGTGTTTTTTAAAACACACCTCTGTTTTCATCCTCTTGGCTCTTCTAGCAGGTGCGCCGCTTGTGTCACTGGGTGGCATATGAATGTTTTGCCTCTGCAGTAGGTCGTGGGGTTTGTACTCTTTATCTCCGCTGCCACTGACATCATCAAGTGATGGTTTCTCCACACACTGAAGAGAAAGAACCAAAAAACGGTTAATTTGAAAATATTTGAGAAATAGTTTGCACAGAAATATACATTTTGCCATTTAATTGCCCAAAATGATGACATCAAATCAGAATGACTTTCTATTGTTATATACAAGAGAACTCTCTTCTACAGTGGGAATGAGGTTCAGCAGAAAACACTCTTTTCATCTTAAAATATTTTAGTCCGTACCTCAAGTTATTTTATGGCTTTATTATCACATTAATTGTATATACTACTATTATTGTGTTTTTTTATGCACGACATCATTTTATGAAAAAGACCACAGTGAAAGTCATGGGTTTGGAAAAATGGCTGAATAAAAAAAAAACAGATTTAAAAGTAATTTGTGTTTGTTTATAAAATAAAAATAAAGTAAGAAATTTAAACATTTTTTTCTTTGCGTTTTTAAAAGGTTTCATATATACACAGCACCATTGTCTAAGTGATCTGCATTTACTTGAATTCACAAAAATAAGTAAATACTGAGAGTGAGACCTGTTTTCAAAGTCCCCAATTATGTAAATAAATGGCAAAAAGTACTAAAAGTTTTCAGTCTTTTAATTTAAAACGTTGTGTGAACAGCCTCGTATATTCAGAGAGCATTTTTTTTTTCAAGTTTTCAATCCCTTGAAAAGGCAAATTTAAGGGTCACTTCTGGGTTCTCCACACTTGACCAGGAAAACTGTAAAACTTCACATTCTAAAAACCCCCTCTAACATCAACCCTGCTATCACTGGTTTACACAAACACAAGCGCTAATGGGTAAATTAAAAACCATCGTAGACTGCGCCTGTGAGTCCAGACAGGCAAAAATCTTTAGCACTCCAGGATGAAAACCTGGATGATGCCTGCATCCACTATCAGATTACAGATTAGCACATAGACACTGAGATAGAGGCTATAGAAGGAGGAGACAGAACAGCTGGAGGTGTAAAGAGATTAGCGTGAACAGAAAGCAGGTCACAGCTCCGTGGGTTGAGGGGAGGAGTGGGAGGGGGAAGGGAGGAAGAAAGGATGTGGCAGAACTCAAAGAAGAAAAAACAGAGCGAAGAGTGAAAACAGAGAGTGACACAAAGACGAGAGTAGTAGGTGGAGAGTGAAAGCAACAGTTTCTCTGCAAAACAGTTGTGGGGGTTTGTTTGGGTCAGGAAAGGTTACATGCTGTCAGTCACAATAACACCAGTGAGTTTCCATTTGTCGCAAATAAAAAAGTGCATCAAAACAAAACACTGGGGTTAAACCAACAAATTTGCAAAAGCAGCAAAAGGAAAATATGTGTTATACAAGCAAACATCATAAAGAAATAAAGAATGTGAAAAAGTAAAACACAAAGAGCGCCATGAGTATTACAGATTCCACATATTTTAAATGTTAAAATTCCCAATCTTTATATTTTAGTCTGAAGGACAATGGGAAGTATCGAGGCCCACAGAAACGATTTGAATGACATCACATCCTGTCCAGTATTACAGTTCTGATTAGGTAATGGGGAAGGTTGAAACATACCTCCTCCATCACTGGAGGTGCCCCAAAACGTGCCAGTTTGGCTGCGAGTTCAGGAGCCTGATGTAGAAAAGAGCACTACACATTATAGAGAAATTTGCATTGACCTTTGGGTCAAAGGAGTCAGTCATTGGAAAGAAAGTTATTGGTTAGGCTCCAAATGTATGCTCATATTTAATTTCTTGCATATTATACTTTTTATTGTTATTTCAAATAATGTCTAATTGACAGGAGGAGGCTTCAAAATGACCCTGTTGATGTTTTCGTCTGTGGACGAAAGGAAGCAGCCTAAAAAGTGTATTAAAGGGTTAAAGATCAGGATTAATTAAAGGGATACTTCCCCCAAAAATAACAATTCTGTCATCATTTACCCACCTTAGGATTGTTACAAACCTGTGTAAATTTCTTTGTTCTGCTGAACACAAGATATTTGGAAGAATGTCAGATCTCATCCACGATTGACTCGTAGTATTAGTTTTCCCTACTATGGCAGTAAATGGGGGATGAGTTCTGACATCCTTATAGATTTCTTCTCGTGTGTTGAGAAAAACAAAGAAATTCATACAGGTTTGGAGCAATCTGAAGGTCAGTAAAGGATGACAGAATTTTCATGTTTGGGTGAAGCATCCCTTTGAAGATAAGAAAATACTGTCTCTAAAGACAAAGGAAGTCCTTAGTAGTAGCTGTGGCACAAACAGCATTAACCCTGCAAAGCGATTAGCAGTGAGAATGTAATAAAGCACACTTGATAACAACAGCCGCTGCATTCATCAACGCCAGCATACGTTATAAAACCATCTGCCTAGTCCTAATAATGCACAACCTACTACTGCCAAGCCTGAAGGCCTAGCCTTGATGTAATCTGATCCCAACCCCATCCATCTTTATTCATTCACATGCTGTGAACTTCTGCCCGGCTCCGGAAAGCTTTGTCCAGAGTGTTTTATATGTTTATATGTTGAACTTACCAGCAGGTTTGCTCCAGACTGGAAAAGGTTGTACGGGTACAAGACCCGTTCGTAATGGGCTCGCAGGTGTGACCCCACAGCTTTGCCAGGTGCAAAACCCATTGTAATGGCGATCTTTGTCCATCTCCTCTCCCTACAAACAATATCAAACCCCCCCTCATCTGCGACCAACTGAAAAAAGAAAAAAGAGATCGGGAGAGTATTAATGCCACCTGAGGCATGCAAATAATAAACACAGCATCGTAATTTCTCTGGGTTTATGGGTAAATAACCCAACCGTTACATGAATTACTCTGTGAGGTGCACTGAAATGAGTAACAGGTTTCAGATCTTCATATTAACAGGGTTCTTACATTATACGTAACAAAATGATATGCGGATGAATTGCTTTGTGGATCAGTGTAATACAGTGTAACAAACTGTCATTACACAAACTCACTCACTTTGTTGAGCTGATACAGGTCGAGAATTTTCCTCTCCACGTGAGGAATTTTGAGCATGCATCCTTGCAGTTCCCAAAACTTGGCAATCTGGTCCAAAAAGTTGAGTTTTACTCTGGTTTGAGCCTGGGGGTTGGGAAAGGGAGAAAGATGGGGGAAAGCAGAATGGAAAAAAGGAATCAGCAATATTATGAATAAGGCTGTTAATTATTAAGTATCTCAAAGGTGGTGCCGATTAATAATAGACATCTCAAAAGAACAAATTCTGCTGACAAAGGTGCAAAACACTGACCATTGACCTTACGGCACACGCAAGCACACATTTTCAGCTCAATGTTTATTTACCTCTAGTTCATTGAGTCTCTGGATTCGAGGAGTAAAATGAAGTCTGTCAACGTCGCATGCAAACGGAGGTTGCCAGTCCTAGACACACAAAGAAAAATTTACATAACCAACAAGAACAGTTTACAATTCATTTCAATATGCAACATTGTCCAGCAAAATAAAACCTGTGTGAACAATGTTGTACAGACTAGAATATTGTGCCTTACACCCAGTTAAATGTTTCACAAGAAAAAAAAATTTGTCAACAGCGAATCCACACATTAGACTGTTGAGCTGAGGTTCTATAGTTCATTACCATCAACACCAAAACCTATGACCAAAGAGGTTTATGCCCATTTTTTTCTTAAGTTTTTGTATTTATAAGCTTACAGGCACAGTCAAACAGGGTCCTTTCGAAGAGATGGGGGCCATTTCTTTTGTTTTGAGATAAGACTTTTATACTGAGGCTATTTGGGCCTTGATAAAGAGGGTCTTTAAGCACTTTTACTGTGAAATGTGAAACATTTAAGTGTGACTTTCACTAAAATGTATCTTGTCTTTTATTCATAACGTTCATTTAAATCCAACGTTGAAGACAAAAGTGTGCAAACTTCAGTGGTGCTGTGTGGTTTGTGGTCTAGAGATTCATGAACGTTTGTCTGCTTAACCAAATGTTTTTTTAGCAAGTTGAGAGTCACATCTTCACCCACACATTCAGGTCAGCCTGGTGTAGATAGCTTAACGGTGGAACTGGGGGTTTTGTTCAGCAAGCCTATCTAATAAAGCCTTTTTTGTCTGGGTTCAGCACATTGTCTTTGGAAGCTGTGTATCCATGTACTGAAAACATGGTGTTTACAACCGCGTATAAAGGGGTAAAAAAATGCAACTGTGTCTTCAGACAAGAAATTAACATTTTGATTACAGAGATCATACACCCACAAACATGATTCTGAATTTTCCTCAAGTGTTAAGTTAACTTATTTTAGCTCCTCACAAAAAGGACCCTCTCAAAACCAATCCTTTAGGTCCCGTTGGATCAAACAGGTCTGCATTCATTCATATTGTGTAATAATCATGCGATTATGTAATAAATCAGCATCAATGCTTTTCAGAAAACTAACACAAGTTTAACTGCTTTAACCTGACTAGGCAGCACAAGAAATGAATCAAGAGGAATTTTGTAGAGATATTCAAAGCCAAAGACATCACACCCTGGCTTTACATGTGCAAATATCCAACAGCAGAGATGGTGGAGATTCTTGTTTTCGCACATACGTACACATTTCAATTTGTCAAAATGTAACACAACAGTTCGCAATCTACATTTTATTTCAGATACACATAAGCTATGAACTTAAGGTGCATGCTGTGTGTATAATGTTTATACTGAATGCTGTTTAGGCATCACAGTTAGAGAAAGACACAAAATGGCCAGATGGTTCATTCACTCCAAAGCTCGCAACATGGAGGACGCGCCCGGCCCGGAGATTGCATCCATCCTTTGGGTTCGTCAATAGAATATGGGTCGAACCGAGTGTATATGAACACTTTTACATTGTGTAAATGTTTTAAAACGCGTCAGGGCCTAGGGCGCAAATGGATTTGCGGAGTCTTTGTGGTGAATAGCAAGACGAGCCCATGTGAAACCATTTTCATCACTTTAAGCCTTCGAGATCTTTTGAGGGATTTAAAAAAACTCACGAATAATGCCGTATGGATACTAATAACGTCAATACTGCGACATTTTCGTCTTGTAATCTTGTTGGAGATATTGTAGCCGTTAATCATCGCTTGTTAAATGTAATAACAGTTTCCCTTCTTCTGCGACCTCGTGCGTGAATCGCGTCACGTAGCTGCGAGTTTAATGGATTCATAGAAGAAACCTGATCAAACACAGAACCAAACCAGAACCAACGAGTTTAAAGGCCCTTCATTTCTGCTCGAGAGCGCATGCAGAAACCAAAACGGTCACGTTCTTGACAGATATAGCCTACTTCAGTCACAAATTTCAATAAATAAGAAAATCTTTCATCTACAAATTATTTTCCGTCTAATATCCATAAACATAACAATAATAGATCAGCCTAATACATTAACATGTTATCTGATAAACCTGTCATGTAAAGACGTATTCAGAATCATTGTGATTTATTCAACTGGGTCAGATTTGTTCAGGAGTAACTTAATCGGTTCCGATTCAGGTTGACACCGTTGTTGTGAACCGGGTGTCATTTTACAATAACGATATTAAACCTACGATCACATTAAACGCACAGCACCTCTTTGTCCGGAGAATGCATATGACATGAATACAATATGTTATATTAACATCATTACATCATTTAAGTTTTATTAACATCATATGTTAATATATAAAATGTTATAAAGACAATAAAGCCATTTTGAAAATATAAAGTTGTGTTGAGGTGAAAATGAAAGGAAAGGTTATTTCCGCATTGGCAGGTATCTCCAAAAAGCGTTGATGCTTTTTTCTTTATATGAAGATATTAAGCCATTATTGTATGTAAACGCCTTATAATCATTATACTATATGAGTGGGTTTTCAGCTAGAGTACGTCAATTAATCGTCAATACCCAAGATGCCGAGGAGCACTAATTTAATATAATTATTGGAATTTATTCGATAAGAACAAGGATTTCATACATAATCAATAAACACAAACCTAACATTGAACTAAACTGTAACTCTGACGTTTAGTTTTCTATTAGAACCGAACCAGGCCGTACTACACACACAGCGCCATACAGAGACGTTATCCCGTTTAATCTCATACATCCGCGACGTTTGCGGATCCAGAAAACAAGTATATTTCCCATGGGTCAGAATTCCGGGTCATAAAAATCCATAGGTCGTGAACAGACCCGGCAGGGGTAAGAAAGTTGGACTGATATAGCGAGGCTAAAGCGGCACACAAAGCGGTTCGGCAGTGCTGTCACTGCGCCGCCATGTTGGGACATTTCCCTTTAAACCGAACTCAGAATCACTCCGCAGACCTGGCCCGGTCCAGCCGGTCCGATCAGACCGTCCGGACAGCACTCACCGGCGGCGGTCGAACCTTGCAGATCCCGGTTTTCTCGGCGATGGGTCGGATTTTATTGATAAACGCGAAAGGGTCTGCAAATTCCTCCCAAGTGGGCTCGAACACCGGGCACTCTGGCGGTGGGGTAAACTCGGCCGGGCCCCGCTGGGTCATCTCACAGGTCCGGTTCCGGAGCGAAGCGGGGCAGAAACGAGTCGCTCAGCGAAACGGAGACAAAACTTCCTGAGATCTGCAACACGGTCTGTCCGTCTGTTATTCCCCCAGTCCGGCTAACTTGAACAACACGAACAATCAACACGCACATCCACACTCACCGTGACGTGACTGCTCTTAGGTTGAGAGCACATCCGCTCAAAAATCTAGACACGACGCACACATGCCCACTCACTTCAAGCGGTGTAGAAACGTTTTAATGTGAACATTTTACCACGTCGTTTACAGATGTGTTACTTTGAAAATACAGTTTTTTTTAATCGTTGCATAACGACAAAACCTGCTAGTGACTATATTCCTTTCCACTCGTTTTTCGTAGACATTGATACACTCAGAAAAAATTTACACACGAGCTCCAACTATTCAACTTCTATACGCACCCTATTTGCGATGATGCTAATATATATAAAAAAGGAATAAATTAGTTCGTTACATATACCAGCCAATATCCAAGGGTCAGAGTTAAAGCTGTCATTCACATGGAGTCAATCGTAGAACTGTCTATATTCAACGTCAATCAAATGCAAGTGACTTATTAATGAGTAAAGGGCACAAGACTATAAATAAACCTTTAAACTCTCCAACAATTTATTTCCGAACCATAATGTCTGTATTTCTTTACATTCACTTCTTACGAAAAGCACGCGTTCAGTGTTTACCTCCGCGTAAGAATACGTGCAGGTGACAGCTGATAGTGGCCGGGACCTCTTCTTTAAATAGACTTATGGCGGCTGCTCATTGGACAGCCAGTACATAGTAAGTGTGACGGATAACAGGGGGCTGGGATTTGTAGTAAAGCCCTTTTAAAACTGTAAGGATGTAAAAAATATTTGTATTATGTCGTCATAAGTGGCACGACAAATACAACTTTACACACAGCTCATTTTGAAAGAATCATTAAGACATTAATAAAATAATTTGGTGCACAACCCCATTTTTATTGGTTTAAAAATTCTGTAATTTTCAATTAAATATTTTAGGGACAACAATCTATTGGTGGGTAAAATGTAGCAGGGAAATTGTTGTAATTTAATCTTGCAAGTGAAAAGTAAAAAAATGCAAGTTTTCCTACAATGAAATGCTTTCTTTGGTGTAAACGGTGAAATACAAGACAAAAATATACACACACAAGACATATAGATTATGTTAATTAAGAAATATAGACAATGTATTATATTTATATGTGTGAATGTACAATATTGACTTGTGCAAAGTAGTGGTACAAACAAAACTTTACATAGGTAAAAAATAATTTAAATATTACTATTGAATTGCATTAATAAGCTTAATTTAAAATTTTGTGGGGGGAAAGGAAACACCTTAATCTTGTAGGTCTACTTTTAATTCATTTTATTTTCAGTGACATATACAGTAGGTTCCATAAAATTGGAACGGTTACATGTTTCCCTCCTCTTAGATGTTTGATAGCAAAATATTTTTTTTAACTTCTATTTACGTGTTGTTTAGTTCCCAAAAAATAAATCCATATATTATTTATTTCTATATTAATATTAATGTATTTACACATATTCAAATGTATTTATTCTCACATTTATGTAGTTCTACATTTCTGTGTCCATAGACACGGAAGTCCATAGGTTTCAGACATAGCAATCGTGCACAGAATGCTGCTGTAGGCCACAGACAAACTCTAAGGCCATAGTAACTTGTGCTTTGACAAAAGAACATAAAAGAGATGAGTGTGACTACATAAAACAATAATATAGTATATTACAGCATTTATTTAAGTAAACGGCAGCATACTATATACTACAGTAATTTAAGCCCTTAAGGATTTTATCATAGTGTAAAGGTAGAATCAATGTTTTTTTAGCAGATTTGTATGACCACAGTTCCACTACAAATATCATGGTTAACTCTGGTTATACTGAAGCAACACCATTGTTAAATTGTGGTTAGAATGGCTTAACTATAGTGGCCATTTGATTTTTTTTAATTGAAAATTAATTTTCATAAGGAATTACTGTAGGATCTTGGAATTTAACTACACTTTACTTTAGTAAATACTATATAAGCTATAGCAAGGCTAGTCAAGCACCTGTTCATAATTTTAAATGAATCCTAAACGAGTAGCTTACATTTTTACACTGTTGCCTGTTCATTCATGTTAAGGGCACATTAGTAACAAACAACATACATGATATTAAAGCACTTAAAGCATGATATTGTTGTTGGTGCTGGGTGTCAAGTTAACTGTTTGCCAACATGTTGTTCAAAAGCACTGTAGGCCGTCTCTCGGTTCTCCATCCCGTAATTTCCCGTCTCTCTCTCGACTGTTCCTAGATGGTTCCTGAAGGGGCCAGCATCCTACAGTTTATTTCCAACCCTAATCAAACACACCTGACCAAGCTAATCATTCAGGATTCATTTGAAATGATGAACAGGCACCTGACTAGCCCTGCTATAGTTTATGTAGTATTTACTAAAGTAAAGTGTAGTAAAACTCCCCAGATACTACAGTATTCCCTTATGAAAATAAACTTTAAATTAAAACAAATAAAATGCCCTCTATAGTTATGCCATTGTTACCACAGTTTAATGCTACAGTATAACCAGAGTTTACCAAGGTACTTGTTGTGGAACTGTGGTTATACAAATCTGCTAAAAAAAACATGGTTTCAACACTTACGCTATGATAAAATGCATCTCCTTAAGGGCTTTTAAATCCCTACAAAATACTATAGTGCACTACAGTATATATTACTGTAATTTATATATAATGCTGAAGTTCACTATAGTAAATGCTGTAATATGTGGTCAAGCTCATCTCTTGCATGTCATTTTGTCAAAGCACAAGATGTTACTGTGACCTTAGTGTTTGCCTGTGGCCTACAGCAGCACGACAACTATGTCTGAAGCAAGACACGCCCCCTCATTACCATATGGACACAAATGTAGAAATAATTGTGAAATTGTAAAAATACATATATTAACAAATGTATGCAAGAAATACAAAAATGTACTCTTCACATTTCTTCATGGATTTATTTTAAGTTTTGGAAGGATTGGAATTCCATAGTTAGTGCCTGTTGGTAAATGAAATACATTTACATTTATGCATTTAGCAGACGCTTTTATCCATAGCGACTTGCATTGCATTTTTTCTATACATAGGTATTTGCAATCCCTGGGATTGAACCCACAACCTTGCGTTGTTAACGCAATGCTTTTACCGCTGAGCTACAGGAAAGCTTTACCTTATCCACGGTTATGGGAATTTTTTTTGGCATTTCTTAGCAAAGCATTGTAAATTACACATTTAATTTTAGTTTTATTATAATTGTGGTATTGGTGGGAGCCACATACCTACCTCTGCAGATTATCTCTTCAGGCAAATAATACACATACAAACACAGGCACATTTGACAATTTATTCTGAAACTGCATTTGTCAGTTACAGGAGTTGTGTAGGACAAACACATCTTACAAAACAAATGATGTTCACAGACAGAAAAGCCTTTGGCAATTTCCTTGAAATACAGAAAAAGTGTTAAAAGAATGAAACAACAATAATATCACAAACATAAGGACACTGTTCGTATTCACTGGACATTAATGTGGAAGCTTGGGAATGAAGAGTTAAATACTGCTTATAAGTGCTGATCTAAAACCAGTTTTCTACAACCTAAAAAAAACTTCTATTTTACAAGACTATAGAAAAGTGCTTCAAATTGGTCTCAGATCAGCAACCTTAAACATCTTTCATTTGTCCCTGGTGGGTTTAATACTCCTCTCCCTCCTCCTCGTCCTCCACAGAGTCTGCACCAACCTCCTCATAATCTTTCTCCAGAGCAGCAAGATCTTCTCTGGCCTCGGAAAACTCTCCCTCTTCCATACCCTCTCCAACGTACCAGTGTACGAAGGCGCGCTTGGCATACATAAGATCAAACTTGTGGTCCAGACGGGCCCAGGCCTCAGCAATGGCTGTAGTGTTGCTCAGCATGCACACAGCTCTCTGTACTTTGGCCAAGTCTCCACCAGGCACCACTGTAGGTGGCTGATAATTGATGCCAACCTGTTAAAAGGACACGTTGTTAAAGGTTTATAAAAACTGGCAAATGTTTTCCAAGATAAATAAGGAATCTTTTGAATCTTACCTTAAATCCAGTTGGGCACCAGTCCACAAACTGGATAGACCGTTTTGTCTTGATGTTGGCAATGGCAGCATTCACATCTTTGGGTACGACATCCCCACGATACAGCATACAGCAGGCCATGTACTTTCCATGTCGGGGGTCACACTTCACCATCTGATTGGATGGCTCAAAGCAGGCGCTGGTTATCTCAGACACAGACAGCTGCTCATGGTAGGCCTTCTCAGCGGAGATGATGGGCGAGTATGTGACAAGTGGGAAGTGAATTCTGGGATATGGCACCAGATTGGTCTGGAACTCTGTTAGGTCAACGTTCAGGGCTCCATCAAATCGCAGAGAAGCGGTGATTGAAGAGACGATCTGACCGATGAGCCGGTTCAAATTGGTGTAGCTGGGTCGCTCGATATCGAGGTTTCGACGGCAGATATCGTAGATGGCCTCATTATCTACCATGAAGGCACAGTCGGAGTGTTCTAGGGTGGTGTGGGTTGTCAGGATGGAGTTATATGGCTCGACCACAGCAGTGGAGATCTGAGGCGCTGGATAGATCGCAAACTCAAGCTTGGACTTCTTTCCATAGTCAACAGAGAGACGTTCCATCAGAAGAGATGTGAAACCAGAGCCCGTGCCTCCACCAAAACTGTGGAAAATCAGGAAACCCTGAAGACCAGTACACTGGTCCGACTGGATCAAGAGGGAAAAATAAGTTAAACGCATTATATTAGGTGTTAAGGCACAAGTTTACCTTCACCCATACTGATAAATTGTATACCTTGAATGCATTGTAACCGCGTATCCACCATAGTGGTTTTACATTACTAAAGAAAATATCAGCTGTGAGTTCTTGATAGTGTTTGTTCTGTCGAGATGCTATTAGGGGTGTCAAAATATACCAACACCAAATTTTAATTCATATCGCAGTGTGGAGCCATGGTTTATTTGATGTGAGGGCACGGTTTCTGGCATGGCACCACAAGTGCTGAAGACCAATAGATTCACTTTTATCTTAAAAATATAGGTAGGTTAAATTGTTGTTATAAGTTTATACACACTTCAAATGGTTAGTGTCATTTTGGTGTATAATATAAAATACACAATATCAGTTTTTTAATGTGTACATATTACAATTTAATTCAATATCAATAAAGAAAAGTTAGTTTGATATCTCAATCGCAGATAGCGTGCGCCAATGAGCGACTGTGTGTGACACACATTAGTGGAAGCGGAAGTGTGATTAGATGATTTGCTGAAACTACAAAGATCTATCAAGGTCTAACTAATCTTTATGTCAGAGTTTCCAATTTGTGCATGTCACATTTGTCATAATGGACTAAAAACTGCCCTCCTATTAGGGTTACTCTCGATCCTGCAGACTGTTCGCTTCCTTACATACTCTCCAACATGACGTCTCAGTCCAGCAACCAAGACCCGCCCTATTTTTTTCTGATAGGCTGTTTGGTTGAGTATGATAGCTGTGTTCCTGTCATACCTGTGGTAGACGAACTTATTAACTCAAACTTATATCAATAAGCTTTTTAAATGTAATATTTTGTTAAAACATATATTTTTTTCCAACAGACAAACACGGAAAGCTGGAAATCCGGCATGGTGCAGGAAAACTTTTAGCTGTAAAGTCCGGTCAACCTCAACAATCGGGCAGGGCTGGGGCACCAGGGGTGTTTATGTACATCATGACATACCATTTTGCAGGTGTTTCCCCACTTCAGTTTGAATAATGTTATACCCCTAGGCACTATGAAACTGAATATTAAGGCTGGAATACATTACAAGATTTTTGCTCGGATTTTGCCCAGATTTTCAGTCTGGATTTATTGCAGAAAGTCTGCGCTAGTCTGCAGATTTTATCACGTAGTGTGTGATGTCGATTTTTCTTACTCCAAATTGTGTCGTGTTTCCAAATTAGCCAAAGCATGTGATTTGTGACCAGGAATATCATCTGGTATTACATGTATACTCAGAGACAAAGTTATTGTACATAGACACAGTTTTACAGATAGGATGTGCTGGTTGGTTTGTACCCTCTTGAAACTAATTGCACATTTTTCCAAGTCTTCATTCGTTTTGTTCTTTCCTGCATAAAGTTACAAATATTGTATCGCGGTCTTCATACCGATGCATTATTGTATCGTGAAATGTTTATACCGTTACATCCCTAGATGTTTGCATTTTTTTAGCACAACTGAAAAAATATGGAGCCTAGCCTACATCACTTTAGACAAAAGAACCCAACCAATCTTTAACTGCTATCCGAAATAAAAGTTCTTACCAGTTTGCGGACACGCTCAAGCACTGCATCAATGATCTCCTTGCCGACAGTATAGTGGCCCCGGGCATAGTTATTTGCTGCATCCTCCTTCCCAGAAATCAGTTGTTCGGGATGAAACAGCTGTTTGTAGGTTCCTGACCTCACCTCATCTGAAAGATAAGACAGGTATTTATAGCACTTGATGGCCTATAATATTCTGCCTTTTTTAAACAGGAAGGTTGCAATGAATGTACCATTCAACACTGTGTGCATAACTATTAATTTGATCGCCAAATAAGCATGATTTTCTAGGTGCGTACAAACACAAATTGACATGCTACAGAACAAAGAATCGTGTTAATGATCCCCAGGTTCATATTATTCTCTCATAAAAACCAAACCACTTACCAATGACAGAAGGTTCCAGATCTACAAAAATAGCTCGTGGCACATGCTTTCCAGATCCGGTCTCACTGAAGAATGTGTTGAAGGAGTCATCGGCACGACCAATGGTCTTATCACTTGGCATATTACCATCAGGCTGGATGCCATGTTCCAGGCAATACAACTCCCAGCATGCATTGCCAATCTGTACTCCTGCCTGGCCCACGTGGACAGAGATGCACTCACGCTACATCAACACAAAAGCATTATCACATAAATATTTATTATTCACTTCAAATATGTTACATTATTACATGAGTTTCGCATTATTTGACGCTTCCTCATAAGGTTGAACTTGAAACTATAATTATGGTACAATCACTTCATGAAGATAAAAGGTCAGACTACAGTTTACTAGGAACCACCCAAACCCGTAAAACAAATGCAATAGATACCTACACTCACTGAGTGGGTGTATGATTCATTTTACCGTTTGGTGACAAAACAAAAATAACCCAATTTTGTAATTGATTCCCGAACCTACTAGAAACAGAACAGTCTTAGCAAATGTTTATTTCCTCAAAGATTTATTAAAAAGAATGTAACGTTAAACTCAATATCTAACGTTATTTGAAATTATTCGTACGATCGCCCATTTTCGTCTCAAGGAACATGCAAGTTTTAGAATAACCTATACAGGGAAAAAAACTACAAAATATCTTGTATCATCCAATGACCGCTAGATTACATTTAAATGTGACGCGTTTCAGTTAAACCCATTTCCTATGTTATATGAATACATTAACATTAGGAAAGTAGGGGCTCTCTGGTACATCATGCTTTGTCGCAAAATGGGCGACAGGAAGGAGCCAGTAACATGAGAATAACATCGATTCACCCGCAAACACCAAATAAACTGTATTAATATGTAACTGAGCGTTAAACAGACGACCGTGAATGACAAACTTCACAAAGCTTTTGAAGTAAAAAGATATCGGCCCACTCCCCATCCCCCCGCTCATACCGGACCAAGCGCGTGATGGGGGCCTCGTTTGTGTTATTTCACCAGTTTCTTTACGCGCATCAACCGAAAACTGATTTTTTTTATATAAACAATTCTCAAAAGACGTCATAATTACAAAATCACACTTTCTCCAAAACACTTAATGCGTCACATGAACATAACATTTGCGGAAGAAGTGGGCAAAATACATTTGCAGGAAATATACGTTTAACCGATGAAAGTAACGTGACAAAGTTTATTTAAGATAGGATTCAGCCAGAAGACTCCCATCAAACGCATCAGTTAACGTTTACGTTAGCATATTAAAAACACGCAACGTTTAAAATTGGTGGGAAAAGTCACTTTTGACCTTTTTATGATTGTAGACATTTTGAACGACTACATATTTTCCAGTGACAGCCTCACTCACCATTTTGACTTGGTCTTCGGGGAGATGTTTGTAAAAGGCTTAAGTTTTTTCCGGTGGAGAATCACCAACAAGCAGGTTTGAGCTTCGTTGAGTTTAGACGCGCAACGTGTCTCCGCCAACACAGCATTAAGGGGCCAAAGGTGCGCGCTATACACTTTATACGCGCCTGCACGCTCACGCGGCCCGTTGAGCCTCGCTATTGGCCAACACCAACATTAAGACCCTCCTCGTCTTTCTATTGGTGTAACCAAACACTCGTCATTAGATTTAAAAGTGTTGCAAAACATCCAACCGCTCTGATGCCTTTCCTAGTAGGGAAAACAGGGTAAAGGATTCATGCGTTTTAGTTCCTGTAAAAGGGGGAGGTTACCTTGAGTTCAAATTTCCTATGAGTTGCTTCAGGTAACGTTGAGGTTATATTTCTTTTGTTCGTCGACTTCTCGCACCTCAGCCTTTTAAACACTTAAGATATAAAGTGAAACATTGGTGAGCTGTACAGTTGGCACTAACAAAAAACTCACAAATACGATGGTATTATAGGTAATAAACGATCAATTGGACCATGCATTTTTAAAGGCACCATGAAACGGAAGTTTCGATTGACTTATTTCCGTATCGTGACGTATATCCGAGTGAAACTGCTTCTGAAATTTAAAAATTGTAGGGCGGGCTTTATTTTGCCCTTCCCTTTTTGATTGGTTTGTTGTTGAGGGGAGGGGTTAACATGCCTGGCCATTGGACTGTGATTATAGTGCTACATCATTTTAGTTTCTGACGTCATGTGGTGAAGAGTTGTTGTTGAGAAGGGGAGAGCAGTTTAATGTTTTTGATTAAAGATTACAAGTTCAAATTATTTTTGAAAAATAATGGTGTTCATGGATAAATCATTTATGATTATAACTGCAACACTGTGTAAAGTATTTGCACAGATATGACTTGATTGTCGCCAGATGTCTGGAAGGGCCTCAGTTTTGTTACATGATAAACAGACATTTCCTTTATTGTCTTTATCATAGAATCACACTATTAAAACAACATACCACACCAATAATGTACTGCAGAACATCATTCACCATGCAAGTCATCCTTCATTCATAATCATTTGTCAATATTGCAATATTCCAGTTGTTATCAAGACAAAGTAAGATCAGTTTTCAATAAGAGAGCGCGACTAGATTTACTCATTCATTCAAATTCACACTATTAAACATATAAAACACCAGCACACTGGCATTGTGGCATCTTTATGATGGCTCTGTACATGATCATGAAATATCCCTGGTACGTCAGGCACACTGATAAAGGGTTCGAGTCAATAAGCACAGCCCCAGCAACCTGAGAGCTGTCAGAGATAATAATGTCATAACGGACATTACAGATAATGAGAGAAATCACAGAAATCACCTGCGTCTTTACATTCCGATGATTCTGGTAATATTCTCTCCTTTAGTCAGTCAGTAACTATTCAGTTACATGAGCAGTAAGGCATACACACGCTTCTCTCTTTTCTCAGAATATTATATTGCACTTTAGAGGACCCAGTTGTGTGAGAAAGATCCCAGTCTGTATGTTGGGGAAAATGGTGGCAAAACACACATCTTGACCACATAATAGCTTTTCACTGTTAATTATGATAAAACATCAGATAACATCTCAGGCTGGCAACAGAACTTGAGTCCAAAAAGAGGAGGGAGCCATAAAAAGGCCAGAAATCAGATCCGATCCGCTGAGCGGTGAAGCGCAGATCCCACCATCCAGGTATCAAGCGTCTCTGTTTTAGCCCCTATCTCCGATCATTTTTCTCTAAGGACGCACACGCCTGCATCACAGCGTTGTGTGGCCATTGAAGTCACCACTTCCCAGCTGTCGATCACAGGGTCGTAACATTCAATACTGCTGAGCAATGAGTTACCATCATATCTGCAGAGAGAAAAATATATGGTTAAATCAGCGGATTCATTGATTTTCTGAAATTATAAACGTCTCATCAACTAAATAAGACACAAGAGAGGAGAATTATGTTCATAATGCTAAGTCTCACCCTGCAATGGCATAAAGTCGGCCCCTCAGGACAGTGGCTCCCACGTAGCAGCGTGGAGTGGTCATATTGGCTACAGTGGCCCAATAATCTGTGCGAATATTATAGACCTCTACTGAAGACAGGTGGGCCGTTCCATCAAATCCTCCGACAACATAAATGTGATCATTCAGCAAAGCCACACCGGCACCTGCAACCAACAAATGAAATCAGTTGGACTTATGCTATAAATTCATCCGTTTACAGAATTTTCCCCAAATATTCACTTAAATGTTTTCATAACAGAATTAAAAAATTGTGTTGTAACATCTTCAAGAACAGTGCTGATAAGTTCATGCATGGTAGCATGGTAGCATACCGGAGCGTTTGTTGGCCATAGGAGTGACACTGGTCCAGTGCCCCGTATGAGGGTCATACCGTTCTACAGAGTTTAAAATGTTCAGACCATCGTAACCTCCTGGATCATCAACAAAAACATGTCACAAACAGGCCTAAACCTTCGTCATTGAGTCATGGCAAAATAACATAACTTTCGATTTTCACCTAAACAGTAAATAAGTCCGCTGGCAACCACAAGTCCAGCTCCCTCCCTGGCAGTCTGCATGTCTCCCAGCATGCTCCACTGGTCAATATTTGGGTCGTAACGCTCCATGCTGGTGTGACGTCTGCTGCCATCAAATCCACCCGCAACATAGATCATATCTGTAAATACAAAAATCATCACACTGAAAGAAGCAAAAAGAGCTAGCCAAGATCTCAGAATACCAACATGACAATTGACAAAAGAGGCGGTTTGTTAACCTACTGGCAAGAGAAGAGCTTCAGGCGATGTAGCTTGAGATAATTCTCTGAAGGAAATCACTGTGTTTTATATTTAACAGACCTACATATTTTTTGACTCACTGAACCTGTCTGGTCGGCTGATTTAGTTTCAGCTTTGTGTGTGAGCTGTGTTATAGTACTCACTTACAGTACAAGCTCTCCCAAAGTCTTAAAAAAAAAAATCACAAAACCACTTGATATGTGAAAAACACATAAAATAGGTAAGCTTCAATTTAAATGATTACCTCCAAGGGTAGTCGCTCCTGCAAGGCCTCGTCGCACATTCATTGTAGCGACAGAGTACCAGACTCCATCTTCATCTGCTGTGTAGTCCAAACACTCAACCGAACTGAGCCGTGATCGCCCATCGTATCCGCCAATAACGTACACACGATCATTGAGGGCGACAGTGGCAACATAGCGTCGCTTCCTTGCAATGTTCTAGAACACAAATGTGCATTGTTGATTTGAGGAAAAATACACCTAATTTCCCCCAAAACCCAATTTTGACATTGACATACAGGAGATGTGAATGGAAATGGTTCATGTAAAAACTCACAGGCAGAAAGCTCCACACTCTGGTTTTAGGATCGTACTTTTCAACCACATCAATGGGCGACTGCTGGCTGCCAAATCCTCCTATAACCAATAGAACCTCTTTTGCACCTAAAACCCATTCAAAATTTCAGAAAGAGGTTAAGTGATGTTACACAGCAAAATGATGAACAGTTTAAGCAAGTCTGAGTCAGATCCCTAAATAATTTTATGTCTAAATGCTGAAAACACACAGAGGCATCAGACCGAGTCTTGCTTGGGTTCGAGGGCTTTGCATCTCGCTGCGCAGCTCTGGTCGAAGGTGAAACTTCTTTGCTTCATCCACCAAATCCCGACATGGTAAACTGCAGTGTATCAGTGGCTGAAATGCACACAACCATGTGTTCAATACATTGTTTAGATAACATTTATTTAAAACCACACAAATCCCGTATAGAAAACATTTGTGTGCTCTATTTGTTAGACAGAATCTGACCTCTGTGTCAATGACATCTGTGATGTATCGGGGGGTGAGGAGCGGCATGCGCACATACTCCAGCAGATCAGGGAGATACGGCTCTCTCTCCTTTCTGTTGTGCTTCACCCAATTCAGAACGGCTTCAAATACAGGCTCCTCCGAGTCAACCTACACACACAAAATTCTGATTCACTCACACACAAAGTGCATAGTGGATAGATCTCTGCAGCATACTTTTAATGCGATGTTTAAATCTGCAACTTCTGCATGTAGATATATGTTCAAATAGTTGTAATTATAACCTTGAAAATAAGTGGACCTTGCTGTGTGACAGGAATTTGACAACATAAAAAAACAGGTGTTTCAGTCTTAAGGAGTATGTGTTGGCACAGCACAGATGGGGAAACATGGCTGCACTTGCACTTTTTGTTGTCTATACTGCAATTTGTGGCTATAAAAACATCAATGTAAGAGAAAAATTAAACTGACCATCCATGTTCCAATATATGCGTTTTATTACAGACTACAGTACAAACAAAACAGTATGTTACAGTCACACAATATTGTCCAACCAGGACAATCCAGAAGATATGTAATGCATGCCGTATAATAATCTTCGTTTCACTCTATTTAGACTTTGATATGATAAATAATATGGCAGCTTGATTCCGATAAGGTAATATGTACATGGGAAAGTTTAGGGGACCAGACCAGGCGATCTCACCTGGATCTCGTCACATTTGATAAGTTTTTCCACCTCATTCTGACTTAGCAGCATGAACTCCTCCTGCTGCACCACCTCAGCAAAGTGTTTCTGTGAAAAGAGCTCCGCCGCCTGCATCAGATCCAGGCAGTTGTGCGTTTCCGCAAAGTCTCTGATTCCCAGACAATTCGATGGATCCAACTGACTGTTAAGAAAATCACAGCAGGCTCTCTTGACACCTGCAGAAAACATACACCAACAAACAATACACATCACCTGGTTGGATTTTTAGGTTTTATCGTGTTCAACCGGGCTGTGGGTTGGGACAAACTTGCCCCTGATTTCATGAAGGTTTGTACTTGTGTTCTTATTTACATTTAAGATTTTCACTTTTACTTGTGGTTTATATTAAGACATGATGCTGTTGTTCTTAATAATATGAAAGCACTAACGGCAACAAACAAGCAGAGAGTATTAAAGCAGCTGTAACACTATTATGACCACCAGACCACTGTTATGCTGTACTGCATGTATTCATATAATGCAATTAATGGTGTATTGGGTTTCCTTTGTGTTTATGTACCTTTTAGTTGCAGCAGACAGGCAGCGGGCAGCAACTCCTGCACATTTTCCACAGTAACCAGCACCGTCTCTGTGTAAACAAAATCCAGCAGGATCTCCATGGTGGATGCAGTCAGGCCTTGAATGTCCACAAAGGACTTCCCTTTTTCAGCAAGCTACACAAAAGGACATAGCTTTTTTTATTTGTTTAATAAAATGTATTAATTTTATCCTAATATCTCCGCTGTCCTTCCAAGACCTTGGATGTACAACTTTGCTGTTTTTTAGGAAATGGAAAAAAAATACTGTAATTTTTAAATCGTTAAATGCTTTCCTGTAGCTCAGTGGTTAGAGCATGGCGCTAGCAACACCAAGTTCATGGGTTCGATCCCAGGAATTGCACATAAACAGATACAAATCTATAGTATAATGCTATGAGTTGATTTGGATAAAAGCGTCAGCCAAATGCAAAAATGTAAATACCTTGTTGTCGAAGTTGCCAAAACAAAAAAGGGAAAAATATAATGATTGACACTCTCTGTTTAGTTACAGTAGCATGCCCCAAAATCCTCACTTAGTGTAATTGCATGCAACTGGACGGTCCAAAGACCATGAAAAAGGTCTGGAAAATACTAATGCTTAGTACACTTGAAGGGGTATTTGGTAAAGCATATGCAATCATTCAAGTTCAAGACTGTAAACCACACCTGGGTATTGAGACAGACCTACTGAACTAGTTCTTCAAGATCATTCAACATATAAGCTTCAAATTATTGGAGAAAAAGAGAACACCTGCACCTCCTACTGCGAAGGAGCAGAAATGCTACGAAGTTGATAGTGGAAAGAGATGGCGGTGTTGAAACCACCAGGCCAAGGCTCCAAAGCTACTCTGTAGCTTTCCCATCATGCAAGATTTTGCCCTGACATTAATTAGATTATAGGCTCACATGTGCCCTAACTGAGGGCAGTATGATCACACGCATGAATTATGAACAGATTGCTGTGTTAACATTGTCTAGCAAAACCATGTCAATGTGCATATAAATGTTGTTAGTTACCTCACTCGTGAACATGGCACAGAAATAATCACTGCAGGCGGCCAGCACTATGCGGTGGGCTGGAAAATCTGTGCCCTCCACCCTCAGAGTGATGTCACACAGTGTGTTGCTCTTTCTTAGGGCATTCATGGCATTCAAGATGGATTTAGCATGCGAATTGGTCATGACGTCCTTTGGCGCCATGACGACAGGGGATGGGGTAGGGTAACAAAACCTCAGGCACTGCAGGATGATGGTTTCTATAGGACAAAATCAATCAGTTGCCACTTTAAAAGAACACAGGTAATCCCAAACATCTATACAACAAACTCCAAATTTAAACCAAGCAGTTTCATGTTGTATACATTTTGTACACGCATAAATATCTACTAACTTGTAATATGTACCCATAGTCTTACAATTTACATGTAACATTTGTATCAGTTAAACTCCAAAATAGAGATAATTTCCAAGAACTGCCCTAAACATGTAACGATAAAAACAGACTGCTCACAAATCTATATCTGTGTACACATATTATTGTCAGCATGCACAATCATGATTAAGGTAGTATCTATAAAGTAGCTCTGAAAATAATAACTGCTGTTACATCCATCAGTAAAATCTAACTTTCCAAACTACACTTCATGAGGACAGCTAAACAATTGAAGCTTCAGTGACAGTGAATTATCAAACGAATGTCTTGACAACAGTGAGATATGAAAGTAGACCCTGGCCCGTCCCATCATTTAAAGAGACAGCTCACCCAGCTCAAGTACCTCACCCTCTTGTCATTCTAAGCCTGTATGACTTTCTTTTCATTTTCAGATCACAAAAGAAGATATTTTGAAAAAGGTTGGTAACATAAAAACACTGGACCCCTTTGACTTCCATTGTACTTACACAAAACCACTGAGACATTTCTCAAAATATCTTCTGTTGTGTTCTACATAAGAAAGAGCCATATACATATACATATACGTATATATATATATATATATATATATATATATATATATATATATATATATTAGGGGTGAATAATCACTTTAAAGCCACCAACAATAACTTAAATGCAAGATTATAAAAGATAAACTAGTTTGCCCAAACATAATCCTGTCATTTACTCGACCTGGTGGTGTTTTAACAAACCAAGTCAGACAGAATGATAGAGACTCAGTCACCGATCACTTTCACTGTATGAATAAAAGAGTCCACATTCAGCAAAAAAGTCTCTTTTGTACTAAAAAAAAAACAATATGGAACGACATAGGGGTGAAAGTACACCCACACTTAAAGGTTCACTTACGAAGTAAAATAATGTAAATGCAAAGCTCTTCATCATCTCGAAACAAAGGAAATACTACTCTTTGACGTCATTTTTTAATAATATAACAGTAGATTGAAAAAATAAAATGGTTTAAAGAGTTGTCGCTATGCTGTACAACAGTTCTGTAAATTAGTGTGATGCCAATGAGTTTCAGTACGTGTGATGGTCACTCACACCATCTCTAACGTTACTTCTATTGATCATTTCTAGACCCTTTTTGTTGTTTCATTTATATAACTTCATCAGAAGGTGATCGTGTAAATCAGCTGAAAGTTTAGACCCCCACACAAGTGTGATTGAACGGCTAACTTACATGCTAAAGCTAACTAAATGGGATGCTGCTACCACACCAAAAAACGTGTAAATCGTAACTCACAGCGTCTAGCTGATCCTCAGCAGTATAGAAGCAGATCAGATATAGATGACAGTTCACGGTGGTCTATTTGTCCATCTGCTGACACCCCCGCACAGGGAGACCCTCGCAGGTGTGACTGATTTAATTTCACTCCAGCAGTGAAAGGACCAGCTCCGAGCACTCACGTGTGCGCGCATCCCGAGCAAAACACAGGGACGTCACAAATGCGCACGCGCGCTGTACAGAGAGCGTGACCGCTCGTGTAGAGACTTTGAATGCGACTCAGAAATATTTTTTGCTTGGAGGTTGACTCGAAAAACAGAATTCTATGAAACGTCTTATAAAATGTATATTGCTTTATATTGAAATACAGCAGTTGTGACCTCACTACTTTGTTATACTCATCTTTATAATTACACTTTATACGTAAGTTTTTGCATTTTTGTCTAATATCATATTCCACCTATGTTAAAAAATATATATATAATATATTACAAATGTAGTCGTCCTGTTAACCCTTACACATACTCACCTTTGAAAACCTCAATGTTCCACAAGACATTTGGAACAAAAATGTTTATCATCTTGGTCTTCTGAATGCCATGTGAATAATAAAAGTTTATTTCCTATTTCTCTTTTTTGTATATTTTATTGTTTAGCTATGACTGCAGAGGGTCAATCTCAACATTTACATTTATGCATTTGGCAAACCCTTTTATCCAAAATGACTTGCATTGCATTGTATTACATATTTTGTTTCTTACTATGTCCAATTCCCTTGGATTGAACCCATGACCTTGGCATTACTAGTGTCATGCTCTACCCACTGAGCCAAAGGAAAGATGAGCAAATCACTATAATTCTCTCAATGTGCCATGTTTTAGCATGCTCTCCATGTGCCTATATTTCTTGTATTTGTTCATTTTATGTTAAAAACTCAGTACTGTTACTTGAAGTCCTGTTACAAAAATGCATCCATCTTTCATTTAAAAAACTAAAAATGTAATAGTTTTCTTTGATTTTTCCAATACACATGTTGAATGTGTGTTATTAGATTCATTGTTTTCCCAAAAAAGTAAAAGACGTTTAATTTTGACTAGTTACATCCAACAAATGTTACCTATTCAGTGGAATTCACAGAACCACCTTGTAAAAAACTATACTAATTGTTTACTAAAATAAAACCTAAATATGATGCTTTCATCTTTATTTTGCACTTTATACATAAATGTCTCACATTAGAGAGTCAGGCAACTTCCTAAAACAATGCAAGTAAGACCCTTAATCAGTTAAGGGCTAAGACCCTTAATCAGTGCCTCTCAACACTTACAATGTCGGATGGCGTTTGATTATTCCAGTGATTGCAATAAATAATAAACAAAAAATAAGTGCCATTTTAAAATAGTATAGAACAATCTAAACAAAACACATTTCGAATATTTTAACAAATAAACATTACTTATTCAAATACATGTTAAAATGCGGATAAAAAAATGACTATTATGTTGGATCCTGGTTTGTTGTGATGTAACTAAACACCGGCCACAGTTCAAATGGTTTGTAATAAACAGAGTAAGGATTACATTTTATAGCATAGAGTCATCCGTGCAGCCTCCTTCCAAACCATAACGAAACTCCTGCAGGTTTGAGATTCCATAGAAATGGACAAATGCTGCACCGACAACCAGCACGTGGAATATCTGATGAGATTGAAACTGAGAAAGAGAAACTCTAACGTAAATTGCAGTAATATGTATATGCTGTCATACTGCTTTTCACATTCATTTGCAACAAAATTTCCTAATTAGTAAATCAATTAGTAAATCATGTAATAAAAATTCTTACCCAGATGTCACATCTTCCAGGAAAATAGCGTTCAGGTATCCGTGCTGCATAAAGTCCTGCTCCACTGATGTACATGGTAGCCATCAAATAGAGCCAGCCCATCTGACCAACTGTTGCTGCCTTCACGAAACCCTCCACTATGGCAAAGTGCATGGTGGGGATAAGTCCACTCAGTCCAAGGGATAGGAATACAGCTAAACACAGACATGTGAAACTAAAGGGTTAATGTTTCACTAGGGTTAGGGTTTCACTATATTAGCTCTATCAAGAATCCATATTTTAATTTATTTTTGCATATTTTACTTTTACTAGTGCCTAAATTGTTTTTGAAGGGCTTCTGAAACTGTGGTCTTAAAATCATTGTTAACTCAAAACAGAAAATTCTAACATGATTTACTTATTACCCTCTTGTCATTTCAAACCTGTATGGCTTGCTTTCTTCCGCAGGACACAAAAGCAATATTTTAAAGAATGTTGGAACTGAACAACAGCGGTATCAATTCACTTCTATTGTATGAACACAAAACCAACACAAGTCAATGGGTACCGCCATTGTTCAGTTATCAACATTCTTCAAAATATCTTTTGTATGCTGCGGAAGAAAGAAAGTTTACAGGTTTAAAATGATAAGAGGGTGAATAAATAACAAGATTTTACCTTTTTGGGTAAACTATCCCTTTTAGATTGACTTTCACAAAGTGAATTAGGGTCGACTGGGACGTTGTTTACCTGCACGTGTGGACCTGTGACGAGGAGTGGCGAAGCGGTCCCACTGAGCCACAACGATCGCAGCAACACCCAGCACACACACGGCAGTGAGATAGATGAGCCGCGGCAGAGGAGAGCAGTAAAACGAGTAGTACAACCACGGAACAAACGAGCCCATTATCAACAAAGCAATACCCGAGTAATCCAACCTAGGGAAGAAAAACATGACACCTAAATGAGTCATGAAGTACATAGGAACACAAGCAAACACACAATAAATGTCAGGCTTCACTCTCTGGCTTTAGGAAGTTTGTTACTTACTTAGAAAATGTTCTGGAGACTTTTTCAGAATGGCAGTAGACAGTGTGAAAGAGCCATGAGAAGAACAGGCAAAGCACCGCGCCCAGAAAGTACACCCCAAACACAACCTTCTCCTGCATGGGAGCCATGAACGACACATTTGGTCGAAGCATCGTCATTGTACCCAAACCCAGGAAAAATATCAGACCTGCAAAGAAACAATTTTGCAACAGCTTTATTTATCTGAAATATATTAACAGGGTTCGACTGACATTAAAACTACAAATGCTGTGGTGCATGTCAAAATCTGATTGTAAAGGCTGTTCTCTTGTGCTATGCTCCATATATGCGCTATAACAAACCCAACATGTGTGTCCAGATATTTCCAGTCTCTGTGTGAATTCTGAAGATGCTTCCAAAACAAGCCCGAAAGGATGGCATGGGCGGGCGATGTCCATGCAGCAGGTAATCATTGTCCTTAAGCCAATCGGGAAGGAGATGGTATGGGATAACTCTCCAGCGTCCTTCCCATACCTGGTAATGAAAAAAAGAAAGAATAAAAAAATATTTCATAAAAAATTATATTTAGAATTTAATATAGAGCAACTGTGAAAGACCTAACGCCCTCTTAGTAAAAAGTTGTTAGTAAAAGACTTTTAGGATAGCTGAAGACGCCACCTTGTGAACAAACTCCTCCATCTTCTCAATGGCATGGTGCGCCTGCATGGGCAGTGTAACCAACATCAGACTTTCTTCTTCATCCTCATCAGGACATGCAGATGCACCCTGTGAAATCAAATCATACTTCATGTCAGGGGTTCTCTGAACTTCCTGTAGCATGCGATGAACAATAACAAACCGAGACTTACTTTTGATTCAGTTGAATCTTTGGGAGTCGTCAGCAGCGGCCCAAGTTCAGTGACCTCGATGTCCTCCATATTTCTTTCATCATCGGAGGTCGGCCACTCGGCATCACTCGTGGAGCCGCAGTCACCGTGGTGACGCGTTGTCATGGGGAGACAAACCTACTGAACCTTATCCCACTGTACACTCTGGGCCTGGTGATACAGAATAAACAAAGGAATTTAAAAACTATTTACATTTCTATTATAATATTTGTTTATTAATGACAGAAAATACTGCATGTTTTTGTACTTTATATACCTACTGCTCTTGTTTTGTAGAGCTAAGTAAGAATAGGGGCTACAACTCTCAAAACCCAACAGGGTCTAAAAAGTATGACAATCAAATGAATTTATCTTGATTGCTTATATATATATATATATATTTATATTATAATAAAATCTAAAACATCTTTTGCAATATGTACACAATTTCCGACCGTAGGAAACGAGTCAGTAAACATAATCTGTGTATATTTCATACAATCCATTTTTGGACTGTCTTAGGTTTTAGCTTGTGGTGTTTTAAAATGTTGTAATATGATCAGTCTTCTAAACTTAATGTAAAATAAGAGTTGTTTTCGATCTGACCATGCTGCTTCTGTGTCATTGGTTTACGTTCTGATAGCTTAGCATGCAAGCTAACCAAACAAACATTAAAACCTTCAAATTATCACGTTTGGCAATGTAACACGAATAATGTTTTACATTTCAGTGCTCGATATGTTAGCTGATATATGACTGGGTAACGTGCAGCGTTGAAAGTCGAACCGAACACGGCTAAGTTAACGTTAGCTGGTACGCTAATACGCTGTACTGTACTTCCTCGTTCCTTTATATTCTTACTTTACAATATTTGCATTAATTACCTTCCTGCTTTCAAGCTAGTTCGCAGTTGAATATTATAGTTTAGGTTTTATAATGTCACAGATCATTTTTATACGTTACCTAGCTGGACAGGCTGACGGTCGGTCAGTACACAAACGCAGCTAAATTTCTCGACCTACAGTCGGACTCGATAATATGTGTCTATGAAACCTGTAGAACCAGCCGGTTCAGTTTAAACTAAAACTCAATTACAATATGTCATACAAGTAAGTGAACAGCCTGACGTCTTAGAAGACACTATAAACAGACATGTCTTTATAAAAATAAAGTCAGATTGATATAAAACACACAGAGTAAGGCAGTGTAGGGATACAATTCGTAAAATCAAAAATATACTTATTTAATCAAAAAAATTAAAATGTTAAAAAGAAAATTACATGAACATGCATTTTTATTGTTACTGTAAACATGTTGTTGCAATTCATCAGAGAAAGTAGGCTACCCTAAAATATTTCTTTAAGTGGTGCTATAGTATATAGTATAATTACAGCATTGACAATTAGCAAAATAAATGAGCAATTTGAATAAATGTGTCCATATGACTATATGTAAAATTTGACAGTTGTTGTATGATCCAGAGCTGAGGCCATCTAGAGTTCTCACAGGGGTGGGCGTCATCTCCTCACAGTTTAAGATATGGCTGATTTTGCATAGGTTGGGTCATCTGAAGTCTTGATCGAAAACTTTGCATGCCGTTATCTCTTGTTATCTCGGGATGGGCACAAAGAAGGAAGAACAGAAAAGCATATGGAAAAATTTAGCGTAGATGATCATTTATGTTTAATCTGAAAAAAATGGAATACAATGATGACACATTATGTGAAAGCCAGACTAAAATGAGGGGTCTATTCAGTTTATTTAACCTAGGAGAGTGTCTGAGCCTTGTCTAACGCTGTTAAAGAGTCAAATGAGAAAACACTCTGCCTCCTTTTAGCAGAGAAGTTTTGTGATCTTAAAAAGAAGGCTAGGGAGGCAAGGCAGGGAACTGAAGGCCGACTTCACATTGAAGGGGTTCAGGATGACACGACTATAAGAAAAACTATTTTTGATAGGCTTAGACATTGCCCCAAACAGGATTTACCTCAGTCTTGGACAAACTGAAGTCAAGAAGTTTGTGTATGCAAATACGATTATAAAGATGTTTCAGTAATCCAGTAATTTCAATTCAGTAAGATCCAGTGTTTTGTTTGTTGTTTTATAGCACAATGAGACATGTATTGCCAGTGAAAGCATTTCCATCAGGTTAGCAGAGTGGTTTTTAAAGTTGTGATGGGTCATGAATGGTCATGTCCCTTCAAAACTGTCGAAAAAATGTAGCCTTGATTTGGGAAGATTTGTCAGTGCTTTTTATATCCATTGTGCACATGATGCTTTATTTTGGCATCACTTGTCTGTCTCGGTGGGAAGGAAATGTACAACACCGACCACAGTATTTTGGATACAGGAAAAGAGGAGTTTTAGGAAAAAGGGTTCCTGGGAAACTGTGAGTTTCCTGGAAATTAAACACCAGCGTACAATCCCAAATTTTTCTGATCTGGAAACAGTGTAGTCTGAGACTGTGCACATTCCCAGAACTGCACAATAACCTGACATGCATAAAAACCTCACATTTTTTCCAGAAATGTAACATGATAGAAGGATAACATATCAGTTAACATATTAACGTTATCAGATAATCCGTGTTAATACGGCACTGAAAAAGTTTTGTTTGTAAAATGAGCGTTTGACAGTCTCATAATTTGATTACGCACGTGTAAAATCCCCGAAGTGTAAAAACTACAATACCTAGAAGGATGAAGAGGAAACACTCCGTGCTCTCATTGGTCGTTCACGCCCCCAATGCTTTTCACCCCGATTAGTTTTACGCTGGAGTTCAAGGCCACACGCGGCCATTCATTGGTCAATATGAGGAAAGAGGGGCGTGACCATGACGGACAGCAGCCAGAGAGCCGTGCCGCGGGAGGAGCAAGCAGCGTGTTTCCGGTAAGAGCGACACAACAGTACCCTTAAAACCTCCAGTAAGGAAATTAAAGCAGACATTAAAAGTAATTTATTTTCATGTGATTCGACATCGACTTTAAAACTGATTATATTAACAGGGAACGAACCTTCGAGCGACGGGGAACACACGCGGCAATGGAATCCGAGTTTCGGGAAATTGATGAGCTCGGAAACTGGAACGCCGTTTATCAGGTAAAGCCATGAATTTCAGTCTTGGTCCGACCGGACGGTCGATTGTTAATCGGAGATCGGATCGCTAAATTGAAACGTGATTGTGTCAGAAAGCGTTATAACGGAAGGCGGGACTCACGATAAGCTGTTTGCGATCCTCAGGTTAGCCCGCAGGCCAGGACAGGTACCAGACGAACTTCGCAAAACACAGAGAAATGTTAGAAGGTCACAAGGACCTGTTGCTGTGATCTGGTTAAGACTCTGTCATCAGAATCACACGAATTCAGTGAGCCTTGTAATCCTAATGGTTAGGAAAGCGTGACCGTCCTGTGTAAGAAATGGACCGGAGATCAGATTCAGTGAGATGCTCACATTCTAACCTGTCACGGGTTTTGAGTATATTAGTCTCTAAAGCCACTCATTTACTATTTGAAAGGTAAGGTCATGTTAGTACTCGAGAAAAGGTGAAAACTACATAAAATATTTCCATAGTCTGTAAGTGGAATAGACCACATATTCTGGTACTTTTGTCTTTGAGTCACTTTCACCTTTCAGTGCTGTTGGTGGAAGTAGGCCATCAAATGTCTGGTTGCTGGTGGTCCTTCATAACTGTTTGTGTATTTGATTTGCATGAAGTGACTAAGACTCAGCCACACAGTTTAACCAAGAAAATCATTTGCGTAAGATCTGTTTCACTTTAGGACCAATAGAATGAAGTGTCTTCATCTCTTGCGCTTGTTTTTCTATAGGAAATTAGGCAGCAGTCCAGTGACCTACCATGTAAGATCGCCAAACTTCCAGAAAATAGAAGTCGTAATCGCTACAGAGACGTCAGCCCATGTAAGTGTGCTGCTTCCCCTGTTCGGCACATTTGGTGACACCTAACGGAAGGGGGCTGTTATCAGCGAGCTGTTAAAGTCATTTCACACTGAATATGTCATGGCTTTTTCTCTCCTTTTTTTAACTCTTCCGTCACAAAGACTTTAAAGAGCGTTGTGGTTTCCTCTATGCTTTAGTCTTTTTTAATTCCTTAACAACATAACGCAGCAGTCCTTTCTCAAAAACTGTTTGATTGACAGCTTTTGTGTTTTATTTGTTTCAGTTATAAGCATTTAAACAGGGAGATTTTGTTCTCCCTCGTGAGGAACTGAGAACAGGACCTGAAAAAGATCTGTTTCACAGCTGAAGTTTCAAAGCCCCATGAGTGATGTACCTCATTGCATGATCTGTCTTTCCTTTCACAGTCGACCACAGTCGTATTTGTCTACAGATCGGTAATAATGACTACATCAATGCCAGTCTGATCTCTGTGGAGGAAGCTCAGAGAAACTACATACTAACTCAGGTGAAATAACCATTCTTTAATTATCTGCAGAGGAATGTGATGACGATTTCATTCAATCAAATCTCTTATTTCTTGTCAAGACCACACAGGCATTTGAACTTATTGTGATTCTTTGGATTCTATTGTGTTTTTTCCTTTGATGCTCCTAAAATATAAAAGGTTCTTATTGTTATGATCCTTTTTAAATATGTTCCTTTTCATCTTACGTGGTTTAGTACAATAAGTCCCAACTGGGGAACATGTTAAATAATGATCTTGTACAAAATAAAGGAGTAGTTCACTTCGAAAATTTTCACTCTATTGACATTCCATAGTAGGAATAAAAATGACTAGGGAAAGTGAATGGGGGCAAATTTTATAGTGAACAACTCCATTAAATGTGGTGATCATTTGTGTTACCTAACCAGTCTTAAAGTGATGGTTCACTCAAAAATGAAATTTATGTCATCATTTACCCACCCTCTCGTCAATTCAAACCTGTATGACTTTCTTTCTTCTGCAGAACACAAAATGAGATATTTTGTAGGATGTTGTTAACATATTTTTGTTGTTAATTTTTTTTAAACAACAAACTAAAACTATTTTTGAATTTCCTTAAAAATTGAATCAGGAACGAATTGTTTAATTTTAGGTCAGATATAGCATTCGTTTCCTCTGTGCCAATTGTAGCAGGCTCAGAAATGACCACTTGAAAGTAGAGTTGTTTCTCAGGTTCTACATTCTCAGAACTTTCTTTGATTATAAAGTTTATCACAAAAAGCACTTGAATTAACATGATCGCTTGGCACTGTTATATGTGTGCCCTTGCAGCGTTTGCGCATATTCCGCAGTTATTGTTCACAAACATTGAGCTGACTTTCATCCGAGCATAATGCTTGCATTTCCTCAACAAGAACATGTAAAATAATATTAAAATCATAATCACATGCGGGCTCGAGTGTTAAGCCTATATGTTCTATAAATGAGCTTAAATGGGCAGTATGCTTTAGAAGCGGCTTTTTAATTGTCTCTTTGTGAGATCAAATGCATTCTGTAGTTTGTTCTGTACTTTTTGTCCATTGCTTTCTATTCGCTTTTTTGTATAAACACATTGCTTTGCTTTATAAATAATAAAAATTTATAAGGCTATCATGTTTGTTGATAGGCTATAGGCCTACCCTAATTTCAATTTGAAGGTACTTAAAATGCAACATAATTAAAAAAGTTTTTTTTTCATTCAACATCATTTAAATATACAAATAATGAAACATTCGCTAAGCTCTTAATTTATTGTTATTGAATATTTTAATTTTCATGATTTCAATGTAATTTTAGTAAAATTTTATTTGACTTGATTACTAAAATTTAACTGAACTTTTAGAGTCCGAAAAAAGACTTAAATGTGAAAATAATATGGATTTTGAATAGGCTACATATTTTAAGCCCAGGCACAGACCAGCAAAAGCAAACCAATTGTCATCGCATCACTTCTTGCAGCCGCCAAAACGATCCAGTCAGGGTTTGTCGCTTCAGAAAATGCAGAAATATTAATGATCTGCCATAAGGAAAGTGGAACACATATGTTTTAGCTACATTAAATATTGAAAATGAACAGTTTGGTTAATAGTCTACAGTAATTAGTATTTTAAATGTGTTCTACGCAAAGTACTACGCAAAGTCTTTGGACTGCCTTCTGGGCCATTCTTAGTTTTAGAATGGTCGGCTACACGGTTACAAACTTTCATTTAAATGACTATCAAATAAGTCCTAGCTCACAATCCTAGTTTGAAATGACAAGAGGCTGAGTAAATGATGACCGAATTTTCTTTTTTGGGTTAACTATCCCACCGGATGATACTGTGATATTTTGCCTTGACATCTCCCAGAGAGATTTTTCCCGTATCTGGCGAATACAATAAGAAGTGTTTTGGAATCTGGCATTGCGTCATGTTTCTTTATTGTTGTGATAAATCATGTCTCCGGTTCTCAGAGATGGCAGGGGACTAGTCTAAACCTGCCATCCTAGTTCAGACTCAGAGCTTTGCTAGACATAAACACCAAAAAATTCTCAATCGCACAGCAACAGTGCCTGTATATCAGCAAGACGTCTGTCATAACCGTACAATGTTTCTACATTTTCCACCTTTTAATTATGAAAGGGATTATCCACAGCTAGTCATGCAGTAAAGCCGTGGTTGCCTCCATGAAGTACATTAAAATCCCTTAATGCACGGCTAGCCGTGGATTATCCTAATTGCATCATGGTCATTTGCCAAATTAAAGAAGTTCAGACCGTTATTTTCCTATATTTATAAACATTATATTTCCTAATTTTAAACATTGATCAAACTAACTGGAACTAGCTGTGCATCACATGGTTTTAAGTCACTCCTTCCAGCCAATCAGAATCGAGTATTCAAACATACCGTGGTAAAGCATTATTTCCATCTGTACTGTACAATTTCTCAGTGATTCACTGTATAGGAGAGGATTAGAGGGCGTTCACACAGGATGCAGATATTATTTTAAAACAGCAAGACATTGCACAACTGAATATAATAGATTGCGGGAGTCTCTTTTTGACACCTTTTAAAAAATAGAACTTTAATGACCAATGGACACGTTCATTCATCTAAATGCAGCTAATTTTGCTTGTTTGAGTAATTGTGTTTACGTGTGCAGGGTCCGCTACCGAACACCTGTGGTCATTTCTGGGAGATCGTGTGGGAGCAGCGCTGTCGAGGGGTTGTGATGCTGAACAGGGTTGTAGAAAAAGGCTCGGTGAGAAAAACAGCATTTGCCACATGGATGCATGGGTTGGGTCTTGTTGTTGAGTTTGTGTAAGACTCGTGCACTTATGAAGGAGTTGGTGGGTGTGTGCAGATAAAGTGTGCTCAGTACTGGCCGCAGCGAGAAGAGAGGGAGGCCGTTTTTGACGACACAAACTTCAAACTCACTCTGATCTCAGAGGATGAGAAGTCATACTACACGGTGCGACAACTGGAGCTGGAAAATCTGTCGGTGAGATGCTTGATCTTCTCTCAACTCTCCTTTGATTTTTTTTTTTCTTCCGTTATTAAAATTCTAAAATATGGTTTAATTGAGCTAAAAAATTATTGTTCGAAACTCTCTTTACTTTTCCCCTATGTGCAGCAAGCTGTAAATTTATAATAATGATTTGTAATATTAACTCATAGATATAATTTTGCGGGAAATATCAGTTTGCTGACTTTTGACTTCAATTAAGATGTATATAAAAGGACAAAACGTATACTGGAATGGAATGTTTCCAACAGAGCTACCCGTCGCAGCATCATTCTCTCAATCAGGGTCGTGAAGCTGCTGACAAACAATGTTGTTTTGTGTTTAAAGACACAGGAAACACGAGAGATTCTTCAGTTCCACTACACCACGTGGCCGGATTTTGGTGTGCCTGAATCGCCCGCGTCTTTTCTCAACTTTCTGTTTAAAGTGCGGGAGTCTGGTTGTCTGAGCCCAGACCATGGCCCTGTTGTGGTCCACTGCAGCGCTGGTATCGGCCGTTCTGGAACCTTCTGTCTCGTAGACACCTGCCTTTTACTGGTGAGAGGACTGACTGCTCCTTGACAGTTCAGTTTGCATTGTCCAGAGTAGGGTTATCTCAAAATGAACATTGTAGTCGTTAATGTTTGAACATGTACACTTTTTTGATGATATCTTCAATGAAACAATGCTTTTTCTTTTTAAACATTTTACTTCTATCCAACTTAATGGGAATAAAGAGGAAACAGAAATAGAAAACAACAGAACAAAGATACAAACTAGGCAAGCAGAAGTGCCACCAGGTGTATCAGTTTAAAGTAAACATTTGGCAGACTCAAAAGCAATTTACAGTGCATTTCATGCATACATTTTCGTCAGTATGTGTTTCCTTTTGAGTCGAACCCACAACCATTACACTGTATTTTGACTTGATGGATATGCCTGTGACAACACTTGACATTCACTGCGGAGGAGTTTGTAGTTGCCAGATTTGGCCTTGCTTTTATTTGAAGCTCAGCAGAAAGTTTTCAATTCGGCTGCTATTATGTGTTCTCAGATGTCTCAGAGGAAAGATCCATCATCGGTGCGCATACGAGAGGTTTTGCTGGAAATGCGAAAATACCGCATGGGTCTGATACAAACAGCCGATCAGCTGCGTTTCTCTTACCTCGCTGTCATAGAGGGAGCAAAGTACATTATGGGAGACACCTCTATACAGGTAACATAATGTGTATATACGTTAAAGCGATCGACACAACAGGAGTTATTTATAGCAGATTTTCAAAGCTCATTTCATACAATCCAAGTAAATGGTGACCATGGCTTTCAAAGTTCAAAGTTCAAAGTAAATATTAAGTATATTAAGTTTATATTATAAATATTAAGTATATATTGTTCTCGGCACAAAACTGTTTAATGACTGTAGAAGATAGTCCATATGACTTCAGGATTATGTAACTTTGGCAGCACTTTACAGTAAGGTTGTATTTGTTCAAATTAGTTAATGCATTAGTTAATAGTTAATAATGAACAAAACTTCTAAAGCATTTATAAATCTTCATGTTGAGTTCAGCATTTAATAATGCATTTTTAAAATCAAAAGTTATAATTGTTAACATGAGGTAATGCACCATGAACCAACATGCAAAATTGTATTGACATTACCTAATATAAAAAAAAGATAAATAAATAAATAACAGATTAACTATATTGGTTAGCGTTGTTCATGTTATTTAAAGCGTAACTATTACGGTGTTCTAAAACTACATTTCATGCAGTGCTTAATGTTGCTGTGTGAAAAGTATGCAGTCTGCACAGTTTTAAAGTGGAAAGTGAATGAATAACAAAGTTATTGGCTTGGGAAAAAAGTTGTTGACTCAGAATCACGGGAACCAGTCGTCTATCGTTCTAATTTCAATTCCGTGTCAGATTTGCGTCTCTGGCTGATTTATTTAGTTGAAACAAATTAGAAATTAACAACTTCACTTGCATATTTTCTTAAATGCCTAACTTTTCTTTGCATAATGAAATTGTAGTATTTCAAAGAATAAAACTAAACTGCAATTTTAAACAAATTAATAATAGAAAAAGGCTATTTGATATAAAAAACAATCTAAACTATCTAAAAGTTATGTTGCCGTGTTTGAAAGTAAGCTGTCTGCCAAGTTGTAAGTCCGAAGGTGAAGAAATAACAGAGTTATTTGCTTGTAAAATGGGAGTCGACTCTGAATCACACAAACGAGACGTGGAATAGTTCACCCGCATATCTACGTCACGATACATAGTCCCCGCCTAGGTTTTGCTGAGACTGAAGCGAAAACGTATCTCTCCAAACACTGTCACTCGTTCGTGATGCGTGTCTATCATGTCAAGAGTCTGTGTTCTACGGTGTGACACTAAGTCAGTCTTATTTCCACTACCAAAGGAGGAACGTCTGAGGGAAAAATGGTTACAATTCATTTTTCAAACGATACCAAAGGACTATAACCCCAGGGTTTAACTGTGCGCGCGTCATTTCACAGAAGATTGCTTTAATAATCTTGGCGCGTTCACTGCAGGGTATGTGAAACGACAATCCTTGAAAGAGGGGGCAATACCGACTCTATTTGGACCGGTTAGCTCCACCGAATCCAAGCCTGTAAGTGTGACTATTGATTTTTGTCTTAACTTCAAGAAATAATTTCGTACCTTATGTCTGTGTTTAGCTAATGCATATAACACTAACATTAGCATGTACTGTTATTTCTGGGGTGTTACAGTTTGTTTATCTGGCTATTAACTTTGCATTTTCACATATTTGCCACGCGTGCACCTATATAGATATATTTGGGTGATACTACGATGCTTCCTCGTCACACTCGGGCTCAAATTGGTACGGTAAAATCACCGCCATCTCTAGCTACACATATAATATACATCACATCCAACCACATGTAAACCGTAATCCTGTAATGATGGTAGTGGGGTTCCATCTGCAACAAATGATGAACGAGTTTGACCAATAACAACAGACTTCACCATATGACAAATCACATGACACAAGTTTAACGGAACGTGGGGAATCGTGGAACGAATCATTTGAGATTCAGTCAAGAAGTAAGGTATGAATAACTGCCTATTATTACGACATTATAGTGTTTAAACGCATAGTATGTACATAAACGTATTGTTGGACACTCCATAAACTAAAGTAGGGCCTAAAAAAACATCCTAGGTACTCAGAAATTCAGCATGTCCACGTTTGCAGTGAAAATGGCGGCCCCTGCTGTTCAAAAAATGTATTGCGATTCAGTTCACACCTCAACCGATTTAAATCGTCACACATTATAATCGATTTTCAACCAGCTCACGGAGGGTTGGTAAGGCATTTACAAGGCAGTTAGTTTGATCAACAACAGCCCCAAAATCTGACCTTATATCCGCAGGATTTTAAGGATAGAATGAATGTATCCTTCACAGCTTTGGCTATCCCGAGATTCATTCGCTGTACGCGGTAGACCAATCACAGCAGACTAGACCATCTGACCAATTAGATCGGAGTAGACAGAACGGACGGGATTAGACAGAAGAATCGCCAAACAGATCTTTTGATTGTCAGTCAAGAAAAAAGGGAATTATAACTGCCTAATATTAGAAAATGAAGTCAATTAGAACCTTAAAAATCACAACATATTTACTATTTGAATGCATTTAGCAATGTTGACAAATACAAACAAGTTGTAGTGTGTTACCTTTACTTATTTTTTGTCTTTTTTTAAAGTTGGGCAGCCCCTGGTCACCATCCACTTTTGTATTATATTGAAGAGAATACTAAATCAATCTTGATATTTTAAAGTCATCCAGGTTTGAATCAACACTATGTTGAATAAAGATGAAAGCATTTTAATTTCTTGGTAAATTGTCTCTGATTTTTTTGGTGGAATTATTTATTTCTGGACTCCTTTGAGGATGATATAGACCTTAAAGTAAAGGTTTGTACGCATGTGTTTACATATGTGTAGATGTCATGGAAAGAGCTATCCAATGAGGAGGATCTTCCCCCTGAATTTACTCCTCCTCCCAGACCGCGACCCCCAATAGACCCCCCTAATGGCACGGGTGACCTGGTGAACTGTGAGCCTGTACGCTTCTTTACAGAGGTGACGAACAACACAGAGATTTGTGTGAGCAGGTAAACATCTCATTATTAGTACTATGCATTGCTGATGCCCATCCAAAGCTGGTATTTTAAACTTTAATTTTTTCCTTGTTAGGGCACCCCAGGTATTTACTGATGGGCAAGACCTTCGCAGAAGGGCAGCCGCAGCTGGTGAGGTCGGACAACCCGAAAACCCAATTGGGGCGACAGAAGCCCCTCCCAAACCTGCGCGGTCTCCGCCTGAAACTCCACCAGCAGATGCACCCCACAGTGTTTGGAGCCCCCTGCTGGTCAACACGTGCGTGTGTACAGTGATGGCTCTTGGTGCTTACGTCTGTTACCGCACCTTTGTGCACTGATGCTCTCTTTCCATCTCAGTTGATCTTATTCTTTCTCTTTTCCCCCCATCTGCTGGGGGAAGAGAGAGAGACAGACACACACAGACGCTCACACTTTCTCAGCTGGACCTGTCTCTCAGCTGGGCCTTTTCACGCCCTCCAACATCTGGGGAGAGTTTAAGAGACTTTTCTCATCCAAACTGCTGTGGTCTCCCTCTATACACACCCTTCAATAAACGTGTGTCCGTTTAAAACCTCAGGGCCTCACAATTCAGGTGTAATAACCCCAAACATTCAACACAGGTAAAGATCCAAAAACCTCTGTAATTGCTGCAGTGAATAGGGAATTTTTGTTTGTATATGTAACTTGGTAATTTTTGCATTTTTAATATGATGAATATGAGAAAGATGTTCCAAATGAAGCTCTGCAAAAGATCAGCTCTTCACAGAGTTGTGTGGGGTTTTATATATGCTGAACACACAAATCTGCTGTACATTATATACGTGTATGTATGTGTGTGTCAGAAAAAGTGTTCATAAAAAGTCTAGGAGGTTGGTGATACAATCGTGCTCTGGATTAAGCTGGCGTCTCAGTGGAAACGTCACAAACTAGATGACTGAACATTTCCTCCTCTTCTGTTTCCATCCTTTGTTTCTTTAGCTTTTACACGAACCCAAAGGTAAAAGTGGCACCTCATGAGAAAATAATTCATGGCACACTCAAGCAAGCTCATTGGTGTTAATTTGTTACTGGGGAGTTTTTTTCTTTCCTTAGTCAAACCGGTTTCGTTTCTTTACCAGAATGCACAGACTTTCACAATTCAGACAAATCCCATCTGGCCTTGTGCTTCAGAATTTAAATGCAATAAATGTAACTACAACCGTTTATTTAGACCAGAGTTCACCGCAGATGACTGTTTTCATACAGGTCCTTCCCGGTATACCCATCTAAAATGTTAAACAAAAAAAAAAAAAATCTGCTTTGGGAGAATGTTTACACTTTTGTAAAGTTCCAATTTAATGATGTATTGAGGAAAGTCTTGATTTTTAGCATCTAGAGATGGCTGATTTATCGCCAACCAGACCAAACTGGAAAGAAGCAGGAGGCACTATTTGACTTACTGGAGCTTAACATAGACATCCCCTCACAGATGCAACCAAAGTGTCTTGTGGGATTTTAATTTTCGTCTCACTTTTTTGCAATATAGATCCATTCAGCTTATTGTGGGCCTTAACACATGCCTTGATGAATTGTGTGAGGATTAAATTGACCAAAAATAAAACACCAGCACATAATTAATGAGAAGAGAGAAATGACCTGTGGCCGTGAGCTATTTCTGTGCTTCATTCTTTTAATCTACTGTTGGTTTTAGCCTAGTTATAATTATAAAGAGATTAACTGGGTATAAACATTTTCTTTGATTCAAACCACACTTCTTAAAGAACAGTGAACAAGTGAAAGTCCAATTGAGTAACTCTGAGACCAATCTATTTTACATTATGTTAAGAGTATTTTACTGACTTAGATTTGTGTGGTCACACTTTGACCACCATTTGACCAATCCAGAATGGTGGCTTTTAGGAAGGGTTTCAGTTTGTACTGGACCGAGATACTGGATGAGTGATTCACACAAATCTTTGATTTGAAGGGTGTATATAAACATCCGTTGTACTTTTGTAGTGACTTTCTGATTAACTCGCAGAATCGGGTCCCATAGCTGGACCACAGAATGTAAAGTCTCTTCTTGCCAGCTTTATTCACACACATATACATTTATTTGTCTGTGTCCTTGTTTGTCATGTTTAGTTTTGAGCTTAAAGATTTCGTGTGTCGTGTATAAGGCTCGAGATTTCCTGTTTTCGTCTTAATGTTGATCATCTGTTTGTTTTTGTAAGAAAAGGATTTTCTGAAATTTGAAATTTTTATTTTTGGACTGAACACAATTCAGATTCTGTGTTAATAAACTCATACTTCTCTGATTCGTCTTTTTGGGGTTTTTAATTTTGATGTGATTTATTTTAAACAAAGAATGTGTAAAACTGTAAATCACAAGTAGCCTAAATATAAATACAAATCGAGGGAATTGTAATATTAATGTGATAGTTCACCCAAAAATGAAAATTGTCATCATTTACTCACCCTCTTGTCATTTCAAACCTGTATGACGTTCTTCTGCAGAACACAAAATATATTTTGAAGTAAGTTGGGAACCTAACATTGGTGGTACCCATTGACTTGCATTGGTTATGTGTCAATAGTGAATGGGTACTGCTTTTGTTTCGGTTACCAATTTTCTTCAAAATCTTATATTGTGTTATATATATCGTATAAGTAATACAGGTTTGAAATGAAAAGCAGGCAAATAAATGATGACTGAAAATTAATTTTATCAGTTTAAGGTGCACAGATATAAAAGAGGTGCACAGACTGCAACCTTTGGATGACAGATGCGAATTTATTGTGACCAGTGGAGGGCGCTTTAGGATAAGCTTTTCAATACTTGGCTGTGAATTCAATTGGGTTTTTCCCAAATGAGCGCTAAACAATATATTTTTTTACTTGTATGAACTTGTTCCATTGTAATGTGATACCGTTTAATATTCTTGTTGACTTCAACATCTCTTTGAAAGTTATCATGCTGAAGTTAGCATCTCCACATATTAGAAGTGTAATGTGGAGATCCTACACCTGAATCTGCCAATCTTGTGTGTACGTGCTAATGTGTGTGTCGTCACACTACAATTGGGCATCTTACCCATGCATTTCCTGTCCCAATATCTAGCTCTGCTGACAAAATCTAACACCCCCAACATAATTGATCTAAAAAAACTTTATGTCCTCTGTCTAGGTGACGAACATGTTGCTTGGACTCGAAAAATTGGGGTCATCTATGCTTACATACGTGGGAAGGGGACTTTATTCTGGGTTGGTTTGCACAAGTTTCAGTTGGTCTGAGCAAATATCTGGCTCTTGACTGTGTGTACTGGTGTGAGGGGCCTGGCTTGTGGTTTCCTTTACGTGTTCTTTTAGTGTTCTATACTGGTTTGTGTTAGTTTCTACTGATGAAGGATGTTGTGTCAGTTTATGATTGTCTCTTCATCTGCCTGAATAAAATTGTTCTAGTTGTTATTGTATCTAGTGGCGACAGTGTAATTTATGTTGCCAAGCTGTGCATCCCATTTCCTGTGACCTAACTTATATGTAAGAGTATGGCGTATCTTTATTTTGTTGTCACTCAGTTTCCGTGTGATGTAATGATTCATTTAATTTTGGAGCGCAGAAGTTTTCTTGTTGTAAATTGTTGCTTTTTTTATTTAAAAGTGCCATCAGACTTAATTTTCAGAAGATTTCATTTAATGGTTATTTCTTTTAACATTTTATTTTTTTAAATTCCGTATCTTTCCATTTCTCAGAATCTTACAATAGCAAACACACCAACCGTCAAAATAAGAACAGTTGCAGAAAAACACATCTTGACAGAATTCATTGGATTGTCTTTTTAATCATGAATTTGGATTTAACTCAACAGGAAATAGTAACAGGTTACAGTAACTAGTACATGGTTTGAACGATGAGAAATTGCATCACTTCTATCATTGTATTGTTCTGGAAAGTCAAAAGGTGAAGAGTGAAGTATTTGAGAGTGTGTGTGTGTTTGTGTGTGTGTCACACAGTATTGTGGGTTAGATCCAGTCAGGATGAATGTGTTCATAAGTATGCATTGGTGTGCACGCAGCATGTAGGAATGCGTATTTGTGCAAGTGTATGCGCGTGAGTCAGGGCACTCCTTAACACTCGTGGTGCTTTGACGTAAGACAGACAAGACAGAACAGGCTGATCCAACTACTTGGGAAAAAACAGTGGTGGGCGGGGCCGAATACCGGAAACGTCCTTAAAAAGACAGTAAACCTGTAACTCCGGCTTGTACCACAGGTGAGTTTTGGGTTCAGGTATCAAGCATCTGCTTGGTTCGTGCTTGTTTGTGATCTAGGAACATCGGTCCTTGTGACTTTTCGTGGTGAGACGTCCAGCAGTGGTTGTAAACTGAAAGTATTATTTTGATTAGATCCTGATGAAGTGATCCGTCAGCCTATTGTCCCATATACACCATAAATGAGAAATGATATTGGTTTGCTCCTGCACTTATCACTCTTTCCTGTATGTCCCTCCTTTTGTTCTCTCTCCTCCCATTTCCGCTTCATCTGGAATATTTCCTGGGAGCAAGAGATTCAGGAAACTCCAGAGTAAAAGAAAAACAGAGGCTGACTCACGTTCTGACTCACTGATTATCGATATCTAACGGCAGATGTTGAAACAAACTTCAAGTATCTAGTAAAACGTCAACAGGGTTAGAAACAAACTAATAAATAAGGAAACATGATAAAAATAGCTAAATTCAGACATTTTGTTAGAAAGTCCTTATGTTGTTGAAATTTCTGAGATTTTGGATGAGTTTGAATGAGAGTTGAATTCCATCTTGACCTCTGTGACCCTGAGGTCAACCAACAAAATGATCATAAAGATCTGTTTTGCTCGTTTATGCTGAAGTAAGTGGAAACAAATATTGTTTCTGGCCAACGTATTTGGGGACACTGCTGGTCTGTTTTGAGGGCACCCCTCAACCGCATTGTTTTCTTTTGAGGTTAATTACCATGGCAACAAGTGTGCGCGCTGTCATTTCCTGTTGCTGTGTGCGGCCAATCCGAATGTACTCCATGACACCTCGACTTGCAGTTGTTGTTTCGCTGCGTGGTTTACGTAAACAGCCAGGCTCGGTGCTTCCCCTTCTGTACGACGTGCACTTCCTTCCTCCTGCTGCAAACACACATGCACGCGCTCGCTGACGTGGGCTAAAGCCTTGCTATGTCAAATCTGTATGATGACCTGCTTGAGATCTTCCACAACAAATGTCCTATCGTTCACCACCTTTACATCACGGTCGTCATAGCAACGCTCTGCAACTTGTGACCTATGAGGGGATGTTTTCACACGCAGGACATGGAGTTCAAAACAACGTCTTCTGTAACTCGTACCATGTGTCTGTTTTCACTGTCATGCAGTAAAAGAGCAGTGGTGGGAATTCTTCGTGCACGCATTGTGTTTGAATTTTATGGTGTGTAGTTGCGTGTTGTAGAATTCCATCCAAATGTCAACCTTAAGATAAAAATCAATCAACTATTTTGTGGTCTGTGAAGAGCCATCCCCTCTCCATTTGTTGTGTATTAGTGCTTCTGGTTTGTTCATTTTGACTCAATAGAAATCCTACACAGTATGCTGTCTTCTAAAAAATGTGCATCACTTTTGTGCGTCTGTGCGTCACATCCATAACGCATGTATATTTCCCTCTTTTAAAATAGAAGACTTGCGTATTAAGTAAAGTGATTTTCTGATGTTTATCACCAGGGGTTAAGTAAAATATAAACAGATGATTCAATATATTGGTAATAAATACATTATCTGAGAATTGTTATTTCATGTTTTGAATGTCACAACCATAACGCATGAATTGCCCTCTTTGGTTCAAGCTATGCTAATCTCAATCCAAGTCAACACAATTGAATGCTTTATAAACAGGGCTGAATTATGAAATAGTCAACTGGGGTCAGTGCTTTGGGGAACGAGGCGGCCATGAGCCACCAAAGGGACTTCAAACACTCCTAAAAGAAAGCTAAACACACATACAGTGCATGCTGCTCCAAAAGGGCCGTGTGTAGGGTGGTGTGCTCCAAAAATACACCGAGCAACCTTGTTGAATTACCCTGTCACATCAGATATATCCCCTCCACAAAACATGTCGTTATTGTACGGTTTTGGTGTTTTGTAGAGTTCTAGAATCACATGTTGCCTCTGTATTTTTATACAACATGAAGTCTTGCCACCCCACCCTCTGTGTTTGTGTGTGAAGTCATTAATGAGTTCAACTGTCAAATTTCCTATTCCGTTTAACATGACTAAAGTTTTTACAGTAGATGTGACTCAGCAGATATTCTCACAGGTGCTGCACAAACCATGACTGTAAACACACGTCTCCTGTGGTTTCCTCCTTTCATGTCATTCTTTGGAGAATCTTTTCCCGGATTGCATCAGGGAGTGGTGTTAAAAGTTCAAAAGTATATTAACTGATTTTTAGACAAATTTTAAGTAGGCTATTTGTTTAATTTACACTAGTGATTGTTCGAGTTTGCAGATTAGGTTTAAACATGACTCGTATTGGCAGTTCTGTAACTCAAGGATGCAGAAGGTTTAAATAGCACAAGCTAACAACGAAACTCAGGGCAGGATGTTTATTGTGTCTTCTTTGAAACTATCTCAGTGTCAAAAAAACGTCGGATAAATGGCAACCTCCAAAATGCTCTAATATAAAACCGCTAAAATAATGCTGAGCGTGTCAAACAATATCAACTTTTGTAAGTATTATTCCAATGAATATCTGACTCATGTCTGGCTATAATGGGTGTGTCTGGAGTTTCAGGAGTGTTTGGTAGGACTGAAACCTACAGCATGTGTTTCTGCTCACCCTCATTGAAGCTCTCAGATTGGGTTTTGTTGTGCAAGTTTTGCCTCCTTTCAGTCACAAACAAAGGGAAACTAAAAGCGAGTAATCACAGGGGTTTTGTGTTTCATGCTCACAATTGTTCTTTTTCTACAATACTTATTTCTACCTGCTAGCCTCACAACACACTGCATCACAATACACAGCACAAAACCCAACTCATGATATCCTAAATGTTGAGGGAATTTCAAAGTCTACCAAGGGTCAGAAACAGAGATAACCCAAAGTCAAGGACTTACTTTATGTGTGTAATCATTCTTTGGGTTTTTAAAGTTCAAACACATATTACAAGGAGGAAGGACTCTTCAGAGTTTAACAAGCCAATAGGTCACCCATTGTGTCCCTAGTGGTCTTTAACCAAGGCTCATCCAAGTCCCCCATGATATCCATAATCATGTCAGCCTTTCTGAACTGAACTTGGCCTCTCATGCGACCGTATATATATTGTATTCTTAAACAAAGACCTCATAAAAACAACTTAAAGAAGTGCATTGGTCATTAAATGCACACAGCAGCTCTCGTCAGTTAAATTGTGACATACATGTACTTTTCTTTCTATGCCTTGTGCTTTTTTCATGATTTCTCTTGTGTATGTTATCTCTCCAGGAAGGAAGAGATCCAATATAGTGATGTGGGCTGAGCTGAGTGCCACGGTGTGCTTGTAAGACAGTTAAGATTCCGTCACATATAAGAAAGGGTTTTCATGCCTACACACACAAGAACACAACCAATATATCAGTATCCTCAGATCCTGACAGTGCCCATATTGAGCCGCCCGCACTGATCGTCTATCTCATGGTTAAAGGTTTGCAGAAGCAACCTTTACGCTATAGGGGGCGGCTTGGTGCCCCTCGCTGCTCGCTGATCGAGAGATGGCAGGTGGAAATAAACGTTTGTACGTCGACATCATCAGCGTGAGGAGAAGATCAATCTCTGAAAGTAATCTCGGGACAACAGAAAATGTGAAGCCTCCAGCAAAAACAAGACAATATAATAAATCAATATTGTGGGGTTATAATGGTGTTAAGTACAAGTTTTTAGGTAGAAGTAAATGCGATATCAATCATTGCGACTTGCTTTTTTAAAATTAGGTAAAAGTTGATCTTTAAAATCAACGTTGGTTATTTTGGTGAGTTAAAGTTATGTAAAAGTATGTTTGCCATAACATTGATAACGTGTGTGTGCCCTGCGATGGGTTGGCACTCCATCCAGGGTGTATCCTGCCTTGATGCCCGATGACTCCTGAGATAGGCGCAGGCTCCCCGTGACCCGAGGTAGTTCGGATAAGCGGTAGAAAATGGATGGATGGATGGATGGATGAATTGTGGTTTTATTGAAGTTCACACTTCTGATGGACTAGAAACAGTTTGTTTGTAGTGGAGAGCTTTTTCTACAAATCAAAATGTAATGAGTAAATAAGTAAACAAACAAAAAACTAATACAGAACACAGCAAAAATTTATGTTTTAACACGTGGCTGGCCGATCCCTCTATTGCATAATATATATCTTCCTACTGGAGTTTGTTAAAAAATAATGTGATCATTTCCAGTTTGGTTAAGTTAAAGAACACTTACAACAACACATTTAACAACAAAAACTCTTACAGTTAATATGCAAGGTAAGCTTATTTATATACAGTAGCACATTTCATACGCAACACTAATTCAAAGTGCTTTACATAGAAATGATGAAAAGAAAGAAGAAAAGAATATCTCACAGAAGTGAGTACACCCCTCACATTTTAGTAAATATTTTATTATATCTTTTTATGTGACAACACTGAAGAAATTACACTTTGCTATGTAAAGTAGTCAGTATACAGCTTGTATAACAGTGTACATCTGTTGTCCCCTCAAAATAAGTCAACAAACAGCCTTTAATGTCTAAACTGCTGGCATCAAAAGTGAGTACAACTTTAAGTGAAAATGTCTAAATTGGGCTGTGTTTGCAAAAGCACAGACCTATGATAAATTGGACAGATTTAAGACAGAATATTAAATATAATACATAGATGGGGGGGGGGGGGTTATAGGTAGCATGCCACTGTGCCATGAATATAATTTTATGGGGTGGAATTTTGTGGATGATTCAGAACTCGCTTATAATCAATTATAATCTGAAAAAATAAACACTTTAGCTATTTTTTTCAAATCAAATATAACAAAAACAGATATTTTAAAATGTGTAGGCCCTAGAATACTCAATACAGGAAAACATTGATATATTTTACATTAATCAATTTTTTTGTGTTAAGTGTGTTTGCAAAAAACATTGTGACCTGTAGCTGTGGATTTATATATTTATTGCTTTATTGTGCTGGTATTTAGTGGATGTAGAGAATGGTAAAACATAATTTAAATGATTAAATACTGCTTTGTCAAAGTTGACAAACATTCTTTAATACTTTTTATTGGTTATATATTTGCAAAACCCAGCGAGAAACAAAAAGGTTGACAAATAATAATGATTCATGGCAAAAAATACAAATCACGAAATATGGAGATGCCTCTCCACAGCAGCGAAGTTAAAGGGGGCGCCAATATGGAGGGTCAATGATGGCATGATCATTATGACTACTTTTCATTCTGTTGTGTTGCAAGAACAGGAAGGCTGTCAATTACTCAACCCAGTTCTGCATGATTTGAGCGGTACAACCCAACGACGCGGTGGTCGCCCTGAACCACTGCGCAAGTGTTAGAGAAGAAATAGCAGAAGTGCTACAGTGTTGAAATCTGGGCCTGTGTCCTGCAGGGTCATGGCTCCACCCTTTACGGCCACTGTGGATGCCTCATGAGTTACTGGCAGCCATGCCGCAAAGACCCCGGATGTTCGTCTTTTACGTCATCTTACTTGAGTCCGGGAGAAAAAGAAGAAATATGGACAGAAAGAGAGAACTGGGGAAGTGGATGAATGAATGAGTGGCTTTAATAGATAGCACATAACAGCACTTTCAAAATGTCAACCTTGGACCCACCCACAAACCTGCTTGACCACTCCATGACCACAGTGATTTTAAGTTTAGGGGGAAAATACTTCAGATGCACATTATTGAGCTTCATTCAGATCCATGTTTCTCATGTCTTTTGTCAGCAGTGGAATATTCTAGACTCGCTCTGTTTCCTCTGTTTGACTCGTGTAACAGAAGGGATTTGGATTCAAACCATGTTTTTGGCCATTTCTCAAGAAAACGTGCAGTTTCACATATGCCCGCAAGCTTTCTTTAGCAATATGCATAAGCAAACATATTGAAAGGCTTTGTTGAACACTTAAGATGTAAGAAACTCATTGATTTATTAAGGTTGTCTGGCAGGAATTGTTAACCTTTGATATGTCTGTCCTGTTTGTTGTTACAATGGTGCTGTTAATATTTAACCACAGCATTTATAACAGAACAGTCAAGCCGGTGCAGATATGTTCAACTTTCCAAAAGCCCTGAAAGAGATAGTTCACCCCAAAATGAAAATTCTCCCATAAATCACTCCAAACCTGTATACATTTCTTTGTTCTGCTGAACACGAAGGAAGATATTTGAAAGAACTTTAGCAATTTTCAGTTCTGGCTGCCATAGTAGGAAGCATTAAAATGGTAGTCAGATGTGCCTCAGAACTGCTTTCTTTCCTAAATTCTTCAGAATATCTTATTTTGTGTTCAACAGGATTTTTTTTACAATATTTGTTCCTACTATGATAGTCCAGATGTCCCAGAATTTAAAAAGGCTTAAATTCTTCCAAAAATCTTTCTTTGTGTTCAACCGAACAAAGAAATGTATAAAGTTTTGGAACGACTTGAAGGTGAGGTGACAGAATCTTCATTTTGGGGTGAACTGTCCCTTCAACAGACTATGTGCAATGAGCACCAGCTGAGAGAAATTCTTTTCTTTTAAAGTGTGTTTTCAGGGAAAAGGGCATTTTAGGGAAGTGAGAGGACTCTAAAATATGTGGTGGAAGCAAGAAGTCTGTGGTGTGACTTGGTGAAATTAAAAACATAATGTATACCGAAATAATGAACCGAAGCAACCACCACATACCATAGGAGGAGTTGATTTATTGTTCTAGGTAAACTCTGACGGTGTGTGGGATGAAGACATGAGAATCCAGTGTAGGCTGGATCATATTAGTATCAGCAGGTCGGCGTGACGCAGCAACTCCGTTACAGAGACGCAACATTGACGGTAAAATCTTGCCTGGAAGCGGGAGGGGCATTGCTCTCTAGTAAAAGGGGAAAAGAAACTTGTAATCTTGATGATGGAAACCCCATTTGAGTAAGCAACGATCCCGGGTTATACAACAGCTGAACAAACCGGAACCGAAGCTTTGGCCCAGAGGTTAAGTTACACTAAATGGGCAAAGTGCCGTACAGAAACAGACGCGGCACGCGCCGAATTGCGCAACTCTTTTCATGCGTTACGGTTCAGTTAAAGTGCTGAATGTTAACTGTGATTTATTCATTTAAAAAAATAAAAAAATAAAGGAACGACGCACACGTGTCATTTATTTGAACTGCATGTATGATGACATATGTAGCCTACTGTATGTGAATCATTGTCATGGGTCAGAATGAACAACGTAAAGTGCACGTTTGTATGTGGCCAATGAGATGACAGTGGCACTTGCTATAAATTGGTACAGTAATGGATTGCATTTACAAAGCCTTTACAGTAAAATTGTAAACTTTATGCAACAAACATACATTTTACTGGCTTGCTGTTCTTTTGTATCATTATTTGGATTTTTATACTTTTTTTGAGGATTGATATATTACATAGACTTAAATGTTTATGGTTCTCTCTTGTGTTAGTATTCACAAGTATAGGTTATTGTCTGGATGTGATGGAGTAGGCTAAATGTATTTAACAAGAATGTATCTAAAGCAGTTGTTACTTTACGCATGCGGACACACATGCATGCGAAGATAGGAGGAAGTTGGAAGTGTTGAGCAACTCAGATCCTTCTCCACTACAGAACATCGTTGTGAAATACACTACAAAACAACACCCTTTCCTCCTTTACCGATCTCTTTCTCACAGTTCTACAGGTTCCCCTTTAAAGATCAAACAAAATGTCAGTTTTAAAATTATGTGTGATGCAATGAGCATGTGGGCGACCATAGTAATTTGACAAAATATTGAATCAAATCAATAATGTTATCAAATTATAAATAAATAGGCTAGTAAACGTGGGCAAATTTTCACAAATCATATAGAATATAATGAACAAGATTGAGGAAAACCAGGACACAACAACATTTATTTATTGTTTGTTTGTCAAGAGACGTTATTTCAGTGAGCTGAACATACTGTATTTCCACAGTCTTTCTTTGATAGTTTCTTTCCTACTGATTTGATGTCTGGTGCTGTCTGTGGGTTGAGAATTTACCCAGAGCAGACAGACTTCAGCACACACGCACACACAAGCAAGATTTATTTCAGAGATTTCTGCTGTTGATCTCAAATTGAAATTAGCCACTGATGCAGAAATGAACTAAATAAACTCTGTTTTATTTTTCTACTCTCCTTCTATCTGCTTCTCGCTCTTCTGCCTTCTATTATCATGGTGATGAACTGCTCCTTGTCTACCTGCTAGTTACTATCCTCCCTGACTGACAGGTCATTCAACCTGTCCATCAGGTTCCATTTCCTTCAGTAGGATTTGAGCAGGAACGGTCACATCTCAAAAGCTTAGAGATTCCTTGTGACCTGCATGCTTAGATGCAAACTATCTCCAACGTGAAAAGATTAACAGAGTCTGGTGTAAAAATAGGAGATATTTTGTGTTCGATTCTTTGATTTAAGCACCTTTTAAATAACATTCAATGTTATCTATCTCAACATCAATCAGCATCGATCTCATTAATCTAGAAAGGTAATTTGATGAGTCAATTGGTTATTTTATGGCTGTAAATTTACCATATTTAGGTAGCTTCATGCTAGACATGAGCCCAAACATTTTATATTGATGACAAGCCTTTTAGAAGACGAGGTTTATAAATGAATAACTGATTTTATTCACAGACAAGGACACAGAGCAGGTAGATCTTGCTCTAGGCTTCCAATGAGCATTTTGAGTACTGTAATGAACCTGAAGGTCATTGTATGTTGACTTGTGGGTCTAAACTAAACAAACATTACATTGATTTTTCAAAATGTCTCATCAAAATTCTGATATCTACACAAATCAAAGGACTTGACTTAATCATCTGTATTTCATCCCATGTATTTAATATTTATATTCTATACAATGAGATGAAGATTATGCACAGTGATCAAATATCAGCTTGTAAAACGTGTGTGTTTGTTCATGGTTTGTGTGTTTGAGGGGCTATTTTCAATGTTTATCTAGCCTTGAACCAGAGTCTAGAGTCTCTTTGGATTGTGGACCCTGTCTGTGTATTTTAGATAATTGTACCTCTGTATTGAAGTGACTCACGAACACACATCTCAGAAGACCTACATGACCTCAGTTATTAAATAATGGTAAACAATGAATATTGAAATGAATCTAAAATAATAAAGTCTTAATTTGTGATAACAAGCTTTAAACACAAAATGAAAATGTCCTGCTATTTCTATAAGTTTAAGAAGAGTGTACTAAAATTAACGTTAAACCAAGAGGAAACTGCAGGCTAGAAACTCAATCTCAGCAGCTGTGGGTGGGTGGGTGTGAAAATGAGGTTTACCTGCTTGGAATCAAAAATGTGCTTATATGTTTATGATAGCGGCAAGAAAATGCAGAAGAAACACAAGATTTCAATAGCATAAAAATTATTTAATTCAATAAAATATTATATAGCAGTAGAACAGTGTACCTTTATCGTCTTTATAAGACTACTTCACTGCGTTGCCAATACTGTTACAATGAGTTGCATCATACCTCTGCAGTAAAACTCTTCCCCTGACAACCACTGCCCCAGATATGGCGAAATGATTTTAAATAACAGAATATTAAACAGATATCTCACTTTTAAACCCGTACAAAAATACTTTACAGACGAAATACATGACAGGCTTTCCAGATTACCAAGCACACGGTGGAGATATTGCGCAATCCAGGCGCACAGTCCAGTTTCATGTTTATCTCTCGGTTGTAAACGCATTGAACGAGCAATTGCTCGTTTTTATCAAGCACAGGCAACTTTTTGTAAAATCTGCTCTGTTTCAAGTCTTTTGACAGTCCGCGTCTGTGTACGTGCTCTTCGAGAAACCCCAGATTTCCGTCAGCACTGGCCAGTAGCGGAGAGAAGGTTCCGCAGCGTCGCCAACTCCCGGGACAGCTGTTCCACGCGCTTCTGTAACCGGTCGTTCTCGGCCGCCAGCTCGAGCACTTTGTGCTGCGTCTCCATGTTGCGTATTTTGGCTTTGTCCCTGCTTTTGCGCACGGCGAGATTGTTTCTCTCCCGCCGCTGTCTGTACTCGTCGCTATCCTTTTCCAGCCTCTTCTTTCCTTTCCCACCGGAGGCCATTTTGCCGCCCGGTTGAGGTGATCTCCCTTTACCTGGCGGCGCAGGTGTACCTGGCGGGCTTGAGCAGGAGGAGGACGCGGTGGAAATATTACCCAGGCTGCCGCTGGGAGCGTTCTGGTACTGCAAATACGAGCGCATGTCAAAACCTCCGGAGCCATCCATTTGGCGGTCTTCGTTGGGATCGTTTCGCCAGTTACCTTTGGCAAAACTGCCCAAAAAGTCCGGACTGAACACCGCGTCTACGCGCGTCTCTTGCAGCTCAGAATAGGCCAGCTGGTTCGTGTCCCGGTCGGTCAGCGAGATGTAGTTCTTGTAGTTTTGTAACGCTCTCTTGTTCTTGTTCTCCTCCGAATGAAAGTCGTTGTAGATTCCCACCCGGTGCCGACTTTCGTCTTGGTTGGGCAGGTGATGGTACTGGTCCAAATAAATGCTGATGTCTATGGCTTTCTCGTGCTCAGAGAGGTCATGAAGCTTCGTCATGGAGCCGTTAATTGGCTGCTTGCAAATGCCTTCGCTGACAGAGTTGCTGATGGTGTTATTGCTGTGAAAAGCGAGGTAGTCCCCCTCGTAAAAACCGGCCACTTCCATGGATCTTAACACCCGCCGGATTGCGGCAGGACGGAGATCAGGGTTTCACCGCCCTGATAACTTGAAGTAGCGAACGCAAGTAGAAGCTGCAACACGGGCGTCAAGCTTGAAAAAACTTCAAAAAAAAACTTGTCTTCTAGTTGCAAAATAACTAGATGCGTGCTGTCTGGTATGTAGGTTATAGGTTGCCTTCCCAGCGCGCGCTGGAGAGCAGAAGTCAGTTCCCATGTCTCGGATTGGTGTGTTTATAGGCTTGTGCGAGGGGGCGGTGATTTGGTATGTGACGCGTTTTTCTGGTTTGGCCGCAGACGCTCACGACAAACCGGGGTTCATGAACACACTGAGTGATTAATAACAATAGGAAACAAACGTAAACGCGTAGCCGATAAACACAGACTGCGTTTAGACGTTTAGGAAACTGTTTAATCTTCAGCCCATACCGAGTCGTATGGTTTTAATCAATTTATTAAAATGTATTAAATAGAAGCTGATTAATAAAATATACAAATAAGATTTGTGACAAGCCTGAAACCTTTTTTTTATTTATTTACATTTATTTGCTCTTTAAAGTTTTTCTCCCAAATAGATTATTAGCGTGGTCTATTGTTTTACCCCCAACCTCTTCAAACACATTATACAATTTACAGTTATCATTTTCTATCAGCAGGAGCAGGCGTTGGACTGCAATAGACGCGCTTATCCTACTTCAAAATTAGGTTAGTCTGCCATCTGGTGGTAAGGTAAGGAATTGCATTACAAGTCCAGTTTCATCATCTATTGCAGTCTTTTAAAAATGTATAAAAATATGTCGGAACACCCCCAGTGCCCCAATCACAGTGAAACATTTAGTAAGAACTGCCTTTTATGCACTTTTACCGTTTTAAAGTGATCCTCACTTATTTATTTGTATGTATAGCCTACTGTATGTTATTTGCCAGTGTATTTCTTAAGAGACAATATTATTGTGCGTGCTGTAACGTTACCTCAGTGCCACTGTAATACACAGACTTTAACAAAACAACTAAAATGTATCGACATTTTCTATATTTATATTTCTAAATTGAGATGCTCTTAATCAGTTTTACTTCAGGATTTTTAGAATCGCTCACCGTCAGCGTAGCTTGTTTTCTGATTGGTCGCTTTCGGGTGGGGCCAGAACATTCTTGCTTTCTAATTGGTCTTCACGCTGAACCTGAAAGAACGATCTAATCGAGGATTGGCCAATTGCTGCAGCCGTCGAGCGCAATTGGTGGACGGAGGATACGCGGAACAGGACGGACGGAGGCGTGTGTTCAGGATGCGGAATTAACGCATCATCAGCTGCGCCCGAACGCGACTGAACATGGCGAGCGCTGTGAGTGGAAGCAGGGCTTCGGGAAACTTTCTTACATCCGCAGCAAACGGATCGGTACAGCCGGGCGCGAGATGGGGACAACAGCACGCGGGCGCTCGAGAGCTCGCGGAGTTATACTCGCCAGGTTAGTTAAGAATCGGGTTTCTGCTTCTTATAGGGGGCCGGTGTCCGCCCGCTTCTTTACGTACCGCGGACTGAAGTGTCATTTTCGCTGGCTGGACAGCACTGAAGAGTACGACCACAGATTGATCATCCACCACCTGGTTCTGTTTGGAAACTGCACGTTGCAAAGCGTGTTTCGTCCGGTTGTCGGTGGAGTTTGTTAGGCAAACACGACGCATTTATAATTTGTAGCATGAAGGGAAAGATGAATGAACACTGAGGAGTGTTTGTGAGTGTGAATGAGTCTAATGCCATATCATGTTAATCATAAGATGAGTAAAAAATGATCGTGTTTAATATTTTCGAACAGAAGAGGACATTTGTGCTCTCGTATTTCTTTTATTGAACTATTCTGTTATGTTACTGAACTACGTCAGGCTACTCAAAGTTTATTTATGAGGAAATTGTTTTAATAGGACTTGGTTTTGATAGTGATAAAACACTACAGGGCAGTGTTTGCTCGTTGGTATGTCTTTTGTCTCAATTATTTAAAATATGTATTTCACAGAAATGGGATAAGTTTGTTATTTGCAGGACGTTTGAAGCAGTTGTGCTAATGAATGGGTGAATCACACAAATCCAACTATTTGCAGAAAATTATAACCAAAACATCAAAATAAGGGAGTGGCATAACTTAGGTGTTATAAATATGAGTTAGTGGATGTGGGTGGGGTGCTGTGCTTCGGAATGGACAGCATCTGGTTTCTGGTAAACATGACATTCATTAAAGTGCCTTTGGTCACGTGTTCTCTTCTAGTGTTGTTTACAGTCACCATGGTAATAGAGGGAGTGTTCAGGCTCTGTTTATTAGATCAGATCAACTCAGATAGTTCGGCGCAACTTTGTTTCCAGATACTAACACAGCCTCTTTTTAGCCTTTAGTGTTGTGTCAACTCTGTTGTGATTCATGCTGTTTGGTCACTTCAGGTTCTTTCTGGGAAGCTGTTATGCGCTGAATTCAGGTCAAATGTGAAATTCCCCTCAGCACACAATTGTAGCTGTGTAAGGAGGAAACAATGGGACTGTTGTGAGAAAGGACTGCTGTGAAACAACAAACCGCTGCAAGCTTGCAGCCATGTTAGTCATGTTAGCTTTGCACTTTGCTGGTAACCCAATAGTACAATAGATCAATATAACACACTCTTGGTTGGTTATCTAGGGAAGTTTCATCTTTAGTCTTATGTGTTCTGTGTCACTCCAGAGAGATGCCATTAATAGATAAGCACTCTGGAAACTGCAACTTTCCTCATAAATAGTTATCATCAGGGTCCAAAAACTATTTGGCACACGTGCTGACAGCAGGAATTCGTGATACAAGAGCTCATCGTGTCGTAGGAAACAAAATATGCCAGTCTCTGAAGCTGCACCTGTCGCATAAGCACCATGTAGTTATACTTCTCGGTGAAATTTTTTTTACATATAATTGTAATTTCTGTCGGGTAAAACTTGGCAATGGTAATTTTTCTATTCAGATGAACGGTGTTAGAATTATGTGTGAATCATAATAGATGTTTCAGATGTCTTTATTTGTATGTATTAGGCTTGAATTGTGCGTGTCACTTTATCATCACGGTATACTTTTTAAAACCATGTGATCAATTGTATTTATACATTGACTTGAATAATACAATTAATTCTAAAGACAAAGACTGCTCTTGACTTGTCTTTGACTTGTTCTTTCAGGAAAAAGATGTCAGGAATGGATCAGTGTGGTTCTTTGCTTCAGCCTCATGGCCTTTAACTTCTGTTACCTGGTAACTTACTTCCACCTAGGACACGCCTGGTACATCCTTCTGGGCATCGGTTGGTACAACAAACAAGCCCACACGACACAAGCACATTAAGGTTTAATAGGGTACAGGTAGACACAATACATATTTTAAAGTACAGCTCTGAAATTACCATTGTTTGTGTGTTATTACTACATAAAAGATAAAACATTTTTTTCATGAGAATTCGAGGTTGTGAGAAGACCTTGAAACTGTATTGCTGATGTACAGCTGGTCGCAGTCAAGCATCAGGGGCGTAATTGCTCAGTTTCTGCTGTGTGTGTTGTTATGTTTGTGCAGTGGCAGGGATCCTGACAGCAGATTTTGCTTCTGGTCTGGTCCACTGGGGTGCTGACACATGGGGATCGGTGGATTTACCCATCTTTGGGAAGGTAATGGGGTGAAATCATTTTTATGTTAATTTTTAGTTTTTGCCTTTTTAGTTAAAATTTTTTTTTTTTTAGTACATGTTTGTATTTAGATATATCACCCACAAAATTAAATTCTGTCCTCATTCACTTACCCTTGTCACTTGTCATTTCGAACCTGTATAACTTTCTTTCTTCTGCAGAACAAAAATGAAGATATTTTGAAGAATGATAACTGATATGATAACTCATAACGGCAGTTCCCATTGACTTGCATCGGTTTTGTGTCTATACAGCAAAAATGAACGGGTACCGCTGTTGTTCGGTTAACAACATTCTTCAAAATATCTTCTTATATGTTCTGCAGAATAAAGAAAGTCATACAGGTTTGAAATGATAAGATGGTGAGTGAATGATGACAGAATTTAAATTTTGGGGTGAACCATTCCTTATAGGGCGTCACAATGGTTTTATCTGTAACTATGCAAACACTACGATAATTAAAATAGTTAATTCTACACATGATAGTATCATAAATAATTCTGGACCCATATAAAGCTTTGCTAAAGAGCATTATTTCTTTTTTTTTAAACATTTCTGTAGATATCACAACAATATTATGTGATTTTTTTTTTTTTTATAGATGGTTTCATCTTAACAACATAAAGAAATGTTACTGCACTTGTGCACTTTTGTGACCCCCAACTAACATCTGGTACAAATTCACAAACAATAAAGTGCCTGTAGATTATTTCTATAAACAATCAAAAGAAACCGATAAGAACCGTTACTTAGGTAAACTTGTCTCTCCAATATTTTAAATTTCGACTCCGACACCAAGCTCAACGGTAGATGTCAATGTACCATACAGTTTCTTATGCGACCAAAATATATGACCCATTCATCAAATTGTTTATTTAATACAAATGTTATATAATACAATAATAATATAAATGAATATTAACATAAATTAAATGAAATATAAATGGTTATATTATTTAACACTAGCCTAACACAAACAGGAAGTTAACTGGGGGTCCGATGAAAGGGTCTATATATAAGTACAGACTACATTTTAATCTATAGAATGTTACACAAGTTTCTGGCCTTTTGACAAGTCTAAGAAAAACAGCTTTGTTGGGAAAGTTATTTATATGAGAGAAATTAATTGATTCTCCTTGTTGGTTCACTTCCAGGCCTTTATTCGTCCGTTTCGAGAGCACCACATCGATCCAACTGCAATTACGCGCCATGATTTCATTGAGACGAATGGTGATAACTGTATGCTAACCATCATCCCGCTGGCTAACATGGCTGCAAACTTCATGATGCTGTCACCAGGTAAGTTACACAATGTAACAATTTAAAAACCCTTTTTTACCATCAACGGTACTGGCAAAAAAACCCAAAAAAATATTTTCACACATTTATACATTTCGGATTATTACTCGTATGCAGAAATTACAAGGTACTGGCATAACACTGAGCTTTAACATAAGTTACAAAAAGGAGCTGTCCAAAACTGAAGAAGTGTACAAGACTGTCCTCACAAAGCAAGTTCCAGATGTAGTCACCCATCATCGCTTCATTCCACCTTCCCTGTGCTAGAGAAATTTCGAGAAATATTTGACAGGGACAATTGGAAAATAATTGTCAAATATTGTGTACAGTTTTTGTTTACTTGCAATATATCATAATTAACTTTAAAAGTAGAAATCTACTTGAGTTAAATATGCACAAAAACAATAATATTATACGATAATTATTACCACATAATTGTACAAGAACTATAAAAAGGTTGAGCAATTTTTTTTATTACACTGTTATCAGTCACTTTATTCTATGGGGGGGACAAATAATGAGCCAAGACTGACATTTCTGAGTATATGATCTCATCTTCTACTCTCTCTCAATCTTTCCAGCGGAGATATATCGGAACTACCCCTGGTTTTGTTACCTTTTTGCTTTGGCCATTTTTGTTACATTGACCAATCAGATCCACAAATGGTCGCACACGTATTTTGGACTCCCGCGCTGGGTAACATTACTTCAGGACTGTCGCATCATATTGCCACGAAAACACCACAGAGTGCACCACGTTTCACCTCACGAAACCTACTTCTGCATTACCACAGGTATACTCCCGCTTTTGGCACACAGTTATGATCATACTCTCACCCACAGGCTCATTTTCATGCGTATGTCTGTTTGTACCTGTAGGCTGGTTAAACTACCCTCTGGAGAAATTGGGATTCTGGAAAAACCTGGAAGATCTGATCCAAAGCCTGACAGGAGAGAAGCCCAGATCGGATGACCTCAGATGGGCCCAGAAAACCAAGTAACGATCTTCTGCCACTGATCCACTTCCCCTACCTCAGATCTGCTCGTAGGAGAATCTCCATCTAATTGTCCTCCCTTGCACAGAACAAGAGGAACGGCAAGATATCAAAGCCCAACTTAGAAAGCCATCAATTCTTAGAAAGAAGTTGACCGAAAGAGGGTTGACGAAGCGATTGAAAGCAATATTCCTCTCTGCTTACTTTATTGATCAAAAAATACCCCAATCCTCTTTTGAACTTGAGACTTCTGCAAAATGTTACAGACTCTTTAAAGTGCAAAAAAGATCACTCAAAATGTCAATACTTGAACAAAGTGGGCTCTTTTTTTCGACGGTTTTTCTTCAACTTTCAACTGCTGTCAAAGCTTTATTGCCTGGCTGGTCTCTGGGGGGTGGCCTTTGGGACTGATCTCTCTTGTTCTCACCTTCCTCTTGCATTGGGCTAAAGTGCAGTAAACTCAAGGGCAGTTTGGCCACAGAGGGCTACAAAACCGGTGTCTTCATTTGTTGCTTGTGTCTGAATAGACAGAGCAGCATCATATGCAGTCTTTCTTCAGTACGCCTTAAAAAATGAATTGCAGTAAAGAACCTTGCTTCGCATGGCTTCATCCTCACATTAATACAAATGTTTTTACGTCACTCAATTTTTGCTTTTGAAGCACAGTTGCAAATTCGGAGGAGCTGTATGCAGGTCGACTGTGAGATATGCGTCGTTATAAGTGTTTCGTTTTAGATCAATATTCAGATCATTTGTGTTTCGGCTTGCAGTGTAAATACACCACGAGAGCAACATTGCTGCTTGACTCTGAGATGTAGATCACAAAGCCCATATGAAATCCCTCTGTGGTCTCATTCATCATTTTTCACGTTGTATTAACGTTACCTTAGGGAAGTTTTAGTCGAGCCTGACTAGCCAAATAAAATGTGAACTCCATTGAGGTTCGCATACTTTGTTACACAACAGATAAAATCTAGTTTGAGGCATGTTCAATCACAACTCCTAGTTCTTATTTAATAGTAGTATAACATATTAGAGGCAGTTATCGCATGATAAACAAGACGGACCCATCACATTTGACTTTCTAGTGACTTGCACTTACTAACTGCTTGTAATTTGATTATTTATTGATCATACATGTACATGGTCCAGTATAAATTTGTAAAAAAAAATTAAATTTTATTTGACTATATTTATCTTAATCAGAAGTTGCGTTTTTAATATAGAAATAATTAAGGATTCCATCTATCTAATAAAAATATATTGGCTTTGCTTAAAATGTAAGTGTTGCTTTTCAAGCAATGTAGTTTAGCCAGTATTCATTGTGTGTGGTTACCGTTGTAACAGTCCTCCATTAAAAGGATAGTTCACCCAAAAGTGAAAATGCTGTCATCATTTACTTACCCTCAAGTTGATTCAAACCTGTATGAATCTTACATTTTAGATAATCTAGATATTTGGCAGAATCAAACAGTTCTGGGGCACTATTAACTACCGTAGTGGGAAAAAACTACGATGGTAGTCAGTAGTGCCCCAGAACTGTTTGGGTTCCCACGTTCTTCAAAATATCTTCTTTTTTGCTCGAAAGAACATAGAAATTCATACAGGTTTGGAACAATTTAAGGCTAAATGATAACAGAATTTTCATTTTTATGCAAGCTATCCAAGAGTAAAGAGGAAGAGACCGAGGCTCTGTGTCTCAAGAACAGTTCAGAACATGTTACATAATTGTGATTGTTTATGGGTGTACCATCTATTTTTTTTAGAATAAGTTTTTCAAACATACAGTCAAATGAATAACTCGCATCCCGTTTACGCCAAATGATTTTATTAATGAAACTGTTTCTGAACTTCATTCAAATAAGTCAAATAAGTTACAGCTTTGGTTTTTGCTTGTGTGCGTTTTAATGCCAATTTTTTTACTGTCTGCAGCATTGTCGCAATTTGTTTCAACAGGTCAGTCAGCGATAGGTCAGTGTGATGATAGTAAATGTTTATATAGGTCAGCGCATCGGAACGACAGAGAAAGTGTTTTAGAACGTACAGTAGATTCCTTTGTCCAAATTTTAAAACTCTGTTACAAAGAGGTCATCCCAAATTGTAAAAGAGGACATGAAGTGCTTTGAGCTGATTCGTATTGTCATGTTACGTGTTCTTTTCCTTCATATCTGAATTCAGGAAGATTTGTTCAGTGGAATATTGTAGTATTTTTTTGACAGTTGATTAATATCTTTATATATTTCTATAATGATACGAGATGCCAAATTTATTTTTGCTCAGCTAATAGATCTGTTGTGGTGTGTTTGGTGTTAATGTAAAGAGGACACTCCGGTGGAAATTTTCACTGCACAGGGAAACTGGAACCTTTTCCGGTCACTTTAATTCAGTAAATTGTTACATTTATTTACTTTCATACAATTTTGAGATGTTGGTTTCTATTGAGTTTTTTTATCAGACATTTTCTCCTACATTCAACGCTTTTGAGTATAAATTATCATATCGTATTTCATATCAAGACAAGATTCTTTAATTCACTGAATATACATATAAATAAGAATGTCACCAGCTGTAACATATGTGAGTATTGTTATGCCATGACTACAAAGCTCTACTATTGCAACATTGTACTTAAGAGAAGTTACTAGATTTGTGTGCTGTGCATAAGGAAGATTAATATTGTGATAATAGGCTGATTGTGTTATTGATCACGTTAGTTTAGAGTGTTAAAAGTTCAGTACTCGTTCGAGATTCCTCGCTTTCCATGCATAGCGCGAGCAACAAAGATCTGCCCGTGCAGATGAGAGGATATTGAACGAATCACATTGTGCTTGCTAAGAAATATTGTATTTTCCTTCGGATAACACAACTAAGCCAATCCCGTATTCACTGGGGACTTTTAGAGATTTCGACGCAGCTGTTACTGGGACATTTGATTGATGACCTTTGGCATTCACACTTGTTACTGAATGTTCATCCTTAAAGATTTATTGGGAGAAGCTTTTTAAAACTCTGTGTCGCCTGGTTTTACAATTCATGTTCAGAAAGTTTTTCTAGGATGGCTTCTTTGTTGAAAATGACGCCTTAAAGCTTTTTTTTGTTGTTTCCGGTTTCAAAATCTTTTGTCATTAAGTTCATATTTATAATGAAATTAATAAAGAACTTGCAAGATTTTGGCCTGATGTGTGTACGTTATTTATTTTACATGTCATTTGATTATAGTTTGTCATGCTTGTGCACCTCATACATAAACAATAGTATTCCTCTCAATAGAATATCAAATCAGTGTCTGCATTTGGAAGAAAATCTTAAACCTACTTTTCAAAGACCTGTGTTCAGTACAGTACATCCTTCAACATTTCAAATTCATCTTCTTAAGGTAACTTGAAGGTATTTGGAAAACTCATGTAACACGTGTTTCTGCTCTCTGTCTTTTACCTTTAACATTCATTCCAAAGATCAGTCACAGACTATCAAGCACAGATACACCTGCTCCACAGATACATCCCTTTTACACATTTTATAATGTTATAATGAAAATAAAGTATATTGTACCTTGCTATGTGGTTATACATTCAGATTCTTAGTGTTTTACTGTATTTGAAGCTATTTGCAAGGTTGATGTATGATTTCATTGATGATTTTTTTTTTTAATGTCGTATGTAAGCTCCTTCTCTTTGGACTTACATTTAAATGTAAAGAGGAAGTCAGAGTTCGGGTAAAACTGTGAAGTTCTTTAGAACTTTTGTTTGAGATCTCTAAAACAAGTTGTTAATCAGCAACGAAAGTTGTACATTTCATAGCCATAGAAAAGCTGCAAGCAGTTTGGCAAAAAAAAGCTTACAGTCTTCACAAACATTTATTTTTTTCTGCTGTAAAAGTGAGCATAAAATTAACCTTATATGAACATTTATGACTGGGTTTGAAGTGTTCTATTGTGTGTTCAAAGTTCCAGATTGAATATTAAGGTCAAGTTGACTTAAAAATGTAGGATAGGATAAATTGCTCACATATTATCAGAGAAATCACATTCGTTCTTCTTGAACACGAGACGTGTATACATTTGGAATGAGAAGTTTATCAGTAAGTCACATACAGAACAATCTGTCTTTGCTTTAGCAAATAGAGAAATAGAATAATAAAACATAATTTGTGTGGTTCGGTCATGTGACAAGAAAGTAAGACACTTGACTACAGCTGCGATATTCTCCTCCCACACACTGACGCTGAGGTTAAACTAAATAGTAGACAGTCTACACTTAAGATTCGCAAGTTAACAGGTAACAACTGGATACCAGACCGCTAAACTAAAGGTGACTTACCTGTGTGTAAAGCAAACTTTGTGTTTGCCAAGAGGAACAGGCTGTTCAATCTGTGTCATTGCCTCAGAGGAACTGTGAGTATTTGTTTAATGCTGATCCAATGAGAAAACGGGAATAATGACCAAATCAGCATTTTGTTGTGTACAGAAATTAGATATGTTCAAACAAAAGTGTTCAAAATTTGAAAATATATGTTTAAATATAAAGTTAAATATAAAAAATGCAGCACTATTGTTATCAAGTTGGAACTTTGGCAGAGAATACAAATGTTAATTGCTGCATATCTGATTCTCTGAATCACTCTGTTCCAGAGTCCTGAATATATGGACGTCTAAGTTTAAACATACTTATTTATGTATCCGATTTTGGCCGTAGAGTATAACCACCTGTATCTGCTCAACATCAACCACTTAGAAAAACAAACTTTCACTTTACAGGAAAACTGCTGTTTTTAATAATTAAACACTGTCTTGACAAGCTCTTTTGAATACAATTTTAATACCTTTTATTGCAAAACCCACAGACAAACATGAACAGTGCCTAATAGTACTGATTTAAAACAACTAAATAGAGGAAAAGCTTGTATGATGAGTGCAATGCTACATTGTCAAAGCCTTAAAAACTTTAACATGGATGTTACAAACATGGAAATAGATATGTCTTGTACAAACATTTCTACACAATATGCCAGCCAAATTGATACAACACATAAACCAGTGTGCATGATCCGGGACCCCCATAAGGCATTAGAACCCCCTATAACAAGTACAACATAGACTTCAGGTATACAGTATATAAAAAAATTATAATAATGACAAACAAAAATTTGTGCAGACATAAATATTGTGAATAAATTATCCATTAGTCTATTACTGTACCCCACTTGTCATTCGCCCCAAAATGGTAGGGACCCCCATAAGACATGATTCAAATCGAGCACTGATTTGACCATTTCTTGACTCATCTAAATTTCAATTTTTAATACTTTGTTTCAAACCTTTAGGATTTGTTCTTTTCATGTCTCTTTTCTATTTTATATTAAGGTGACAAAATAAGGCAGGAAGACTTCGAAGCACACAGCTATAGAGAGACAACAATACAAACAGAAAATCCGTGGAAGGAAAACATCCAAAATAGTTTGGATTCTTTTTTATTTTCTATTCCTATCTGATAAAGCAGTGTTTGAGAATGAACCTGTACCTCCATACTTTGGCATGTGCTTTTGGTCTGGGTTCCTGGGTGTCCATTAACGGCTTGTGGGTGGAGCTTCCTCTGATAGTCAATGTTCTGCCAGAGAAATGGGACTTACCCTCTTACCTCACAGTTATTATTCAGCTTGCCAACCTCGGTCCTCTGCTGGTCACCCTGTCACACAAATTTTGCCCTGGACGACTGCGGGAAAATCTGGTTATCTATGCAGTCCTGTCCATCGGTATCGTGGCTTGTGTTCTGCTGGCTTTTTTTTGGAAGTTCACCACAGTGTTTCTAGGGCAACCACGTAGCACAGCATTTTTCATCCTCACCTTCTTTCTCGCCCTCGTCGATTGCACCTCCTCTGTCACATTCTTGCCATTTATGATGCAACTTCCTGCCAAATACATCACCACGTACTTCATTGGAGAGGGTCTTAGCGGTCTGGTTCCAGGCCTTGTTGCACTGGCGCAAGGGGTCGGAATGTCAAAATGTGTCAACGTGTCGTATGTGTCGAATAACCTTACTGAGCCTGGACACCCGCCCTTCATAGTGGAGACGCACTACCTCCCTCCCAATTTCTCGACAGAGATCTTTTTCTCATTTTTGGCTGTAATGACAGCAGTAAGTTTAGGTGCATTCTTTATGTTGAACCGTGTGCCTCGCACCTTTGAACTGTCCACCGAGAATCTTGTTCCTGATGCTGTGGCGACAGTCTGCAAGAGTTTGGAAAGCTCTGCGGAAGCCAATCCATGCACAAACGGTGAAGAGAACGTTGGAAAGAAGGCTGTAATACTGGAAAGCGGATACCAGCTTGCATTTATCTATTTAATGGTGGTGTGGGTAAATGGAGCAACGAATGGACTGTTGCCATCTGTACAGTCATTTTCCTGTATGCCTTATGGAAATATGGCCTATCACCTGTCTGCCGCCCTGTCGTCAGTAGCCAATCCAGTGGCTTGCATCATTGCAATGTTTTTCCCTAAACGGTACACCTCTACTTAATTTCAATCCTTTGATTGTTATATATGAGCATTGTTTATGATTTGAATACACTTTACACTTTAGTAGGTTGGTTATTTAATTATTTAATTGATAGTTCACTCAAAAATTAAAATTCCGTCATCGTTTACTCACACTCATGTAATTACATAAATGTATAAATTATAGAAAGTAAACTATAGAAAGATATTTGGAAGATTGTTAACAACTTTCAATTCTGTGACATCATTGACTGCCATAGTAGGAAAAATTAAATGGAAGTCAAAGGTGCCCCAGAACTGTTTGTGTCCTAAATTCCGCAAAATATCAGAACAGAACCACAAAATACGCAATATTTTTTCCCAACTGTGGTAGTGGATGGTGTCACAAAACTGAAAAATTGATAGCATTCTTACAAATATCTTTCTTTGTGATGAACAGAACAAAGAAATATATATAGGTTTGAAACAACCAGAGGCAAGAGTAAATTATGATAATTTCTTGTTTTTGGGTAAGCTATCCCTTTGAGGTATATTCCATGATAAATATGTCTTACACTTTATGAACAGCATCTGCTGTTGATTACAACAGAATATTTTTTTTTCCTGAACTCTATGAAACACTCTTAAAAAGGAGCTCTGAACTGGTTTTTCGAATGCAGTGGTACATACAATACCTATTTTTTTATTCTTTTCTAAAAGACCATTTCTTCACCTTTTGGTTGGATGAAATAAAAGATGTTAAAAACTCTTTATTGCTCCATACAGCCGGAAATGGTTCTCCTGACCCATGGCATCAGTTGGCACATTTATGTTTAATAGTAAATGTTGCAACAAAATAAATCACATTGAGAATGTGTTAGTACGAGACTGAATTACATCTAACACTATCAATCAAACAAATAAATAACAGGGCAGATAAAAGTATATAAGTGCATGCGCTTTAACTAAATAAAACCTCTTTTGCTTCTAAATCCTCCATCTGTCCTATACTTGTCAGAAGTGAGGGAAGAGTCACCACATTTTCTGTTGTAATCCACCGCAGGGCATAGATGCTGCCAATAAAATGACATTTATCCCAGATATAATTTTTTAATGCAATGGTGTGTTTTGAAGGTTTTGACATGTCCTTAGTGATGAAGAATCTTTGCCCTCTTTCAGGTCTTTGGTATTTTTGGGTGTCCTGTGTGTGCTGGGCTCAGTTTTTGGAGGATACAATATGGCCATGGCTGCCATGAGTCCTTGTCCATTACTCCAAGATGCACCTCTAGGGGACGCTATTATTGTAAGTTACCTACAGTATTAAGTTCAACCCAAATGTTGTATCTGTGTTCGTGTCATTACGAACAAAATGTAAAAAAAAACGCCATTTGTAAGTGGTTTAATTCAGACTACAGTAATTTAACATAAAAGTATCTTGGCAACAAGGATAGATAAACAGCCTTTCCTAGTTTCAAGTGTTTGCATTTGCCTCAGTAATTAAAGGCAAGTTTACCTAAAAATACAAATTCTGTCATTGTTTCATCGCCCTCGTGTTTTTTAAAACCAGTATGACTTTCTTTCTTATGCAGAACAGACAAAGGAAAATATTTTGATAAATTTCGCAGTGGTTTTGTGTCCTATTTTTTTACATTCTTCAACAAATCGTCTTTGGTGTTCTGCAAAAGAAAGAAAGAAAGAAAGAAAGTCATCCAGGTTTGGAATGACATGAGAGTGAGCAAGTAATGAAAGATTTTTCATGTTTGGGTGCTTAATTGGTACGTTTTCTAACATAAGAAATGAGCTGAGAGATGACACACTTTCTCAAAACTTCTTAGAATTGAACTCTGATAAACGGACCACTTTTGAACTAATGAATGTCACAGCATGTCCTGAGTCATGTTTATGACTCAGAACCTAGTTGTCAAAGACAACATCCCTCATCTCTCTTTGTCAAGGGCTTCAATTTGGGTAGGGACGGTAGGGATGTGTCCCTACCAATATTTAGGGAACACTTAATTGTCCCTACCAATAGTAAGCCTTTCATGTTATGGAATGGCAGGTTCACAGGTGAGGTCAAATAATGAGATAGCAGTAGGCCTATGTTGGTTGTGAAATTCGGTACTGTGACAAATGTTAGCTTGACAATCTGCAGTATAGTTTCTTAGTCTGTGTTTAAAATTGAGAGCTTTGAATGGTGTAGATACCATGTACCACCAATAGTGTAATTTTATTAGGAGGCAGAGGCAGGGTCACAGGTGTTTAGGATTATAAAACATGATTATGTTATTTGTTGTGCATTATATTAAGATTGCACTGTTATAGAAGTCTATTAAGCACTCAGTCATACATACAGTGGTTTTAACCATGTAGGCATGAATACGAATGTATATAAAAAGTAGCTAACGTTGGTCGTATATTCTGGTGTATTTCTAAGGAAACCTATCCTGCTGTAGCAATTGACAGTGTAACAACAATGAAAAACAGTTTAGAAAACTATTTCAAATAAAACTATTCTAAGCATTGTTAAATTATTATATCGTTATTACATTATTATAACAATTATTATATAATTGTCTTGTGTGTTTCAGGTGTTGTCGTGGGTGTTCTTTACTGGCCTAATGTGTTATGTGAAGGTGATGGTGGGTGTGATCCTAAGGGACAGGAGTCACAGCGCACTCGTGTGGTGTGGAGCGGCAGCGCAGGCAGGCTCGCTGCTGGGCTCTTTTATTATGTTTCCTCTGGTCAACATCTTTCACCTGTTTCAGTCTGGTGACATCTGCAACACTGAATGTCCATTATAGTCAAATATTTTAAAGTATTTATAAGGGAATTAACAAAGGGAATAATCTTCTTGCTTTTACATTGTCAGCTAATAAAAATCAGTGTCGAGTTAAAATCCTTACCATTGAAACCGAGTATGTGTCAGGGCAACCTTGAGGACAAAACCATAAAATATTTCACTGATGTTTGCTATACCTTTCTCTTTTTGACCCTCTGCTCCATTATTTTCACCATTGCTTTATTGCAAATATGTCATTGTGGTATTTATTTCCTGTGAATATTATGTCTTTTGTTCTGAAAAATACGACAAGCCTATCATTGAACAGTTTTGTGTTTGACTGTAAGTGCAGACTAGTGGGTTGGTATTTAAGAAATGTGCTGTATGTAAACAGACCCTTTCTAGTGAAATATTAGAAACATTATTAGAAAGATTGCCATCTGTAGAATGGTAACCAATAGATTACCACAAAAGTAATAGTGTTATAAAATATTTTGTTGGATTTAATCAAGTAATTATTACGTTTAATTTAGTGCAGTAGGCTACATTGTTTCTTATACCTCTGTGTTAAATTTATTATTGTACAGTTCTGTAGCCATATTAGTTTATGTTTATTGACGTCATGTCACAGACGCCGTACATTCATCATAACCGACAGTGTCATGATATCTCTCATCACTAGATGGCACTCAATTGCTGTTTTTATTGATGTATCTGCTGTTTTTGCTGATGGTAGATGGTTTTATAATAGGTTCTTCAGTTTTTTGTCAGTCAGTGTACGAATGTAATGGGTTAAAAGCAGCCTACAACATGAAAGCACGCTAAGCAATAAAACCAAGACACTTGGCCATCATCAATAGGCCAAATGAGTGAAAATAATTTGTGGTTATGATACTACATTTATTTCATTTTGTGCCATTTATCAGCTGCCATTTAACTTTAATTGCTTTTAGTCAAAATAAAGTCCAGTTCACTGGTGGTCGCAGACACCTTAAACTCCCCTGTTGCTTTGTTCAAGGACACAAAGTATGACTTTGATCCCAGTAAATCCTCAGTTACATCGGTTTAAAATCGATCAGGCAGCTCTTGAATTAACAGGCTATTTCGTAACCCACCAACCCACATGCCGTTTTGAGTTGATCAGCTGCTCTTTTTCAGTCTGAAGAAATGCGAATATAATAAAACATACCCAAGAAATGAACTAAATTCTGACCCGTCGCTGTGGTAGGTTATACAGACAGACCCCTACAGGTGATCACATACAGTTGACAAATATGACTAACTGATGAGGAGAAACATGAGCACTCAGCCTGTTCTCCTAAAAATTCAACAGGCAGGGAAAGAAAGAAAGACATAGACAGTAAAAGGGACGGAGAGAGTGAGAGGACATGAGAGGAGTGTCAGCTGCTGACCCTGAATCTCGGGCACTCAGGAATGCTTGACTGATCCTAACGGGACGTCAAAAGCCTAAATTACCCTCCATCCATCCGCCCCACGCAAAGCCTGGAGGTCAGAGGTCAGGAGATCATGCAGATGCCCCCTTCTCACTGTAGTCAGCATCTCAGGGGAAAGCAGGCGTTTCCTCAAATCTCCACAATGAAACATCTGATGATCATATGTTCTGTCTATGAGGCAGTTCAAAAGGTATGTACGTTTTATTTGTTAACTTTCAATTTTGACAGTCAACAACTAAGAATATGATTTCTTGAAATTTAGACATCTCTATCATTTTCATCCTGTGTTCTCAATACATGCTCAAGCGGATGCAACGCAAATATTTCCAGCTGTCCCATTATAGATCAAAAAATCATCTGACTGACTCTTCATAACCTTGTTCGTATACACACTGTGTGTCACTTAACAGGTTGAGGACCCTCACAAACCCATTTACTCTTTTAACCATTTAAGGGCCCAATTTTGCAGCTATGAGAAGTGGGATAGAAATAGCAGTGAGTCCGGATAATTAGCTCAATTTCTTGCATCTCTCTCTTTCTGTCTGTCTCTTTCCCTTTGTGTTCCTGTGGTATTGACATGCAAAGTGTTTGGTGAGGAGAGTGTATGATTTTCTGGCCGAGTGTCAGATGGTCTTTCACTCTTCCAGCTGGTCCGGGAGCATGTAGCCACCTGGTTTCCTTCTTTTGGATCACGTGAGAGCTGCAAAGGGTTGAGGGCTCTTTAAAAATCACTGCTGCGAGTTCCATCTGCTCTAGACCGAACTTCAGCGATATGAACGTGCCCTTAAGTCTTCTAACCTCACAAAAACATACTGTGAGCATAAAACTGACACACTGATGTTTAAGACGGAAAGATAGAAGTGCGATTATACGACTTTACAAAGTTCTTCAATGGGATCAAAAAATGGATAACCTCAACGGTTAGGTTAAATAAACCCGGCAGATGATTTAAATTTGATAACCCCGTATTCTTTGGAGTGAGAGGATTTTGTTAAATAACAGATGAAGTTGCTCCAAAATACTGAGTCTGAATATCAGCAACCCACAAACTTTGCAATATATACTGTAGACCACAACTCACAAGTTAATTTAACAATAAAAATTCCCTGCCGGCCAATTAGAAAACTCCTCATTATGAAACACGGAATGGTTTCTGCATGTTCCTCTGGAGCTGAACAATCTTCTGCTCTTCTGCGTTCAGCTGTTTAAGCGTTACGCTAACGTGATCATTAATGATGTTTTAATAAACTGCTCTCTATGTCATTCACACTGTCTGGCAGATGTAAATGTTTCTTCCCTTTATTGTACCGTAGAGGTCCGGTAAGGGTCAACTGACTCCCATGGGAAGCTTTTATTTTGCTGACGGTGTGTGTTGGGACATATGGGGACCTTTTAGGATGTGAAACACTGCGAGGAAGTATGAGCCTGTTAGTCTGTTTTATTGAGTTCATTATTGCTCACTTATGATTGAAAGAATTCGAGGTCTGTCGTGGTCAGCACATTACGGAGGTTGGTAAATCTCTGACGTACATTGTTTAAGGATATTTACAACTCTTGTCCAAATGGCCTTCTGGGGTTTTGTGTAAATCTCAAATGTGTGGTAAACATGTGCTCTCAGACATAGCTGTGACACCCGAGGAGAAGATCCACATATAAAGACGATTTTATATAAAGATAAAAGCAAACCTTTTTGAGATGATTAATTCACCTGTTCTATTTCCCAACAGCAACCTGCACCCTGCGGATGTTTAAAGAGGATAAAATCTAAGAAATTCCCCTCCAGGCTATCTGAATGCTAAATAGCATTGCGTTAGAAGCTGCGGATGACCTTGACAACAGGCGCATCTGGAGTACAGTGCATTAACTGTATTGCACGAGCCCGGCACGCTAATGCGAAAGAACGGAAGTTACCCTGATAGTCCCACACAGCTATATTCAATCATCTCTCACATATATATATATATATGTCATAAGGACATTTGAGAGGTATTTCTCCACAACATATGGCTTTCAATGAGACTTTTTTCATGAAAATATTATATCTTTATACGTGCACTACATCTGATTGACAAAACCAGAATTCTTAAGTTAAACCATTCGGATCATAAGTGCTCAACACAATTTCTGTGAGATCAGGTTGGACTTTTATACTGTACTGTACAACCCTTTGGGGTTTTTACATTTCCAAAAAGCATCATTTATTTGTTCAACAATTATTTGACCTTGTGAAGACTTTCATAATAATTTAGTGATCCTCTTGGTCTGTTTTGGCGCTGAAAGAAACAATGTTTAAATCTTCACTTCAAAGTTTTATCTCCTCATTATGAATCTCCTGCTGACTTGTGTAGAATTGAATCCACTCAGAGCTTCATCTTTCTGTCTCCTTCTCCAACCCTTATCTTTCTTATCTCGCTCTATCTATTCTCTTTATTTCTCTGCCTCACAATTCTTTATCTCTCCCTTCACACCTCTGTCTATCTTTCCACCCATTCTCTGTTTTTCTCCTACCTCTTCTCGTCCAGCTGATTTATGATTTTTACCCATGTCTGGAAAGGACACTGGCCACTTCTTTATAATGAAAGGATGAGAGAGTGTCCATTTGGACCCGAGCCAGCTGAACACTATGAGCTCATCACCATGGTAACCTTCAAAAAGATCCTCACCTTTTCAGAGTCATTTCTGCTGTCATTGAGTTTTATAATGGCATCTCTCTCTCTCTTTCTTTCTTTCTAAACTTGCACTGTCATGGCACGAGGCAATTTACAAAAAATCAACAAGCTCTCGTGGCCCTTGAGACGCAGCGTGTGGGTGAAGATGAGAAACGTTTATGGAGAAACTCTCCTTATTACAGGTAAAGTGTGTTTCTGCAAGAGCATAAGCAAATTAATTAGCAAAATTTATGACCGTTTAAGAAAACTTTGTTCTGTTTCACACTGGTCAGTTAAACAGTAATTTTCGCCCCAGGATTGCTTTAATGGTTGAGTTAATGTTGGGCTGGAATAAGGAGAAACATTGATACTCAACTAAATCACATAAACAAAATCTCTAATTTCTTTTAATATGCAGCACGTTCTTCCCTTCTTTTAATAATCCAATGTTTTCTGTATTGTTAGGTCAGTAAATAAACACAAAGAACCCAAGAAAGAGGGATAATAGAGAGATAAATTTCAGGACACAGACATTAGAGAGAAATTCACATTCAGGCCAATGTTTGCCTCCTGGCTTTCTCTTGCTCTCTTTTACTGAGCTGCTGTTGTTTATTCTACCTCACTGCTTCTTGCTTTTCTCATGCCATAACACCTTAATGCCTAACCTGAAGCTACAGGATGACAGCACGTCAGACTCCCCCACAGATTTTTGCACACTGTGAATCTTTAAGAGAGTTTAAAACATTCAATCGCACATATTTTCTGCTGTGCTGGCTGCACATTTCACATGTTGCACAAGTCCAGAGGTGTTGTGCAATACAGACACTTCAGTTTTGACAACGGCTGTCCTGTTTTGCAAGGTCACCCTGTGCCGAAACATCTGATGTTTCAGCGTATTCTGGAGAAACGTCTCTTCAAAAGAGAATAGAAAGAGGAACCTTTGAATAAATATGATTAAAGATGCTAAATATTTCTAGTCGGAGTGCTGGAAGGCAATCACGCTCATGCATATTTATGAAGCTACAAAGCTCCATTTTCATTTCAGAGAAAGAAACAAAGTGACCTTAAGTGGATAAGGAGGCAAACTAAGGGGAAAAAGCTAAGGCAGTGTTTCTCAAACTTTTTCATTGCAAGGCCCCCTGTGTGGGATGTATCGCTTTGTGCCCCCCAAATAATGATTTGTGATCCAATTTTTATTAAACCAAAACATACTAATAATTATAGAATGATGAAACAGCCATTCTTGTTGGTGGTCTTATTTTTCAAACATTTGATTGCCCACAATTATCATAGATTTTTTATTTTTCATAAACTGCCTCAAAACTGTGGTCCATCTTGGGGCCCCCAGTTTGAGAACCACTGAGCTAAGGGCTGTACTGAGTGAGTTTGCGTGTGTCTGCATTTGTCCTATATGATGTCAAAATTGAAATAAATAAATTAGATTTATGACTGGGTTAAAATAGGAGTGTCATTCAGTATAAAAATGTGTCTTAGATTGTTTTGAAACTCATGTTTTGAAACAGATATTGGACTGTAAAAGATGCAATTGCCTGACTCACATTTTGACCAGTGATCTGGAAAAAGTGATCTATTTTTCACAGTTTTTCAGAGTTCTATTTATAATTAAATGGCACTTAATTGTCAAGCCAAACAGTCACTTTAAAAACATATTTCTGCTTTCAACAAAATATTATAAAAAATCACAGCAGGTGCATGTTTATGGTGTGTATATTTATGTTGCGTGCAGAAGTGTGTTTGTTGGGTTGTGCTAGACAGGACTGTTCATTCTGGAACTAGGCCATGGCTTTGGTCTTAAAGCGATTGGTCTACTGTTCACACACTGTTGCCGAAATGTAACTGCCTAGGGCAACTTAAACGGCCCCCAAAGAAATCACAATTAATGAAACATAACCAAAGCCTGACCTTAATGTTATTATAGTCACAGAGAAAAAGAAATGTGAGCTTTGACATGATTGTATGGAGCAGAAGGTTTCAACTACTTTTTAAATACAAATTGAAATAATGCCTTGATTGTTAAATGATGAATGAAAATGTGCCGATGCGTTTTCAGTGTCAATTAATGCGCACGCATCATAGAGATATGACTAATGCAGCATTGTAAAGTGCTCCCGGGTGGTGCAGTTATTAATTCAATGGTTGGCCAAATCAGTAATGTTTCCAGGGTCATGATCAGGTTTAGTTCCTCAGTCACACATGTCAGTGTTGGATGGGGAAAAGTGTGTCAGTGATTCTGCTGAACATGCACCTTCGCCTCTGCAAGCATCAAAAGCACCTGTTACAACCCATTAAGTCACATTCATAAAACCACAGCAGCGAATGGGGCACTGAAGGACACAGAGCTTTAGGTCCAATAGAAAGTGTCCTTTTAAAACAATACAATTTGCCTTCAAAAAGCTTAAATAGAATGATTTAATGTTGCTTATATTGAACATGAAAAACTATGGGATACTAATTTAAATTATCTATGGAAATATGTTATTTTACAATGTGTTTTACAATACTGCTTGCTGTTTATGCTGTTTAAGTATTATGCATGCATTTTTAAGAGCAAATATTTATATTGAGACTTCATGGACTGTGTGAAATATAAGTGATAAAAAAAATATTTTATAATTTTGTCACCCTTATTTATTTCTTATGCAAAACAAAAAAGAAGATATTTCATGAAATGTCCCAGGGATTTTGAGTCTAGACGATAAAAGTCATTGCAGGGGTGTTTTTGTTTTGTTCTCTGTTAGGGAACAATAGCGTCATCCTAATAAATTAACTTTAATATTATTGTATTTTTTTGATACAGGTTTTTCGATTTCCTGGTCCTGCACGTCAATGAGAGTTTTTTAACCGCACCCACATATACTGAAAAAGCGAAACCTCTGCCCTGTAGTGAAATGTGTTCAACAATGGTAAAACACACCACATCACTTTACCACTAGATTAAATTGTTTCAGCCACACACCAGCACACCCTCAAACACCAAGCGCTCAACATCAGGCAATCTGTGCAGTGTTCCTTAACACCCCCTCCCTCTCTCTCCTCTCTTACTACCCTTTGTTATGTTCCAGCAGATGGATTTTGGAACAAAGAGCACCCCCCCAACCCCATCCATTTTCCATCCTGCCCCCATCACACACACTCAGTAAAACACCACAACACACACTCATCACTCACTCAAACACAACACACCACACACTTATCGTACACTTTCTGCAGGATGCTTCAATTCAAAGCGGTTTACTAGATAACAGCACCACTCTGGTTTGCTCTCTCACACCATCTTTCACCCTCTCAGTCTCCCTACCCAATCTCTATTTACTCCTCTGTGTGTGTGCGTGCATGTGTGTTTGGGGGAGCAGGTGTATAGATCTCTGGGTTCAGTGGGTCAGTCTTCAATAAAATCAAGAAGATTGAAGTCAATTTGCTCATTGACAAGCTACAAATCAACACCAGAACAAAACCGTGAGGATCAGAACCAGCCCACAGGGTCTCCACTCTAATCCTTATGTTTGTCATACTTAAGATGGAGTTCAATACAGAAATTAAAAGATATCGTCGTACCCCCGGGTTGCTGTGATTGTGGGTAACTAATAAATGTCATTGTTTTTGCTGTGTGTTTTCTATCCAGTTTGTAGAAAGTTAATTAAAAACAGGAACATTATTTTTCATCACTTTCTCACCCTCATGTCATTTCAAACCTGTATGACTTTCTTTTCTCTGCAGAACACAAAAGAAGGCATACTGAAGAACGCTGCAAAACAACACTGGACCCCATTGACTCGAGACATTTCTCAAAATATCTTCTTTTGTGGATCACAGACAAAAGTCAATCTCAAGGGTTTTGAATAAAAATTAGGATAAATAGATAATTACATATTTTTTATATTTTTGGGTAAAATATTTCTTTAAGACAAACGAAGCTAAAAAAAATGTGTGCACTATTAAAATCTTCTCAATTTTCAAGTTAAATCAAGTTTTCTGCTGATAACAGTGTTGGCAAGTGATACATTTATGAAAAAAAATGTGTGAACTATTCATTACATTAAAACAAATGGTCATTATGTCTGAACTCTGGTAGCATTATTTATGAATAACACTAATGTAATGAAAGTCACACATTTTGACTAAAATGTCTAAAAGGCTCTAAATAGATTAGGAATGCTGTATAATGATTTTGAATGTAGTTTCTAAACGCAGAATTTTAATTTGGCTTCATATGATTGCAGATGAATTATGTTTTTGCATAATGACTTTATGTTTTTGTATGAGTTTTGAACGGTTATTGATCGTATGTAACAAACCCAAAGTCTCCTCCTGTGAAATAACCTCCCTAACCCTGAGGGACTTCCAGAGCGGGGAACGCAGTTCTGGGTTGCGGTGTAGGTCTGTAATTATGGCTGGATGCTCTCTTTGCAGGCAATAGACCCCTGAGACCGGCGACTGACACACTTCAGGTGATCTTGAGAATGCTCTTACTGAAGTGCTTACCAGTTCACATGAATGAAGCCATAACATTTGTGCACATTCATAAAATAATTTGTTAAAATTTGTTAGCTGACAAAGTTGACATAAGGAGTAATACCAAAAAAACAAACACTGTGTAGCTGTACAGCCATGAAAGGAGAAAGACGTGTGATGTAATGGACTGTCTGATGTGTAGGAAGTGCCAGAGTGGCGTCCAAACGGGCTATTCAGGATTTGGTATTTGAATAGATCGTATTTAACTAAGAGGGCCATTAGCAGTGCTATCAAGAGCTTCTGCCTGGTGCTTCTGTCATATATAAAGGCACCTGCATCCAATACCCCATCATTTAACTCCCCTCAACCCGTCCGACTACAGAGTCCTGCTAAAATATTGAGCAGGTACTTAAGTGTAATTTGGCTGAGTGCAGACATTGCTGTAGGGCCCTTCATTCTCTGAAGACATTTTGAAGAGACGGAACTAACAGCATCAATTATGTATACTATTATTCAACATCTCAGACAAAACAGAGACAAGAGCCGATTCAGACTCATTGTGGTCTTTATCGGGATGCGTGATTACACAATTTCCACTAGTGGTTGACAGGTCTCATTACAAAAACAACGGTGCCACGTGAGTTAACTTTGCAAATTACAAACTGTACCCATTACAAGATTCACAGACTTTAGTTGTTATGCATATGGCAGGTGCATTTATTCAAAGCCACACCATTGTTTTTAGTGAGAATCAAATCCATTTGGTAGCACTATGCAGAATTAATTTAGCTAGTTCAACTGTTTTCTGGCCAGGGTGTTAAATCTTATCTTTTATAATTATGCCCCATGATAGATTTTGTTTGTAAATCAAGCTTTACCTTGACGGCTTTCTCGTGTTTGTTGTTATAATACAAATACAATTGTAAAACCAAAATAACTTTCATACTGTCATCATACTGTCGATTAGAAAAAAAACAATCAATACATTAAATAATAGAATTAAACAACTGAGACCGGACTAGAATAAATTATAAACACTACCTTGAAAAAACAACTAATAGGACTAATAAAAACAATTGTGTTCATTTGGGCACATTTTTGCACACTGTTAATAAAGTAAATGTTAATTTAAAAATGTTGTCAAGATTTTGCAAGATGTTTTTGTACAGTAGACTTGACTTATATGTTTTGTGTAAAGTTTTTGCACAGTTATTAAAAGGAAGATTTACTTATATTAAAAAATCAAAACGTTGTTGTATTTGTAAAAAATTGGGAACAAGGAGAAAAAAGGACAATTTGCACTGAAACACTAAAGTTTAGAGGTACAACAATGTACATGTCAAATTGTAAGAACTTTGTCTTCACAATAGAAAATCTAGTTTTCACTTTTTTGTTATCCAGACACAACAAGATAATAAAGATCAAAAACTCACTAAACTGAGTTACTACTGACAGACAATAGAGAAACGGAGAAAACTAAGAAAAAGAATCTTGAAAAGAGAGAAGGAGGGTAATTATGTGGAAATGAGCAGTCTCCCAGCATGCTTTTCTTCTTCAGCGATGCAGACAGGACCCATTTGTCATCTGGCCCAAAATGGCATCTCTGGAGCCTGTTTTAGAGAGTTAGGTTTTCAGGAAGTGTGGCACTCTTTCTTCATGTAATATTCCTCCACTTATACTCTCTCTCCCTCTCTCTCTACCCCAGAGTCCTAAAAACACAACTGAAACTATGATGTTACCCACACATCTAGCTATAAATCAAAGAATATATCAAAATGTTGCCACGGTATCCCCTGTCTATGTTCCACTGTCTTTATTCATATCTCTTGGTCCCTGAGGCCCCATTCCCCTGCTATCTACAGCGCCTGACACCAGAACAGAGAGAGAGAGGATGCGATGAGATGCTAAGGGCTTCCACAAGTGTCATTTTTTCACGAATGACCTTTTGAGTTTCCTGGTAAAACACTGTTTTACAGCTCCAATCCTTGCTTAACGTAATACTTATTTACATGTAAAAGGAATATGATAATACAACATGGAGAAAGCAGTACCACAGTCCAGCGTCTTCATAAAACCTTACACATGAAATGATAAATGACCAAAGAAAGGGCTTCAGAACATAATGATGCTTTTAGAGCTCCAGGAACAAAACAGTCTACAATATGAACAAAAAAAATCTAAAAAAAGAATTAAAATTCAATCTCAGTTTATTACTGAGACACATTAAGGGGAAGCATGGTGTACTATGACTTACAGAGTGATAGAATCACAAAATAATGAGAGACTGCAGGATATAGAGAGAGTAATGAGAAAAAGAAAAGAGGAGGAGAGAAGGAGGAGTGCATCTCCCTACGTGGGTTTTGTGTTTCTCCTTTAAGCAGAAGATTCCGGATAAATGAAACCACACAGAAGGCAAAGAGAATCAGACACCGGGGATCTGAGAAACAGGAAGCATTTCAGAAAGAGTGATGATGGAGGAAGAGAGAGATATGGAGATGGATAGAGCGAAGGGAGCAGAAAAAGTAGCTTCATCTGAGGATGAGATGGATGGAGATACAGAATAAATCCCCCCAAACAATAATCACTGGATGAAACCCAAAGTCTTTCATAGCACGCAGCAGGCAGATCTGATCTGGCCCGCAGGCATTGGGGGTTGGGCAGGGAACCGCCTGTCCTGGGGCAGTGACCAGATGCTCAAATGTAAGATTGGGATTTTTCCTCTTTGTGTGTGAAAGGGGTGGGGGGTCATACACACAACCTGTAACATTTCACTTGTTGATAATTGGAGTGATTTTGGCCACTTCTTGGGCATCTTATTATAATGTATTTGATTAAAAATATGCAAAAATAACATTTATATTTAGAATTGATCTTACTGTAGTTTTTAGGGCTATGCAGGTCAATTATGTGAAGATTTTCTATTTGCATTCTGGTTGTATTTCATAGGAAATTAAAAAAAGCGATTGAAATAAAAATGCATTTGCATTTTTGTATAGAAAAAATTCCCTGCTAAAAGTTTTAATACACATTCTAAAAGCGACCCCAGATGCCATTGTAGAACATTAGGACAGTATTATTATTTTAGAGAACTGTTCAGAGAGAGAGAACGGGCGAGAGAGAGTGGCATGTGATGTATTCAGACACTTCATTAAGTGAATGGGGGGCTGGTTTCAGAGACTCCCTCTAGCTTTACACACAAGCACAAAGACATAAAGAACATAAAGGCTGCAGCATGCAGGCAGATGCCGACATCATCCCGTCCTGTGAAGATCCATTCAAAGCAACTGTGTCCTGCACCTTCCCTCATTGTACACACAATCTTGCATTTGTTGTTGATTGTGTGTGCAGGATCGGCTATGCTTTTGAGGATGAAATGTCACAAATTTTAAATTGCTAAAATCCTGTTTCGCTACATACCTCCAGATGTAACTGGTTTGTGTTGGTCACTTCACATTTCAAAATTTAGCTTCTGACAGCTGCTTTAAGGGACTCTTTTCCATTCATTTATCTGTTTGTGTTCTCCTTAACAATCAAAGTCATGACATTGCTGTCAGGGTCTAAGGTTAAAGGGAAGTGGTAGGGTTGGGGAATAAATAAATCTCATTAGCTTGAAACATGTTAAAATGCATGCATGCAGGTTTTGCCTCAAAATCACAAGAACCGTTAAAGTTTGACTATTCTGAATATTCTGAAGAATTTGCAGACGGACTATAAACTATAACTGACGTTTGCTGATTTAGACAGGGCTGGAGAGAAAGAGCAAGCAGGTACGGCTTGCCAGCATTTGATGCGCTTGTCAGTGAAACAGACGGAACACAAAACAGAACAGAATGCATGCGGGTTGTTATATCAACTCAGTTTGAGATCTCCGTGACATATCAGGCTTTCCTCCTCTTTTTCTCTCTCTCATAGAATGGAGGAGTGAGAGGAGGGAGGGGGGTATCAGAGGGGGGTCTGTCTGTCTGCCTGCGTGTGAAGGCACAGACGGTTCAGTAGTAATGTGATGTGTGTCCCGAGGGATGTTTGATGGATTAATGCTGAGCAGCTCCATTGCGATGTACCACCTGATCTCTCTCCCACCGCCTGCCTCTATAAAACCTGCCTGACTGCTGATCTCAGCTAGTCTCACAGTCTCTCCTCTCTCTGCCTCTCTCTCCCTCTTTCTCTCTCTCTCTGTCTCTCTCTCTTCTCTATCTCTTCCACCGCCTCCGCTGCAGGCTAGGAGCTATCCAGTGCTGAACAAGTGATTTTTTTCTTTTTTTTCCCCAAAGCGTAAGCAGGCGTGTGTTTGTACAGTAGCAAGCACACACACACGCATTATTGTATCATCAGACATCTTTCTCGCCTCCTGCGTGCTCTTTATTTTCTACATTGACTCTTTTTTTGTTTCCGGGACGTGGACCATCTTTTTTGTTGGAGTGGAGAGAATTTTCATTTGGGACCACGCAGAGATTTTCCTTGGGATTTTGTCCTTGTTGGCTTTCTGTCTGCGGCCGATGTGAGGGATTTCTGCTGCGTCTGCGTGTGCGAGCGACCGTGTGTGAATCATGCCACGTTCGTTTCTGGTGAAGAAAATCAAACTGGATGATTTCTCCTCGTCTTCTTTGACAGCATCTAATCACCATCATGATGATCACCTCGACGATTCCTTTGCACGCTCCCGTTCCCGTCCCACGACGAGCCTGGGTGTCCGGCTCTGCCAAAATGGTGAGTACGATGTCTGTCCCAGATATTGTTTCCATGCAGTTACACATGCAGTAGATTCACTTGATGTTCAATCCCATCTCCAAAAGCTCGGACGACATTGCCATCTAAAATACCCTACTTAGAATGTTACATGACAGAAAAATTCTGTGTGTTTTGAACATTTAAAGTCCAGCAGATGTTACATAAATCATTCCGTTCTGGATTTAGGATCCAAACTAATCCCTAAAAGCTTCCATCCTTTCTCCCCCAGCCCCCTCAACCCCATCCTCATCGCCTCCCATTGTACCCTGTTTGTTTTTGTATTTTTTTGACACATGCAGATGTGCGGATGTAAATCGGGTCACACTGGGAGATCAGCTTATCCGAATAAAGCCAAGCACCCAGGCTGATACCAGTTTATTGTTGTAACAGCTAATGCTAACGCTAACACCTCAAGAGTTGGGCTAAGCGATGTGGATGCTGGCGCTTTGTGGAGCTGATGTGTTTGTCCTTAGCTCATACTGCCCTTGAGTTTCAATCCCCCCCACCCACAGCATCGCTTCAGCATATTCTCTCTAGCTCTTACTCCTCCCCCATCCTCCTTTTCTGCCTCATCTAACTATTTCTCCTTTTCTCGCTGCTGCTTCCGGGCACATGAATCTAAGTGCTGCTGGGGGAGTGGGGGGCGGTTCGAATTTCAGCCATCATTGATGTCTCCCGAGACATTTCTTTACAGTACTGTACGGTTGGGGGGAAAGATAAGGAGAAATAGAGGATGAAAATGCTTGCGGCAGCACTGACTTTTGTCACATGAGGCGGCAGGGTACAGGAAGCGCATGCATGCACACACAGAAACACACACACACACAATGGGACAAATAGCATCACAGCATCCCCAGCATCTCTTAGCAGACATGATGGGGCAGGCTGAGCTAAACTAAGCCAGTCCAGTGAGACTAAAGTGAGTCCATGAGCTCTCTGTCCTAACAGGCAGATTTTAGTAGCAGATGTGTGGATCTATCTGGCCTGGAATGATGTTTTTCAGGGATAAGCGAGATAAGACAAGAGGGATATCATCCCACCTGTTACAAAAACAGCAAACATTTGTTGTTTATTTGGGCCAACATGTGAACTTTTAGCTAGACTGCTCCTTTAAAATTACTATTAAGGTTTTATATTGGACATGTTTAATTTATTAACATTTTATTTACTGCATTTGCGTTTTAAAACTTTGTGATAAAAAGAGAAAGCGTTTGTTTCATTCGAACCGCATGGTATTTCTCTCTCGGTTAAAATGGGTTTCGTCCTCAGTCATTATTGTGACAGACTCACGTTTTTTGCGGCATCGTGAAGGTCAAGCGTCAAGACCTCCTTAACAAAGAACGAACTACTCCTCATGTCACGACAGTCAATATAGGCTGACAAGAAACGCTAAAAATGTGTTTATTGCTCGGAGACGCGATCGTCTTTTATGGGCTGTCGAGGAAAGACTCGAAACAAAGAATGCGTCTCAAAATCACAGTGAGCTTGTTGACTAGACAACATGTTTTGGAAACGCAAGTGCGATCCGAGCGTCCTTTTGTTTGACAGACAGTAAATGCTGACTGACACTTGTTGCACGCTTTCATTTGACCTAACAATATATTTTGAAAAGTCCATTTGTTTTATATAATTTTAATACATTTTTATATCGTAATACTACTAGATTCAACCAATAAATAAATAAACATATTAACAATAAAAAGCATCTCTCTGCAGATTTGGTAATTAAACCTGGATTAGGTTATTATACCCACAAAGAAACCCAATGAGAACCAAAGCTACTATTATTTTACTCTACTATATTTATTTTACTCTACTATAGGTCATAATAAATTAAAATAGAAAACATTTATAAAAAAAATATAGATGCATATTTTGTGACCTTTTGCTTTCTTTATTCTCACAGGTTTATTAGCTCAAAACTGATTCCAATTGTGTTTTAATGCTTTTGGGTTTCCCTTTTAGTGCGTATAGAATTAAAAAGATTTTGTTCAAAGACGTGGCACCTTGCCTTTGTGACCCTGGACAACAAAACCAGTCTTATGGGTAAATTTCTAACAATTTAGATTTTTACATAATTTGAAAGCTGAATAATTATGCTTTCTATTGATGTATAGGTTGTTAGGATATGATAATATCTGGCAGAGATAAAAGAAAACTCTGGAATCTGAGGGTGCAAAATAATCAAAATATTGAGAAAATTGCCTTTGAAGTTGTTAATAAGAGGCACTGTTACTGGCCATCCACTTACAAAAATAAAGTTTTGATATATTTAGCATAGGGAATTTACAAAATATCTTCATGGAACATGATCTTTACTTAATATTCCTTATGATTTTGGGCATAAAAGAAAAATCGATAATTTTAACCCATACAATGTATTTTTGACTTGAACAAAAAAATGTTCCCGTGCTACGTAAGACTGGTTTTGTGATCCAGGGTCACATATTATGTCTGTAAATTCAAATGCCGATAAATGTGTGTCTGGGCCCCACGGCTGCCAGAAATCCTTTTAGCAGGTCTTGAATGACCCTCAAGATACATTAAGGCTCCATCCTCGCTGCCATAGGGCTCAATAATCCGTTTAGAGAAGTTAGTGTGAGTTTCTTTGTTTCAGTACGTACAGTATATGGATCAAGCTATTCTTTCTTACCGAATATATATTTCTACAATGTTTGTAGTATTTAGCTGTGTTTTAATGCTTTAAAAGCTGTGAAAGAGCTCCAGTTCTCTACTTATGGAATCCATTTAGCTAATTAGTTTCCTTTTCACAATTTTGAATGTTAACCGCCATTTACTTTTAATTTCACCATTGTATTGTGTTCAGTTAAATAAACAAATGAACACAAAACAACTGGAGCCCTATAGCTTAATCCTATCGCATTCTTTCCTATAACTGAGTGGCTTCTTCATCTCATGAAAGAGAAAGAAAACAGGCACTTATGCTTCCACTACAGTTAACCTGCTTTAAAGCCATTACACGTGTTAAAACCCTCTGGGTCTCACTCTTTCTCTCTCTCTCTCTCTCTCTCTCTCTCTCTCTCTCTCTCTCTCTCTCTCTCTCTATCTCTCAATCTCTCTCTCTCTCTCTCTCTCTCTCAATTTTTCAGTTTCAAGGTACTTTATTGGCATGATTGCTTGTTCTTAGAATATTGCCAAAGTGTTGAACATATAACAGAAGCAAACATTTAAGTAAAATTAAAATCTCTCTCTGTTTCTCTCTCTCTCTCTCTCTTACACAAACATACACTCTCACTCATTCATACTCTTCTGATGATAATGGAAATATTTTATTTTATTTATGAAAATCCACATGTTTTAAACTTTGCAATAGGATCTGCTTGTTGATGTTGTTGATTCTAAGATGACGTGATATAGCTGTTGTGGTATCGGGTGTTTCAATATCATCTTACCCGTTTCTTTTTGTGTCTATTTTTTCTCACTATACCTGTAATCTGTGGTCTGTAATTGCTTTTCACACTCCTGCAGTTCAGTGGAGAAGCGAGAAGTTAATAAATGAATAACTCGCTCATTGGTAATATTTTTCTGCTGCAGGCTACATCAAGGATTACATCAGTTCTTCAGCATACTCAGAGGAGAAGCAGGCCGACATGAAGGTGGGCTCTGGGTTGTCAGATCCACTGTACTCCCCTGTCAGCAGTGGTGGAGGGGAATACTGCCAACCCGACCTGGAACATCCGGACAGCCCTCAGTCCGGCCTCACGGCCCCCGGATATTTCAGCAGCGAGAGCGAGTCCCTTACTGAGGGTTACACCATGGACGCGTTCTTCATATCCGACGGGCGATCGAGGAGAAAGGGAGAAGTCCTCGAAGCAAAGAATGATGCTCCAGAAGATAAAGAAGTGGGTGGGGTCAGCAACGGAGGCCCCAGACACAGCTGCAACGAGTGCGGAAAGACCTACGCCACCTCCTCGAACCTGAGCCGACACAAGCAGACCCACCGTAGCCTCGACAGCAAGATGGCCCGCAAATGTCCCACCTGCGACAAGGTCTACGTGTCCATGCCAGCGCTGGCCATGCATATTCTCACCCACAACCTCAAGCACAAATGTCATGTGTGCAGCAAAGCCTTCAGTCGGCCGTGGCTTCTCCAGGGGCACATGCGATCACATACGGGTGAGAAACCATTCGCCTGCGCCCACTGCGGTAAAGCCTTCGCAGACCGTTCCAACCTACGTGCACACATGCAGACGCATTCGGCCTTCAAGCACTACCGCTGCAAACGTTGCAATAAAACCTTTGCACTGAAGTCGTACCTGAACAAGCACTACGAGTCCGCCTGCTTCAGAGGCTCCGGAGACGAGGATGAGTCTGGATCTGAGAATTAACAAATCCAGATGCAGCATGAGAGAGAAGAAAGATTAAAAAGAGATAAATGAGAACACAAATCCCTCTACCCTCCACTTACTCCTTCACAACTTCCCCCACTCTCCCCTTTTTAGAAAGCAATATTTTCACCGAGAAAAACCAAACAAACCCAATAATAAGAAGACAATAATGAATAGATGCTGGATTTTTTTCTTTGGTAAAGACTTCACTCATACAGACACTTACAATTATGAGGCCTGGCATGCAAATTTTTATGAGCATAATGCTATTATTAACAATAGTAATAATATTTAGATTCCTGATGTTTTATAAAAAATACAAAAAAGGAAAAAAAAACATAAAAAGGACAGCAACAAGTTTGTGCTTTTTGAGAAATGAAAATCGATTTGTATTTTTATGCTGCTCTTTTATTTTGAATTCTTTTGCAACTGCCAACATGAACTTTTTATGAAAATGTGAATATTGACAGTATTGGCAAAAAAAGAAAAGGAAAAAAGATTGTAGACCTCTAAAAGGTGAAAACTTTTGTTACACTTTGGTATTTTATTTATAAGTGTTATTTTTATATCGAAATTCCCACAAATCCTTGGTTCCATTTTAATTTATTGAACTATTTATTTAATTTATTGTGCCAATCATTTCTTTTGACTATTGGTGTATGATGGAGCAGAGTGACCGCTGATCAAGTTTGCCACGGTTGCCATGGATACATTGAGGATACAGCATCTCTCATTACGATAAGGACAACAGGGACTTTCAACATCATGAACGACTGAAGAACTTGAACACTCACTCTGGTGGTCTTCCTGCACAAACCACACTTAAACAGACTGCATGTGCTCCCAGTGACAGGAGCTCCTCCCCTTGTCTTCCTGTTCCATGATTACCTCACCCAGAGGCAGGTATGACCCCCAACCTCTGCTCTGTCCATGCTCTTAAAGCACCCATCAAACAAACCTCATTTCTACCATTCCAGTGTTGCTGTGTTGAGTATTTATTTATTTATGCACTATTTTCCATTTTCTTATTTATTATTGTGTATTTATTTATGTACCTATTTATTTATTGTTTTGTTTTTTATTCTCTGTGTTATGGATTCTGAACTGCCGTTGAACTTGAAGATGCTGCTCTTTAATGAAACTCTTTATATGCATGATTCAGCTGTAGAGGAATTTTAGTCTTTTTGATGAGGAACGGTATGCAGTGTTTAAGAAAGAGGAATTCAGGTGATGATGCTTTGAATAATGGGCAATAATTCTTCTTAGGTACAGCCACTTATATAATCACAGCTGTCCTGTTAGCAGTCATTTAGGGCAATAAACGAAACCTCCTAAATATCTCAAAGGTCATTTTCTCCATTTCGTTGTTTCTGTTCCATTTCCTGCTGAAGCTAGGACCCACCCAGAGTGTCTATTAGTGCTTGTGTGACTCCACCCTCATGTCTGTGACATTACAATTCATCTCATTTCTAAAGCCAAACACTTCAGTATAAATACCTAAACACCAATAAAAACACGAATGACATACACAGCAAAATCGAATTATACTGCTCCCTGTAGGAGCAAATCAATCTTATAATACTCTCATTTTGTACTTACAAATTTAAATTACACTTTAATAATGGAATCAGCAGCAATAATTTTAACTAGACAACCATCCATTATTTTTTACTGGAGTAATGCTACTGTCTTGCAATAGCTTTCGAATGTAATTACAAAAGACCAACCCACAGCGTTACATATTCATTGCTTTAAGCTCGCTATCCAAATAAATCCCATCATAAGTGGCAGCTGCCAGATGATATGAATATGACAGACTTTCAGTGACATGTAAAATAGGAGTACCAAATCCTAGACCCAGAAATAATAACCCCACATCCCCGCCCCTCTCACCGACCAATCAGAATGCTGTATTCAGCCAGACAGTGTTTGGGGTGAGAGGGTGATGAGTTCAGGACGGAGATGAAACAAAATAGAGGCTTAATGCCAGAATTGCTGGTAATAACTGAGCATATGGCATTGATGTGCCGCTGCTGTTTAATAAAGATCAGAAAGGTGTTTGGAGATGAAAGGATGAGAGGCACAATTGTGTAATCAGTCTCTGTTTTTACATCCCTGGAACAGTTGACTTTATAATAATGATATTTTATTATCACCATTAAGAAGGAAAACAGTGTAAAGCAATAAACCATGATAGGTAGTGTGATATTTTTTTTTACTGCAGCAATAGCAATATGATTAAACACCAAAAAGTTCAGAAAACAAATAATAATAAATAAACAATGAATATGTTTTAATTCATAATTTTCTGATTTTTTAATTATCCTGACTTATATCATCTTGGTAGAGATCCCAGGTGTGCAGTTTTAGTCATTTTACACCTTTGAATGCAGCTCATCCAATTAGAATTTAGAGTCTGAACTGTTTTTTTACCTTAAAAATGTAATTCAGTGACAGAGTAGTTCATTACTTCCATATATGATTAGTACATTCTCTAATTGTAAGTTACTTTAGATCCAAAAATATGTATCAGCATATATTTCCCATTCTGGCACATGTGCTTAAACGTATACAGATATAGCTCATGTCAAAGTGAATGGGCAGATCTCTAAGGAGTTAACAGGTGTTGGTGGACAGACAGTAGTCAAGGAATATAATTGAGTCTGCGTTTGACCTTGGGAGGTAGGTTGAGCAGCAGCAGCCAAAGGCTCTGTCAGCGTTTTGCATATTGTAAAAAGGACGGCACAATCTCAGTAATGGGCCAAAACCTGCAGGGAATAGATAATGAGTTTCCCCTGCCATTTTTCTCCTGCACTTCATCTCTTATCCATTCATTTCTGACCTGGTACATTGGCACGCTGTGTCCAAGCAGAGCTCAGCATCGTTGATGGACACCCATCCCGCTTTTGTTCTGAAACCATCTTTCATTATTCTGACACAACCACTGTTTGAGAATCAACACATTGTCTTCTATGACCTGAAAGGTACTTTACGTTTGGATATTTTCCATTGTCAATCTTTATAATAGGGTTTGAGAGGACATTCTGATTATGCAAAGCTTGCTGTAATGTAAAGCATCTCTTAAGGCTGTATAAAAGGTCTACCATCAGCTCTTCATTCTCTTTTCCAGAGAAATATTTTCCCACAAACATGACGAAATGTCAGAAACCTGACAAAACAAAGAAAGAAAAGCATTATTCCTGAAAGGAGTGTAAATATATGTGTATATAGATCTCAGCAATAATGAGAAGTCGCATGAGACATTTGCTTTACCTTTTCCGAACAGTCGAACCCTGGACAGGTTGGAAAGGATCAGGGACTCCATCGGTTCATTACCTGCTGTAGCTACCAGCAATATTAACAATGCTGATTATTCTCTCTGTTCACCAGGATCTCTCTATGTCTCTCTTTCTCTTATTTTTTTTCTTTGTGTAAGTGCCCAGCCTGGCTGAACAATAACATGAAGTGCCAAAAAAATAAAGAGTTATTTCCATGACAAAAGCCTTCAGCATATGGTAGGCAACTCACAGCCCTCCATATGGTCCATGAGAGATTTCAAATTGTCTCTCATTTTCTCCCTTGCCTTCTCTCTTCAGCTTATTTCTTCCTCTCTGTGTAAAGACATATAGATTTTTCCACTTCTGATACTACATTTTGCCTGTTATGAAAGGTAAAGCCAATAGTGATGTTTATGAACAATAAAATCAATAGCACAAGCAGTCTGATGTGTCTGTTCCATTTTATCGACTCTCTACCTCATTCATCCATTTTTTGAAAAGAACAACAATTCACACAAACACCGATCATGGATAAATAATGTAAAAACTTGCCCACAGCGTTGATATACGAAGCCTGTAGATGTATGTCATAAACACAGAGACACCGTGTGTGCCTTGCTCTCACAACACTCAACTCAGCAATAATGAAAGAACTTGATGCTGAACTGGGATCAGCCTTCCCTTTATGCATCAAGCCTATAAGGATCCTGAGAAAAAGATCAAAACTGTTGTCAAGTCAGCAGCTCAAGTCAATCTGAAAGCTTGCACTGCATCTGTTCTGGTGCTGTTAAGCCAGTCTAACTCATTAAATGTTAATGAAACATTGATTTTATGTTACTCTTTGGCCCTACAAAGATGCAGCACTCAAAGCTGAATAGCACAGCAAAAGAAAGAAAGAAAGATAGATAGATAGATAGATAGATAGATAGATAGATAGATAGATAGATAGATAGATAGATAGATAGATAGATAGATAGATAGATAGAGAGACAGAGAGAGACGTCAGGAGAGAGCAGTTGTCCAGGAAATTGGAAACAGGAGTCAGATTTAAACATTGTGTCCTTTGTTGCCCTGCAGCGCTAGCAGAGAAGGGACTGTTTTAGTTTGCCTGTGTTGCGTTAACAGATGGCTGTGAATTCACTGTTATTTTATATTAACAGTTCCCTCAAGTGATGCAGTTAAAAATTGAAAATTAAGAGAAGGCTGGCTCTCTTCTGCCCCCTTAAGGGCATTTAAACTGTTCTTGGTTAAACACATTACTTCCAGGTAGAGATATCTGTCGAATATAAGCCTACATTTAAGATTAATAAAAGTTTTAAAGGTGATAATATGTTTTTAATAAGTGAACATACTAAGTTTTGCTTAAGCATGAGTCAGACGGTTCATTAAACAGAAAGTCAGACGGGCGAGCAGAGAGACAAAGTGAGCTGAGAAACAGATCAATGCTGTTTATGGGTCATGTTTTCAGACCGGAGATGCATCTAAAAACATTAAAAAATGTATGAACTGTTCATGCAGAACAGCTGGGGTTGAGTAGAACATTAATAAATGTTAAAGTGCAGACTAATGCAAACTTAAAGTAACTACTTTAAACACATTCATTAACAGTATTAATGGGTCAATGACAAATAAGATTTTCAAGAAGAAAAAAAAATGTTTTAAGCAAAACAGTTTGAAAATGTATTTTTATGTCCAAAAAAATGTATTGTGTTGATTTATATTGGTTTTACAGCATTTTAGGGAGCATTAATTCATTATTAAACAAGATTTCTGATTTTACCACCCAGAAAATGTCAGGTGGTGCGACCATATATTAATTTAAAATAATATACATTTAATGTATTTAGCACTGAGTATTTTTCCCCTCATATATAAGAAATTTAACATAAAATCATGCCAAAATATTTTATTAAGAATTTTATTGAGAAAATTAACATTTATTTCTCAGTTTTGTTCTCTGTTTGTATGTTCGGACGGTCGCACCACCTGACATTTTTGGTCTTTCAAACACCAAAACTCAAAAAATCTATTGAATTTCAATAAAATGAAAAGGGTTTCTTATAAAGGACATATTGTAGATCCATTTGATATATGACATGTATTTATTCAAATTCTTTTTAGGAAAATAATGAATTTGGACACAAAAAATACATGTCACGTCATTGACCCTAATACTATTAAAAAAAAATAACATTAATTAACTGTAATGCACATATTTTCCTTCTTTTTCATTATGACCAATTATTGTATTGTGGCAGGTTTACTGGAAAATATGATTGTGTATAAAGTGGACAGTGTACCTAAACAACACAAGGGTAAACAAAGGATGAGAGAATATTTTTGAGTGAACTGTCCCTTTAAGTTGATTCAAAGCTACCACAATATCCTCCAGTTGAGATATTCATGACCCATGTAAATGACTATTTAACTTCAATATAAATTAAGGCTAAATATAATTGTTTTACTTAAACTTCGTCGTAATTTTCGAAATTCTGTGTTTTGAATCAAAAATAGCTCATTTATGAAAGTCATGTAAACCTGAAGAATTTTTTCATGGGTGGGGGGGGGGGTCTCTGTGTAACTAAAGTCAGTGTGGTGATGCTGGTCTACCTCCCTTTGTGGAACCATTAGATTTCATAAGAATTAATTATTAAACACCACCATCTACAATATTGAACATGCAACCCTAAACCACTCTCAGTAAAGAACCCTGATAACACACATCCTACTGAGTTTCATCTTTTACTGCCACAGGACACTAAGGTTAAACATGTTCTCGTGGATCATAAAATACAAGAGACAAAGCAAAATGGAAAGATAATCACAATGTTTTAGATCCTTAAAACAAATTGCAAAAAAGAGCCGTGTGATTGGAAACCTATAGAATTAACACATAATACAATATATGTGTGGTGTGGAAATGCTTTGTGCGTGCTTATGTGTTTAAAAGATTTGGGTCTCAAAGCTAAACAAGTTCAAGTTACTGATTAAATATAAAGAGATAAAGAGACAAGAGCTGCCTCTCGGTCACATTCAGATATGTTTCCCACTACTTGCAACAGCAATGTCATGGGTTCAGATTCCAGAGAATGAATTTGCTGATATGATGTAAAGCAAATAGGAGTGATAACCATTCAATCATGTGTACTTTTTTAAAAGAAACAGGTATGGTTAAATGGCTACACCCCTTTGAAACAAAAATATTTGGGAATGTACTCGAAACATAATGCAATGTAATAAATACTGTACTACTTCTATATATTGGAACCTTGTGCTTAGTTTTTTCAATATTTGAAAAGTGTCGAATAAAGTGTAAAATATTAACAATGTTAAATAATATAATATATATTTCAAACATATAATAAATAAGCCTATGTGTAGATGTTGTATAGTACCTTTTACTTGTAGTTAATAATAATAATTGCTCTGGGCTGTTTTGGAACTTATTTACTCGGACGCATTGACGTCAACAGGAATGACGTTCGCATGACATCTGCTGGTAGTTACGTTTCACTGCAGTCAGGTCTCAGCTCACACTTGCACTTTTTTTGGAAAAACAGCAGAATTGGCAAAATATGAAACCCTTATTATTTTCTTGAAATGTTGTTTTTGTTGCACTAGCTATTACGAGTAGAAACTAATTAGCAGAGGTTTGCTAGACGTGATGTGGTGTGGAGTGCTCATGGTGCAGTTATGACAATATCCTAGATTACTTCTAACAAATGATGGAGTATATCAATTTAATTTAAATACGTCTTTAAAAGTTTACAGCTATATAAATGTGTATAATCCGAGTGGACAGTTTGTAATAAATTAACATCTCCTTCTAGAAGAGCCTCATTATCCAGACTCTCTATTCACTGAGTTTCTGTGTGTGCCAGCCTGACTGCTCTTGATGTTTTCTGCTGTTTGTGTGTAAACCCATCTGCCTGTTACAGCCTGCTGGCACTGGCAGTAGGTCCAAACCTCCCTTCTGCTCCTGTCAGAAGAATCAGCTCACAGCATTTAGAGATCCGAATGTTCATGTTACTTTACATTAACAGTCCACAGAGAGCAAAGTAAGAGTTTATCTTAAAACAACGCGTTACAGTCTTTAGCATTTTGTTGCAGCTTAAACATTGGGTATTCAATTAATGATTAATTAAAAATAGGAAAAAAAAAAAAAATTGGGTTTTTGATATTATTTCACAAGACTTCATTAGAATGCATCAACTGCTGTTTTGATTGGTCTGTGATGCAAACGGAAGAGAGAAGGCGGGGTTTACTCGCGCATGCGCAGAAACAACACTTCCTCGTTTCTTAAACATTAACCAGTGATGCTTCAAACTCTGCGATCTGTTTTCCGAAAGTGCACTGGCACTCCAACTTTGAACCCGTTCCGAATATACACCCGTAATATGGGCAGTTTAATGAGAGAAAACCGCTCCATCCATTCTGACAACATTCCGGACGTTCATCTCATCCCGATGGATGTGATCACACGACCCATCCCGTCAGTGTTAGAAGAGCAGAAGGTCCAAAGTCTCATGACGAGCATACAGGTACATAAACAATTCCACTAACTAATATATTTACTTTGTCCTTCCTGAAAAGAAAAACAATAGGAACCATCACAGAAGTTGTAATAGATGTAATGATTATAATGAGAATTAGTTTTAATGGAAGCTTAAATGATCTGACATGTGTTGTGTTCTGTTGGTTGGATGCTGTCTGTCAAATGGAAATCAGTATAACACCGTTAAATGTGGATTTCACATTACATAAAGCAATTTTTGAGTTATAATGTTAACCATGTGCAATGTAAATACAAATATATTGAGTTTTTCAGTAGAGGTGACATTATGGTACAAGACAATCCCTCCAGTTACTAAAACATAAAAATGTATGTGTTTATTTGGCCATTACATATTTTTCCTAAGTAGACTATTATGATGGTTTTTCTAGGGAGGATCAGGAATCTCAGTTGTGCCTCCTATAGATGTATTGTGGATCACCGGAGAAAAGGGTGGAAATTATTACTATTCTTTTGGAGGCTGCCATCGGTTTGCTGCCTATCAGAGGTTAGAGATGACATCCATACCAGCCAAGATTATCAAATCAAACATCTCAGACCTGCGGACCTACCTGGGAGCATCAACGCCAAATCTACAGTGACTTTTATAATAGTTTTTCATTTATTTATAGTATATCTATTTATCTATTCTATGTAAAATATTCTTTAGCAAACATGTTTATACTTTGAAAATGATTTATTTAGGGATTATAGTAATGGGAAAATTCATACATCCCTTTGGAAACATGGAAAGAAGAGAGAAGATACAGATTCTCAGATACATAGCACCTACAGATTTGAAGCGATTTTCACCAAATTAATATTTCAAGGTTTTTTATCCCCAAAATATGTTTCTGAGAAGACAATCTGACATTTAATCCTAGTTAGTATACTGTGGATCAGTCACCATGACTAAACAGATCTCCTTTATCTGCAAACTTTCCGTCTCACCACTAGATGGAAGCGTTATAACACCATGAGAGAGATATATGAACATGCTTGTGAAAAGTTCCTAATCTCATTATGGCGTTATGAGATTTAAACCTGGATTTTACAGACAGGGTGACATTTTCTTCCAACGATGTGGCCCACAGAACAGATTGTCAAACTGTTCATAACAAAACTTTGTTTCCCGTACTTAACACAACTGGGCTAACTCTTCAGATAATTGAGTTTTTTTACAAAGTCATGGGATGCACATACTTGTAAACAACGAATAAACTCACAAATGGATATATTTATGCACCCAAAATGCATTAAAGGGACAGTAACCCCCCCCAAAAAAATATGTAATAGTTTACTCACCCTCAGTTATCTCATTTCGTGTTAAACAGAACAAAAAATAAATAAAAATCCCAAATTCTATGGAAGTGGAGGATGTTTCAGAACTGAAAATTGCTCACATTCTTACAGATATCTTTCTTTGTTTTCAACAAAACAAAGTAATTTACACAGGTTTGAAACAACCTGAGGGTTAGTAAATGATGACATCATTTGCAATATTGGGTGAACTATCCCTTTAAAAGTGATGAGGTACCATGCAGATTATATTCTTATTTTTTTAGATCAAATTTGTAGACTACTTTACTTTTTATTCTGTAAATAAAAAAATGTTTATTTAAAAAGTAATGGGTTGGAATAGTGAATGGATTTGTTTTCAGACCTCTCCGACCCATGATGGTTTTATACTCCAGTTAAAACAGCTGTCATTTCAACTTCTTATGCCAAACCACAGTATGAACATCCACAAGATGACCACAGGCGTGTGCTGACCACTAGACTTATATACTGTGCTTTCTGGACCGGAAGCCTTGAAAATGGGCCACAAGAGGTTTCACAGTAGATGTTGTCTGTTACAGTCAGATTCATAACATTTTTTTCTCCTCATACTTTGTCCTTTTGTTTTGAATCACTTTTGTACTTTTACAACTAGAGCTAAACACAATCTGCCCATAGAAACAGCAATTAAAGTTGTTGGCGCACCTGTTGATCATCACAATTTATTGTAATAACTACAAATTTTGTTCTGTTTATTTTAAACATTAAACGTTTTTTAAAACCTATATTTGATTTTTATATGCCATTGGAGGGGCATGAGAATGATTGAATGTTCTCTGAAGCTTATCCATAAGGGCTGGACACGTTTGGAGTCATGGGTCATGAGAACTGGCCGACGATGTTCTCTTCAGTAGAGAAGAGCGATGAAAGGAATGAATACTGTTCCAATGCATTGCTATATATAGATTTAAACTCACTGTCAGATATTAAGAGTGGAACGGCTGTATTGCTTCTTGACTTGTGAGTAATAGATGGAAAGTTCTATTAGTCCTTTCTTCTCTGATATCTCAGCTGTGGTCCACAGGATCAGAAGACGACCATCTCAGATTTTTTCCCCTTAACGACATTTCACTTCCTTTTCAACTCTGACCTCGGCCTGATATCCATAACCATAGACTTGTCAGACAAGAAGACTATGTAAACAATGACGACCTGAGTGCAGGTGACTAACTACAAAGTAATGCTTGGTAATAAACTGCAAGAATAATCAGCATATTTTATTTTTGGGTAAGTCAATACAAGAGCATCATGATTGTCATTGAATTTTTCAACTATGGCCATAGTTGGGAACCATTGCAATTCCCGAATCAAATGCAAAGGATCAAATCCATCACATCGCTAGAGAATGTCTCCAAAATCTGAAGTGGAAGTGACAGATAAAATATATGACATCCAAAATGTCTACTGTTGGAGGTTGAAGACAACTGTTCATTAAAAACTCCCATTGAAACAAACAAAATACAATCGTAGCAAATGTCTGCCGCTCAAAAGTCATGCTTCTCATATTGCATCAATGTATGGGTTTATGTAACATTGAGCGACAAGGTCTTAAACTGTGCCCTGTGAGACCTTGTCGCAGTCTTTGTAGTTAGACCGTTTAACAGGATACAAACAGCTGCTGATTACAGGAATCACGTCTTTACGACCATGTCCTTTGATCACGGAGGAAGGTACTGGCCAGCGATTGGGATTTCTACCTTGTAGATCACCGCTGGAAGATAACAGACTCTCTCCATTGGCGATATACTAGTCCCTGGGGTGCTGGCCCTGATCTTGGCCTCCCTATGGGCCCCCTCAGGAAGTGAAGACGGGGCCCCGGGCCTCGGCGGAACAAACCTGCACGACTGTAAATTTCTGGCAAAAGAATGGTCGCGTGTGAGAAGACTTCCTGTGGCTTGCTCACGGCCTGGAAAAAATGTCTCCTTAGTAATCTCATGACACGCACAAGCCTGATTGAGGAGATGGAATAAAGAGAGACGGTTACACACCCAGTTTAGGAAGAGTGGGGTGCACCTGCTGCTGTTCGGGGAAATAAAGGAAGCTGTAATGTTGTCTCCATCTCAATGATGTTTTCTGACTAGACCGAGATTTACATTGACCATCAGAGAAGACAAGGTACAAGGTACTGTATTTTCCGCGAATTTTCTCTTGCAGATTAAAGGAAACGTTCACCTTTGAAATTCTGTCATTATTTACTCACCCTTTTGTCATTTTAAACATGTGACATGTATGAATACTTCCTTCTACCGAACATCGGAGAACAAATTTTGAAGAAAGTTGCCAACCAAACAACATTTGTCCCAATTGATTTGCATTGAATGGAAACAAAACCACAGAGAAGTTTCTCCAAAAAAATTTATTTGTGTTTCACAAAAGCGTAGTTTGTAGGTTTTGAACAAAAGGAGGGGGGAAAATTATGATAGTTTTTTGGTGAACTATCCCTTAACTGAACTGACCCAGAACTGATAATTTTGTTGTTCCAAACATATGACTTTTATATCTTAAGCAATTCATGTTTTCTTAGTTTTGAAAATTATATTTTGTCAATGGTGTCTAAAACCACATTTCTGGTTAAACTTTTGCTTTAAGAATGTGTTTGAAAGTGAATGTGACGGACTGCTGTGAGTGATTACTTTGGCCTCACAGGGACCTGTCATTGTCCGCTGACTGATGTTATTACTGCTTTTGACAGGTGTGACAATGATCTCTCACTCAAATCCACTCTTTCTGGGAATCATGACAACACAGGACACTAACTTTGACCTGGAAGCAGACCTCCCTTTCTTTTCACATTGAGCAAATGATCCATTTACATTAACATTTATGCGTTTGGCAGATACTTTAATCCAAAGCGATTGCATTATCCTATACATTTGTTTCTAAGTATGTGCAATCCACTGGGATCAAACCCACGACGTTGACTTGTTAATGCAATGCTCTTACCACTGAGCTACATGAAAGCCAGGGCATATGATTCTAAATGTGTGATCATAAAGATTTAAATGTTTTGTAGATGTTAATGCAATGCAACGTTGATACAATTTATGGCTGTTGTTGATGATGATGTCATGATTATACTGAACCAGAGATTATTTACAAAATACAGCCCTGTCCAAAAGTGATTTCCAACTTTGGTGAATTTATGGCTTTGCTTTTTATTCAACTTTGCATGCATGTTGCATTAGTGGACATGAAGTGTAATTTGAAGCTCAGCTTTGAATATAATTTTAAAGAGGATCGGCGCATTTAAAAGTGAACCTACACATTCTCTCCATAGGTTAAAACAGTTATACAAAACATTGAATTTACTCTAAATTTACCTTCATTTGTGGTAATTGAATGTTTTGTTTATATAAATGTTATGTCAGGTATTGTTTACATGTTATCATTTGCAAGGTAATGTCACACCAATATCTGTTTCAGATAAACATGGATTTCACTTTCTAGAACAAGTAACAACTAAGCATTTCCCCATACAAAAATTAAATACATTTGTTCTCCCTTTTCATTTGAATGAGCTCATCAGTGCTCGCATTTAACATTGTCTTGCCTTACTCTTGTTTTGAGGTGTCATGTAAGTGTGCGTGTGCGTGTGTGTGTGCATGTGCGTGTGTGCATATAAGTCTTGTTTTGTATGTCAAAGGCAAGAGTTATGGAGCAATATAGGACATGAATAGACTTCCGTTTCCTGTACAGCTTTTGGCAGGATCCTACCATTGACCCTTACCTGCAGGGGTCAGTAAACTTTTCCCTGAATAGCATGTGATTTCACACTGTGGCTCTGTGTGCTGGACTAATCCCCTGCTGTCAGTACAGTCCGGGAAGAGGTTCACATCATTACAAAGTAATGACGTATACTTTGTCACTACACAGAAACATCTATGAAACTATTTCGGTATGCTTGTGAGTTACATATGAGTTATGGACCTTTCATCCCCTTTGGATGGACAAACGATCCCCTTACAAATGCTGTGAAAAATTAGCTATCCCCAAAAAACATATTTTTCTTCCTCTTTTCCTCACACCCCATCATCCCATGTGGCCACAATATGAGTTATCTGAACAAATGCACAGAATGACCGAGGTCAAACAGTTGATGAACTGTACCATAATATTGTGCTATGATCATTTAATAATATGAATATAATTTCTGTTTTGCATTATACTCTACATCGCGAAAGCAAAATATTCTCTATATTTATGCACGGAAGTTTAGCAAACATGTGTGCCAGCAGTTCATGAGCATAATTCAGCAAAGTGTATATTGTGTTAGGTGGAGGGGAGGTTCTTATAGAGCTCTTATAACCAACCCCCTTTTGCCAAAACACACACACACCTGTTCCACTCACTCAAATATATGAACCCTAAAGCTGACACAGTCTCCCCTTCTAAACAGGACTGTCAGTTTATCTCTGACATGATGTTATCGGCCCTGTAAACTTGTGTATTCAGCTGCATTTCTACCTCTGTGACCCCATCAAACACACTTGGGAACCCTTAGTCTGTCTGTGATAAATAACTAGTAAAGAATTATTCTGCATATGAATCTTATATTTATGAGCATGTTCAAAAGCTGTTTCCCCTTCTTGTAAAAGAATTCAGAGCGAGCATCTTTGCTCGAATTGATGATGATTTTGAGTAGATACGGTATAAATTCAGGGTTGCTTATTATTCAGTAATTTGTATAGTTTATAAAGAATCAGGTTGGTTTTGACTGGTTTTATGATCATTGCTGATTAGTGACGCTCTTTCTTCATAGATTACTGCCCCCCCAGGCTTGTAAAAATGCAATGCAGGTGTTAAAAAAACATTGTTGATGGTGGGAGGGGTGGTTGTTGGTGCAGCTGAAAGGACAGATAATGGGTTTAAGTGACACTACGGCATGTTTGTGAAAGCTTCTCCAAGTGACATATTACAGGGCTGTGCAGGCGAAGAGAAAATAAATGAGATGGTCTGGAAACCATTTGCCACTGTTTCACTCTCTATTTCTTAGATCATCCTAAACATCTGCCTCGTGTTTATTTACCCAACACCCGCTTCTTGGCTATAAACAAACCATCTCCGCATGAGATCTGCCCCTGCAGAAGCTCATAGCCTCAAGCAGGACTACTGTCCGAAGGCGACAATCCACTAAACAGTTGAGAGATCAGCAAACATTTTAGCACTGCATTTGGAAGTAATGCAAAAAGTCAAAACTTGGCTAAGTCAATTTAGAGTTGCCATTGTGACCTACATCAAATTTTGCTTCTTTAATTTCCTTTTATATTTTGATGACATTTATTATTCTAATTCATTTATTATGCTAATTTGTATAATGCATTTGAACAGTTTGTTATATAATATTATATGATATAGTGATGGAGAATTTTTTTATCTTAGCAGTTCTTATGTGGTGCTCAGACTTTGTTGACACTTTTTCGATCTTGTTAAAAATGGACCGAATATCAAAATGCATTTGGTCCAATAAAGCAGCATTTAGTTATGCATATAGAAACAGTAAGATATTATTAAACCAAATGAGGATGACCACATAAGCTGAGGTTAAAAGATGAGAGGTCACAGGTTAGTGAGTCTGGTCACATAAACCCATATGGTTGATTTAAGATCCTACATTCCTTCAAGTCAAGAGAATGGTCAAGACGAAGAGAGACAATTTTCTTTATCTAGTCACAGGGTTATTAAAGGAAAGTAAAAACTTGGGAGCATGAAAAAACAAATGCGTGAATGTTATTAATAATGTTACTAAACTGTCCTTTAGTCATTTTAAAACTAAATTAAACTTAAACATAATATAAAACCCTAATGAAAATATAATTTAGTCACAACCTAATGCGTATGACAAAGGAAGGGAATGCAAGCAAGATGAAAGAGAAAAAAATAAAAAATTGAAGAGGCTGAGAAAGAGAGGGAAAAATTGGGGATAGTCCATTATGTTGTTGGTTCTTTATCTTGGCCTGTATGTGCTTGAGCTGAGGAAAAACAAACGGTAGCAGGTCTTAAACTCTCACTCGTTGTAATAATGTGATTTTTAGAGCAATTAAAAGTTTGGGTGGTATTTAAAAACAATTTTGAACTGCTGTTTAGTTATTCGACTCGAATTACCCAATGCGCAGATAAATAAGCAGTTGACCTTTTTCTTGTTTTTCAGTCACGTGGGCTACTGGTGCGTTGTGTCCCGTGTAAACAAGCATGTGTTGATCTGATGTGTAGCATTAGGTCGCGTTTGCCATTGTGTTTACAGCGCGTGAATTATTAGGCCCACTGTTTGTTTTTAACGCTTGGCTGTCAAATGGCCTGGCAATTCAAGGCAGTAAAGTTGGGATAACTAAGATCTGCGTCACTTGCAGGTGCACCTTTCTGTAAATTTCATATTCGGCCACAAATATCTAGCCTATGTCTAGTAGGCCTATTTGTAATAAAAATACACACTAGTACATACTAATATGCAAACGTAAATGTTAATGTCTTAAATGTAATAACAGTATACTTTTATTCATTCATTTGCGATCATGAAATGCATTACGCAAAACGCAAGTACAAAATGCAAACAAGATGGGAACTTTTTACATTGATAGAATAAATATTTACTCAGGCTATTATTCATACCTTTTTACTTTTAATTGGACAAAACACTAAACGCGTTAATTGATCTTGTTTGTTTATAATGTTTTCTCTTTATCATATCATGTGGTCACAAAAAATCTGTCCGCTGAATGTTTACTTTCTTTTGAGAGTAAAATATGAAATATGCCTTTTGCTTGAATATGGTTGAATATTTTCATGTTTTCCCAATATGTTTTGCGACACTGTATTTGGTTATTTGCATATGAATGTGCGCTCCTCCCTGAGCCTATAAGACTCCGTGCGCCAAGATCCTTGTTTATTCGCGCATGGAGGCGCATCGACAGGACTGCTAACATGTTTTTGACCAAATGAGATTGATCTGTTTTAATAGATCAGAGAAAACACGCGTCGAGGTTTTACAATGCAGTCTTTGCGCAGCTAGTGCTCGACAGCAAGCCATCGTTTTTGGGATAGTTTGGATACCGTCCTCTCTGTGGGATCGAGTTCTTTTGTTTTTTTTCTTTGGAATCCTGAGAAGTGATGGCATTCGCCTTGCTCCGGCCGTTGGCGACTCATCTGGCGTATCCGGACGTTGCCATGATGTCCGAAGATGATGAAAACCGCAGTGAAAGCGACGGCAGCTCGGAGCAAAGTTACGGCTGCTGTCCCAGCGCGGAGAAACTGCGGCGAATGTCCCGCAACACCACCGTGAGCGGTGTGGTGATTGTAAAACAGCGAAACGCTGCAAACGCGCGGGAGCGGGACAGAACGCAGAGCGTCAACTCGGCTTTCACAGCATTACGGACTCTAATTCCCACCGAGCCGGTGGACAGAAAGCTGTCAAAGATTGAGACTTTGCGCTTAGCTTCCAGTTATATCTCTCACCTGGCCAATGTACTCCTGATAGGGGATGGAGGAGAAGAAGCGCAACCGTGCGTGGGTGCGGTGTACAGCGCGCAACCGGAGTGCGGAGGAAAACAGCCACGCACTATCTGTACTTTCTGCCTCAGCAGCCAACGAAAAGGGGTAAGAGATGCATTTCAAATACTGTATATGAACATACGCGAAGAGAAAAACCTAGAACCATGCATTTATTGCCTTGAGGTTGTAATTGTAAAGCAGACACAGCTGGTTTCTCTTTTATGGATAAGTGTGCAAGACGAACTACAATTGTCTCCATTATTCCTCTACGATAGGCTAAACCTTAACAACTTTTTAACATGTATTTTTAATGTCTTGCTCACTGTTTTGTTTAGCATCCATGCTCCTGTTTACCATATAAATAATAATTTTTAATGATTCTGTGATTATACAAAATATAATGGAAAAAGTAGCCTGTATCACACATATGATTGCATGCATGGCCTCATTTATATGTAGTTGTCATGCCTTTAAAATCAAACCATGTGTTGCCTGGCAGGTGAAGGATGGAATGGACTGTGTCCGGATCCGGGGCATCACTGCACTCCGCGTCACGCGCCGGTAGCAGCAGGAGAATGAAGCCTCAACTCAGGGAGCGCGAGAGGTGAGCGAGTCTCCTCGCCAAACACGCGCAGGATTTTCAAAAGACTCGCTATTCAAACAGGCTTTTTATTTGATCTTTTTATTTTGTCCTTTGTATAGATATATGAACATTTAAAATGCAGTGCATACATTTAAGTTTTCTTTATTTTTTAAAGAGAATTTATACATTTTTCTTCAAATTGTTTCTTTACCACGAGGGAATAAATATATTTTTTATCAAAATTCCAGTGTCCTTTGTGAGTTTTGCATGGCTTACAAGAAACAAAAACAAGAGAATGTTTACAAATTGTTAATATATGTTTCTAAATATATGATGCTGTTTGCCAATATTTTCCACCGCTTTAAAATTATTTTTATAGCACAAAATTCAAAATGCTGGGTACCTATACAGCTTTTATCAGCTCACTGTGTTCAGTAGATCCAGATAATCCGTGCAGAGAGTCTTAAAAATAAAGATTGCAGCATTTTTCTATTTTAAATCTTATTTGAATTTGTCTCATTATAAATTTAGTTGTAAAAGTAAACTTGTTCTTTTTAAAATATGATTGGTATTATAAAGCAAATGACATTTATAGAAGTTTAAGGAAAAGCTTTTCACTATTTAGTGGTTCTTTCCCTCAGGATTTATTTCCCATTGGTTAAACATCCAAACATGGCCAGGAAAGAACAGTCAAGAGACTGTTGTAGGCCCATGGGAGGCCCTCGAACTAGCCAGTCATAAGGAAAAATGGAATCAGATGCAGTGTACTCATTGACCAAATTATATTTTTTTCATCCTTGCTCAACTGGAATTTAAATTCTAAATCTTTGCTTTGATTTGTGGCTTTCCTGTGACTCAGTGGTATGAGCATGGTGCTAGTCAAACCAAGGTCATGGGTTCAATCCCAGGGGATTGCACATAGTCAGAAACAAATGCATAGTACAATGCAATGTAACTCACAAAGTGTTTGCCTAATGCTTAAATTTTAAAATACCTTTTATACATCTCTCTCTCATATTCTCATTTTCTCCCTATGACTCTCACCATGTGTTTTTAAGATCTGGGATGGATTAGTCACGGTAAATACTACCCTTCGGTCAGCATAGGGACCTGCCGCAGCTGTGCATCTTTGAGCTGCATAAATCACTATCGGGTCAACTTGGGGGGGGGTTCAGTTTGGAGTAAGAGAAACTATGGGGGGATGTTGATTATAAAGGAGGCAGAAGGTCCGAGTGAATATTAGAAATCATAAGTTTTGGATAAATGTCACAGGTTGTTGTAAAATCCAGTGTGGTGGGTCTTTAAAAATGAACAAAATAAAGACTTAATATATATAATGTCCAAATACAAATGATAAAAATAAGAGAATAAATCCATATAATAGACTTTGTGTAGTGGGTGAACTTGTTGATTAAAAATAAAATGTAGCGGTCCAACAATACAATGTCTTACATCTCCTATTGTGATCCATGAGAGAAAGTGATACAGATTTCGGTGCGACATGAATAATCACTAGATGAATCATTAATTTTTGTATAATAATTTTTTAACATGCAGTCAAAATTAAAATAAGATTATACTTTATACTACTAAATATTATGATGGAATATCATTAGATTAATAGAAGTAAAATAAAAAAATAATATGCATAATATTTTAAAACTGATCAGAGGCTGATTTATTGATATTTATGTTATAGTTTAGCAGTTTCATCTAGTTCAGCAGTTTGTCATGATGGCATTTCAGTGTTATGGCAGCTCAGTCTAAATTCCCCACATAAGATGCATATTAACATTATCTAATGTGTGACTGATCTCTAAATGGTTGTACTGTAACGCTGCAGTTTCAACACAGCAGATTCTGCAGATAATCTTCAATTTTAGAAGCTTCATAAATTTTGATTTGGTCTCTTAGGTCTCTTTTTCGCTTGGTTTATTAGAAACCCTTCTTAACAAACCCAACAACCTCATTGCTGACAGACCTCAAACCATTGACGCCCGTTTACTAATGTCTAGCGGTTGCCTGGTGATACTTCTCCCAAAAGGAAGCTCCCTCCTCTAAGTTTTGGCAGGAAAAAATTGTCTACAGCCAGCATGGACACAGACATGCATACACACACATACGCACAGAGTGTTTGAATTGATGGTAAATGGTTGAAGAAGAGATGAGGAAGACTCCCTGGTGCTTGGGTGTTCATGGAAACTTAATTACCTGTTAATAATAGAGAAAAACTCTCTCTTCCTTTTTATCTCTCACTCTCTTTCCGGTGTGTGTGTTTTTGGCCCATATGTCCGACGTGAGATGGCTCCCCCAGGCTTTTGTTCAAGGAAGTTGTCACGGACACACAGGAAAGCAAAACATGCATGTCCGATCCCACCATGACCGTCTCGCCATGCCTCAAATACACACACACGCAGATCATCAGCCTCGGACATATTGTACTGATGTTATTTTTTCCAGGGAGCAGTGCGAACTTTGAACTATAAAGTAATGGTATTAACATTATAATAAAAGGGATTCAGTTTAAAGTTATGTAAAAGGATTTTGCTTACAGTAAGAACATAAGGCGGTAGTTTAAATTTCAAGGAAATATTTGAAGGGTGGAACATTTTTATGTTGGTGTTAAATTAGTAAAATACCTAAAAATGGATGCATAAATAATTACAATTGATTTATTGTAAATTATATGTATCTTTTTTTATTGAATGTTACTTCTTAACACATTTTTATGATGGATATCTGTTGAATGTAGGTTCAAAGGTGATGTCCTGATTGTGAAAGTGAACCTGTGCCTCATGAATTTGTTATGTGAGGGTATATAAGGGGAAAAACTCTTCAAGACCATCGTTAAAATGTTAAGTTAAGAATTAAAATGTTATATATACACTCATCATTGCATGCATAAAGATTTTTGACATTATATTTAAGCCAAAGCAAGTGAAAAGTGTTTATATAATGTAGACACTGTATCAAAATTGCATTTGTTGATTAACCAAACTTTGTTGCATCCAAATAAAACAATAAACTGAGGTAAATTATTTACAACTTTTTCCCCTTCAAGCCTTAAGAAGGAAGGAGGAAGCATCATTATTGCATATTCTTGCATTCTCAGTCTCTCTCTCACACACACACTTATTGTTTTGTTTAATGTTCAGGAGTCTGGAAGCGGAATTCCCTGAGTTGGGAATTGCTGGACAATGTAAACGCTCCACGGCTATCAGCACGGAATGCCGCTGAGCAGAAGATGTGACCCTCCCAGACGTGGTGAGTTACGGGTGAGAGGTCAGTTTCAATATCGTGCTAGCAATGCTTCCGAAAGAAAACAATCAAACAATAAGACACCCACACAGCAAGAGGGGTGGAGTGAGACAGACTGACCATCATCATTATCATATTATCGACATCATCACAGTAAACAAAATAAGAAAGATGATAAAAGTGGGTCAGTAAAGGATCTCAGCCAAAACATGAGCCTTCATCTTCATCTTGAGAATGATGTTTCATCTTGTGTGTAGACAGTCAGATACATTTCTTTAACAAACAATGAATATGTTAAAATGTCAGGGTGTTCATTTACTTTCAGAATGTGGAAAATGATCAATCAAAGAGAAGTCATTGTTGAAAAGATAATATTGTTGAAATATAATCAAAGAAGTCGTGTTACACTCTGTAATCGTATTTTTGAGACGAATAATCACATAAAAATGTTCAAATAATAAGTTAAATGAAAGAAAGCCTTTTCTCTGATTATTTTAAATTATTTGTAGACCATTTGGCAAGCAATTTCTGTTTCAGTTTTTAAACATCATACAACGCTTGGAAAAAATACCACCAACAAAGCATTTATACATTTTAATGCAATGTAGGTAAACCGTTTTTCCCCATTGACTTACATTGGTTTTCTGTCTATATAATAGAAGTCAATGGGGACCAAAGGTTTTTGGTTACCAACATTTTTCAAAATATCTTCTTTTGTGTTTACAGAAGAAAATAAATCACACCACAGTGTGAGTAAATGACAGCATTTTATTTTGAGTGAACTATTCCTTTAATTAGTATGCAAAAATACATGTAAATTGACCAGGGAGTGCTTCTGGTCCGCTATCGTTTACGTTTAGCAAAATGGTATATAGAAGCGGGTATTCACCATAAAAAATACCCATAAAAACAGCAAAATTTATGCAGCTAGGGCCGCAGAAAAAAACCTGTAATATATATTTATTTTTGTGAAGTTAGTTGTTATTTTTCATGTTAATTCTGTGAAATAAAATTTATTTTGCATTTTCTAGTGTAGTTATATTTAGGTCTAGTGTAAAATATTATTATTATACATTATTACCCTTCAAATTTATGCTTTTATAATTATATTCAATAATGCTATTTAATTTTTCTTATATTACTTTGTCATTGCTTTGTGTTTATTTAATCTTTAAAGTGTGAGTCTTGATGACATATTGTAGGTGTTTCTCTCCCTGTGTGTGTGTGTGTGTGTGCGTGCGTGTGTGTGGGTGAGTGCGTGTGTGTGTCTGCGTGTGTGTAGAGGTAACAATAATCTAAAGGAAATCCTCAATCAGACGCCAGAAAAAAAGTTCTGAACAAGCTAACTGACAGAAACATGGGCCTTCACACACACAAACACACTCGCACACACTCACAGCTGTGTCTGCTAATAACCTCAGGGACCTGTTGCTGACTGCACAAAATACACACACACATTTGAACTCAGTGACCAATATGTGCAGATATCTCCCTGACTACTAAGAATCATGCAAACAAAATACACGTCTGCTGTCATATTATCTTCTGTTTTATCTTTATTTTTTATGTTTTATTGCTTAATCTGAAAATTACATTTTTGGTTTGAATTTGTTTTTTAATCCCAGATTTCCAAAATGGTTTTAAACTGTACATACATACATACATCTCTCTCTTACAATCCTCTCAGATACAATCTCAGATAATAAAAAACAGCATGTTATTGTTACTAAGAAAGGTCACTCAAGAACTGATGCTACACAACTAGACATGACCACAGCTTTGGGTCACATTCCACAAATTAACTATCATCTGTAAATGGAATATGGCTAGTTTTTGTATGTCATGGTATAGATATCACAGGTCAATGATATGAGGAAAAAGTCTAACTTCCTCGTCATCCTGAGTAGCCAAGGCATTGTTTAATCCAGATGGTCTAATTACAACCCTCTCTCTCTTCCTCTTTCTGTTCATTCAGCCGCCTATTAATATCTTGATCGGCCGCTATCCTGTCACAAATAAGGAGATTGACGGAGAGAGAAGGAGAGAGGGAAAGAGAGAAGGGGGAATCCCCAATGTGCAGCACAACAGGATGGAAGCGATCATGTCTTTCGGCTTGTAACACCAGGAGGGTCTCTGTCTCATGAGAGAGAGAGAGGAGGGCAGAGTTCCGGACTGAGGAAAAGCAAGTCTACCATCAACCACTTTCACAGACGCCTTATTTACTGCTGGAGAAGAACAGCTTTACGGCACTGTTATTCGCCATTTGTGACTGCAAATGGGACTCAAAGGAAAACAAAGACTTCAAAAGAGCAGGAGATGAGATGACAGAGTGAGTGAATGAGAAAGAGAGAGAGGGAAAGAGAGGCAGTGGTTAAAATTCACCAGTGCAGATGTGTATATATAATTTTTTTATAATTTGTAAGAAAACATTCAATTGCATAGATGATAAAAATAACAGTGTAGTCTGAAACCTATGAGTAACTTAACCACATTCAGAAACTGTTTCTTGAAAAAAAGGTTCCTGCTGTAAAACGTGCAAAATATGCAGTCATGTTTTCCATCTTGACCTTTTACTTACAGTTTCTAAACTGTAAGTAATTCCATTAGATTACATAGTATTTATATCAGAAATGATTCTTTAAATTTAGCAAATCTGCCTTTTAATTCACAATTTCGTTAAAATGTTTCCATCATACTTCACTTAATTCAGTGTAAATTAAGAACAGCACACATTACTTCAGATAACACACGTTTGCATAATTTGAAAATCTTAAAGGTCTAAAAGTAAACAGATTTTTATATAATTGAGAACTTCTTAAAAAATAGTTTAAAAGTGTGTGTGTGAAATGTGAGATGCACATCATTATTTGAATTTTTTTTTTTAGAATTTCGAGATTTCTTAAAAAAAATCTATACTGTACTGAATTGTGCATACATAAAATATAAATGTACATCAACCATGTGACTGCCTTACTTTTATATACAGTTAAAGTGTTTCTTTTTAGGATTTAAGGATTTTTATTGTCAGTCCAAAACATGTGCATGAACTGGAACGAAATTGGTACTGAGGTCCGGTAAAAGCCCTCTCATAAAAAAAGAGCTAGATAACCCCCTAAAAACAATAGAATTTAAAATTACAGAATAATTCCTGACCACACATATGCATGTAAAATAAATAAATAATTTAAACTAGTAACATAATAATATAAGCAGAAATTCAACAGGGAAGCAGTTTAGCAAAAAGGCTGGGACGTAATCGAACAGACACAGCAGAGGGCATAGCAGAGACACGAATAAAACCATGATACACAGTGTGATTTAGTTCCTGCAAATGTGTACACAGCCTATCATACTTCTCTATCTCCTTTTTGACTGATGAACTTTCTGTGGTCTGTTCATCTATAACAACTGATGCCGCTTTAACAAACTGCTGACAAAAATGATAAATCAATCTTCAGGTAAGTTTAATACAGACATGATTATCTTAAAAAATAAGTTTAGGGTTACTTTATTTAAAACTATATACGAAGCATAATATTCAAACATAACTTATTTAATATATTCTAGGTATTAAGTCATTTCTTTATTAGTGCTGTACAATGTAATGAGATACAGTCATATAGCTGGGAATACGTTTTCAAATTCCCTTTTTGTATAGATTTGCTTCTGTAAAAAGAGAACTGAGTTTAAGTTTCAAAGACCACTTCTTCCTGCTTTGTTAACCCACCTTGTTTGCAAACATGAATTTTGAGAAATGAAAGAGAAGATGTTTTCCTCAAACGATTTTACTCATTTGAGTCACGACTTTCATACACTATAGGAAGTCAGGAACAAGTTAACATTATTTGCTTTTGTTTCATTTAAGTGTTCGTATTGGGTATAATCTGTAGATTATGGATTCAGTATTCAGATGAATTTCTTGAGCAATGACCGCAATACCACAGTACCACCACCTCATTCTCATCCTACTTTAGCCACTGATGTTTGATTTTTGAGGGGCTGAATGAAGTGTTCTTTTTTGCAGCATTTCTGTTATTTATAACAGCAACATTGTTTTGTGGGAAATTGAAGGGAATGGATTCAATTGAGGGAAACTGTAATGATGTCATCAGACTTCCATGTAAAGCTATAGATCAAACAAACAAATACCGCTACAGCATGTGGTACAAAATAATCACAGAAGTAAGTTGCTACCTGTATGTGTAAATTGACTTTACTTGCTTAAAAATATTTCACATGTTTTTTTCAATATAAATTATATTTTTTATTAAACATAAGTAAAAGGTGAAAGAACATGAAGTTATTTTTAAGAACATCATAGTTGTCATATGTAAACAGTGCATTTTCCTTGTCTCAGTCATTTAACATGTACCTGCTGCCTGTCTATCCAAATCACCTGTTCAAAATCCCCTTAATTGTACAAAACCATGTCTTTCTTTTTTATAGAAAAATCGAACAGCTATTATCAAAAAGAAAAGCGGTGATATTACACACTATAACAATTATAACAACTCTGCATCTCTGGGAGAGAAGGAGACCCTGGAGTTGCAGAGAATAAACCTCAATCTTTCTGGAATATATTTGTGCTACCTGGCTGCAGACGTTGGGGGTCAAAATGTAGAATCTTTCATTAGACTAAATATTTCAGGTAATTCAGGCCATATTTGGTGCCTTTTATTAATAATACATGTATCATTTAACCAATATTATTTATTTTATGTTTAGAATGTATGTATTTGAGCACATCACAGCCTTCCACAGTCACTGCGGTTTACTGTCCTTCTGTATTGGAGTTTTCTGTTCCCTGGGCTCTGCTTGGCTTCTTTCTCATCAGCCTGACCAAGATCATACTTTGCATTATTACTGTGGGGGTGAGTATCATATCTACCAATCTGACAATCAAAGACCTTTAGTTAGCACCCCCCACACAGATATCCAGGCAACGCGCATTTCACAGTAAATTTAGACCACTTGATAATCAGAGATGGAAAATGTGTCATGCATTCTCCTTCACACCTGATCAGAGTCAGTTCTGATTAAAAGGAAAGCAGCCCATCGATCAGTTTTACGGATGTTCCCACATTGGTTTCTTATTTTCAGTTCTTTTGTATGCTGATGTTTACATAGGTCACATTATGCAAAAATGAGATTTTGGTTAACAGATTTTGTGTGCTATCTCAAGCACAAGGTTCCATCTGGACAGCTCGATAAAAAGACAAAGATGATTATGATGTATTACTGTAGTTATGTTTTTTTTTCTATTTCTAAATAAAGTATGTTTTGGTATATATGCAGGCAGCAGACAGACCTTACAGACTTCATTTTACACTAGGTTTTGTATTTAACACCCACAGAAAATGTTGCACAACAGGAAACTTTGTGAGGATGAGGCCCTCTTAACCGACTTCGCTTCACGTGTGTCCCCCCTCACTCGCATTTCTTTGCACTTGTGCTTACGATGCACATCCAAACGATGGTTTATCTTTATTTGCAAATGGGCTGTAACAAACACATTGCAAGCATAAAAAAATGATGTTATTTATTTTAAGACAAGGAAGTGGGCGATTTCTAAACATACAAAACTGATTTATGAAAGTATGTAGGAGAGTGATTTTTTGCATGTCTGTGATCGAAGGCTGGCTGATTTAACATTTCCTTTCACAGGTGTGCAATCGAGTCATACTTAGAGGAATACAAAGAAAACAGGAAGTAAGAGGATTCGAGACAAGAAGTGGAACAAAGTCGAGCTGGAAAAAATGAGGTTCACAAGACGCTGATGGGGCTGTTGATTGCCTGTTCCATTTACTAAAAAAAATATTGAAACCATGGCTGGTGTGAGATGAAGTCGTGGGAGTCACAAGGCATTCACGGACATTTGCTTTTTTGGTTTTAGATTGTTCTCTTCATTTTAAAATTGTATTCATTTTAAACTATTTAAATGTATTTCTATAGCGGTATGCATTTTTCATTTTGCAAATCAGTGTTACTGTAAATATGTACAGAGAGAGAAGAGTAAACTACAGAGGGTAATTTTTTATAAAGTTTACCAAATAATTACTTAAGAAATACTAGTTTTACTAGCTGAGACAAAATAAAGAAGGGGCTGGGTCTATTTTGTAAGATTGTTATGTAAAGCACGAAATCTTAAATCTAATTAGCAGTGTCCCAGTGTGAAAGCCAGTGGCAACACTGGCAAGAAACCAAAGCTCCAATTGTTGTAAGTGGAGAACAAACTTTGGGAGACCTAACAGGGAGTGCCAGTTCACCTTTTGCACTATAGATTTACAAATAGACTGCATTTTTAAAACTAATTTTTCAGCATTTATTAATCTTCGTTAATATTTTAATTGTAATATGATTGTTCATGTTAGTTCATTTTTCATTAAATAATGTTAACACGTCAAGTCAAGGCAACTTTATTTATATATCGCTTTTTACAATTTTCATTGTTACAAAGCAGCTGTACAAAACATATTGAGTATTAGCAAAACATGTAGCCTGTTAATTGTCACCCGTTCCGAATACGGGACACCTAAGTTTGCGTCAATATTGTGCATGTAATTTCTAATCGAATCATGACAAACTATGTATCATCTGAAAGGTCTAAGATTTCTTTGGTGTTTTTTTAAATAATTTATATCCTTTTGCGACCAGTATTTTTTATGTATTTTTTAACCAAAGAAAAACATAAACTTTTTAATTCATTTTTTACAATTAAACTAACAACATAATGCAATAATCAACTACTTTTATTTTATCAAACGAGACCAACCATAAGTCTGTATTCCAAAGAATTCATGAGTTACCGCCGTTTTAGTTCCAACATGCGTTTTCATATGTTGGCTCAAAAAGGGCTCTGACAGGTTAAAGCACACATTTAAGAGAAGGGAGAGAGAAACACAGTTCAAATATTAAACAGACTATAAATTCCTCTTTGTAATTAAATTAAGTAAATAAAGAAGCCCCCCAACCAGGCAAACACTGCAAAACAGTATGAAAACGGTGGCGAGGATCCCAAAACTCCTATTGAGAAAAAAAAACCTCAGGAGAACCCAGGCCCAACCAAAGGATTCCAGTTCCCCTCTGGCATAAAGCTGCAGCCTCTGCACAAGCTCGACAGTGCCAGCACAAATATGCTTGATGAAAAAAAAAAACTTAGTAATAAGGTAAATTATAGATTTGAAATCAACCATTTCCAGGGCCAGTCACTTCCAAGGGCCCCCTCCTACTATTTTTCATGTTCTTTCCCTTAGCTGCGCATTCACAGTCATAGAAAGAGAAAATTAAGATGCAAGTATTCAAACCACTCTCGCTCTGAGTCAAAATGCCTGCACTATACGCTTGAAAATAATCCGTGGTTTACATAATCAAATTTTAGGGATCTAATATTTTATAATTACATAGTTTTCTCTTTACAAGTCTAATATTAGTTACACAATGAAAAATCAACAATGAGGCAAATTAAGGCTTACAAGAAACATATCCTTCATTAACTGTCAAATATTCACGTATTTAATGCATCACATAAATAAAAAAATATTAAAATGGCTACGCTTTTATCTTTGAAGGTTTTTTTTACAGACTTTCATCAAACTGTACTAAAGTGTGTAAGATAAAATTAAGTTAATCAGTTAAAATGTTCATGCTAAAAAGACAAGAACAAGACAGCTTTGAGTAGAGTACCTTTCTGTACTCTTTGATGCAACAAGTACATAATTTACTTCTTGAAGTGTTCCTGGTTCCGGGTGATTTACCTAATGCAGCCTAAACCCTCAGAGGATTTATATTATGGAAGTGTAGTCAGGGACGTAACCAGAATATTTTTTTTAGAGGTGACCAGGTAAGACCCAGTGATTTTAATAGGGTGACCAGAAAAATCCTTACAGACGGAAATTATTTTGTTTCTACCTTTTACACCAATTCTTCATTACACATAGTTTGCTGATCAAAAACATACAAAAAGAATGTAAAGTAAACAATTTATTTGCAATGCTTTCATAGGTCTTTTCCTGCTTACACTTAAACGTGTTTGTTTTTTATTTGGCTAATTAAAACATTGCCAAACAAACAGATAACTGGTGGAACAGTACAAAAGGTAATATGTTACAAATTACAAAAACCTTAGCATGGGTTATGAAACAAAGTGTGTAAAACAAGAAACTGAAGTCATTTTCTGTTATCAATCACATGTACTTTCTTTTATCAATTACACATATTATTATATGTGTATTTGCTGTATATGCACTTTTTTAAATCAAGAAAAATCGAACACCTTAATTCTTTGCAAGACTACATGGAACTGAATTATACAAATCAAATGACATCATTGCATTTCTACAAAATATCAGTACACAGACAGTCACGAAGCGGTTAGCAGCTTTTCAATAACGCTCAGACTGTTTGCGTCAGTGCGTCAGCGCATGGCATCATATTAACGCGAGAGTAATGCTCTCGCATTACTTTCAAGATTCAAGATTCAAAGGGGCTTTATTGGCATAATAAAAAAATATATTGCCAAAGCACAAGATTAAATATAAACATGCACAAATACAGATTAAGATACAAATAAGATAGAATAAAAATAAAGTCTATAAGTAAATATATATACAACACAATATAAACAGAAAAAAGAGTTTTAATTAAAGTTATCAATGAGGGTGATAGTGTCAGTTTGTGTGTGTTGTCCTGTCAGTGTTGTTTTGTGTTGTGCTGGTTGTTCTTTGGTCGTATACATTAAATAATATGCGCAGCACTCCGTAAACTCCGACACATATTATAACTACTTCGCACAACAGAGGTGGTAGGTGGCCATCCCTCATTCAGGGGTAGTCGTGGCCACCCATGGCCACCATGTAGCTACGCCCCTGAGTGTAGTGTATGCAAGAGTAAAAAGATGCGTCTATGAACAAAATTTAAACTGACAGTGTGTCTGCCTCCCGTACAGTGCGGGGAACACTATTCCAAGGATGGGGAGCTTGATAGGAAAAGGATTTACACCTGCACTTGATTTTGAAATTCAGTTGAAACCATGTAAGGCTTTTTAGGTAATAAGCAAGATCTTAAAATTAATGCGATGCTTAATAGGTAACCAGTGCAAGGTTGACAGAATCGGGCTAATATGCTCATATTTTAACAATATAATGTATTAAAAAATTAGTGTTTCACAGCAGAATGTGAGATTCATCAATATAGTGCAGATTCTTGTATATATATACTGAATTATTTCAGTTTCACTCATGGAATAAAAACGTCTTTGTAAATATACGTGGCAGTTAATAAAAACGCGCACACAGTCTTTTCCGCAGTGTTGTTTTTCTTGGGAGCCAATGAGATCGCTGCTTTCACTTTCTTGTTTGCAAGCTGCTGGCTGCGAATCGAAGACAAAAAACATTCATAATCATGCAGAAAACCTCCACATATATTGTTCGTAAGTAACATGCATTGCATCTTGTAGCGCATTGATCTTAATGTTTTGGTTAACTGCATTGTGTTCGAGCGAGTGACGAATTGAAACATGTAAACAACAAGAACACCAACCGGAATAACTTAACCTACTGCGATCTCTGAATATTTGCGGTTGTGTATCTGTGTGCAAAATAATACGTGAAGAAACTAGGCAGTTAAATGCATCAAATGAGCGTTGTATTTTATACTTAATTTTAGTGCTACTGGTCCACATCTCATTGTCAGTCGAGGAGGAGGAACAATGGATAAAAATACCGTGTCAAGCCAATGTTGAACAAGATATTCAATACAGGAAAATTACCTGGTACAAGGTTTGTGATTTCACTGAGTGTTTTTAGTAAATGTGCTCATAAATGTAACCTACATGTCTGCTGCCATCCCATCATATAGACTGTCAGAATGAAGATATACTTACTGGATATGTGTTTAAAAAAGGCTTTATTCTACAGGTTGAAGAGGGCTCTGATGTTCTGACAGGACTTGTTTTGAAGGACCTGAATAAAAACACTTCTGTACTCTTTAAGTTTGCCAGTCATTCCTATGTGGTAGGGGAAGACAACTCTCTTCAGTTCTCCAGGACTGCTAGGGAAGATTGTGGAATTTATAGATGTACCCTGTGGCCACCGCTTGGCCATTACATACAGGAACACGATTTCAAGTATTATCCAGCTTGTGAGTACTACTGGGAGTGAGGGGGGTTAATACCTTAAGTTGTGTACTTTTGTTTTTGTATACTCATGCAAATTGTAATTTGAATAAAATATTTTGAATAGGCTACTTGCATTAAAGGGATAGTTCACAAAAAAAACATTAATTCACCCTTATGTCATTCCAAACCTGTATTACTTTCTTCTGTGAAGATATTTTGAAAACATTAATCAAACAACGTAGGCACCCATTGATTTCTATTGTATTGCCACAAAATTTAAAAACATTTATTTTGTATGTTCTGCAGAAGTTATAAAACAATATACAGAAGCAGCATGAGCAACAGAAGGATAATTTAATAATAATAGTTCTTTATTGTTTGTGGATTCCAAAAAATAATTATTATCATATTATATTTCTTACCATATAATAAAGATGACAAACTTGTAATCGTATAGGGGAATTTTACCAAAATAATTATAGTTTCGTGTTTGGCTTTTACTTGTCTTTATTTATAATTGTGATTAAAATATTATGTAAATGTTTGTGTTTTCAGACTGCATGAAACCTCAAATTCAACCAGTGCTTAGCAGCAGAAACGATGTACCTGTCACGAATCATGTGAAATTCTTCATAGTACCATGTGTGGTCATGATTTGTGGTTTTGTTATTTTATTTGTACACATGACAATGAGGAATAGAGTAAAAGAGAAAGCTAAAACACTTGTGAAAACTAACGAAAACCTTTAGAATAATATATATAACAGAATAATGATTAACAGAAAAACACAGTATCATATTATTTACTTCACTATTAAACCTATATCCTTTCTGTTTACTGGTATATTGTAAATGCTTTGAAATTAAACTTGAATTATGTATTTTAATGTCATCATAAATCCTTTCAGAATGAAAATATACTAACTTGAAGTAGGTTTAAAAACGTTTACTTTTTGAATTTACTTAAAATGTACTTTGCAAATAAAAAAAGAGCAAAAAATGATCTTCGAAGTGTGTTCACTGTTTGACAAACCACAAGGGTCGTCTCTAGCAATCCTACAGCCCCGCACAAAGAGTTTAGAGCAAATCTTTCCAATGAAGTGGGAAGTAGGCAAGTTCAGAAGAAGTGTAAGCAAGTGTGAATGAGCATGATGATACGTTTGGTGGTCTGGGGTGAGTAAGTTTTCATTACATTTTTTGAATTAATGAATATTAAAAATAAAAAAGTCCTGAAACATTTCAATATTACTTAGTAATAAATTTGAAAGAAAAAGCAATGGCAACTAAATGCATTACATGTAATAGATCTATTATCACAACATTGGTATCTATCACGTGAAAACCAACAGAGAAAAGTGTATCAAATTCTATATTCTGTGCAGTATTAGATTAATTCAGTACTGAAACTTTTTTGATTTTATTGGAATTCTTTTAGCGGTTACCCTAAGCGTAATAACTGGCAAAGAGAACCAAACAAACAGGTACCTCATGGCAGCTTGCAAGGATGATATCAAATTGCCATGTGATGCCCTTCAAAACAGTCAAAATTTCACCTCTGTTACTTGGTACAAGGTAAAAAAAATCAACAATTACAGTTGAAGTACTTTACTAATTTGTATATCTGTGTTGTCCTGCTTTTCTTCGGCATCATTCAGTTTGAACATCTGTGGTTTTAGGCAGGAAATATGCTAAAACACACACATTTCCTTTTCAGCACAATTTTTTTCTAAACCATGAATGCAGTGCAATGTACGTCTTTCTTCAGACAAAAAATATGAGTTAGTTTAAATAAATAAAAACCCTCATTATATAGTTTTGTGAGTAGTACATATTAAATCATTTCTATTATAAAGAAGTGACGAAGAATAAATACTTTTTACAGTTACATGTGAAAGTACATGAAGGTTTATTCATTTAGCTTTGTTTACTTTTTTATGAATGCAGTTATGGTTACATGGAGATTCTAAGGTCTCGCTTTAATGGCTGGAATAGACTACAAAACCTTTGCTCAGATTTTTGCCCAGATTTTCAATCTGGTGTTGTTGCAGAAAATCTGCACCAGTCATGTATTGTTTTCTATGCAGACGTTCAAAAAGTCTGCAAGTGTATGATTCGATCCCATTTTAAACGTCTTATAGTGTATTCCAGCCTTTACTTGTGAAGATTTGCAATGGCAGATTTGACACTCTTTGTGCTATTTTTTGAAGGTCCACAATGCAACCCACTCTTCTGTCCTCATTAATGAAAAAAATATATTCACCCCGACTGACAAAAAACACGATTCTGTTTCACTGGGTAACAATGCATCTTTGATCTTGTGGAAAGCTGCTCCTGCAAATTCTGGGACCTTTGAGTGTTGCCTTCACGGAAAGGTTGGATACAAAAATAGTAACTCTTACATTACAATAAATATTTCAGGTATTTTAATATTATGTTTGGTTTTAACATATTAATTCTTTGAGTTTACCTCTCATGTCTAAAAAAAAACTTTTTTTCCTTTTAGATTGTTTGTCAACAACTTTACCTTACTTTGAGTTCTCCACCCAGTTCACTAATAGCACTAATTTAATAATGAATATGAGCAACCCATTGACTCATGTGGATAAGAATGCAGATATTTTTATCATGTTGGCTTACTTAGGAGTGGCTTTGAGTAAACTACTCCTCAGTGTCTTATGTATTTGGGTAAGTATCTTATTCTATGTAACTTCAGTTCTGAACATTTAGAATTTGTTTCAATATTACAAAAGTCTTCTTTATTCTACAAATATAAAACAAACAAGTCATCGTTAGCTGTGTCAATAGTAACAATATAACACAGATTTCCCTTTATAAAAATACATTATACATTATAAAAATATTTGAAAAAGGGTTTTTTCATGCTTTCTCTAAGACGCACAGGGACCTACACAGCATTATATACAACAGTTAGGTGAACAGCTGTCTTTTGACATTGCTTTTACTATATTGTATATTATAGACTATAGATTATAATGTTACGTAGCATCCCTGTCTATAATTTGCTACGGAATTATACGTGATATTATTTGTATCTTTTTAATCTATGGGTCTCCAAAATGCTGTTACACATAATTCATTTTTTTTTAAACAAATTGTATACAAGCTGTTTATTTAAACATTTCCAAATTATTTTAATATTTCCAGATATTGTTATTTGGATAATTACCTCTAAGGCCTTGACTTTGCAGGTGTTCAGGCAGCACAGCGAACGTAGAAGAAGACAAAGAGAACACATTTATGACTTTTGACACTTACGTTGTGTAAATAACAAACATGTGACCTGTAAAATAAAACTGTAAATAGACTTTGCATTTTAAATTTGTCACATATTACAAATTATATTAACTGTATAGCTTAAGCTAAGTTATTATTTTTGAAATTTTATTGGACATTTACATTTCCTTTTCACATTCTGTTGCCTGTGTATTAATATTTTTGAATGTTACTTTGACTGCATACTATGAATACATTGTGGTATGTATTGTGTTTGCATGTGCACTAAGTAATAATTTAAAGTGTATCTTATAATTGGCAAAGTTGGCAACTTGTTTTTGACAAGATATCCAAGCGCACAAAGCACTTAAGTTGTTGACCAACAGATGGCAGTAAATGAATAAGGCAAGACCTTCACGTCGAAACATTTAATAGCGCCCTCTTGTGTTTAATGCTTGTGGAGACAACAAACGTAAGATTCAAAAGGTAAGTCGGAAATTCGCACCTGTCTGCGTGTTGCAGTACCAACTTCTGGGTCAGAAAGGTTTTATGTTCGACTGACGTAGAAAGACATTTTTCCGTTTAGTATGACGTTTTTATACATGGCCTTGGTTTCTTAAAGAGATAAAGGAAAAGTCTTTCTGTAGAGATGTTCTGTGGGTATTTCTTTGTTTGAAGCCTTAGCAGCAAAGCATGCGTGTTTGGTTCACAAAAATCTGTAGTTTAAATGCACTGTTAGTCATTTAGGATAAAAGATCATGGATGTCTACCAAGTGCATACATACAATGTAAAGAAAAGTAGGAAAATAGTAGAAAAAATGACTTTATATATATATTTTTTCTAATTAACACAAATAAGATGTTTTTAAGAATTAAGGACAGCAAACAATTCTGGGGCACGTTTGACTACCATTTCATTTTTTTATCCTACTATAGTAATCAATGGGGGGCAAAATCTGTTTAAAAGCATTCTTCCAAATATCTTTATCTGTGTTCATCAGAACAAATAAATGTATACAGATTTGGAACAACTTGAAGGTGAGTAAAAGATGACAGAATTTTCCTTTTTGGGTGAAGTATCTCTTTAAAGGAGAGTTTATGATCACGTTGTGAGTTTTCTGTTTTTCAGACAGCTACATGGGGTCCCTAGTAAAGAGAGAAAATAATGATTCATTGATTATTCATCTGCATTCTCCGATGTTCTGTGTCCTGTTGAGAAGTTCTGAGAGCACAGTCATAGGATTTCTGCCAGCTCGTGTATTCAGTAATGTTGCTGATGTGTGTAAAAAAATAATGACTTTACCCCTGCTATGCAATGGAGGTGGTGTTGTTTGTGTGTGTTGGGGGATTAAAGCAAATGCAAAACAAAAAAAATGTAAAACAATTCAGCCACAACTATATATTATTATGCTATTCTTGGCACCTGGGGTATTTAGTCTTGCATTTACTAATGAGTTTGTACAAAAGCGTAAGATGCATATTATACATGCAAAACTTTAACACATTACAGAAATAATTGGATGTAACATACCCATTTTGTATGGTCTCTATGGTCTCTTTGCTTTCACTCCCTGGTCTTGGTAGAGCATCTTTCTAGTAAAGGCAAGGTGAACATATGCTGATATATGTATTCCATGAATTCACTGTGATCTTACAGGACTGACAAGGTCAAGGATCTTTAGGGCTTTATGCAAAAGAGAAAAGGTCAATGGTTTTATCATGTCTCTAGATATTTTGCAACCCCCTTTCATTGCAATTGTATTATATTCATTTAATAAAGTTAATTTTTTATATTGGTTCACACATTAAGATATTAAAACACGGCTTTTGCTAAAATCATTTTAGGCCTCCCCACCCTTTGTTCCAATACAATGTATACTCTGTTCCTCATCGCACCAATATTTCAAAATATATATTGTTTATAAATTACGTACTGAATGCAGATAGTTAACCAGTAACCGATTGATCTTTGGTAAAGGAACTTTGAGCAATTTTTAATGTTATGGTTTATTTCAGTACAAGTACGTTATGTTCAGCAGCTTATGTGTTTCAGATCAGACTTTTCTGAGTTTGCCGCTTCAGATTGTACAGAGGTAAGAAATGTTTAAAACTATTGAAGAAACACTTAAAAAACATCAAATGTTTTGAAATTGTAGATTTGTTTCACGGTTTGGCTAGATCAGTTATTTTCAGCAGCATATGTGTTTCTATCCCTGTCTTTCATATCAGTTCCTGACCATTTCAGACTACTGAGTGTCCCGCTTCATATTGTACAGATGTGAGAGATTTCTACAGGAATATTCTTGCTGGCTATTTGTTGCGAGTAAGTTACTGTTGATTTTACGGAAAACTTTTTGCAGCGCATAGTTAATTAAGAAAACAATGACATAAAGTTGTCTTTTGGCTTTATAGTGTGGATGACTGCCTGAATGTTTATTCATGAAAAACATGATGTTGATATACATTTTATATTCCATTCCATTCCATTTTCTACCGCTTATCCGAACTACCTCGGGTCACGGGGAGCCTGCGCCTATCTCAGGAGTCATCGGGCATCAAGGCAAGATACACCCTGGATGGAGTGCCAACCCATCGCAGGGCACACACACTCATTCACTCACGCACTCACACCCTACGGACAATTATATTTTATATTCCATTCCATTTTCTACCGCTTTTCCGAACTACCTCGGGTCACGGGAGCCTGTGCCTATCTCAGGAGTCATCGGGCATCAAGGCAGGATACACCCTGGATGGAGTGCCAACCCATCGCAGGGCACACACACTCATCCACTCACGCACTCACACCCTACGGACAATTATATTTTATATAACAAATGTAAATCATTGCAATGACAAGAAAGATAAGCATTTATTAGATAAGTACAATTCCATGCTCCAATGAATTTCTGAGTTTCAAAGCTACAGCAAGCTTCAAGACTATTTTCATTATAAAAACACATTTCATTTAAAGCTTTTGTAAACAGAAGAACACATAAACATTTAAATCGCTAGCTTCTGCTATGAGTGAGTGAAGTCTTTTGCATTATCAGTTTGCTCCAGAGTTCATAAATCTTAGTGCATGGCATTTAAGGCAGAGAATTTGATTAAAAAAGTAATTCACTTATACACTCAGTAATAACATGGTTCAATAAAAAAAGAAAAAAGGTTTCAGATTTCCCACATGAAGCAGCAAAGAACACACACACTTTTCAACATTAAAAACTGCAAATTGATTTACACATCTGTACAAACATTGAAGTAAAACACTTAATAGGAATATTTTCCTGAATTCCTGAAGAAATTGTGCTGCAAAAACGTTATTGTGCATGTACTGTAGCTAAACAAGAGACAAGTAAGCTATTCAGGCTGCAGTAACAGAACAACGTAATCAATCGGTTTTCTTCAGCTGAAAACAGATCGTGCGTGCTTAGATGCGGCTCTCCCTGCAGCAAGCGTGTGAAAATAGTGTCATGGCAACCAGGTACACTGCTGAGTTGTTGAAAAAATGAGCAAAAGTTCATTTTCATTACTTGCAAATTATTTAATTGGAAAGCAAAACCGTAGAAATGTATACACATTGAAACCAGAACTGCCCGGGTAAACCAGAAGTACAGTCATAGCCCCTCGATCTCAGTCGAGAAGTAACTGGTGAGTCTGCAGTTTGTCATAAACAAATTTTACCCCCGGAAAATCTAAAATAGAGATACTCTTTAGTACTTGACTTTGTGGTCTAAAGTTCATGGTTGATGAGTATATTTTCTGAATAGCAGTTGGCACTTAAATGCTAAATGTTCTGAACATTCCCCAAGTTAGCCTGGTTTAACCAAGATGCAAATACAACAAGTAGTTATACACTTTCATATGATCATAACCATAGTTCCACAGATACCTTAAATAGAGTTACACAGCTATTGTAAATAAGTATTCATGCGTTTAAGTTATTACATAGCCTACATGTAACAGTTTGTGTATACAGTGGGGTCCAAAGGTCTGAAACAAATCATGCCATTGCTTCTATAAATTAATAAATAAATAATATGAATTCATTTTTTACATATTTTTTTATATAAAAAGTCCCATTTAGGCTTTCATGACAATCCGGTTGGCATGGAGTCCACAAGCATTTACTTTTATGAAACCTGATGTTTCATGTGATATACTTTGAGAATATACCATAGATTGTCTTGTTAGGTACAGTGTACACAGTCATATCTCAAAGCATACATAAACATTTTTGTTTGCATTTTGTACATCTTAAATATTCAATTCACTTACATATTACAAGTTTAAGTAATAAAATATCATAATGTCAGTGTGGTTTCAGACTCTTGTACACTTGTGCTCATTAAGGGCTTTATTAAAACATCATTTATATATATATATTTTCAGTAGCCACTGGATCACATTCCCTGTCCTGTCTGGTTATTTCACTTTCACACACATAAAGGTACCTGAGGCTGACATCCAAAACAACAGAGCAACTCCTTAAAGGTCTTCCTCATTTCAAGACTGCGACAGGCGTAGATGAGAGGGTCAATTACGGAGTTGCACATAATGAGAACCAGGTACGTGGTGAAGTGGGACATGTAGCACAGGCACAGTGGGTGTTGTGGACAGGACACCAGCAAAATAAGGTGGAGAAAAAATGGCGCCCAACAGCACACGAACACGCCGAGTAGAATGGAGATAGTTACCGCTCCTTTCATACAGCTGCGTTGACGGGGAGCAGGGTTGCCTGCGGCAGCTGCTGCCGGGGGCAAGGCAGCAATTCGTTGCACGTGAAGTCTGGCAAGTAAAAACATGTGTATGTAAAGAGTTGCCATGAGAACCAGCATTGCAAAAAACATTGTAATCAGACACACAATCACAGTCTTGCTCTCAGAGTACACTATAAAAACAATCCCACAAACCACGCACACCAACCAAATCGCCGCTATGGCGACCAGTGCCCTGCGTACGGTTACTATGCTGTGGTACCGCAAGGCGTAGAAGATCGTAACATAGCGATCAATGGCGATGGCCAGAAGGTTGCAGATGGATGCCACCAGCGAAATGCAGATCATCGAGTCGAATACGTTGTCCATCAAGCGCACAAATTGATCGCTGACTACCAGAAGACCACTATTTAGTACTGCAATGACGATGGTCTCCAAAGAATTCGATACACTCACCAACATGTCTGCGGCAGCCAGGCTGCACAGGAAGAAGTACATTGGAGAGTGCAGGTTCTTATTTTTTACCACTGCTGAGATGACAAGAATGTTCTCCAGTAAACTCACGATACCCAAGGTGAGAAAAACCTCTGCCTGGATCTGAACCTGCTCGCACAGCGCCCCCGATGGAGAATCCAAAACACTGCCATTAGAAGGCAGCAAGGACGAAGCGTTCACGGATTTCTGCCATTTGAGGATCTGCAGGTATGAGTCGTTCATCAGGATTGTATTGAGGCGAAAGAGTGGGGAAAAGAAAACGTGATGGAGAAGAGCAGAAAATGAGAAAGGTAAATAAAGATTTATGAGAGCAGAATGCAATTTTAAGAGTAATAAAAAGAGCAACAATACTGATAAAGATGATGGAATGGATAAGAAAGAAATGAAGGAGAACTGTGAAGCAAGATGCAGTTGAAGAATCGGACGTGTCAGTTCAACAGATGTTTCTTTAAAAAATCCTCTTCTGCTGTGTGTGATGCTCCTGGAGAGATGTGGTGTAATACAGATGCTCTGAGCAAACTGACTCGCTCACAGCCACTCGTCGCACGTCAGCGCTTGCAGCCTCCCCCTACTCTTTGCGTGTGTTAACTTAGGATCTGAAACGAAAGATGTGACTGCACACATGCAAAAACATAACAAATGTCCTCTTATTTAATTCAAAATAAAACTTAATTGTTGTTTATTCCAAAGCTATCAGATGGGTTTTTATTTTTGTTTATTTATACTAACCCTCTGAAGCCATTACTATAATGGACAGAGATATTTTTTCAATCGTTCTTTATCACTTGAGTGTGGATGTAATAATATCAAAATCTCACTGTACAATAATATGCAGTATTTAAAATTACAAATGATGACTTGGAAACGTCCCATAACCATCCTCTTTTCTTTATCCTCTAGTTGAATAAGCAACTAACTGTTGCTTAGAGGTATACGTTATAGTATGAGATAGATCAGATGGACCTTGACAAATTTATATTTTTTTCTACCTTTCTTTATGTTAGGCCCGGAAGACCTATCGTTTCATACAGTAATGTGACCACGATAATATTGAGTCAATTTTGCTATTGCGATAACACAAAATCGATAATATTGTTACATCACTACTTGGGTGTGATGTTACATGTTATATCAAAACCAGAGATTTGCTTACAGCATATGAGATGGCAGCCTTAACCTACTTGTTGGGTTATTTTAACCCATCGTTGAGTCAAATACGAACAAACCCAACAGTTGTGTATAAATAATGTTAATCTTTGGGTTTGATTGTTGGTATCGATAGTGTAATAGTCATGTGCTGTTCACATGCCAATCACAAATTCACCGTTTGAAAATATCACAGAAATAATTAGGTGATGAAAAGAATCTGTCCAAAACTGTTTGTGATGTCTGATTTAATGTTCTAATGTTGTAGTATTAGTGCAGCATTATATTATATTGTTGGACTATTATATTATGGACTTTCTTAATCTGCAGGTGTGATTTGTTTGAAATACTTCAGCTTCAGATGGTAAATGCAAAATAGGATCACTGTACATATATTGGAATATAATGTAGACCTGACAAAAGGAAGATTATTCAATAAAAAAAGATCATTTTAGTATTTTAAGAGATTTTTTTCATATTAGCCCGTTGCATGCTATTATGGCTCGATTCCAAACATTTGCTGCCTGGGAGTTCAGAAAGGCTTCACATTTTGACATCGGTCCATCTGCAGTGGGAAATCATTAGTTCATTACTGCATGATATATGAAAAAATCTAATCAGAAACAGTTTTAAATTTGTTGTGATAGCCACTGCACTGTGGTGTTGTTGCTGTAAACACAGACAGACTTGTGCACCGCTGTGATAATGAAATGTCCTTGCAGAAGTGATTGCCTTTAAGTATTCACTCCATGCAAGAAAGAAATATATCTGTAACCTCATATCTGTCACGATCCTTTCTGTTCCCAGCATGTTTATCTTGTGTTTTTCCCAGGAACATGATTTCTCATCACACTCCCGCACCTGTCCCGTATTGACAATCATCTTCGCCTGCCAGCCATCATGCCCGCTAGCCGGACTCTTTATATATTTGACCCTGGACAACAAAACCAGTCTAATGGGTCAATTTTTCTAAATCAATATTTATACATCATTTGAAAGCTGAATAATTAAGCTTCCTATTGATGTGTGGGTTGTTAGGATATGATGATATCTGGCGGAGATATAACTGCTTAAATATCTGGAATCTGAGGGTGCAAAAGAATCAAAATAATGAGAAACTTGTCTTTGAAGTTGTTAATAAGAGGCACTGTTACTGGTCATCCAACCACAAAAATAAAGTTTTTATATATATTCAGTAGGAAAATTACAAGGTATTTTCATGGAACATCTTTACTTACTATCCTAAAGATTTTTGGCATAAAAGAAAATCTATAATTTTGACCCATACAATGTATTCTTGGCTTTAGCTTGAAATGTTCCCGTGCTTCATAAGACTGGTATTGTGATCCAGGGTCACATGTCATATTTTTTTTTGCTTATTCTGGGTCAAGTCTTATGTTAATGTTCCGTTGTTCCCGTAAGGACTTTTGACCCTTGTTTCCTGATGTTTGCGGATTACCCTTTGTTTGATGTGGATTACTTGAGTTTAGAGAGTTGTGTTCTAATAAATACGTGTCTATGGAATGTCTCGGGATTGTGGCTCACCTTAACAATATCACAGAGCTGTATCCAGGCCAACTTCTGTTTCTCATCAAGCCTTTAGTTATCTAACCCTGGACAGGAATACTATACAATACACAAAATGCAGCAGGACAGACCAATGAGACTGCTTGAGGGAAATAAATTGAGACCGAGTCATCATTTGGGTTTGCCTCTAAGTGTGTGTGTGTAGGCGAAAGAGCTCGCTTTTTACTGTGGGTGTGTGAGACAAGTCCATTCCCGCTGGAAATTGATTTGAGATTTTCCACACCTCATCACCTACTTCAGTGACCTTTTAAGAGGTTAAAAATCAGGCTGGTGCTGGAGTTTACACTAGCAGAACCTCACTTTGCTATGAGGTTGTATTTGTTAACATTAGTTATTGCATTAGATAACATTATCTACCACTGGACAATACTTCTACAGCATTTATTAGTATTACTTTCATGTTAATTTTAACATTTACTAATACATATGAGTCTGCACAATTGTATTGGGATTAACTAGCATTACTAAAGATGAATAAATGCTGAAAACTACTCACTGTTTTTTGTTTGCTAATGTTTATAACAACAACCTCATTTTGAGCCGATATCGTGATTCTTACTGTTGCTTTGTAAGAAAGCATGGTGAAAAAACGGTAGCTACATTTATAGGACTAGAATATTGCTGACAACGTAGAGTAGATGAGGCATGTGAAAAAGCAGATGAGCCTTACCAAAACACGGCGATTCATTCTTGCAAAGTCTAAATGAATTTGAGAAATTTTGATTATATGTTCCTTTCCTCTGAGCAAACCTATCAAGGACAAACCAGCCTTGGGAAGATTTGAATATGTAAACTATAACTGACTAGAAGGTTTTAAAAGTCCAAGAGTGCAACAGGGTCAGGTTCAATGAATTCTGATGATGTTTACACTTGATGATGAAAAGAATCCGTGCTACATTTAACATTTCAAATAAATCCACTACATTGCCTGTAGAATAATAAGATCAGATCTGTAATATCAGTCAATATAAGTGATTTGTGTTTTTTTTTTTTAGATAGACTGAGGGATGAATTTAGCAGAGTTATTAACAATGGCAATATAATGTTCTGTAGGGACTTTTATTATTATTATATAAAAGCTTAATGAAAGTGTAGTGTTTTTAATATCCTAGATAGTGTATAGGTTTACATTCATTACTCAATAAGCTTTACGTTATCAGAATTTAATCTCTTATTATATGACTTTTGCAGAGCCAAATGTAACCAATGATCTTCAAAAAGCTTGTGTGCATATGAAACGCAAAGATTATTACAGAATTGACTGTTCTTTTATATACATTTCAATATGTGCAATATTTATCTTGCAATAGAATATGCCAAGTTTAGAAAAGTTTAGAAGTTTAGAAAACTTCCTGCATTTGGCAGCCACTTTTATCCACAGTGGTTGCATCCATAGTGCCCATAGTGTGAGATCAATAATTTCATGCATTTCCGGCCTGATCTCAGCGTGGTAAGTGCCATGCATTGACTTTAAAGCTACAACAATACTATGTCAATGTCACACAAAAGCACAGCAGCATGTATTTTCCTTGCGTGTCAATTCATGTTCCTTATTGCACACCTGTCAGAACATGTAGCTATGTGCAGATACGTAACCTTTGCTCACTAGTCCATTTGTATCCAAATCAAATTCAACTGACATGCACATCTCTGATTTATAGTGTGATCATGGCTTTTAATCCTCGTGGGGAAACTCGGTTCACATTTTATGGTTTATGTTCTTGAGTTTTCAAGGTATGTTCACAGTACCATATAACAATAAATTTGCTTTTAGCCAATGAGATTTGGTGGGTTTTGTTACTGCTATGTCATTGCTACTCAGTTGAGGTCCATCACATTTGGTTGCTTATCTTCAATAATTGCAAAGGTTATTTTTTTGCAAACTGCAATGCTTGACCTGTTGCTGTTTCTTAAGAAACAAGTTAATTATACTATATCTGTATTACCAATTGCTGTGTGCTGACCTTACGCATCCAAAGGCACCATTACATAGAGGATGGAAAGATATTGGAGACAGCTGTCATATCATAGATAATTTTCCTGCAATTTACTTTGTGTTTATAAGTAAATTTACATAAAGAAGCCGTCTGCATGATCATAAAATGCTGGGATGGTAGCGTCTGTTGAAGCAATGTTAGAGTGGTCTCAAACTCTACTAAGTTTTTTTTTTGTTGATAAAAATCTGGGTGCGTTTAACAATCTTCAAATTAAGTAAGTTCCATGACCCTTGCCCGCACAGAAACGTACAAAACATACAGTTCCAGGAAGACTTATCAAAATGCTCTTTGCGAATAAAAGCCTCTTGAGGTATTGTTCACTGAAAATCTGAACTTGAAAGAAGTTTAAGGCAGCAGCATGTGCTTCATTATAATGATTGGATTTTAAAACTGATTTTTGTTTTGTTTATACATCTGGCAACTTTTCAGATATTTTATTGTTTTAAACCAATAAAGTTTACAGTAAATGGCATGTTTACCCTAATATCAAAAAGATTTTTATTCACTGTAGCAATGGGACCACTGACTAAAATAGTTTGTTGTTCATAAGCAAAGATATATAATATTATTAGTATATCCACACAGTGTTGATAACTTGGACACTAGAAGGTGTATGTGTAGTGTACATGCCCCAAAATAAATTTCAGATTAAAGCGGATTATCAGTTACTGTATTACAATTTGTTTGAACTGTTTTATTCAATATCTATCTGCAAGCCTGTGGTTATATTTTCTGTTGTCGCGGTCTCAATTACCATTGTTATGTCAATGACGTACAAATACGTATTAGCACGTTCAACCTCTGCTCTCCTACTTGGCTCCTTAAATGCATGTAATACTTTCTTTAACTAAATAATAACTACACTGAAGTTATCGTATTTGGTCCACCTTTCCTACAAAAAAATGCAGAACTAAGACTATCCATTGATGGTGCTGACTCAACTCTATCCCTCACTATCAAAAATCTTGGTGTACTATTCGCCTCCTCACTTACATTTCAATCACACATAAGCTCCAATAATAAGACAGCATGTTATCACATTCATCATAATAAAGCCCGACTCCGGCCAGCCCTCACCTCTAAAGACACTGAAGCTTGAATTAACACCATGATCACTTCTCGTATTGACTATTGCTACTCGCTCCTTGTTGGTCTGCCCGCTAAATCTATCTCAAGATTTACAAGATGTGCAAAATTCTGCTGCCAGAGATATTTACTGAGTCAGGATACCAGAGCACATCACCCACTACTTGCTTGCTTACATTGGTTACTTATTTCCGTTCGCATTCGGTTTAAAATGATCTTGTTAGTATTTAGATGAAGTTGAACCTCACTATCTATCTGAACTCCTACACCATTACTCTTCTCCTCTGTCCCTTAGGTCTACTGACGCTAAATTGCTTATTACACCACGTTTCCGTCTTTCTTCTATGGTTGGTAGATTATTCAGTACTGTTGCGACTAAACTTTGGAACTCCCTCCCACTTATTCTTCGTAAACTCTCTTCTGTAACATCCTTCAATTCAGAGTTTATCAGATCTTTTCAACAAGCATATCAACTCCTCCTCAATCTAGTCTTTTCTGTTTCAGTTCTTTTTTGTGGTAACTGTTTACTTGTTGTTGTTTAAACTCATGCCTATGTCTAATCTGACTGTCTGTATGATACTTGTGTCTGATTTGATGTTATCCTACAACAAACTTGAGCTTGGGAAAGGTGCTTTCTAAATAAAACATATTATTATTATTAGGGGTCAAGCCTCAAAGGGGCGGAGACCCATATTGTAGGCGTTAGTTTTCTTATTATTAGGGGTCAAGCCATGTGGTGGCGTAGACACCTATTGCTTCTGTTAGTGTTCTTATTATTCTACATCTTCTACTTCTGACATGAAAGTTTTTGCAGCAAGTGTTGGGAGTAACGCATGACAAAAGTAACAATATTACAGTAATATGGTAGCTTTGCTATAACGCAGTAATATACGCAATATTTATACAACTTGGTTATTATTCTACTTGTTACAATCTCAGTAATGTACCTTACAAAAACAGATTTTCCCCCTGAATTTCTTTTTTTATAATTTATTTACTTTTAAATGTCAGTAAAGGTCTTCGCACATATATTTCCGAAATCTTTTCGTATTTGGCGCTCGTTTGAACCGTGTCTCTCAATTTGGCAAAACATCTTTCAAAATCTTTGCTACGGATTCGAAAAACACAGAATATCGAACCCAGTCCAAATTATTTTATGACGGACGAAAATATTGTACGAAAAGTTGTATGACACAACGTGAGTTTGTATTTATTTTGTAGCATGTCTGAAATTTGGATTTGAGAAAGTCGTAATATTCAGCATACACATAGAGTGCAGTCTGAACTGTTACCTTGGAAAATATGGAGTCTCTAACCCAAACTTAATAGCGCCACCAACAATCCATACTTCCACGTACGTTCTTCAGTAAATAACGTCATTTTCTGTCAAGAAAATTCTTCCGCCATTTAATTTTTTCCGAATTTTTTTTTTTCAAGCTCCTCCTAAAGGGTTTGCCCGATTTGCATGAAATTTGGTATGTAGTATCTAGAGACAATGCTGACTAAATGTGTGTCAAAAGATTTTGGTTTGGTCCATCCTTTTCTTACAGCAAGTCAATGAATTTGATGGAGAGCTCGCCAAAATAAATTTGATGCTGCATCTTCGCCAAACTTTCAAATATTGACACAAAACTTGGTAGGTGTCCTCATCACAAGCCCGACCTGAGGTAACACAGCAGTGTTTCGGCGCAGCTAGTGGTCTGAATATTATGAAGAATTTACATTTTGCATATGTCTTCCAAATGGTTTGTCCAAAAGTTGGCCTTTTAGGAGAGTGTCATGCCGAGACAAACGATATCCCATGTCGGCCGTTTTGGGCATCGGCCATATTGAATAATGTAGCAAAATGCTGCATTTTATGATCGTAGTCCTGTAGTGATTTAGGGTAAAAAAACAATTGCCAATAACATTGAACTGTTACTCCGATCGAGACGAAACCAACGTAGGAAACAAGGAACATTTTGTGGTTTACAAAAATATCGTAGGAAAAACTAAAAAATGTCCATGGTAAAACACACAAGAAAGTTGGTGGGGCTGCGCCACCTAGTGGCCTCATAATTAAACAAAATGTTACATAGGTTCTGATTGACACTGCAAATCATTGTGTATTTGGACTAAAGTTTGTACCTACCATCATTGGCACACCTTGTTCGCCCTATACAAAATGGGAGACAGCGCCCCCTAATGGTCAAAAGTTATAACCCATTTTCTTGTTTATTAACTACCTTCCCTGTGTTTTTAAACTTGTTTGTTGAAATAGGATAATCTGAAATATTTCCTTGGTCTGCCATTGTGGGCGTCGCCCATTTGGAATTTTGTCGTAAAATGCAATATTTTAGAAACACAAAGGTGAGCCGCTACGAAACTTGACAGGGTTCCTCAAGGTTATGTTCTGAGAGGCATGTCGAGTCATAGGCCAGTGCCTTTGATATCAAAGTTGTCATATTCCACCATACTGCTATTTTCATTTATATTAAAAACATACTTTTTCAAACTCATTCGACTCCGATTTGCCATCATCATCTCCTTTTATGCTTCATAAGATCCCTCACATCAATATGTCTGTGTGATTATAAGGATAAAACCTTTTTCCAGATTAAAGTGAAATTTTCAAAAAGCCTTCGACAAAACAGAAAAAAAGAAGAATAGATGAAAAGAAGAGATGGGTAAAGGCTCTGTTTCATCTGCACCGAGGGCTTTGTTTGCTTTCTTGGAAAACAATGACATTTTCTTGAAATGTCACTGTCAAAGTTCTCTTATTTTTAAGCAGATAAACAGATCTGTATTCTGTTAAAGGGCACATGCACGATTGATTCTCATATTTATCAGAATAAAATTGAAATCAGATCAGGTGTCCTAGTGAGTTGTTACTGTATATTATTTAAGAATAAGGGGTGCAGTCATTCCATCGTTTATTGCATATCAATTTGTGCTCAGATATAAAGTGTAAAATGCTGGGTCTCTAAACCTTGCTTCTGCATTGTAGGCAAAACTGGTTAATGCAGTATTACTCTAATTAGCCATATCTAGTTAATTAGTATTTGCTTCAAGTTCAGGTGGCTTACAATTAACTAAATTATTAATTGATTACAGATGTTGTCTATCGCTTAATTATTATATACTAGCCAATTTTCCAGCCTAGGAAAGTGCATTCTGCACCAATTAACTGTAAATTCCTCGTTATTCAAATCTAATAAAATAGAAACAAATCTAATTTCTTTGCTCTGGAGAAAAAATGTGGATGTTCGAACCATTTAGAATTTTAGTTCAATAAACCAATCATGTTTTGAGGTAAAAGACCACCTATACATTAACTTCAGGAAAGGAGTATTTAAAATTTCTAAGGGTACTCAATCATTCAAAAAAAACTTAACCCCACATTTTTGGGTCTGTCAAACTTTTGAGATTACAACAAATACATTTTAACACTAAGCAATTATTTTATTTACTGCTACACCATGGCAAATTCGAATGTCTCTAATTCTAATGTCTTTGACCAGAACCTTTTAATATGTTAAACAGCATTTTGAAAAATAAAACTGCACATCAAAAACTGCTCATCAGGACATCGAAACATCTCAGTACTGAGTTTTTGTTGTCTGCACAGCCTCAGGGCATGGTCGGGTCTTTCGACCGACTGGGGGGTGCATGTCTTTTCGCTTTGCGTGCATACGCATTTATAATACGTCTGTCTGAGCTGCCAATGCGTCCATTCCGGCCCCAAACGATAGCGGCCCAATGGGAAAACGACTGGAACAGCTTACACGGTTTCGTTGTGACGAAGTATCTGGATCGTACCATATTCGTCGCTGCGACGTTACTGGGAGGTGATGAGCATGTCCTAACGACCAAACAATCACATTGTTAAATTCTTTTTTGTATTTAATATAAACAATAATCATCCCTCACATGGAGGATTAACATGTCTGTAGTACATGACATAAATAATCAAAGACTTATCAATGACCGTTTATTTATACATGATACGAGCTCGTGGCTCTTTGCAGAACAGAGAAGGCGCGTGCACTCACATATCAGATTCGCGCACTAAATAAATAGAAACGCATGTTTTAATTGTGGTATTAATTCTCCATGCTTGATTCACAACGTTATTTGAGGACGTGGCTATGACGTTCTCTGGAACGTAAGAAAAAATACAAAATGGAATGCGATGGAATGTTGCCAAGACGTCCTCAGAACGTGGTCACGAAGTAATGTCACGTTGACCAAATTAAGACGAACTGGCAACGTCGTCAGAACGTGGTGTATGCTGGGTATGTCCCTTTTTAAGGATCTCTATTTAAGACATTGTTTTAAGTAGGTCGTTTAAAAAAGTAGAATTATAACTTAATAACTATCATAAAATTCTTTTATAACAGCTAAAAGAATTGAGCTGTATGAAAAGCATTGCTCATTTTTCTTAGAGAGAGGAAATAGAAGCAGTTTGAAAAAAAGATTTTGCACCCTCAACCCCACCCCAAAACAGCTGATTAAATGAGCCAAGAAAACAAAGTTGTCAACCCTTATACACGTTCACAGAGAACACATTTAATGCGAACTCTTTCTAGATTGTCAAGCTCTTCGTGTTTTTGGCGCTGAAGACAGAGCTCACTTGAAGGCTAAAGTGAAGGGGTCTGCTCACAGGGAGTTAACGAGTAAGCCAGTAGTTAATCTTCTCCCGCAGTGCAAAAAAAGAATAAAGCAAAAGTAATAAAGTTGGAGACCGAACACCGGTCTTACAAGCCGCAGCGTAGCACATTGTGAAGACAGGGGACTCCGAGGAAACAAGTTTTCTGCCGATATGGACCTTACAAAGTTTTCCAAGAAGCTCTGGTCTGCGCGCCAACAGCTTATTCTGATTCTTGCTCCGCTTCTGTTGCTTCCTCTGCTCTTCGTTGTGCCGCCAAAGGTAAAAAATGTTGTTAAAATCCCTGCATTGACCCCAAACTTAAATGAAACATTTTTGCATGATTCAATTAAATAGCAAACCAAGTTGCATTTATTTAAATCGCAGGCACATTATTTAGTGTAACTTATTGTTAATGCAGTTTCCTTTCATTGCTTAATTTTTGCTGCCAGCTTATCCTGTACTTTATAGCTGTTCACTGCACTTAAATAATTGTGTTAAGTATTTACTAAAATGAAATTGAATTCTACTTGAGAAATGTTTTTTAACACATATTTAATAGACATTTAGCCTGATATGTGACTGAAATGTGGCTATCAAGGTATGAATGTTTTATATTTCCAATTTTGCGCCTATTTTGCAAAAACGTTCCCTTGCATACAGATAATGTAACCTCAATTAACACCGTCATCAGTAAGCATCTACATATCTTTTCAATTATATACCTTTCTACCAATTCATGCCTCCATGTCTTTATTCATCTCTATCAGGAGGGGAAATGTCTGTATGTAGTGCTGCTGATGGCAGTGTATTGGTGTACTGAGGCTCTACCTTTGGCCGTAACTGCCATGCTTCCCGTCTGCCTTTTTCCCACAATGGGAATCCTGTCTTCTAAGAAGGTCTGTCCGCAGTACTTTCTTGAGACTAACTTCCTGTTCCTTAGCGGCTTAGTGATGGCATCCGCTATAGAGGAATGGGGCCTTCATCGGCGTATTGCCCTCAAGGTCTTGAAGATTGTGGGAGTGAAACCTGCCTGGTGAGAAAACAGACTATGTTGTGTTTTAACGCAGCATTTTGTCATTCACAAGTAGCACACATCCCTAGATAGTACATTAAACAACTTGTTACTTTTCAGGCTGATTTTGGGGATGATGATAACTTCCTCTTTCCTGTCAATGTGGTTGAGCAATACAGCCACAACAGCCATGATGCTGCCCATTGCTAACGCCATACTGGAAAGTCTGTTCGGGAATCTTGAAACACTAAAAGAGAAATGCAAAGTCAAGAAAGACTTAGAAGGTGGGTTCAGTGGAGATGTTTAGCAATCTCATGCAGAAAGGAAATGACACATTGGTTCCTTTTTTAACATTTAATTTATCAAAGGCTATTATTATATTACATACTAGTAGTGACTTACTTGGTCTTTGTTATTTTAGTTGGTTTTTGTTTAGACCTGCATACAGTAAATGTAAGCATAAACCAGTATGCAATTTGATCTGAGAATGTTGAACTCATTTTCCATCAAAGTACTTCTTTTGTTAGTAATGTAATGTCAAATAAAAAGAGACCTGGCTATCTACCTCCCTCTCTCTGAGAACTTAGTTGCAGCTTGTAAAATATAAACTATAAAGGGATAGTTCACCCAAAAGAATCTGTCAATGACTTTTCTGTGTAATACAACAAAAGATGTTTGGAGAAATGTTTTACTGGTCTTGTAAGCATTCAATGGAAGTGAATGATAGCCAGTGTTGTTTGGTTGCTTTTGTGTTCTGAAGATGAAAACATTAACATTTTTGGTTGAACTATCCCTTTAAAAAAAACATGTGTAAATAATTATTATGACCAAAACCTATATTGCAGGTGAAGATTCTCAGTTGAAGATGTATGTGCTGCCCTCTGAGAAACAGATACTGACCACGGTGGACAGGTAGGCACACCCCACATACAATACTTTCAATTACTATCTTAAGCATGTCAGTTACTCATCAGTTGATATTCAATTATGCAGCAACACATCTACTTTTTACAGAGTAATAACATTATATATAATAAAAATATCCTTGGTTGTTTTTCCTGAGGTGGCAGCATTGCTCCTCTCTAAGTGTCAGAGTTCAGTTTTAAAGTGGCCTACTCATGAATTGTAAAATGTGTGTCATTAATAAGAGATTCTGTCTTTCCTGGGACCTGACAGGCCTGATGTGACAGAGAGGTCAGATCAACAAAATCTAGAAGAGGTCAGAAGAGAGGCAGAATATCAGATAAAAGTGTGGAAAGGATTTCTTATCTCTATACCTTATGCTGCAAGCATTGGGGGAACAGCCACCCTCACGGGCACTGCTCCAAACCTGATCCTGGTGGGACAGCTAAAGAGGTATTTCATAGAAACTCATTTACATAACTACAGTGTTTTTCTTTCAGGAGTTTATTTATTTTGGGCTGCTTTGGCTATCTGTCTGCTCTGGCTTTCTACTAGCTTTTGAATGTGCCGTATGGTGTTCTACAGATATTGTAGCTCTGGTTTGGAAGATTGCTTGTGATGTTGTTCATTTGTGAGTCACTCTAAATGCAAGCATCTGCTAAATGAATAAATGTGAATGTTGCCATGGTAATATTTAAGGGTAACAAATGCCTGCTCCTCATGGGGTTCTTCTGTATTCTTCATCATACATTTAGACTTATTCGTGTGGGTGATACCTTTATCCAAAGAATGTTATGAATGGGGAATACAATCACTTAAAAACAATTTGTCATAAAGGTCAAGAGTTTTTTACTATTCGGTGGACGTTTTTATTGAAGAAAATGTTTTTTAGGCCATATGTTGTGTGGTTACCAACATTCTTTCTTTCTGCGGAAAAAAGAAGCTCATACAGGTTTGACATGACATGAGGGTGAGTAAATAATTAAAAAGTTTCACTATTGGCAGATGCTGCAGGATTGAGTCATGAACCATTCATCACAAAATCAATGTTTGATGATACATTGTGGATCAGTTTCTCACATGTAGATGCCTTAAGTCATCCTCCTACATTATTTCCCTTAATTAGCAGGCTTAAGTTTAAAGTGTGCTTTCACAATTAGCTCACTTTAAATGCTAATAGGAATAACATTTATTTTCTATTTTTTTTCGGCATGTGGTTAATTTGTGGATTTTGTCCATGCATTGTTATTATATGATCTTTTATATGTAACCCATGATAATGCCGTATGAGAATCTGACAGGTCTAGTATGAGAATTCATTGTGATTTTGTCGGCCACCACAACTAAAACGTACATCACATACGTAGCTTTTAAAAAAATGTTGGGCTTTCAGGGACACAGGGCTGTGAGAAAGTTGTTTAGTCAAGCTTTTTTGTCACAAGAAACACGCTAAAATAACATAGTTTGATGTCTATGCAGGAGTACCTTAGAGATGGCAGTGAGCCCAGCTGTATTATAATAGTTTTCCCAGTTAAAGTTTTTATTTATTTATTTTTAAATAAGGATGCGTGAAACTATCAGCTCTCATTCGATTTTGACAAAAAAAAAAAAAATCCTTAACAATGGTATAATTAATGACTAGTAGCCTCAAATAGAGGAGGTGGACCCTACTGAACTGTAGTATGGAGAAAAGAGACGTTTTTTGTTCAATTATCATAGAGCTTGTTTAACTGTGTTTGTTTGTTTACAATTTCATGTTGGAATGGGCAACACTTGAGAAATAAGTTCCATTTGTATCCTTTGTAAAGACATTTATTCGTGGATAAATGAGATGGGCCACATGCTTTTCATGTACCGTATGCCAAAAACTAAATTTCATCAGATTATGTCAAATACAGATGTTCTTTTCCACTTATGTTCTTGTTTTCTTTGTTTGCTGGGATTTTGTAAATGAATCTTTGTCATTTAATTTTTCAGACACTGTTGGTTGTCAGTTTAGGAAACATTTCCATTAGTAACTAATTTTGCTCCAGTCTCTAATCATTTACCATAATTCTTCACTGATGTCTCATCAGCACAACACTGAGAGGACATCTCGTCTCATAGTGACTAGACAAAAAGATGAGACAGAAGTAGCCGAGGTTTCACAAGACGTGTATAATAGCCTAATGAGGCTTTTAATGAAAATCTATATTAGACTTAGTTAGAATAAAATCAAAATGTAGGAAAAAAGACTACACCGGTCAGAGCACAGATGACACAAAAGTCCTCTTCAGCTTCTTAAAATAACAGTGAACATCACGAGTTTTCATGTCCTCTATGTCTATTCTAATGCCAAAAATCTTAATAAGGACAAAATACTTACTTTATGTACTCCCATATAAAACAAAATATATGTTATTGTAATTTAAAACAAATTTAAGTAGAAGGTAAATCTTGTTTTACAATTTCTTTGTGATTTCATCGCAATGTCTTGTATGTTTGTCTGTAGCTCCTTCCCTGAATGCGACCTCATTAACTTCGGCTCATGGTTTGTCTTCGCCTTCCCCCTCATGTTCCTTTTCCTCATTCTGGGTTGGATCTGGATTTCTTTCCTCTACGGGGGGCTCAATACAAGGTACACATCCCATCTAAGTGAACCCCTTATCTGTATGTCACAGAAAGACTAACCTGCATGCTACTGCTGTATATCTCACAAATGTTTCTCTACACAGGCTGTGTGTTAATAAACATGACGAACGTGAGGCCGCGGAAGCAAAAGCCAATGCAGTTATTGATGAGGACTACAAAAAATTGGGCCCTATAAAGTAAGCCATGATGTCTTATTCTTTTTATCAACACAAATGCTTGATTTCCACTTAACTCCTATCCCCCCCCTTTAGGTTTGCAGAAGGATCCATTACTTTCTTTTTCATTCTTTTTGCCGTTCTTCTGTTTACCCGAGATCCAAAATTTGTAACAGGGTGGTCGGTTTTCTTCAACAAAGGGTAAGTCGCACATCTCAGTGACAAGCAGGTAATGAGCAATGTTGGAGACATCAAAAAAGCATTAATTTCATGTCACATTTACGCTTGAGAATTTACTGAATGTCTAGGTAACGCAAGATGGCGTCATTTCCAAAATTATCATGCTGTCATAACATCAGATACAGCAATCTGCATAAACTCAATATGAATGTTGTATTACAATTTGATCAGGATCTAGACCTCTTTTCTTTTTTGTTTAAGTCTTTTGAAAACTTAATTTCCCAAAAATTCCTTATAATGATTAGGTGATTTAATATTATGCATTTTATATTTGTTCAATTTTGCTTAAGTGTTTTAACACAAATAATGGATGGGAGAGGATTGCTAAATTGTTAAAGGGAATTAATGAGTTTCTGGTTAAAGGTTATTTCCGATTTAAAAAAAAGATGCAATAATATAGAATTAATGATGTCAATGAAGGCTCTTTAAAGTAGGTTAAAAGTATTTTAAAAAGTATATTAAAATTCTGTCATCATTTACGTGCCCTCTTGTCATTTTAAACCTGTATGACTTTCTTCAGCAAATTAAAATATTTTGAATGACGTTTTGAACATGTCTGTTTTGCTAACAACAATTCCCAAAATATCTTCTTTTGTGTTCTGCAGAAAAACGAAAGTCATACAGGTTTGAATGTGAACTGCTCCTTTGAGGAGAATTTTAATACTAGATTAATACTAAAAATTATGTTCTGTCCTTCTTTTATATTACATCTCTTTTTTTTTGGTCCATCACACTAACGCACACAGACAGGGAGGTTGAAGAATATGAACCAGTTGACCCGCGTTCTCCACAGAGATGACCTTTCTCTATCTGCAGGATGTCTGTTCACCTCAAGTCGTGCTTGAATTACCAAGATAAAGCCACAATTTAAAATCATTTCAGAGCGAGAACATGAATAATGTGCGTTCAGGATGTGACAGTGTTTCAGCTCCTGAAGATGAGAGGAATAGGCTCGAAAGCACGCTGTTTTTGAACATAAAGAGATGATGAATCTGTTAGCAGGGATGTGGCAATTACACTGATTCACTTGTTCATATTAATGTGCCGAGATGTAGAATCAAGACTGCTTGTTGCATTAATGTTGACAATTTCATGCATTTACAAAACTTTTTGTCTGCGTTTTTCAATCACATGGCACCTTTTATGTCTGAAATTTATTCATAGGTAAAGTGCATAATCATAATTTGCAAAAACAACTTGTCCAACCAATAAAAGAGCAAGTTGTTTTTGCAGTTTTATTTGTTCTTGTAAGTGGCACAAAAATGACACACATAACCTTAGCACAAGGTTTAAAAGTTAATTAGACGTTTGTTTCAAAGTGCAAATGGTTTGACAAATGAGTCAACTAACCATTTTTAGCAATTATGAAGCTAGTATAATAATACGTTCTCGACGCGCTCTCATGTGAATTCACAACACAAATCGTCCGCAGAACACCCCGTTCAAAACAAACGATCATCTTGTTCCATTCAGAATTTCAGGTCATGTTATAAATGCACTGGTTGTGTTTGCTTATTTTCTATTTGTTTATCTTTCTCTCTGCTTTGCTCTCTCTCCAGCTATGTATCTGACGCTGTTACTGGAGTAATAATCATCTCCATCCTCTTCTTCTTTCCATCTCAGCGTCCATCTCTACGCTGGTGGTTCGATCCGAGAGGTCAGGAAACACTTATTGATCTTTTGTTATGTGCTCTTCATTTCACATTGAGTCATCGGGTATCAGTTTATAATGTGGAAGTCAATCAATATGAACAATGGGTAATATAATAAGACATGCCCCTAATACAAACTGTAAAAAATAAAATTAAGCACACGGTTTGTAAGTAGGACACGTTTTACTTTGTTCTGAATTTTGGGCAGATGCCTGCATTGTCCGTGTGCCCTGTTACCCTGGTAACTTTCCAGAAGCACATTTAATTCTGGTGTCCTAGAAGGTTTCAGCATGTGCGAATGTGGTTAATGTCGAATGAGATGAGGAATGTTAATGAATCAGATTAGTGTGTTTTAGAGACTTGGAACACTAACTGTGGAGCCACTGTGTGCATTGAGATTACATTAATCTGATAGAAATCTCTCAGTCCCTTACTTTGTCAGTTTTTGGCAACTGTTTAAATTGAAAATCTCATATTTTTCTCATCACTTTTTTTTTTCATTATTATGAATGTATCAAAATCTATACAGTGTCTTTTCTTATGGAACATATTTTTAAATATATATGTATATAGGCCTATATATATATATATATATATATATATATACACATCTTGACTTTTCGGGTACATTGTTTTAATGCACTTTCTAATCTACTTTCATTATGATTTTCACTTGATCAACAGCAAAAACATCCGTTTATCATCCTTTTATCTACTTGAGGTCATAATTCGTTTCCATTTTTGTCTCTTTCTCTCCAGCCTCATACACCGCGTATGTGCCTCTGTTGTCATGGAGAAAAGCTCAGGAGTGTGTACCGTGGAATATTATTTTGCTGCTGGGTGGTGGATTTGCAATGGCCAAAGGCTGCGAGGTAGGCCAACGTCATTTTCAGGTCTGAAACACACAGTGAAAATTTTAATTACATTGCTAAAAGAAAAATTGTTATTCAAACTTCTGATGCCTGAAGTGTGATGAGTTTCTTCAGTTAATAATTTACTGAAGTAGATTTTTTTTATTTAAAGCATTTGTAAACAATGACTTATGAGTGTGTTTGTAGACTGGTCTACTGTAAATGATGGAACTGATGTATGAGCAGATATGTATGTCTTGCTTTGGGAATAGGAGTCAGGGTTGGCGGTATGGATTGGGAGCCATTTGCAGCCTCTCGCGCAAGTCCCTCCGCCAGTCGCTGTTATTCTCATCACAGCCTTCATCGCCTGCTTCACTGAGATTGCCAGTAACACTGCAACCATCATCATATTCCTTCCTGTCATTGCCGAGCTGGTATAGACACACATGATGTTAAATTTATATATATAAATCTACTACATTTCAAATGTTATTTTAAAGAAAACCACTTTTTTTATGCAGATGCTACACATTGTTTGATATTTTATCATCTAATCTAATTCAATGATATTCACAAATTTTCACTCTGATATTAATGGCCAAACATTGTTTGGTGCCACTTTACAATATTTGCATGACATGTTTTCATAGAAAATTATTATTTAGCATTGTACTACAAGATTAAATAATCTATACAAAACCACCAAAAGTTCTCTTCAAGTGAACACAACCAAAATAAATTCAATGTCTCTATAACGTCTTTGTTAATTTTTTTTTTTTTTTAGGCCATCCGTGTGAAAGTCAATCCACTGTACTTCATGATTCCAGCGACGACGGGATGCTCATATGCTTTCATGCTTCCTGTGTCTACACCACCCAACTCAATCGCGTTTGCATCGGGACACCTGCTGGTTAGAGATATGGTAAGCCAATGTCAAAAATCAATAAAACAAAGCATAACAATTTCAATTGAATTGACTCAGATGAGCTGATGAGATGTGTGTCCACGTGTGATGTTTTTCAGGTGAAAACTGGATTTGTGATGAACATTCTGGGAATTATGTGTGTGGCTCTGGCTATGAACACATGGGGTCTTAAGATGTTCAATTTACACACGTATCCTGATTGGGCGAGACCTTTAAACCCTACGTCAGCAGCAGTGCCTACACATTCTATATTAGCTATGAATATGACAGGCTAGAGAACCCCCCCCCCACACTCACAGAGCACAGCATATGCACAATATACATATGAAGAGTATATTTCCAAAATGAGATAACTCCATTTAAAAAACATTTCAATTAACATCAAATCAAACTGCAGTTGGTTTGTTTTTATTAAAGCCATAATAACAAATAAATACATTTAACTAACACACATTAAAAAACAATAAAAACTGTCATGATCCTGCCTTACTTTGTCATGCTTTTCTTGTATTGTGGCAGAATCATGACAGTCCCACATGTTTTGTGTGAAAGCGAATGGTCATTGTTTTTTATGATGGCCTTGCGCTCTCCTTTTGTGGTTTGTCCTCCCTCCCTCGTTTCCTTGTTTATCTTCCCGCCAGTATTTCATTTCCCACACCTGCCTATTGTAATTATCCCATGTTAGTTCCCCTTCTTAATCGCCTTGTGTTTGCTGCTCTGTGCTATCTTGTTTTGGTTGCTTAGTTTGCTTTGCTCTACCTAGTTGTTATACTTACTGTACCTTGTGTCCTAGTTCTGTATTCCCAGTCTAGTCTGGTTCTTTAAAAGTGTTTAGTTTTGTTATCCTAGATACTCTTGTTTTTGCCCCCTCATGGAAATCTTTGTTTTCAAGTGTTCATTGTTCAGTGACTGTTTTACCCCATTGTGGGTCTTTTGTTTTGTTTAAATAATGTTTGAGTTTTTGTACCTGCCGCCTGCACCTGGGTGCTATTACCTGACGTCCCTGACAAAAAACATGATTACATAATAAAAACATGAGTTATCACATTTTGGAACCAAACTCTTCATAAGATGAAGCATGTGCTCATTTAGTTCATTACAGATTTTGTATAGGCCTACATGTAGATATGAGACTGAAACAAATGGAGAAGCTGCTGAAATTTTCCTCTAAGGATGGATTAACACATGCTCATGACCTCACTTCCTGTTCAGCACTGCCAACCTCGAAGGCATTTTGGGATAACAATTTAAGATGTTTTAAATATTTAATGTTTATATATGTTGATCAACACAAATGTTTTATTAAATCTCATTATTAAAACGTGAGCATCTGTTTGTAGATTATAAATTTGTATTATTAATAATTCATTTATGTGAATTATTTTGTAAATTTGTTGTAAATGTACTGTATGTATCTTAATGTAATAAACAACTGTGTAACTTGTCCATTATAAATTGATTTAATGAATCCAAATTAAAAGTGGATACCTAAACCTTATTTAGTATTGGTAAAAAGCTCCAGACCAGGCAGTACACAAACACGCATATCTGTATTACACATAAAGTCATCATATTTTAGATGAGTGATTATATAATTGTGGGCATATTTGGCATTTGAAAATATGAATAAGAATGTAAAGTTTATACTTATCAAATAATGATTCTATTTTCTCAGTGTTACCTGGTTTTGATTTGATTCATTTTACCTTAACTGCATCACAGTGGACAGTTACTTTAAAAAAATTTAACATTTTGGAATATACTCAGAAATACATACTTGTGTTAAGAAAGAAACAAAAGTTTTTCTCAAAATTTACTCAAAACAGTCAATTAATCCACTCCTGACACAGTTTGCTATTTACCAACTTTTGGGAAAAGAGGAAGTACATACCTAGTCTGTCATCCACAATATGCTTCTGATAAGCCATTACTTTTTAAAGAGAACTTTTCTAGTGGGTATACATAAATATGGATGGATAGGTTTTTGAAGAATACAACCAAATGTCTTAATCCGTATCAAATCAATGACTTTTTTAGATTATTTTTATGTTTAAAACTTTAAATAGTAGAATGTGTAACTTTACAAAACCAGCTGAAAACCAGAGTTTTTGTAATATACAGTAAACCCTATTTTGAAAAATGTATGGCTTTTTCTACATGTAGCAATTTTTATGCTACAGAAATAAAATGTACCCAATTATAGATTGACCCAGATATCAATCAGCCCATATAAGTAGATTGTAAAGTGTGCATACTGTACAAGTGAATAGTCCAAATTTATCAAAACCAAAACAGCCAACACAACACTGAGGTTTCTTAACAGAGTTTGATAACGTTTCGTGTTTTTTGCTCACTTCCCATTCTGAAATGTGCTTTGTATCATTTTTATTTTATTTTCCTAATAAGGTTTTATTCAGTTAAAGAACAGTTGATCACACTTCGGTATATAGGAGACAATTCTTGCTATTAACACGCCATTAACTACAACTTTTTCCCCAATAAGCTCTTAGTTTGTTGCTTATTAATAATTAGTAAGGTAGTTATTAGGTTTTGATATTGGTTAGGATTAGGGATGAAGAGTATGGTCAGGCAGAATAGGTGCTTTATACGTACCAATAAACAGCCAATATGCCAATCCTAGGCATGCTAATAACAACTAGTTAATAGTGAGAATTGCCTTATACAGAAGTGTTCCGGAACAGTATAGTTTTATTTGTTGTGTCATGTGGTGTGTGTTGTTGGATTTTTTTAGGCATTGTGGCTTGTTTGGATCTCATGTGAGTAAATGAGTCAGTGTGCATGTGTTTCCATTCTGTCCCCAAGTCATAGGACTGTGTGCATATAAATATCTGTTTTCAGGGCATGGTTCGATGCTGAAATATTCTCTTGTGATGTTAGGATCAATCCATTCTACAGGAGACTCTTTTAATAGAAACAAAAATGATAACATTACGAAAACAACATTTCTCTCTACTTTCTCTCAGGTATGTTGATATTTTCATAACACACGTCATCACCCAAACAAATGATAACATAAACATTCAACTTTCCTTTTATTTACCGGTTATTAATAAATCATTTTAGTAAAACGTTACACAATGTTGTGAAAGAGTGTTTTTGGTGTTTAATTTTTCATCTGTGTTTCATTTGCAAAGTCTTTAACAACTTATGATTTCTTTTAAATGGTTTTGTTTTCTGTCTCATTAATTTCTTGAATTCACATACAATATTTTCCTTCTGATCTCATTGACCATCTCTTCGCTTTCTTTGTATTTTAGATCCTCATTGAGGAGCATCGTGGAGACGCTCTGGTTGTGTTACTCTACCCCGACTCCTGCGAGTTTAGGTCACCTGTTTGCTCTGCTCGCTCTCTGTCTCTCAATGGCTGCCATTACCGCCGCTCTACTATTCCACTGGCTCACTGGTTTTCTTAAATACGATGTTCAGACAGCAAAGGTTGCTGTTGGTATCTACGCCACATCTTCGTTCATTTTGTCATCTTTAATCCATCCGTTCCGTTGTGCCTTAACCCTGATTTTCCCCACTCTGGGTACCAGCCAGGGCCGTAAACTGCTGTTGTCCACATCTGTTATGATTGTAATCCTTTACGTCCTTCCAAACATGGCCGCCAACATCGCAACTCTAACTCACGTTGTGAAATGTGCCTCGGAAAAGCTCTCCCAGAGTCTCTTAAGCAGCTCAGATCTCATCAACACCATCAAGGATAATGTCGTCAAAACGGCTGAGGACAGCATAAAAGTAAACACTTATCTGGTACAAAAACTGCATGATTTCGATCACACTACAAATATCAATGTTTCTGAAGTAAAGGAGAGGTTGCATTTCATGAGTAAACAAGTGCAGGAGGATTTCTCGGAAATTAAAAGTCAAGTCCAGGACCTTAAAATGCTGGCCAGCAGGATGTTTGCTGCACTTTTTGTTTTATATTTGTTTATGGAGTCTGTTAATTACCTTCGATCATATTTGACTTCTGTAAGATTTGACAACACATATATCACAGGCGCCCTTAGGACGAAAGCATTGGTCAAAGGGATTCCTGTTGAAGCTAAGGATCTGAAAAATGGAGTTAATTCTACAAGCTTAAGGATAACTAAAAGAGAACTTTGTAGATGTATATTTCCCGCCCTGGTTATCACTTCATATCTTTTAATGACAATCTTTCTGATTGTAATGGATTATTTATTGTATTGCTTGGTGAAAGCAGGAGGTTCGTGGATTTCAAACATTCCATCCACCAACATCAGCATCAGCGTCCAATTCAAGGTAACCAATCCACCATTAACCTTGTATTTGCAAAATTACATAAAACAAATTAAAAAACAGTTTTCTCTTTCTTTCCTTTCCCCTGCTTGAATTTCCTGACATTTCTTTAGGGTGGATTTGAAATGAACATTTGTCAGATTTTCTCAAAATGTCCGATAGAATTGTTCAATTTGAAAAGATCATACACAACCCTTATTCACACTCCAAGCTCATGTGCGGCTGATCCCAGCAAGCTGAACCCAAGTGCAATGACGGCGCTGGTCTTCCTGTATCTGTTCAGCTACACCCTACTGCTGCTGGAGGTCTACGCAAGACGTCTCAGGAGGAAAGTAGCTGCTTCTTTTTTCCAGAAACAGGAAGAGAAAAGGATTGAATTCCTTATTAGAAAAATTCAAACCAAGCACAAAGAAAGACAGAAAAAAGTTTTCTTTATTACTCAACAGGATAAGGATACCAAAAACAGATCTCGTACATGACCAGGGGATACAGTAAACTGGTCAAATCCATTATGTAAAAAATGCACTTTATATTATATAAGTACTGTTTGCTGTACTGCCATAACACAAACACACACACACACACACACACACTTAGAACCAATGTTTGAAACAACTAATGGAAATGTTTTGGTCAGTTAGTATTTTATTTTTTACAGTATGTGTAATAGGGATGTCACTCACTAGACATACATAACCTGAATTATTTTTTAAGAAAAATTTGTAATGTTATTTTGACTTTTTCGTACATGTACAAAAGTCTTAATGAGAATCAACAGAGCTTTCACTTTGTTAATATTGATGTTTTAGTGAGTTCATTTTGAAGTCACCAGTGATTCGAGTTGAGAACTTGACATTTGAAGAAACACAAGAAATCCAATCCAGTGTTGTTATTGTCATGAAGTGCCTTAACTCACTCATTGTGTGTTGTTTACACTTACATTTTCTATTCAAGTCAAGTCAAAGTCAAGCTTTGTGTGGACACACAGAGGAATGGAAGGCCATGCCTAGCAGGAACACAGTGTTACACGTTTAACATACAAACAAGTTATTTTAGCTTTGCATATACAGTTTCTTATATAAACACACATTTAGACTGGGCCTAAACTATGATCTTAGAATTTCCTGTTGCAGTCTTAACATATGTTTGAAAGAATTATTAAAAAATGTTGTATGGGAAGTTCTAAACTGCTCTGTCACAGTGACATCAACAACAGGCGTATAACAACTATGGTGACAAACAAAAACAATATTATTTGTATTGCAATGGTGGGATGACATTTTATTGCTATTAATGTATGGGTGGATTAGATTAAAATGGGTAAGTGCATAATATTTGGTGACATAATACTTATTCATTTTAATAACTTTTGTTTAAGTTGATCAGTTTCCTAAATGGTTTGGGTTCCTTTAAACTATCAGGTTTTACAGTGTAATACACTAATACACAGTATGGTTGGTACTTGGAATGTCTAATTTTTTAAAGGCTGAACTTTCTCTGAAAAACGTTTGAGTCAGACAATCATAAATATGCTGAAATTGTCGCTGTTCACACAAGAAATGGTGTTCTGCTTCCATTTATTTGAGTAGATGAGGGGTGGATGGGGCTGGGGTTTTTTTGTGCTGTCCCCAGCTACGACTATGTATGAATATAAAAAAGACCAGCCCAGTTCAATATAAAGCTGAAATGTTCTTGCGATCCAAAAAGGATCATCTTTTTCTTTTTGACCAACTATATATTGATGACATTAAGAACTCACTCTCTGTCTTTTATTTCAGGAATGTCAGAAACTGTTAAACTGTGCTACTGGTTTAACTTCTGAACGTTAAGAGTTTAGTACTGTTTCATGCCTGTTTGCATTTTGTGTAAAGTCTAAACAACTATTGTCCTGCAATGAAAATTGTAATGGTTTCCATTATAAATTCCAACATGAACCAAAAACCATTTGCAATAAAAACAGCTCAAAAATCATTGATCTAGGGGGTTTTGTTCCTTATTCATGAAGAATTCAACACATTACCCAATTTCATTGTATGTACTGTACACGTCATTCTATAATAAATAATGTTAAAACGTATTTTTTTAGGATGATCATTGGCGCTGTTCCAAAGTGGTTTTACATACTGCACACTATGATAGAGAAAGCATGACTAAGGGTTATCAAGCTCCAGAAAAGAGAAAAAGTGATAGATCTTTGAGCTACTGTATATTCCAAGTTTAAGCCTCACACAGCTGTGGAACCAATACAATTTTGTTCAATTTTATTTATATAGCGCTTTCCACAATTTTCATTGTTGCAAAGCAGCTTTATTCGTAATTTAAAACAAAATCACCGAAGACCTGCCCCGCGCCATTGAAACATAACTAAGAACTTAGTAAAGTCTCCCAGGTTTTGCAAAAAACACATCTGAGATCCAGGATTATCTTCTGGACCTTTCACATTCCTGCTACATACTGTATAATAAAAGGAAAATATACTTCACTGTTTAACACTGGAGAGTGAAAATAATTTTGTACCTTTACTTTACAGGCAATCCATTAAGCTATGTTGTTAACCAAGGTCATGATGAGAACATGACACAGATGGAAAATATATGAAAGGGACATAAATCACAGCAATTGAAGACACATTTCAAATATGAGCCTAAGTACAGCAAGAGCAGAAAATGGTGAGGAGGACTCAGCCATGATTATAGAATAACAAAAATTGAATCTTTTTTTAACTAACATATTGGAAAAAAAACAGTAAATCTTGTCAAATTTTGTCATATTGTCATGCATTATAAAATAAAGCACAATTAAATAAGGGGGAAAAGATCCCCCTCAACATCCAAAGCTCAACACCCAAAGCTCTCTTAAATGATTCATGGAGCTTGCTCGAATAGGCCAATATTATTCTTTGCCTTCAGCCAACGTCTGAGGTCCCAGAATGTCCAGGAGATTTGCCCTTGATGACCTGCGGAGTTCAAATAGTTGGGAACATCAATGTTGGTTGTGGTGAAGCTATGCAGGAATGAAATCCTGACCTCCACATCATGACTGACTCTGTCATAGCACACTTATAAATACTGCAGGGCACTGCATTATCACCTGTCTCATAGCAACAGCCTCTTTAAGCTTACCGTGATGCTAATACACTGATAGAACATTTTCAGCTGAAAGAAACAGCGAGCATTAGTCGAAGAGACAAAAACATAAATGTGAAGGCAGTTCTTGAAAAGGTAGTTATTAACATTAAAATGCTTAGGAGAAAAGCCAGTAAGAGCCCTTTAATGGGACACATGTTGAAAGCATAATGAATGAAAATGAAAAATATAGCAGAATAGAACCCTCAACTGCACAAAAACAAGTAAATTAAACAGAGGACATCAAAAAACAGTATGGTTGAAGATTGTTTTGATGTTGAAGAGAATGAGTGGTCTTTGTAAGACCTTTGTATAATGAAAACAAGTAATAGATAGCAGTTCTTCAACACCGGATTAAGCTCCAAGTTTCGTGTCCCAGACTTTTATTTAACATAACATAATTACTTATTAAACCTTTCTTTGTTAATACATTATAGTCACATAATGTAAAGTCCCTTAAGGTAAAATATTACAGTATCTTAAATGAACATTATGTGGAATAGCTTTTATCTGAAAATGTATATTGTAGGACTTCAAATTGATATCAGTTATGTTGACTTTTATTACTAATTGACAAAACGACAGTTTCTGAGATTGTATTTCCTCTGTGAGCTTTTACACAAACAGCTTTACAGATTCACTTCCTCTAATACATTACACCAGAGTGATAAATGTTGCATTCGGGTACATCCAATTCATAGAAAATGTATTAATAATATTAAATGAGCAATATTGAAACTACAAGTTCATTTCATGTGCATGAAAGCAAAATATTGAAAAACTGAAAATACAGTTAAAAGCTTGTTGTAATAGACAGCCATCTAGAGCAGAATGAATCAGACGTCACGCAGCTTTTCTATCTCACTCTGTTTTTGAAGGTATTTTTATTTGGTCGTGACACATAGTGATGCAGTTACAAAATGAATGTAGAGTTCATTCAAAAATCTCCATTCAGATCACTTTGAGTTATCATAAAAGTCTAAACTATTGTAAATTTACATTCATGCACAAGGCAGATGCTTTTATCCAAAGCAGATATGTTCCTTGGGAACTGAATCTATTACTTTTGGAACTGGAAGAATACTCAAGAACATTTTTAATGGAATAGGTACATTTTCAAGAACATTTTTGAAATGTTAATACACGATTATTCATCTGTTGCATTTCTGAGTTTTAAAGGATATGTTCAAAGCTAGTTTCTCATTTGTCATGTGTCCGTGACCGTCAACTTGAAATTGCATTGAAAATTGTTTGTCTGTAACATGCAATTTTCTCAAAAGAAATATAAGAAATGAAGGATTGTGTCTGGTATGTAGACTACATCTTTTTTGTGTGTGTTTTGAAGGCTAGTATCCATGTGTTTACAACATAATTAGAGATTTATTTTTAAACACAGACATTATGGCCTGGTTTCACAGATACAACTTAGTTTAAGCCAGGACTATGCCTTAGTTGAGTAAAGATATTGAAGTCGCTTTTATAAAAAGGCCTTAGAAGTGCATCTTGAGACAAAACAATGGCACTGATGTATTTCAATATATTATTGGCCAAGTTATATTCAGTTAAATCACATATTAATTTTAGTCTGTGGCTAAACTTAAACCTTGTCTGTGAAAACTTAGGTTTCCGTTTCAAACAGATTCTGTTTAATACAACAGTGACATCACGTGGACTGTATAAGAATTACTTCGAGAAAGCATGCAAGGGGCTTAATCACAGCAATGTTATACATTTCAGACAAACAAGCAAACATGGCTTAAATTATACAGCGTAGAAGCTGATTTATTTGTTGTTACTTTTCAGTATTGACGAGACACTATAAACTCATGTATAATTTGACATAATTGTGTAAACCTATTTTAAAGTGGAAGTCAAACATTTACAATTCAATTTAGAAATAACATGACAACAGAAATGAAATGATTGAACGTAACGTAAAAAATAAAGCATATTTTGCGACCTTTAGAATCATGGTACATCAACTATTGTGGGGTTTTCTGCATGTGTGGTTTAAAAATAATCTACACGTCCCTACATCAGTGAATCTGAGCTATTTTCCACTGTTTGTAATGCCATTTTAAATCACACAAGCATCAATACAGAATCAATACACCCTACCCCTCTCACCTGTGTCAACCGTGCTCAGAGAGACTGCACCTGTCTTGCGGTTTGAGAAGTGACGCGCGCGCACGCACGCAGGTACCTTGCGTCACACGCACGGACGGAAACGCGGAAGAAGGAGCGCATTCCACGTCACTCGATGTGGATTTGCGAGAGCTAGCTAGGGATCTAACATGAGATTTGACTCTTAGACACTAAAATGCGCTGGTTGTGATGCCACGATCGTTTCGGCTTCACGGCGAACGGAACAGCAGCGGGTGATTGGAGAAATCAGCTGAAGGTACGAGGTTTGTATGTTAAGCTGTACTGCGGGTGTATCGCTCTATCGCAGCTTTGATTGGCTGTTCGGCGTTTCTCAGCGTTTCCTGACGCTCGCTGTCAGTGCATCAATGCAGATGATATGACAGCCACGGCTGGTAACAAGTCCGTGCTTTAAAACCTAATGTGCTACATAAGGTAGCGTTTTTTGGGTCATCATAGGCACTTTCAGAGTCAGATGATCTAAGATTGTCATAATAATGCGCGAGCCGGGTCTAAGTTAGACGGGGCACAAAATGCATCACACTACGTTAACATGACACACACTTGTTATGATAAACATCAAATGTGCTGTCTTCTCGATGGACTTGACGTGTAGCTTAAATAAAAATTTAAACCTAATAATGAAATAGGAGACTAATTGGTAGAATTTAGACCTCGTATAGGCCCTTATTATTGCATTGGTTCATTGAAATTCGCATCTGACAGTCCGTATTGGAGTGTCACATGGGAAAATTAATGGATTTACTATTGTACAGTAACATGTTGTACTTAAACTAGTGTCCACATATTTACACATGTTAAACTATAGTAACTTAACCTGTTTTTAATACTATTGATGGTATATTGTATTGTTTAAACATAGGAGTACGCTAGTAAAACTGTCTGAAAGCAACATGGTTTCATTCATGGTTTATTTGTACTAATACTTATTTTTTGTTTTGTTCAGATTTAAAAAAAGGTTCGTAAAAAAAGTTACACATAGTCTTTCCCCAATGTAATGTTATTTCCATGAGTTGCATTAAAGTTAAAAAAAGTGATGTGGTGTTTATTTACATGATTGTTTTTGTCAGACCAGTTAAAATAAATACATGAAGTTACTGTCAAGGGTGTATCTGCAACCGTCACACTGGGGTGTGTACATGCTTTTGTTGTCTATCAGAGAAACACCTTCATACTAACATTCCTAATAAAATGTAATTTTAATATGACATATTATTGTCAATAGGTCAGCAGATTGTTTTTAAAGGAATAGTTAATCTTCGAAGTTAAAATTTATTTTTTACTGTCATCATTGACTTGCCTGTTGTCATTTTAAACCATTTAAAAAAAAGACACCAGAAGGGCCGCATTCATGTTTACCGGGTTGTACAGTACATAGATAAAGCATAAAGCCCCTATAAAGCGGAATGGTTGACCTTCTAAATTAAAATTCTGTCATTATTTACACGTCCTCTTGTCATTTCAAACATGTATAACTTTCTTTCTTTTGCTAAACAAAAAAAGAAGATATTTTTAATAAATGTAACCAAAACCGTCAGTCCCCATTGACTCTATTGTATGCGCACAAAATCAGCGCAAGTCAATTGAGTCCAATGGTTTTGTGTTACCAACATTCTTCAAAATATCTTCTTTTGTGTTCTGTAGAAGAAAGAAAGTCATACATGTTTGAAATGACAAGAGGACGTGTAAATAATGACAGAATTTTAATTTAGAAGGCGAACCATTCCTTTAAAATGCTTTATTTATGTACTGTATACCCTGTAAACATGAATGCAGCCCTGCTGGTGTCTTTTTTTCCATCATGCTAATAAACGCTAAACATCTCTTTCTTTCTGTTTACAGAGTGTCTGTTTTGGTGCTCCATCTTAATGGGCGAATCAGGGACACGTCGCTCCACCCTGGTCTCCAGGCTTCCCATCTTCAGGCGCAATGCGAGCAAGAGACAGGACTCGCTCCCTTCCTCGCCTTCCTCCGGTGGGGTGGGCAATGGCGTCCACACCTCCTCTCCCTCCAGCACCAACTCCAGCTCCAGCAGCACAGGCAAACGGCGCAGCATTTTCCGCACGCCGTCCCTCAGCTTCCACAGCAAGAGGAACAGTGACCCCATCCAGCTCAATTTGGACAATCGGCCCGAAACGGCCCTTCGAGATGGGGGCAATCAAAAGTTGCGACACTCGTTCGGATTTGGCAGGCACAAGAAGAAGATCGCACGGTCTCAGACGGAAGACCTCGAGAAAGTCAACCGAAGCATGTTTATAAACTGCATCAGCTCAGGAACGAACGAAGGAGATGATTCGGGTTTCCATGATGATGTGAGCAGCAAGAGGTCTTCCAAACATAAGAAGCAGCTGCTGCCCAAGTCCCTCTCAGCTCACCAACGGTTTTCCAAAAACTCACCCAGTGTCACCGAACAAGGTAACGGTCAAGATGGTGTAGAGGAGCTGCCTAAAACAGTAACACCGGGTTCCTGGCCTGGCGAATTGGTTGAGAGTTCTCTGCAGTCGCCTATCATTTCTGAAGACCGTACCACAGCGATCACACCTTCTGATTTTGTTCACGTCACCGAAGATTCTGTGTCCGAGGTGGACGCGTTGCCTGCCCCCAGCCCGGCTGCTCCACCGGAAATCTTAAGCCAGGCTGTTGCTACCTCACCGGTGTCCTTCACGCCAGCACAGGACACCACAGATAAGCCCATACTGCCAGATACCAGCTACACAGCCAACACACTGTGCGAGAGCACCACTGCCCATACAGAACCAGTAACGCTGCAGACTGTGCAAGAGATAAACCCTAACACTAACCTGAACTCAGACCCGAACCCGGATCAGTCAGAAACAAGTGAGAATAAACAAGCTTCAGAACTGAGCGAGGACAGCAGCTCCAATCCGGTGGGGCGTGAGAGGCGGTCCAGGAATGCTGTTCTTATTCAGAAAGCTGGAAGATTATCCTTCCAAAGCAAACTTGAGACCAGGCCAAGCCACCTGAGAAAGCCACACACAGGTAATTTCATTTAGTGCGTCTTTCATATGGAGGCTGTTTTTGTTGTTGTTGAAGGAACAAGTGTTTTGGGAAATGACTAGCATACTTGTTCTCCTGACAGTAAATGTACTCAGGTTGTAGTATCTGATCTTTAAACTTGTTTATACATACTAAGTTTTAATCTCTTGTGAAGAAGACCTCATGCTAGTGTGTAAGGAGTCAGACGGCATTAGTGGAGATAAGTTTATCTTAATGTTGCTCATTTAAAGCACCTCACCTATAACACACCAAAATTTATTTAATCACTCTCAACTAATGAGCTAATGAGTTAATTCAGTTATATTACATGATCGGGCTAACCGCACATTAGGCCACCCCCTTTAATAAATGATTATTTATCAAGGAAATTACAAGTGCACTTAAAATGTGAAGTTGAAATTAATTTGATTATGTGAGGAGACTGCAGATGAGAGATATGAAACTAGCATGAAATGAGTTGCTGGGGTCTGTTATTATCTTTAGTAATGGTTTTGGGTCAATGAGAGTATTGTTTTTTTGACCGGGCAAATTTAAATAAGAAAAATATGTAACTATTGCAACTATTCAAACATTAGGAATGTGATCTACAGAAATGCAGATTAAAGCAACGGTGTTTCATGCATTCGGAATTATTTATAATATTAAACGTGCTGTCTTTTCATCCATGACAAGGTAAACTTGTCAAAAAACGAGTTTGACGTATTTCTGTGCTCGATACACTCCCCCAGCGTTCGTATAGGTTTCGGAAAGTTTTTTTCGAACATGAAAATCCGTTTCCAAACACCTTTTCTGAGTCCCTCATTGGGCGATTCTCCCGGAAAAGCACGCCCACGGCAAGGCAAAAGCAATAGCCTGCCCACGTGTCAACTGATGAGCGAGGAAGACCCGCTTACCATCAAGATTGGCTGCACTGTGGGCCAGCAGCTGCAGCTTGTAACTCTTGCGATAGAGAGAGAGGTTGAGGTGTGTTTGTTTGTTCACGGCATTTCAGTAATGGATATTATATAAACGGTGGACATAATGCTGGATTTGGAGATCGTTAAAAGATACCAGACATGAACCGCATGCAGTAAGTGAAACTAAGTCATATGTCAGTGTTTTGTTGGAAATCGGCGTGTACGTGCATAATGTAAACAACACAAACTTATAGTAAATCAATAGTAATGTCGGGATAATGTATTGCAATGATGTATTGTGTGCTCATGATTTAGTTCCTCCCCCCGCACCACCCCAGGAGGCCGTATTTTTCTGGAAAAAAAACGTAAAGCTGTATCTATCGAAGATATGAAGTATGCAATAATACTCTATAGGTACTCAAGATTAATATGAGATTGGCCGAAACTACATGTGTTATGGCAGCTTTAAATCAATGTAGTTATTTTACATCTAGATGAATTGGCCAAAGTCTTAAAAAATGCCATGTGCTGCAGCCTTGATTTGTCTTTCAATCAATTTGCTTACATTCAAGTTCTCAGTATTTCAAATGTTAAGAAACAAAGTATTTGCATTTCTTTGAGTTTGGGTAAGTAATGATCTCATATTTTTGTTCTGTCATTTCAGAGTTGTCTTCTTTTCTTGAAAATCACATACAACTGATACAAATGTCTAAAAAAGCACTCTTCAAGTTGTTACAAATATGTATACATTTTGATGAATACTTGTTACCAAACAGTTCTTGGCCACCATTGACTACTCTAGTCGGAAATTACGTTCTGTTGAACACAAAAGAGGATATTTTGAAGAATGTAGGAAAACAAACAGTTCTGGGGCACTTTTTACTACAATAACAATTGTTTTTTTTCCTACTATGGTAGTCAATGTAGTCGAAGAACTGTTTGGTACAAGCATTCGTCCAAATATATTTCTCTATGTTCAACCAAACAAAGAAATTTAAACAGGTTCGGAACAACTAAAGAGTGATTCATTCATGACAGAATTAACATTTTTGGGTAAACTATACCTTTAATACATTTATTGGTCACACGACATGATGAATGGTCATTATACGTCATTGACTCTTTTACAAAAATGTTTAACCATAAAGTTCTGTGATGTCTAAAAAAACTAAATAAGGTATTTTATGTTGGTTCTTTTGTGAAGTAACCAATGTGATACAAAGCATCAGATGGAGAGAAACCGTCTCTGCTATGGAAACAGTTGCTGCTATACAGTAATATTCCATAACACAAACAGTAAATACTATTTCTTTCAACTGTATACATTTTAGTCCATAGCAAAACTATGACATACTGACGTAAAACTGAAGTGGTCGATGTTGCCTTGATGAGATTAACAGTCACACACACATCAAAATTCAACTCTCGCTACTTTAAGTATTTAATCATTCATTATTTCCTATGCCATGTTTACTGTAAACTTACATTTATTAATCCATGACGCATCACTTAATCTAATTTATTAAAGCAGTGGAGCATCACTTAACACTTTGAGTTTTGAGTAATATCAGCTGTTATTGATCTACTCTTCGAATTTCTACTGTAAAAAGCAGACCACCCAGGTACTTTAAAAATAGTTATTACAACATACTATGATTTAGGACATACTAACTAATACTATTTGGAAGGACAGTATGTGAATTTGAATGCAGGGAGTGCTTTTATGATCCACTTCTACTGCATTTTGTTATAGCCTGTTTTTCCATTTTGTAAATTATACTGTTACATCACAAGAGCTTTCACTCCAGAATGCCTGCGGCTCAGAGGTTTATGGGAAACAAACCATTTTCTTCTGTATTGAATATCCTCCAGTGTGACCTGATATTGGCCCTTCTACTATTTTACTCTCTCTCACGGATCAAATTGCAGGGACGAGTGAATTCTATACTCTCTGGGTGTTCATTTACAATTATAGGCTTGTGGGGATCATAAATATTTATATAAATGATTAAGCTTTTCTTTTAGTTAAGATGTTATACCGTTGATATCGGGGCATTCATCTTACTTTATTTCGCCTGTCAGATCTGGTGTTTTTTAGTTATTGATGTTGGCAGCAGATTATTATGAAATAACAAAGTGGGAATTTTCCGAACCCCCTTTTTTAAATAGATGTGCCTGAAACTTTCCCAGTGTTTGTTTTGCATATTGTTGCATTGTGAGTATATTCCAAGTGACTGGTATTATTTTACATATGACAGAGTTGGTGACCGTAGGTTTGTGGGGTCTCATGGAAGATCGGTTTAGTTTATGCTGTTATGTTAAGCAGTGTCAGCAGGGTCTTGGCTTCGGAAGCCGTATGTGTTTCATGCAAATCTCATGCAGTTGGTAATTTATAGGTTGTGCTGTTGGCTTGAACCTTCTATCCTTGTGTGTAGTCTGTATTCCACATGCATTCATATTTATCAGATTTTGACACAGCCTCATTGAAAGACCATTAAGTCTGTTTCTATTCATACAGTAAGTTAGGCCTGGCGACATGGTAGCTTCCATATTTTATTTTTCACCCATTGTATTTGAATATTGTTTTACATAAACCTCTATATCCACAGTTCATCTTTTTCAGTTTGAAACTATTCATACACACTGTATTTATTGCCTTTTTATACTCTACTCAATGCATTCAAATAGTTCATATAAATATCATACTTTTGCTAACCATATTTACAGAGGCTTTATTTGAAACTAGTACGCTCTTTCTACACCGGACGCGACACGACAAAAGACAATAGAACGCATTAGAACTCTTTGTCGTTGCCCGTCACGTTGTTAGGATGTGCTCAGGATGTTAGCTATATAATGTCCATTTCTTTATCAAATAACAGTGTTTTTATTTATAGTATAGTATGATGTTAAAATAGTGGCACATTCTGCCTTTTTAAATATGATAGTGACATAAACTACTGTACATAGTTAACATAGATTTTGTCTGAATCGTGAAAGTGTCTTGTTACCACCAGTCTTTGCATGGTTTAAAATGGTTGGATACATTATTATATTATATATATATATAATAGTCCGGCAAATGCTGCAAATTAAGAAAATATTTTTTGCAATAAAAATTTAAGTGCCTGTACTGTACAAGACCTGCACAACAGATGCTTAATGATGATCCCTATGTTGTGTCCTTCACAGTGTCCATGTGCTGCAGCGTGAGCCCCTATCACGAGGTGATGCGTATGGAGAGACGTCTGCGGTCGGCCTCTGAGGGGGCTGGAGGTCCCAGACTTCATCTTAGCCTCAGGGACCCCTGCATGGAGCCCAACATATTATCTAAACAGAGAACCAGCTCCTCATCTTCCAAACTGGGTAGCCTGGTAAGGCCATTGCTTTAAAACACAATATTATTTCAATTCAGCTCAGTCCGTGCCCCATCTGAAGTTTGTTTCAGGTGAAACTTGTTAAATTAAGTGTGATGTTTCGCAGTTATCAGTCTGTATTCAGAGTCAATCAGTGTTGATATTGAAACGACACAAACTTTGATCAAAATTTAATTCCACTTACATTTTAGATCAGAGGCTTCTTAAGATCACATTTTAGTTTGCAGCTGATTTGGAAACCTTCTAGTGTTGACTCTGGTTTAGTCTCTCGCTGCGTTTTCTAAGGAATTAAATTCCCACCCGGAGATTCCCACCCGCTTAATTAAACAGACAAATCCTCCAACAACTTTTTACCCAGCAGGTCACCAGGACTAGTATCACATGATTATTTTCCTTCTGCTAAAAGTATTTATCCTTCATAATTGTTTTCACAAAATAAATCAATGAATCAAAAGCAATAAATTGTAGCACTTTCAAAGTATTCATCACTTGCAAAAATGTCATTTTTTTTCATCTTCTTGATCTCACCCTGAGATACGTTGTAAGCGCTGTGGAAAGGGTTCCCATATATGCTTTTCTTCATTATTTCAAACGTTAGTCAAGTGATCCTAAACGTTTGTATTATAGTATGTATACGTGTGTATAACTGGTAAAACAATTGCTTATTTTGGCAAGTTCCTACAAAGTTCTGTAGTGTTTCCTTTGTTTCTTAATGATGTTGCTTGCACCTGCACAGCTTGGGGCCAAACTAATTGCTCCTGTTTTCCACCACAGAGAAGGAAACCTTCACATCCTGCGTTATTGTTCTTTTATGCTCGCAAAGGTGCCACTGCTCATTCATCATCAAATTCTGTGGCGTCCAGCATTTGTGAGTGAAGTTTACGGTAACCGTGGCTGTAGGCTGACCTAAGTTTTCTGTTCACATTATTCCATTTGGCTGTTGTTTTTGGAAAGAGCTGTTTCCTGAGGGCAGCGTGTCTGATGGAAGGTTTGTCAACAGAAGTAGGAAATCACAAGAAACCTTGGCTGCAGCATGTTTTGGGTGACACTTGGCCCGTTGTAGCTCTGTGAGGATCCGGTTCCGGGTGTTTTTTGTTGCCGTGCCCGATACGAATGAAACATGCAAGACCACATTTTAATTGCAGGATGAAACAGATTCGAGGGAAAATCTTCTCATACTTGATCAAATACACTGTGTAGATAGTACACATTTTTTTGCGATCGACTACAGTCTAAGTTCAAAGGCGGGTTCAGCGATAGAACCGGCAATCTTTTTCAAACCTGGATGTGTGGTTTCACAGATGGTTGGTATCTCTGTGACCTCATATCCGCGTCATGTTATTTTACATCACCTGTCGTAATTTACAAAGACGGTTTCATAGTTTGGATTTTCTGTTTTTAAAAATCTGGTTGATTTTACATTTACATTTATTCATTTGGCAGATGCTTTTATCCAAAAGTGCTTGCTCAAGGGCACTTCAGTCATTTCCTGGTGGCACTGAGAATTGAACCAGCGACCTTCTGGATACGAGTGAAACTCTCTAACCACTAGACCACAACTGATTTTCTAAGTTGACCTCAAACAAATGTCAGTGCTCATGTACGTTTTATAAAGGTGTACATTTTTCCACTGCAGTTTGATTTGTGTACTGTAAACACAGAGGCAGACGAGAAAAGGGAAGTGTTCTATTGTCAAAGCGAGAACTTGTAGTCATGTTTACTGCCCTCAAAGGGAAGCATGCCATTTAGTGGTCTCTGTATTCCTCAAACATCTTTGTTAGAGGAACAGCAATAGTTTCCCATTTCTGTAATCTTAAGCCAGCACTCTTGTAAACCATGTAAATGTCGCCATTTGGCTTCTATGGGTTAATTTGCATAAATATGTTACTTGTTTGATACAGCGTAATTGTTTTTAGCATGCAATCAACCTTTCTATTGTTTGAACAGGAGGCTTTGTCTTGCTGATGAATAAAACGTTAGGCAGAAGCCGACTCTGTTTAACCGAACATTCTCACAAACCCCTGCGTTTCATTATGAGAGTGCTTTCATATTGAATTAGGTTCAATGTGTCTCAGTGTTTAGACCTGAAATAAGATATTTGCAGTGAATGAGGAATTCATTTTAATAAATTGTATAATTGACATTGTGTGTGCAGCCTCATTTAGAGGCTCGAAATCTGTACGGACCAGCTGTAAAACTGATGCAAACACATGGTTTGTTAAACCGGTTCCATATTGTTGCTCAAGACTGGAATGTAAACATGTAATTGGATGTTTCGTTTGGTTGCGTCTACTGTAAATAGTATCAGGCTTGTTATACAAGGGCCCTTAAAAGGGTTTGCAAACTTAAGGCCACAATGAATTGAAACATCTATTGCATTAGATAACAAAATATTAAACTAAGTGGCATTTATATTACAGGATGATGGCACACTTTCTGGGCAGAAAGCTTACGTTTTTCAATTTAAAAGATCAGTAGATGGGTTTAATATTAAGACAAAGTTTTCCGTAACATTAGGTTAGTGGGTCGTGTCCAAAGCTAATGTGATGAAGTACACTTGTGTGAACTTGAGAAGTGACTTTACAGTACTTTCAATGAAAAAGAGCTTGGCTGAGGCAGCTGCCCACACTTTTTGACTTTGGAGAGTGTGTTTTTGTAAAGGTCCCTTTAAAAGATAAACTGTTTGGCAGGCCTGCAAGGTTCCAAAAACAGGACCTCAAATGATGTAAAACCAATGCAACAAGCTTTAGCAGTAACCATGCAAATATGTATTGACCACAATGCTTATTTCACTGTATTATAAAAAAGAATGCATTTGTTGTAATGAATTTCCTTTCATTTACTTCATCAGATGCCATTTTTTGTTCTTTGAACTAACGCACCGCATACACAGATTATGGGATATGAGGCAGTGAAGTATGCATCTACTGTATGCCGCTGGATGAAGTAACCTCAGTAGACAGAATGTGTCACATACATTTGGTTCAGACATGCCTTGATGCTTTCCTACCTGTATGTAAAGACTGTGAAGGCAGTGTTTAGCCATTATGACTAGTTAGTTACTAGAAATTGTTCAAAGACTTTGTGAGAATCGTGGCAAGATTTTTGCTTAACATAGTTACTAGCGTAATCCTTTTCTGGATCTTGCATCAGTAAGCTGTGAGCTGCCAACATAATAAGCCATGGTACTTATGAATCAAAACACAGGAATAAGAATGAATGGATGGATGGATGGATGGATGAACAAATAAACAGACGTACAGATATTTGTGCTGATGTGTTTTCAAGCATCTGGTAGCAGATTCTGAATAGATTCTGAGTATTTATATTTTACATATAATAATTCACTCTAAAAAAATGATGATAGGTAACACTAAAAGTGGTGCCCCTATGCTAAGAACCACTTTTAGTGTTACATAAAACCATATTTTGTTGCTTCAGTGGTTCTTCAGCGATTCTTTGGGATGACTGATGTGCTATATAGAACAGCTGAAGAACCATACGGTGCTATATAGCAACTCGCTCACCCCATAGAACCTCTGAAGAACCTCTGAATCACCAAGGTATGGTGCTATATAGCACTAAAAGAGGAACCACTTTTAGTGCTATATTGAACCATTTTTTTTTGTGCAAAGTGTGTGCAATCCTCCTGAAAGTCTTTCTGTGTTTTTTCATTTCTTGCAAGCACAATTTTTAAAGCGATTTCTGAAATACCAAGAGAGGAAGAGTTGTTTACATTTATTTGAGCTGTTTCGACCTTTTTGACAAGGGCCGCAGGATATTGCATTAATGAGCGAAGCATGTTTTCTTCCAGCACCGACATGAAAAGATCGGGAAAATCAATCTGAACGTCAGGAGATGTGTGAGTCACACCAAATGTCACCTTCTTCATTCCTCGGAAATAAACGTTTGAGAGAAAAAGACCATCACCTCATCATCTCCGTTTTTTCAGTCCCCGGCAGGTTTTATCCTCTGGGGTCCTCCATTCGCGGTCCGTGTATGACCAGATTGATCGAGCCCATTAACTTGATTATGCGCAAACACAACCTGCATTCACATATTTATGTTTACAAGGACATTTATGAATCATTACATGACACCGTTCTTCTTTAATTTATCTAAATAAGGTGTCTGAACAGGTCTATAAATAAAGGCCTTATACTTCATCTATATTACAGTCTTAATAAGATCATTATGGTAGTGATGCATTATGTTCACTTTGTCATTTGGCATTGTAATAATTCACAAAGGAAAAGGCCACACCGTTTCACATCCTGGGAGTCTTAATTAGGTGCCCAGCGACCCTTTAATTTCCAGCAAAGTCAAAGTCAAGGCACTTTTCTCTTGTGATACACTAGCCAGTCTTCTGCTGCGTCCTACTTATTAGGCCACAGAGCAGCGCTTCTCCACTTTAATAGGACATAATAGCCGCTCTTTTGCCTTTTTTCTTTTACATGCACTTTTAAATAAGATTATCCTCTGAATCGCATATTAAGATTTTGCTGAGTCTTGTGTATGTGGATACGCCAACTCGATTTTATTGTTTTTATTTATGGGGTATAAATCTCTGAAGGTGTTTATAACGGACACTAGATGGCAGTGTGACACTTTGAAAAATCTCACAAGAGCCCCTGTGATACACTTTTGGTGTGAGCGATATACAGATTTTGTGCTTCTGTGAGATTTTAGGAGGGTTTAGTTTGATGCGAAAAAAGATTACTGTGGAGATGCTGTCTTTGAATCAAATGAAATCCTCTTTTGTAGTCTTGGTTTAACAAAGAAACTGAGATGCCCAGCTGAAGGTTTGGGTTGAATTAAAGAAAGTCATTAAGTCGTTATATGGCAAAGTAAAGGCTTTCAAATTAAATCTAAATGAGAGACATTAATAAAATATCTAGTCTTAAGAACAATTCAAATGGTTATTTTATCAAAAAATTAAGTCTGTTGTCACGACAAATGCATTTGACTTTCTGTCTTCACTAAAACACGATAGGGGTAAGATAATGACAGACATTCACTCTTTCCTCTCTCTTTCTTTTCCTCTTTCAGGATTTTTTAAATAATCTTGGCTCTTCCGAACTGGATGAGGATGACCTGATGCTGGATCTCGACCTTTCCGATGACCAGCGACCTCACCATGGTATGTTCTTCCAGACCAGCGCCGACTTTTCCTTTTACCTCACGCTCTCGAACATGCATTCTGACATTTGTCTCTCATTCATATTCATGCCATTAAGCCTCTGAATATCCTGTTGTAGTAATTACACATTCTTGTAATGGCTGAATGGCTTGAAGCAATGATTTCTGCCGTAGATTAAAAAAAGGACTAGACCTACTTTCGCTCTTTTTAGCTCGAGAGGACTGAGGCAACCTTTTAGATTTTAATACCTTGTAAAATATTACAACATGAAGTTATTCACTTGTGCGATCGGGCAGATTAAGCTTGCAGTCATCTTAATTTTCGAAGTCTTCGGCTCTTTCAAAAGGAGTTACATCAGCTCATACGGCACAGCGTGTTAATGTGCACCAAAGGCAACGCCTCTAGACAGATAAACACTGCGGATGTCATTGCTGATATTTGCTCAAGCAGTTTCATTGCATGGGAAGTAAATATCGTAGCGTCTGTGAATAAAGTTATTTAATGATTTTAACCTGAACTGGAGCAAGTTTTTAACCGGTTGTGCTTCATGGGGAAGGTTCTCATGATGGACATTAAAATAGTTAAGCGTAGGGTAGTTGAATAAAATATCTTTATAATTAACCATTCAAATTATTTAGTATTAGAACACCTTGACTTGTGTAGTTTTTATTCAAGGTTTGATAATTAGGGCATGTTCAGATATGAAAAACTGTTCCAGAATTTGGAAAACTGTTTGGACGGCCAACCTTTGATGTCAACAACAACAGATGGATATTTGTTTTCTCCTATTTAGAAGCTGATAAGCCTATTTATTTTGCCTCGATAACCATGCACACAATTACGATTAGTTATAATTTATTATTTGCATTTTGCATTTTCTGTGATTATATCCGAACAGACGAGTGACCTATTTTTAGTTTGTGACCTGCCAGTTGAGAAGCACTGCCCTCTAGGACGCTAAAAACACATGAGAGGAAAGCTAGATTTTTTATTTCCATGGTTTACACTTAAATACAAACTCTCTCATGACTTTCATGTGCTGTGGTATATAGTTGTACTTGAGTTTAGTTTCATATCTATCTGAAACATTTCATCACATCATTAACAAAACCGTTATTCCTGTGCAAGCGTTGAATTCTTGTTTCAAAGAAAAGGGGAAATTGCAGTTTGAAATGCTGATCTTGTATTGTTGAGGTGAATGTGGTCACCTGTGGTGTGTTTACTCTCACAGCCTCGCGGGAGGACTCCAGTCTATCCCTCGCATCGTGTCTGAACCTGCTGCCCTCACCACTGGAGGCCCCCATGGAGCGGACCCCAGGAACGGAGCCCAGGGAGCCCCCCCATAGGTATTTGTGCCACTGCCAAGCTTCTCTTTGAACCACTCAATTTCACAGATATACTACGACATGAGCGTTTGGCAGGGAGCAAACATGCCCACATCAATGACACAGTAAAAATGTTTGCTTAGATGCAGATAAGAGAATCGTCTAAGAATAAAATCCCTGTTGCTTAACCGGAAATTAATAGAATGCAGGGTTCAATGAGAAGGATTTTTCCAGATCTGGCACAAGAAATATTTTTAGTAGCTTATTTTAATATTTGAAAAAATATTTATACCAAATAAATCATTTTTAATTTGCAGTTACAGTTTTATTTTCCATAACAGCTATATATGTTCTGTATGTTTATGGCAAAACAGCGTTTTGTTTACAATTTCAAATTTTCCTAAATTTATAAATCTATAAAATCTATAAATCTCTTGCATAAAAATAAATCTTGATATTTTCATTCAATTGTATTAAGAGTCAGAACAGCATTGTAGAAACTTTATTAAATACACATTTTAGTTAAGTCAACTCTTCGTTTAAAAGTTTGCACTACTTCAATGTAGTTATTTTGAAGTTATTTTTGAAGTCATAATTTTTTTGGGGCAGAAATAGCCTAACTGTTAGGTACCATGACCACTAGTGCTTCTTCACAATAAGTTCTGCTGTAGTTCCCCTAAGTTCAAATATTTTATGCATAAAAAGCTCATGAACCTTGCTTACTTATAAGTCTGCCAGTATGGATAATTATATTACAATAGATTCATGATAATTTGCTTGAATTTATGTAAGATGTTATATCAGGGGTTAGGAACTGTAGGCATGCGTGCCAGCATTTGGCTCGTTGAAGGGTAACCATTGACATGTGAGTGAATGATATTATATGTATGCCTTTATTTAGGTTTTGTGATAGAAATGTTTTTGCAAAAATCTATCTTCTTTCTCACACAGCAATTTTTTTAAGTTGTATGAGAACTCATGAAGCTAAACGCTGTATTGTTGTGATGAAAAAGCCGAGAGGCAAGTGGCGGATTGGTCAGATGTTCCTTCATGCATTCAAAATAAAACTTTTATAGAAGAAGAAAACAAATCAGATTTTTTTTGTAGATATAGTTATCTTTAATAACACAGACAGGTTTCGTACTATATTTACAAATCAAATGCAGCCAAAAAATTGGAAGCTATTTTTTATTTCACTAGCTATTAGATAAAAGACTTGAGGGAAAACAAATATTTCAATAATGAAATGAAATGAGATATCTGGACACATCTGAAATGTATGTCTGCAAAAGAGTTCAAGGTGAATATGGAGAAAAAAAATAGTTTTGTTAGGTATATGTCGGACCTGCTTATGTCTGGCATTATCATACACACATAACTTTCCTGTGGCTTAGTGGTAAGAGCATGGCACTAGCAATGCCAAGGTCATGGGATTGATCCCAGGGGATTGCACATATTCAGAAACAAATGTAGAAAACAATACAATGTAAGTCGCTTTGGATAAAAGCGTCTCCCAAATGCGTAAATGTAACATGTGTTTACAATGCTTGTGTGCTTAGTATTCAGATTTAAAATTTTTATCAGGATTGTCAGACTGTTACGTAGCACATTAAGACCACAACAGAACACATTTTTGAACAGACCAGATTTGAAGCGTTTCCATGAAATGAGTTCCCGAACGCAAGTAAACATTTGCCCTCTGACAAAATCGGCTCGCATAAAAATATCCATGATGGTGTTGACATAAGATCATCTTAATTTTTTGCTCTCAGCGGATAGCCCTCCTGTTTGCTTCAATGCTTTCTGTTTTCTGAACTATCAGACTTTCTCTAATACATCAACATAAGTGTTGACTGCACGGGCAGTTTGTATGATTTGATAATGTTCTCGTCTCAGACCCGAAACTCGGCTCTGACTGGCAGTTTCATCCTTTGCATAATGACAGCGGAGTCATTTCAAACCAGCTGAATCCCATGTGGACGCTGAGCAAATTATATTACCATGGAAATTAGCCTAGAAAATTGAATACATTTTCTGACCTTATAATTATTTGTACAGTTTTTAGAGCATACCCCAAAATAATCTTCCAGAACGTTTCATTTGGTATGCTAATACACGGCTACATGTGAACTACAAGTAAAACATGATTCAATGTTCCTGTTTTTCTTCACAGACAGTTTGTTTAAGGTTTTAAAGCCATAGTAAAGCACCAGCATAGAGCAGTATTACCTTATAAAAAGGTTATGAGAATTACATTTTCAAACCAATATTTGGATATGACATTTTATCGTATCTTTGAGCTAGCGAAGGCCTCATAAAAGCAGCGCTGCTTTCAGAACACGTATTTTCGCCTTGTCAGCAGGTTGTGATTGAATGACCTTGTCTTGATATCTTTGACATAGTTTTGAATGAGATTTCTTACCGAGTAGCCTTAGGAGTCAGTTTTATTTTGGTTTATGTTTTATCTGTTTCTGAATTTATTTTCTGGACCCCAGGACTCCGTCTGTCTCATCATCATGTTTTCAAAAGTCACATGGTTTTCTTTCCTCTTCTTATCTGTATTCTTGTTCATATTAACCATCTTAATGTGATTTCTACAGTGTTAATTCGTTTAATCATTATTTTAAAGGAATATTTGTTAACGCTTTATTTGTTTAAATGCATTTAATAGCATGAAATAACAATAGGCAATAAAATTCTTCAGCATTTGTGGGGTGCAAGACACGAGACAACCACGGAAGTGGATGAACAAAACGCCCCGAAGGGTAATTTATTTAAGTGTCAACAAAAACTAGATGCTTTTCGTGAAGCTCAGCTCCGGATAAAGTCCTCCACTCGTGGTCCTTCACGTGAATAGTTCCACTAGGCCGTCTTTGTCGAGTGAGGGAACGTCACTACTTCCGGAAATCCTTCTAGCTGGGGAATCCGCCGTTCGTCATACGTCCGAATCTTTAAAGAGAAGGGAGAGACAAGACACGTCAGCCGGGTAAGAAGCTTGGAGCTGTAACTCACTCTTTCTCCTGGCTGTGAGGCTTTTATCCCTGCTGGTGATTGATCTCAGGTGTTGACGATCGGCTGATTTCCTGCATAACCATGGCGACGCTGATTGGGTGCGAGCCACCTCGCCACACTCCCCCCCCCAAGCGTCGACCTGGTGGGGAGAAGCCTCTTCTTTACTCCGTAGGAATCCGGTGTTGGAGCAGGGGGGGGTCGTGACCTTGACCGAGTTGTCCAACCTGACCACATCCTCGACAGACCATCCGCATTACCGTGGGAGGCCCCGGCCCGATGTTGTACATTAAAATGGAAGTCCTGGAGCGCCAGGAACCATCTGGTCACCCGGGCATTAGTTTCCTTGGCCTTGGACATCCACTGTAGTGGAGCATGATCGGTGACCAAAGAGAAACTACGCCCGAGGAGATAGTACCTGAGCTCCATGACTGCCCACTTAATGGCCAGGGCCTCTTTCTCCACGGCGGCATAGCGGGTTTCTGCTGGGGAGAGCTTTCGGCTGATGAAAATCACCGGGTGTTCCTCTCCATCTCTGGTCTGGGAGAGGACCGCCCCCAGGCCGGTGTCCGACGCGTCCGTCTGGAGGATGAAGGGGCAACCGAAGTCTGGGGCGTGTAGCACCGGAGCAGACGTTAGGTGCTCCTTCAATGTCTGAAAGGCCTTCTCCGTCTCTGAATTCCACTTTACCTTCTCTGGTTGCCCCTTCTTGGTCAGGTTGGTCAAGGAGCTGGCTAAAGAGGAGAAATTCGGGATAAAACATCTGTAGTATCCCGCTAGTCCCAAGAAGGCACGTACCTGGGTCTTGTTGGTGGGCCTCGGGGCCTTCCGGACGGCCTCGACCTTCTTTGCCTGGGGTTGTATTAGCCCCCGACCTACCCGGAAACCCAGGTACTGTGCCTCCGCTAGTCCCAGGTGACATTTCCTGGGATTTGCAGTCAGCCCCACTCGTCTCAACTCGAGCAGCACTCTCCGTAACCGGTCCAGATGGTCTTCCCAACTTTCGGAATGAATCACCACGTCATCAATGTATGCTGCAGCATACTCCTGATGAGGTCGAAGGACGACGTCCATCATCCTCTGGAACGTTGCTGGCGCTCCATGCAGCCCAAACGGAAGGACACGGTATTGCCAATGCCCCGATGGTGTGCTGAAGGCAGTCTTCTCTCTATCTTTCGGGGTCAGCGGCACTTGCCAGTATCCCTTCGTGAGGTCCAGAGTCGATATGAACCGGGCCTTACCCAGGCGGTCAAGAAGTTCATCTATCCTAGGCATAGGGTATCCATCGAACGTCGACACCTCATTCAGTTTCCGAAAGTCGTTGCAGAAACGGAGAGTGCCGTCGGGTTTTGGAACCATGACGATGGGGCTAGACCATGGGCTGCGGGACGGCTCGATGACTTGGAGCTCCTTCATCCTGTTAATCTCCTCCTCTATTGCCAACCGGCGAGCCTCCGGGACCCGATAGGGGCGCTGCCTGACCACAACTCCGGGGGGGGTACGAATCTCGTGTTGAGCTACCTTGGTTTGTCCTGGTTTTTCACAGAACACATCCTCGAACTGACGGACCAGGACTGTGAGATCCGACTTCTGTATGGGGGAAAGCTGTTCCCCCATCTGTACAACTGGCGCCTCCTTTTCCGCAAAGGCGGCCACCTGCGTTGCGGTTGCCACCCACTTCTTCAATAGATTGATGTGGTAAATTTGGTTTTCCTTTCGCCGTCCTGGTTTCCGGATGCGGTAATTTACCGGCCCCATTTTCTCCAGGACTGTGTACGGCCCTTTCCACACAGCTAAAAACTTGGACGTTGTAGACGGCATGAGCACTAACACTCGTTCCCCTGGTGTGAACACTCTGGGCTGTGCGGAACGGTCATATAGGCGGCTTTGGGCGCGTTGGGCTTCGGCCAAATGCTCCCTTACTAGGGGCATCACTCGGTCGATACGACTCCTCATCTGCTGTACATGCTCTATGACACTGCGATAGGGTGCTGGTTGTTGTTGTTCCCAGGCCTCCCGGGCAACATCTAACAGGCCTCGGGGTTGCCGCCCGAACAGCAACTCAAACGGGGTGAACCCTGTGGAGGCCTGAGGCACCTCGCGAATGCCAAAGAGCACATAAGGTAGCGGGATCGATGCCCGCATTCTCCACCAGTTTGTGGGGTGCAAGATACGAGACAACCACGGAAGTGGATGAACAAAACGCCCCGAAGGGTAATTTATTTAAGTGTCAACAAAAACTAGATGCTTTTCGTGAAGCTCAGCTCCGGATAAAGTCCTCCACTCGTGGTCCTTCACGTGAATAGTTCCACTAGGCCGTCTTTGTCGAGTGAGGGAACGTCACTACTTCCGGAAATCCTTCTAGCTGGGGAATCCGCCGTTCGTCATACGTCCGAATCTTTAAAGAGAAGGGAGAGACAAGACACGTCAGCCGGGTAAGAAGCTTGGAGCTGTAACTCACTCTTTCTCCTGGCTGTGAGGCTTTTATCCCTGCTGGTGATTGATCTCAGGTGTTGACGATCGGCTGATTTCCTGCATAACCATGGCGACGCTGATTGGGTGCGAGCCACCTCGCCACAGCATTTATTCATGTTCATGTTAGGTTGTTAACAGTTACAACATTCTAAAGTATTACAATAAGGTTGTATTTGTTAACTATTAGGTTAAGTGTTACCAAAAAGTTCTTAAAGAAAATAGTTTAAACCTGCGGCATGAACTGCTCCTTGTTGTATCCAAATGCAAAAACTTTTCAGGTCCAGAGCAACATCAGCAATAATGCCTTTGGCGTTATTGTTCCTCACATAAAGCTGTTATATGGCTTCAAAACAAACCATTTATTTAAAGAAATGCATTTTAAACGTTGCTGGAGAAATAATTCATCACGCTTTGTAAAATAATGAACCTCAGAAAAGTAAAGTAATTGTCTTTTTCTCGTAATTGTTAAATGCATGGGTGACAGGGCCAGGGAGAAATCACTTGAAAAGATACACTGAATTGCAGCGTAGTGTCATTATGGTGGGGATCTGTCAGCCAGTATAGATGTCTTTAATGGACACTGGCTGGGAGGCCTGTTTTCTGCTGTGAGTCAGCTCAGCTAGACTTGAAGATACGCTGCTTGATGGGCTATAATCCTACACCCTGACTAAGTGACAGGATATTTTGTCCCAAGGCAAAATCTTGGCTGTTGTTGTGGAAAACGCATCAACCGCCGACAAGACATTCGCCAAAGCTCAGCATTGTGCCCTCTCCCGTTTTTCGGCTCTGGTGAAAGGCAGAAGGAAGAGTTTTGCTTTCTGAAGAAAGCTTGAGGAAAAGTCTCAGTCTAAGTTCAACTAAAGGAGAACTAAAGTGCTGGTGTATATTAATGGCTCATATGTTTTTATTTTTGAAGTTCTGTTAGGGAAAGATTTGACCAGATATTTATCGCACTTTGTGCTGATAATACGATTATAACGAGGTCACCAGAGAGGAAAAATTGTAAGCATTTAAAAAAGTTTTTTTGCATTTCTTTTTTTTTACGCATTTCGTAGGTTCAAACAGATGAGAAATTGTAAAGAAATAAATCTCGGAAAAGAAAAGCTATTTTGTTCTATATGGAACCCTCATGGGGTTGTTGTGTTCCCGTGAATGTTGCACTGTTTGTATACTAATATAATCGACAACAGCAATAACTGTACTTTTTATATAGAGATTCCCGGTCTTTAAGACATTTGATAGAACATGAATATTAAAATAACAATAATAAAAAAAAAACACGCAAGCCTTGCTACAAAGCCTTTACAAGTCAGTCAAGAGATGAGTAAGATGGTTAATAAATAAGAGAGAGATGATTTATGGAACTAGATGTGACCGCTTCTACCAGCCAAACTTTAAAGTTTAATGCATCCACGCCGATAGGTTTTGGTAGAAAGTCTTGACAAAAAAACCCACAACATAAACAAAACCGTAAAGGTGTAAGAAATTTAGCGGCATCTAGCGGCGAAGCTGCGAATTGCAACCAATGGCTCACTCCACTCCTCCCTTGCGAAGTATTACGGAGACTGATAGAGGACTACGATGTATCACATTTTCACGTCTTTCCTAAAGGACTTAATGTGTTTACTAAACACACTCTGCAGAGCAGTTTGTCCATTAAGGGCCACTGTAGAAACAACATGGCGAATTCCATGCAAGGGGACCCGCTGTGTTTGTTGATATAAATAGCTCATTCTAAGATAATCAAAACATTACGCTTTACGTTACGCTTCGTTATGTCAAGGCCTGCTATTATATTGCATTTCTATCAATACTTCCTCCAAAAATTACACATTGGACCTTTAAGTTTTAACCTTTAAACTCAAGAAGTCTCAAGGATATTGCGCTCTATCGCTCTCTCTCTTTGGTTCTGTTGTCCTTCAGGAGCAGGTTTGTTGCAGCAGGGGGCAGAATCCTTAGCTCTCTGTGGTCCTCTACAACAGAAGGCTGGATGTCTGGCCTTGTGCTACTTTGCATGGTCTCCTTATCCAACTGTCTCAAGGTGATTCAAAGAGAAACTGCAAGGACTAAGGAGAAAGCTCAGGTGTGACAAAGTCTGAGAATAACTAATTACCGTGAACCAGTCAGATGTCTTTTTTAAGTGTGGAGATGGGGGTGTGATTTTTTTTCTTCTAACCTTTGATCCAGTCTCAGTGTGGCGTCATGTTGATTTCCTTCGTAGTCAGTGCATACGTGTGAGATCCGGCCTTGGGGGAAAATCTCATGGGCGTCTGGCTGAGTCACAGAGCCAGAACCCATTGTTGTCACACGTAGCAAGGAAGCCTGTGACATCACTGATTGGACACGGAGGCATCGTTTTTAGGGCCCAACAGCCTTCTCGCCTAATGTGCATCCACGGGGCGTAAAAAATTGGAGGAAGATTTAAAATGCAAGCAGCAGTTAGTCATAAACGCAAAATGGATCCTTTCAAGATTGTTGTTATATAAGATGTTGACTACTTGTGATTCTATTAAAATCATTTTTCTCCACAGTCAGAGCATTTACTTTCAAATAAAAAATGAATGAAAAGCCATCACCTTAAGGAGAATCCTTGAAACCAAAAAAGACATTAACATTTAATGCCTCCCTTAAATAGATCAGAAAGATTTAATATATCCGTCTAATTTTCAACTTTTTAACTGACCCTGGACGTTTAAGACCAGTTGAAACAAATGACTCATCCAGGCATAAATATTTGATCAAGCAGAAAGATTGCTTTAATGTCAACAAACCGCTTAAAACCACTGCCGCTCTGACATCATGACGTGCTCCTAGAAACAATCTAACCACAATTAAGCCAGAAGGAAAGATGTGTAAGAAGCAGAATCAACACTTTTAAGCATTTCAGGAGTTTTAAATAAACAAACAAACAAGCAGAGATGATGTCATCGCTGAGGTCGCTGATCCTGGCCCGAAGCTGGTCGTCGTAATAAAATGAGTCAAAACACAAAAACAAGCTTGAGAAAGATGGTTGATGGCAGTGGAAAAGACTTGTAAACTCTACCAATTTAGCCAGAAATGCTTGTTTTCATGGGTATTGAGCAATTTGTTGCTATCTGTTAGGGTTATGTAAAATTATTGTAGAGACTAAGCGGCATGGCCAGTGGCTGTCACATAAGAACTATGGGCGGAAGAACAATGGTCTTAAAGTATTTGACTTTGAAGGTTCTAGTTGAAAATGTGTTAAATGTTAAGGATAATAGAAATAAGTCTTTGAGTGTCATAAACAATTATCATCATACTAGAAATATTCTGACAAAAATAGCTGTTGAACAATAATGAATAGTTATGAATAATGCCACTGCAAATTCATTAAAAGATTCAACGTAACTTATATCTATATCGCCATCATCTCTATATCACTTATCTTCCTGTGGATTGAAGTCAGATTCCATTAAACGTTAAACTATTCCAGTGGATTTATACCAGACAGCTTAACTGTTAAATCATTATTTTACGCTAACCCTTGCAAATCAGGATAAGCTAAGACAGTTATGAACGCAACTTTTTATGTTCTTGCTCGATTTTTTAAAGCGGGCATAAGACACAGGGTTTTTCTGCCAATCTCATATTAATCTTGAGTACCTATAGAGTAGTATTGCATACTTCATATCTTCGAAGAGTATTTAGTTTGATCACATTTATAAAAGATTTGCGATTGTTTCTGAAAACATACGGCGTATGCGGGGATTGGGAGGGGCCAAAGCACGTGCGCACTCATTATCAACAAAACACAGACATCAGTTTCACTTACTGCATGTCCTGCATCTTTTAGAGCTGGGACGGCTCATTTATCAGTTTCAAACAATCTCAAAATCCAGCGTGATATCCACAGTTTGCACCGAAATGCAGTGAACAAACAACACAGCTGAAGTCTTGTGTCTGAACCCGCAGTGCCTCTCTTATTGCTCCAGCTGGTTGACGCGTGGGCATGCTCTTTCTTCTCGCTCTGGAAAAGTTGATGCGTGGGCATGCTTTTCCTGGAGAATTGTCCGTTACGAAATGGATTTTCATGTTCAAAAAAAACTTTCCGAATCCTATTAGAATGCTGGGGGAGTGTATCAAGCACAGAGATACTATGTCATAAGTCCGACTCGACATTGTCAACTTGTCAAAAAAGGAGTTGGACGTATGACAAGCATGCGAAGATAGCATGTTTAACATTGTAAAGAGGTCAGAATGCATGCACACACCGTTGCACATCGCCTTTAAAGCTTTATGGTGTCTTAAAAACCGAGGTTGCTAGCAAGTTGCTAAAAGCAACTACATCCTTTGGGCGGGGACGTAAAATCTCATAACACATACAAATCTCACAAATAATGCAACATGGACACAAAACGGTTTAAAATAAGGTGAAAGGGGATTCATTAAAAAAATGTAATTACTTACCAGGGAACGCGTTTGTTATAAAGTTTAAAAAAGTTGTTGGAGCCTTGGTGGTGGTGACGTAGATATCCAGCGAACATACCGTAGTCTGTTTATAGAATCCTGTTAACAATTTATTTCTGGTAATTGTATTTTTCTGGCGATATTGTGTTAGTTTTAAAGATTATTATGCCAGACAAAATGTGTAAACATCAGAAGCATTTATAGGAAAAATGTAGTTGTAGTTGACCTACAAAAATATGTCATCCCTGCAACTGTTTATTTACATTAGGTCACTTTTTAAAATAATCAGTTCTTGTTTTCTCTTGTTTTCTGTAGTCAACAGAACCACACATAGCAATGTTTTGTTATTGTTTACATGTCAGTGACTATATCTACTAACACAAGGATTGGCTTTTCACGCACTGACATAAAATCAGTTTTTATAGGACAGCCTATATTACTCAAATACTTTATTGTTCACATTTACAATCATTAATACTTTATATGTTGTCTCTCTAAGGCTCATCTCTGACCCATGACATCTGAAATCCATAGCCTGTGACATCTAATCCATGTTGTCTCTATTTAAAAGCAAAAATGCTAGAATCTAACATGGGAATGATAAATAAATGTCTTAACCGAAAAGGGCGGAAATCTCTAGAACCCCTCGATTTCAATAGTTACTTTACATGCAATTACATTGCATTTACATTTAGTCATTTAGCAGACACTTTTATCCAAAGAGACTAACAAATGAGGTAAACAATAAAAGCAATTAGTACAACACAAGGACAACAGAGCATGCGCAATATTGCAATTCAGTAAGAGACCAGTTTACCACAGTGTACGAAGCTACTTTTTTTGTAAGGACAGAAAAAGAAATGGATATAAAATAGAAGGCTATATTAATGGCTCAGATGTTAACGGAGAAGATGTGTTTTTATACGATCCTAAAAGATGGCTACAGAATCTGATGATCTTTTAGCAGCAGGCAGACCATTCCACAATCCTAGAACAGATCCAGAGAAGGTGAGAGTGATTTTTTGGGATGGCACCACAAGATGTTGTATTCTTTCAGCATTTCTCTCGTCTTGCTCCTGAAAACCAAGCGTTCAGCAAACCTATAATATTTTGACGACTGTCCAGCAGCAATGGGCAACACAGAAACATGGGCGTAACTGTGCTTCTCTTTTGCAGAGTTAATATGTGATTAAAAACAAAGGGCCGGTCTTGCCTAATGCTAATGATGATGCTAATAGGATGAGAAGACGTTGCTAATAGCTTTAATGAAGACCGGCGAATCACCTGAGGGAGTCTTTTACATCTGACAGATGCCAGTACAGAATACCAGTGCTTCGCCTCTCAGCAACCTTAAAAAACACACAGCCTCCAAATGAGAGCTCGCGCAGGGGGGCCGTCAAACCGCTAAGAAGAGGTCATATGCATAAAAGACCCAAACTACAGTAGATGACAGTACCGTAATAAGATAATGGCCAAATACAAGGTGATAAGGGATATTTTGTGATGGGGTGACATAAGTGACTTAAGCAGATTTAAGCTGAATACAGTGTGTAGGTGTCAGTCTTGGTGTAATGTGGAGACAAAGCTGTAACAAAAGCAAATAAAAAGGTCAGAAGGTTTCAGATGCATCTTGGAGGAAGAACATTTTACAAAACTCTGTTTAAAATGCTATAACGTCTATGTGTAAGTGAACTGTGCTGATGTCATAAATACACACTGTAGGCTCGGGTCCAAAATCTAGTGAGGTACTTACATAGGCCGCATTTTAAACCAACATAGACTCACTCGCAATGCTCAATATATCAAAAGCTTTTCAAAAATGTAGATGGCATGTCTGTGCAACAAAACTTTTTTTGCCGAAATTCTATCGCAATATCGCACATTTTCTTTTTTGGAGAAGACAGTCCCATAGGGCATTGCTATGAGAATAATAACGAATCAAGATGGTTCAAAATATCAGTTTTAAACTACCTTCAAGGGATAGTTCACCCTTAATTCTCCCTTCATAATTTCTCACCCTAATGGCAAATTCAAACATGTATGACTTTCTTATCTTGAACAATATTTTGAAGAACGTTGGTAACCAAACAAAATTGGGCCCATTGACTTCCACGTTATGGACACAAAACTACTGAGACTGCAGGTTTTAAACTAGTGGTCGACCGATTATCGAATTGGCCGATTATCTGCGTCGATATTAAGGATTTAGCCGATAATCGATATCGATCATTTTCAAAGCCGATTTGCCGATAAAGTCATTTAATTTTGAAATGCGCTTTTTGGCTCTGACGCAGCCAAGGATTTAGCGAGAGCAGTCGGAACACGTCACTCTAGGGGTTTGCCTAGAGTAATGCCCGCCCACTGCCCCTCTGATTTGTTGGGACTAAGTCACGAGTCCGGCCAATCAACGCGGGAGGCTGCGGAACAGAAAGTCTTTTTTCACTGTCACACCGAAAGCGCTGCTTCGGGTTCATGCTCTATGAGGTAAAGCAGCATCAGACGTTGAAATAAATCTCAATCCACTGCACTGAAGATGCAAAACACTTCAATATAATAAGTGCCTGAATTTTAAAGCATAAAGAACTTGAATCGTCGGTTCGGTCTTCAGTCAGAGCGCTCTCATGCTCATGTTATAGCTTCATGAAAATATTGCGGTCTTTTCAACAACATACACAATAAAGCTATGAAGGCAATTCAATTATTTACACTTAATATATAAATTCAAATTGTGCTAGTTAATCCAATGATTTGCATAATGATTAATTGAAAAGTATTGTATAAAATGTTAAAGTCATCAGAACATATTTTTTTCCATAAATAAATATAATTTGTTACATTCAATTCATTTTTTCATTTGTTGCTTGTTGTTTTTTACTGTGTTGCTTGTGGTTTACAAAATGTTCACAGAATTCTGCTGGGTGCTCCCTTCTTTCTTTTATTAGTATTAATATAAGTGTTATGATTAAGATTTCTCAGTCAGAATTAAAAATATTTCAAATGTTTCAGAGCATGTGTTCTTAATTTCTATATAAATTTACGTTTTTACACAATATATATATCGGTTCAAAATATCGGTTATCGGTCTAATTTGCATGGAAATAATCGGTATCGGTATCGGCCTGAAAAACGCATATCGGTCGACCTCTATTTTAAACCACATGAGGGTGAATAAATGATATCAGATTTTTTATTCGGGGTGAACTATCCCTTTAATTCATTTAGTAGCATTTATTTTATAATTGACAGTGTTACAAATATGTAATTTTATGCTTAGCAGAGCACTTAAATCTATTTATTACATATGTGGAGTTTCTGTTACGAATGTAATACTTAATGTCCATTTGGAATGATTGTAGTTACTGTGGTTATGTTGTTGTTGGTGTTAAATACGCCCAACATTGCAATATTTGCTCAACCAATTGCATGAGTTGGTGAGGGATCTACTTTTTCTTTTTTGCAATTTCGTTTTGTTTCCTCGAGGCCCAGAAATTACACACTTCACCTTTAGGTACTATTATTATGGAGACCAATCACAATGCCTGTTAAACCGAATCACAGAGGCAATGAAACGCAAAATTGTGATTGATGCTTGAATCCAGATAATTACCAGATCTCCGCCATCAAATACATTTTCAGACAACACAGCATCACTGATAGTTTAGTTTACACGAGGCAGGATTTAACACCGGGTATGTGTCTGTAATGTGTATGACAGAATTGATCACGAATGTCAACATTTAGTTTTTTTTTCTGTCTAATGTTTCAAAATGGTGTTAATGGCCTGGGGCATCCGAGTTTGCACTCGCTGCTGCAGTTCTCAGTCTGATTTCCGTTTAAGTTCAAATGTTGTGTTTTTATACTTCTGCTTTTGTGCTTCATGTGTGCAAGGATCGATTTGTCATGCCACGCTTTGACAAGCACATCAATTGACTCATTATCTCAAAAGACAAAATAATGTGCTGGGTGTCATAGTCAGTTCTCACGGGGAGAAAGTAAGAATGAGTCGAGATTTGCTGCTGGCATTCTGCTCAAACATTGAGTTATACTTTAATGAGCATTAGTTGAATAAGCACGTTTTTTTCTTATGGCAAGTCTCAGAAAGAGCAGCATGAATAAGTTATGATCCCACAGTTTATGAAATCGTTTGTAAAATTGTAGTAGAGAAACAATTGGATGTGTCTTTTGGAATGGATATTAAATTGATAGGTTACTCAAAAATTTAAATTCTGTCAATTTCTGTCAATTGTTTACCCCACCCTCTTGTCAAACCTGTACGACACTGGTTTTGTGTAATATATAATAGAAGTAAATGGGTACTGTCGCTGTTTGGCGACCAACATTCTTCAAAATATCTTCTCTTGTGTTTCGCGGTAGAAAGTCATACAGGTTTGAAATTAATAAATGTAAAATACATTTTTTAAGATTCAGAGTTTAGCTGGGTAGTGTACTCCACTGCCCCTGCTGGTAGATTTCATAACTACACCGCCTATTTTAACTGAAAAATAAAGTAATTTTATGAGTGCATAATTTGTTTTTGTAGGGATCTTAAAACTGTGAATTGAACTTTCTCTCTAATTTGCCTGTTCTTGATGTATGTAGCCATATCAGCTTTGTCTTGCTTTCACGTGGCATTTATGGCTCATCTGATAATACAACCGGTTCTGCACCGGCCAAGAAACTGCCATTGAGATAAAGGGGCATGCTAAAGGAGAACTTTCTCCAGGTATTATGGGCCAGTCGATCGTATAGATTGAGGAACAAGAGAACATATCCCCATTTCTCTGAGCGATGTTTCGGGAGGTGCGCATGTGTGATAATAATTGACAAGTTTGAGATGGAAAGCTTGTAACCTGCCATGGAGCAGCAAAGTAAAATTTCACTTCCCTCTATCAACTCCAAGGACGCTCGGCACAAAAGCCTCCGAAATAAACAATGTGGTAATGAAAAACAACAACAAAAAAAAGAAGGGGCTGTGTTTACAGACTTGACTGTGCAGTTTTCCCATCGGAGAGGTTACCCGGAATCGAATGCGTAATTCTTCAAAAGCTCTGGAGGTTTCTTTTGATCTTCTGTTATCTCTGTGCTTTTGAAAAGCATAAATAGTTAATTATTGTTGAAGTACTCCGATTACATTTGATCGGAAGCTCAGAAACATATGAAGAAGAAACCGAAGCCGGAACGCTATCTCTCTGTTGAGCAGAATCAAAGTGTTGTAATTAAAAAAAAGACTCCCTGTGTGTTTTGTGTAGACCTGTCAATAGGAGAATTTCATTGGTCTAGATTCCCAGTGCTTCCTTTGAAGATTATCTTTGATATAAGGTATAGATGGGGGCTTTGTTCGTTGGAAAACAAAAATAAACTAGAGATTTCATTTTAAAGAACATGTTTCTTGGGTGTTAAGTGATCTGTAGATGTTTTTTCCTTCATATCCTGATATAGATCCTCTATCGAAAGGGAGTATAATTCCCTGAGACCGTAAGCAGTTTGGAATAAGTAATGTTTTGTAAGCTCTTATCAGTGTAATTGCGTGAGTATATATAGATTAGTATCCTCTTAATCCGAATGAATGGCCTTGATGAAGCGGGTATGACTATCTTCTCAAGTGTCTCTCGAGTGTCTTTTCTCCATGCTGAAAGCTTGGCTTTCTGTCAGTGTCGAGATGTTCTTCTAATCAGGTTTAATTTGATCTCGTTCTGTTCATGAATGATTGATCTCATTATTTGGCCAGATATCTGCATGTAATGTAATGAATTAATGAAAATTAGGCCACTTCTCCTTCAAATCCTAATCTTTCACATAAGTGTTTTTTTTCTCAGAAATTGATCATGTCATTGCATTAAATGCAATTATATTACATATCGCGTTAAATGTTCAATACGTCTTAGCAAAGCATTTTTTTTACTGCAGGACTTTTGGTATTATGACCCCAAACAAATACTTTCATGCAGTTGTTTCACTCTACCCGTTTACATTGTCATCGTTTTATGACTTTTCAGAGAGCAGCGGCCGATGTCACTCTGCCTGTCCCGTGACGACGAGTTGGCCGGGCTGGAAGCATTGGCCGGGCTGGAAGCGTTGCCGTTCAGACTGATGCAGCAGGACTGCACAGCCATGAAGACTCTGCTTCTGCGTCTGCGCAGGACCCTGCAGGAGGTAATGTTCCACTCTTACAGCTGATTCATGAAGCTTATTTTTGTCGTCGTCATGTGTACATTAGTAAGGCTGAATGAGCTTTTCAAGCCCAACTAGATTTATACCTCATTCAGGACATCGAATGCTTTACCAGGAACATCACATTTACATGAGTCAGATTGTTGACACAGGTGAAAAGTGATTGGATGATACATTTTATCTGTACAAAACTGTATTGGTGTGTAATTGGATCTTAATGGGTTGCAAAAATTAGAAAAAGTTAGTACATTTTTTATACACATAAATTTTTTGTACATTTATATTGTACGTAATTTTTAAACGCTTAAAAATAATATTGTTATTAAATTATTACTAATTGTTGCTTATATTAAATATAATTAATATAAAAATATATTAATACAGATTTTTCTTATTAAATATGAACACAATTAACATTGATTATTTAATAAAACTATATATAAACGTTTTTAAAACACTTACTATCAAATATTTTTTTTCCAAATTTTAGTAAACATATTATAATTATTATTATAATATAGGGTGTATTGACCTGAACGGCCAAAACAACATTTTAACTGTCAGAATTAATTTGTGACTAGGATCTAAAATAAATCACAACTGAATTCTAGTGTTTACAGACTAGCCGCCCCAAATTATACAGTATTGAAGGTATTTTCATCTATTATGGCCTTATTATTGCTTGCATTTAATCTACACTTCGAGGTTAAATTTGATTTTGAATCATCAAGAATGCAACAGTTACCATCAAATCATTTTTATATCAACAAGAAGATTTCAGGTTTATGTTGCGTTGAATGGAATTGAATACTAAAGTGAGCAAAATCACTTTTAATAAACCTCCTTGGATTTAGCCCACACTGATGAGTGTAGCCAACTTTATTTTCTTCCGCCTGTGCAGTAGCTGTGTGAACATTCTACAACTATAACAATCACTTTCTTCGGGTGAAGGTCCAGGGAACGCTCACAACAGGGGAACATGAATATTAAAGAGGAAGTTCTTTGGCCTCTTTACTGACTCCTCTCATTAACATGCAAATTAGCATCTATCAGCATTCGTAAACCACTATGTAACAAGAATTACAATGAACATCATACATGTGCCATTTTATTTGCTTAACTGGTCATTTAAAACCCCTTCCCAGAATAATTATTGCCAATTCCTTTTCAAAATGATCGGCACTTAAACCAAATATTCAACATATTGTCAGTGATATGCCGTCCTCCTCACACTTGGTTAGTAACACAGGAACGCTCCAGGCTGGCTTTATGATTCAATCATTTCAACAGCATCTGACCTCTCAGACAAAGTTATTGTTTAAATGTTACCTGGGTTCGAGTATCTCTTGTACCTTTGAATATTATGTAGTGGGTGCTGGCATTTAGTTCCTGGCCAGACATCCTGCGTGAGATTAAACAGGCTTTCTGTTGCAGAGAATCCTGTCTGGTTCATTTGCATAACTATTGCATACACAACCATTGTAATAGTCACCTCGCAATAACAGCACTGCTTTTCGTTTTGGTGTTGCAGAGTCTAGGCTCTTGGGCCACTTCTGCATTTGTGAAACATTTATCTTGTTTTGCCTTTTAACTTCCTGATCCCCTTAATATTTTGACACTTTATTGCACTTTACTTGTCCTCTTCTTGTCTTTAAAATGCAAGTGTAGAAAACACATTAATAAAAAGCAGCACATCCCACATCTTCAATTCATCTTTATTAACCAAATTTGAAGGCTTAAAGTTTAATGTGCACTGTGAAAAGTTGACTTACATTGACATCTTAATGGCTGACATATTACAATTTATTTGGAAAATATAGACCTGTTAAAACCACTTGATTATACACTGTATTTTCTTGATACAACATTTGTTTTCTTCATTTTCCACCAGTGACAAAGGTCTGATTTTTCTATGTCTCTGTCAGTGTGAAGCTACTTGCATATTCTGGAGAAATATTTTGGTGCCCTCATTATAATAATAGGAATCAAATTGTCAAAATGCGTCAAACAGTTTAAGTCATGAACCCCCCTTTCACACCAAAAACTAGTTTAAACATACAGAGAATAATGTTTGATTTATTAAATGGTTCCACACTTAAGTTTTACATTTTAAACACATACTCCAAAAGGTGCATCTCAAAAAAATAGAATATGGTGTACAAGTTCTTTTTCTTTTGTCATTTAATTCCAAAAAGCAAACTTTCTTATATTCTAGATTCATTACACACAAAGGGAAATTATTCGAGAGGTTTTTATTTTATTTTGGTGGCTACGACGAGCAGCTCAAAAAATAAAATATCCAGTTCCTCAATTTGAATGAAAGCTCACCAAGTGAGATCCACAAATTATACAGTGATTATTAAAAACATTTACATTCAAACTTCAACTCCCCCAATGTTCAAAACAAATCTTCACCCTTGGTTGACAGTATACCATAGCTATAATTACAAAGTGTATACAAACCCTTATTTAATTCTACTTTTCTTCAGGTAACCAAAGCTTCAAATATAACCATGTTAATGCACAGCTTTATTTTAAGAGGGCTCGGAACCCTAGTGAAACAGGCCCCAATGTGACTGCATCGCCCACGCTGCCAATCCCTCTCCACTGCTTCCCACAACATCAACACCGATGACTAATGAATCATTGTATTGTTAAAGACTGTTTTTGCTGAACTCCTGAGCCCTATCTTTCCTGCGTTGTTCAAGCAAACGCAGCACAGAAGACGTCAAACTTCAAAATAGCTTTAAACTTTTTTCAATTTAGAACACATTATAGATGTAAAGTAGTTCTTTGAGATTCTTGTTTTTAAATGGTCATTTACAACAGTTTATAAGCAGGATCCATACAAGATTATGATCATTTTGCACTTTGAATTGTGGTCTGCACAAATGCTGTTGTTGTCTAGTTTAACAAAATGACTGCAAATGCTATTCTGAAGGCTTTGGCAAACATGTTCTTATAGCCATTGGCGGTGTCTTGGTCAGAAAGGGTCTCATAGTTGAAAACAATATTTAAATATTGTTATATTATAACCGTGTCATGGAGTGACCCCCGAACCAGTCAGTTCAGAACCAGGCCAGCAGAATGATATTTATTATCCGTTTTATTATTTCTTTTCTTTTGAGTGCTCATTATATATTAAGATGTGTATGATCTTTGCCTTTCAGAGCACCGAGATCAGTCCTGCAAGCAGCCTTCACTCTTTACCCATAAGCCCTTGCAGTGAGATATCGCTCCCCTTAAAGGTGAGATTTAAGATTTGTTTCAAGGATTTGTCGGAATGTGTGTTTCTTATATATTTTATAACCTGTTATGTTACAGGGACACAAAGTATGACTATGCTTTTGGACCATGGATTTTGTTTTTAGTCAAAAAGCAACAATGTAGATTGGATGCTTCTAAATCAATCTAATAATCCTTTGTGATTTGGCTGGAATCGAATGACAGAGCCATAGCAAACTATTTTATGTCAATAGGTTAAGAGGGACAGTTCACTAAAAAAGTTCAGTCATCATTTACTCAATCTCATGTTTTTCTAAACCCATATTACTTTATCGTCTGTGGAACAACAAAAGTGATGTTCGGAAGAATGATAAAGACTGACAACCTTCACCTTTTAAATTCATTGTGTTTTAAAAAAAAGTTTTCTTCTGAATTTCTTATTTTGTTTTACTGAAAAAAATATTATTTGTGTTTGAATTGACTTGAGGGTTAGACTTCATAATTTCACAATTTCAAGCAATTTCATTGAACACTTTTTGTTATTAAGGAATTATTGTTAGGTGACACTTAATAAAAAAACACATTCGGTTTTACCTCCATGAAATTTTCAAAGCCCACGGATCAAATACAACCTAGGCGCTGAATGACCATTTTGAGACAGATCTCTATCTTTATCGATGTAGTTCAATTTCTTGCACCATTGTGCCTCTCCTAAACACACCCTGTACTTTTCATCCCAGCCTGAGTCTGTGATAAATTTGAGTTACTCTTTTCTCTATCATCAATAAATTTCCCCCACTAACTTGATGAGATTTTGTTATGCGGCCTAATCTTTCAGAGATGGACCAATGGCCATCATCAGAAAAAGGTTTATGATTTTGTGTGAGGAGCTCTTTGCTGATGGAAGAGGATTTAGTATTTCATCAGGTCCTTTTTTTGGAACAGCTCAAAAATCTGGTTGAGTTGAGCGAAGTAAAAACGAGGTCTGCGTCTTTCTCTGTCCTCCTTACTGACCTACATGGAGCACTAACAGAGCGACTGTTGGGGTGGAGAATCACGTGACGTACCGGCTCATCCGCATCCTAGCGCCACGCAGCGGGAAAGAGATGGCTCAGAATAGGAGCCTATGCATTCTGACATTGTGTTCAGCTGACAGCGGAGGGGTGGAACTTGTCCTAATTCATTCCAGGGGAAAAAATAAAAAAACTCCCGATTTTAAAAATAAAGCCCCAGAATCCACCTGAGACGAAACCGTGTCACTTCTCGTCCTACTTTTTACCAAAAACTTCTCTCACCAAACATTTGTTATCCCCACCTTCTTAATAATAAGAGCGTGCGGAAAGCGTTCTCCTGCGGCAACAGCATGCCGCAGGTTGGAGGGATGGAGAAGCCGGTCGTACTTCACTCGGAAAAAAATGTGATCAGACTAGGGTAATGTGTATTAATAACACCCTGTTAAGTGTGAATTTGAACCCCCCCATCCAAAGGGTGTGCTGTTTTAAATATATGACATCCCAAATCACCCTTTATAGGAATAGGTACACATCAGTCATGATGACTCCTCTGATGCCCCAGTTCATGTCCAACTGTGATGAAAGACATTTAAAGGGAAAGTTCTCCCAAAATGAAAATTCTGTCATCATTTACTAACCTTCATGTCATTTCAAACCTGTATGACTTTATTTCTTCTGCATAACACAAAAGAACATATTTGGAAGAATGTCAGTGACCAAAGAACATTGGATCCCCTAGTTTACAGAAAATTCTCTATCATTGACGGATTACAATAAGGGCAGTTTGTAATACCCCGTTCTATCATTTCCTTTCATCAGAAGGTGATCGTGAATGAACTGAAAGTGACTGTGAGCGGCAGGAGGTAGGCTACATCCCCTTCCCTGAAAGCAATCGCAAAGTGTGACGTCTGTTTTCCATTCATTATCTTACTTACAAACACCTGGTCTCTATTGGAAAACGCCCGTGCGGTCAGCGGAGACTTGCCATGCAGATGTATCTGTCAATCAGCCCCGGTGTCGCATGCACGCATAGACACACAGCCGTGCAGTGATGCATCTTTAACAAGTTTAATTCCTCAGAAAAGGGACAACAACGGCTTTATTGGGCATTCAGTTGTATTAAAATATACTAAGTCCGAGAGTAAACGAAAGTTCAGCGTGATGATGTCATAAACATGCTAATTAGCATGTAACAGCACCTTGCAACATAGTGACGGGTAATAATAGATTATGACGGATTTTTTACGAGCCTGTCCATCAAAATGATAGACGATAAAAAGTCCAACGCAACCTCTGATCGGATCCCATTGGCTGCCATTGTAAGAAGACAAAACCACAAAGACATTTCTCAAAATATCTGTTTTGTGTTCACTAGAAAACATTACAAGAATAGATATTTTTAATTGAACTATCCCTTTAATTAAACTGCAGTTACTGAAATAGTTAAAATATTAAAAAGCACAGTACCTTTTTCTCACTTGATTAAAATAATTGTGAATATTCCAGCAATATGCCAGAAGATACTCTCTATATAAAACAAGAAACTGAAAAACAGAAAGACTCTACATCAACTCTAGGATGAGGCCTTTGTGATACCAGAAGATTGTCTATAAGGGTCTTTGTCCATCCTTTGCCTCAAGTATTTAATCTGGGACAGACAGATGGAGATGCTCCTCATATGCAGCTCTACAGCACGGGGTAAAGGCACAGCTCTCTGTCCTGTGTCTTGCGTATCTGTGCGAACGCATGTGCACACAAGTGTGACCGAACCTCTCTCTAGAGGTCCTTCATGGCAGTGCACAGATAAAGTGGCTCATGTTAAACCTCTATAATTAAGAAATGATTTCAATATTCCCCACAGGCAGGGATTTGGAGGGAGGTTACATCAAGCCTGTTTGCTGCACGAGTTTCTGAGGATGTGACCTTTGCGATGAAAATTCAAATCGGATCTGCGATTTGACGTAAATGGGAAAACAAATAGAAAAAGGACTACTTAAAGTGGGATGTTACATGTAGGTGCAAAGATTAGTCGCACTATTTATGTTGCCGTCTCCAGGCAGAAATTAGCGGTGAAACGTCGAAGATTGACAACGGCTCCCTTGAAATGTTTATATAATATCAACAAAAGTAACGTACCCAGACCAAAGGCATGGAGCTTTGATCATTTCAAAGTATGTGACGAAGCTCGTAATCCTCTTTTGAACTCTAACTCCAGTGTCCATCTTCTTTCCCAATGCTGCCTCATCTCCAAACAAGGGTTTTATGAAAAAGGTATCGTTTTTAGGGGGCGTCGGCTCTTTTGGGTTGTTCGTCAGGGCCGTGTTCAGCTTCCGGGCCTCTCGGTCCTCCTTTACTGCCCTTGATGCTGCAGTATGTGCCTCCCTTCCCCCAGCCTCACATAATGGATGCCGACAGCACAAGGTCGTGGGAAAGTGCCTGCTAGTTCAGGTGAAGTTTATGGATGAGATTGAAACCACAGCACAAAAAGCACACCTCCACCTCTCAGCCGTTGCGCTTCTACACCCACACAAAAGGCTGCAGATTCAAACCGGGGGCGATGGCTTGAATAACTCGGATTGACTTTTTTGAAAAAAATAAATGTATTTGTGTGTGCTTTGTGTTTAGGATCATGGCAGAGAAGAGAATCTGTTCCTGCAACAAATGTTGAAGGAAAAAGACGAACTCATTCTCCGACTACAGGCAGAGCTGGTGAGGATTCCCAATTTTTAGAAACTAAGCACAACAAATATTCAGATTTCATGACCAGAGAAGGTCTTTGTTTTTTGAGGTAAATAAACAGCCTTCTGAAAGCAAAAAACAGGTTACATTCCATTATTCTCAATTAAAAATGATCTTTATGAACTGTGAATAGCATTTAAGATAAGAGATATAAGCAAGATGCGCCCACAAGAAACAGAAGTAAAAAAAAATCTGGAGCCTTTAGATAGCACCAGGAAGCTATGTTTTTTAGTTTAATTTCGTATATCTTGATTTGGATTTATTTAACGACTTCCGTGAACTATTGAGAGGTTCCATGAATCGCCATTGCTGTGAAAAATTCTCTCTCAATGGCATTTCACAGAGTCTCATGAGGCGCTTGCCAAACTGCTCTGCAGTAGCTGAAGTGTTCTTGCACAATTTTAGCTTGGTTAACAAAAATGATGGTATAGTTGATGTCAGGTCTTATTGTTGATCGGAAATATGCTATTTAGTTGTGATATTTGCTAGTTTTTGTTTTGTGCTGCTCTCATTAAAAACAAAGATATTTTTCCATACAATGTAAAAAACAGCTTACACGTTTGGAACAAATTGAGTATGAGTAGATGAAGAGCTCTTTTCCAATACGCTATAAATCCATTTTAATAGTTTTTCGTGAAAATTACATTTCTTTTACCTCGGCCCATACATTTGGTTAATATTCAATATATCCTGTTAAAATGGTCTGTTGGCTCATTCTGCACATGATAAACAATGATTGTTAAATGAAACAACAACATTGTCGATTATAAGTTATTTAAATAAATAAAAAATCAAAACGCTACAATTCCATCCTTTTTTTTTAAAAAATGTTGGTTTATTTCTTTTTAAAAGCAAACAAACAAGAGAACATGCAACATATGACATCAGGGACTCGTACTATAAATTAATCTAAATCAAAAATGCAAATGCAAATGCATGAAATAAATAAAAGCCAAATAAAATAAATAGTAGCAAACTCAATTATAAAATAAAATAAAGATTTTCAATTTTTATGTTTCAATATTGTCCACCACATAAAACAAATAATTTAAAAATAACATGCATACAAATACCACTAAAGTACGAATTCTGATTGGTCGAGAGGACATATCGCATTTCGACTAAAAACAGGTTCGGAACTGCATCTAGCAGTACATTTTAAACAAGGAAATATAGCGATTTGGCATGAAACATTGATGGAGCAGTGAATAGGTTCAGTACACAGCAAAATGGCATGACAAACTCATTTTTTTTATCACGTTTTGGAAAAAAGCTCTTCAAATAAAGACGCCATTTGTGTCTTTGGCTAAACAGTGCCTGTACCATCCTGTTGGTTTCACGCACCTTCCCTCTCCCAAGTCTTGCATTATGTGAGAAGTTATGGAGGTGCCGCTCAGCAGTTCCCTCTAAACTGAGATTACATTTGATGGACTCGCTCGCTGTGCCGTAAACAGCTCATCGAATGCTTTACATGCACTGCGAGACCCATAACGTTCCCAGTTCTAGCAGCAAGGCGAGAGACAAGTGAAGGAGAAATATGACAGGTCCATCTCAGATTTATAGACCAGCAGTATTAAAGAAAGGGATGGGAGGGTGTGATAAGTGCAGAGGAGGGGTAGGACAAATAAAAACGGTAGAGGGCACTAAAGAGGTTGTAAAAGCAAGAGGACAAATAAAGCACAGAGCTCATAATGCTTCAGATAGTGCCTGACTTTTATTTATGATGTGTATGTTTTATTTAGCGCTGCTATCTTCTGATTGGATGAGAGAAGTTTTACAAGGGGCCTTTAAAAACTGAGCTCAAAAAGCGTTTTGTTATTGACTGCTGTATCCAATTGTATTGGGAGGCGGATCGCTATCTGCGCTGCGCCCCCATTGGTCAGTAAAGCTTACAACGCTGTTGCACGTAACGAAGGAAACCGCCAACTCACTGAAAACGAATGACCTCAGGTCACTTCTGTGTTGCATGTCTTTATCATTTCACCCATGATGATAAATGTCTAGTTTAAATGATCCAGAGCTACAGAGATCCGTGTTATACATTTTCACTGAAAAGATTTTCCTCCCGCTCAGAATGTAGAAGCCTGCACTGAGGATGTTGTTATCTATCCTCTCTTCTAAATTCAGAAAATGTGTTCGGCACTCTCTGAAGGTCACACTTCTTTTTCTGTGAGCTTGTTGGTAAATACCACAGTGCTCGCCGCTGTTGCTCTGTTGTAAAAGAACCCAAACTCAATGTGTGATGTGAGTTTTTGCCAGAGGGCTCAAGTGGTTGTTTCCCCTGTAAAGGCGTCATACTCTCAGTTTAATGAGCTCATTATGTGACATATGTTTAAACGTATGTATAACGTGACATCCGGCCGATAAAGCTAGAATGTTTGGCCAGTGACATCACTGCATTAGAGATTCGGCCGCCCAGGAGTCCTCGTGCTCTATTTTTAGGGGGAGAAAAATCTGCGGCCACAATAGCTTAATAAATCACGGCAAAAAGTCATAAAATAATACTCACCGGTGAAGCTGGCAGCCTGCTGGCCAGGCTCGTCTTTGTCAATTTTTACTGTCTTTATTGGATGTCATTAATGAAGTATGGCTGCCCTAAATTTTGCCGCACCGTATTTCTTATTTTTATTAGTCTGTCGTTCCGCCGCGTTCGAGAGGGGGATTAAGGCTGTTTGATATTCAAGGCTCAATGTTTTCTGATGATATAGCTGATATGAATGTTACTCGAAATGTTTTGATTTGGATATTCGGCTTTGATATAAGGGAAAAAACATAACAGTGTGAAAGCTCTACCCTGCTGAAAATAAGGCCCTCAGCGTGGCCAGCAAACTTGTTTCTCAGAGCAAACAAGCAAGGAGATCAGACCAACAAAACATGTTCTTCAGTGTTAATAACATGTAATTCAGTGTCTTACATGTAATTGTATTTTATTTCCACAGGAAAGTGTCCACGCTGCTCAGAAATCTCTTTGCCAAAAAGCTGACAAAACCACTCAGACAGAGCTTTTAGTCTCAGAGGTGAGTTCCCATTAAAACACGGTGCGCAAGCTCCTGACGATGCTGCTAATGTTCTGAGGTCATTGAGCTGGATCTGTTTTTTCTAATTGAATACCGATCGTACATCTGTCTTTTTTATTTCACTGCCTTTTAATAAAGGGCACCGAAAGTTAATTCTGGGTTTTTGGATGAACCATAACACCGGAGATCGCGGCGTCCAATGTTACACACACACTTTTCCATATCAGGTTGTCTGCAGTTCTTTTTGGGATCATTTAATCTCAGCCCACACTTTTATCACCCCCTGCCCAATAATTCCAACACTCCTTGTTATTTGTTTTACTTCTTAACTTTGGACAAAAGGTAGATGTTTTCTTGTTCCCATAGGCACCTCTTAAAAGTTCTCACACAACAAATGTCGATGATGCCTTATTGCGGTGAGTCAGCAAGCTGTGCTCATTTAAGTGCATCAAACTTTAAATGACTCATTAACAGAGATTAATGCAAATGCATCACATTTTACAAAACCCAGCATTCAAACTGTCCTCTCTGTTAATGTTTTTCCTTTCGAGACACTTGCTTATAAAAACACTAAATAACATTTCATGATTCGGTCAAAAGCTGTTGAGAGATGCTTCAGTATTTTTGTATATCTCCAAGCGTGTGTGCGTTTATTTCTCTCTCAGCGTTTGCGCTGTTTGTGATGAGCTTATCATCGCTTTAATAAATTGAATTTGTTGACTCGCTGATGGTTGTGATGGAACATTCTCTTTTGAGATTTCTGTCATAAATTATGACCCTGGAGTTGAGGGGAGCTGACAGCGGCCACATCAGTATTCTTTCAGTCACTTTACAGCCAAATGGCTTTCAGTTGGACCACTGCAGCGACACGGTCCATTTTCCCCCCTGGCATTTAACATCTCTTCAGACTTTCGCTTTGTATTCCAGCTAATATGCGTATGTGATGGGAATCCGGATGGCTTTTTCGTATTGCTCGGCAATCCATTCTGTGACTATTGTGGCGCTAATGCTCCATCACTCCATCAGACTTCGGCATCGCATGCTGTTGATGAAAAGTGCTCTAAAAAGCTGAAATATTAGAAAGAGTGCTCATTATGTAGCCGACACATTAGATAAGCGGCGTTTTTGCAGCGAGCGAGCTTTTTTTTCTGCGGTCCCAAAAAGACCACATGTGGAAATGGTCGCGTGGGAGGACGTGGGTGGATCTTCTTCCTGTCTGCCTCAGATGTACCGACGTTGGACAAGCACACGTGAGCAAGCACCAGACCCTTAGGCACCAGCTCGGCAAGAGATGAGTTCTGCATTTCCACCCTGCCCCACGTAGGCTACGCCCGCTATATGGGTTACCGCATTGAGGCCGCGCAAATATCCAAAAGTGTGTCTACAAGTGGGTCATCTATTTCTAAGGCTGCTTCAACTGGAGGAGGTCATCCGTTTCCTTTTTTAACACTTGTTCTTTCGTCTTTTTTTCTGGAGCACCCTGCTTCTCTCACCAGCTGAGCTAATTAGCTGAAAGCGAGAGGAAGATAGGCTTCTGGTGCCCGCTGTTGAGTCACAGTGCACCAGGGGGCCCGAATGGCCTCTTTCGGAAGCGCGGGACAGTGATACGCAGCCACTGTCCCTCCCGCAAAGACTTCTCAAAGTCCCCTCTGTCCCTGCTGTCCTGATGCGCAGCGGGAAGGAGCGGGTTCGTGCGAAGGGGCTCCTGTCAGGACAAAGTGGCACAGAGAGATGGACAGGGGCCAACCTGCTCATCTGTCCGAGAGCAGAAGAAATGATGCGTCGTATGGCAGAATGATGTATAATGCTCCAGTGGAGCACTTGGCTGTTATGGATAACTCTTATTTGCTGAGCAATGTTTTCACAATATAGACTATAAATACATACGGTAAAAACTGGTTGATGTGGATGGTGGAAATTCATTTTGTGCACACCAAACAGTTAGATTTCATGGAAAGTGATTGTATTGTCGCTGTCTTTCTGAAACCTCGGATGTACAAATTTGCGGCAAAAAAAATCGCTGTTCCTGTGAACCGTCAACATTGTACTTTTCAAATGATTAATATTTTTAATACTTTTTATTGCTTAAATATTTGCAAAACCCAGTCGTTTGACTCCCAGTTTATTGATAGTACATGGTAAGGTAACTAACTAAGGTTCAATTTAATAAAGAACAGGTTATATCCGTACCATTTTCACATTATTTTTCAATAAATTTGACTTGAATTTTCCCCGTCGGATGTGATGGCCACCTCAAAAGCCGCCGAAAGGTCTTTCGTCTCCCTTGAGATGTCTCTCTCTGCTGTTATGTCTGTTACACTGCTTTATTATGCCGGCCTAAGCCAGTTAATATTAAGCTCTGCCCTCCATACAGCCGCTCAGCTATTTAAATGAAAAAGCACTTAAGAGCTCATTTGCTCTGGCATCCCTCCCTTCCGCAGCCAAGATATGAAGTTTTATGGATTAGCTTCAGTTTTTTGCGTTATTTCCCTTAGTCATAAATCTTTTTTATACAAGTGACAGTTCTTATTAAAATGCTCGAATATTTAGCCAAATGAAACCCCCTTCCAGGCAGAATAAGTCATTTTTTTCTGATATTTGCCCAAAACGGTTGGATTCCACCAGAGAGGGAGATTGATCAGTGGTCGACTTTATATAGCTGGAGGACACCTGTTAATGGAGCTTACTGGACATCTCCCACTGTTCTGCTTTCCAGCCTTGATTAGATACATTTCAAGCCCGTTTTGCAAGAAAATTAAACTTTCCCATCAATCTCTTAATTGTTTCCAATTTATTTCATTTTGCTTATTTATTCATTTCGATACATTTGCACATTAGGGGTCCACCCTGTTTCACAGAGTCATGCCGGGGCCCATCTGATCGCTTGTGCGGGGGACCTGTTATGCTAAATTCTCAACTTCATTGCTCAAACCGGCATGCTTTTCTCTCTGCATGGGTCAGAGTGTGAGCGCAGAGCTTCATAGAATGACACGCCTGCTGGGCGGTAATTGCTTCCTGTTCTGGTAACTTTGATAAAGAAGTTAGATATTTAGTTTGCTGTCTATTACCAGATTTTCATTTTGTTTTTAGAGCCTTTCTGATATTAGAAATGGTGTGGAAACCCCTTGACCTTTTAGGTCACATGCATTATGATATCTAAACATTTCATGCTTCTTGTTCACCTTTGGATGCAGCGCTTTTCATGGTTCACCTTGCCCTCTCACTTTTGTAAAGGCCATTCCAAATCCATTCTTGCTATTATCTTGCGTTTCTCAAGCTCTGTGTGATCACTCCTGGGCGGAAATGGCCCGAGGCCATTGAGCTTCTGAACAGTGAAGCCACCCTTCGTGGTTTTACCTTGACCCATCTAGTTTTACTTTTACTGACTTTGGCAGCATCCTAAAACATCTTTAATGGATTTAGTGACCTACAGAGGCATTAGATAAACAGATTAACTTGGACCAGTGCATTAATGAAACGCAGTAAGCAGGTGAGGTGAATTAATGATGTGTACACAACCTCAGAGAGAGCGAGGTCTGCTCGCTGGTCAGGTTGACTGTTGCTCTTGTTTATGTGTTGTGTGGTTGTGTGCAAACTGTGCTTTAAAGGCATTGCTTTGGTTTCAGGGTCATTCTCAAGGCAAAGCTTCTGCAGGTTCCTCTTGCAGGAGGCCATGTGAGTTCACTTGCTATGTGTTCTGAGATGTTTCCTCCAGTGCATGGCATGATGTTCTGTTTTTTTGTACTCTCTTACCTTCACACTCTCTCCCTTGGCCCTGTTGATTCTTAACCCACAAACTGTTCCTGACACAAACCTGTGCCAATGCCTGCCACTCTGACTTTCATTTTTCTCGATTATTGGATTATTAAACGGCTCTTTGAAGTACTTCTTTCTGATTGGTCATTCACTGCATATTCAGATATGAATGTATAATGACTGCTTAATGTAGATTATAGTTTACTTGGAAAAATACAACCTTAATGTTGCTTGTATCTCTTATTGGAATTTGCTTTGGTTTGAAATAAGTTATATTTGCTATTATTTGTTATATTTGTTATTATAGAACAATCCAGGCAACCGTTGCTGTCAGACTGAAACCTTGTATCTCCAAAAACTGCTTTTTTACAAGATATGAAGAAAGCACTCGATGTAAAAACACTGTGTTGGAAAAGTCAACAAGCTCTTTTTAATAGTTTAATAGTTACATCATTTCAAAACCCACAGACAAACATGAAGGGTGACCTAGAGTAATGACGTCAGTCTGACAGTGATGAGTGCGTTTACATGCACAAAATAAACAGATATCTATCAAAAGCTTATAAAGGAAACCAGTTTTCACATGTTTAAATGCATTTTAATAAACCGGCGCGTTTACATGGAAAAATTTAGACGTTTCATATTACTCTCGTGCATTGACGCATTATTGATGGTCTGTCTAGTTATAAAATATTAAGCTGGAAATCTGTCAAAAGTTTTATTTTTATATCTCTTCTCATGTCTGCAGTATCCGCAAATGCACTAACATTTTTTCATTTTGCCATTTCTACATCAACTGTATTTTTGGAGAGCGGACTTTTAGGTGCTGATCATACAGAATGTGTTTTTTGCTGTTAGATGCTCCTCTTTTGAATTGTTTTCAGTTGTCAGGGAGCGTTTTGCGTGCTGCTTATGCGTACCGTGCGCCTTGTGTTTTTTGAAGTTGGAAAAAAATCTACCCTGTGCAGAAAAGCAGTTGACGTCATGCTCCTTTTTTCCCCACTGTCCAATCGTATGAAGGGAGAAGCAGGGCTTCCGCTGTGGTAACGCAACGTTACAGTTGCTTGAAACGTCCAGAGACTGCAATGATGAAGGAGAAGCTTGTGCTGGCTGACACAGGTTAACTGGGCAAGGTCAGAGCAAGGGCCTTTTCCTTGTACCTGTTTTAGTTTCTGCTAATATGACAGTTAACAGCAACTAGAGTGCTCGCGCTATAATCCTTGACTGACAGGACAGCTGATTTGGTGGTTGCGTAGCCACAAAAAAAAAAAACGTTTTCAAACAGAAATAGCGTCTTTCAGCTTATTAAGGATATTAATGTGCATGTAAACGCACACATATATATATCAAATGTGTATGCATTGCATATTGAGTGATATATTATATGGTGATGTGGAGAAACACTACTTTATTTTACTTTAAATTACTGAATATTTATTGATACTACATCTGCTTATATTTGAAATGTTTGGTGCCAAAATGAGATAACTCTGTTTATTTATTTAAAAATTATGTTTTTTATTATGTTATCATATTCATATTATTTATCATATTATTGTGTTTAATGGTTTAAGTTTATTTTTAGTTATTATGGCTCAAATGAAAACAAGACAACTGCAGTTTGATTGATATTAATTGGAATGCACAATAAAAAAACATGATTTTTGAAATGTTTTTAAAACGGAATTAACGGAACCAAACTCTTTATATGATGTATATATGATTTATGTAGAAAACAGGACAAAAATGATTAGCTGGCCTTTCACGGATAGGGCCATAAATAGTTGTTTTAAGTAAAAGGAAGGTAATAATTTAAACTTGAATCAATATTTAATATCCCTCTATTTCTTTATTGATTTATTGCGAACGCAGTCGTGTAATAAGTATTATAAATCACAAAATGCAGGATAGTTCAAGACCCACCTTTATGAGTTTATTTTGTGATAATGACGGCATTATCTTTATGTCTGTTTACCTCCGTTCCTTCTCCATCAGATATTCTGCACAAGTTATCTCTGTGCCCTGCTGGAGACTCTGAACTTGGAAGTACACCAGGCATCCTGTTTCAATGGCCGAACTCGCAAATGGCACTCGAAGATTGCTTCGAAATACCATCTGCGGCCCAGACACTTGTTCTGCATATTATCTCTTTTGTGTTTTTACTTGGAGCTCTCTAACTGTCCATCATGTATTACTCATATCCAGCCTCAGCCAACTCTTTTTATCTAACCTGCAGCCGATGTGTGGTATTGTGTGTGTGCCTGTTCTGAATCCATAACTTATTAATCCTCAAAGCTTGAAAGGAAGTTTCAGAAAGCACATAGAGCCGCTCGAACGTGGACTGCGTGTCTAGTGATGTAATCCACGTATACGGTAAAAGAGTGGTAACCCAGCATTTCATACACCCGTGGCGACCGGAATGGGAAGATGAAAGCTCTGTGTTTACTCAGGTGGGGAAGCTTTCTGCAGAGAAGCAGAGAGACTCTGACGCTTTGATCCTATTTGTGTGTTTATATTGATGTGTACAATTGCGTCTGCCGTAATGCTTTACAAAGTGAAAAAACATTGTGCTGAAAGAGAGTATCTGTACTGTGTTGCTTGGCAATATTGACCTATTTGTTAACTGGAAGAGGAGCACCTGGGATGATACTGACACTGTTCCAGAGAATGCAGGCTGTGTGAGATCTGCAGGCCATGGAATGAGATTTGTTCTGGCGTTAGCCTTTAATTAGCAGAACACTCTCTCTTAGCTGTTGGGCCTTTTATGCTTTTGCCAAAACTCTTTATTTTGTTTTATTTATGAACACGAGCAAACATAAAGTACTGGTGTCCGACATGCCGTTTGTTAGCCCAACCAGCATTGTTTGATATATACTGTAATGTATTGTGTCTAGACTGATGCATCGTAGCTCTGCGTATAGTTCGTCCGCTCCATGATAAACACCCCGGGGAGTTTACGAGCCTGTGATGGTGAGAGAGCATTTGAAGTGTGGCTCGGTTCATAATTAAGTGCTGCTCTGTGCCGTTACACGCGGGATAAGATTGAGATAAGTGAGCTGGACAGATGCCAGGATGTAGTCGGGTGGTCAGAACACCCACATCACTCTGTCTACTGGTTCTCATTCAGAGTAATTAAGATATCATCTAGGGCTTGTACGTCATGACAAATATTCAATCAATTGCTATTTTTTCTTCGATCTTGTATTCACAGTTAATTTCACAATTTGTGATACCAAAATAGCGTGAAACATAAATTACATATATGTTTTAAACCACTGCACTAATCATTGTTGTGGCTTATAGACTTAGGTTTGTAATGTTTTATTACTATATACAGTAAATATTTGCCTTAAAGTGATAGTTCACCAGAAAATTGTAACATTTATTTTCATTTACTCACTCTTATATCTACCCAAACCTCTTTTTTCTTCAGAAGAGAAAAGAAGATATTTTGAGGAATATTTAGAACCAATTAATATTTTGCCCAATTTCCATATTATTTGATTGGCGGAAACTATTAAGATCTTTCTTAAAATATGTTCTTTTGTATTTCACGGAAAAAGCCATTTGGCATTTCCCATTACGGTTATCTTAAGACTATTATGATCCAAATCAAATTCGCATTTGGAAGATTCAAAACCGGTTAATGGTTATGTCATCATTCTATGGCCAGGGGGAGGAGCCACTGAATATATCACGCCATAACTCCCAGTTTAGTGGAAATTGTCAATGGATTGAACAGAGCCGCACATTTCAAGGCACTTCAGAAGATACTTGAGCTCCTCTGATTCATTGTTGTTGCATTTACAGTATGTGTATAGCAGACGTCAGTCTGTGATAGGTTACAATGCTCAATCACTTCCAAATTTATGTGAGTACAACTTTTGCAACAGGAGGAAATATTGACATTTTTACTTCTGGCAGGAAGTCCAGGTGACGTTTGCAAGGCAGAAAAGAGAAGACCTGTATCGTAGTGACAGTGGGATTATGTGAAGATGAGAAGAAGAGCGAGGGCGGTGAGCGAGTTGCTGAAAGTCAGCCAAATAAGAGGCTGGATTAGGTTTAACACCAAAACGATTTAAGACGTGATAATGTGGATAATAGAGAAAACACATGAGGCCGGTTGTTACAATGGCCCTCCATCTGGACTTTCTTTTGAAGAAGCGTCAGGTGCAGTGAGAGTGTGTGGGTGCTGCTGTGGCGTTAGAACATTCACCAGCAGGAAATAGTTAAAGCTCTAAAACACAGTGGGAGTGTGCGAACATTAGAAATACTGCTCTGTCAGGTGGTGCATAGAGGCACGAGGATATAAATCTTACTGTTGTTCGAAATTAAGCTCAAGAAGTCCAATCACATTTTCTGTCAACGTCAGAAACCCCAAAAGATTGAAAGGTTTTTGTCACAAGACAGTATGCTTAGACAATTTCTTGAAATGCTGTTAAAATGAGTCTGTTTATAATGTTGTGTGGTTATAAAGGAGTTTTGCAATAATTGTAAGTGGTTGGGTCGCTGAAATATTCTTATTCCATCTGAGCAAGAAGTCATCACACGAATGCCGCTCATTTTGTGTTATTTGCAGAACAGAATGCTCCGCTATAATTTAAATGACCTTCCACAGAGAATAAACTAGAACATGCGCCAAACTTAGTCAGCATTATTACGCCGATAGTCAAAAGTCTGGTTTTCGAGACTACGTCTGAATTCCAGAGCAAAATTACAGCACTGAATAATATTATTAGTGACGAAAATTACAACGCATGAAAACCTAGTGAGAAAGACGAGGTGATAAACATTCATGGACTGCCACTGGTTCCTGTGACTAAAAATATACACTATGATTACCCGCAATCCTTTGCATGTGATTTTGATGTTTGTACCTTGTACCTCCATCAGACTTACAGTAGGTGGTACGCCATTTAAAGGAACAGTTTACCCAAAATGTTAAATTCTGTCTTCATTTACTTACTCTCAAGTTGTTCCAAATCTGTACACATTTCTTTGTACCGATGATCACGGAGAAAGATGTTCGGAAGAATGCTTGTAACCAAACAGTTCTTGGCATCATTGACTAGCATAGTAGGAAAAATTGCTTCATAAATATATTTGTTCTGTTGAACCAAAAATAAGATATTTTAAAGAATGTAAAAAAGCAAAAAGTTCACAGGCACTTTTGACTACCATTGTCATTTTTCTAGTCAATGATGGCCAAGAACTGTTTAGTTCAAGTATGCTTTCAAATATCTTAATGTGTTCATCAGAACAAAGAAATTGATGCATATTCGAACACAACTCGTGCGTGAGTAAACAATGACAGATTTTATATTTTTGGGTGACCCTTTCATTTCAATATGATTATTAAATTTTTCTCATTCTCAAATACTTTGTCGTTACCTTTCTGTCCGCTGAGGAAAGGAGGCCACCTTCTCTCTCCTTCCTGTCTTTTTAAAGCTTCTCTCAAAATATCCTGTATAAACATGACCATGATAACTTTGTCAAGGTAAAATCTGTGATCTTGCGCCCTGACAGAAGGTCTGAGTCCCTGTGGACAGGTCCGACTGGAGACTGCCCGCAGGGTGTTCTCCACCATTAACAGAAGGTGAGAGCTGGTCCAGCCTATTCGTATCCCTTCAGGCCGTTCTAATAGAACGCGCAAGCAATACCTCACTGGGGACAGATGGCCGTGAGAAGCAGGAATGTTGCGCCACAATAAAGAAGTTCATAAATAATTATATAAACGGTGACATTCAGTGATAATGGGAATCAGAAACGCACGTTTATTTTTATCATAGTCGCTCTTCAGCCGTGCCTGTGATTTGTGTGATGTCAGGATGAACAGTCACATTCCTCAGCACGGGCTGCCCAGGAAACAAATTAGATTTTTGCACAACTCTCCTTTGGAATATTTATGAGATCTCGGTTTTGCGCGCAGCCCACAGCAGTGGAAAATATGACGCAGCCTCTTATTTGTGTGCTGATTTGAGGATCTGGTGGATCGGTTTATAAGTTGAGTTTGGCTGTTTTATTCGTCGAGGAAGGACATTGTGATGCTGCACTACGGGCCTTGCCCGCCCTACATAGACTTCAGAATTCAATGAATATATTAATTTACTTCCCTAGCAGGGTTCAAAATGTCTTCATCTGGATTTCACAGGTAATAATTGATGGACCCCTATCGCTTTAGTGTATTTTTAATAACGTTCGAGCCATTTTGCTGTTTTCTTTGCTTTAATATTTATTTGAGCTCGTCTCTTTCCATCCACACCACATAGTCATCCACCCACGGCCTTCACTAGCATCTCACGTCTTACTTCCAAGCCTTTCCATCACCCTGTCAGACTCAAAGCCTGTTTCTTCACCAAACACGTTACCAGGCTTCGCTCATTAATGTTTTATTAACCTGTAAAACAATCTAAATAACAGGATGAGCAAACGTAGGAATTAAACATTTATTTCTCGGTCTCCCTCTTCATTTTCTAATATATATTTAAATGCGATTTGCTCTCTGTAGCATGTTATTAGGTCTGTGAAAATTGGTCAATTGCATTTGGCTTTGTTAAGCGTAGATTAGTGCAGTCGGACTCTTCTTAAAAGCACTTTGTCATTTGGCGTTATCATAATTTAATTAAAAAAAACAATACCTTTTTAGTTTGGCAGATACCTTATCGCGAAATAGCGCAGGTTGTTGCAAATTGCATGGACCTGTTTTAGTTGACCTGTTGCACCTGACATTTTGTTTAGTGTTTAAATGAAATGTAGTGGGAAATGCAACAAGAGACGGAATTAAATCCAATACAGCATTTTGCTCCCTGCCTTCACAGTCAAGTTTTATCCAAACAACGTTTTCATCTTCTGTTTATACATACATAAGTTCTAATGCACGTCATCTTCAAATTGCCACAAGCCATTGTTTTTTGTTATCACGTAGACCTTTTTGATTTTCTCTCTATTTCACAGTTTTTTTTTCTTTTCTGTCATTTGTACACACCATGTTCATCTGTCTCTGTGTTGTTTTGTTCCCCCCTCTCCCCTTTTCTTCCCATGGGTGCAGTAAACAGAAGCAGCCCGCGCAGGCAGCACGACGCAGGTAGGGTATCTCTCTCTCTCTCCCTCTGAGTCAAGCAGCTCTGTCTCTAATCAAAGGAAGGCTGCTTTTCTTCACCAATCCTCACCTTGTCTCATTACGGGAAACCGCAGAGCTTTTAAATTGCATCAACAAATAATCAAACGCAAATGTCTTAATTGCCGTGGAGCCGTATATGAAATTACGTTGATTGTTGCGTGCTAATCTTATCAGCTCTGTCCTAATCGTCTCTGCTGGGGATCTTTTGATTGCTCGCTTTACTCAAATCCACACACGGCCCAATCTTTCGCAGCGCATTCGAAAAAGTTTTTCGGAAAGCTCCTGTTGGTACTATGAGGCAGGCTCTCTCTCTTTATAGATGCTCCCGATAAATTCAAATCAGAAGGTGCGTTGTTAGCACGACGTCGAGGACTGCGGTAAAACAGGACAGATTGAAAAACATCAAATGTGAAGGGGATGCCAGAAAGTCATTTAAAACCCGAATTTGTGGGGGACACGGGTGAAATCGAGGAAGACTCGCATATACATATTTATGGCGAGCCTCCGACGCTCTTTCTGAAAAAATGTCAATAAGCTGCGAATCACACCTATATATATTTCTGCTATATCTGCAGCTTGTGGTGGGTGCGGGAAAAAGCCAGACCTTAATGCTTGCTCTATTTGCTTTTCATTTTAGTAATGTGTGGTTTTAGCTTTTAACGGTGGTCGGAGATAATGTGAACGTTCTGTTGTGGGGATCGAATTATTGAGCTAATGGCATATTGTGCTCTGTGATGTGCGGCACAATATGTATTTCGGGGAGGCGTGAAGTGGCACTGGATGGAAAGTTGTGTTGAATCATTGAGTCTGAATGATGTTTGCGAGGAAAATGGCCAGATTTTTCAGGCAAGCAGATTTTGAAAGCGATTTGTCGTCATGTTTTTGCTTCTTTCCCAAAGGAGATAACATATTTATGAATACGCTCTGTAGAGCAGTTTGTCCATTTACGGCTACTGTAGAACCAACATGGCGAATTCAATGTAAGGTGCGATGTATTATGAATTTATCGGGAGAAATGGTGCATTCGAAAAGGCAAAGTTATGTATATTGTATTGCATTTCTGTCATTAGATCCTCCAAAAAAAAATACACATTGGACATTTAACAAATATATAAATACAGTATATATTTTTCATTATTATGACAGATTGTTCAGTACATTTGATATGTTGTGTTAACTTATTTTACACTCATGAACTACCACATTTTGGTGTTTTTGATCATATCCCACCAAGCGTGTCAAAAGTGAGCTGGGCCTCTTATAATGGAAAATAGGTAGACGGCAGAACTGTGCAGAGGTATGCAGGGACAACTGTTCCATAAATTCAGGAAGTTGCCCGTGAGTCCTGCTCGCTGGCAGTCTTTTATGGAGAGATGCCAAAAGCTGGCCTCTATTGATCCACGGCCTGTACCCTCCTCCACAGGTAGAACGCCAAACCTCAGGAATTAGTGCTGCTTAAAGTACTTTACGATCTCCAGACTTTTACGATACTCCCGCTGTCAAAGCTCAAGGGCACATGTAATGGAATTACGTTTATGATATCAGAAACTTGGCATTTGGTATTAAATATTGGGTTTGTGTAGTGTACTAAGAAAAGAAAGAAGATGAGCAATCATCTCGCAGCAATGTTGTACAGATTTCCACAGATTTGCCCGCTAAAGATGACTGACGGGGTTTGTCAACCCAAGCGATAGCGTGACAAATATAACTGTGGCATTGAGGTAATAGCTGACTTAGAGGGAGACAAGTGACTCGCAGTCATGCATTTACTTACCTGCCACATAGGTATGCCTAGCATCTCCTGTCTATAAATGTCGAACACTGAGGTTAAAAGTATTGTATTTTGAAGCAGTTTCTATAGATTTTAATCTGATACTAATGGCGTCAATTTTCTACTATCCTTCATTAAAATTGTTATGACTCTATTGATAATTTTCTCACAAGTGGACTCTTACTACCAATAGTTTAGACACACTTGACTGGCTTTATTCTTCTCATTAAGTTTTAATACTTTTTAATGACTTTATTACTGTTTTTCATGTTTCAAGATAATAACATTTGAATGACTCTGTTTCCAGACTTTTGTTCTGTTCACAATCTATGCAATTTTGCATACACGGCATGTATAGACCACTTCACAATACATAAACACTGGTTTAGAAGCACTTCTGGTAAATCTTACATATATAATTAAAGCTTAAAGATTTTTGTTTAACGTTTTGATTTGGTTATAAATGTTCTGTTGGTTGTATTTTGTTCAAGCGTTTATGTTGTGTTAAAGAACTGAAACAGGAAGTTCTTCTGGACCAGTGCTGGCTCAGCATTGCTTACGTTTTGAGAAGTTGCCTGTATAAACATTTTTTTTACTGTCCATTCCATTTAATATCAATCAAACTGCAGTTTAAAACATGATACCATAATAAAATGGTGATTTTTGAAAATTGAATCTGTTTTTGCAAATAAACTAAATTATTCACTGATAATTCAGCTTGCCCATCAACGTCTTATCCTCAAACTTGTAGTGGCCGAATGCTATCGGAAAATAAAGTGAATGTTAGTATTAAATTAAAGCTTACAGTAGCAAGTGACAGATGTGTTTTCATTCTGCACCTCTGAGGAAATGGTCTATTGGCAGGAATGTTTCCTTAAGCAACTTTTAGTAGAAGAGTCGAAGTTCTGTTCTGCTGTAGTTAGTATTTTTTTTTATACAAAGTGGTTTTTGGTTTTTATAAAGTGATTCCTTTAAAAGGGGAAATGGAAGCCCACGCATAAATCACTTAACGAGATGAGCCGAAAAGTAGTTGATTTTATGTGGGTTGTTTTAAATAAATCCATAACAATACGGTAAAATGGGCAGTGTGTCGTGAGTTTTTCATCCTTTTTTTTTGTTATGGAGTCCACATACATACAGTATCGGGGTGGGAATCGGCAGGGACCTGGCGATACGATGTCATTATATTATATTGATGTGTGAATTGTGATAGAGATACCCTCTTGGTTAGTTTTTTTTTTTTTTAAGTGTGATGTAACTCAGTCTTTCACTCATTTTCATCAGGCTTGGATATTCCATAATAAATATTACTTCGTAGTGGATTTTCTTGAGCCGTACAGAAAAAATGAACTGTACATTTTACTTATACCATTGTTTCAAAAGACTTGCTCTGAATGCCACTCTCCTCTATCATTATGTTTTTGTATTTTTTTACATATTTTTACATACGTATTAGAAATATCAGTACAGTAACATAATGTATTGATGTTCTCCCCACCCCTAATACATATTATATCACGTCTCACTTTTTTGAGTGAAGGGTAAACTGGTGAAAAATGAGTTTAACTTTACGTAACTCCTCAAGTATGGAAATTCCTCATTGATGATCCCTGAAATTGCTTGTGCGATGGCATGCGTGTGCGTCAGGAACAAAAGAGTTATAGCTCGTCGAGTTATTAGTCTCTATCCTTATGCAATCCTCATGCAAAACTTTACTGCTGATTATTCATAAATTCAGCGTTTTTTGTGTGCCGTTTTATCATTATTTTTAAATTGCCAGGATCACTTTGCAAGTCCCGTGTGTGCCGCATTTATTTATTGGTGAGGTTATGGTCTAAATCACACAGCCATTTTGCTGTTATTGTGTCTCCCTTTATGTATAACGTCCTATTTACACCATCTGAAAACAAAAACGAGCCCTTACATCCTCTCTCTCTATCTCTCGTGCAGTCCTTCAAATCTCACCCTGGTGTATTGTCATCCAGATATGTAGCGCACATCTTTGAGTTTTAAATAAACGGCCGCGTTGGTTACCTGTCTCCATATGGATCCTATTAAAACCTCACGCAGCCATCTGTAGCTTAACCACGCTGTGATATCTCAAAACCACTTTCCTCAGCTCTGCTCCAGTCTGCCAGTCAAGCCTTGATCCTCTCTCAGTTTAGATTGTACGCAGAGAGGCGCGGCCCATCTGTATCGCACCACTTTCGTGTCCCATATGCATTTTCATCAGTCTGGGAAGGTTAGCTTGAGGAATTTAAGTAAACTGTACATTTACATGTTGGATTTAAAGGATTATGGGGGCTGTGCCCGGCTCCCACCTCCAACCGCTATCCAGTCTTGCCATATATAGAACATGACCTGCTGCTCACTCCATACTGCTCTTAAAGCTTGCCAGTATCTTACAAGGCCAGTCATGTATGAAATACTGCTGATACGGCCACGCAGTGCATCACAGTTTTATTTATTTATTCATGTTTTTAGACACACTTATGTGAAGGGGTGGTGCAAAACACAACAGTGGGCTCCCTGATGGTTGTATCTGACAATTGCTTATTTAATTTGTTTGTGTGCCTGTGAGTTTAATAAATGTACTCTTTTAATGTGGTGGATTTACATGAACCTAATTTTAAAAAGGATTCTGAATTGTTGGGTTTGCTTCTCAATGATGTTCTCTGGTTTGTTGGTTTTCTTTAAAAGATTGTGATGCACTCCAAGAAATGCTGGGTTATTCTCAATCCAGCGTTGGGTCAAAAATAAATGAACCCAACCGGTGGGTTAGAAATTAATTTATTGTTGTGTCAAATTTAAAGATTTTCTGGGTTAAAGGGACAGTTCACCCAAAAATGGAAATTCTGTCAGATCTCATCACCCATTTACTGCCATAGTAGGGAAACATACTATGGGACTCAATGGGGGATGAATTCTGTTTGATCACTGACATTCTTTTCAAGTACAGAACAAACTTTTTTTACATGTTTGGAACAATCTGAGGGTGAGTGAACTATCCCTTTAATTTAACCCAATGGCTTTGTTTGACCTTTTTGACCCAATGCTGAGTTGAAAATAACCCATTTTTTGATTGTGCTTCTGGCTGGTTATCATAATCCAGTTAGACTGGTAGGTGATGTAATTCCTAGAAACATGTTGAGTAAAATACATACATTTCTCCGTATTTGCTCTATAACATGAAAATGTTGAGAAAACTGATCAGATTTTTTGTCGTTCCCTTTTAAATTCAATTAGCGATTGCTATTTATAGCTTGGGAAATCAAGAATCCATTAGTTTGAATCTTAAATGTAGAACAGAGTTGTTGTGCGGTACTTATGTACCGATTAACTGACAGTACTTTCATGCTGGGTTTTTTTGAGTGTCATAATTGAAATCCACCGCAATCGGCACATTCATCAAAAGGTTGATTTTAGGTTTGAGAATAGGCTGGATTTAGAAATTAATTAGCGCTGTGTTATTCCACAGACTGCAGTGAGACGAGAGCAGAGGAATAGCTGGGCGGCAGAATCTCATATGCATCAGAGAGATGAGAGGCTGGGGCAGTGCAAGACTCAAAAAAGAGTAGATCTGTGTCCGAGTTGTGTTTCTGAGAGGAATCTACTTTAACTGACCTGTCTAAGGCATTGCAGTGTGCTTTTTCTGTAGGTGCCTGCAGCCCTCAGAGCACTGGAGGCTAAAAAAAAAATTTGCAGCTGTGGATACCACCTTGAGCAGTTTCTGGTTGTTTTTCCGTGGCCTAGTTACATACGAGTTGGGTTTGTAGTAGAGGTTGTGACTTTTACTGTAAATGTATTTAAATGAATCTATAGATGATGGTCCGGAAAAACATAGAGGCCAGCCATAAGGATTTCATTTTATTTTCGCTAGCAATGATATTATGTTCCTTCTACATTTTCTTAAAGGAAAATGACCCATTGGATGACATTTTTTCTGTGTTTAAGTGCTATAATCGGGTCCCTGGTGCATCTAACAACCCAGTAAACGTGAAAACTAGATCCCAGTAACTTTGTTTTGGTAAGTCCTTTGCTGCAAGCATGTGAGAAACCGAAGCGTCAGATTTCGCTCCTGATGTGACTAGATTTAGGCTCTTATTATAATATTACCGCCCCTTAATCTACACAATTCCACCCACGGCCCTGCCGCCATTGCTGTTTTCACAAGCGACAGCGATGTACATGATGCAATGGCTAAAGTTCGTGGACAACATGCAATGTAGTCGCTGCATGAGTCCTAACCTCGGAAGTGCTAGGAGTGGATTTATTTTATTTTTAGTGGAAATCCCTCAGAAACCATAAGTAAAAACCTGCTTGTTTGCGCAAATCACTTCAAGCCGGAGTACTTTATCAACTTGGGACAGTACAAGGAGGATTAGCTTCAAAGTTGTTCCTCGAGAGGGATCGAGACCAAATGAATGAGACAAAGCTGTGGGTGTAAGTAATATTTATTCACAGTATAAATTGATGTATATGTACTGTATATATAGGAGGATAACGTTAGCATACTATAGCGAAGGTCAGTCACGGGCAAAATAGAATATTCAAATCCAGTGTCAACTCACATAATTATGTTATTTGGCAAATGTGCACTTGGAGTTGAGCTGTATGTATGTTAATACATTATGTGCGTTAATATGTTCAACTCCGCCAAGCTGTTTGTTTTGCAAATGAACGGGTGAACACTGCGGTTAGTTTCATTTTAAATGTCTCAAATCATTCGTCCTTAGGCTGAAAAATCTGTCACAGCATACTAGTTATGCTCTTACGTTGTGTGTGTAACGTTATAACTTGTCAACGAATTCCGCTGAGATCTGCAGGGACGCATTCCATGGGTTTTAGTTTTATGTTTAAAACAAAACTAACCGCAGAGGAGTTCAGGAAACATAATTTAGCTTAACCATTTCCGTGGCAGTACTACACGTGTATTGTGTTGACACGCCAGACGGAAGGGGGTTGGGGTGCACTGTAGCTCATTATCATTAAAGAGACATGCACCAAAACGGGTTGCTGTGAGCAAAGCTTTTTTTGTCGAGGCCAAAAGGGTTTTGTTTACACAGCCAGTGAGTGTTTTTAAGGAAAATATGTTCCAGACATTTCAGGAAGACCCTAATAAATCATATCAAATTGTTGGAAGTGCTCATTTAATGAGTCCCAGAAAAAATCTTAAATGATTGAAATTAGCTGCAAATGATAGATGCAACGAATCAGAGCCATTGAGAGAGTCGCGTCAACTCCGTTGACTCCAATGGAACAGTTTTTTCACAGCAATGGCGGTTCATGGAGGCTCTTAATGGGTCCCGGAAGTTACTAGTAACGCATGGAGCTGCAGCTAATCAGACCAACTGAGGTAAACTTTTAACCCATTTAAAGACCTAAGTCATTTAATGAAAAAAAAAATGAAAGACACTTATCTAAACATTTAAAGAGAAAACATAACTTCCTGGAATTATCTGAAGGTTACTCGAATCATGTGACACGCGGAAATTAGGAACTTCCGTTGGCGCTACTCTCTTTCTCAATGGCTCTCGAGCGAATGAAAGATGCTTTAACAGGACAAGTACAATGCAGTTCTCAATTGGCCTATTCTTATTGTGAAATCAAATGTAGTTCACCTAAAATAAAAAGTCTGTCATCGTTAATTCACCTGTATGAATATTATTTAGCAAACACAAAATGAACAAAATGTCTCTGGGAACCAATTTTAGCAACATTTTTCAAAATATCATCTATTGTGTTCTGAGAATGAAAGAATGTCATACAGGTTTGAAATGACATGAGATGTGATCTATTATTTTAAGGATTCATATTGAAAAGTTATGTTATTGACAAAATTCCTTATTAATTTTTTTATAAATATACAATTATGTTTTGCTGCTGTCCTTCAGCAACCTCGTATCTCCATATTTTGTGATAGTCACTGGGTTTTGCAAGTATCCCACCGAATAAAACTATTCAAAAGTGCTTGTCAACGTATTTAATCATTTAAAAAGTACAATGTTTTTTCCATTTCCTGAAAAACTGTGAATTTGGACATACAGTACGAGGTTTCAGAAGGACACAGACAATATTACTTATATGATTGTATACATTATAGAAAGTATTTCAAATATCTAAACTATCTAATATTGTGTCAAAGAGCAATTGTGCCAAAAGTTGCATTGATTGGAAATTAAATTAGATTCATTTGGCTCACATTGGGAAAGATCCTATCCAAATCTCCACGACATCTGTTTTTATCTAAAATTAGAGCTTTTCTGTAAGCAAGAGTTATAGCGTAGCCAAGAAGTCACACCGTAAAGTAATTTAAAAAGCAATTCAAGTATTTTGGGCTCAAATCAAAATAAAGCACAAACTTCATCTCGGAGACATCACAGCAGTTATGTCCGATGCTTGATAAAAACAGATTAAATGTGTCTGTAGAATGTAGGTGAAAGATCAGATTCACAATTGTCATTTAAAGCTGCGCGTGTTCCCGAAAGATTACCCTGAGCGAAAGTATACAAGACGACAAATAGATTAGATCTGTACCGTCCTAGAGCATGTTAAATCACCTCACGCATAAAGTCATTTTTCAACGCTCATTAAAACATAAATGTTTGTGTTTCCACACACTCCCGTTCTCCAACTCTTCATGGTTTATTTTCATCCAGGCTGTATTAGATATACCTTTCCTCTAATTATGTTTTAAGTGGAAAAAAGTCAAGGCTATGAAGACTTGGCTTATTAAGTTCACATTACTGTCGCATGAAGAAAGCAAATGAACATGTGTGAGGTTTTATTGCTTCAGTATTTTACTCTGTGTCCTCAAGCACATCATTAGGACAATATATCACAGCATAGCGTTGTTTGTTGATGGGGGTGGACCTGCTTAGAGAAGCTGATGATGTTATTTACTCCAGAATTGTACTAGTGCTCAATGGCGGAGGGTTTTCACCATATAGAACAAGCGGCGGTGATATGAGGAAAGGGCAAAATGAAGACACACATCAACATCTGATACGAACATCCTCCTTTATTTGATCAACTTTGTGAATTCCCATTACGACAAACAAAGCTGCCAGGAGTTTTCAGAAAAATGTTGTGTAGTGAAGGGCGTCTGTGTGGTGTCATTCTTTAGTTAGATGTGGCTCCCCGTCTGTGATCATCCCCTACTCAGCATTGCTAATTGATGCAGCATCTTGCTGACTGTTACCTGTGTGTGTGTGTGTGTGTGTGTGTGCACTAGCATGTGTCCATCCTGGCCCTGTGCCCAGGGATGAGACTGCATATCCATCACTACTCTGCAGTTTGAGGCCAGGCCCAGCTGAGGGACCGAATCTGCACCTCCCCTCCCTCCTAACCAGTGGACAGATTCAGGACACCTCGGGCTCATTAGTCATAGCAAAGTAGGGCAGGTGCATCGCAAGCTCTCGGCTCCTTCTTCCAGACTACCACAGTCTCAGCGTGAAGTGTGACTCACTTATACGCCACGAGGACAACTTCAGCGCCTTCCCGGGTCTTTCCCGCTCCGTGCTGAACGCGATGGGACCCCAGCAGATAAACGTTGGGGGTCCTTCTGCTAGGGGATGTGAATATTTTTTATCTCTTAGAATGTGAGGGCCACAGCCCTCTGCATTTCATATAACAATTTAGCGCAGCATTAATGAAAAGAGCCGAAACATGAATATTAATGAACAATTTCTTTGCAGGCTGCACATGCGGAACTGCCCCGAGGTGCACAGTCGTAACGTTTTGCCGGCGAATACGGAAAAGTAATATGCAGATCAAGAAAATGTGATAGGAATAAATTCTCTTTGTTTTGGTTTGTGTGGAGCGTCTGCAATGAGGCAGGCCACCCATACATTTTAATATAAAGAGCACTGGAGAGCAAGCGCAGTCTTGCGAACGCCAGGCAATTAATATATCAAACACGATATGGACGGTTATTTAAGTACGGCTTACTTCACTGAGCCTTTACAAAAAAAAATTGTTTTACTTTCCAAAATCTTGCTCGTCTCTGTTGCTGGAAAATTGAGCGGTGAAAATTATTTAGTAGATCGTGACTCAAATTATTTTTTTTCAATCTTGAGGTCCCTAAAAATGTAACTCCTTCTTGAGAATTGACTTGGACTTGTATCCAATTAACTCTGGGCGTAGAATCCAAATTAGAAATGGGTGAATGCAGTCTCAGGGTCTACGGGGAGAAATATTTTCTCGGAATATCACAACACTGAGATAAAAGGTTCTCTCGTGTCCTGTCTGTCGTTTTTTTCCCACTGTTAATATGAGAGGTGATTTGTTACTTCATTATAAACGGCACTGTGAAACACAGGACAACAGCTGGTTTATGAGGTTTTAACAACATTGATTGGTTATCGAGTTAACCACACAGCAACTAGAGTGAACAGCCTCCTTTTAAATTGCTAGTCCTTATGAAGATGTTTAAAGAAATAAAACATGGTAGAAATGCTGATTTATTTTATAATGTTATAGGAACATTTGGAAGTGCATATACTGTATGGGTTGTAGTTTAGTTTGAGGTAAAGCAAATTCTGGTTATTGTAGTTAGTCATAAAACTATGGAGAAATGTATTATATATAATGACTAAAACTTAATGGACTAAATGGGTAATAAATAATCTATTCATTTAAAAAAAAAGAAAAAAAAAAGAATATTTTGGATTTTTTTGAATATTATGATCTAATGAACAAGCCCAGAGAAAATGTTTATTTCTTAGATGTTTGTCTTAAGATACTATGTTATTTATTCCTCTGGAAATTTTATCTCAATATTTTTATTGAATATCTTGATATCCGAAGACATAGCAGATTCAAGACACATTTTCATTTAAAACACAATTTTAAAACAAATTTACTGTATACTTGTCATCATTTACTCACCCTATATTACTTTCTTTCTTCCGGAGAACACAAAACATATTTTTAGGAATATTGTTAACCGGCACCCGTTCACTTGCATTGGTTTTGTGTCCATACAACTTTCTTCAAAATATCTTATTTTGTGTTCTGCGGAAGAAAGTCATACAGGTTTGGAATGACATGAGGGTAAGTAAATGGTGACTCAATTTAAATTTTTGGGTGAACTTGTCAAAATACATTAACATTAAAATACATATAATTGCATACATTTTCTTTTATCTTTCCATTTTCAACCACTTTTTTTACTTTCATTATATATATTTTTTTCTTTGCCATGATAAGTAGTTCTCATCCTCCTTTCCTGTAGGAATGGCAGAATAAAAGTAAATGAAGTGTTGAATTATGGTTTACATCTTTCATGCCGCTTGATTATCTAATGGCTCGGCAACTGAAGCGCTTTTTGTCTTAATTTCCCTGTATATCTAACTTTTATGGGAAAGTGTGTTATTTTACTTGATGTACTTTGTCTTATGTCAGCCTGATACTCAGAGAGCATTGTGAGTGAGCCATTAGTTGGTCGATTTAAAAGGTGTAAACATTGTAAACATCGCTCTCTTAGTCTAAACATCCCAATAACCATGACACAGTAATATTGGCTGCAGTACATAAATTATTTACATTGTTGACAAAGGTCCACATTGTAAACCTGTATTTCACATATCATCGTTGTCAACCCGAAACCCTGTATGTCCAATGTCGCTCTTTTTCAGGAAATAAAATAAAAAACACTGTACTGGTCAATTTATTAAATACTGTGTCAAGTTGACAGGCACTTTTTAATATTTTTATTGCTAAAAGCCCAGTGACAAACGTAAAAGGGTGACTAATAATAATGATTTATGGCAAAAAATACATAAAATATGGAGATTCAATGTTTCCGAAGGACAGCAGCGATATCTTTCTGTGATTTGGTGACTTTGGTTATGAGCATAGTTACAGTATTCTGGTTACATAAACTACAATTTAAACGCAGTATTAGGAATCATGTGAACATAACCATTGGCTCAAGCAGTCATGTGAGTGGCAGTACTACGGAAAATGATGGTGTTGGCTGGGTGTAGGTGTAGGTGTAAAAGGACCAGTGTCCAGCTTCCTCTTTTCTTTTCTCTCTCTTATCCTCTCTGTGTGTCAGTGAATACAATAGCGGTAATTAATAAGGGCCGTGTTTTGAATTAGACTGACGTGTCTGAGGAGCGGGCGGCAGAGGCCCGGACTGTAGAACCCTCAAGGTGAGTTAGATTTGAGACAGGCGTCCACAGGGCCAGCGTTCTCTTCACTCACCCGAGAGCGAGTGACGTTTGACAGCTCCGCTCAGGAGAGCCAGTGAAGGACAGAGTGATCTCTTTCTTTTGCTTTTGTTACCTCTAGGAGACGGTCTGCTCTTTTGCTCTCTTATCTTCTTCATTCCTCTGCTCTCCATGTGGTCCTCTTAGCAACCAACAATTTCCAGTCACTCCGTTTTATGTTGACCATAGTTTATAAAAGAGTAATCAGTTGTTGGACATTGAGAATCATTACATGCTTTATTGTCACATTAAACTATCTTGCGTGCCAACAGGCTTTGTTTAACTTACTTTTTTTTCTTTTCACAATGACAATAAAGCACCATCTAGGCTTTAGCATGCAGTACGAACACTCAAACCTGTTTAAATGAGTGCCAAAATATATGCATGCTGATTTTGCATTTGTCATGAAACAGGCCCGAGACTACAGAAAGAAATTTGTAAACTTGGAAATGTGAAATATTTTTCTGCCAGCATGTTCCCCCCGGTTGGAGCTCGCAAGGAAGTCGAATTTCCTTCATTTCAAGATATCCCCGAGACGAGTAAACAATATCAGAGAGGCTGAGTTGAGGGTGTATTTTAAAGATGCATTTTCGTCCAGTCAGAGTAGGCTGGTGGCCTTAAGGCCTTTAGAAAAGAGAGGGGATGAATGTGCGTTTCTGACGCAGGTGTAGGATGTACTGGTGTGAGAAATGAGGTGCTGTGAAGAAGGCAAGCCCTCCAGCATTCTGTGTACCGCTGAAAAGAGACGAGGGCCTAGAGGAAACTTAGTGGGTCTTTCGAAGCTGGACTTTTCACACTGACGATTTTGTGTATGAGAGAAACACATTCACATTTTATTTGATCTCGAATTCCGGAAGAAACAATGGTAACAGAGATGGTACAGGCTAATGCAGCTGAGAAAATTTATCTTTGTTCATGCAATGTTTAATAATTCAAATCATAATTGCTTTATTAAAAAAGATTATATCAGATTTTCGAGAACTTCCTTAAAGAAAGATGTTATGTTGTGAAATGATTTCAATTAAGCAGTATAAAATGTGCTTTTTTTCTGCCAAAGAAATGTGTATTTTAGGGCCAAATTTTTTGCCAGAAGTGAGCTACATTTGGGGGTGTCCTCATTCATAAAAACACAAAAAATGTAATAATTTGTTTTTCAAAATTGTAAAAAATGTCAAAAGTTTGGTGTTGGGTTAGACTGTGAGTTAGGTTATATTGTTTATAAAACTAAAACCTGATTTAACATTTTTGTATCAGTTTTGTTTTCTGTTTTATTTATTTTATTTTTATTTGTTTTATTAATATTGTGAGTTTTATATTTTTCGTTTTTATTTTTATTTAATTGAGCAATTTTGTTATGTGTTTTTGTAGATATATTATTAATTTATTTTTTAATATTATTGAAAATAAATTTATTTTAGTTTTCATTTTTATTTAGTTTTAGTTAAATATTATAAACCTATAGGTACTACAATTTAAAAGATTTATCTTTAGTTTTGGTTAACTATAATAACATTAATAAAAACGATAGAAGTCTATGAAATAGAACACTTCTGTTTACTTCGGCGGTTCTTAACTCTGGCCCATGAGATCCAGTTTTCCAACTCCGATATAAAACACCTGAACAAACTAATCAGCGTCTTTAGGAATAGACGTGTTCAACCTAATGCGGCGCTGCGCAAATCTATAAGCGTATGACATTTAAGTACCGCGATAGCGATTCAAGTGCATATTTCACCGTACGCATTATAATCGTTTTTGTGGTACTTTATGCGATATGCCACACAATCTGGACAGGCCCACAATAAGCTGACATTTAGAGAACCGGAAGTAACTTTTGGATAATACATGAGTCATGCTATTCATGTGTGTATTGCTTTAATCTTGTTAATCATGCGTGTTGCTTTAGTTCACCTTTTAATTGTTTGCTCGGCTCTGGTGCAGATGTTGACATTCGCATGGATTTAAGCCGTTGGTCTGGTAGGGCTTCCATGTCTCATTGCACGTGACTCATTTGGCTTGAGGATGCGTGTCCTCATCTACTTTCACACCTGACATAAAAGTCTAGGACCTGGCTGCGCAAAACAGGTCATCACATCGATTTTCGCTCAAGCCCTCAGCCAGGCTCGGCATTAGCAGCCACGAGTGGATGACAGCTCACCTCTCCGCAGAGTGACACCAGAGCAAATGGATGCCAGCGGACGAGATACGCAAAACAACACAGCCTGAGGGCTCTCAGACCTTTGGCTTCGTGAATCATGTTCTACCTCCGTGCCGTCACGGCCCAGATGGAGCGAAAATTATGCATCATGCCAGGTTGCTTATGGGATGCTCAGCTCAGAGAACCATGTTATTTTTGTCCGCAACGCTTGAGGACAACAGATCTCTGTGATTGCTTTTCCTTTTTTCTGCATGGAGAGATTTGTTGAGTAGATGACGCCCAAGCAATACCAGCTCAAGTGTGAGTAGCTGAGGTTTCTTCATTGCTTCGTGTGTTTCAACATATTGATTCAAAACCATACGTTGACAGTTAATGGAGCACGGCAAGTTGTGTGACGCGCGGTTGCGTGATACGTTACACACATGTAAACTCAAGCAGGTGGCTTTGCAGTGATGCAGCTGCAACAATCTCATCGACTTCTGAACACATGTGCCAGCTTATCTGATAGAAACTCAATTTACCAATGATTTTTTTTACATTCCACCCTTCATCTCAGACTTTCTCTCTTGTTTATCCCGGGCCTGTGCTGTCATAGAGAACAAGACAAGAACTATAAAGAATTGTTTCTGCCCTAAAGCTGACAGCTGTTGGAGGGGCTCATTGGTGGGAGACCCTTTGAAGTATGCTCGGTGACTCCACACATCAAATCTAGCTTCCTTCATCCCACTTCATCTTGGAAAAAGGATCGTCTCATTCGTTTCAAACTTGGTGATCTCCAGCCCGCACAGCCTTTCAGTTCCTCAGTTTCATTTTTTTGTCATTTTTTACTTTTTGCCTCCGTTTTGTTTTTCTGTTTTAGAAGTTTTTTTTTAGACCTCAAATATTGATCACTCTTTCTCTATTGATCCGTGTTTCGGCGCATAAATGGAGCTGACATTTCTTGCTCTGATTCCCCCTGCAGTGAAGCGGTGCTCGCATGACACGGCAAGGCTCAGGGCGCTAAGCTGGAGTGTAAAAAGTCAATACTAAAATTATAACCAGACTATCTGCATCATTGAAAGGCTTTTTTGTATTAGGTTTAAAAAGATCCTTCGTTAACACAGAGGATTCAAAGGTTAAAATCCAGGTCAATCAGGTATGCAAGGGTTTGTTTCCTTTTGACTACAGTTGTATGCAATAGATCTGCGCCCCTACTTACTCATGATGTAGACATAGTGTCCTTGTATAGCTCAGAGCGTTTTTGTCATAAAAGCCCAGTTGTCTTTCACAATCGGGATGGAAATAATAATCCGGGCATCCCGTTGGGCATTGAAGGAGAACGTTTGAAAAATGGCTTGCGCCTGCCTCCAATCAGGGCAAAGACTACGTGAATGACATGACAACCATCACAACAACAAAAGCAAGAACAAAGCTACTGCTGTATAGGCTCCAGGAGAACATTAGTTGGGCACGAATGGAGGTCAAACCCAGCAAATCCGGCAATGTTTCTGTTGTCAAGTTCCGGTTTACCGATGACAGGTTCTGTATAAAGGGCGAGCCCATACCAGCAGTTAGGGAACAAGCCCGTCAAAAGCCTTTGACGGTTGTACACTGTAGACCTTAAAAACGCCGAACAGGTGGAACAACAGCCAGCTAGCAAAGCAAGTGTTGTTGAGGCTGCAGCCACTAATCTGGATGAGCTAATTGACAAAGGTAGTGGGGATCTGAGGACAAGTCCAGTGAAGGATAATCAAGACCTGGCCAGTGGTGCGAAAAGAAGAAGCCACTGGCTGTGGTTTAGGCGGATAGACACAGCATGGGCTGCCATTGTTAAAAAACAATGCGACACACCCGGTCTTATCAACATGCGGTGGACCTCCCTTGGCTAAGGATGTCTTGTGATAAAGGGTCAAAACACCCAATGAGGCTAAGGTGCACAACTGACGTTCGCATTGTTGGGAACAATACAAAGGGCATTATCTGCAGCACCTCACCAAAAGGCATCTTTCATCCAGGATAATGGATGTGATGAAAGTGGGATCACACACAACTCATGTGATGTCTCTCTGATAATAGCAAATATAAGGTAAATATAAATATGCAATGTATTTCCATAACCATAGATTCTCTAAACACAGAGGATGCCTACCCGACGAATCCAGTATAACCTTGGACCTCCTTTCCTCTATTCATATTCTTGACTTCTCCCCATGTCATGCATAAGGCGTGGGAAAAGTCCTATTAGGCATCAAACTGTGCTGAAATAGTGGGATTATAACACCTAGGGCCCTAATTTAATGTGCATCTTTAATCTAAGCGCATGGTCTATGTATGCACGGCGCAGGTGCACTCAGGGCATGTCCGAATCCACTTCTGCTAGTTTAATGACGGTAAAATGGTTGGCGCGCCCGGGCTCATAATTTAAATGGGTTTTCCCGATTCTCTTAATTAGTAATGGGTGTTTTATGGGCCAAACATGCTGTTAACCAATCAGAGTCTCATCTCCCATTCCCTTTAAGTGCCGGTTGCGCTCGGGCCATGATAGAGCTCTGACACATGTGCTTTGGATGACATCAAGACAAGCAATACGGCGGAAAGCGCAATTACGTCTGTAGTGCCCTTTCCAACCAAAACCATACACTAACTGCAATTAAATCACCTTAATACCTTGTTCATAAATATGAATTAAAAGGAAAAGACAAAAACATAGATAGAACAACATATGCTGACCAATTGCTGTATGAAATGTTGACCAATTGCTGTATGAAATGTTGGCCATCGATGATTAGTCATGTGCATGCGTATTACTAACAGACATATACACAGAGACCGGCATATATACAGAGTACTTGTATATGACAGACAGGTATGTAAAGATCAGCAACCAGGTGTTATTACGTTGTGAGTAGCAATTTCTGAGTAACCACATGGTCTTACAAATGCAACCTCTGTTTCTATCCGCTCTAAGTATTGTTGCACTTAGGACATATGAGAAAACACTGAACTCACCGAGAAAGACACTGCTATAACTTTCTTTCAGTGTAATGAACAAGCTTTACGGAAATTATGTTGGTCACAAATCTTCTGAACCGATGGGCCTGATGCGTTTTACCACTAACATTACGACACAACACCTGTCTTTGGACCAATGTAAAACCTCAGGATTAGCCGATAAAATGTAAACACATTATTTAAGAAAGGCGATTTAACGACGATGTGAAATACTTACTTCTTCCAGAGATGAAGCTTGATCAAGAACAGCTGGTACTGATCCACTCTTGAGAATATTTATTTTGGCAAAACCCATGCTATACAGGGCAAGCCGGATTTTTATCTTTATGTCCATAATAATAATATTTTAAATTGTCTTCCATTTATTTGTAATATCTGGCAATATTATGTGCTGCAGCTCATCCCTCTGTGTGTAATAAGCAGAATGTACGAGCACTGTGCAACCACCTATATGCACTATTCCTAACATGCTCCTAACATTGCACCATTGACTTTAGACCAGGTTGGTCTATGGCGCAGTCTATTTCAGTTCCTCAAAATAGCAACGCGACAAAAATGCACCTGAACACACCATAAATGCATTTGCTATTTAAACAACGCACCGCAGGATGGAAAGATGTGAACTACATTGGGCTGAAACTAGCATAAAAACTTGCGCCGCATTGCGTAGGATAGGGCCCCTAGTCTTATTAAGCAAATCTTCCTGTAGTATTAACCTCTTCAGCTCTGGTACATATTTTGCACCTGAATTTAAAGTTAAAATTGTTTTCAAGAATTGTAAAATATATCACGGGTATGGGCATCAACTGCTGACATTTACCTGTCATGAAACCCCAGCGTGATTGACAGCTTTGGTACCCAATGAGCTCATTGAAAAATATTTAGACCTGTCGGTCTGAAGAGGATATCCATTTCTCCTCAAGCCCTCCCGAAAATGGCTCACTTCATTGTTTCTCTCTCTTATTATCTGTCTGTCTCTTCTTCCTCACGCCGTGAAGCCTCTCTTCATCATGTTAACTTCAGATTGATGGAGTTTCAGGAAATACAGGCTGACACACCTCTCAGACCCTCATTGGCTGAATGTAGAGTCTGGTGTATGGTAGACAGTGACAAAGCACAGCAGCTCACTGCACATCAAGCTGTATTTAATTGTTTCCTCTCTCTGTTGTTGTCTGAGCGAAAGTGAACACAAAGGTATAGTTCTTATTTAATGCAAATTCTGGAAGATGAATGGCTATAGCGTGCACCGTCTTCCCAGCATGCTCCATGAGTTAAATATGGCACAAACTCAGAAGAGAATCTCAGAAACTTCTTTAACTGTGTTTATTTAAGAAAATCTCAGCGTCTCTGAGGTAGGCTATTCGTCGGGTCTATTTATTTTACATGTTTCCGGGAAAAAATAAACAACAAAGAAATACATACTTGTTTGTCGAGACGCAGACGAGACGTGCCGCTCGATGTTTTCTCCTCCCTGAACATATTATTTTTCACAGAAGATGAGGATGGGCTGTGCTTGCTTGAGTGGATTTTTTTTTTTTGGGAAATACACAACCAGATATCTATACACCAGCCACATTTATCAGTCCAGTACTATACATAAAACACAGGGATTACTCTCCGATGCCCGAGGCTCAGACAACGATGGTTACGTGTTCAGTGTGTGTTTGTGCAGGAGTGTGCGTACACGTTTGTAGGTGTGCTGAAGTGTGGAAAATGAGTAGGCTGAATCTTGCTACATCCAGCCTACTGCATATCATCAGCCCGAGGGCTTTTAACAAAAGCGTCCCATTAGCGCATGACCGGCTTCTTCACAAGCTAATAAAGACCCAAATGGATTACGGCCCTTAAATCAGTCTGATTTACTCTACTGGCTAGTTTTCCGCCGGATGACTCTATAGTTGAACACGTGTGGATCTTGTTCCTCTTTCCAGAGCAGGTACCACCCCCAGCAACTCCACCACCCCCACCCCGGTCACCATCTAATGCACTTACCGCGTAATTGGATTGACATTATAAATCGTCCTGAACTTCTTCCTAATGTTAAAGAGACAGTTCACCCAAAAATTTAATTTCTGTATTTATGTAGTTGTTTCAAATCTGTAAACATTACTTTGTTTTGATGAACACAGAGAAAGATATTTGGAAGAATGCTTGTCATTGACTACTATAGTAGGAAAAATTGCTTCATACATTATTCATACAATATATTTTGAAAAATGTAGGAAAGCAAACTTTTGCTTTTGACTACCATTGTAATATTTCCTACTCTTGAAACATTTTTCCAAATATCTTTCTCTGTCTCCATCAAAACAAAATAATTTATACAGATTTGGAACAACTCGAGGTTGAGTAAATAAATAAAGACAGATTTTTTATATCTTTAGGAAATTATCCACTTTTTTTTACCCTGTGTCCACATGTGTTTCCTCATGTGCACAGTCTGCCACATAACGTAACAATTCAATTACTTCCTCTAGTTGAAATTCAATTTCACGTCACTGCAGAAGTTCTCGCATTAGCCACATCACATTTAATCAGGTTTTCCTCAGTTCGTCAAGTGCCGATTAGCATCAAGTAACAGAGTATTACTTTCTGCCAGGTTGAGATATGAATCAAACAATGGCGCAATATGTGTGCCGCACTCATTTAGCATTGTGAGTAAGAGAGACGGTTATGTAAGAAGGCAGCGTCGTGTGGAAAATGAACAGGTGGCTTCTGCTCCAAGGCTTCAGAGTTTATTTCATGTGCCACCTCCATGCAATGTGTGCATTTTGGCCTTCTCTTCCCAAAAAAGGCATAGCTCCAGTTGGTCTGGAAACAATTAGAAAAGGTTGTAGAAAGCCAAGGAGGCTTTGTCAAAATGTCAGCGAATTAAATGACTTAATTTCCCCTCTTTTGTTTCAACAGGCAGTTCATCCAAGTCGACCAACCGGCCAAAACAACAGCAGCAGCCTCACAAGGGAGCGACGGCCAGCACGGGCGCTCACTGCAGACCAGCACGGGCGACCCGTGGCGGAACGGGCGACTGCTTGTGAGGACCGGGCCTGCGCCACTTCATTGGTGAGCCAAGTTGGGGGAGGGTTGCGGGAACCAGGCCAGAGAGCTGTTGAAGGTGGGCAGACATCATCTGAGGTCCCCGCGACCCGGAAGACGGATCACCCTGGGCCGTCTCAGATCCCTCGGGTGTTTGCAGGAAGCATCACCAGTCTGCCCGGCAAGGCCAGTCCTTCACGCAGCTTGTCTTCAGACAGGGAGAGGGGACCTCGCAGTGAGCGGGGGCCTCTGCCCAGGCTTCAAACCTCCTTTACTGGCCGTCTGGGACAGCCGCCCCGTGGTCCACTGTCTTTACATATGTACAGCCGAAAAAATGTCTTCCTCCAGCACTCTCTGCATACAGCTGAACTGCAAGCTCTTGCTCAGCAGGATGGCTGAGACAACACATACACACATTGACACAAGCCTCAGACGGATACAAACTCCACACACTCCACTTTGGTGCAGTTTCTCAGCGATGTGACCACGAGTACCTTCAGAACCACGTGTACTCAGTTATCCTGCACAGTAACTTATACTGTTTTTCCTCTTAAATCTCAGCTAGATTTTAACTGTACATTAGGACTCTAGCTATTCATTTATACTTTGTCAAAACCAATCCGTCTTCTGCACTACTTTTTTAAACAGGACACGCTGCTCTACTGTATTAAATACTTTGGATAGACTTTTTCACTCGAAAAAGTGAAAAAGTCGGTTTGGCGGTTAGTAATGGAACTCTAATGTTGCAGCTCAAAGGACAGCTAGTCAAAAAATAAGAGACCACTCCAAAACTATTTTGAGGTTTTCAAAATGTACTTCTTATAGGTGCGTGTTGAAGTAAAATAATCATTTTTTGTTCTGTTCTGTGAACTAGTGACAACATTTCTCCAAAATTACAAATACAAATATTGTTCTTTATTCAAAGGAAATGGAAACAAATGGGTCCAAATAACAAAAAAAGTTGGACTGTAATTGGTCATTGCTTCCTTTTTCTACTGCTGTTATTGTTAAAATGATACTCAATTACGGTCAAAACATGAACACTACCAAAAAATTATGAAATGACAAGAGGGTGAGTAAGTGATGACAGAATTTTCATTTTGGGTGAACTATCCCTTTAAGACTCCTTTAAACCTCCATGTGGTAACACATGAAATACTAAGTATTAAGCCACCACAATAACAATAGCTTTCATCTTTTTGTGACGGGTATGATCGACAGAGACCGGTTCATGTCAGCGTGACAAAAGTTAATTTTGGACCATGTATAAACGCCTAATTGACTTTCAAAACAGTTTCAAAACCATTTAACATTTACAAGTCTTAACCCAGACTCACAATCACAAACTGTCTTTTTAGATTAAGCCTAATCAGTTGTAATGTTTGTAATTGCGGGTCACATAACCAGCCCAGCAAGATGTGTTGCACCAGTAAACACAACTCCAGTAAACAAGACCCCTGCATATATTGCCAAACAGTTCTCGGTGGAAGAGAGCGCTTCAAACATCTTGCTGCTGGTGAGAATTACCCTCGTGTTGTCAGACCCCTTTTATGGAATTTAACACTCATTAGCCTTTTCTAATTGCAAGCTGCTTTTTTCCCGTTTCCTTTGGCTGCGAACAGAAATGGAAGTAGAGAATTCTTTTGTACAGTGATTTTAAGCTAAAACTGATTTGACAGCCCTTGTGGAGAGATTCAATGATAAAGCCTTAAGTAATAAACACTGCTGCCTTCGCCGGACAGTAGATCATTAGACGGATTTCCAAGGCAGCTGGGTCTGAAGAAAGAGATTGTTCTACTTTTCTGTAAAGCCTCTTGTAGAGAAATTCACTATATTGAAGGTGCTGTAGATGATGTCGGACAATTCTGTTATCATTCACCCTCATGCGGTTAAAACCTGTTTATATTGCTTTCTTTAGAGGAACCTGAAATAAGATACTTTGAGAAATGCCTCATTGGTTTGTTTCTATACAATGCAAGTCGATGGGGTCCATTGTTGTTCGGTTGACCAACATTGTTCAAAATATCTTCTTCTGTGTTCTGCAGAAGTAAGGAAGACATACAGGTCGGACATGGCATTAGGGTGAATGAATTGGCAGAACTGTCCCTTTAACTTAACTTAAATTAATGTGGTTTTTCTTTGTGAATGTGCAAAATGATTGACATGCAGCATTCTGATTGGCAAAACAACAAATCTGTTGAAACTTAAAGGAACCACATATGCCTATCATTGTGATACTAAATATCAGTCAACCTGAGTGCCATTCCTTAAAAATCCCTAACAGCACCTTTAATCCATTTATTTTTGAAAAACTCCCATTTACATATAGATAAGTCTTTGATTTCAGTTTAATACAATAGACTTGATAATGAACATAACTAAATGTGTTAATATCTCCAATACTGTAGATTTAAAGCTGCCATACGCATCATTATTAGTGCACTCTAAGGATGAATTGTGGAAAGAACTAATGGCCTCATTTACGCAGCGTTGGGATAATATGATGTAATGTTGGGACGGTGTTGACCCGGCTTTACGGATCAAGCGCTACAGCAAGGACACGTGGAGGAGAAGGAAACCCTAAAGAAACCAAGTGCCATCCATCCAGCAGGTCTGCTCCCTGAGGTCCACTGCTCCAATTCCAGCGATCCGCTGGGAACGCCATCGCTTTCTATCCCAATCCCTCTCTCTCTCTCAGACCTACTTCCAGCATTATGTGCGATCAGGCCCGGTGAGAGAAAAGCTTTGGCTCCGTCACACTATTACTCCTATGATATCGCAATCCCCTGACCGGAACGTGTTTGTCTTGTGTGATTTCGGAATGACCTCACGAGGGCAGATGCTGCTGGAAGTCAGTCTGTGTTTGAGCTCTTAGCAATACTGTTTAAATTCTATGTGGGACTGTTGGATGTTAAGCCAGCGGTACGAGAGAAAGGACTGATCCTCATTTTATGCTAAGCCTGCACATGGGTTTTAAATGCATGGCATGACTTTAAAGAATGGACGTTTATGGGTTCGAATATAAGAGATTGTGTGGAGAAGGCAAGCGAGAGGAAGAACTCGTGGATTTTTACACATGTCTAGATATTTGATATTATTTGATATCAATACACATTGAATTGATATTTATTTGGCCTTATTTATTATGTAAAATTGAAAAACGAATATCAACTCTTATTTTGTGTGTTTGGGCTTTTCAACCTGTGTATAAAATGTGTCCTCATTACAGATTCTGGTAATACAATACATCGAAATCGTCATTTTTAAATGTTGACATTTTTTGTTTAAGTATTTACAGGGTTCACATAACAATGGCACTTTTAAGAGATTTCAACTGTAATAAGATTTTAAATATTGTTTTTATGTCCTTCTCTCTCTCTGGTGGTTAACAATAATTTTCACTCTGTAATATATTCAATCTCATTAAAGACAGATATTTCAAAAACAAATGGCTGTCGTAAACTATAACTTGTAAGCCCCAGTCTTTATTTTCCACATTACGCCTTCTGTAAAGTACTTTTGCAAGCTCTGCACCATCAAGACACCTGTTCATTAATGTTTGACATCCTTTTTTAATGTACACAGAGAATACTCTGTAAGCAATATCCCATTTTACAATCATCAACTCTAGGAAACTAGGCAGAAAAATGCCATTTCTTTGATGGCCTGCAGCAGTTTAAGTGTCCTGCCCTTGATTCCTGGTGAAGAGGGAAAATTAATGTCATTCTTCTCAAAACGCCCTCTAGAAATTGCTTATTCTGTTGCCTGTAATGTATTGCATCAAAATATATGTCCCAAATCCCCATGTGACTCACAAGATGTGTCCCCCCCATATTGCTCCGTTTCAGTTCAAGCTTTACAATTCACTTCAAATATCTGAGTTTCACAGCACGTAGCGCTCTTTCTCTTATTCATCCATAACCGTTTTTTTTCCAGCTAAAAGGAGACCAAAAAAGACCTTCAACTTATAAGCAAAAGTAATTGCACTGCTCTGCAGGGAGAGAAGTTGGCACCGTGGAACTCTGGGAATGACAGGCGTCTGTTGTTTTGGTGTGAGGGTGCTGTGACTTTGATGCACGAGGTGTTTCTCTGTCACTGCTCATCAGTGTTTCTGTGGAATTGATGTGGTTATGCTTGACACCTGCGTGGAAATTTCTTTAAAATGTTTCCACAGTTGCCAGAAGTCATTTTGCACATTTGTGGGGATTTTTCAGGATGTTTCTTAAAGTTTGCATTTCACTGGTTGTTCATTGGTCTTCATTTACTCGAAACCTGGCATAATTCAGTTCTGTGGGGTGGCACATAAATCACGCGCTAAAAATGCTCCTCGGATTGAATGAGAGTTGATTTTTTCCTAACTTATGATATTTCATCATTTATGTTAGTTCAGAAAAGAAGCAGAAGTTGCTGTAAGAATAAACTTGATCCTCGGTTGACACACCCACAACAATTGCAAAACCGGAAAGCTTTAATTTGATTGGATGACTTAACACAACTTTAAGGAACAAGAACATGTTTTGTAATTAGCAGGTATATATATATATATATATATATATATATATATATATCCTTTTTTAGATAGTACAGGGAAATGATGACCGGAAATCATACCCTGTCAGAAAAAATAAAAAATTGTACCTCTAACAGTCGCTGTGAAAGTGCGCAAAACGGTTACCTTTTTTCACATGTACAGGTATACAAAACATAAAATGCTGTACCTTTTGGGTATGTTTTTGAGTATTTGGGAAATATTCTGTACCTTTAAAGGTACAGTTACATGTTTTGTACCCCTAACATGTAAATGTGTCTTAAGATCTTTAGGGTACAAATATGTACCCAAAATGTACAATATTTTATATTTTGTCTACATGTTGAGGTACAAAAAAGGAAACGCTCAAGGGTATCACCCCAGCAACGGAAAAAGGTACAATTTTGTACTTTTTTTCACAATGTATAGAGTCAGTGGAACAGGAGTTGGGAAAGGACTACGATCTGGGGCTTGAACTCGGGTGGCCTTATGTGCTTCTGGTTTTAACAAGTTCTTTCAAAGAATAAATGTTGTATTTGGCAAAGTTTTAAAGGTTAGAAAATGTGATAAAATGCATTTGTAATATCAGATTTTTAAATCAGTTCAGTTGATATTGAGGAATTTCCTCAATATAAAAATGTACTGTTTCTTTTTGATTTCTTAGTTACATCTGTAGTTGCATTTTCCTTTTGCTTGTGTTTTTTGCACAAGTATTTTTTTCTATGCCAGTGGAATGTTTCATTAATTTCGGATAAACCTGCCTCCAGCAGTATAAAATATCAAAACAAATCGGTAGGTTTGTCGGCTGGCTTTTTTCTTGGCCAGTAAAATCAGCAATGTGGGCAACACCTTTTACATGAGAACTAATTCAAATGAATTTGGTCGAAAAATGTAACTGTTTTCTGGCGGACTGAACAGTGTTAGTTAAAAATAAATAAATTAACTTAAGCCAACCATTCTTGGGCATTTAACTTAAAGAAATATGTCTTGGGAATAAAAAATGTGGTAATTGAAAATACACACTAATACAGTGTTCCAAGTCTAAGAAAGCTACATTTTATATCACTAGTTGTAATATATCTGTTTCCAAAACGCTCAGGAGCTCGTGGCCTGCCATCAAGAGTAACTGCATCGAGTTGAATCCCCCCAAACTCAGGAAGGTCGTAGTGGGCCAATAAGTAGGCCTGTTGCTCACTACACCCCACTGGCATGCCCATCTCCCCACGGTGCCCCAAGCGGTGCCCTCTACTCACCCTGCCCAGACACGCTGGCATGTTGAGCCATTGTGGGAAGCGTACTTTTCCCCATGGGAGATGCTTTTTTTTCGATAACTGAGGAATGAAACAAAGCAGTAGGATGAGAGAGAAAACAGCCCACACAGCTCATAGCGGCTGAAGAGTGTCATTTCTTTATACAGAACAGTGTGTTGTCATGAGTGGCGTGGAGCTCTTCATCATTGTAAGCATCATCTGTCGTGACACAAAATAATCGGGCATGTTGATTAAACTAAATCATCATTTAGCCTCAACATAAAACAAGGTTTAAGATAAAAGACGGTATACAGTAGAACACCTCCATTTTATATTTAAACGCTCTGTGCACAACCTCAGCAAAACAAATTGAGGGTGCCGGTAATGGCAGATAAATTTGATTATTATTCCTTTCCTTCCCGGATGAGAGAAAGGGAGCGTCAGAGGATTCCTGTTACCGTTGGCTTCTTCCTCTAACAGGAATTCAGTGATGTTCATAGGGGCACTGCATTTAATATCGACTTGCTTTGATAGCATGTTGCTTAAATTGGAAATGACCCTGGGACATAAGGAATAATCAGAAGTGTAGCACAGCCTCGGCCCGCGCCGCTCTGTCATAGGAGGTTAGCGGGGACTTGGGGCCCATTTGCTCTCAGCGATTATAAGCAGGTTTCTCATAGCGAGTGGGTGAGCAAAATTCTCTCATATCTGTCTTTCACTTTCTCTCTTTGCCTTCCTGATTGTGCAGCTGCAGTTTTGTTCCCCCTCGCTCCCATTAATTTACTTTGTGTTTAGCAATTTTGTGGTCCAGGGCCTGAACGGACCGAGATACTAAAGCACGCCCATATTAGATAGCAGACTATATTGAGAAGCGTTTTTGAGTGTGGTGCCGTGAAGAGGTGCATCCTGGGATGTGTTTCTATAAGGTATTTTGCCACCCATGGAGTAACATCCATTTGCGTCTTGCGTCAGAAAGTGGCAGAGAGCCATTATGCTGTGAATGTGTCTTTCTCAGTCCCGCTCGCGTGGAGGACTCGTAAAACCATCGCCTGAGGCAACCCTAACACAATGAGACTGAACAGTCTTTAACACCTGCAAAGCCGCATTACATATTACCCCAAATTGCACACCTCAGGGCAGTTTATTGTTCCAGCTATAGATTCAGACGGATAAGTGCCTCGACAGGCTTAGCTCAGCATTGGCTTTCCACTTCTCATGTCAATCCAGGCTAATGCCTTCGGGCTCTTCCCAGGGTCCTGAGTCTCTGATACAGACTTTTCGACCTGTTTTATCTTCATTAGCTCCTAGCAAACCCACTCTAATATCTGACTGCTGAAGCAGCAGCATGTTGGTTCAAAATGGACTCCTGAGAGTTATTACAGCATAGAGACATGGCATGTATTTTGATGATTGTGATGACTGATGGACTATTGTGTTTACATTATCCGTGTCACTATCTGGCAGAAACGACACCATGTTAGAACTGACTGGTTCTGAGAGTAGTCCTTTATTGTTGCCAAAATAAGTCGTTGTATTAGAATTTGAACATATTTAGATAATAGAACATTAATAGAACATTTTTAAAGGTGACATGCCAGCTCCAGGCAAAAATACTGCACTAAAATACTTTTTTTATTAAATTACACTTGGTATACTGGTCTATTTTCACACATGTTTGTACTTAATATACTAAAAATATAACGTTTATTGCTTCTATTCATGGTGTCTGAGAATAGCACAATTCAGTACACTTATATCTTAAGTTTATCTTGAAAACGACGTACAAAAATGAAGTACAAAAATGACCACTTTAAATACCTTTAAGTGTATTTTAGTGCACCTTTTTTGCCTGGATAAGCATTTTAAAATTTTACCACAACCAATCTTGGCTGAAAAAATATAGCCTAGTGTTTCTACTCACAAATGTATTGTTTTGCTTTACAATTTTTTTATGATGCTGATATTCACTAGCATTATGGAACAGCCATAATATTATTCACTCTAACTGTGCTTAGCTGAAGAAAGTTAGAAATGTACACCTAGTACATTAAGGGTACATAAATTATGGGGTTAAAATCATTAGGGGTGAACTATTCCTTTAAAAATCGTTTGATGTAGGTCTGATTTTAGGCATATCAGAATTATTTACATAAAAACACAAATTTGTTTCTTTCGTTTTTGAAATGGATGACTTAACAAATATGCAGAAAAGCAGCCAACAGTTTTGCATCTAAGGACGATATCTGAAGAAGAGCCAAGAGAAAATGCCAAGAGTACTCTTTTGTCAATTCTAGTGGCTACTTTAAAAATGCAAAAATATATTTTTGAGATATTTTAAATGTAACAGTCTGATTCTTATACTTGTATTTGCTATTCCACAGTATAGATACATTTTTATGTGAAAAAAATTAAGAATAATACACTTTTAAACAGTAGCGTACAGAAGTCAAGCACACAAAACTCAAACAAAACCATCTCAACCTTATTTCTCTCTCATTCTCTTTCACCCTCATAAAAGCGAATATCTTTTGGAAACTTGGGAAGTCCAACCTCTTTCTTCATGTTTCATCCCCTTTCTCTGTTTCTTGCTCAGCTGTGTCATTTCAAGCCTTCATAGACATTTTGTCTATGCAAATGGCTCTTATCAACTTCGTAGTACTCAGCATTTCAATCCGTCCACCCCCAGATAGTTCAGTTCATTTCAGCCTTCCCCCCCTATGTTTTCAGGGTCAGTCAGCCAGAAAACCAATTATTCGTCCTCTCTTTATCACCTGAATGAAAGCGAGAGGGTTTGAGGCCTGCATTCATACCACAGACCCCCACAAGTCTAACATTAGTGTCTTTTCTGTACATAATGCCATTGAATTTCATCTCCTGCAAATGGGTGTTAAACAGGAATCATTGTATATGTTACTGTATTTCATCTTGTTGAGGAGCCAAACTAAATGATCATTTGTCTCCCCCCCAAAATACTGCAGTTTTGAGATGCGTGTGTCTGTGACCCAATTTCTTCAAACACACTGTCACCCTGCTAAAGAAGAGTGAGACACTTTGAGATTAAATGGCAAGACGCAATTCAACAAGAAATTCTGGGCAAACAGCTTAGCAAAAATGGCTGCCCTTGCACCGAGATCATGTGGGAATTGATAGATTTACACACTCCGAGGCAAAATAGTCAATTAATCTCACAAGAGAAATGGAAATTGGATGTTGGTAACACGTTCCAGTGTCTTCAAAATGAAAGGAAATAACCTCCTATGCTTGTTGATCATTTGATAGTACTGTTTCAAATGGGTTTGAGACTGTTGACAGCCTCATTTATGTCAGGCTTCCACGGCAGACGTGCGAGATTAGTTTGTTCTTGTGCCGAAAGTCTCCGTTTGGCTCAAGTCTCGGAGACTGTGAAGACATGACTTCAGGCAACGCTCGCTGAGAGCATGAGAGTCAAACCGAATGCAAGGTGTTCCATTAATCATACGAGGCAAACTCAACGCAAGGGCAGTGCCAGGCTAGTGGATTGCGTCTGTTGGCCCCCTTCGGCCCCGTTGTTGATGAACCCCAAGGGGGAGACAAATCTGTCCTAGCTCAGCACTTAAACTTGTCTTTATGCCCTTGAAAAACCAAAGCCAACTTCATGACTGAAGGAGATTTGTTTGACATATAAAGAAATCCGAAGCAAATTTTTGATGTGCCGGAGGTGACAACTCACCTGCTATTGGTTACAGTGAAACAAACAATCTTGTGTCAGAGGCCTTAACTTATCATTGGCTCGCGCAGATGATTGTTTTGACCTGTCGGGGTGTAAGAAGAAGAAGAAGAAGAGATGGACTCTGAAGCAGCCGTGGAAGTGGGACTGGGGTCTCACTCTCTCTTATTCTCCGAGGACATAAAATGATTGATCTTAGGAGTGTCTGAGTCCTGGCGCAGCAACTGTAAATAACCTGAAACTCATCTTTATTCAGACCTCTCCACCTATGTATTGACCCAAGCGCTCTGCACAAAACCGCACCCGGCATCTCTTTAAGGACATACGACTAAAGCTGTCAATATTTTAATAATGACATTATTATCTAAAATGTGATCTCTCTTCCCAGGGGGCAAGTCAATTACCTTGAATTCACATCAGTTGTGCCGCTTTTATGTCCAGACCCACAACAAGTATTTGCCAAATGCTTTTACTCCAAAATCCAAGTTTTGCATCCTGTAAACTCTCATTACTTTTTCAAATCTACGGTTAAATCAAAGCATTTATTGAAATGAAATGTCAAGCAGCTCAAATAGAAGGGAGACCTCTGCTGTTTGAGAACAGGAACTGCGGCCATTTATCTCACACATATGAGACAGCCGCAGATAAAGTGGTGAGCTACGCAGTTTGGTTGATGAATAACATATAATGTTGTCGCTTTAAATCAACAGTGCGTGTGCGATCTGTCTAGCGTCCTGTCATCCAAAAGATTGAGCGAATCAATGATTTCGCAATATTCAAACCGACTTGAATGGGAATCAGCACCATGAGAAGGTGAACAGCACCCTGCGGCCCGTAACAGTGTAGCGGAGCCGCGCTCGATGGAAAGAATGCAGCGGACTGCTCGTTTACCACTGTGAGTGAATAGGCTCTTATATCTAGTTCGCAGCTGTTTTATGATGTCTTCTGAAACACTTGTCATCTTAGCCCAGCAAAGACCAGGCTCTGGCATGCGGATTTCGTCAATGGAATCGCATTTTCTAGAGGGAGAGAATAGCTAAAAATTGATCCACCAACTTTTATGCCCCGGCAGCAAATTACACATAACGACCACAAATCACAAAGCTATTTCGCCCCATTTATGAGAAGTTAATGCTATTTAGTAATGGGCCGGAATTTCAGCCAAGTGCGCTGGAAAAAGTTGCAATTGTGTGTTTTATTTCTTGGCTATTATTTGAGCCAGTGATCTGCTGTTAAGTGGCCTGACGTCTCGCGGGGTATTGCTCTCAGGTGATGCTATAAATAATGCACAGTCTGAAACATATAGAAGTTGAAGTGCTCCCTCTTTATTTTGAGACAGGGGCTTTTGAATGATTCTCATGCTTCAAACTCGAAGGTCTCCGCTTTAATGTTACAATAATCTGTTGCGAAATTAGTATTCGTTGCGTGCGCTAGCCGGCTCTGAGGGTTTCAGTTCAAATATTAAAGTGTATTTTGAATAATCTTTTGGAAGAATGAATTTAGAGACTTAGAAAAGGGGTGATAGTTGCTACGAGTTTAAAAATAAATAAGCATAAAGACATAATCATCTCAGCCATTTAAACAGTTCCCACCTATTCGCTGGTGACCCAATACAAATACATTTAGGAAAAACCCGAAAGCTTTGCAATATGTTTTTTTGAAGTTACAAGATATTTTTTATTAATGGAACTTTTGGGTCTCTTCACAAATCTAAAAATGAATCCTCTGATGTTGGGAGACCTATAAATATTGGGTGAGGATATCAGGACAGCAGCTGGTGCCAAAACAAGCCCCACAACATCTTCTAAAGCGCTTCTTATCTAACTCTCCACCCCAACTCCAGGGAGTCAATCTTAGGGCATGACATTGTGCAGAGATAAACCTATAATCATTATGTTTTTCTTGCTTATAAATAATTCATTTCCAGAAATCACCGCGTTGGTGCGCTTTGAATGGCGGTGTGTTTGTATAAAGCGGAAAGTTTATGAAAATGTAACTTGGTTACTCATGTTTTTTTATAAAAGGAGACATGTTTTATATCGAGTGAAAGTGAGTTTGAGAGGATTGCCAAATGTATTTATTATTTATCTTAACTCTTGACTGAGCACTGGCAATGTATAGGCTTCATTTGTCAGCATGCTTGACAACTTCCTTACACCAGACCCATTATGCACTTTGTTTACATGGCATCCATTAAGTGACCTATCAATATTTATGTATGTCTGGAGCTAAATAAAAGGACGACAGGGAGTCAAAGGTGAGCTGAAGCCCATCAAGTATAATTCCACACGCTTTTACATACATAATGGACAGCTTTGGTGCCTTATACAGTGTGCATTATGCAAATCACTTCGGTATCTGTTATAGGTTTCTGTTATAGAGCGAAGCCTTGTATTATTGACCTCTATAGTGTTCTGCTGGGATACATTGATATTCTGCCTCTCCCTTTTTGTCTCACGCCTGATCCAATCACTGTGTTAAATGAGGCATTGCTTTCTCTCTATGGATTTGAGCTATGTAGAGACAACAGCTACATATCTCTTTCTCCCATAATCCTTTGGCTTCCCTGGGTGACACCAGAATCAACAATGTCATTGAATGGATAAACAGGTCATTAAAGTCAAGCTACTGTACAAAAATGTATGATTTATAGGTCTGAAATTGGGACAGTTAAGAGAAGTGCCAGAGCATTCAACGTTCTCTTGACTATAAGATACAACTTTCATGTCAGAGTGTGTCTGTTTTGTCTTTTACATCTCCCAGACGTCTCTTGGAGGTAGAACAGTCAGCACATTACCTGAAGGTCATAGATCCACAAAAGAAGAGAATTTAATATGTCAAGTACAAATAGAAATGTGCATATAAAGTTCTTTGTTTTATCTGACTGGCTGCAAATAACTTCTAAAGTGTGGACAGCTCATGACATGATGCTATAAAAAAGAAACCGAGTGCAAATCCACTTTGTGTCTGATAGCAAATGGAGTTTTGTAAATCATTTAGGAAATGTAAATGCACATTGCCTAGTTTTTCTAGTAAGAGACTTTGCAGTGATGCTAGAAGGAGCATTTTGCTTCCCGAAAGAACCTTTCAATAAAAATGTCCTGAAAGAATGATTTGTCCTCACCTTTTTAAAGTCTAGTACATATTCCCACTATAAAGAGCCTTTCATGTCCTTTATTTAACCATTCAGCCCAACAAAGATCCTTTCAGGAACCTTAAGAGTATACTAATGTTGTGAATCGTTCTGTTTTGGACTAAATGATTTTCAGTTGCCGGACAAGGGAGGAGCCATAGTCTCAGATAAGCCCTCTCCATTATCATGAAACTACCTCCGCCCACTCTGTGGATCCATCTCTCTCTCTCTCTCTCTCTCTCTCTCTCTCTCTCTCTCTCTCTCTCGCTCTCCTCCGTGTTAATTCTGTTCTGGACAGCGCCGGGTACTGATGCTGCTGCCCGTGTAGTCGCATCTATCCCGGGGGCCTCCTCCCACTCATCACAGTTCGAGAATCCGCATATACAGGCGTTCATTCAGTGTCGCAGAAAAGTCATGTCTCTCTGCAGCACTGCAACGGAATAAGGGCACAGAGAGGAAAATCTACTTCAGATGTATTTCAGCTGAAATAGCAGCGACGTCCGCGGTTGCGAGTTGGAACCCGTTGCTTTCTGCATCCACGCAAAAGGAAGTTATGTTCATTTTATTCGTTGGTGTGATGCTGTGAGATGCGTCGTGGTTAATACACGGAACCCCGATTTATTCGGCCGGTTGGGGGAAAAAAACGATACAGTATATGAGACAGATTTTAACTTCGTTTTTGTTGATTTCTGGATGTTCTGGAGTGCGTATACCTGGAGATCTTGAGCATCGGGATGTTTTAACGCGTGCTGGAAATCTCCAAACGGGAAGATTTCGTCTTTAGCGCATCCAAGACGCATAAAAGCACCGACAGCGAGCAGTTTAAAAGGAGGACAACCAGCATAACTGGACGGGATTTAAAACTATCGTCATTTTTTCTGTACCTATACGGAGAATAGAGGGAGAGATGAAAGTTTTTCCGGCAGTGTTGTTTCTGATCACATTTTGGAGTCTGGAGTGGGAGCCAGTGCTTCCAGATTCAATTATTCACATCGGTAAGTTCAAACCTCTAATACACCCTAAACGACAGTGATTTCTCTATATATCCCATCATGCATCATGTTCAAGTCAGTTCAGTTGTTTCAACGACCGAAACCCATACTTGCATTCCATACAAATATAGAAAATGGGGTGCTTTTTAGTGCTGGTGAAACAGAAGATCAAATACATGTCCGTCAGACATGAATCGAGTTTTCCGTTATAACTGACTTTATGTGTGCATGAAAATAAAACAGCCCTTTTACTTTGAACGCGATTGTGACCATAATATCAGGTTAGCGCATGAGATGAATATCTCCATCTGTTCCCATCAATGCGTCCATTATGCACACCGTGGCTGAGAACAGGTGGTTTGAGTACAAACGATTCCTCGACGCCGCATAAGCATGCCACTGCGTTGCCACATCGTCTGGTCACACAGAAACTTGTATCAGCAAAGATTAATAGTGTTTGTGATACTCTGTAAATCGATTGAAAGGTATAGCGCGAACGTTCGAGTGGAAGGATGGATGAGGCATATGCGCGTGCATGTTTCAGCGATGGGTACGAGGATTGGCTGTGTCGCGCGAGATCGGATAAGGTCCAAGAGGTCTTAAATCAGTGCTGTAAAAAAGACAGGGTTCCTCCGAAGGGCCACGGTGTGGAGGTGGAGGCCAGTGTGCTGGAGATTTGGCAGGAGTGAATCTGGCGTGAGAGCATGCACGTTTAATTGAATTAAGGCGTGATTGATGATCTAAACAAATAAATATGCGATATGCCGCATGCGTTTGGCGAAGTGGCGAATGTCTAAAAGTCGGTGAGATAAGTCACGCGTCTAACCTGGCATTATTAAAACCTCAAAAAATTATTAAAGTCTTAAAAGACAAATGAAAAGGTAATGGCTGATGTGAGATTAAGAACAGAGTGTGTTGGTCTTGGCTGTGCTGGCACAAATCTGTCGCGCCACTTGATGAAGGCACCAATTTATTTTGATAACATCTGTTTATCATACATTTGGGCTTTCAAATATTCTGGGTATTTAATCAAAACTGTTATATGCTATATTTGCTAAATATAGCCTTTAATATTAAACAATTATTCAAATTAAAACCAGAATATGTATTTATGCACTATCTCCACGCCAAAACGCGCTTCACCGACGCCAGACCTTCTCTGCATCGAGACGCTCAGACAGGTTTGACTGTCATTAATCCCTCCTAATATTTATTGCCATTGAAAAGTGACGTCACACGGGAGCGAAAACTACAAGGTTTTCCGCTCGAGACCACCGATGAAGGCGTTTTATTGCACGCGCTTCTCTTGATTGCAGGCGACTTTAATGATTTCCACACCGAGAGAAGTGTCTCGAGCGCCGTGCTCTGCATCGCAATGCCGCAGCTCCGCTAGGAGTCCATTCAGAAAGTCACAGTGATTTATGCCTGTGGAAAGCCTGGAGTTTGCAGCATTATGTGGGTGCTCGGTTGGCACCCTCCTCGGCACCCTTCAGTACCAACAAACAGTGCGGACAGAATATTCAGTGTAAGCTTTGAAGTTGGTTCCAGTATAGAGATTCATGATTGGGTCATTATTGCTAAACCTCTCGCTAAATTGTGCTCACAAAGCTAGTGCAAACGTTTGCGCAAGGTTCCATTGTTTCCTCCTATGGTTCTCTGCCAAAACTTTTGCTCTGTGTTTGCTCTTTGCTCCTCCAACCAAGCGTTTTGTCTACATTTGAAACTCAGATGATCATTTTCAGCTGTCTATTGGTCTCAGTGCACCACATGAATCTTTAATGAAATACAGTAGCTGTTTCAATTAAATGAAGTCCACTGAGCCACTGTGTGTTAGCAATCGATGTTGAGGATGTACTAGATTTTGTCTGTGACAGTTTAAATCGTGAATCGGCCTTCTTTCACAGAAAGATTTGACATGTTGAGAGCATATCAGCTCTGAGGGGATCTCACAACACTTGGCCTGAAACATTCTTGTAATATTGCATGACAAAAATGTGCCACTGCACACGGAAAGAAGACACAGAGAAAGAAATCAAAGCAGGCGGACGGACGGGAATCAAATCATTATCCATTTTCACTGTGCAGTCATGGTCGGTTACACGTGAAACTCCAAAGCCAAAGGAAATTGCAGAATGTAATCCTGAGCAGTGCTCGGTAGGTGGGCCAGATGGGATATGCCATTGCAGCTTCTATTTTTGGACATAAACTAACTGCTATGGCCTCCATCCTAAGAACATGAAGATAATGAGATGTGATGCCCGGAGACTTTCTTTCATAGAGTTGCTTAATCTCTCTCTGTTCTTCTTTCTAGTCACATAGTAAAGAAGCGCAGGTAGTGAGTAGCTGTGCTTGTAAGGTCTTGTAATTACAAGCGTGCGTTGAGATGTGCTTTTGTTTAGATTGGATTGCTGTATTGTGCCTGCTCAGGTGTTGTAACAGATAATAAAAAGTTGAAACTCGAGAGATGGAAGGCTTTTGCAAAGATGCATAAAAATTAACGTTTGACAGATTAACCGGTGCATTGTGAATTCCTTGAGTATTTTAGTTGGTGAAAGGAGTGATTATGTGGAAAGGCCCGCAAATGGTTGACAAAATAAATGTTGTCCTCTTGGGGTGCCATTTGCAACATTTACTCTGGAATTTGTCCCGATCCTTTACGATTCTCCTCTAAATCACTGCTCTGTGCTTCCATGAGACCTGTGAAATTATATTGCTGCTTCTTCAATATCTCCCTCATAGTCCTGCAGAATTATCTTGTTTTTGAAAGATCTGCATGGGATATGTATGTCATAAAAAATGTAATGAAAACAGTATTCGTGTTCTTCCAGACAGAACCCATGAGAATAACCCTGTCATACTATATTCTATAAGAACCAACAGCGTTCCGTTTTATTATACTGAATGTTTAACGTACATTATATTTTAACACTGCAAGGAAATATGGCTGTCACTCATTTTCCGGGTGCATAATCCTGTACACACAGAGTTCGGTTATTTTCAGAAATGACTAAAACCGAAGTCTGCTTGCTCCCACCAGACCTGCAGTCTCAGGGTAACTCGTGCATCACATTCCCCAGAGTGAGTCTGCTGTTTAAAACCAGCGGCTTAAAAAGGTTAAACGAATCACGGTTAATTTGTCTATGGCAAAACAAATGACTGAACTTCTTTTAAACATGTCATTTTGTTTTTGCATAAAATTGAGAACGAAGATGATATTTGCTTTTGCTTCTGAGACCCAAGAAGTCTCACATGAGTCTCTTGTATAGTGTTTTAGCTGTGCTACAGATGCTAAGATTTTCTAAGACACATCAAAGTCTCTGTTAGAAATTCACATATTTCCATTTGAGCTCGAATATATTTGATCAAAATCTTCCAAGACCATATTATCTGAATTATGCGTTCATTTTGGATTTTAAAGCCTCTTCTGTCTTGTACTGTAAGACCGTAATTGGTAGACTAAGACCTTAATAAAGTCTCCTGAGCTACGGTCGCAGAAACAGAGAACATTCCACATTTTGATTTAATCAGCATATCTAGACGTATTGTGGCCATTCTAGTCCGGTGTCTGTTGAATTACAACAAAGTCAAACCTCAGGAGTGACATAAAGAACTGCAATATGAAATTCTGACAGCATGACAAGACACATGAAATCAAAAATTGAGGTTATCACATTTTTTTTTACTTTTCCTAAACGTTACTGTTGAATTGCTTATAAGTGAATATGAAGTTGTTTTCTTTGCAGCATATGAGGTCTGAAATAATACAGAGCATCATTTCTATTATTTTGACCTGTTTTTCCAGTTTATATTTGGTGCAAATAAATGCAATGAAACAATATTTTGTGTTGAAATTTGGTAAAAATATCATTACTAGTTCACTAAATGAAACAAAAATGATAATTTTACCCAAACATGTACATATAAATATTACATTTTAATCATAAAAACAGATTTTGTAATGTTCTCTTAATTTTAACGAAGACTATAAAAGAGTCACCTCTAAACAGTAGCATTTGTCTTTGGGTTTTGTCTTCTCTTTGAACACGCCACAACGCAGAGTAATTTTCTGTGTGTTTAGTAAACAGGCTCCCAGTGAACTGAAACGCAGCGCTACGTTGAACATGTCAATCAAGCCTTTCTACAGGCATTATGCTTTGTTACAGAGAGGCAATTACAATAGATGCTCTGGAAAAGTGTTTTGATTCTCTAACTGCTACTCTATCATCCTTTATATTCCCATTCAAATGCATCGCTTTTATTGTATTCATGTCAGCCAAACACAAAAGTATGGGTGGTTCCTGACTAACAAACGCTGACACTCCAGGAAAGAAGCTTGATACATTTTAAGGTTCGTATAGAAACTAGAATCATTCAGACATCAATCTCGCTATAAACAAGTAGTCATAGCTTACTGTAATGCTGTGTGTAGCCACCTTTCAAGCTCAGCTCTTAAAGGAGCGAGTCCCCTTTGAGAAGTTATGTCTCTGATCTCTCTCACTCTTACAGAAGGAGCCTTGGGCCTCTTCTTTGACTTCTCTGTCTCCGCATCTTTTTCCTACAGTCTTCTTTCTAACCTGCTTATTTGGTCCTCTTCAATGTTTTACTGCTCTGATGCGCTTGTAAAGCACATGAGAAGTTTGAGGGTGGATTCTTCAGCATGGTTACAGGCACTCTCCTGTAGGAGGCAGTAGAGAGGTTGATCTGTAAAGTGCACTTGTGTCAAATGCTTGTGAAGTGAATCATCTGCAGAAAGCTTTTTGTCTCAGTATTTAGTGTAGAGAACATCGTTTTCTTTTTTTACATGTAATGTACTGTTTACATGCAATGTACTGTTTACATGCTGACGCCTAACTTTCATCTGATCCTAGAGAAAAAAGGGACTATTTTGTTGAGTATAAAGCTGTAAAATGTCACTACAGTATTTCAGATCTCAGATCATTCAGGAATATTTAATGGGTCAATTTGAACTTTTGATTGCAAGTCTCCCCTCGAGTGAAAGTTTTGTCTGTCTACATTTCTACAAAATATTGTGTGTTCTTACACACATACTACATATAGATATTTTTGAGAATTTGATAACAAATGATGAATTGTGCAGCAATTCTTATGCAAATTCCTTATTCAATTACTCTGTTCTAAACATAAGTCATGTAAATCTTAAAAAATCCTATTTAGAAGAAGCCTGTTCTTAATCGTGTGGATATTATTGTTTGGTCTCACTAATTCCTCTGATATTTTTCTGACCCTGAACCGAAACGTCTACATTAGTTATTACTAAAAGCCATTTCCTACTTATGTCACTAGATACTCATGTCTCATTATTTTAGAGGGTTCTACTTTAGAAAACCTAACAAAACACTCACAACAAATGTCAAAAACCTAGTTCCTCCAAGGTAATTGTGTCAGGTAAATAAGAGAGTTGCAATTCAGTTTCGTGGATGGGATTTGGTCTGTAATGTGTTAAATCAGATGTGTTTATCTGGAGGAAACAGGAAATTAAAAACAGGACATATTGTAAAACAAGTAAAATGGCATAAAATGGAGTTGTTTAAAAATGTAGTTGTTTGTGTGCCTCTGTAGTATTAAAAGCTCTGAAACTGCTGTACATTCATGCTGTGAAAATGGAAATCAGTTGGATGTTGCTTCTAGACACTGCTGGTGGATAATAGGGCTTTGTTCCAATAGGCAAGACTGCATCGGCTTCTGTGCTTGGAAGCCAGCCAGCGAAGGGCAGAACGAAACACTGATCTTCGGCTCTTGGAGATTCTGCACTTTTGTTGGTTCATAATGTTGCTCATGGGACAACCTCCATTTCAATTTAATGCACCATGAAAATAGGATAAACCCACACTTTAGTCCAGGAGAGAGGAGAAAACATGTGCCATGTTGTGCTTGTGTTATTCAGTTGTTCATCTTCTTCAAAATAATTTAATAATTTGAAAACTTTTAATAAGTAAGGTGCAACATGATTTCTCTGTGGACGTGTTAGAGGGATGGCCATCTGGCACTGCTAAACGCTGGATTGGATTTAGGGCTGTCACTCAAATGTTGTCACTGCCAACCTATCAGAGTTGCTTTTGCTGAGAACTTGGCTATTTTCAAAGGGGAGCGTTTGAATAATAGACTAGTTTGCCCTTAGCAAAACATATGTTTTTGTATTGTTCCAGTTTACAAAATAAGTGATTGGCTCAAGAACAACCAACTGTGCCAGTGAGCAATGATGGCATAATATGAAAAGCCATATGCAAGCATCCAAAACATTTTTATACATAATTCCCTCCCCCTTTTCTCACAGCTCTTTAAAGGGGTCATTTGACTCGGCTAAAAGGAATATTATTGTATGCTTTTGATATAATACAATGTGTATACATGATTTAAGGTAAAATAACGCTGTATTTTCCACATACCGTGCATGTTTGTATCTCCTCTTTGCTCCGCCTTTCTGAAACGCGAGGTGTGCTATGATTTGCCAGGTCACTAGTGCGTAGTGATTGTTGAATACTGCACAGAAATGTAACGGCCCTTACCATATTCGGAACATCAGGCAGCGCCAGCGACGGTACATGAGATTAACAAATTATCAAATCATAACACATATATGCGTGGGGGTGTGGTTACACGAGGCGTTTCAGGAAGGTCTGGGTTTGCATTAAATTTAGATATAATCTTCTTAATATCATCTTTTGTTCCGACACTAAAATTTTTGCAATTTTATGTGTCTAATACATGCATGGGCAACTTATAACACACCAAAGACACAGAGAAACACATATTTCTGCCATATGACCCCTTTCATTGTGTAAAATTAAAGAAAACGTTTTTACATACTAATGGATGAACATTTGATTATAATTATAGTGTATGACAAGAATGAAACTTTACTTCAGTGAATAAAGCATAATGACACATTTTGCTAACAATGGAGCCATTAATAATATGCTGTGGAAAATTGTACACTATAAACGTGTCTATATGTTACACAGGGGTGAAGGAAAAAAATCCAAGGTGGGGCACCTTATAAACGTATCATATAAAAAACTAGGGCAATCCAACGTTTAATCATGATTCATTTCATCCAGAATAAAATTATGTGTCTACATAATAAATGTCTTTGTATTCTGAAAATTCATTTTGTATGTATAAGTACATACATGCTTAAAGGTATTTAATTATATTAACAAATAATTTTAATTATTATCATTTTATTATATTTATTATTTTGTAAATGTTTCTTAAGTATATCCATGAATGGGAATGTTTTTATAAATACAAAATTATAATGCACAGTACACAGACATGTATTATGTAAACACAAACTTTTATTCTAGATGCGATTAATTGCGATTAATCGTTTGAGAGCTCTAAGAAAAAAACAAAACACACATTTTTACATTTATATCATATCTATTCATAGGTACATGTTTATAATTATGTGTATGGGAAATTATCATTTTGTTTTATTCTGAGAACATTGCCCCCTATTTGCAAATGTTTTTTGTTTGGCTTTATTTGCAGAAAATATACAAATTGGTTCAAATACATGTTTAGACTAAACAATATGAATGTTTTTACACCTATTTTATTATACGTTTAAAAATGTATATTTCATGGAACACGGCTGTTTTTTCACAACTTTGATGTATCTTTGCCTTCTCTCAGTCTTTGATATTGGTTTCGGGTGAGTTTATGTCATTCCTGAGATTTCTTTATATTAAAACTCAACTGACACTGGCCTGGAATTGTCACAATACATAACTGTACTGTATATTATTAGCCAGGCTCAAGTCTAATTTGGTAATGTAAAATGTGTCATGTGTTCATAGTTGATTTGCTGAAAAGGATATTCCTAACACTGGTCCGTCACTTCAAAATAAAAGTGCTTAAAGTAAGCGAATCACTGTAGCGTACAGCTATCTCACACTGTGTTAGCATCACTGTTCTCATCTAGTTCCCAAACTGCTTTCATTACCTCTCACGTCTCAGCCATTTCCAAACGCCCCCCTATCAGTATAGAAGATCTTCTCTTTAACCCTTGATCCCGTCCCAGTTTCACAGCTCCAAACGGCTCCTTTGACCTACTCCATCAGACCCATCTCATCCTCTGGAAGCCTTGAGCGTCATACTAATTTGCAATGTGTAATATCGTGTGACCGCCCAGTCACGCCATCAAGCTTTGATATCCTCTATTTTTACCTCTGGTTCCCTTTATAACGTGAGTGATAACTGAGAGAATGGACCTTGATCTCTATGCATTTAACTTATGTCATTCTTTCAAGACCTTTGCCTTGTTCGTGAACGCAACATCATTGAACATGTTTCTTAGTCAGCATGAGCAGTTGTGTTGTGACTATGCACTGCTAGGTAATTCACACATGCAAAGCATCGCTCGTGAACGACACCATATGGGCGGAATGACCCAAATACACTCAATACTGTATATAAATCAAACATACAGACATACTGGATAGTCACTAAACATTTTTCACCTATGCTCAAAATGTCTCTAAATACACACAAAAAAACGCTCCTACAGAGTTCAGGTCCATAAACTTTTTTCCCCTGCCGTGTTATTGTCTAATAATTGGCTCGCGGCACCAAACCAGTGCTATTATAGTGCTTGAGAGGCAGGTCGACCCGCCTAATAGAAGAGGAAGCGCGAGGAGAGAGAGAGAGCCCAAAAATGGGAGAGCGGGGACACAGTGTTTGTGTCTTCGAGTGAAATTAGCAGTGCTTTGTGTATTGTTTGATCCGCTGGCAATAGCCTGTCATTCTGTCACCAAGCGAGTCCGCCGTGCAATTTGCCACAATGTAGAGCGACCATCTACTCGCCTCTCATTTTTTAAGTTCCCCCATTCTACTGACATTCATGTTGTCTGGCGGGGAAATTGCCTTTCTTGTTATCGGATATCGGCCTTCACACAAAGCTCAGTGTACGTCTCATGTTAAAAAAAAGCAGTGCATTATCATAAGAAGCAGGGAGATTAAACTGGGTTTATTAGACCTGTATGTTATAGTTACAGCGCCTGAATGTGGAAAATGATTCTGGGCACCGAAAATTATAGCAGGAGTCTCCGTCACTGTTACCATAAGGATGATTATGTAAACGCTATTCTTTGAATCTATTCCAAGCTATTCTTTTAATAGCAGCTACAATATAGACCAGAAATGATACAATGTTTTGGCATGAACGATTGTTGAGATGTTGCATGGGGAATTTCCATATGGAGTGAAACAAATCTGAGGCTGTCGCTGTTAGCACTTGTTGCCCTTTCCAAAGCTGTGACATTTTCGTTGGTCAGTTTATCCCTTGTTTCCTCTGGTCAGTTCAAATTGCGCTACTTGTGCTTTTGTGTCCCGCTGGGAGATACTGATGCGGTCTGGACTCCCCAGAGAGAGTTGGATCACAGACGTTAAAATTGCTTTAGAGGAATCTAATACGGGTGCTTCCTCGTCTCAAAATGCACCACCAGGTTCTTCTTTATTGTAAAGTTATCGGTCTCACCCTTTCCTCTGTACCACGTGGAATAGCAAGCTAATAGAAATTCGGATATGACTTAATTTGTATTGATTGCGGTGTTTAGCTACTCTGTTAAACGGATCTGAATATACAGGAAACCCATAGGCTGATGCAAAGCCTGGAAATGGACCTTTTTTCCATCTGAATCATTGAAAGACCCCAACCCTGACATGCTCTCTGACCACTCGTCTTATCACTTATAATTGGATGCTGGAGAAAGCGCAGTGAGAATCCACTTTACACAGCTTTTTGCATCAGAACGTCAAATTCCAGTGCTCGTCCATATTACGCTGTCTGAGTGGATGAAATATTCATATGGAAAAATTACATTTAATATGACAAACTTTCAAGAAGTGTGTGAGATGAATCGCATCTTCTCAATCTGCTAATCTTATGTTATTTATTGGCATTTTAATGTATTTCTGCATTTAAGGGGTAGAGATTCTTTGAGTTGAAGATAACAATATCACATAAAAAAATATCAGATTCTTATGTCATGTCAAAAATATGTACTAATGATTCTTTGGACATGTGGTTCATAGAGTATTTTTGACATCTAGTCTTGTAATGCCCTTTAATGGGGGTTCATGGCATATACCTGTTGATTTTAATGGAGAATTTAAAGGCATTTTTTTTCTGCATTCAAATCTTCATGACTATCTTGCAAAACACAAAAGAAGAAACAGTATTTTAATCAAGATTTGGAACCAAACAACATTGGGGCACCATTGACTCCCATTGTATGGGAACATAACCACTGAGACATTTCTCAAAATATCTAATTTTGTGTTCCGCAGAACAAAGAGTCATACAAAGGTTTTCAACAGCATGAGGGTGAATAAAACATAACAGAATTTTATTTTTATGTGAAATGTGCCTTTAATTCACAGAGCTTCTGTATTTAACTTGCAGCAGCAAATCAAACTAAGAAATAATCAGTTCTTTCAGCATTATGTAGTGCTCTTCTGCTGGACTATTACACACGTTATCACACAAATCAAAATGCAATTAAAATGACTGACTCACATTGATGTTGATACTGTCAAATTTCAGTGATCTCCAGAGGAAATATGTCACAAGAGATGCTTCAGTCGCTTGTTATTTTTCTCGCTGTAACGGGCTGCTGTGCACTTTGATATTGATGCAGAACTTACAGCAGGCTGTTTGATTTTCATATAGTGTTTGTGTGCTTTGGTCTTTGTGTGTAATAAAATGAGATGAAGAAAGAACACAGTGAACGGCACATTCTATTGGGGTGCAATAGTAAACATTGTTGTGCATGTGGTTTGTTTGCAAGCCAGGCTTGACATTAGTTATTATATTTCTTTTTCCATTATCGAGAAAGAAGTGTGCTTGTTGACCAAGTAAATAAAGGATAGTCATTGCAATATTTTTCCAACTACTTTCAAAGGTGAGTGAGTGTCTGTAGAATAGTCATTAACCTTGGTGATTTGTAACAAGTCTTAATTATCAGAGGCTCGCGTGGAATGTTCTCACATAAGAAAGATAATCTTGTTGCAAATAACCTTTGCTTAACGGTGGTATATTAAGAATAAATTATTACAATTTGTCCTGTGGATATAAGGATTTCAGTAAATATTAAAGCCAAAACAATATTCTGCACCATAAACATTGGCAGTTGGAGCATAAACCTTTCTATCCTGTTTCTGATATAGATACGTTGTTTCCTTTACACATGGAGCTTTGTTACAAAATTGAATGAGAATTATTCTTATACAAAAATATGAATAAACTAAACAGTCTGATTAATGGGAATTTACTGTTAACAAAAGTATTATTCATACTTATTATGTATTAATCAATTTAGATTACACAAGAAAAATCAAATTTTAAAAGAACAAAGTGACAACCAGAGTTAATGTAGTTCCCTTTTCAGTTTTATAGTCATTTTATTCATATTTTGAATACATTTACTTAATATTTTAATTTTAATTTTAGCAGATTATTTATCAAAATATTTTAGTTGAATTTTTATTTATTTATTCCATTGATTTTTTATATTTGGGCCAATATTTAATTCGATTTAAATAAACAAAAATGTTTTAAAGTTTTAGTTTTACGAAACGATAACAACCTTGGTGTCAGCTATATATATTTACTTTTCACAGTGTTCACACAATCTGTGTTTGGGATTAACAACTGTATTTTCAAACAGATATTGGTCTCACTATAACAGAAACGAGCAGATAAAGTGTTAGTATGAAGGTCTCTTTCTCTCCTAATGTCTTTAACATAACCGATATTAATAGCAAATATAAAGACTTTGTATTGCACCTATCAATTAAGTTTTATTCAAAGGTTTTAGAGAACTGCTCTCATTCTCTTACAGTAGGTCTTTCCAGTTCAAGTGTTTTTCCTTCTTTACCCAAACACCTAACAGGACTTCCTTCCTACTCTCTGAGTGCACAATAGCTCCATTTTCTGCAATTCTCATACCTTGAGAGAAGTTGACAGCCTTAACATTAATGATTGACAGGCCAGAATAACTCACTGAAGCATGCACCTCATGCCATACGTATATATGATGAAACAGTCGGATAGTTGTCAAGCCTAGTTTTGTTCATACTGCACATACTATATCAGTTATTCTCAATCTCATAATTCAGGTGTAAAATTCTTAATACATAGTTTTAAGAATGACAACTAAAAATGACTAAAATGACTGCTTCAAACAAAAGCCGCAAGTTGCAGGTCTTCCCGTGATCTACACTTTGACTAATCGCTAATATCACTCTTGTTTTACGCTTCTAACTTTTAAGAAAAAAGAAATGGAATAAAGTCAGTGTTTACTCTCCAATTACTGTCTCCTGTGAGTATGAAGAAGTGCTTTATCCTTCCTTCACAGAACAAAGTTAATCAGTACGACAATGGCAGAGTTTGATAAATGGAATAAGCGAGAAAGTAAATACAAGTCGAGCCATTTGTTTTTCTCCCCGAATCAATTTCAGAAATGCCAAACGGGCAGCTTTAGCACAGCCCGGCTCTGAGACACATTTCAAAAAATATGAGAACAATACGTTCTGATGGAGCACAGAGGAAAGGCAAACAGACTGATTTAATTATGACATCGCCTGTGGTATCTGAGGGATGACGGGCACTAATGGTCTGGCCCGGCCTCACACGAAGTGTAATGTGGGACTGCTTTGTTTATCTTTTTCCCTACTGAGGTGACGATCTACAGCAAGCAGAACACGGATTAATGAGATGTCATTTGATGAGATTGCCAAGAGAAACCACCAGAGAGAAACTGCATCTACTGTAGCGTGTTGCGTTTTTCTATCTGCTTTGGTGGAGTTTATGTGGTCTGAATGCTTTGGAAATTTGCTTCGAGATTTTGCTTTTGTGTTGTGACCTTTAGATTGTTGTATTGCACCAATGACCCGTATAATGGACCAAACCATCCATGTTTATGTGTTTGCTCAAAGCAAAGAAGATATACTTTTAATATATCATGTTTTTTGTAGACATTTGTGAATTTAAGTGGAAAGTTTCAGTGAGCAGAAATCTTTAGAATTATAGATGTAGATGTAAGAGATATTCATTTATTATTAAAGGATTGTACAACCCCAAACAAATCTGTCATTGTTTACTCAAACCTTTCAAATCTGTATGACTTTCTTTCTTCCCCAGAACACAGAAGATATTTTGAAGAATGTTGGTAACCGAACAACAGTGGCACCCTTTCACTTCTATTGTATCGACACAAAACCAACGGGTACTGCCATTGCTCGGTTACCAACATTTGTCAAATTACTTCTTTCATGTTCTGAAGAAGGAAGAAAGTCAAACCAGAGGGTTAGTAAATGATGACAGCATTTTCTTTTTTAGGTGAACTTTCCCATTAACTCAAAGTTATTTAAAGACCAAATGATCATTGTTTTTTTATTTTTACAAGAACAACTTGTGTGACATTGAGCCACAAATATTACGCCTTTGTTTAGAGAAATATATTTATAATCAAGAGAATCTTGGCATGGAAACGTGTTTTTTAACATCAACTTTTCACTCCAAACAACAGAAATTGACTGGTAAAAAACCCCAATGCTCTTGTATTTACAACTTCTTGACAGGTAATGAGTGGGTGCATATGAAACTGAAGTAACCTGTCAAAACCTTTGGATGTCGATTAAAAGTGAACGCTGGTTGGAAGTCAGTTTACTACTTAAAGTTTGTGAAAACTGGTCCCTTTGCTGTCAAAAAGTAAAATTCGTGTCTGTTTTTCCCATCAAATGATGATGTTTATCTCGCATTCGCAGAAAAAAAGAATGAATGAGTTGCAGAGAAAAGCATATCATTCTCTGTGACAGATTAGTGACATCAGTTACTGGCTTGAGATGCGGGTCTTTCCATCACAGTTTATTTGTTTACAATCAAATGCAATTTTTTGCTCATCTAAATGACTAGAAGGCATAGCACTGAATGATTGATGGGATTTGAGAACGAAGAATAGACTTTTGGCTTTTTATATAGGGTAGGCAATTCTTGTGAAGAAAATATACTAGAAAACGGCTATTGTTTATAACCATAGACACTTTTAGTATATTTTTGTTGGTTTTATGTTACAAAACCAGCTTGACACAAATCAAAACATATAGCTTTGTCACATGCATACATCACAATAGCGAGTAATGTATCCTTTACAGACTTAAAGGACCAACTTTCTCTTTCACTTTAAATAGGTCACTTTCAACGGCTCACTCCACCTCTTCCTTTCAAAGCACTACGGTCGCTGATACAGAACTAAGATGTTTTCATATTTTCGCTTCTTTGACGAAGGAGAATTAGGCTAAACTCAAAAAAAATGTTTACTGCTTGTTCAATTTACTTAGCTTGCTTAAGTTAAATCAACACAACTCATAGTTATAATTGGGCAGAGGACTTATATTTCCCAGCATGCTTTGTGTATAACTGCATTTTGAGACTTATTTTCTTAATTACGTGTTATTTATGCATTTTGCACTAAAAATAAACACTTTTTAGTGTTTAATGTTCATTTATCTTTAAGGTTTTGAAGAGTTTGTTATATTTTTGTGGTTACCATTGTTCACACAATCGTCGCTTTTGGTTAGGTCGCGAGCGGTTACAATCCTTTATTTACAATTCTGTTGAGTCCTATTAACTCAATATCTTATTATTGACGTTAAATGGAATAATGTCTAATTAATGTTAAAAATGTCAGTATATATCAATGTTGAACATATCATTTTATTTAAGTGTAAGTAATACACAAATTAGTATAATCCAGACTACTAAAAAATTAAGTTCATACAACAAAATTATAATGAATCGTTTCAAACAAATTGTATTTTGTGGGAGACATGTAATTCAATTTCATAGAAAAGTTTTCCTTAATTTAATTAAGTGTGTTCAACAACATTTTTTCAAGTGTATTTACCAAACACGCTCTTTAGAGCAGTTTGTCAGTTTAGGGCTACTATAGAAACAATTTCGTGAATTCATGTAAGGGGACCTGCGATGTACTTAGATAGAAATAGTTCATTCTAAGGTCATAAAATCATAACGCTTCATTATGTAAGGTCTTTATACACCCCTGAAGACAGTTAATAGATCCTCCAAAAAATTACACATTGAACCTTGGGAGAGGAAGAGAATAAGATACAATGTTTTGGACGGACAGTTTAGCAGTTGCTGGATCATTGGATAACGTCTGTAAGATGTTAGCATATGTGCATGTCAAGTTGAGCCGATTCAGTGAGAAACAACGCTCGGACGAAGCCCAGGTTCTGCTCTCTCAGCCTTGTGTACTTTGATTCCCCTTTTGACCTCTTCCACGCTCTCTGTCGGTCACTGGCACCCTACAGAAAGGCTACATCAGGACGGTAGATTTACACCAGCGCCGTGCCAGTCTAGTCCTGCTTCATATGATTAAAGTCTTGGCGTTAGAACAAAAGAGAGCAGATTACTCTATTGATCCAGAGAGCGTTTCGTGACGTTCAGCTTAGTTCAAATACATAGCAATATATTTGGTATGTGTTATGGATTTGCATTATGAGAGTAATTTAAAAATGATATGTAGTACTTAATATTTAATCTCACAACTGCCTACACATGCATGTGCGAACATTGCTCATTTCCACCCTCCCACATGTGTTATTCCCACTCTCTCTTTTTCCATCTTCCTTTTAGAGATTGTTATTTGTGTCTCGAATACTCAGTGGATGCAATTTTTATTCTGTTCTGGTCAGAGAAATGCAAGGATGTTGTTGCGGCATGAGCAATGCTGATGTGAATGAAGCATTTATGTGGCGCTGCATTGAATGAGCGCAGTCACATCACCAGCCACGGGGAAATGTTTTTTTTTTTTTAGTTTCTCACTCACCAGAAAGGAGGACAGTGTTGAGATCCTCCGCTTTTGTGATGCAAATGCAGTTTTGTTTGAAAAATATTCCACTTATGCCGTCCTTCAGCATGACTCCCCAGCCGGCGGAAGATCTTTTATGAAGGAATTGCTTTGGAGCATGACCTTGATGTTATTGAAAATCACAACTCTTTAAATGCCATCATGTTTCTAAAATGAAGGATTCAGACGCGTTCATAGATGAAAGAGAATGGTTCTCATAATACATATTTTTGTAGTTTCTTTATTTTTGGGATCTGTGTTTCAGAAGAAATATTATAATTGTATTCATGTGTAATAACAGTTTTTATAGTGGTGCTCAGAACCGTAGTTAAGGACGTTGACGCTTCTATATTCCCGCATTCAGTTCTTTATTTACTGCGTGTGTAAAATTATCTGCAATTATCTGCAGCGGTGCTGTAAATCTAATATCATGAACGCTTGACTTTACAGCAGTCCCTTATTGGTTTGTCACGGTGGAATTTTAAATTGTGGGCCGTACTCTTTAATTGCTCTCGTGTTTCAGAGAACTGGCTTATTTTTCGCTCCTGGGATTCTCTTGAAGAGAAGATGAAGGTCAAGATATCATATGTTCGACATGTTTTCAGATTGAATTAATATTCATGTAGAAGCCAAGCGCATGAAATGCTAAACGTAATCAGTACATCTCATATTACTGAGATCTTTGTACACGTGTTATGAGTATGCGCGTTTCTCGGGGTAGCGCTGATTAAAAATCACATGGCGGGTGAAATGAATGTGCCACGTGTTGAGCATAACCTGCTAGGAGAAGAGCAGAGGGAGTCCCTTTTAAGAGCTTCCTCAGATGAAGGCCTGGGGGGCTTGCCGGTGTAAGTGACAGGTGTGAAATCGTTGTGCCATGGCTGGGAACGCTACCCACACTTTTAGACACGTCCGACTGTCTTCCGCCTTCATTTGCATACCATAGAGAACATATAAAGGAGATTCAGTGCCTGCCACAACATCATAAAAGGCAATTTCAAAATAACAGAAGCACAGTGGTTATTCTTGACTTCCTCCCAAGACGGCATTGCATATTGAGCAGTATGTGTTAGAAGGAATACACATAATGTTTATGTAAATGTTTTATAGGCTGAGATAGGAGGAATGTGATTGCGTGGAGTGGTTTACTTCATAGTCGATATATGTTATATAATCCATGCCTAGCAGCAAAGTGCCATGTGTGCCTTATTGAAAGAAAATGTGAGCAAATTGTAATATAAAGCCATAGAAATGTTTGGCTTTTAATAATTTGCCATGAAAAACATGTTCTTCATCGTTGTCTTTGGCTTATTTTGAAGTAAAACACGCATTGTACATCCACATCCAAGATACATTTTGCTTTGCTTAGGTGCTTTTAAGGATCATAGTATGCAATTTAGTGGCATCTAGTGGTGAGGTTGCGAATTGTAACCAATGGCTCATTCCACCCCTCCCCATGCCTTTCAAAGCACCATGGTGGCTGAAAAAGACACAATTAAGATGACGTCATGTTTTTGCTTCTCTTCTGAAGTAGATACCATATATACGAAATGCGCTCTGTAGAACAGTTTTCCGTTTAGGGCTACAGTAGAAACAACAAAGAGAATTCCATGCAAGGGGACCTGCGGTGTATGCAATAAAAAAGATAATGCTTCATTTCGTAAAGTCTTTATACTGTACACCTCTGAAGACATAGTTATGCATATTGCATTTCTGTCATTAGACCCTCCAGAAAAATACACACTGGAACTTTAAAATGATGCAAACTACGCCAAAGAAACACGTTTGAAATCAAAATGTAACACCGCTCTCATATATTTCTATATATATATGCATGGTAGAGATGTAGAATTTTTACATCTGTCTTATTTTGCTGTTAGGCTATATGAATTTAACTGTGGTTAGCATAAACCGGAGGGGAAGAAGCCACCTGAGTCGCACTTGAGTTCAACCATGAAGAAAACATGTTCCCACCCTCAAGATAGAATTCCTCAGATGGAAATGCATGTTCCAGAACTACTTTTGATGTCCCTGCTGAATCTCATTGGTCTTTGCATCTCTCCTCTGGAAAAGGATATTCATGTCCCACTTAAAACATGCCGCTTATTTAATTAATTGTAAGGTAAATCATGACTTTTAACATGTCAGGTTGCCCCTAACTCGATAACACATACTGCAGTCACATCAACCTTTTGCTTCAAAAATAATTATCAATAAAGCATCAAAATACGTTGCTATATAGCACCAAAAGTGGTTCACCTATGATTACAAGCCAAGAACCACTTTTAGTGCTCTATAGCACTGTTTTTTTTTAGTGAAGTTATTTATTTTATATCTGTTTAATTTTTATATCATAAATTGAATCAATGTTATTATTATATTTATTTATTTTGAGGTGGTACCACTACAGTAGGTGGTCCCAAGCTCCTCTGAACAAACGCCCCTGTCATGTTACAAAATCTACTGTGGTCCTCAGGCTAAAATCTTGATTTATCCCTCATCTGTGTGACCAATTCTCACATATCTTCTTCAAAGCCAAACGAGTTTTGGGACGATTTTTCCCAGCAATCGTATGATCTCCTTCATCCAAGTGTGCGGGAGCTGTTGAAGGTTAATGAGGAGCGTTGGGCCGAAGAGTCTTCCAGCAACGGCATCCAGCGGTATCCCAGCAGCAGATGCTCTGTTCTCTGGCTTGGCGACACGGAGAGAAGGCTCCAGGCATGGAAATCTCACTGTCCTACATAATGCATGACGTGAGATTTTTCGAGTAAACGGGTAGTGAATTTTTCATCACAGACCGGCATCTGTCTTCCTGGAGGAACAAACGACGGTCAAGTGGCTAAAGAGGTTTAAGGATTAGCTCCATGCATTGTGGGTCATGGAGCTCCAGAGGATCTTGCATAATTGAAACGGGTTTGATCTTGCGACGAAACCATTTCGTATTGACAAGCGGCCAGATCGGGAAAAGATTAGGCTGCGATATCTTGAGAGATCACAAGATTTCTGAAATGGATGATTTTTATGAAATATCTCTGGGTGTCTGTGTTAAATTCTCAGGGGGTGAACATTTCTGAAGCCTTTTAACATGATTTAAATAAAGTAAGTTGTCAGACACAGAGCAAACGCAGTAGTAAAGCACACAAGCAGAAAGATTAAATCCCACCTCATATCTGCTCTACCCAGAAATACCAATCCCTCAGATCACTTGTGATAGTGGATTACTCCTCTTCTTTAAGGATGAAAGAAAACACCAGATGAAAACAGATATTAGAGAGAATGCTTTTGAGATGACCTTTTCTTAATGTAGTGTACATAAAATCCTCAATGATAGTGATTGTGGTGTGGACACATTATATACCTTACAAGCTTGGCTCATAAATATTAATTAATGGATGTAACATTTACCCAGTGTGGCTAATTGATAAAAAATAAGCATATTTCAAATATATTTTATTAAGTATACTTGAATGAAGTTCAAGTATATTTTAAGTATACTTTATTAAGGTGAGTATTCTTATAACATTGTACTAGTAGTATAGTTGAAAGTGTGCTATTTCTAAACTATTTGGGACTAGATTAGTACACTTTAGAGTATACTTTAAGCCTGCCTGCAAATACCCCCACTTGCGGACTTGCAGTGTTACATAGTGTAACGTAGTGTTACATATTTTATTGTTGAAAACGCTTTTATCTCATAATTAGAAACACCACATTAATTAACGTCACATGTTTGCACTTCCTAAGTGTTCCCATCGGGTTAGAAATACTACATGCTGACTTGGGATCTTTACGCCCACTAGAACACTAATGTCAAAAACAGGAAATACGTCATGAAAGTAGTCAAGTGGTCAATTACAAAGACTGCAAGTGGGGGTATGTTAAATTTAAAAGATGTAAATACGTTTTTTGTACTCCAACTATACTACAATTTAACGTTTACTGATAGTTTACCGGGCCAATACTCTATTCTGTACTAGTTCAGTATTTTTGTACGTCATGTATAGTTTAAAAAAATAGGCTACTCAGTCAAACACAAATGTATTAAGAATTCTTTTGATCAAGAGGATAGGGAAAATATACTTCATTTTGTGTCAGTTTGAGTAGTGTAATTTTAAATATCTAAACTTCAAGAAGCTTTCCTGTATCTCAGTGGTAAGGGATTGCACACACTTAGAAACAAAATGTTTAGGATGATGCAATGTAAGTCGCTTTGGATAAAAGCGTCTGACAAATGCATAAATGTAAATAAAGAACGTTATTGAGGAGTAGGCCTACATTAAAAAGTGGACTGAAAGTAAACTTTCTTTTTAGTTTAAAGGAAATGTCCTAGGTGTATCTTAAAATCAAGTTATCTTTGGCAGAGGATAGTACAAAACTGTCGACAGATTGGATGTTTGTACAGTCCACTGGTGACAACTATAGCTAGCACCATAAAATGGTTATGAAATTAAATATGTCTCCCCCAGGAGTGTTTGAACCAATGCATCTGTTTTAAAGTAACAGAAGAAAGACCACATTGTCCTGATTTATTGTCTGATATTTGGTTATTTTAAAATGATTTTATAGCACTGATACTTTTATCCAAAGTCATTTTGTCAATTTTCAAAAGTTTATTCTGCTCGATTTAAATCGTTCTGCTCTTCAGATACAGCATGACTCATCGACTCCATATCAGCCCAACACTACTGTATTAGTGTAGTACAGTTTGGTACCTGCCTACTCCAGTTACACTTCACTTCAACTGTTTTACTGTTAATTTCCAAAGCACTTTGAATAAAAATATGATTGAACCGTATGTGAAACCTAAAACTCCCTTACTTGAATTTGTCATTGCCATTTTAAGCATCCTTATCTGTAATTCCCAAAAGATTTCTTTGCATGGCTGAGCTTCATTTAAATCCTCTTCATGTTATGAATTGTTGATTTTATATACCCTATTTCAATTATAAATAGTTCTGTCCGCTCCCTCTTGATATTCCATATCAGTGATTAAATCCATTCTTTACGTGTCATCAATCCAGTCAATATTTTGTTGACCCCCTAAAAAAAATCACATTTTGGGAAGTAGTATTATATTTTTAGATAAAGGTGCTGTTCAAAAATATTCCTATACAGTAAACTTGGCCAGCGGCAACTACCTTTCAGAAAAAAAGACAGATTTTTCACCTAATTAATATTCATGAGCCAAACAGATAAGATTTATAATCTGCCCCTCATCTGCACTTTAGATGATTCCTAAACACTCCTTCATACCGCCAAATCTCTTCCCATTTAAATTTAGATTATATCAAATGTGATTACTTTTGAAGGACAAAGAAATAACATGAAAGAAACCTGTGATTCCTGCATGGGTGTAAGAGGGAAATGTTACGTCTGTATCTGTCTGACCTTCACACTCTCAGTGGGAGACAATGCTGCAGATGAGAAGATTCCACATTTTTAGAACAAGAAGGTGTGAGAGAGAAAAATAAAGTGAGCGCACGATGAAGAGGTGGACAGGAGGGTCTACTTTATGGGAATGAAAGTTGAGTGTCGGGTGGTTAACTGTTGAGGGTTATTTAATATGGTAGAAATGTTTATCACAAATAAAAAGTACCTGAACACTTCATGAGAATGTCATGTTGTGATCCATTTTGTCAAAATATCAGAAATTAAAGACCTTTTAAAGTTGCTGTGTGCAATTTTTTGGAGCATCTACTGACAGAAATGCAATATAATATACGTTATGTTATTATACTGTATATATAATATAATATGAAGCGTTATGTTTTTATTTCCTTAGAATGTTATATTTCTATATATCTGCACCGCTTGTCCACCAGTGAACCCCTCGCGTAATAAGTTATCTCCTTCAAAATAAAAGTGAAAACTTGATGCCATCTTAGCCCTGTTTCAGCAGCCATAGTGCTTTGAAATGGAGGGGTGGAGTGGGCCATTGGTTGCAATTCACAACCTCACCACTAGAGATGCCCCTAAATTTGGACCTTTTAATGTTTACAAAATAACTAAAGCTATTCATAATTAAATCTACCACAATTTTTTTTCTTGCTTAATACTATATAACAAATCCAGTGCTAAATGTTTTTTGATTTTCCGTTTATAGATAGCAGCATATGTGCTTTTATGGATAGCTGGTGAAGGAGAGCTGATAAACTCCCTGTCTCAAGGACACCCAGGCAAAGGGGACGTTAAGTAATAGCATGTAGGTGGAAAAGCGGTCTCGTCTTGCTTTAACATGTTATTATGCTGTCTATTTCACTCCCAAGTAGAAGTCAAGGAGTTTGATCTGTGGCAGTAACTCATATACAGCTGGTGTGGCTGATACGGGGAGTACATCCCTGTAAGTAATGACAACATAAAGAAAATTTAGCACACTGCCACTCAGCTCTGGAGTAGAGCTCTGATATACACACAACACCCTGGTGCCCGTCCAAACACAAGAGGTCATAATTCTACCAACATGCTTGTGAATCATAGTGAAAATAGATGCCATTGGAAAGGGAGGGTGCAATTTGAAGAAAAAACTGTGGACTTGGCCTTGAGAGAGAAAAGTGTGGTGTTGGGTTTTAATGTTGATTTTGTTGACATCGCCATATGCCGTTTTGCATTACTACCAGGAGCACTTTCAAAATGTGCTGAAAGTCAATGATTTTAGTCTCGTTTCCCATCAACAGTGGATATTTGCTCTGAAAAGCACTCTCAAGATGCAAGGTTTTAAATATGTGTTCCTTTTTACATGCACTTATCGAAAATGCACTTATCATGTTTATTTATTGTATGAAATTTAGCGGCATCTAGCGGTGAGGTTAGGAATTGCAACCAACGGCTCACTCCACCCCTCCCTTTCAAAGCACTACGGAGGCTGACACAGCTCTGAGATGTCGTCACATTTTTGCTTCTTTGCCGAAAGAGATAACATATTTAGAAAACACGCTCTGTAGAGCAGTTTGTCCATTAAGGGCCACTGTAGAAACAACATGGCGAATTCCATGCAAGGGGACACACGGTGTATGTAGATAGAAATAGCTCATCCTCAGGTAATAAAACTTAACGCATCATTATGTAAGGTCTTTATACACCTCTGAAGACATATTTATGTATATTATATTGCATTTTTGTCAGCAGATCCTCCAAAATATGACACCTTGCACCCTTTAAAGAATTACAGTCAGTTTATAACGTGCGTCAAAGCTTTTTTTGCGTAACATTTTAAATCTTTGAAAGTGTTATGAATTATAAAGTTATTTTCAACATTGAGCATAATCTTCTACATAATTAAATAATTTGTTCACCAATCAAGCGTATGAACAGTGACAGTTGTGGTTCGGGTGAGAGTTGTGGTTCAGTTTTCATGCATGGAAGAGTCTATAAGACTTTAATCATTATATCTGTTTCTACCTAATTTCATTTGTATCGTTTTCGGTAACATCATGCCATTACTGTACCAAGTACATGCTCATTCACACAAATAAAAAAAAACATTGATGTATTTAGTCGCTATTAAGTAATTTGTTGTCCTCTACCTTATTATATTGTCTTTATTAATGATTATTTAATTATTTATTAAATCCTAATATATCCTAATATTAAATCCACAGCGTAAAGAAATTTGCAATCCAAAGACACAATTTTGCACTCTAATATTTCTGTGAATTCTATTCCCCAAACTGAAATTCTCACAATATCATATCAGTCTAGTAGCCGTTGGGTAAACAAGTGAACACAATAAATCCGCAGTAGCGTACAATCGTGTAAGGGTCAACTGCACATTGTTAGGCTTTAAATGAAAGGTTGAACTGTGTTCTCTGGAGTATTTTGTGTTGTTTTTAACCGCATTGCTGTAGGCTTCACAAGGTTGTCCCGAGAGCCTCATATTTACTGTTCATTGAAACACATTAATGCATTTTTGGCTCGTGACGTCTGTTCGGACCTTGATTAAGACCTCGTGTTGAGCATAGAAAGAGACATACTGTACAGTGGATTGATTTAGCTCATACAAGCACGCTGTGCAAGATGTTAATAATTGAGAAGGCATCTGTTCCAATTAATATGCCCCTTCATATCAAATCCCTATTTAAATATCAAAAACTGGGTCACACAGTCTCCATAGCATGACGGGATAAATGAATTGGCATTTTTAGATTGTTTGTACAAGTGAATCAAGTGAGCATTGCAGACTTCCTTATTTCTCCACAGACTTAAGAGCTCACCGGGGAACTCAGCAAAAATGAGTTTAAAGGTATCAGAATTTGGCACATTCGCCTGCACGCTGGTGTACTTTGAATACGATGAGGTAAATTATTTACACCGTCTTTGAGATACAGGAACCTCATTAACCTCATATTAAGTTGATAGATGCCATAACAGATCCTCAGAGCTGTTCGGAATGCTGGAATGATTGCAAAATTCCTCGGTGGGTGAAATGTAGAGTGCGTTTCTTGGGCAGAATATTAAGTTGGAGGTTGAGAGACACCCGAGAGTTTCGGCTTCCAAAATCCTCCACCTCTAATTGCCTTCCAACCACAACAACCCGTCCTCTCCTCCAGGACCAAATCCAAGCATAATTCCCTCCAGCAACAACGGATGCCACAACCCCACACGCTGCCTGACGAATTACGGATGACAATTGCCATCCTTATGTATAACATAACCCACGTTTGCATTTTAAACTCAATGTTTAACGTTTATGGTGGTCGTATGCGCAGAGATATGAATCAGTGATGACGCTCCAGTCTCAAATGCTGCATAGAGCAGCATAGTTGTTTCAGTTTTTTTTATTGTGCTGCATTTGATTTGGAGCTGGATATGATTAAAGAGATAGATTGGAGACCTGAAAGACAGAGAGAGAGAGACCAAGGGCCGTATGACTCCATCTGTTTCATAAAACATCTTAAAGGGGCCCCGCACCGCATGTGTTAAGCTCACCACGATAACGGTGTCGGATAAAAAGCGAGAGCTGACACCATTTGGAGGTGAGATGCTCGACAGTATTCTATCAGGGTTGTCAATAGCAAAGAGAAGATTTTATTCTGAGGTTTGGCAATTCACTGCCACCTCAGCTGAGCACAAACCTACTGTGGTGGCTCGTGCTTTCAGATGAACACAAAACTCTCAGACTTCCTTTTATCCTGCCTCGTCGCTCCAAGCACATGACATATCGCAGATGGATTGCATCACAGACATGCTCGGTGTGCTGCGCTGCAGAATACGTAAACCAGTTCAGTGAAGGTAAGACATCACCTAAAGTGACAATATCACACGCTGAACAGGTATAAAATACTACATAAGGCAATAGTGTAGTTAACTATGCTCTATTCAAGACACTTTTGACATTCTATTTGAAGAGCAGCTTTATTTGAATCATTTATTGTCACGTCCATACAACACATCTAGTTGAAGTGCAAGCAGAGATAGAAGAATAATAGAGAGAAAGACAAAACTGAAAAAAGTAGTAAGGATAAGGAACTAATGTGATCATTAAGATAGTTTCATAGTTTCATTTCATGTGATCTGAGTTTATTTATGAAAATACAACGCTTTTAAATAAAATAAATACAGTTGTGTCAAATAGAAAGTTTTCTTTTAAGAATAAAATTGTTATTCAAATAAATGTAATACATTTGTTTAAAAAGTGTCAAAGTATTATTTTTAATTCTTTTTGACTTTAAGGATAGTTTATATTAAATTGCTCTGGCCAACTATACAAACCTCCTGCGTAACTAAATTGGCATGAGGTAAAATTATTGCCTACGTGACTTGATTTACTTTACTTTTGTGCAGAATTTTATATTATGTCATTAGGTGACTGAAATTAGGGATGCACCGATACCATTTTAGAGTATGAGTACCGATATTTTTTTTCTGGTACTTGCTGATACCGATACCTATAATCGTTTGTATAATGTTCAATTATGTTAATAAACCAGTCTCTTACTGGTAAAAAAAATGTCCTTTTGTTTTTAGGTCTACTTAAATTTAATTACTATTTTCAAAATTAAGTTAAATTTGTTTATGATAAGTGCAACAATTTAACTAGCACATTTACTTCAATTTGCTAAAGTAAACAATATACTCTGTGGTCGAATTACAAAAAAATCAATGGGGGGTGGTAAAATGCGAGTGTATTATAACTTTTTCAAGTCAACCGGACATTTATTTTAACGGGACGACACAAAGAGTGTTTGTTTAAGTTAACCGGACCTTTATTTTGACGGATAGCCGCACATGTTGTTTGTTTATCTGTTCGTGTCAACTTGCATCGAAACTCTGGCTCTAAATGCTTCTCAAGCACAATGCGTTCAGGTTCAGAACACGCAACCGCACCACTCTTCACACAAAGTCACGTAAAACAAGCAGAATACTTATTTAAACAGAATCTGAATATTTCATTAGCTGTTACGTTAGCTGTTAGTGGTTTAGCGCTAATAATATCAATACTGGTATCGGTGCATCCAAAATTGAAATATTCAATTAAATTTGATTTCTATGGCACTTTTTGCTGCTTTACACACCTATAGGAATAGGTAGTTTTCAAAAGAAAATATACAGAAAAACACACATAGAATAGGTGGTATTATTGCAATTTTCGCCTTCAAATTTACTGCGATGAAACTTAAGTTGTCAGCTTATAAACGCCGTGTATTTCATGTTTCATGTGATGTACTTACTGTATACTAGTTGTCTGTAAGATTTTAATTACTTTCTAGTTATAAAAACGCTGAGCCTGACAAATACATTCAATTGCACGTTTGATCAAAAAACTTGCACTTTAATTAATACTTTATGAAAAGAAGTTGTGGCAAAAACATGCTGAGACTATGAGATGTTATTCATCTAATTAAATTATTGGACGAAGTCATTCTTTTTTTCTTTAAACTACACATCAATTTCCACATTTGCTGGCAGCCAAGATTTACCTCCCATATACATCTGACGCCCCCAACAGTATTAAAAGTTAAATAAAAGATACTCAGTTTGATGCTTGTCTTTTTTCCTAGAAATGCATCCAACACAACCCCATCTGCAAGCGGCCTGACATTTGTGAAGACGAAAATAGAGAGAGATAAATGTAAAACATGGTGCTGCAACTCAAAGTGTGTTCATTATTGAACACTTCTGGCATTCAGCTTTCAGGCATTGCGTGGAAAGATGAACTCTGGCTTGATGGCTCATGTCAGGATAACAGCCTCAGATGCCTCGGGCGATGTCAGAGCTTTTGGTCCTTTGCGTCCGTTCAGACACCTGAAGCTCCAGTTGCACGCTGGAGGTTTTGTGTCTGTTTAGTCATCTCTTGTGTGTCCTTTTATATACCTGATCTTGTTTACTCTTTAAAAGAGAGAGAGATGGCAAACATTTAAAATGGACATTACATAAACAACTTTAGTATTTCAAAGGTTACGCTGTTCATTAAAGTTTGTTTGGTGTTGTTTTTTTACTGTGCTATCCTTTAGACTAATTAACTCACTTCCAATTAGCTGGGTGTATTTCAAGTCAAAACAACAAACAAACAATTGATACAGATGGCAGTTCTTATCCCGTGAAAGCCCTGGCAAACCAGAGGGCTTCTCAGATAAGTCTGGATTCAGGTTTTCTGACAGCTTGCCGAGGGAAACAGAACAATAGTACAACACCCTGTATGGATATACCAGCGAATAAGGATGAGAGCATTTTTATCCCCCCTCTTACAAAAGCCACCCCTCCATCCCACCCCCCAAACCCAAATAACGTCTTTGTTATTGAAGCCCTCCACGGTATTTTAATCATTCAAGGATTACATATTCTTCTTCAAAGGGAAACCAGCATGCATAAGTTTGCACAAATTTTCCTCGGAAGGCATCCAGTGCATCCGCGGTAGATTTTTTCAGCATCATGTTGACACACTCCACCCAATCATATTGTTAGCAGCAGGAGGGAAAACCTGTCACTGGATTGAACAATGAACAATAAGCTTTGAGACATGTAACAGCACCTGTGCATCACTTCATGCTGAATGTGGAGTATTTCTTGGTTGGGTTATGAAAATGTGTGGGCCTTAAACTGAACTGAAAGATTAATTATGGTGCTTTCGGAACTCTTGAGGAAAAGTAAATCCCCACATAATGAAAACTATTTCATTTGTAAGTTCTATATATAATAATAAATGTGTATAAAGAACTTACATAATGAAGTGTTGGGTTTTTATAGAATGAGCTATTTCTATCTAGATACACCTCGGGTCCCCTTGCATGGAATTCACCATGTTGTTTCTACTGTAGACAAACTGCTCCAAAGAGAGCATTTCATAAATACTTTATCTCCTTCAGCAAAGAAGCAAAAACATGACGACATCTTAGTCCAGTGAGAGCCGCCGTAGTGCTTCGAAAGGGTGGGGGTAGATGGGGAACGAGCCTTTGGTTACAATCTCACCGCTAGATGCCAGATCATTTCATACACTGGACCTTTACGAGACACAACTGTTATAAACTCTTTCTCTGATCTAAACTCGTCTTTTGAGTGCGATCCATTGTCCTAAAGATCAGAAAACACAAAACAAACCAAATTTATCTCAACCGATGATAATATCAATATTGTGAATTTATTTGACCACGACAACCGCAATGTGAAAATCTCAGCCCTATATTAGAAGTTGCCAAACTTTCAGATATTTCAAAGTTCATATCAGGCTCCGAGTTACACTTTCAGCACAGCTCCGCAATGAACTATGACCTGTGCAAGGTTGCAGTGACGGTGGCTTATCTTTTTTCTTTTAAGCCGACATTGTCATCCCTCGTCACAAAGATGTTGTTGTTCCTTGTTTACACAAAAACAGTCCGACACAGATACACAGTGTACTTATGTAAATGCTTGACTGTTGTTATGCTAAGCGCTCTATTCCTTTCATCCTTTTTCCAGTTCTCGGATGGCTGTAAAAACAACCTCACCTGAATGTCTCCGTTGTTAAAAAAATACTATATCTATTCAATACGACTTGAATTTTAAATCCATGTTTGGTAAGAACTGTTGCTGCAGTGTGCCGGGCTTCCACTGCAATAAAATGAACCTCTCTAGGAAATAAGAAAAGTATGTCAATTGATCTTAAAACAGATAGAAAAGGACCATTATAACGTGTGCTGACCAATGCATAAAGCATTAGGCTGAATAAAAATACTGTCTGGATTTGGTCCTTTAAATAAATGTTAGATGTCCATTCTTACTATACGACTCTTGCTAATAAGGCCTGTGAACGGCTATGTACAGTATTTTGGAGCATAAGTATTTGTCTGAAGATCCTTATTTAAACAAATTACAAGCCTTGTATTAAATGCCTTTGTGCATTACATGCATTGTCACCGATGGAAAACGATAGCAAGAATTTGCTAAATTTGCCATCATTGACTATAGTTTAATTGTGATTTGGCTAAATTCTCAGTTCTCATGTCTGAGTTTGTCATTCCTCCTGAGCCTCCCATCACCCCCTACACACCCCCAACCCCCCATTCTTATCCATGTGATCATTTAGCTGGGATATATAGATCCTGAAATAGCTTATTTATGAAAAGTCTTGGGATAAACAAGTGATTATCTCCACAGATTACAATTTCACATGCAATTGAAATCACTAATACATGATGATTCCTTGCGAAATATGCAATCTGAACCTAGAGTAAATTGTTTATTTGTTGCGATAAAGTTTTGTTAATAAAAGCAGCGATCTCATTCTGAAACCTCATACAGAGAACCAAATTCAGTTGCATAAACCTGAAATTATTCTCACTTTACATATTATGTAAAGCGTTTAATCTAGCTATTGTTAAAGATGCTACAAGTTGTTTTATGTGCACAAGCCATTACTAGAGCAGAGCTGTAAGATCATCATTTGAAAATATCTCACGACCATCTTTCAGGGAATGGTACTCATTTGCTAAACATGCAACAATTGATTCCACTTGCTTGTCCACAATAAATATGACATGGAACATGCAGCTGGATTTGCTCAGAACCTCTGCTGTTAGACTGTGGGTGGGGTAGTCTGTGGTGCACGCATTCTGTTGACTTGGATTACTTGCTTTTCCATCTCCTCCACTCTCATGTCCTCCAGCCCACCCACTACTGCTGCAGTGATGAATTAAACAATAGACGGCGGTTTGTCGCGTTTATGCTGACTCTGTGTTTTAAGTGAAGCAGCAGACGAACGCTCCCACGTTTAAACGTAGTGCATATACTCACTCACTGGTCAGCGGCAGAAGGTCAAATGGCTTCACTCTATTAAGAAGCGCCCGTGCCATACCATTAATGGACCCTTTGGAACTAGATAAGGCCAGTGCCCTGAGCTGTGCTATGCGACTGGGGAATGCGAAGCCCCTTGGGTAGCAGATCCTGTTGGTGGACCTTTAAAGTCTGATCTCATTCTGTGGTTCATTTCTGATCATGGCTGATGTGCTCAGTGATGATGGATTATGGGCCTGGGCACATTGTATTAGATCTTGCATATCTTCAGGCAGGAGCTGACCAACCTGCTTTTAAATGAATCCATCCTCTCTTTTCCTGACGTTGGGAAGGGAACGGGCCGAGACTGTGTCTTCTCATGCAGAATTGTTCACTGAATTACATCAGTGTCAAGCAGGCGAACACTTCCAGATAATTTACCTTTCAGACTAGACGGATCTGCATTATAAATAAGGGAATATTGCCAGTCTTTAATGTTGGCTTGTTGAAAACAGCCTTAAGAAACGTTAAATATCCCTAACTGAACACAGACTCTTACTTAAAGTGTCAAGAACTTTTGTTTATCGTCGGGCTAAGTTGTGTGAAAGTCTGGCTGGCTATTGGAAAATGTCACAACAAGCTAAATGCACTTTCTTAGCGAAAGCTTGTACTTAGCGAATCTATTTGAAAAGTACTGAGAGAGTTGTCTTGGCTTACAGAGTACGTCAGAGTCAGGGAACTATTTCTAACTTGTTTTTCATGTTCTAATTGCTTGCAGAAACTTAGTTCTAATAATTCCTCTTAGACGTGAATAAATGAAAACCGTGTTTTTAACTAAAGTAGACTTTACAAGTCCAGTAAAAGTTAATGTCATTCTTGTTCCACATTAAAGCTGCAACTTTTTCCTCTTTAAGACCATCTCTGTTTAAAACATAAACTTGTTACTTGAAACTGGTTACTTTACATACTTATCTTTACATGGGTTGAGGTCTTATGACACATACCATGAATTCCTACCCATCAGCTTTAATTACAAATCATTTTTACAGCTTACCAATTTAAATTGGTTTAAAGTGAAACCACGGTTTTAAAAAGTGTTTTTATGGACAGTTCTTGCTCAATAACAATTTAACTATTAAAATTAATAGAACGCATATTTAAAAGTGCCAACCCAACTTTTAGCAGAAATCCATAAATTAAACAAAAAATAACATGAGCAAAGCATATTGTTGACTCATCTTGCACTTCACAGAATTATCCAATCATCTGCTCGCCAAAATAATATTCCAATACCGCCTGCTTCATACTATAACGTATCATAGTGTGTGGCTGTGACATAAGTTTCAAGAGGAAAAACATCAGCTTGTTAAGTCGTTTTATGGCATTATAATAAGTAAATGTATTTGCCTGTACAGTGGGAATTGTGAAATCAGTATTAAGCGGCACAGTTAAAAAGACACATATCCACAGAGACCGTCTGACACACATCGAGAAGACCTCAGAGCTCTAAATGAATGCTTCAAAGCTCACTCTCATAATTCAGGTGAGGAATTCTCAAGCCTAGGGATGTAAAACTACTGTCCCACCGGCCAACATTTCACACAGCTCTCAGGTGTTAATAGTTTATCCTTGACCCTTTAATGGTTTTTATAACCTAGAGGAAAGAGACATTTGAGATACAGTGGGTGAGTTGGCCCTAGGTCTGAAAAACATTAAGTCTTTCCTTAGGCCTCTCCAAAAATGTCCAGCTGACAATAAAAAAATTAAAAATTAAAATACTTCTTAGAATTATCTATTAAATAACGATCCGTTAATTTAATCATAGATTATGCATGCAAAGAACTATGATTGAGAAAATTGTCCCCCAGTTCAGCCAGGGATACTGCAGATATTTAGCTCAAGTGACTTTAAAACACTGCTATCAATTCTCCATCTTGATCCTAAAGTAACAGGGCAGCTTTTAGTAAAAATAAATCTAAACCGTGACGTAAATATTCCTCACGTAGAATACATAATGTATAATAGTGCTGTCAATCGATAAATAGGATTAATCACACATTTTTTCTATGATTAATCACGATTAATCGCACATAACAATATTATTTTAAAATATACATTTACATTTTTAATTGTTTTATTGATGTAGATACAACATTTTCTTTAACAGCTTCATTTTATGAACGAAAGCAAACATTCTGATATTAGTTCTGCAACTGATGTCTCTATTATATTGATTATTTTAACATTAATTATAGTCAACAGTATATTTGAGAGATATCATGTAGGAAATATACAGATATTTTAGGAAGTTCTCACACACTTTGCAGTCTTTAATGCTAAATTATAAATTAAATGCAGGAGAATTATGGTTATTGCCACAAAATCACATTGATTTCTTCTTTTATTTTGTTCTTTGATAAACATTAGTGACCGGACTGAGCCGTCTCAGCACTTTGAAGTCTGTGTTTAAGAAAATGCTAGACAAAACTGGCTTTCTGACATAATCTTGTGTGGTTTTATCCATTCAAGCACGAAAGAGAACTTAACACAGATGCGCTGTCTGAGATTCACCGACGCAGCCTTTAGCCTGATACTGTACACACCAGACTGGACCTTGCGTTGCGTTTTGCAGCATCCCACAGTTTATAAGCTATCTATCTTCATTGAACATGTCAAAGCAACTGTTTCAAATCGCACTTAAGTGGTTTAAAAGCCTGTACACGAACAAGAGCGTGAATACATAATATAACACTAGACAAAGGATGTCAAAACAAACGGGTGCTGCGTTAATTGCATTAAATATTTTTCACGTGTTAATTTGAAAAAAAAGTATCCATGCGTTAACGCATTAACTTTGAGAGCACTATATCTAAATGTAATAGATTACAAAAAAATTACAACATGGAATTGTTTTATTTGGGTTAGAAAGTGCTGTAAAATAGCAAGAAAAAAATTGAATATCATTTTTCGTCAGAGGAATTTGTATGCTTTTTATGCTCTTGCCCTTTTAAGATATAAATTCAGTTAACACCCAAACCAATTTGTACCTTCTGCATTTTTGTTTGGTCTTATAACTTATGTAGTTCTCTTTGGACACAGCAGGCCAATATATTGTTGCTGTCCTTGTGAAACCATGCATGTCCATTTTTTATGTTTTATTAGGAAATGGAAAACACTTTTTCAATGCTTCCAAACTGTGCACATTTAATTGCTTTTATTGTTCAGATATTTGCAAAACCCAGTTTCAAACAAAGGGAGATAATGATTTTTAGCAACATCAAAAAAAATCTAGAAATATGGAGATACAAGGTTTCAGAAGGACTCCAGCAATATGTATTTTTGTTATGGACCTGTTATCAGGGATGGGCATAAATACATGTAAATGTATTTAAAATACAAATACAAAATACTGTGTGGAAAAGTGTATTTAAATACAAATACAAAATACTGTGTGGAAAAATGTATTTAAATACAAATACAGTATTTTGTATTTTGAAAATACACAAAATACATGTGAAATTGGTGATTCAGTGCAGGTACCCCTATTAGGCTAAAATCTATCTGGGCCTATTCTAAATGCCAAAAAGCATGATGTGTTTAACTGCTAAGAAACTTTCGTTTTCATTTTATTTACCGCTTCCCTTCCCCTGCCTGGTAGGAAATACATAACTACAAAAAAAGACACTTTATAAAATGTTTTATTTTATTATGTTTTATCACCCACGGTGGCTTAACGGTTAGCACGTTCGCCTCACACCTCCAGGGTTGGGGGTTCGATTCCCGCTTCCGACTTGTGTGTGTGGAGTTTGCATGTTCTCCCTGTGCCTCGGGGGTTTCCTCCGGGACTCCGGTTTCCTCCCCTGGTCCAAAGATATGCATGGTAGGTTGATTGGCATCTCTGGAAAAATTGTCCGTAGGGTGTGAGTGCGTGAGCGAATGAGTGAGTGTGTGTGCCCTGCAATGGGTTGGCACTCCATCCAGGGTGTATCCTGCCTTGATGCCCCGTGACCCGAGGTAGTTCGGAAAAGCGGTAGAAAATGGATGGATGGATGTTTTATCACCATCATAACTTCAAACTCAGTAACAAAAATAGAAAGTTTGTCTAAAATAAAAAATAAATAAAATTAGAATTTGGCATTATTCAACCAAAGGTTGTTTTTTTTCTACTAAAAGCTAAAGATTTTGTGTGGTGTATCATTAATCAGTGTCATCACAGATGCACACAATCAATACAGATTGTTGGGTTGTAGCTACAGCTGAAGCTCACGTGCATGAATGTTAGGGCTGGGGAAGGGCGTGTCTGGCCTGAATTATGTTGGTTGATGCACGAAAACACCCTGATAAAAAGGTTGACTGGCTCAAAGTATTTTGAGTATTTTGAAAATACAAAAATACTCATCTTAAATGTATTTAAATACAAATTACATTAGATTTTTCCAAAGGCTTTAAAATACAAAATACAAAATACTATTTTGTATTTCAAATACGTATTTTAAATACATGTATTTGAAATACTGCCCATCCCTGCCTGTTATGAACATTCACTATGAATGAGAACATGCAGTTGTACCTGAAGTGACAACAAAATATTGATGTTTCTCGTCTACGCTGAATGTGTTAAGCACACAGCAATAGATTGCTCCATTGAGCTGTCTAGCTAGGTAGCGACCACTGTGGGACACACTTGACTGACAACCAGTTACTTTACTTTGACCTGGCTCAATTGACTCCGGTCACTTCACAATTTACTATTTTGAGTAAATTTATGTAATTTATACTTTTTTTTGCCAAGCATTCCTTAAATATTTAAATAACTAGCTTGCAGCATTCCTGCTCTCTTAATGTGGCCTGCCAGGAGAAAATTGGAGTTCTCAAGGAACACAATCTCAGGCATCATTAGTCCTCCAAACATGCAGAGCAGTATAGGTGAAAGGGTGAGATGAATCGCTTTGTATACAAATAGCAAAAATTCATGGTTTTCAAACAATTGCATTAACTAGCCCAAGATGGAGAACCCTACTCCCTGATGACCCCCCCTCATTTGAGGCCCTTCCTATCATGGGTTTTACCTGAGACCCTCATTGTGACAAATGCAATTAGCAGGCACGCCGTGGGGAACTGGCGTATCAGTCCTAAAGATGTATGGAGAGGTCAAAATAATTCTTCTCCTGCCTCATGAGGCCCTACTTTCTACAGGCTCTTCTCTCATTCCATCCCTCTGGTGGACGGAGTGACTCGTTGTTGGACTGTCACTGTCTTAATGATGTCAAAGGGTTCTTCGCTAACAGGCGTCGCGCCTTCACGTGCACGTCTGTCTGAGGACTCAGCAGCCCTGTTTGAGCCAGGTTTGATTAAATGTCAGGATGTGTGCAGAAGTAAAGGTGAAGGACGGCAATGCATGCTGGAAATTGCTTTTGAGGGGCAAGGAAGGCTGGCAGCCCAATGCATTAATGATGAAGGGAAATTAATTTACATTCTAATAATGAAATTGTGGAGAAGCTGGATCAGTGAGGGAGACGCGCGCTGGCTTTCGCCGCGGAAATGGTGTCTTTGGGAATATTTTTCAAATCATCCTCAAAGAGGATAATGCACAGCAGGTGTCTCGCAGCACACTCGGGTCGTGTCACACAGTCAATGGGGAAAGCCTGTGCTGGTATTTTGCTTTCAAAGCCCTTTAATATGGCCGTTATGCTCTCACTTGAATGAGAATGGGCCCTGGTGTAAAGCAGAATACATAACAGTCTTAACCACCTGTCAAACAGTCCCAGCTCATTGTCTCATAACAACATGTATTGTTGGACTCTCATATACAATGACCATAGGGTTGTTTGTGCTTACTTTATACTCAATTAACTGACAATGATTTCTGTTGCGTGAAAAACAGTTGCTGTATCCGCCCATGAAGAGGAGACTTACATAATATGAATACTAAAAGCGGCATTTCATTGGTCTTTTAAAAGAATAGACCCTAAACTTTTGACCGATAGTGTATGGCTAGTAAAATAAAAAGGCAGAAACGTTTGCATTTACTGCAAATTACTTTCTGAGTAATTTGTCACACACATTTACAACTCCCATGAACTGAATACTGACTTTGTTTAATATCGTGTACCTATCTATCTGATTTGTTTCCACAATGGGGCAGAACAATAAGTCACAGGGAATCACAGGCCATTGAGGTCCTTGACACACCCCTGTGGTCACTAAATCTGACAGCTCTCTTCCATCATCAATCTGTAAGAGTGACAGACCTCTAACAATAAAGGATTTGTGTGATATTACCTACACACGCCAGTTAAGCTAGTGGGGAAATGTGTTAATCTAGTTATGTAGCCATGGGAACACCAGCACACGGGCATCCCACGATGAGGACTAAACACAGCTTTCCGTATTTATGCTGGAGTTTGCAGCAGTGCTGTCATTGTGGTTTTAATAGGGTGTACGGTGATGAGGGGCTTTTGTTAAAAATTCCTGCAAATAAACACAGCAGGTTGCCAGTTGCTCATGACAGTTTAATAAAATTGTACCCACGGCCCAATAAATGCAGACACAGGCTTGAAGATAGACCACCATACATCGTCAAACAAAAGCCAGAACAGCGCAGTTTGTTTGCATGCTGGCAGACGACGAGAGGGCCAAACGACTGCAAAGCCAAAATTGAGAGTTATTAATGGCTGACAGTGCGTGGCGGGCCACTGCCAGTATGATAAACAGGGCTCAGTGTTGCTGTTTTAATATCACATATTATATCAGGCCATTACTGTTCTCAGTGGTCTGCAAGACTCATTAATCCGCCTTGTCTCAGAGGTGTCACCACAAAACTGGCTGTCCTTTTTAAAGACGTGCCCCTGTGGTCATAAATCTGCACCCAAGATTCAGAAACCCTCACGCTAGCGCAAACTAATACATCATCATCAGGCCACGGCAACAACAGGGTTGCCTTCATCATCGTCGAGGGGGATTGGGTGTGTATGTAGTTTATCTATTTGTACTTTATCCACCTGCCATACTGAACAGTATCGGTCTTCATGATCATCCGTTAAGTCATCTGATCCATCGTGACTGTGTGTGTGCGTTTGTGTGTTTAATATTGATCGGATGTTGTTCCAAACCTATAGTTCTTTATTTCTTTCATGGAATACAAAAAGTAAATCTTAAAATAATATCCGTGGTCTTTCTTTTCTATACAAACAAAGTGAATGAGGAATGGGGCTGTCAAAATATAAAAAAAAACGAATTAAAGAAGTCTATATAACATGCTGTCTACTTTTTTAGTGCTTTTGTTTTGACGAAGCTTGGCCAGTGCATTCTATGAAAAAATCATCTAGTGTTTTACAGCAACAAAACAATGTCAACTGAGTTTGTAAGTTCATGGGTGTGAGTAAATGGTGTTTATATCTTTGTGTGAACTACTGTATTGGTGTCACATCATTTTACATGAAGTGATGAAGTGTTAGAACTGACCTGGCATTGCTTTGGTTGCAAACTTTTATTTCATCTCCAATACACACACAAATATCAGCTTCTTTAAAAACATAATCTTAAAATTCAAAGAACTTTTAAGTAGAGATTTGCTTGCAACATATGTTTTCGCTCTATTACAATGTCAGGCTGCTTAAAATCATTGTAAGACAAGGTGAACCACAGAGACTTCTCACCCAGCTGTAGCTCTCTCAGACGGTGACAAGCGTGACAGTGTGTACCAATATAGAGCCTCTGGCTACTGTGAATGACACATAGGAGGGAAAAAGTTGCTCGTTCTTTCAGGGTGAGACAGTTCAGTGAGAGAGAACATACTGTGAAACCCGCTTAAGGCAAATTATCAATGCTCTTCCTCCAATGAGTTTGACATTGTTTAAGAGTATCATTGCATTTGTGTTATCAATGTTGCAGAGTTGTTGTAGTATTGCTTCAGTAATAATATTTTTTTAAATATCTATTGATTCTTCAAGTCACCATGAAACGAAAGTTGCAATTGACTATTTTTCCGTATCGTGTCTTAAATCTGAGTGAAACGGCTTTTGAAATTAGGAAAGATGTAGGGCGAGGCTTTATTTGGGATTTCCTTTTTGATTGGTTGTTGTAAGTTGGGTCAGGAGGGGAAGGCTAAAAATGTCTGCCCATCGGACAGTCAGTACAGTCTTACCTCTTTTTAGTTGCTGACATCATGTGTTGCAAGTGACATTGGGCAAATTTCTTCTGATGTAAAAAGTTCGTTGAAACATTTGGTAAGACTTTTGCTCCAGAAACTGCGGAGCTGGTGGTTAAACAGAAGGAAACGCCATTCTCTCAACCCACGCTGGTTGTTGGTAGAAGGAAAGGGATATAGCTACGGCCGGAAGTGTTGCAGAATCTCGCCATATAATTACAATAAATTACATTAGCTAACGCCTACACCCCATACAATAATATAAAAATAAAGTGTTTTCAGCGCGACAAAAATTATGCGGTATTGAAGTGAGCATTCCCAGTGTAGGTAGCTGTAGTCAAAACAATACAGCTGCGCAAACCGAGCGCAACATGACATCAATCATCGCGAATGCGACTCGAAACCATACGAAGTAGTGTGCTCTCGCGGTACATATATGTCACGTGCCGACTGGTCTGCGCAGCGCTGCATAAACTTGAATTCTCCCGCAAGTCACGTGGTACGCAGTGGAAATGCAGCGCGGCAGCTGATGTGGCTGCCTTTTAAATATAATACGCCACTTTAAAGGAAAATATGTCGGTTGATGACAAAGCTCCTCATTTTCTGTGTTTGAGAAATTCTTTGTATTTAAGTATTTTTGTTTCTGTTGTCCGTAAATATTGTTCAGCTAACGTTACACAAGATAGGAAATATGGCTAGTATGCACACAAAATCGTTGCATTCTTGGTGATTTCAAACGTTCAAAAGTTATTTGTTGCTAATTTTATAGAAGCCTAATGCACTCCATTGTATATAAATTATATTTGTCTAAAGCTGGAAAAATATATATTTTTATCGTCCTATTTCTAAGCTCCCATTTTTATCAACTATATCAGAGAAGGCTGTTTATCACCAGCTGATTGCTTTTTTAAATAAAAAGTTTTTGATCAATTTCAGTCGGACACAGCACAGAGACTGCCCTTTTAAAAGTACACAATGACTTACTGCTTGCTGCTGACTCAGGAAAGGGAGCTATCTTGATTATCCTCGACCTTACGGCAGCATTTGACACGATTAATCACAACATTCTTTTAAATCGATTAAGTCATTTGGTAGGCATTCAGGGAAATGCTCTTAAATGGTTTTGTGCTTATCTGAAAAACAGAGGTTCTGTAGTTTAGCTGGATAATTACTTATCTGATTCTGTAGTCTCTTTTTGTGGGGTCCCCCAAGGATCCATCTTGGGGCCTATCCTAATTTTCCATTTATATGATCCTGCTTGGCATTATCTGTGTAAATTTAATGTTGCATATCATTTTTCTTCACACAATCTACAACTTAATCTTCCACTGAAAGTAGGCGATGACGATGAATTGAGTGATTTGATGATTTGCTATCATAAGATTAAGCAATGGTTGGCTCAGAACTTCTTGCAATTGAATTAGGAGAACACAGAATGCCTAGTATTTGGATCTGTAACACCATCCTTACATGTGCTATCTGATTTAGGTCCTATTGCCTTAAACCAAAAGAAGCAAGTTAGAAACTAGATAAGTTTTTGACCCTGAGCTTAAATTTGATAAGCAAGTAAACTCTGTGGTTAAGGCGGGATATTTTCATTTAAGAAACATCTCAATAATATACTTTTTTGGACATCTGATGATTTAAAGTGTGTTATGAATGCTTTCATCATGTCAAGATTGGATTATTGTATGGCGTGACATAGTCTATATGATGGTGATGGTTGTATGTCTTGTGGTGTTTATGTTGTAAATTCTTTTGCCTTTTCTTGTCTTAATTTTGGCTATATATTTTTAAGTAGTTTTTATTGGAAAGCACTTTGGTGCAGCATGAGTTGCTTTTAAATGTGTTATATAAATAAATAAACAAACAACAAACAAACATATTCAGTTATGACTGCAAGACATATGGTCTGACAAGTGCAGTCTGTATTTGCACTCCTTGCTGAATGAAAACATTTGGTCTTCCTGCCTGGTTTTATCTGGTTTAAGAGGGGTTTTGACCACATTTACATTTGGTCATGAAGTAGATGCTTTTATCCAAAGCAAGTTAAAGAGAGTTCAGGTAGCAATAAGCGATATCTCATACACAAGCAATATACAATAGATGCTAATACAATTTACTAGTTTCAACAAAAGCTAGATCAATACCTGTTCAGAGAAAGAGAGAGGTTAGTGTTTTTCTTTCAAGTATTCAAGGAAGAGATAAGTTTTAAGTAGTTTCTTGATTGTTGTGGTTGACTAGACTGAGTTAGGAAGAATATTCCACCACCAAGGAGTTGTAAAGGAGAATGAGCGGGAAAGCAATTTACTGCCCTTATGAGAAGGCAATACAAGATGCCGAGGTCGAGACGCAAGGTTCTTGATGGGGTGTAGGAGTGTAGGAGGGTGTGAAAGTATGCCGGTGCAGATCCAGTGATCGTCCTGTAGGCAAGCATTATCTGATACAGGCTTCAACTGGAGAGAGATGAAAAGGGGTGTCACATCACCTGAGCCCTTTTGGGCTGTTGAAAGACGAGGCGTTCTGCTGCGTTCTGAACCAGCTGGGGTGGTTTGATAGCCTTTGCAGGAAGACCATCAAGGAGAGCATTGCAGTAGTCCAACCTTGAGATTACCTGGGCCTGGACAAGGAGTTGTGCCACATTCTCAGTGAGATCTAGGGTCCAACCTTTCTAACGTTGAATAAGATCATTGAAGGACAGCTGTTTATCAAATGTGACTCAAGGGTTCCTGGCTGTTTTGGAAGGAGTGATTGTCTGGATTCACTCTTTAACTGGTCAAGCTAGTCTAGTCGGTGAGGCTTTAAATGCCAAAGCACCTTGAAGTCGAGTCACTAGTTTAAATGTAGGGTGACCACCATACGTGGCATTTTTCCAAACCCATCCTGGCCAGGATTTCGGACGCGACCTCTGGAGGCCGCATTTGTCCTCCTTATACGTTTTATTTCAGAAAAGCAACTGATATATTTCAAGGTAAGAAAGAAACAACAATGATAAAACGTCTTAAGAGAAATAAATGTTTTAATTTTATAACATTTTTAAAACTGAAATATGAGAACATTAATGACATATGCGGTGGACAAATGTGACCTCCGGAGGAAGCACCAAAAATCCTGGCCAGGACATATCCGGGAAAAATGGGAACCCAATTAACTGTCTAATGGACTATCATTTCCTCTGCTTATTCAGCCAAATTTAGGCTCGCCACTATTACTGGATGTATTATATTTATAAATGATTATGACTTTTATATATATATATACAGTTTTACCTTAGAACTGTGTGGCTTTGTGAAAACAGTTGTCCTTGGCATGTCTGATTCAGCCAGACTCCAAACTATTTCGTTCGTCTTTGATTTATTTGATGAAGTTGGCTTTTTCTCGGTACTCGATTGCCCAAGAGCTGCAAACGGTCTGTTTAGAGCTGCAGTCCAGAAGCTTGTAAATCAGTTTCCTCAACTGTGCTCTCATACTCGCTCGCACTTAAACTCTCTCACTCATCTGAAGAAGAGATGCCCCACGGGATGGTGAGTTGGACTGATTAAGACAGGAAGGATTTGATTCAGGTTTTATTCCTCTTGAGAGTGGCTGCAGGATATTAATCTGACCAATGTTGCTTATAAACCACTGGCTCTTGAACACTTTATTGTGGAATACGTTTTGTTCTCAATCAAGCTACCTAAGTACTTGAAATAGTCAGTTTGAAGGAGCATCCATGCCCTTTCAACAAGACAACATGCTCTCCCTCTCTCTCTCTCACTCTCTCGCTCACTCTCTTTCTTCTCTATCTCGATCTCTCTCTTTTCTATCTCTTATTATAATTAAATGATGAATAATGACATCAATAGTTGTGGTCGAGGAATGCTGTAGAGTCTTGGTAAAGTTTTGCAGATATTTGCTGTGGACACTTTGTTGCATACATGTTTTGGTGAATCAGGTTCCAAAATAACTCTGACAACGCGTGCACACTGCACACAATCAGATTTAGTGACTGCTTATTGACGTGTCGAAAAGTTGGGATGCATTCTTTGTCCGATCTTTTTATTAAAGTCTGAATAATAGATGGTTTTAGTTAAGGTGGCAAAACAAAGACAAACATAGAGATTCTGCAGGCAGACTAGAGAATAATGGTCTATAGCATTCCGCACTGCTACAGATGAGATATGCAGCTTTAAAGAAGCTTCCACCTTGAGTTTTGTTTCTATGGCAACTCTATTCTGCCCTCTGATAAAAGACCCATTATGATGTTTCGCAGAAGATTTGAGACAAAGTGAGTGTTTTTTCTGAGATTTGTTTTGTTAAAGTGACAATCTGTAATGGATTCTTGAAGGTAGTGTCTTGACTAGACATGTCCACGGTTAACCGCGGTTACCACTAAATCCTGCTGAAACGATTATTTTATCAATGCATAGCTTGTCTTTGATACGCCTATGTTTGCGTGCACCTGGGTGGAGAGCAGCCATTTTTAAACGTACATGAAGAGGAAACACTGAAATAATTAAAATAATACTGTTAGATTTAGGGTTTGGGTTAGAGTAGAGGTTATACTTTGCATGCAAGCTAACATTAGGTCTAGGGTTTGGCTTAGGGGACAGGTTAGTGAAAAAATTTGCTGTTTAATATGCACACACGCTAAATTGCCGTATCATATGCATGCAAAAAAATAAATATTGTATTTATAGAAAATAGGGTGAAGTAGGAATTTTTGGGAATTCAGTTTCCTTTTCTTCTAGTATTATGTCAATCACATGAGTAAGTCCAGCGGTCAATAACACAGAACTTACGTGAGTACCCATCAAAATGATGAATCTTTTTGTTTTTTCAGGGGCCATTTTTGATGAGTCTGCCAAAAAGGATGATGAGGTGTTCCGCATGGCGGTGGCAGATCTCAACCTCAACAACGAGATCCTGGAGACAGAGAAGATCACTGTGTCCGTGGAGTTTGTAGATGGCAACAACCCTTTCCAGGCGGTGCAGGAAGGTATGTCATTTGAGTATGTAAATGAGCTGTGTTCTGAGTCATGTTCATTTTGATATCCATGCCCTTAAACCTGTTAACTGTCGGAGCCCTTTTTGAGCCTACACATTAAAACGAATGTTGGAACTAAAATGGCGGTAACTCATGAATTCTTTGGAATACAGACTTACGGTTGGTCTCGTTTGAAAAAAGAAAAATAGCTGATTACTGCTAAATATTCACACAAACACACACACACACACACACACACAAATTAAGCTATGTTGTTAGGTTTATTGTAAATAAACGAATACATGTTTATGTTTTTCTTTGATTAAAAAATACATTAAAAAAATACAGAAAAGGATAGCAAAAAATCTAAGCATACTCTCTATCAATTACACTCCCTACAAAACATTTTTTTTTAAACCAAAGAAATATGTATATGAGAATCTTAGACCTTTCCAATGATATATAGTTTGTCATGATTCGATTAGAAATTGCATGCACAATATTGATGCAAACTTAGGTGTCCCGTTTACGGAACAAGTGACAGTTAACAGGGTCTACAGCTACAAACTTAATTGATCGACAGACAGAAAGATAACAGATATACAGTTTGGCTGGATGGTAGACGGAGACAAAAAGAAATGAATGGATGGACAGACATATGGGACTACTTGCAGTGCAACTGAATATACAGAAATAAATAATCATTTGGAATGGAGTGGACTAAACAGTGTAAATATAGCAATGTAAAGCGTTTGTTGAGAAAAACAGATGTAGGCAGCAGTCAAAACAATTCAATGTTTAGCCTGTCCATGCACACAGCAGAAGAACTGTGGAGTCTTGATAACAGTAGGCAGGAATGACCTTCAATGGCAGCCTCTGTTACACCGTGGATGGATCACCCTGTTGTTGCATGCACTCTTCATTTCAGAATACATGCCTTGAAGAGGGTGGAAGACATTGTACATGATGTTCATTAATTTAGACACCGGTACACTCTGAGCCACCACCTCCAGTTACAGTGCTTGCATATGACAAACTATGTGAATATGTATCCTGCATTAGTTTACTTTAGGTTAAAAATATACACATCATATGGTTGAACTTTAAGCTTTTATTTACAGGCGAATCCTTAATTCATGGATTTCACTTTGAAATTCCTGAATTAGTTAACTAAAGGGTAAGAATAAGCCAATTTGTCTGTCTCTTTTAATCTTTAGAATAAAGTATCGCCTCAGTCTACCATTTTATATCCTTGCGCAGCCTTGGCATTATGTAATTGTCTGGCCCAACCAGTTTTATAGCTTTATATTTTGAGGTCAGCATTATCACAGCCTCTAATATTTGATTTAAGATCAGTGGATAGATACCATAATGCTACAGTGCTGTGGTTCCCTCAAATTAGTGCTGTTTGTTCTTGGAGCGGAGCCACTTTCTGTTATCCTGCGAAGAAAGCGGGCAGGTACAAGGCTCTTGGAACTTTGCCATTCATGCATCAGCAAGTTTCGCTGTGAGTTCAGTTTACTAGCACTTATTCGCACTTTGGCATCTTTCTCTGTATTCTCTGTCTACTCCCACGCAATGTAGTTTTGTCAGCTTGTTTATCTCCATTAATATTTCGACAAGCCTGAAATTAGGCACTTAATTGAAAAGTCCCATGTTTGGATAGATTGGACATTGTGCTCTACCTTGCTTAGCGTAACATAGGCTCTCGAGCAAAGGTTAAATAGATAAATGCAGCGTTATAGTGGAAAAGCTAAATACAATAATCCAAAACAAGAAGTAAGAGCATACATCCATAAAGGGCAACACCTGACAAATAACCAAGGACACTGGAGGGTTTCCATTCAACGCAAAATACCAGTGACAAATGCTTTAAAATGGTTCGTGAGTGCTAGGTTGTGGAGGATGCGGCAGTTTGGTATACTTTACTGGCATTGCCTCCCCATTGCAATCCAGGCAACTGAATTGGCTCTTTAAAACGCTCTTGACCTCACAGCATCTGGATATATGCCTGGATATGACGTTCTTCTCCTTCATTTGATCATCATTTGATGCATTACTGCGGCTGCAATTAAACGAAAATGTAAACAAGCATGTTAAGTCAAATTCTTCTGTCCTGTGAGCAGAAAAAGTACTGCTTTAATTACACAAAAAACAACAAAGACTTTTATGCATATGGAGCGTACTATTATATTTTTATACTATTACGTCTTATTTGCACGTATGGATTTTTTGAGTTTACTCAATTTTTGGCCAAGTATTTCACCTAATTCAATTAAGTGACTAATGTCACATGACTGTCAATTGAAAAAAAATTGTTGAAACAACTTAAAATAAATATGAAACAATCAAATTTCTGAGCTTACTCAACCATAGACTTAGTTGACCCAAATCAAAAGATTATGTTTTATATAACGTTAATATATAATTGTTATACTGTAAATACACACTCTACTTAAATTATATATTATACACACATGCTACTTAAGTAACTGCTTGTGTTTTAAACATTTTAGTAGTGGCCTCACTGCGACATTTACTTCAGACCTCAACACTGAGCCTCAATTATGGTAACAATCCTCAAACATCATTAAACATCATATATTAAAAAAAAACTGTAAATCCTGATAAGTTAAGATAACTCAAACATTTTTGGAAACCTATTACTCAATTCATTTGAGTAAAGAACACAAAAGACATAAGTATAGTAAACTCAAAATAATTAATTTTTCATTTTACATTTACTTGAGTTTCACTTATCAATGCTGTCATGAAGGAACAACAGCCAATTACAGTTCTATTTTTTGCAGTGTTTAAGAAAAAACGACACTATATACTAGCGCAAACTACACCTGGTTGGTAAGTGCTTAGATTTTGCACTAAAATACTCCACGCTTTCCCTTTGAGGAATGTTGAGAAAGATTCCTATTATCAAATTTGTAAGCAGAATTCTGACAGTAGACATATTTTTTTGGGCCAAAAAAGTAGATTGTTTTATCAAGATTTGTATATTTATTTCATGCTTTTTTAGGCCCGGTTTCACAGACAAGGCTAACCCCTAGTCCCAGACTAAAATGAATGTTTGAGCTGTCTTGATTGAAAACAACTTGCTACGACATTTCTTAAAATGTTTCCGTGCCAGAAGATGTCTTCCAGTGATGTGTTTCTAAAATAAAATTGACACGTTTATGCATCATAGTTAAATGTTCTAATTTAATCCCAGCACTGTCTAGGAAACTTTTGTTTTTTTATAAAACAAACATAACATAGTTAGTTATAGTTTATAGACAGATGCACACACAAATTTAAGGTTTTTAACTGTTTTATTATCTCAAATCATGTTTTTTATTGTGCAATTTAATATCAATCAAACTGCAGTTGGGTTCACAATAACTCAAAAATAAAGCTAACTAACTCAATTAAAACATGATAACATGCTATTTTTTTGCAAATGAACTCTTCAGATATTCCTGTTTGTAGTATTTTGTCTCTGATAGCATAATGCCAGCTGGCGCGCATCTCTGTATCTCTCAGTGTGGATAAATCAGCAACGCTGGTATCCTTTTAGCTGTCTTGGAGGTGAAGAAGAGCGTGAGACATGTTGTGGTTGACCCCTCTTATCTAATGGAGATGCCTGCATTATCTAACTACACTCTCTGCTCTTGAAGGGTCTTCTTCCTGTTTCTCACACACTTAAAAGCTCCTCCGCTCTCATATTCTTTTCCTTGCATCTTTTCTTTTCTTTCTTTGATTTGTTTGAGCTCCTCTGTGAGTCTAATTACAGGTGCACATGTGTTGTGTTTCAGCATGAGCGCGGACGGTTCTGCCTCTTATGGATTTATGATTCCGGACCTTGTTATGTATACCTCATTTGTTTAAACATCTGTTTAGCTCTTCAAAGTCAGTTTCCTGCTATGTGATCAGAGGCTGTTTTTGGTGATGAAAAGCACTCGGAAATGCATGTCTCTCATGTACAATCTGTTCTACTTTGGGACTTTTCAACAATAAAAAACAACTTCCCTTGTAAAACAAGCCCAAGATGTGACAGATTTAATAGACTCGCTAATATGCAGATTCAGCTCGTAGCACATCTGCTTTTATAGAACTGCTAATTATTCAATGTAAATGAAAGCATTAGATGTATTGCGAGTATGTCAGATTTTCTATTAACACTTTAGATGTTGTTAGCCTGCTGCAGATCACAATAATAGACTGACATTAAACACTATATATTTACAACCATTAGTGTGGCATTCCCTGTTGAAATAATGGACAATATTGTAGAATATTGTGCCCTTACTGACAGAGGTTATGTAAAGCTGGCTAGCCAGGTTAGCACTTACGAGCTTCAGAAAGTGTTTTTTAGACTAATGTCAAATCCATTAATCGCGATTGTAATTCAGTGTTTGAGCATGTCTGTAAAATATTTGTAAAATCATCATTTAAACATCAAAAATGTATTATTTTAGGCACAAATAATTCCCCTCATCCCATCCCACAACATCATTGTCTGAGTTATTAGGCAGTTTCCCCCTGAATAACAGAACGATAAGTTGCTGTCTTCCAGTTGTCAGGACTGCCATGTCAGAGCTCATTCTTTCCGGGGGGTTAAACAGATTAACAAAGGAACTTTTAATGGTTTATTTTGCACAGATGTCTGTGCAACTCCTTCTGACCAGATTGGACACTGTGTTTTCAACTCCTTATAATGTCTGTGTGTCATCATTTGTATGTGTGTGTGCACATAAAGCATGTGAAGTGCTTTGTTCTGCTCGCTCTCTGGGTGCAGTGGGCTTCTTAGCCATCAGCGGCTTCTCTGATCTGTAAACCGGGACTGACAGATTTTCTTTGAACTCACATCAATAATTACAATATGCTTTTACGTGAATGTATCTTGTTTAGTCCTTTTCAAGGAACCATTATTAGGCTCAGCTGGGAGTTTGCATGTGTGCATGAAAGGTCAGTGGAAATGAGGGATGGCCGGTGAATTGACAAGCCCTTCATATATGTTAGATTCTGAAAAACAGCATTTGCATATAGATGTATGTTTTAATTTATTTATTTAAGTCACGTACATACCCATACATAGCTTGGTTAAAAATCTGTTGCCAAGGAAATTATTTCTGAAAATACCTTTTCTGGCATATTTGAATGTGTCAGTCAGAAGTATTAAAAATATTCATTTTCTACATTTTGACTAATGTTGAAATCTATTTTTGTTATTTAGCAGTTGGATATTTGTACACATGTTAGGTCTTTAACAATGTGATAAAGTGTGGTGCTTTATGGGAGTTACTATTCAGTATTAACAACAATACCTTTGGGTTATTTATTATTATTTTAATATTGAACTTAAGTATGTCAATATATAATGCAGAACCTTATAAACTCAACAAAACAGTATTTTCAGTAATTTTAGGCAGATTACAAGTGCATTGGCTTCCACTGAAGTCTGGTCTAATGATTGAAAATTTGAAGCAAAATTGAAAACACAATTTTACATAGGGCAACTTTTATTGTAATGAATATTTCAAAGGTTGACAAAGTTATTATAAATGATTCAGGCTGTTGTGTTTATCATCATTGTTTTTGTTTGCTTAAGTAACTTTGAATTAAGAGAAGTCACATTTTGAAGACCGGCCTTTCAATTATTAATTATGAAGAATTGGCCCTCAAAGTTATCTAAAACAGACCCTGTTTATTATTATTGAGGGATCAAAGATAAGCACACGTTAAGGCAAGGTTTTTTCATGTAACAGTCGTTTGTTTCACTTTATGTATCATTCACTCCAAAAACAGGGGAGTCAATATGACTTATGGGTGTGAAACATTGCCAAAGGCTATTTCAAATGAATTGTACGAAAAGCATCTAGTTTTAAAATACTCTTAATATTTTAAACTACAGGAGAGCAATTAAGGTTTTGGATGGATTAAGCCAAACAACAAAAAATGACATTTATCTAAAACATTCTTTCAGTACACTGATGCATTGTATGATCATTGGATCTCTTTAAGGATTAACTTAGATTAACTAAACCTGATTTACATTCTCTCCCCAAATTCTGTTTGTTAAACACCTTAATAGGTTAAGGTATGTGAAAAAATAGAGAACATTGGGAGTGTACAGGTTTTTTTTGTACTGATGCATTCATTTTTTGTAAAAGGAAAATGTGTGCTTGACATTGAAGACATTTGAATTCAAATAATAATATTCTACATTCAAATGTGGTTAAAGTGATCCACATGAGCGAAACTTTGAAAAGGATTAAAGCTTTATAACCATGGGTCAGCAGACATGAGACACCATCAATGCTTTTAATTGAAAATAAATTAATTCATAGAGCGCCAGATCTAGACAGGAGAGTGGCTGACAAGTTCATGGTTGTGCACCTTAACAACTGTACTTCTTTGGTGACCTGTTCATCTTATTTTATGCTCTGCTGTCTTAAAGTGCACCATATATTTAATTTAATTTTAAAATGTTGCTTTTGGGGTGTAGCTTATTAATTGTTTGTGATTTGTTATTTTATCATTTTATTTACGTAAGTTTATGAAATATAATGTGCACTTCCTTGGCTCAGTCATGCAGACCTTCTTAATACTAGATATAAACTGGCTAGGACTTGTCAACTGACTGTGTCCCGATTGGAATAAAGAGCCAGAGATTCTGGACTTCATGTAAATAAAACAAAGTAAATGAATTGTGCACTGCAAGTTAAAACATATTTTACATATAAGCATGATAATCCTTCTTTGTCTAAAGTGACACAAATATACAATCTCAAGACAGGTGTTATGACTGTGGAATTTTTATTAAAAGCTAACAATTGGAGACAATTTTTGCATTATACCACCAATACGATATCAGAAGAAAACATTCCGATCGGTCTTCATGTATTTGTAATATGACAAGTAAAAAATATTTTTACTTCCTGCTCATCTCTTACAGTTCTAATATTCACATCCTTACATTGCCTTTAAGGGTCTTCACCCCCTAACTGCCCCCAAATGTCTTTGTGAGGTAGAGCCACAATCCAATTATCCAGTCTCTAATCAATGGGGGGTATTTCCAGCAGCGAGGATGACATTTGTAATAAAGCGATGATATGATGGCATTCTGAGGCTGACAGCTGGAAAAAAACCCGCTACTTTGTTTTGGTGGCATCTCTGAGAAACTTGGCCTTCCGAATGCTCGAGTTTGGCTTTTCTTCAATAGGGAAACTGGCACTTTTAAAGTTTCCCATGAATGATGGAGGGACATTTCTTTGCGCTTTTTAAAATGGGAAGGAGCAGCTGGTGGAATGTCTCTATTGGACTCACAGGAGGGGCAGTCGGTTTCCTGCCCCTGCCGTGAGCTGCCTGCCAGAGCTGCAAGGCTGAATTTGGCTCAGTTGATGGAAATGATTATTGTGCAGATTATTGTGAAAGGAGTCAAGCACTTGGTGGTCTCAGAGACACGCGTTATGAAAGATAATTGGTCTTCGGATGTAATTGGAAAAATGATGATGTTTCAGAGAGATGTTTCGAAATATGTTTTGAGGAAATTCTACAATATAACCTCAGCTACAAATCTAACAACAGGGTGATAAATGTGCTTGTACCACATGGATCACAACAACATTCATTCATGATATTCAGTCCTGGATTTTAATCATGAACAAATCGCAAAGACTTTCTTAGGATAGAGTGCAATGTTTAAGCTTTGAAAAGCAATTGGGAGAATACTTTCCTGTAGTTCAGTGGTAAGAGCAATGCAAGGTTGTGGGTTCGATCACACGGATTGCACATACCTAAGTATAAATGTATAGGATAATACAATGTAAGTCGCCTTGGATAAAAGCGTCTGCCAAATGCGCAAATGTAAATGTACTCAAATATACCATTGAATTTTAACATAAACTTTAGGAAATCAGCACTATTCTTCGAGGTGGCTACTTTGTATTATGTGAATCATACAAAAAAGCAATGCTGAATCCCCTCCCCTAAACCTGACTTTACTGGTGCAAAAGCAAATTGTACTAAAACATGCAAATGATATCGTACAAAGTCATACGAATTATCCACCTGGTATAATATTTAGATTCCCTGCCTACTCATAAAAACGTAATTCATTGTCAGTCACTTTAGATAACATAGCCAAAATGCTTAATTGTATTGAGAACACAAGTGATTTCTTTCCAATATCACACTTTTATAGATTCTAAAAAGAGTAGATATTCACTGATCTTGTCGTAGACGTTGCTTTTGTATTGTTGCATAAAAATGAAATTCGCAGCACTTGAGCATTAACCATATTTCATATTGTTGACATCTTTCTGCTTCCTTTTCCCCTGATTTGAATGTGTGTGTGGGTGTGCTATAGCTCTCCCATGCCGCAAGTGTCTAAAACGGAGACAGAGCTTTCAGTTGTCTGAAAGAAAAGGGCCAGTCACCCCGGGGCTAAATCTAAGGTTGCCTCTTGCTCTCGCTGTGAAGCCTGCCTCCCTCCTCCTGCGTTTTTTTCCTCTGTCTTTCTGTCTTTCCCTCCACACACAGCCAGAAGAGAAATAATAACTCTCATTTATTTCACAGATTTCCTACTCAACCTCAATCGCGCTCTTTTCAAATCATTCCATCGGATTCTGTCACCGTAATGACACTTTTCATGGCTGATCCCCCTGAGCGCTTGTGAGAGAAAGAATTAGGTTCTCCTGACCAGACCGCCTCCACTCTGCTGGGAACCTGATTGTGCAAACTGCCGACTAGCCTTCCTTCCCCCTCAAAGACAGAAACGGAATACAAATCAGCCTGCAGTTCCCTTCATAGCCATTTGAATCACTCCAAGAATTATAATGACTTGGAACTTATGAAAGGTGGTATTGATTCATTAGTGCAAGTCATGTTGTTTGTCCGCCAACCGCTTCTCGAGTCTTGGTTGAGAAGTTCTTTTTCCTAAGACAAACCCGAGTTGAACCTTTTATTGGCTGTTTGAATATCTTTAAAACAGGTGGGGGGAAAGGTTTGGCTTTTCATCAGTTTGCCAATGCAATATTTTTTTATAACTTAAAAGAACAGTACATCCAAAATGAAAATTCTTATGTGGTCTCCATCATGTTGTTTCAAACCTTTGCCCATTTATGTCGAACTCAAATGAGATTTTTTTTAAAGAATGGCCATGCCAAACCAGCAAAAAAGAGCCATCAAAGGTCATCATCTACCTCTCTGGTGGAACTTGGCAACCGAGGTGGCTCAGAATTGCCTTTACCTTTTGTAATATCTATTCACACAATATGTTTTTTGTGTTTCACAATAAAAATGTTTTGAAACAAAATGAGGATTGCAGAAATGGCTAAACTGTTCCTTTAATGATCACGATGGAAATTACATTCAGTGCAGACTGCGGTTTAACAGACTGACCGGAGGTCATTTTCTTCAAATGAGGCCATTCCGTTGAGGTGGTCACATGTTCTCCAACCACCATTAAAGTTCACATCAGATTGCAGAGCATTATCAGAGGTTAAGCCAACACTCAATGAATCTTTCATTGATTCGTCCACCTCTTGATGTCAGACACTGTGTCTCCAGAAGCCACAACTGACCTTAGCTCTCTTATTGTTCTTCCTATTGATCCATGCCGTCAGAAAGACCCCGGACAAGGATTCCAAGGGTACTGCAGGCCTAGATCCCCTCACAATCAGCTAGAATGGACTGTACCCGAAGCGTTTTACAGGTTGCTTTCTAAAAAGCCAAGATTTATGTCTCATTTGAGCATTTGGAGGTCGCCGGATGATCCAGGGATGATCTGGGTTTTGTGCCGATGTGCGACACCATGCACGGTCCCACCAGCTTTTGTGCAGGTCCTGGTAGAAGACGCTGTTGTATCCACACACTGTCCCTCAAGTTATTTTCACGTCTTCCCTTTCCCAGCTCTTTTGGCAGCTGTAAAGCTGTGTTTGCCAACACGCCAGTGTCGTTCATCACTCTGCTAGTGATTAAAATCCCCAGCTGTTGGCATCTGGAATACTGTAAGCTGCCAGCGAGTTGACTGAGTTAGAGATCTGATTTCCCAAACGCTGGTGGTATAAATCAGAACTTGAATTATTAATGAGGGTAAGAATTCTGCGTCTTTTCAGTCATTATCCTTTAACATGAAAAGATAAAGATTGAGAAATGAGTCAGAAAACTGTAAATATCAAGCAAACCCCTTTATTTAATAAGAAAATGAGTTGGCTATAATTATAAGGGTTTCTTTACATAAAGGGGTAGTTCACCCAAAAATATACATTTTGTTGTCATTATTTACCCTCATGTCATTCAAAACCTAGATAGAACTCTTTATAGGACCTTTATAGTCTGCTTTCCTTCATTCTTCCAAATATCTTATTTTGAAATTTATAAAGCAATTGTTCCTGTTTGGTTACAAGCGTTCTTCCAAATATCTTTCTCTGTGTTCATCAGAATAAAAAAACGTATACAGATTTGTATAAATACGGAACTTAAGGGGGAGTAAATGATGACAGAATTTTCATTTTGGGGGAACTTTGCTAACAATTGATCTTTTTTTCTTATAGCGATTTGTGTGTGAAACTTAATTTAGGCTGGGCTCAAAGGCCCCATTCCCCGCAATTGCAGTTTTCAAACTTTAGTTATTGTGTAATATTGCTGTTAGAGCATAAACAATACCTGCAAAATGATAAACCTCAAAGTTCAGTGCCAAGCGAGATATTGTCTTTAAAGAATTTGCTATTCAAGGACTAGAGACTTCGGGCGGGTGATACATGTTGTCACTATTCCGAGTGCTTTAAATAACCTCCGCCCAAAGGAATACGCCCAAAAATGTGCGAGGCCTTTCTTAGAGAAGAGGAAGAGCCACTGGAGTAGAGTTTGGTTATCAGAGATTTTAAACATTTGACTTTGCTACGCGCTAAACTACTTTCCTCACAGTCCTACATCTGGTAATATGAATTCAGCTACACATATTCTAAGATAACCAACGGTCAAATAACAGCTTCCATGACTTATAATATCGGCTGTGAAAGCTGTTCTGTGTATTACATTGATATTGTGTGTGTGCGCATACCTCTAAAACGCTTCTATGAAACAGCGTTTGAAGTCCTGCTTGCAAATGTATGGTCACGTTTGTTTTACTATCCAACTCGGGTCCAATATAAAAAGGCAAAACTAACGCTACTGTTATTAGTGTTAATTAATATATTATTTGATGCCATTCAGTCCGGTGTCATTTCCCTCGCCATCATAGTAACCATAATTGCGATGTCTAACAAAGATTGACGTTTGCACATACACTAGCAGACCTCCGTTACACTTCGATCGATCCGCATGTTTTTAACTGATAAAGTGAAATTGACGCCATTGTTACTGTTTATTGCTAAAAGCCAAAGTTTTTGAATGCACCTGCACTGAGAGGGGCACCGACCAATCACAACAGCCTGAGTAGTGGAGGCTTGCTGATATGGTATGGATGGGACATCTTCACACACACTCTAAGCGGGGAACCAATCATGACAGACCTGGTCAGCTTTACCAATCAGAGTGTTTCGGAAGGAGGGACTTTATATAGATCGGAAGAAATCCACTCGTTTTGTTAAAAGAGGGACTGTGGTGACCAATAGACTTGAAATATGAGAAATATGAAGCGTTTTTTTTATTAGAAACATGAACATCCATTGTCAAACACCGTTAAAACACAATCAAAGCCTCAAAAATAGCAAAAGACTGTCAATCTTGAAAAGAAGAGAGCTTCACAATGACATAGATGGCCCTTTTTTTTATTGAAGAGCTCTTGTCCACCATCATTCCGAATCATCTAAGCACAGTCTGAAATTGTTACAGCCTCACGTGAGCCTGCTTGATTACAAACTGAATTTTGCTCTGAATTTTCGTGCTAAAAAATGCACGCAGAGCCAATAGAGCTCAGTCTCTTGTGTTACCGAGGCAGCGCGTGACACTTTGTGTTTACATTATAAAAAAATCCATTATCAGCCCTGCGGTGGAAAATGAAACCATTTACGTACCGGCTGGCAAGGATCGGCACGGAGTGGAACGCTTAAGCAACAAGAATGATTCAGCGCGAAGGTGGAAAAGTGGAAAAAGTTGAAGGGTTTCATAAAGAACCTACAGTAAAACATCCACAGAACTGTTTCACAAAAGGTTCTTTTTGGCATATAAAGGTTCCTCACATCATAAAATGGTTAGAAAGAAATGCTTCTTTAAAGGACCTTTGAATTAATGGTTCTTTGTGGAACTTAAACAATTTCTACTATGGCATCAAGGACCTTTTAAGCACCTTTATTTTGAAGAGTGTACGTTGTGCCTTAGTGAACAGAGATGACAAGTGGCTTTAAGAGTCAGTCAATTGTTTGTTTTCTTTCTGTATCATTAAATCCAAGCCTATCACTGACCTACAGCCCAGCAATTCATTCAGTTTGTAAGACTTATATTCGGTCTGTGCTTTTGAATCATTGGGCCATGTGCACATCCATCCATCCATCCATTTTCTACCGCTTATCCGAACTACCTCGGGTCACGGGGAGCCTGCGCCTATCTCAGGAGTCTTTGGGCATCAAGGCAGGATACACCCTGGATGGAGTGCCAACCCATCGCAGGGCACACACATTCACTCATTCCCATGTGCACATGCTGACATATATTTTTGACCATTGGATCACATCTAGCACAAAGTTTTTAATGATGCTTGTTTAAAAGTCCAACAGTTCTGTTCCATTTGATTACATTGTGCTTCACACTGCTGCTTTAACAAGCATCAATGTATCGTGACTCTGCTTATTATTTGCTGCCTGATGTCAGAGGTACTTAGCTGTTTCCCTCTTATTAAACGTATGTATTAGAGATTTCAATTTAATGTGTTAACATAAATTACATTACATTTAGACAAAATGTTATGTGTTGTCTTATAGCGCTTTTGCACCATAGAACCGTTCAACGCATGGTCTGAAAAGTTTACTGTCATGTTTCCACGTGAGCCTGGTTCGAGATTCCAAACTGTTCTCGGCTTGGAATTTTCGGCACGGTTGTGTAACGGTGCTGAATTGTGCCAAAATAATGCGTGCAGAGACATTATAGCTCAGTCTCTTGTGCTACCAAGGCAGCACCTGACGCGTTTGTCTTTACATTCTAAAGATTTCCGTTAACAGCCCTGCGGTGGAAAATGACACCATTTACGCACCTACTTGCATGGATCGGTACGGAGTGGAACGATTAAGCAACAAGAATGCTTCAGCGCAATGGTGGAAAATCGTTCTTAGTTTTAAGTCATGTTGGGGGAAAAAATCTTCTAAATTAAAACATTTTAATGTATGTAAGTACTGTATGTATACAGTATAATAGCCCTTAAACTTATTAAACAGCAGTCTTTTATAGATTATGTTGAAGTTGTTGAACCTGATCATCATTGACTAATGCAAGCAACTTAGGTCCTCTGATATGCTTTTTGCCAAAGGGTCAAGCTATGTGAAACTGGAGGTTAGGCTTTAGGCAGAGTGAGCGAAAGATAAGGTTAAGCACGTTATTGATATGTTCTTACATGAGAAATAGCATTTTTACCGTGGTCATTGTACGCTCAGTCTGGTAAGACTGTTGATTGTTAGAGCTACAGTAATCTATCTCTGTAAGGGCAGAAAATACACTTATTGGAGGCGCATGTAAAGCAGTCAAAACAACTTGACTTAGAGCTATAAGAGAGGTTCAAATAAACCCACAAGTCTGAAATACAGGCATTTACACAAAAACACACAAAGCACAAGTAAAAACAGAAGAGTTTATATTATAATGAGGCAATTGTTTTTATATCCAGACGTCTAAACAAAAAACAAAAAAATCTGGGATTTATTTCTACAAATTAGGAAAGTTTTAGTTGCTTACAATTTTTTTGGTTCAGGGTGTTCTGTTTGCGTCATGGCTGTGGATAAAATCGTAAATAAAATAGAGTACGTGTTTCATTTAAAAAAAAATTTTCTCCACTGGAATGCCGACAAATGAGACAAACTGATCCTATTCCAGCACTTACGCGCAGATATATCCTAGAGAAAGTGACGTGCTAGCCTCCCCTCAGCCTTAAACATTATCTGCCAGTGTATAGAAAAGACTGGATGGTGTTTTCATGTTTATAACTTTATCAATCATGTTTGTACCTTTGATATAATTTTGAAATATTTATTCAACAAGTGTTTTGGAAATCTACTACTTATCCCTAAAGCGTGTTAATTAATGTCAAGCACAAACAGAGCTGTAATTACTGCAGTGGGTTGAAACACAAATAGAAAACAATCATTTATTGTGATAATGAAATTTACTTCTATGTAATAATTGGCAAAATGATACAGCCATAATAATCTTTTTTGCCTCAAAGTAGTTTGTCAGTACACCTGTAAATTCATTCTCTATCGGTTCGGTCTATTGATTTGGTCAACTTATTGTTCTCCCTTTATTTGTTGATAGACCTTTATACATTAATAGAAATTATCCAGAGTGTTAAAACACTTTTTCAGCTTCTGCGTACAGGTTATGTTTAGCACAGTAGAGGTCTTCACATCTAAAAAGAAAATGTCATTGAAAACCACCGAACTGCCGACTTTTTCTCCTCCATCTTATTTCAACTGATTCCAAGCTGCGTCAAGTGTTTACAATCAAGCTCTACCTCAGAACTGCCTCTTCCCACTAAAATTAATGAGGTGACTTTTCAAAACTGAGCATATCAACCCAGCCGGAGTTGATTTAATTAAAACAGCTCCAGCACTGCTCACGCCACGGCAGCTATGGAAGACTTTAAATGCCAGAGCCCATGTTACTAGCTCTCCGCTTCTCAGGAGAGTGTCTCTGGAGAGGGATGATTGCTTTGTTGAGTTTTAATGTCAGGATGTTTTTTTAATATTACAGAAGATGCAGTCCAGGGGCTTCCGTGGCTTTTGTTAGATGAGATAAACAGCTCCCTGGGCTTGGATCGTAAAAAAACACCTTACACATCTCCTAATTGAATTAAGTTCCATATGACAGCCAGGAGAGGAATATTGCTACAATAAAGTGACCGGGAATGAGATGGCAACGAAAGAAATCGGATGACGTCCTGCCTGCAAGACTTGACACGGATAGAGTACTGGGTGCAGACATTGAATATGGGCAGTTTAATTAGCTTTGACTAAATTCTTAAGGAGGGATGTTTGAGGGTTGTGGTTAACTTAGGTTACGCGGGTGGAAGTAGAATGTGACCCAGCCGATACTTTGTCTTTCGAAAGGTCTCCATCACTAGAAATTGCTACCCAGGGTATTCAGCGCTCTCACTCCAGTGCAGCGGGAGACCAGAGGAGTGTGTTGCCATGGCAATGTCATCATCATTGTGTCACTGTCGCTAGGCGCTGACTTTGGCATGGTTTGCAGCGGGTACGTGGGCAGAGGCTTCCTGCGGGCTAATCGATTTCTGCATGTGGCAATTCCGTGGGCGAACGTGTGTGTTTTTATAGGAAGCCATTATGCGTTATGAATATATGTGAGAGACTACGCATGAAGCGTTGCACACAGCACAGGGGTCAGTAATGAGATCGCTATCTTCCAACATTTATTCCCGTGTCAGGCTGAAGATATGGGGAGATTAAGGGTGGGTCAGAAATCACATTGCACACTGAGGATTTGCTGACAGCAGCCACAAACATTTTAGCCCCGTTGCGTCATCTCTGCTGGGGAGATATTCTCATTTTCCGTCCCCGTGTGCGTAACAGGTATAAATATTACATGCAGTCAGGGAAAACAGTCTCAGCAGACAAGTAATAAAAGAGAGATGAAATAAGAGAAAGAAGTTTAATGAAATGTATGTGACGAGGGGCTTATAAAATAACTGTTTCTGATCGCATTACAAAGGAATGCCACGCACTTCTCAATCTCCCCCCATATCTGTCTCTCTTTCTCTCGACACGCCTCCACATATTGTTGATGGAGTCCTGCTCCTCTCAACACTGTGGCTCCACACTGTAATGAAATGGACTTTCTCTCTCTTTTTCGCTCTGTGGCCCAGCACAAATGCAGCCATTAAAGTGCATTAAAGCACAAAAAGCTCCACTGTGTCTTTGTGAGAAAGGGAAAATGCTAGCCCACTGCCAGAGTTTTGGCTAATCCAAGCATCCACCTGGTCCTCCTCAAAATGGAGACCCTTTTATCTGAAGAAAGCTGCTGATGTCTCTGTAAAACAACAGAATACTTGCCCTGAAACAAAAGCAGACCAGCGTTCATAATCATAATTAGTTCGGTGAAGAATGTGCGTCAGAGTTATCAAAGAAATGCCACTACCAAGTGCGTTTGGGTCCTTTTTACTCCCGCTTTCCTGCTGAGATATAACAACAAGCCCAGAATCTGGGCCCGCTTGAGCGAAATGGAACTGCAGGTTTCTCTTTCAAAGCTTCCAAGACTTATCGGAGTTCTCTGTATGATTTTTAAAATGAATCAAGGACACAAATGAGACATTGTGGAGTAAGAGTATAGAGGTCTAAAATGATTTTGGGATGAGTAGTTTGGATAACTTATTCTTGGAATCTTTTGATGGGAAAATGTACACCGAATCATAATCTGTTTTTAATCAAATCCCCAAAATGTAATTGTAGTCGGCAAATATGAGCATTTGCAGATCTGAATAAAATACATGAGATTACTGGGGTCTTTTTCTAAGGAAGCAAAAATGAAGCAAAAGTCACCATTCAATCTTGTTGCTGTCTGTGAGGCGTAACTGAGCCTAGATCTTTTGGGATTTTTCTTCTTCATGTGGCAAGAATGTTAGTTAACTAAAACAACCAAATCAAACCATTAAAACAACCAATTAAAACAAAATTTCTGTTAATTAAAATCTAAATATACAACTAAACGTTAGTTGAAAAACTTTAAGAGCTGAAAAAATTATGAATAACTATAAGCTAAATAGCAATATAAAAAAAAACAAATAAATAAAAGTTACGAAAGCACAAGTATGCTAAAAAAAAAAAATAACTAAAATTTACACAAAAATTAAATTAAAATAAATTCAAAAAGAAAACCAATTCAAAACAAAATTGAAAACAAAGCTGTTCACAAAGAAATCTTAGTAAATTTAAAATAAAACTAATTAAAATAAAAGCTGTAGTAATTTAGCTATGTGTGATATTATTGGCTTCCGTGGTAAACCAGCTTCAATAGAAAAACCATTATGGGGTGCGTTTCCTGAAAAACGACATAAGTCGCTGGTTAACCACCATAGTACGATACATGGTTGGGGAAATTAACGATACAGCTACACCTGTTTCCCGAAACCATAGTAGCTCTGTCGGAGATTAATTGTTTGAACCAAGTTGGTTCAACAATCTAGTTGATGACGCAAAACAGGTGGTGGAGTAATGACGTCTACTAATAACTAAGTTCATCGAATTAATGTCAAATTCTTGCTGAAAATAACTTTCATTCCATTTAAGGACTACTTTTGTTATTCTTTTTTTTGTTATCTGTAGTTTTATTTCACAATATTTAATTAATTTATAAGTGTTCGCCGACGTCATTCTGCCCAGGGATTCCCCAGGCTCATAGAGAACACAGGTCATGTTCTATTTTCTTTACAAACTTAAATATGTACAATTGAATTGGTGTATATTTAGAATGATGGATATGAAATGTACTGCATGTTGCTTGCTTACTTTGATCAAAAGCCAACTTTTCGATGCTGCTTATGGAAAACACTTAAATCGTGGAACTATGCTGGAACGACGGAAGATGCGACCATAATTGGCTACTGATGCTTTTGGGAAACACACTTTTTCTGGTCAGTTAGCTCGTTCCTTGGGGGTTGTTCAACTTCGTACAGCAACAATTTCAAACAGAGACAAAGGTATTGGAAAAATTGGTTGCCAGATTGTAGTTTCACCCCCAGTGTGCAGGACTGATGCAGTCGCGCAAGAAGCAGCCACAGTGGGTCGATGTGAGTTTGGAACACCTAGACTGGGATACGAAAATCTGTCCTTTGTCTCCACAAGGAGACCTCTAACACAAATAATAAATAAAACTCGAGATGCTACTGTTCTCCCCACTGTACATATAACAGTGACCAGCAAGTATAATCACACAGTCATCTAAGTTTAGCACATGGGATACGGGTTATGTGAAATAAATCCATGCATAAAGTGAACAGCAAGCATACTTGACTTAATTACAATTGTTAAATGCAAATTGCTACTTACAGGTGTGCACTGTTTATTCAACATATTACCATTAATTTAACAGTGTAGGGTTTTTGTTTCTGAAGGAAAAGGAGATGCACATGAAAAGAGGTTGAGTTTAGATTTCAAATGTTGTCACTTGTAGTGGTTTGTTTGTTTCAGACAGTGGATTGATGGTGAAGGCACGGTTGGAGCACATCTCTCCAATAGGTCTTGAACCTATCGATTTCTCTGTCTCCAGAATGACTATTGACTGTTTGTTTAAGCGAGGTCCCAAACGACACTTGAGATCAACACAATTTCTGTCAAACTGACGGATGAATGGAAAGCGGTCCACTGATCTTAGTACAGTGGTTTGAAGCTGTTGACTCAGAATCTTGAACTAAACTATCATAACATCAGAATTCTCACCTTTACCCCACTTCCTGAGGTCAAAACATCCAAAGCTCATCAACAACATCCTCTGAGTCAAAGCCTACAGCATATGCTGACAACATCAAGCATGAATTAATGTTAACCTGAAAGCTGCAAACTGAAGGGTTATTTTAGGTAAAAGCAATTTGTGCCACATATAGCTTATAAGAGGTTTAGACACATTCAGGGAGAACCAGTTTGCAGCTACTCTTTTCATGGCTCATACTAGCTCAGTCATGTGTGGCCTGAATCGTGGGAATGGTACAATTGCTTTATTATTCACTCATCAGCATGAGCTCAGGTGTTCTAATGGTTTGAAAAGAATTAGCTCTAAGGCCATAAGTTGATCTCATCTTTTAGACTTGTGAGTCACCACTCTGGGAAATAGTGTGTGTGGAACATAAAGGTAAAATGCTGAGAAATTTGCTCTCCTGGCTTGTGTTGTGTCTTGATGGTATTCCCAAAGCAGTGTTTTATATGCCTAAAAATCACCATTAATTTAAAACTGATCATTTTTATGGAATTCGCAGTGGTTATTGTAAATGATTTATTTATTTTTTTAAACCATGTGCTCTTGTAATCTCTTATTAAAAACATTACTTAAAAATATTTGATGCTGACTTTAAACTGTAGCTACACACTTGGATTTGTAGCTTCTCATATTCTTACAGTAGTAGCTGCACTTGCACACTTATACACTTTATAATACATAAAGATACACATATAATAATACAGACGTATATAATACATCTGAAAATAAGACTAAATAAGGTTAAATTAGCCTAAATCTATCGTAAACAAATAATTGTATCTGCTTGATATTCTTCTATTTCCTTTTCCCTTTTTAAGTGTATTGACTGTTCAGTTTTTCTGAACTATTAACTGTTTATAGGTATGCAATAGGTAAAGTGATTATTTTTGTTTTATTCTGTGAACTACTAAAATGATTTCTCAAATTTCAAATAAATATTGTTTCTATTTGCATTTTTTGCAGAAAATGAAACTAGAGAAAAAGGTGAAAATAACAGAAAATATGCTTTTTTCCCGACCTCAAATACTGCAAAGAGAATAAGTTTATATTCACTTTTTTGCAATTCAACAAAATTTTTGTTTATGTGTTTAGGAACAGTTCATTTTTTCAAAGTTTGGTTTTATGTGATAACTTTTCATCACAGTTTTCATGTGTCTTGTCACGCTGTCAGTATTCCAAATAACTCCACAACTGCTTGTTGCATGTATACATTTAGCATTAATTTTAGTCTAATAGATGATTTCCAATTACCAGAGAGTCTAAAACAGATGCAATTAGATCATGTGATGAGATGTGTGGTAATGAATGTTGTGCTAATTATGAAAATTGTTCTCTAGAGTTCAACAACTAGGCAACGATCATGTTTGTGTGGATTCCAGGGATGGTAATAGATGGCAATAGCATGTGCACCTGGTTGGTGGACATAAATTGGAAAGGTAAAAAGGATATCAGTGTCACCAGATGGAGATTTGGCAGGATGGAATTATAACAAATTGGAACTCTCTGTCTCCTCAGCAGATGGAGATACACCTGCTATTCACAGTCTCACCCCTAGGGGCCAAAGATACACCAAAGCCCGGAGAGGTGAGCCAGGAGATGAAAATCATCCGTCCTGTGGGAAGTTTTAAGAAGTGTGAGGGGCTTTAGAAAATGTTAATTTTGTACACTAAAATCCCATGTATTTTCACCAAAGGAAATAATGTTAATTGAATATTAACCTTTAAAGACATATGCACTTTCAAGGTTGTTGCATATGCGTTTATTTAAAAAAACATATTGCAAGTCCAAATCAGTTTGGCTTTATAAGATTGCATTTTTTTGCATTTTTGTCATTTGTTTCAGCAATTCAACTCAAATTGTGGAACTCGTATTTTATTCAATGCACACAGACTCAAGTAGTTTAAGTCTTTGGTTGTTTTAATTGTGATTATATTGGCTCACATTTAACAATAAACCACCAATTCACTATCTCAACAAATTAGATACTAAAAACTGGCAATATTTCAATGCTCAATGAACAATAAAACGCCATGTAAAACACTTCGATGCAATTTATTTTATAAATATTTAGAAAAATGAATAAATTACATAAGTTTAGATTTAACATAAAGTCGCACAAGAAAATATAAACAGTTCGACAACTTTCCACTTCGAAACTCATAACTGTTTACAAAATACAATTAACAAAGTTGCACGAGAAAAATGCTTTAGGGCAAATCCAGCATTTTGGATGTGACAAAAACACTCAGAGAATGTATTTGTTACCAATATTCTGAGCCATTTATTTTTATTTTACTAAACCCTTGTTGATAGAACTGCACTAATATGATAAAATATCAGTTTATGCAAAAGTTTTCTATTTTAAAGAAAGGAAATAAAGAAGCGTTATGGATGTGAAAAAGGGGACACCGTGTTCGGGAGGCAACAAACTTTGTAGGATTTCTACGAACTAAAATGAACAAACCTGAAGCAATAATACCTTACCTTTAAGAGAGACCTCACACGGGTATTTGAACCACCAAATGGTGATAAGGTGCAGTTAGTACAGTAAAACCTTTGGTAAAAACTTTTTTCATGGTATTGTTTGACATTTGCAAGGAATGTTTTAGTCTGAGAACTTTCCTGTTCTAAACTCACATTTAAAAAAAAAGCTTTAGTTCTTTCGGTTCAAGTACTGCTTAACCTGACATATCCACGGAGCAGTCTGACTGAAGAGGGTTCTTATCCTGGGAGTTTGTAGACAACAGTGTGGTGTGCACTTTTGGAAGTGGATGTCCAGTAGGAGGGTTTCTTTATCAATTTGTTCATCTATAACGAGAAAAAGAGACAAGAAAAGAGACAAGAGAAGAATGTAAAGAAACTGGCCTACCCAGAGCTCAATGGATTATAATAAACATATAAAGAAGTACATTAACATTTTACCTAAATAAAGTTTACCTTTAAGATTGTTATTAGGACATCCAAGATCCAGTCTACTTTCTCCTGAATAGAATGATCCATTAATATTAGCTGTTATTTTGCAACCTGTCAGTGGGGGTGAAAGAAGAGTGGGATCTAGTACAGAAAGTGAAACACAGTTTTAAAAAAATAATATTATAAATGTTAACACAACTCTTAACTAATTCGACACACTCAGGAATACGTAGAAGAATAGAGCTGCTCCCAGTGGAGCCACGACCGTTAGTTAGAACAACGCTGTTAGTTAGAACACCGCGAACATAATGTTACAGACTAGCTATCCAAAGCTAACGAAGCTAGATTGTAACGTTACTTTCAAACCTAATGCGAACAGCCATATTTTGCATACTTTTGCAATTTTTGATTTACAGTAATGGTTTTATACATTAAAAACTCGTAAAACATACCTTTTATTCTCCGAATAACAGCTGTCCGAGATGAGTTGGATCAAAATGCCCGCGAAGGTAGAGTTTGTCTGAGGCGTCGAGGAGTGGGATGGGTTTACTCTCTCAACTGTCACTCAATTGGACCCGACTGGTAACCCAGCATTTGGGTTACTCAAAAAATGACCCAACACTAAGAAAATAACCCAACAAAGTGACCCAGCAGGCTCAACCCGGCTGTTGGGTTAAACAAATAACCCAGCATTTTTTAGAGTGTACCAAGAAATTTTAGAGCGCTTCATTCTTCCTTCTGCTGACCAGCTTTTTAAAGATGCTATGTTATTGCTGTTGACTGGTGCTGCAAATGTTCAGATGTTTTACCGCTCACCAAAATAGAAAATCTCCAGATGATATGGGATGAGCGTAAGGCAGTCAATCACTCTACCATACTGAGCAACGTAGGTCACAGCCTGTTGATTTAGACAGCACAACATCTTAGACTTTATTATGCCCAGTGGGACAGATCACTGAGGTTACTAAAAGCTAAAAGAATCCTTTTGCTGGATTGGGCAAACATTTGCAATATGATTTTTCAATGCAAAGCAGTGTGATACCACTCTCTATATTTGCTCTCTTTAGGGTTATACTACAAAATGGTATATTATAAAAACAGACTGTAGTACATTAATAGTGGAAAGCTTTGATAAGTAATATCAAATGGAAATTCAAGTAAAATCAAGACCGTATTTTTTTTATTTTATTTTTTTATATGCATTAGCAATGCTGTTTCGAGCAGCGGCAAAGCCCTGACACAAAGGCCCTTTGAATAAATAAAAAAAGTGTTTCAGCAGATTAGGGATGCACCGATACCATTTTTTAAAGACTGAGTATGAGTACTGATATTTTTTTTGTACAATTACATTAATAAACCAGTATCTTACTGGTACATTTTTTTTGTTTTTAGGTCTACATAAATGTAACTACTATTTTTAAATTAAGTTTAAAAAAAGCGTCTGCTAAATGACTAAATGTAAATGTAAAGTATTTTTTCCTACTATGGTGGTCAATGGTGGCCAAGAACTGTTTTGTTACAAGCATTCTTCCAAATATATTTCTCTGTGTTCATCAGAACAAAGAAATGTATGCAAATTTTATACACATTTAAACAGACCAATCAAACATAAGTGTCCTCCCCAATTGTTGTATTAGCAGTTGCTTAAGGCCTCCTGAGAGTTTTCATGTTTTTCACAAAAATCCAGTCCTACAGTCGATATTAAATTAAAGCAATATGAGATGCTACAGTACACTTGTATTAAAAACACACTCTACTATATAAAACAGCCGATACAAACAGGTTTTATGCTGCCGTAAAAGCAAGATGCCAGGACTCTTGCAAGCCTCCAATTCAGACTCCAACACTTAAGAAAAACATAATAATCAGCCAATTTCTTCAGCTGTGAAAATGTACAAAATAAATAAGAGAGGTAGCCTGACCATGGAGGATTGGAAGAATAACGCACAATTTCAGACTCGTCATCCTGACTTTTGCTTCAATGTAGTGTGCACATGAGGGAGAATTATCTGCCTGAAGGACTTTCTAGATGCCGAAATGGAATTTTATATTGTGCATTCACATGTCAACTCTGAGTCACTAAAGAGAGATGAGGGTTGACATGACAGGCCTTTAAAAAATGTAATGCAACAAAAATCCAACATGTTTGTTTTCCGAATGGCTTGCTCAATTGGATCACTCACTTGCCTAGAGCCAAATCTAAAATATCCATCTCTCCAAACTCTCAGCATTCTCCTTTCTCATAATGTTACACTTAACCAGCAGTAAAGATCAGAAAAAAATGACAATAAGGGGAAACAAAAATGGGAAAATTTCAAGCAATTTTGGGCCCTAAGAAAGAATATAAGGTTGGGCCCCCTACCGCGCCAAACATACAACTATCCAAAACTTTGTCTGCAATTTCATTTCAGTATCGACCTTGTCTCAGATGTTTCTTCATAAATTTTTAAAGGAGAAATAATATAAACAAATTAGGCAATAGGAAATAAATCTGAATACTTTTAATGACAAATATAGATTTTTTTTCCTTTTAATGGTAAACTCAAGCAAAAGCCTTTATTTGATCTCCAAAAAATAATTTGTATGTTAAAGAAAACTATTTTCTTTCAATGGATTTAGAAACTCATTTGCAGTATCCGATTAAAAGTCAAAATGTCTGATAAAGGATCACCAGCCAAATAATTTCAGCGTTTGCTCTTCAAAGAGTATTCACATGTCAATCCCCTGCTTCATCCCCTCCCAAATACATAACTAAATTATTATTATATTTTAAATAGACTTTTCAGGTGGCCATCTATTAGTGGAAAGATAAGGAAATTCCCATGGATTACCGATAAGGATAAGCTGAAACGCAGACCTATTTCTTTCATAGAAACAGCATCGTGAACCAGGTAGCACAGATGCAGACACTGAGGAGCTCCATGAGCATTAACTGATGTCTCTTTCTCTCCCTCTCTCTCTCTTCATCCGTCATGGGTCATGCTGCTTTTTCTATTTAGCTAAAATAGCTGTCGTCTCTTCGTTGATAGATATTCATGTTTGATGGCTACACGGTTCCCCAGATGGATTCCTGCAGACTTCTGACAGCTATTAGATAATTCCCGAATCAATGGCAACGAGACCGTCCCCACCCAGTGGATTTGTTTTGTGAGGATTTGGGGAACGAGTCTGAATATTGATCATCATATTTCATGAAACGCCTGACATCTGGAGTCCCCGCGGGCTGATTTGTCATTCCTCCCCATCTCCATTTGCATATTCCCCCTGTGTTTAATTCGCTTTTTAAACAGGGGCTTAATTAGCCGGAGTCACTGGAGCAGTCTTGGATTATGCCTTTTAGAGAAACAAAACATTTGATCTCATTTAGAACAGTTAGAGAAAGCGGTAAGGCTCACTGACCATTAGCTGCGCACCCAACCAGAGCCTCTGGTGCTTTTGCTAAGTGCAAAGCTCTAAGCCACACCCAAAGGACTTTTGAAATGAATGCACAGTTTCTTGATGCGTTTTCAATCAGCATCAAGAGATAAAGTGTGCGGTTATACTGCAAACGTATTCAATACCTTTTGGAAGACTCCCACAGTTTGCCAATTGGGTAGTAAAACATAATCTGAAATTGACAATTTAATAATTTAAGTCGCTTGGGATAAAAGCATCGGCATAATAACTTCATGCAATTATGAATATTATGTTACATTTTTCCATTGCATGAGAATCAGCATAGTTTTGAGTTTTTGGGGAAGATTAACCCACAAATGACTCATTTATACCGTAGTTGTCACTGCATATTATGATGAAGCTTAATTCAATTCAGATTTCTTTCTATAGTGCCTCTTACGATTTTGCTGTGTTGCACAGCAGCTTTACCGTAAAGCATTTTAAGGGGATAGTTCAATCCCCATTTTTTTTTATTCACCCTCAAGTCATTCAGAACCTTTAGCCAATATGAGTCTTCTGTGGTCAATGGAGGTCAGTGTTGTTTGCGTTGTTTGCGTAACAAAGTTCTTCAAAATATCATCTTTTGTGTTCTGCAGAAGAAAGAAATTCATAGAGGTTTGGAATGACATGATGCTGAATAAATGATGAAAACAAGTTTTGACTGAACTATCCCTTTAAAACAGACAGTATGGACAGAAGTTAAAAAACATGATATTATGAAATATATTTAAAAAAAATAATGTACATTGACAAAACTAATCGAAAATAATTGTCGAACACACCATTAGACTGTATTCATGGTGCTATTAAGTATGTGTATCATTTTACAAAAAATTGTGTTTAAGATTAAATAAGAAAAACATTTCAACATGTAAAGTCATGACACACTTTACCAGATTCTGAAGCTTTCTACTCCGTGTAAAATAACAATCCTGATAACTAATGATCTGTAAGTCCAATAACTATAAGATCATTTCTCTTAAAGTCGCACAATATATTCTAATTGTTGTTTGATCTGCGTATGCATTTCAAGTCTGGTCATAGCAAGCTCTAAACCAGGCATTTGTGCTTTCCGTAGCATGACCATACTGTCGTACAGTAGGTGACTTAATCTGCCAGTCTTCTTGAGCACATTGAGAGCATTGTGCTGTTCATCAGCCCTCACTCCAATCTGTGATTGTGATGGGTTTCCAAGGGAACAGACCCTATAAAGCAGTGTCCAGCAGAGACACACAGGGCTCATTCAGGCCCGGCAGTACCAGCCTGCTTCAGCCACAGGCCACAGCTTCCTCTTCCAGACTCTGTATTCAGCAGATCCTTTGTCCTGCTGGCTGTGCAGCTCCACACAGTCAGACAGGAGATGAGTAGAGAAACACAGAGAACAAATGTCTCATGACTCATACCATTCATCCTGTCTTCTGTTCTTACTGTCTGTCTCTCCTTTTATTCAAAGACGCAGAGCACGGGGAAGAAATCACTCTGGGTAACATCTCACAAAATTAGGCGCCTCAGAACAAAAACGACGACTGCGCCGGTTTTGATTTTGTTTTGCTCTTTTTTGTCTTTTTTGTTACAGGGGTTTTCTTTTAATTTTAAATAGCCTGGTTCTGTAATTACATTTCCCAGGCTTCTGAGCACACATATTCATTCCTAAAACCCCGGGCGCTTTGCATGAATGTTTCCTGAGTTTTATGACTTTTTTTGGATGCGTTGCAATAACATTTCTCAAAAAAAAAAATTCTCTCTCACATTTTATTCTAGAATAAAGTCACTGACCCAGTTATATAATCTAGTTTTGGTCAAAGCTGTAGTGCAGGGGTCGGTGCACATGCTTTAGACATTTATTATGAGCTGATGGCTTGGGGGGACCCAGGTTCGAATCTGACTTGAGTCTTGCCACCTCTCTATTATCCTGTATGCGTTCCTCTGTGCCAAAAATAATTTTGGCATGTTCGGAATATTTTGAGGATGTATATACAGTATATAAAGCTTGTTTTAAATCTGGTTATTGGTTGACTATGTACTACCATGTTCCACAAACCCAGTTCAGACCAGCTACAAGCTAGTAACAGTGTTCAAAACCTAGTGTAGCTACCTGCTAGATTTTCCCACGGAGAAGGCCGTTTTGTATTTTCATCCATTCTTTCTATCAACCGTCTAGCCAGTGCAGCAAGATCATGATGTTATAATGCTGTAAATGGGTAATGATGGTCTCCTTTGAAGGCTGTGATAGATGCTTAGTATGAAGGAATTGGGTTAATTGATTGACTGAAGGGAAGTACCCATAAATTACTTTTAAATGAACGATGGCTTTCGCTCCTAAATTGATTTGGCAACATGTACCTTCACACACAAACACACAGGCGCAGATGCTTAACCCCCTTCCATCTATGCCGTCTGACACACCCAGAATCCATTCGTTTGTCAATTATAGGCAACATTGTGTTTATGAAGTGTCAGAATGATGAACAGGCCCACGCTGTCAGACCGGCATCAGAGTAAACGTCCACCAGGCATGGAGGCATCAGTGCTTATGTAGCCCATTAAGTCGGGCAGTCATGCATCACAATAGCTGTACACAGCCATGGCTTGGAGAGAGACAGTCAGCATATGAGTTCGGTATATTGGTCTGCTGTCTGCCAAAGTGACTGCAGATGATTGTTTGGCAGCTTTAAAGTCTACTCGCTCTGACTCAGATTCCTTTATTTGATTTTTTTTCTTCTGGCGTGGTCGCGCTGGATGGCCGGTTGGGAAGTATAGGGACTGTAATGCTTAACTCCTTTATTGGATTGGACTGCAGAGTAGACACGCTCTCAAGTGCCTCGGTCACTTAAGCTTGTATGGGAAACTGGGGAACGCTTGGCTCATTGTTGACCAAATTCACTTTTGTCCCCCACAACGTTTTCAGGTTACATAAATTTAAGCTTTATTTTCTCTCCCACATCTAACAAGATAGATTACTTGAGAAGCGAAATTGCACAAGATATTACAGCGAGAGTTGTTTTCAGAGGCAATGTCTGGAATTAAGTTTGTCTTGCATGATTGGCAAAAAGTTATTATTTGATACTTAAATTTAAATGAAACAAAATTTTTTGAGGTTTGTTGCTGACAATAAAAAGAAAAAAAACAATTTGCCAATAGACTAATAAACTTAGATGAGCTAAAAAATAAGATATAAAAACAAGTCCTATGATTATCATAAGCAATTTTGCTTCTGAGGTAAATGTATCTTGTTTAAACTAGTTGTAACTAGTACTTTCAGAGAAAATTTGGGTTTTTACTGCTGGAAAGTTGTTGCCAGTAAACTGAACAGAAAGACAGATTGACTAAATTGGGAGAAAACTTTATTATAAATTGACTTGCTTTATGAGAATCACTGTTTTTAGGTTTCGTGAACAATTCCTAACTACTAGTTTACATTGTTAATCAATGAACAATACTTCTAAAGTGTTCATACAGTAAATCTTAGTTAAAGTTAGAGGTGCTGTCATTTTGTGGATAATTGATTGACAGAAATGCAATATAATGTACATAACTATGTCTTCAGAGGTGTGTTAAGGCCTTACATAATGAAGCGTTATATTTTTATCATCTTAGAATGAGCTATTTCTATTAACATACACCACGGGTCCCTTTACATGGAATTCACAATGTTGTTTCTACAGTAGCCCTAAACGGACCAACTGCTCTACAGAGCACATGATAAATATGTTATCTCCTTCAGAAAAGAAGTGTTAACTTGACGACATCTTAGTTGTGTTCTGTGTCAGACACTGTAATGCTTCGAAAGTAAGGGGTGGAGAGTGCCATTGGTTGCAATTCGCAACCTCTCTGCTAGGTGCCGCTAAATTTCATACACTGAACGTTTAATTTGAACATTTCTTATTACATAAGTGATACTGTTAACATGTTGATGCAAAATGAACTAACATGAACAGATAAGGAACAATTGGTATTTACTTACAACAAAACATTCTTTAAAAAATTGTATTGCTTATCATTAGTTTATGTAAATGCAGGAATGGAACGCTTTTGTAACGTATTAGGGGAATTTAAGCATAATGGATGTTAAAGTTTATCAAAACTTGAATTTTGGATTAGCAGAGAATGTAATTATTACCAATTTATTGGATATTCTGTTTATTTTACCAAACCCCTGATGACAGAGTCCAGACATCAGAAAATAATAAGATTTGTTGTTTCTACGGTTGGTATTGCCTAGAATTACAGGCATTACCACTGATGAGATCCTGCATACTTGCAGTACTTGGCACATGCTGTAAGTAGCTGAGTAAAATGCTACATATCAGTCTGTAGACTGCATATTTGCAAGGCCACAGATGGACAGAATCTCCAGGGATTTGTTTTAAAGTAATTGACCATGGCTCAGTCATAGTCCCTGCTACATTTATCATTGTTCCTTTGAGCGCTTATAGTTCAGAAGATTGTTGTCCACACACAATTTCTTATGTGTACGTCATTGTCATAGTGCCGGACTTGCCGAGTTGGCTTTTCTCCCAGAACTTGAGCTAAATGTGGACGACCAGTGGGAAACCACACCAACATTAATAACATCTGGGGTTCTGTCGCTGTATTTTCTTTCCCTGAGATCCATTTCATTTTTATGGCATTTTTATGAGTCTTTGAATGTGTTTATAGACGTGTCTGCATAACCCCTCTTTCATCGGGTGCATCTGCGCTTATGGACAGAAGCTCATTTAATTTAAAGGAATGAATTGGTTTATTGTTGTATATTTTATTTTAATTATTTTATATGCCTTGTGTAAAGCAATAAGCTGTCTGGGTACAGTATATATGGCCAGCGCGACATATTTTGGCTCATGTTCTTATGTGGTAATGATCAAGCACACCTCCTTATCCAAGGCAAATAGCCAAACAAATTCATACAATGGGAGTCAGCCAAAGTCAAGGACAAGAATTGGTTCCTGAGCCAGGCTTCTTGCTGTTAAGCCTACCTGGATTTTCAGCTCGAATTTCTCCTATTCACATTTTGGTCAGTATTTTGCTGTGCTTTGTTTTTGTCAATATTCTGTAATTCCCACTTTACTAGCCTTAAAGGTGAAGGTAACCAAGGTTACAATGCTTATTTATTTTCACTTGTAACGGTGAATATTTGTTGGATAATGACGGGCTGTCAGTGAGCTTCCATATGCCATTCTGATTATGGTCCAATTGAAGGGGGGAGATTTTATTTGATAGGATATTAAACGATGGTGAAAATCATTAAAAATAAAATTGCATATTTGTGCTGACCTCAAATAAATGTACAGTCCAGGAAAAGAACCAAAAATGATGATGACTCACTACACAGTGTACACATTTGAAAGTGTACAAATTTGTCTCACTGCTAAAAAAAGGTAAAAAGGGAGCAATATGTTCAGTAAGTCCAAGCTTTTTGTTTAAGTAGGAAACCAACACCGAAAAAAAACTCAAGTATGTTTTTCCCCTCAGCAAATCAATGAAAGAAGTCGTTGGTGTTACATGGTCCTGTTATTGACTTATCCTGAAACCTACCAGTGTGCAATGGAGAACTATGAAGGTGTTTCTACCTAGCATATGATTTAATTCCTGGTCTCTCTCTCACTTACTCTCCCACTCAAATGAAAGCTCTCTTTCTCTAAACTTCACAATTCCTTCTATTCGCTTTCACTATTCTTTCTTTCATTCATTCTGACTGCCCATCTCCAACTGAGAAATTACAGGATTGAAGATCATTTTACTGGCTTTGGGATCTGAAGGCGACCAGGCACAGTTCACTGAACTAAATTCCATTTACAGTTACAGGGGTTAGTAAATTTTATAAAAGAAATAGCCATGTTATTTTTATGAAGTTGTAAAAATCAATGAGGCAGAAACTCCTCGGTCAAATGAAAAGCATGCTGTGAAATGAATGTGTTGAATGCAAAACTAGAGTTAAATAGAAGCTCGGATTTTCGCCATTTTTACTATCTGCCAAAACAAAACACCCCCTGCATTGGTTTTTGTCAGCAAACATCACATTTAATCCCAAGGGATGACAGAATCAACTTTAGATTCAGATAAATATTCTGTTTTTATATATAATTAACTGAAAGAAAAAATGATTTAATGCTTTTACATGACGTCCCCTCAAAGATGAATGTAAACCCAACTCTTTCCCAGTCTTTGTTTCGTCACATTGGTTTAAACTTCCCTCATGTTTGTTCCATACTATAGTAGGCTAAATTACCTTAAATATCACTTACATTTGAAGTTATTAAATATTTTACCCATTAAATGTATCCAATTCTTCTTTATTTGGTGTAGGCACAACAGTTTTGCATATTTATCCAGTTTCCTATGTCATTTTGTAATATAAATTGTGGAAGAAGTATAGTCACAATAAACAAAACTAAACCGTGAGAGGCACTGTGTTACGAGCATTCTCGGTTGTGGACTCTATACGTATTTAATGATTACAGCTTTCCGAAAGCGACAGGGCTAGACGTTTTAAAACTAGAGGTAACGCATTGCATACATTTGAATAACTATTTCCCTCAACCTGAAAGCGGTGAATGTGTTGAAGTAGTATTTAAAATGTTAAGGATTGTCATTTTACAACATTATTTTCATTATTGCCACAACATTACCCTTCTAAAATATGTATACCAGATGGCCAGTACACAGTGTTTAGATGTTTAGTTAGTGTTTAGTTAGTTATCTGCATGGAACTCTGGTGTATATAGCAGTTTTTCGGCTGTCCTGCCTGTTATTAGTGTTGACTTTGAAATCACCCTATGCATAGGATTGTGCGTTAGAATCACAATAGGGATTTACAGATTCTGTTTGCTGTAATTACAGTCAGCATGACAACTTGAAAGATGCAGAATATATACACTCACCTAAAGGATTATTAGGAACACCTGTTCAATTTCTCATTAATGCAATTATGTTGCTGGTGTAATGGTGTGGGGGATGTTTTCTTTGCACACTTTAGGCCCCTTAGTGCCAATTGGGCATCGTTTAAATGACACGGCCTACATGAGCATTGTTTCTGACCATGTCCATCCCTTTATGACCACCATGTACCCATCCTCTGATGGCTACTTCCAACAGGATGATGCACCATGTCACAAAGCTCAGATCATTTCAAATTGGTTTCTTGAACATGACAATGAGTTCACTGTACTAAAATGCCCCCCACAGTCACCAGATCTCAACCCAATAGAGCATCTTTGGGATGTGGGGGAACGGGAGCTTCGTGCATCCCACAAATCTCCATCAACTGCAAGATGCTATCCTATCAATATGGGCCAACATTTCTAAAGAATGCTTTCAGCACCTTGTTGAATCAATGCCACTTAGAATTACGGCAGTTCTGAAGGCGAAAGGGAGTCAAACACAGTATTAGTATGGTGTTCCTAATAATCCTTTAGGTGAGTGTACAACTGCCGTATGATAGGAATGTAATTGTACAATGAGTTCATTACACTGACAATTAACATTTCTTACAATATCACTTGTTACTCATTTTTTGGTGTCACGGTACATAAAACAATATTGGAAGATATATCCATAGCGATGACTAACACTATTCCAAAATCCAAAATTCCCAACAGGTTTCTTATTTAATAATTAAAAATGGCTCACTTCCACAAACACACTTTACCAAAATGTCCATGACTTTTTCATTATTCTAATTGCTCTAGTGTTGCGATGTTGAAGACATCAAATAGCCGATTTACCTACACAAAAGCACATGCATTTACCTGCTTGTGTCAGCAGTATCTGAGAGCTAAACTTCATCACTTTTAATACAATTTGTAGTTGTTTTTCAATCATATAACGGGTTCCCACCAAACCACACTCGGAAACAACTGGAATATGAGCCTTTACACGTGAGGTTAAATTTATCCGCTTCACTTTCATCATGTTCGTATATTATTTTATTAAACAGTATTTTTTGTTAGAACTTTTAACTATATTCTCAAGAAGGCCCGAAGAGTTAGTGGACATTTTCACTTCTCTCCGAACAGACAGCTGAAATTGGTATTCTTGAGGTCTCACCCCGCATCCATGGTTTCCTTTGAGCTCTGCGCAGGAAAAGTCATGTTCTGTATTTCAAAGCGTCCGACAAACTGACATTGGGCTGAAATGATTTATGGAAGGCAGGAATGAAGTTTCTCTTCAGAGAGAAAAGAGTTTTCATGGTGGTGATTACATATCTGCAGACTCCACCTCTTGAAGTCCTTGTGTATTGCACGTCGCTTTTCTCAGATACCAGCCATCACAAGCAGATTAAATAACTTTTGATAACTGGTTGATTTTTTTCCAAACAGAACTGAGAAGGCTATTAAGTAAGCACCTTGCTTGAAACCAATATGATGTGTCATACAGTTTATGAATATTGTGCTGCATTCCAGAAAATGTAGCAGGTGCATGCTGGGTAAGAATTTAATGGACTGTGTTGTCTTATAATAAGAGGGGGATGGATCATTCTCTGGTGTTCATTGTTTGTATTAAGCAGTCAGTATATTTCTAATAATTGACTTGGCTGCTTAAAGGGACAGTTCAACCAAAAATGAAAATTTTATCGTTTGTTCACCTTCATGTCATTCCAAACCTGTATGGCTTTCTTTCTTCTGCAGAACACAAAAGAAGATATTTTGAAGAACGCTGGTGACCAAACAATTAAGGGCACCATTGATTTCCATTCTATGGACACAAAATCATTGAGACATTTCTCAAAATATCTTATTTTATTTTAAGACAAGAACTTTCAGGCGCTTACCTACATGCTCAGCCAATGAAAAATGGCTAGAACAATAAAAAAGCAATAAACAACTTTAGCCAAGCTGAGTTTAAATGAAATGTGCTTAAATTACCAATGAACCCAGTAACAAATCATCCCTCAAAACAATTTGTTCCTCCAAGCCAAATTACAGACACAGTCCCTCAAATCACTTTTCATCCATCATATAAGTCCAGAAGACAGTAGAGCAGTTTGTCTGTCGGGCTCTTTGAATGCTCTAATAAATGTTTTGAGGAAGCGAGGGCACGGGGATTTAACAGATTAGCACGAAAATGAATAATGGTTGAAAGCAAAAGCGATTGGCTGTGACAGGGCCGCGTGACCGGGTCGAGGAGCGGCAGAAACCGGCCTGGATGATTTCAGGGAATGGATGGGGTCACTGCTGCCAACAAGAACATCCATTTTACTGTGTTTTTCCTCTCTGCCCGAGTCAGTTTCCTGCCCAAGCAGCACAGGGGAATACAACAAACAAACCAAAAGTGACCAGCCAAGTCACTCTTTGCCATTTGGGTGCAATTCCCGCTCATTTTAACATTTTTCTTCCATATTGATCTGTGATCGCAACAATCACGAATGACACTTTGGTGGTCCATGTAACAAAGCTGATAGCAATGATTTGGAAATGCAGGCGGGAAACATAGCCACCTCAGCCTCCCTGAGGAAATCCCTCATCGGCTGGTTTAGCAGAGAAGATATCGATTGTCTTCAAGTGTGCGATCCATTTAGAGTCCAACAGCTCATTAGGCCTTCAGAGCAACAACATAAACTAATCACTACTTTAACCTCCTGTACAGTATGGAGACGCAACGGAACGCTTTTATTTTGGGGGTTACAGAACCCGAGCCCCTCTTCTGTGTTGCCTTGCATTGCCTTGCGATGATTGAAACGAGCCGAGTTCACTCACTTTCCCTGAATAAAAGATTGCACGCAAGCTCTCGTGGGACGGTACGCCGGTCTAACTTCCTCTGCACATTCTTTTCTATTTCTCGGCAAATGCAGACTCAGATGCTTATGATCTCTAAGCTTGAAGTTGTAACTAAAGGGAAAGGAAGAGAGATGCCAAGTGAAGGGTGTGAGAGAGCAACCCAAATGAGCTGATGGATTTCTTTCTCGCTGTGTGATTTACGCTTTCGTGGTTGTGAGACTGAAGTGGTGGTGATGAGAAAGGTCAATATGTCAGGCTGTCATGTAGAATATCTCTAAACTTCACAAATGAACAGCAGAAATGAAATAGACGTTGTCAGTCAGGAGTGAGAAACAAAGTCCAGCTGCCAAAGAAAGCTGTTAGTATTTTCCAGAGCCTGGCGTTTTTCTTTCTCCTTTGCCAAAGTCTACATGAGTGGTTTTCTACTTAAAGAGGTGCTGCAACAGTGTTTCATGTAAGACTTCTTTACAATTTTAAACGTGCTGTGTTCTCTTGCTTAACATCGTCAACTTTTTAAAAAACGAGTTGGGCGCATTACATAGCATTTCTGTGCTCGATACACCCCAGCAAACGTACCGGTTTCGGAAAGTTTTTTTCAAACATTTAAAACAGTTTTGTAACAATTTTCTTTGTCGCTTATTGGACAATTCTGTGTTTTGTTGGCAATCTGCTAAATTCAGCCTCCCCCTCCCCCCCAAACACATGCCGTGTGATTTAGGAAATAATCGTACAGCTGTATCTATCTTTTATAATTGTGATCAAACTAAATACTCTTCGAAGATTGGAAAATATGCAATACTACTCTATAGGTACTCAAGATTAACATGAGATTGGCAGAAACCGTGTGTGTTTGGCCGCTTTAAAGAAACAGTTCACCCAAAAAAATTAAAATTATTTCGTCATTTACTCACCCTCAACATGTTCCAAACTTGTAAAAAAAATAATATAAAAAAGTAGGAAAATTTGCTTTATAAATGTATTTGCACTGTTGAACACAAAATAAGATATTTTGAAAAATGTAGGAAAGCAAGCTTTTGCACTTTTGAGTAACGTTTGTAATTTTTCCCACTATGGTAGTTGTCAATGGTGGCCAAGAACTGTATGGATATAAGCCTTCTTCCAAATAAATATTTTCTTTGTCCAAGTTGACAGTGACTACCTGTAAATGAAGATTCTATTTTGATTTAACTTTTGAGAGAACCATCCCTTTAAATCTTTAGTCTGTTGTTTGTTTAAACTTTTTTGCCACGTTGTGCTTGTTTATTTAAGCTTTCTAGACAAAGAGGGTCCCAAGAGACAGTGTGCCTTGCCTATAGCCAAACTCTGGCACAGGCAAGAGTCAGCTCCAGCATTTGAACTAGCATTTACAAAGCTAGAGCCAACCCGACAGGCTGAGTCTACGCTAGGCTAATTCAGCTGACTGGTTGAGATAAAAGTCTGTTTAACTGCAGATTTGTGGGCTAGGTCTGTGGTTATTTGGGTGATTTGTGAAAGCACTCTGTTGGGGTAGTTAAAGCATTGCAGCGTTTCTGGGCGAGAAATTAGCTAATAAATTAATCCAAATAATTGTGGGGAAGGCAAATGGCACGTTGCAGGGGTGCTATAGCTTTTACGGAGCGATTAATATTTGTGGTGCCTCCTGCGATTGTGCTTTTCTGACCTGAGCGTATCCCACTGGTATTTTGTTCATTAGCAGGCACCCTCATCTGCTTTCCTGGCTGTAGGGAAGGGAGTCAGACTCACTGTCTCCCACCCTCAACGCTCGCAGATAAATCAACATAAAGATTTTCAAAGTGTGATAAAGCCTTCCAGTGGGAATGCTGTAATGCATGCTCATTTTAATTCTACTGGTTTTATTGAAATCATCTTATGATGTGAAACTGTTTCCTGCATATTATTTGATAAGTTATAACTCTGCAGGTGCAATGGAGATTGACGGGGATCTCAAGTGGGATTTTACCAAGACTTCTGCATATTATGAATACTGGTAAAAACAGAAGAAACTTTCTCGGTTTTCTGTGACATTTCTATCCCATGGGACTTAAAGCAATGCCTATCTGCAGTGACAGAGCTGAGGAACTTTTGGTTTTCGGATTGGTGTAAACTGCTTGCTGCTAGAGACACCAGGGTCCTAAAGAACGCGCATTCTCATAAAATTGGAAAAATCCTTTATCATTTATTCACCCTTACTTAATGTCAAAGATATTTTGAAGAATGTTGTGACCAGACAATTGGAACCCTATTGTCTTCCATTCTATCGAAACAAAACAGACATTTCTCAAAATATCATATTTTGTGTTCCACAGAAGAAAGAGACATACTGTATACAGGTTTTGAATAACATGAAAGTGAATAAATTATTTATAATAAAATTATATAATTAAAATAAATATTTGGTGAGGTAATTTACCAAAAATGCTAGAATGTACTGTGGATAAATTGTATGCCAAATGCATTCATGCACAGTAAATGTGAATGAGGAACATGGACTTCTAACTGTAAACATACTGTGTTTTTTTGCATGTCTTTTATTTTGTATTTGGTCTATTTTGCTGCCACAGGTGTTCCGTGTTTTTCTTGTTTTGTTGTGTAGTTGTTTGAGTAGACTAGTTGACTGTCTTTGTACACATTTAGTTTCACATAAACTGTTTTTAACATCTTGCTTATGAAACTTGTGTAATTATAGATTTACGACATTATGTTTTTTAATCAGATAAGGGAATTTGGTTCATACAGGCTCATCGAAAGCCTCTAAAGGTTGTAAAATTTAACTTAATTCGAACAGAAATTTAAATTCATAATTTTTGGAGCCAATGTCACAAAGTATGAGAAATTCTCTAGAAATTCATTTCAGGTTTAATATATTTAATTGCCTAAAATTTGCGCAATTTCCATTGTATAATTTGTTAAAATCCTTATCTAGTAAACACAAGAAAAGGGAAGAGTCAAAGCTAGATAGTTCATAAACATGTAATTTCTTGAAAGACGTGAAAGCCTATAGTAAAAAGAAATATATTTTAGATGAATAATCTTAATGGTCCGATCAACGTTTGACTTTTTTACCCTGCAGACTCAAGTTTTAGCAGTAAAGGTCAACCCTATTGTAGCACCACACTTTGCGAATCATCATAACAATGGTTTATTCACGCCCATGTGACATTAGTTTTGGCGGTTCGGGCTGGACCTGATGACTCAATTCAGCATCAGTGTCTGACTGTTAAATTGGAGCTCGGCGGGGGAGTTGCAAGGCCATGACATAACTCTTCAGCTCCTTCTTATCTTAAGAGTATGAATCTATATTTCAAAAGCCTATGCATGGAGGCTTATGAAAATGTTTAATATTCATCCATATTCCTGAAGACTGTAAATTGAACATGTATTATTCAAAGCTGGCAGTTTTGGTGCACATTGGTGCAATGCAAATTGAACATTAGCTTCATGAAAAGGGCGAGCATAAATCAAAGAGAGTGACAAGAGCTGACCCAATCAGTTTGCCTTTTCACAGTTTTGTAAATGTTTCCCATCAGTCAACATTAAAGCCTGGAATAATATACAGTCACTCAAGAATATATATGATACATTTGATTTCCGTCATAAAGCACCCAGTTGCATCTAGCCCAGTATGGACTACTGTATTTCTGAGCTTTATTTTTGCAGCCTCGTAATTGCTACAGATTTAATCCAAATATAATTTTATTTTTCTATAAGTATTTGGATGTGTTTGCTTGATGTAGATGAATGAGGTTGATAAATCTTCAGTTAGTTTCAGCTCTGCATTGAGGAACTGTCAATGAACACCAATGCTTAAACATAAAGACACACTTTTTGATAAATGAAGATCATTTGTACTTGTCTAGCAAGCCAATGATTGCATTCATCATTGATTCCAAGAAGACATAAATAAACATTCAGTCGGCACCCATCAAATTGGCCTGGCGCAGGAATTCATATCCAATCCATATGATTAAAACAATGTTGATCTGTGATCAATATCTGTTCACATTTGTGTTAAGAATGATGAATATTTCCTACTGTTATATAAGAATATTATTGTATGCTTTGCTAATATGTGCTAAAATGTAAGTAGTTATTTATGGGACTGTATTTACGAAAAATGTCTCTCATATTTAATTCATACATCCATCTTTATCAATTTATGTCATATTTATGTATATAATATATAATGATATATCTCATATTGCTGCTGTCCTTCTGAAACCCTGTATCTCCAGGTTGTGTGACTTTTTTTGCCATAAATCAATATAATAAGTCACCCTTTATGTGTGTCAAATATATAACCAATAAAATGATTGAAAAACACTTGTCAACTTTGACAACACAGTATTTAATCATTTAAAAAGCAATGTGTTTTTCCATTTAATGAAAAACAGCAAATTTGCACCGCTAAGGTTTTATAAGGACAGCAATGATATATGATATAAATCATATTTGTGTCTTGTATATATTGTACATATTTGCATAAATTCTGAAATCACCATTTTTATTATGTCACCATTTTTAAGATGTGATTTTCACATTTTACCAAGACTTCTGCATATTATGAATACTGGTAAAAACACAAGAAACTTTTTCTGTGACATTTCTATCCCATGGGACTTAAAGCAATGCCTATCTGCAGTGACAGAGCTGAGGAACTTTTGGTTTTCGGATTGGTGTAAACTGCTTGCTGCTAGAGACACCAGGGTCCTAGAGAACGCGCATTCTCATAAAATTGGAAAAATCCTTTATCATTTATTCACCCTTACTTAATGTCAAAGATATTTTGAAGAATGTTGTGACCAGACAATTGGAACCCTATTGTCTTCCATTCTATGGAAACAAAACAGACATTTCTCAAAATATCATATTTTGTGTTCCACAGAAGAAAGAGACATACTGTATACAGGTTTTGAATAACATGAAAGTGAATAAATTATTTATAATAAAATTATATAATTAAAATAAATATTTGGTGAGGTAATTTACCAAAAATGCTAGAATGTACTGTGGATAAATTGTATGCCAAATGCATTCATGCACAGTAAATGTGAATGAGGAACATGGACTTCTAACTGTAAACATACTGTGTTTTTTTGCATGTCTTTTATTTTGTATTTGGTCTATTTTGCTGCCACAGGTGTTCCGTGTTTTTCTTGTTTTGTTGTGTAGTTGTTTGAGTAGACTAGTTGACTGTCTTTGTACACATTTAGTTTCACATAAACTGTTTTTAACATCTTGCTTATGAAACTTGTGTAATTATAGATTTACGACGTTATGTTTTTTAATCAGATAAGGGAATTTGGTTCATACAGGCTCATCGAAAGCCTCTAAAGGTTGTAAAATTTAACTTAATTCGAACAGAAATTTAAATTCATAATTTTTGGAGCCAATGTCACAAAGTATGAGAAATTCTCTAGAAATTAATTTCTGTAATAAATATTGTACATATTTGCATAAATTCTGAAATCACCATTTTTATTATGTCACCATTTTTAACATGTGATTTTCACATGTTGGGTATGCATCAAAACACACCAGTCGAGCGTTTGAGCCATCATTAAACTTTAAAGCCACACTTGGGTTTAATAAAACCAGGCTCTTACAGCACCTGTGCTTAGCTGGTTTCTCGAAACACCATCGCCTCGGTAAGAATGGTGCAGCATACTCTCAATGGTCACATATCCTATAGATTTATATGCTCGGGCCGGATGTCGAAACTTTATAACCCCTGTATATGACATTGTAAAGATGCCATTTCAGCTTTACTAGTTAATGCTGTTTGTTAAAACCCAAAGCTTTAGAGCTGCAGTAAGATTTCCCAGCTGAATGGCCAACTTTTCTGTAGTCAAGGCCGTTTAATATTTTCTCTGTTCTAGGTTCACACTCGGGCCTTTTGGAATGATAGATTGGAAACTTAACCAGTGACTCATGTGCACACAATACTAATGACTGGTTTGAGTCCAAAGCCAAACTCGATGGAATAAAAGTCTCATAGCAGCTAGCGTAATATAATTATAACTGTCACAATAGGTAAATATATGGTAAGACTGTGGTATTTAATGTCTGTGTTGATGCCTTGAGCATCCACGGGACACTAATTGCCATCTTGTTTCTCAGCAGGCCGTATATTAACACAGGCTGTAACGGTTCGAGCAACGCTTACTATCTTCTCGTCCGTTCCTCAGTACATATGTTCAGGCCGATCACAGAGTTTATTATCAGTTTAATGCAGTGCCGGAAGATAGCGGTGACTAATAACGGTGGGAGAAAGGCAACATTTAAAGACCGAGATGTGAGCGTAATCTTCTCACTTTTACATCAGATGATAATTAAAGACATCAATCACTCGCCGGGTCCTATCACAATCTTGAACAGCCTCCAGATAGATGCGGTGTCAGAAGACATGCCACAGGTCCCCCCCTCAATAAAAGTTTAGATTTATCAAAGTACTGTAACTACTATACACATACATTGAGGATTTACAGTTAACTTATTTTGACAGTGTCAGTTTTTGCCCTTTCACCCTAGAGCCTTCCCTCACATAAAACTTCTTGCATTTTTAAAGTTTCCTTTACAATGTTTAGTAAGCAGTTTTTCTCAGGGGGACTATCGGCTTGTTCCAACAATGTAAGTGATTTCAGGTTTTATTTTGCTTTTGGGGACTTTTTCACAATGTAGGCAAAACCGGACCCACATGGACACACTTTTTGACTTGAGGCCGCAGTAATGCATCAGCATAACGTCTCCAGTTAACTGGCTCAAGCTAGATACATTGGGCCATTTCTGGTCACCGAGTTGTCGGGATGACGCAGCAAGATTCAACTTTGGGTTGTTGACTTGTCCGCCAGCGTATTGCAATGTTTTTCTACGTCTCCCGTAAGTCTTTTAAGATCATGTTTGCTAAGAATTAAGTGAGAATGACTCTAAATGCCACCAGTCTTATATTAACAAATGAGTCACAGTACCTCATGTTGGATCGTGAAGGTAAATATGGGACGTTCTCCCTGTAGCAACATTATTTTAATGCACGGTCCCCGAGCAGGGTTGAAATTCACAGCGCAGCCTTTTAGTGTCCGAGTCAGAAAGCATAATTTCTCTCCTGTCAAATTGTATTCTGAAAAAGTGGCCTCAAACGCTGTAGCTGACATTTTCTTATTCCCGTTTCCTAAATGGATTCCTCATGGCAGGCGCTTGATATGTCTGAACTCGCAGCTTCCCGAATCATATTTTTTTGAGGGATTATTGGGAATTACTCAACGTTGTTATGGGATAGGATGAGTTTGGTTGGTGTGAGGTTGAAATATGCAGGTTTTAAAGGGATAGTTCACCCCAAAATGAAAATTCTGTCATAATTTTCTCACCATATTGTCATTTCAAATTTGTAGGACATTCTTTCTTCAAAATATCGTCTTTTGTTTTCTGCAGAAGAAATAAGTCATGCTGGTTTAAAATGGCGAGTAAATGATGACAGAATATTCTATTTTAAAGTAATAGATTGGAGTATAAGGGAGGAAATCTGTGTTTTCATTACATAGTCTTTAATCACAAAATTCTACACAACAATTTGCTTCTTAAATACAACTGGAACTCTAAAGTGTAGCATCTGTGGAAAAATAATTTCATTTCACGATTTCTTCATGCAGTGATGGATTTGAAAAGGAATCCTTTTGGGCAAATGCACTTTGTTAATGCTCTTGCATATATTATAGTGTGGAAGTGTTTTTTTTAGTTTGTCCTTTTGAAATGGGACTATTTTTCTAGGTGGATGAAGTTATGTGTAACATTGTGCTCCTTCAAACGTGATTTCTGGTTACTTTATGTCATGCCTATTTTTGCATCCCTCTCCTCATTTCATGCATATCTGTTGAATGATTCGTTAATATTTAAACTACATTATTTAAATGTTGATATTTACTCATTTCTCTAGACTTTGTTAAAGTTTAAGCCGTGAGAGTCAGTCTTCATGTTTCTGAAGCAGTGTAGATGATTGACTCTTTCCTCTTAGAGCTAGGCGATGAAATACTGTTTCATACCCACAGTTCTTCTTTCTGGGCACTGGCTAGCCACAAGGTCATAACATCAAAATCAGTTATTTTTTATAGTCACAAGAGACTGCAGCTAGTTTATTATAAACAAGACATGATTGAGGCTAGTGGTCTGGTGTTGACTGATTAAACTTTTTTGGCAGGGACATGTGAGAGTCATGTGGAGATCATCTCTCTTCGGGAAGCAGTAAGTGGGTGGTGGAGTTTAAAGTGTTGTGGGAGATGTACTGTACTTCAGATGTAATCTGTAGGTACACATTTTGCTGTTATAGCTATTTTCAAGCGTGCCACTGGAGAGTGTTACAGCTATTTGCCACTTACTTTACTGTAGCAGTGTTTCATATCTCTTTTGTTGTAAATGACAGATTCCAAAGAATAGTGTTTTTGATCTGCTTTTTATATGATTCAGGTATTTACCATAATACTCATCCCTACATTTTCATTGAGCACGTTTTTATGAAAAATGTATTATATTGATAGGAGCATGACTTGAATTAGCTAAGTAAGACCAATACAGGACTGGCCAAAAGTGATGTGGTATGAGCTTTCGTTTCTCCACCAGCTTAGATAAAACATCAAACCTATAAGGGAAAATTACATGGCTCCAGTGTCATGAATTTGGGATTCATTTGAATAGAAATGCACAGAAAATCCATAGAAAAACAAAAGCTCATAAGAAAATATAGCATGCAAACAATTTCTTTCTGTTCATATTTTGGTGATTCTGTATATATACATTATATAGATGATGATTTTAAAAAGCCATTCTCCAGGGCATTGACTAATGTTAGATTTGTACACGTATTGTCACTTTTGGCAAGTCTTATTAAGTTCTTCCCAAAGCTGATCTTCAGTTTTCAGTCCAAGTACAACCGTGATGTTCTATTAGGGATTTAATAGTATAGTTTTATAAATTAAAACCTTAAAGTTGTAAATGAGAAATGAGGCTGAAATTAATCTTCCTGAATATATCCTTCACATCTAATTGTAGTCTTAAACTGATCAAACACTGCTAAAACAAACTACATTTTGCTCGACCAGCACCAGACCAGGTGCCTCGTTTATAAAATGTTGTGTAAAAAACGTCCTAAATTAGTTTTTACGATAATTTCTCAAAGTTCGTACGTGGGATACATAGAATGAACATACATACACAAAACGTGTGTATGCCTTTAAATCGCAAGTGATTGTGAAGTTGCACATAGGTGAAAAGTTTAAAATTTTCGCCTTTTAATGATGTCTCAATAATGTCATTGATATATAAAAGGGCGCCAGTCAACATCCAAATCCTTTACGTTCAAATCTTTGCGTACGCACGTTTAGTAAATGAGTCCCTAGTCACAAAATAAAATAAACTGAAAAAAATCATGTCTAAGTTGTCTACAAGTCATTGTAAGAACAGAAAAATTAATACTGGAAGCACTAAAATCTGAAATTTGGAAATAAAATCTGTTTTACTTCTTACAGTATTTGTTCAAATTCCTCTGACCCTCTCTCAGACTCTCATACTATTTCTCCATCTTTCATAGGCTTTTTATGTCTGTTCCTTTTTTTACTTTCCCACTCTATCTCTGTATTCTTTCATCTATTTTGCTCACTCGCCCCACAGTGAATCACTCTCTCCCTTTCACTGTCTTACTGCTGAACTTTGGTCATCACTCTGTTATCTTCAGTTTCTATTAGCATCACAAAAGTATAACCAGCCTGACTCTCTTGTATCTCCAGCTGTTGTTATTGAGCATGAGCACCTCATAACCCAGAGGTTCGCATGAATACTGATCGTACTATGAATCGACTTTGTAGGTTTCTACCCAAAAGAAAAAAATATAGTAAGTCTGGGAAACCACTTGATATTAGCAGTCTGCGCAGATCAGGAACTAAACTCTATGCAAATTATGCAGACAGTATATTGTTGTTGAATCCCCCCACCCCCCTCTTTATCACTGTAAACTCTGCCAAGAAGTTGACCCTGCCATAAATTTAACTATGCAGAGATTGGCTTTTTACACACATAAATTCTAAGTGCTTTCGAGGTCTTAGTATCTTTTGGCCACTACTGTTAGGTTTGGCCTGTTAAAGATTGAAACCTCAGTTTAGATTTAACTGGGGATACCCTGCTCGGTGTGTGTGAGGGCGTGTATGCTTATCGGTAGACTGTATTGTTTTGCTGTACGTGTTGTACTGAATAGAGATCAAAATGTGGCAAAAATAAGCAAAAGTGCTCAGAAATGTAATGAAACTTCACTATTGCAGAGAACATAATGTCAATGGATTTCAATGAAAGTTGGGAAAGCTTACCAAATGTTTTCATTATTCATGTATTCTCAAACTTGGATGACTATCTTTCTTCAGCAGAAAGAAGAAAATTGGTACATTGGTAACCAAACAACACTTGGCCCCATTGAGGTCCATTGTATGGACGCAAATCCACTGATACTTTTCTCAAAATATATTCTTTTGTGTTCCACGGGGTCATAATACAGGTCTTGAACAACATGAGGATGCGTAAATTATGACAGAATTGTTCTTTTTAGGTGGACTGACTATCCCATCAAAGTCAAAATGTGTGTTTTTGGGTCAGTTCTTGTCTACATTGTGGGGGCCAACTAGAAAGTATAAATAGTTCAAAATAAGCAATACTTTATTTAATTGAATGGAAAATCTCCATGTGTGTGGTTGAGCAGGAAAAATGTGACCGGTGTGTCATTGCAGGAATGGAAATAGAATTGCAGGTGGTTCACATTAAATATCACAAGCAAATTTTTGTGTGTATGCGGATGTTTGTGTTGCAGAAGCACAGGTGTGTGATGTGAAGGTCTGTGTTCATGACAGGTATTTACAGTCAGTCAGGACTAAAGACAGAGTAGAGCAGTTCAGCTTCGGATGATCCCTTCACACAGCAGCTGCTTTAGTCAGTGGAGTCAGTGATGCAGAACAAACACAACAGCATATGCGACCTGCGCCGCCATTCTGAGCCATTGTGACCCAAAAATTCATGGAAGTTTGATGGACAAAATCAATATATTAGCTTGCTAATTTTGTAAAGAACACGTTTATTTTGTATCATGTTCTTTATTGGTTGTCAAAATGTTGTCTGTCATTTTGAGAAGATGAACTGCAGATTACTAACAATGCAAAGACACTACTTGGTCAGAATTAAATTTATTTACATATTTTTGCAATCAAGTTTTTTATTAAACACTGTAAAATATGCAGTTAAAAAACGAAAAGATTCCGGATGCTGGGGTGGCAGAAAAAAAAACGTAAAATAGATTAATACGTGATTACATAAGACATTCATGTATTTCTTGTAAATTTAGAGGTTTTTACTGTATTTTTAAATATCTGTAAAATTTTACAGTGACTCTTTCTCTGCCAACAATTGTTCACTTTGTGGTTTTGTCTCAAAAAAGTTATTTTGAAGGTGTTTTGGTCACTGTGTGTATCATCAAAAAACTGCTGATGATTCAGAGCTACAGGTTCCTAGCCTTTATAAAAACAAATTTATTAAAAGAATAAAGAATACAGCGGACGATGAAGTCAAGATGAGAGTTCGACTTGATGTGAAAGTTTAAAAAGACTTTGGATTAAATGAATTTAGAGTGGAAAATTGTTCTACTGTAGTTTCTGAGATAAGAGAACTTAATTACCTGTCAGGAAAACGCTGACTCATCCATGGACTGTACTAAAGGGGACCAAATGGAGCTTTTACATCAGGTCCGGGATGACTATTGTAAAGCTAATATCTCTTCTGCTCAGCTCAGTTGTTTGTTCAGGACTCGGGAAAAACAAAACAGCAAACAAGCAAAAAAAGTGAGCCACGTTGCTTGGAAAAATAAAGCATCAGCTTTTGTCCAAGTTAAGAGTCAAACTGTGTAATGTAAGTAAGGAGCATGTAAGCATTTTTTAACAGATTAACTTGGTTTAACTATACCGACTGAAGTATCGCTATACCAAATAGTATCATGATGCTGTGCCATGTTCATAATTGAAATCTACAAACAAACCAAATTTCTTTAATACACAGATTTATTCTAGTAAACTGTGCTGAATTATTTATTTTCATATGTGCAGAATGATAATGATATTGATACTTTTTATATCCCCGTTACTGACAATACGGGTATATAGTGACATTTGGACCTGTTGTGATACACCTATAGATTAAATGACACCCATCCAACTCGATCATTTACACTACCCTTCATTTCCTTTGTGCATTTCCCAGGCAACAGGCTGTGCGGGCAGTGACTAATATGAGTGTCCTGCTGTTTAGACCCATCATGCTAGATAACAGACAGAAGGTTGTCCCGGACTTTTCTGGTGTCCGCTCTGTCTCTGATTCCCTAGTGAGTGAAAAGTCCACGCTGACTCCCAAATGTGCTCTCTCTAGACACCTGTTTTCTTCACCAATGTGGCAGGGAGTGACGAACCATAGTGTCACTTCACAGAGTCTTAATTGAGGTAAAAATTAAGTGCGGGATGTGAAGTTCAGGGTGTGCAAAGGTTTATATCAAATATGTCATTTTTGTCTGTCGTCACGCTGTTTGAAACACAAAATCACAGATTTCTTAAAAGTCGATTACAAACCAGGTAAATTAAACAGGAATGCTTTTAAGACATTAGTTGTCGGTTTTAAGGAATTATTTGCAGACGCCGAGTTATTTATAAATCAAAGTAATACAGTTTGCTGAAATACTAATCCTTGACCTGAGCTATCGGTATAATCCTTTCAAACGCTATAAAGCCGGCTCATAATTCAACAAAACAAAGCTTCAAATCTTTCTCCAAAGAGGAATTTAAAATTCTGAGTTCAAAGGAAGTGCCATGTGACTCAAGAAGGCATCCTCTGTAATAAAAGCCAAAGAAGAGAAATGAGGTCAGAGCAGTACACACTGATTCACTTTTCTCCTAATAAAGAGGCGGGATCCTCTTCTTTATATCTATGTCCCTCATCCTTAATCTGGCTCTTTCTTCCTCAAACACATTAGAAGCACATGCACGCATACACAGCGACCTTTCAACAGCTTGTCAGATGTGGCTGTAATATTGTGAGCGACAATAATTAATACACAGATTAATCATCCTGTGCGTGCATGCGCGCGTGTGTGTGAGCCTGGCTCTTGCGTGAAAATGACTGAGATCTCTGTGAGAGAATAATGAGAAGAGGGAGGGCACCCCTGGATAGACAATAGCTGTGATTTACTCCTTGTTCTCATTAGCGTGGTTGTGTGATAAATCTCGACCAGGCTGCCCTCACCCGCGGCAGGCTTGAACAATTAAAGTCTAATAAAAGGAGCCACCAGCCTTGGGGTTCTGATGCCACAGCTGTTAGTTGTCTTATCTATGTGTTAATGTTCTTTATAAGGGAATGCAGCATCATATACCTGTGTGAGACACATGCCATATTTGTTGTTGGACAGATTGATATCTTTACATTTAGCAAATGCTTTTATCCAAAGTGCATGTCAAATGAGGAACCACATGCAATTTATCAAACAAAAAGCAACATTGGTTGCTATAGCAGGTTTTAGGAGAGTAGTAGAAATAGAGTTATACAGATGCTAGATCAAATGTAAACCTGCAGAAAGGGGCATTGTTTTGGCATTGACGTTTTTGAGCCAATCACCTGAGCGCTAAAACCATGACTGAAGAAGCTACAGGAAAATTACGCCCTGACAACCAAAGCCTTTGCTGTGAAAATTTGCTGTCAGTCAGCTTGTCTGGGAATTAGTTTGTCAGACAAATAACACCTAAATTCGGTCTTCTCACCTATGTTTATGTTTTGGGCTTCACAAGTAATAGGCATTGCTAAGGTTATGCTACAAATAATCAATTGTAAAGTTGTAAAAAAATTCTTGAAACGATAAGTAGTATGTATGGGTGGGTAGTTGACAAATATACCTATGTATATGTGTGTGTATATAGGTATATATATTTGAAGAGTTTATTTCCATAATGAGATAATATAAATGTTCAAAAAGCATGTTTTTTGTGTGCCTTCGTATTAATATCAACTGCATTTGGTTTGTTTTGATTTGAGCCATAATAATCCCAAAAATACAGCTAACTAATATAATAAAATACAATAAAAATATGATTCATAATAAAAAACAAAAGTTTTGAAAAAAATCTCATTTTGGAAACAAATTCTGTATACATGCACAGTAATGTTAATATTATTATTCTTATGCATTTTTTTTTTGCTGTTACACCATAGGACGCAGGGGTAGTTGCTTTGTCAACTTCCCATCTGTGTGTGTTTGTCTGTGTGTGTGTGTGTGTGTGTGTGTGTGTGTGTGTGTGCGTGCGTATGCACAATATACTGTATGTGTGTGAGTGCACCTAGAAGTTTATTTAGGAGACACATTTGTACCTACAATTAAGTAAATCCTGACAAATACGAACATAACCTCCAAAAAAGGAGTGTGTTCACATGAATGCGTGTGCATATGTGTATGTGCACGTACGTGTATGCAGGTTATTGTCCTAATACAGTATGTGCAATATAAGCCTACTCATTATTATTTCACAAATCATTTAGTAAATGACAGAAAAGTTTGGTGAACATAATCTTTTTCTTCGTCTCTTTCCTTCAGGTATTAGCCATTTTACGACTGATTGACTGCTGCCACTAAAATAACACAATTCAATGTGTTTCCTTACACACTGTAGGATAAATATGCTAATTGCCAATTAGTCTGTCATAAAGTAATCATAATTTAATAGTAAAGATTTATACATTGCCTGCATTTATATGTTCTGTCAAAGTTTAAATAGAGAATATCAATATAGAGAGAGTTTTTCCTCTTAGAATAATCTAGTTGTGTGATCTGCCATCAGAGCGTATTGGCCAATGCTAACCAACAGAGCATTATTAATGTAATCCCTGATTCCGTCAAGACAGATTTCAGTGCTTCTGGAGCTCCCAGTGCCCTCAAACATGCCAAATCTCAAGAGTTGTCCTCCTCAGCAGCGGATACTCTGTTGAGTAATGATTGAGTATCACAGCCCCAGATCTCTGCTGATCTCTTGAGCCTGCTGGGCTGAGATCACGCACCTCTCCTGCACTGAAAACTACAATTCTTTTGCTGCGGTGACCATGAGACACCGGAAACTAGTCAGATGAGCATTCTGACATGGAGCGTGGCCTCGGGTTAGCATCGGACTAACATTTCGGCACCCTTGTTCCGATCCAGACGCTTACGCCCGATGATACATAAACCCAAAGCGACAGTGCAAAGAACAGCAATGTCAGCGCTCGCATTAAATGAAGGCTGCTAATTTCTCCAGCGGTGCAACAGTTCGGATTATAGAGCGTTCCGCACGTTGAGTTAACCGGAGACTAATGGGTTCTCTGCTTGATGTACAGTAGGTTGTAGATTTCATTTGGCATTAAGATTAACAACTCTATAAATTCTTTGAGGCTAAAGATTTTTTTTAAATGACGTTGGCTTAGAAACACTTCAACGTTCGGCACCCCGCTGCAGTTAACACTGGCATTAAACCTCCATATCCACTTAAAGGGCACTACATCATTTCTAAACGCCGTAAGGGCCGCGACCACATGTGGTATTCTGTGCACTCAACACAACAAAAGTAGACGGGCGATGAATCTTATTCCACCGATTTATCTGCAATTTAACCCTCACACACATTAGACCTGCAAATTGGCCAATCCGGATGCGTTTATTTCTACACGTGTAAATGGTGCTCGCAATGTGCTCGCAATGTGTCACAATGTGAGATTGTCAGAATATGCCATCGTACACCCACGCGCATCTTAATACGTGGGGCACGGTAGAGAACAGATCAATCACAAGAATCATAGCTCAACTTTCTCATCGCCCCTGACATGCTTTCAAAGTCTAAATGCTAGCCCCAGGCACAGCTCTAAATATAAACATTACAGCCAGCTGTCAACGCAGACACGCTCGTATGGGTCTTCCGAGTTAGCCTCTCTTTTGCTGTGCAGAGAGAAAGGTGTTTCTCCTTCTTTTTGAGGAATCTGTCTATTTTTAAAAAGCTAATGCTAAGTCTTCATTTATCATTTATGACTTGGCATCCCTGGCAAGCACTCATGAAAAGCTCGGCGGCCTCGACAAAACATCTTGACTCTGCAGAAAACATTTGATTTGAGATGGGAGAGCTTTGCTTTTTAACAGCTCCGGGTGTCTCAGAAGGTGCAATACCTCGCACATCCAGATGTTATGCAGGCCTAACGCCTCAGGCTATTAGAGTTGCCTTGAATGCTACCAGTGTCAGGACAGTTTTCATCTGGCCCTTACGTTTTAATTTCGGCTAGTTTTTTGATTGAGAACTCCAAGGACGTCTGTTACACCAATACTTGAATTAAAATAATAAAAGTCAAGTTTATTTATGTAGCGCTTTTTACAATGCATTGTTTCAAAGCAACTTTACATGAGATAAAAGAAAACACGGAAGAGGAAAATTAGTGTAAAGAGTACAAACGATGTTCATGGAATCCCAATGAGCAGGCCAACACGGCAAGGTGGCTAGGAACCAAACTCTAATGATGAATAATTTGAAACCTCTGGAAAAATCGGTCTCAGCCGGGAGTGCCAGTTCTCCTCTGATGCATTACAGCTGCAGTAAGTGACTTAAGAAAATGTTTATGATTAACAGGGAGGAATAGTGATCTGTTTAAACTGAGTTAGTGTATTTAACTGTAAAACCCAATAAAAAAACTAAACATAAAAACAGAGAGTAATAGGCAACATGGATAGCCTAAGTAGTGTTTAAATGGTGTTTTTGTATAGAAAGCACAGTGCTATGAAACAACATCTAATGCAATTGTTTGTAAATGGAAAATCTATAATCCTCAGAGATATGTAAGAGCAGAACTTGGCAGTTTTTGCAATCATCTGTTCTGAGAGTGAAGGATGATGCCCCTGTGATGTAAGAACTAGGTCATGTGTCCATTTGATTTCATTAGGAATGCTTGCGATTATAAATATCTGCGTGCCAGCGTTGAGGGGCGACTGCTTGGCACGAGATTCCTGTTTCAGTAAAGGAAAGAATTCATCCAGGAAATAAAAAATGCCCAAGGGTGAACAACATAACATTGTTAGCTCATGGAGTACACTCTGAACTAAGATAAAGAACAATGAACGGCAGCTTCGCCATACTGTATTGAACGGGATTTCTTTTGGTCATTTTTAGTGACTGAATCATTTTGCGGTCACGCTTGGTTTGATTTGTTGGCTTAATATGCAAGGCAGTCTTGATAGCGTACTTGATGATACATTTGCAAGTGTGCATGCTTTATCTTCTATTCATGTGTTATCATGCGCCATGTTGCTCTCATTGCATTCAAACAGCCATTATTCACTTTAATAAGAAGAAATAGCCAGCTGAAAGGCCTTAAGTTCACCATTAAACGCTTTTCAGAGAAGTAGCAGTTTATGCGCGAGCAATGCTTCTTTTTAAGAGATGTGATAATAATCTACAGTTTCTCTTTTGAGAAATAAAAAGGTAGAAATATTATCCTGCTGTACCCGACAAAGGGGTTTTTAGTGCGTGTTGGTTGGCGTAATGGTATCGCTTTATTGCAGAGGTTGAAATGTCTGTGTTGTATGTGAACAGATAAGCAGCAGGTTCATTGAATTTGAAGCTTTCAGTCGACCGCGGACACGTGAAAAGCATGCTCCAAAACCTTCCTTCGCATAAAAATTCATTCAGTGTCCTCTCTAAGTTTCTTATCACTTGCAACATATACTGGCAATGATCTAACCAAAGAAAAGAAAAGAGACTACTGTTTTTGTCTTTGCAGCAGCATAAGCTGCAAAGTTATGGGCTTTGTCTTTTGTTTGTACGTTTAACAACTCGCCAGCAAAAACAGCGTTCTGTAACAGAATGAATAAATCACTGGCCATGTAAGAAGAAGCATCTTGAAATGGCATCGGAGACTTTTTTAAAAGCTTTTCATTTTCTAAACACATATAGATTTCTCAGATTTGGCCTGCTCTCAAACAAAGTCATCTGAAGCCACTGCAATTGTCTTGGGATTCTCCCGAAAACGCGCCGTGCACATGGATGCCTGTGATTCCTGGCCGTGCATCAAATATCTATCGTCTGCGGTCGTAGTTGTGCTCAAGCATCAGATGCTACATATACCACTTTGGAAGGACAGAGCAGCTGAGAGACGGCCATTAAAATAGACCCACGGCCGTCGTAAAACAACTCGACTGCACCCCTGCCGCCTCGCTCACTGGCGGACGGATGTTATTGGTCCATATCAGCTGTGGGAGCCCATATGTTAAGGGGCTTTCGGTTCGCTGTGCTGTGTGTCCATCATTTTCAACAGACCGTTGCAGTTCCTTATCAACCCCCATAGGTGTCACTGTTTAATATATCAGGCTGATCTGGCAACAGAGAGAAAGCAGCGATGAATGTGGCAAACATTTATGGCTCCGCACAGTGCGAGCCATTATCATCCACGGCAGAGACCTGACGGGGTCTAAATCCTAATTATCTGTCTGTGAAAGAGAGCTGTTTTAGGGCTGCGGTGTCCCCATCTCTTGTGTGTCAATCATTACTGCCTTTTTTAAGCCCAAATAAGGGTGCAACAGCATGTCAAGTAGCTGCGCTCTCTAAATGCCTCCGCTCCGGAGCTGCCTTGCCGTGTCATTTCATTATCAGCGTTAATAATACAAAGGTAGATAGCTTTACTTTTCTTGTTTTTTGTAAGTGCACTCTCAGGAGATTTTCAAAGGATCTTTTGATCTCCTTATAAACCCGGAGAGCCATTCTGTCCCACATTAATGAATCAGCATCTATTCATACAACTAGAGGCAGGTCTCAGACAGATCAGTGACTGTTTACAAACATTTAAAGGATGTGTGGGGAGGATACGTGTGGATAAACAGTCAGATTAAACCAAATGAGTTTATAAATGACTAGTCAGTTAGACTGTAAAAGAGTCTGGTATTATCGTTTTGATTTTATAGGGATAGTTCACCCCCAAATGTAAATTCTGTCATCATTTACTCAACCCTGTATGACTGATTTTCTTCAGCAGAACACAATAGAAGATATTTTAAAGTTGTGAACCAAATAGCAGCGGTACCCATTGACTGTATTATAGAAGTGAATGGGTACTTAAAGGGATAGTTCACCCAAAAATATAAATTGTTTCATCATTTACTCACCCTAACCGATATGACGTCCTCTTATGCTCCCTATTTCCTCCATGAGATATGCGGGACCAGTGTGTGGACAGCTGATTCCAACTATCACTCACGCCACCGGCCCCGCCCCACAGCTCTTGTCCCGCCTTCCTCACCACAAAGCCATTTTGAAGAATACTGATAAACAAGCAACACTGGGCCTATTGACTTCTGTTGAACCACAAAAGCATTTCTCCAAATATTTTCTTTTGTGTTCCACAAAAAAGTAATATACAGGTTTTGGACGACGTGAATATGAATTAATTATGAAAGGGATAGCTCAACCAAACATCGAAAGGTCATTCAAGTTCATTACATGGAGCTCGAACCCAACCTTCCTGTTGCTAGCGCCATGCCAACAGTTTAATCAGAAACAGCTGAACATAGTGCAACAGAATAAAAATCACAATCTACAAACCAAGTAGGTGACTATAACAACCCATCTCTACTCCAAGACATGCCTTTAAACAACAGGTCGATAGGGTTTTTCAAAGAAATGCAAATGCATGGAGTGTATGACCGCGTGTTGATGTTCTCCTGTGAGTTTATCGTGGGCAACCCTGCGACCCTCAGTAACATTAAAGAGCAAAACGTGTAGAGCTATCAGAGGAGCCAGAGATGAAGATCAGTGGGCCAGCACATCTGTGTGATGCTCGCCCAGCACTAATGATGTTTTCTCAGACCGGAGGCTGCTCTCATCTTATCCGCTCTAATGGCCTACCCATGATTATCAGAGCACGGAAACTGCAATGACTCATCTAGTATTTTGGCAGCATGTGCTAAAAGTCAACTACAACCAACAACCAGAGCCTGTTTTGCTTTTAGAAGTGGTTTTTCCATGAACAAAGCCGTCCTCAATATGGCAGTGTTGTGTATGATGTACGTGTCAGGTGTGTTTAAGGAATGAGGGGTGAAACGTCGAGACGTAGGAAATAGAGAGAGAAAACATAGCGGGGGTATTGATCCTCGTCCGCTTTCAGGAGACGCAGTACGCATACTTAATCTGATCGAGAGTTGTCTCCAGTGTGCAATGGAGCGTGCTGTCTCGCACACACATGGGCGCTCAGGGTGGCGACTATTGCATTGTGATAAATATGCGGCGTTAACGTGGCGGGAAGAAGCACATTGGGAATATGAATCATTTTAAAGTAGTTTGGGTAAGACAACCCAAAGAGTGGCAAGTGTCCAGGGATGTTTATCTGATACCCTCAATGCATGGCATTGATATCATTTTGAATGAAGATCGCTGGACCAGGAATAGAGCTGTACAGACCTCTGGTTTGAATTCTGTGCGCCAAAGCCCGGGGTCACTTGTCTGCTTTTATTACAGTCTCTGTAGTCTATCCATCCATCCATTTTCTACCGCTTATCCGAACTACCTCGGGTCACGGGGAGCCTGCGCCTATCTCAGGAGTCATCGGGCATCAAGGCAGGATACACCCTGGATGGAGTGCCAACCCATCGCAGGGCACACACACACACTCACTCATTCACTCACTCACGCACTCACACCCTACGGACAATTTTTCCTCTCTGTAGTCTAGATTTGTATTATTTATTTATGTCTGTTTATTTCCAGTGCTCAAGGACAAATGTACAGTGTTAGTGTTAAACACAGGTGAAGTCATGGTGGTCATAGTACGTCACGTTGTTGTGGTTAATGTTGGTGATCATTTGACTTATTTTGGTTGATGCCGTTTTGCCTATGCATCATTTCATCTCATTATTTGTGGAGGTCCCGCTTCTAGAGAACAAGATAGATACATGCTCAGCCCCCAAATAGCATCCAATTAACTCCAATTCTTTGCGTCTTCTCCCATAATGACATGAAAGGCCTTTTCAAACCTGTGATTCAAACAAGTACTTCACCACAGTGATCCTAATGAGGTAGTAAAACAACCTGCAGAGGTTTCTCTAAGGTGTCATTGTAAAATTAACATGACTAGATCGTTTTCCTAGCAACCGAATTCTCATGTTGTCTGAATTTATTTCAAGTAGTCAAATCTGAATTCAGTGAACTTTTGCGTTTCCAGCACTTATTTTCACAGTATGTGAAATGCACTTAACTCAGTAAGGTAGATATGAGGGATCAGATTTGGAAGGCTTAAAAGATTGTTGGACATCCTTGAAGATGAAGGTTGTCGTCATTTGACAGTTTCTTTTAAAGAAATACCACATTAATTTCACTTGTGACTCTATAATCTTTATTAAGTCAAACATTTCAATAGACATCTCTCTGTTACTATCACTGTTGTAAATAAGCTGAAGTTAACATTTAGTTATTGCTCGTTCAGCTCATCCAGTGAGTGGGAAACTCGGTTGACAAGTAATGAAGACCAACTTTCCATCTGCCATTTTATTATAAACCTTCGACACGTCTTTCTCTCTCTCACTGTTAATTAACCTTTATTGACTTCCTGTTAGGTATTACATTTCTGCGTTATCTCCTGACATTTAAATGACACATATAAAGTCAATGAGAAGCGTTGAGGGTGAAGCTGCCCATACATTCAGCACCTGCTGATGGCTTAGTCCTGCAATCATGTTGTCCACTCCCTGAGGCCTATTAGATGTGAGATTTTAAAGACTGATTTTGGTGATCAAATCATGTTAGGATGTTGTGAGCATAGGAAAAAAGGATGTGTTATACCTACTCAAAGATGAGTGCACTTGACAAGTGCAGTAGATGTTTTTTTTATTGATGTTTTACCAACATAAACAAACGTTATGTGTCCCAAACTGAACTTCTGGCTGACCTCCGCAAATAATCATGGGGCGGTATCCCAGACAGGGTTTAGACTAGTCCTACACAAAATTAATGTTAAAGCTGTCCAAACAAAACAACTCACATCTTAAAATACATCAGTGCCTTTGTGTAAAATCTAAATCTATTAGATTTACGAGGCATCAGTGTTGAAACAAACAACCTAGTCACTACTGTTTCCAGAAAACATAGTAACTTTGTCATACATTTGTCAGTTGAACCACGTTGGTTTAGCAATAAAGTTGATCCACAGGTGGTGGGCTTAAAACTTTTACTCTGTTCAGATCGATTTAATGTCATATTATTGCTCTATATGTTGCAAAAACTACTTTTGTTATCGTATTTTTATTCTCCGTTGTATTATTTTAAGATGTTTCATTCATCCACAAGTTTCCTCCTACGAAGAGGGGATATACAGGGTCCCCTTAATTTTAAACACTGATAAAACAAATTGTACTACAAATATTTCTATCCAGTGTCTTGTTGATAAACAGTTGGTTACGTTTCTTGTGGTCAAGATTTCGTGTAGTGTGTATTACTAGTGAATGAGGCTTCTTTGTTTGATTGACACTCCTGCACGCTTTCATGATGTCTGAAGTTGCTTGCTGTTTTGACGAGCTGTTTTGATAAATGGAAATACTCATGAATTTGAAATCTGAATGATACAAATAAAACATGAGCTGAGGGAAAACAATTCTCAAGTGCATTTAACAGCACCTGAAACGACGGTGCATTTTCTCTGCACAGCGAGCATATCCGAGCATTGATAATAAAAATGTGTTGTTGCGAAATAAACTGGCCACTAAAGCAAGAAGAATTTTCCACCGCTGTAATTCAACGAGCATTTCATGAGGAGTGTCATATACAGAGTTACCTACAGACACACAACTGTAAAAAACACTCCCACTGTTACTCAAATAGTCACCCACACTCCAAATGTCTGTGAACATCCACAAAGCTAAAACAGCTTCAGAGAAAGACAGTGATTTGTTTCGCAGTTTAAGCATTGTTTTCATACGATGCATATTAGAGTGTTATATTTTCTTCTCCTCCTAAACCCAGCCCTCGCAAAGACCTGTTAGACATTATTAGATTGAAGTTAAAACATTCACCGTTAATCGTTTTCTATTATCTCAAAAAGGTTAGATGTATGGCGGTCAGCAGTCTTGCCTAAAGCCTATAAATTCTCCTAAGAAATGTCTCTCTTGTCTCTGGTGATCTGAACGGTGGAGAGCCAAGACACTAAACCAGCCCGCAATGGCATGAATCACTTTGCGTGCCCTCTAAATGAAAGCGAAGAGAGCAGGGGGATATAATATTGGTTATGCAGATGAAGCAGGGGGTGTGCGTGCGAGCCGGAATCATAGCGTGCACCGAAGCATTCTGGGGAATCTTATTTGCCAGAGTTTCTCAGGGATTGTTTTTGTTTAGCAGTAGGCGGTTAGAGGGGGTGGAAGGCAAATGAGGACCTTAGGTGGGAAGGTCTGGTAGGCAGCCAGATATTAGCTCGGGCCGCATGAGGCCGTGCCACGTTTTATATCTTCACTGAGGTGCTCGTGTGGGTTGTTTAGGTTTAGGGGGCTTGTCCGGGTGAGTGATTGGCTTTCGACAGCATGCTTTTACCAGGTCACCAGTTCCCTTCCAGCCACTTTGTGAATGACTCATTGCTCTCTGAATCTCTTGTTAAGCCAATAAGGCATGAAAGAGAAGGGTTGTGTTTGATAAGGTCACTCTATGATGATGAAAAAAGCAAATATTGAAATTCAGAAGCCTAATAATTTATTCTTGTAGCTTGAGAAGTCGAGCATTATAAAAGCAGCATGAAAGACATTATGCAGATACAATACAGGCTTGTGTGTAATACATTATACAGGAATAGGTAAGTGCATAGGTGTAATTGGGTCTAATTTAATGTCGGGACTGAAGTAAACAAGGTAAACAACAACAATGGAAAGCAGAGTGCCATGTTTCGCTTTGTCGTTTTATATTGGAAGGTCAAATAATAGAGATATGGCATTAGATGCTGGATTTACAAGGTTTAAAATGTACTCCCAAGCTCAATTGTGTTGTTTTATTATTTTAGTAAAGTCTGTGTTGCAAGCGAAGCACATACAGTACAAATGCTCAAAGGAAATATGATGAATCAAGACAGATTTAAGAGAGTTTACAGCGACAGAAGGTGAGAAAACAACAGCTGTGATGAAGAAAAGAAAGAAATTATTTTGTAAGTAAAGGGCAGGATTTGAAAGCCATCAGTTTTAGATTGGAAAAAGCATTTGTTCATTTGGAACTGTGTGATTTTTGTTTGAGCAAATATATTTAGTGGTTTTGCATTGCTCATCCTGCACTCATGTTTTACTGGTCTGAATGTGACTGCTAATGTTCTGGGGAAGGCAAAAGCCAATCCACCCCGCTCTTCATTTCAATAGCAAATGAGAGTTTTTCATTTCCTCTGTCTGTTTTCCAAGAGGTATTTTTGTTCCATGGCTCCACAGAGATTCATTAATGCACAATACAGGTTCTCCATCAAGAGCTCCACAATCCTGCCTGACAAGCGAATCGCCCTGTGTTCTCTCATCTCTGGCTTCATTTCTTTCTTCTCTCCATAATCCTCTCTGTAACTACGCATTTTTTAGTTCGTTTTATTCTTATTACCTCCCACTTTTATCGCCTACGTCCTCATTTACCTGATTATCTTGAACACTTAATTTGTGTCGCTCTGAACAGTTTCTCTTTGATGTGGTCAACATACGATATTTGCATAGTTTATAGAGCTTACAGACACGTCAATGCAAAGTAACCGTCCAAGTAAACCGTCCAATATCCCCGTCTGTTCTTACATTTTTAGTGTTGTGATATGGTTGAAGATGATCCATTGTCAAAACAGCAGAATCATTAGACAACATTGAATTTATTGACAGATTATTCAAATTAGATGACAATTTTCACAGGTCAAAGTGCAATTTCGAGTAAACGTTGACAGCTGTACTCGGATTATGTGGGGAACACATGAAAAATCTGACATTGCTTTCTTTCCCTCGCATTGTTCCAAACACTTATGCTGTTATATTCACAAAAAAGCATATCTTTCAAATCTCCCGATATCTTAAGTCTTTATTCACTGATATTCATCATCTGCTTACAGCTCCCAATTCAATTATGGAGCCCACGATGCAGATTAGACTTTGCAATGTTTATTTTCGAGATCATCGAGAACCAATGATGATTATTGTTGACCTCCATCTGGCATCATAATTGCATCGTCAGTTCTAGCGATTGAAGTCGGTTTTCAGTAAAAAAAAGATTCTGTTCATTAGCTTTTATTTGTCTTATTTCCCATTTTAAGATGCCTTTATAGTGATATGTTTCCTTTTTGGAGGTCGACTGCCTTGACTTTCCAAGTGCTCCATTAAAACACGTTTATACTTAAAGTGATTTGAATTGGTTTTGAAAATACGAATGTTCAATTACTTGAAATGTTTTTCACACCCGAGTCTAAATCAGATCAAATTTATACTGTATATAGAGCAACTACAAGGTTTACCAAAGCTCTGAAGAATGAAAGTATAAATCATATCGGTCTCCTAGGCAGTTGAATCCTAACAATAGTTTTATACCTTTAATGAATAGTAGTGTTTGTCAGGGCCCACTGGGCTTCAGGAATGATGGCTGCTTAGAAAACAATAATGCAACCACTTTGCCCTGAGCATTTCTGTGACGGCCTCTAATGGGGATGGATTGCATTTACAGTTTTGTTCAACCTTTCATTGAAGAGTCCATGGGCACTTCATATTGTGATAGGCTAACTAACTTCAAAGGGGCCACCTACAAGTAGCAGTCGCCTTCAGTCGGATGATTCAGCGTACATGCTCACAACAGCAGCGGATGGTGCTATATCTCTGCGGTGAAGACAAGAATGCTAATTTTGCCTGATTAAACCAGGATAATTAAACAGCAGTTATTTCTGAGATTAGATTTGCCTTAGATTAGGATTTTATCCGGAACCTTGGTAATTCTCTTGTTCTAATTTGAGATGTCTTGTAAAGTCATTAACATCTAAATGTACTGAATTAATTTCATATGCGGATGTCATTTCATAAGGAGCGCTTTAATGCTGAAAGATGTGTCAGTTTACGCCAAGCATCTGTTCGTGATGTCACACACGAACATAAAAATGAGTTCTGTTCAGTGTGGGCATGAAAGACGAGGATCTTCCCAATGTGTTTTGCTTTGATGCTGTAAATTACAAACGGCTTTAATAACCTTTCGTAGACTTTAACAATGGTTTTCAATTGCAGGCACTGGCTTTTCTCATATGTTGCCAGACTTTTATGCACAATTAATGGGCTTCAGCTTCTGTGGGGAAGGGGGTCAGTATTACTCACACAGGCTAATAGCTACTGTATGTGATACTGTACATGATTTTTAACATTACTGAGGACAAAACGCACCATTACGAAAATATTCACAATACAGAAATGCTCCCAGACCAACCACAAGGCAACATCAGTAGGGAAATGGCTAATTTAGCTTCTTTAATACCTAATGATTATAAATCCATAGATGTACTTAAAATGTTCCTGAAGTAGCAGTGCCATGGAACAGTTATAATAATGATTGAGTATGATTGTTGATTATTGATTATGATATGGTTATTCGATATACACCAGGCACAATTTTTATTGTATTGAAAGAACAGAGATACCTGGTGCCTTGGTGCCAAGTGTAGAGACATACCTTGATAAATACCACGGCAAAACAAATCACTTGGTTCACAGTGTTGTGAACTGACACCCATTCTATATACTGTTGTGGTCCCATAGCTCTCAATCTTCTCTCCCATTGGTCTATTTCTCACACAGTCTCATAGCACTTCCTCACTCCGCCGGTTCCCGCTCAGTTCCCCATAGAGGCTCATATGTCAGGTTATGTGTGCTTTGCCATGTAACTGTAATGCACTGGAACAGGAAAAACAAGGCCCAATCACACTCAATCTCCCCAAAGCCTGGTCTACAGAGGCCTGATTGGAAATTGGAGCTCTCCGTGGTGCTGAAATAGAAATGTCCTGTTCTTACTGCCCAGGGTTGCAGCAGACAAAAAACAACAACACGTATTTTTAGGTTGCTGCAACTCTGACAATGCATCTGCCAGCTACCTTCTCATATATTTAGGTGCTTTTTTGTCTGGTACCAGGGGTGCCGTTAAGATATAAATTAATAATTGTGTACATGGAAAATTAATAGCTAATTAAGTCACTGTCAGCATGATGATCTCATACTGAGAATGGCTCCCTGCTATGGAGCATTGTAGAAAATAGATGGCTTTGTTGGAGAGAGGAGATCCTGGAATCTTAGGGTTGGGTAGGGCATGTAGAGTGTTTAAGGTAAGGCCTCCAGGGAGCGCTATAAATAAATTAAATCATTAATGCGGAACTGCAGGCTTTAGACCGTGACATTTACTTGTTGTCTAGAGCTCTGTGTAATAATTGTTCACTTAAATCTGATTAAGACAAATCAATAATATACCCTGCAACCACATAAACAGTCAATAGAAGGGTGAGCTATGGGTTGAGACAGACCTCGTTTGTGTGTCTGGGTGTGTGTTTTTCCCCAGCCTCTTAAAACATACTGGACATTCAATACTGTGCAAACGTGTTTTAGTTGCAAACTAATCAAGTGAGTTTTAAAAGCACCAAATGTTAATTAGATTTACTCCGTTAGCAAAATAATATCTATTGTTTTTTTTGTAAATTGTGTGCCTATACTGAAATAAGTGGCTAGAACGTCTATCATGGTCAGCTTTTGGTGCAGTTCTTATGATTCTTAAAGTGTTAGTTCACCCATCAATAAACATTCTTTCATAATTTACTCTTTCATCAGTCACCATCTCGTCAATTTAAGCCTGAATGACTTTCTTTCTTCTTCAGAACACAAAATAAGATATTTTGAAGAATGTTGGTAAATGAAAAATCCCGTCTACCCATTCACTTCTATTGTTTGGACACAAAACCAATGCAAGTGAATGGGTACGGCCGTTGTTCGGTTATTCGTAAGTGAGACTCATCTGTCACAGTCTTGTTCTGTTGGCCACATATCAAGCAGCTTGGCTGCATGTGCGTTGACTTGTCTTTACCCTTGTAACCCCGGGCAACTTGTGTTTCTGAACCTCAAACACCTTCCACCGTCTACTTCATTATTCAGAATATTTTTTCCAAACTTGTAATTCACCACAGAGGCTTCTGCCAAGATAGTGAGTCACCAGTCTGATGGAACCGTGACAGTAAAATCAATAGAGCCATGGATGGGGAATGGTAGTAAAGGGAACACATGTACATGCACACGCACATCCACACGCTGCCCAGTTGAACGCGACATTAGCCCTCACGCTTGAACTTGTGAAGATAAAACTATCATAACACAAATTTCCTGGATTCTATATTTAAGGACTTTCGCCTGTGGTTGGGAATTGAAGACGTTGGAACTGTCACTTCGAATGAATGTTGTAGCTATTGACCACACAATTTGCTTGCCAATAGTTATCTGTGAGCATCAGTCATGGGCTGCTAAATTTGTCGATAACATGGATTTCAATGTAGTTGACACTAAGAATGTTTTTTTAAAACTCAGAGTTCGACAGGTTTCTGGCTGTCTTTTTAGATGCTGTAAAATGGTTCTGTCATTAATGTCTTCTCTAGGGTAAACCTAGTTCAAGTAACCTTTTTTCAAGTTTGGCATTTAAGTTCTTTTAGGGATTAAAGGAGTGGGATTGAAAAATGACCAGTTAAATGTAATCGATTACTTTTTTAGATGTAACAGCAATAGAATGCCGTGATTTAAGAGATAGGTCAACCAAAATGAAAACTCTTTCGTCATTTCAAACTTGCATGACCTTCTTTCTAACCCAAAACACAAAAGATATTTTGAAAAACCTTGGTAACCGACCAATGCCGGCACCCATGTACAATGGGTGCATTCACTGTTTGGCTACCAACATTCTTCAAATATCTTCTTTTGTGTTCTGTGAAAAAAAATGAGTCATCAACGACAAGATGGTGAGTAAATGATTACAGAATTTTCTTTTTTGGCTATCCTATCACTTTAAATGTACACTATTGGAAATGTATTTTATAACTGCCCACTGCAATACACCTCTGACACCGCCGACACTTGAACGTTCAAGATGTGGTGCTTACACCACTAAAAATCGGTCTCTTATGACTCATTAGATATGATCTTTACAATAGTTCTGTTCACCTCCTAACAGCGCTCCATTAATTATTATTGGCTGCTTGACAGTCAACGTCAAACTTGATGTTTTTGGATTTTAACAAGCCTGATGTGATAGTAGAAATAACTTTTCTGTTTCTGTTTGTTCCAGAAAGTCTCAACATCATGCTTTAACAAAAGTAGCCTATTTGTTTTGTTTGTTAATGCCTTTTTTTCAAATCTATTTTCTCTCTCTCATTTGGTGTCTCGCTCGTACCTTTCTTTATGAAAACTGTATTTTATAAAACCATTATAATGTTTCTTTAGGCACAAAGACTGCTCACATATTTGTTTACTGGCTCAAATAATTACCCATTTCAGTTTTTTCTCTCACAAAAGAGACTAGATGGAAGTCTCCGAGTAAGAAAGGACACATGGCAGCAGGCTAATCACAATCTGCTTACAGGCTGAATGTAGTTTGGAGTATTTGCTGAAAGTTTATTTTTTCCTTTCTTTCTTTACAAAAGCGGTGTGACAGATCATCTTTGTTTACAGACCTGGTAATAGAAACAAAGGCGTTTATCTATTGACTGTGTGAATTAAAATGTTCTGTTTGAATGTGAGCTCTATTTAGGGACCCTATTATATCAAAGTAGCAGTTTTGACGCTTTTAGTCTACATGTGTTAGCATTAAAGCCATAAATATGCTGGTTAAAGGTGACAAAATTAGAATATAAATTCATTTAAAATGGCTTCCTGTCCTTGGAAAATGGACTTCAGGTTACTAGTAGGGAGGGTCAAAAGCAGTATTTTTCCTTCGGCTCCGCCCCCAGGAGTTTTACTTCACAGTCTCTGAGGTTCTCCTGATTCACTCTTCATGTTTTAAACTGACCGTCGTGTCTCGCTCTTAATTTTTTCAAGTTTTACTAATGCAAAATTCATATCAGTCTTACCGCATGAATAATGTATTATTTTGTTGCATTCATCCTGTTAAACAGGAAACCTGCAATTGCCTCGCACAACCTTCTTTATCGTCTCCCTCACAAGAGTCAGCCGGGAGAGGGTTGGCCTGAGGATGCATAAATGAGAAATGAAACACAGGCTCTTAACATATTACTCCACAGATATATGCTCATAATGGGATAGTTCTCCCAAATTGAAAAATTCTGTCATCATTTATTCACACTTCATATCATTCAAAATACTTTCTTTTTCTCTGCAGGTCACAAAAGAAGATATTTTGAGAAGTGTGGTTTTGTTTTCATACAGTAGAAATCAATGGGGGCTAATTATTGTTTGGTGACCAACATTCTTCAAAATATCTTCTTTTGTGTTCTGCACATAAATGTACACGAAGTTCAGCAAATGAAAAAATTTACATTGTAATACATTAGCATATTCTGGTTACGCGTCTGGAATAGTTTGTGTATTTATTTATAACTATTAGTCCTCAAGGCTGCAAGCTATGATAGTGCTTACGCGCTGACCGCCTGTGTTTGCGCTCATAGTCAAATTGAGTATACCTTCAAAGGTTAGAATTGTTGACTGCTGCATACCTTGGGTTTAATGCACTGCTATGGGTGTAATGTACTGTGTAGCTAATAAACAGAAATGTCAGTGTCTAATTAAAAGAAAGCTCAAAATGACCATTCTGCCTCTCTTTTTGACTCTTAAAGCCTACGCCAAAGTGATTTTCTTGCAAGAGATCAAAGAAGTTATTGGAGAAAACTTAAGTGGGGTTTTTCTATAATGGGCCTTGATGGGCTTTCTGTCTGCTAGGAAGTGAGATCATCAGCCGGCAATCTAATGTTGTTAAGAAATATGATTTTGGAGACATTGGTAGCTTGCAGGGGCTTGATGTGATACTTTTTTGTTTGGTTGTATGGAAGCGAAGACTGATGACAGAAGTAGCAGATCTCATTTGTCAAGCATTGCCCAAGAGACTGTCTAGCCAGCTAACAAAAATATGTTCTAAGAACGTTTTGTTAACATTCTAATAACGTTAGTTATTAACAATGTAAGAATAATGTAGTAAAATGGTACACCAATGTTTTTAGAACATTAAAAATAAAATGAACCATTTTTTTAAATATTACCGCGAAGAACATTTGTAATAACTCCATATTCTTCCCATGGGTGGCTGACATGTACTGTAAAGCAATCACAGTTTTGTTGAGATAGTTTAGAGATGGGGAAAATGTAAAGTCGATTTCCCTACATATGCCAAAAATAAGTTTTTAAATCAACCAATTAGATGATTCGTTGATCAGCCGAGGTTTGCAGGCATGACGTCAGAGGCTAAGACTACAGTAGGAGGCAAACACCCTTGACGTTTTCGGAATTCTGCCTTTGGTGTTTTGCAGAAATAAAGCATTTGAATGACAAATGTGGGTGGATGAGGAAGAAGCTAATTATCTGGAAGTGTGACAAGATTCAGATGACCCAATTCAAGCATGTGTGATATCTGCCACAGCATTTTAGACAAACCCTTTTACTGCACCCACAAATTTTGTGCGGCACAGTTTGAAGGGGTTTGATGCTTCTGATGCAATGGAATAATGAAGGAAAATTGTGTGTGATGTAGCATCTGTAATAGGTTCAGTTGAATGGAGCTGCGGAATCAATGCAAAGCGCTTGCTGTGCTTCTGATGTGGTCTTGCATGTGTGCTCATGTCTGTGTTTTTTCATTTGACCCCTTTGTGAATGTTTAAAGCTGAATTTGACGTTGAAAACAAATGGTGGCACAAACAGCTGTATGCACCTCTTGACAAGAAGTGAAACCCAATAAATAAAACAGAAAGAGTCTGCTGAAATCTCTATGCAACGGGGACCTCCAGTTTTCATACACAACTCTCTCTCTTTCTGAATGCCATAAAAAAGCTGTTGCCTATAGTTCTGTCCTTGACTCACAAGGGCCACTATTTGTTTTCAACTTCAGATGTGACTTTATTCTTTACTACTATTATTAAGCTTTATTTCTGTTATTTGTAATATAATGATATTTTCTCTTTTGCTCGTTTTGGTATGTATGGACAATCGTAGGTCAGAATGTATGAGTAAGGCTTAGTATGGTTTGGTGTGCGTATGGGACATGACTGTCCAACCAATGGCAGGTGACAGTAATGCAGAAACTACATCTCACCGTTTACACCTTGAATATTATGTGCTGTTAAAAACAGCTCTGACTTTTATCTCAGGGGACTGTAATTGCAGGTTATAGGTTGAGCATATAGCCTAGATTTTGAAGGATAAACTTAACTCCAAAGCAAGGACAGATAAGCATGAGGTGATAGGTAATCCCTTCAGCGAAAGCTGTGTAAACCGTTTGTGCCAAGAGACATCACAATGCTATAAAGCTTTTGGCTTTTAAAAGAGTATTTTCCCTCTTTCTGCTATCGTTTCATCAGTCCCTCCCCACAGAAATCTGCTAGACCGAAGGAAGCAAGTTTGTAAGTAGAAACATTGTTTGGCCCGGTGATGGGAAAAGGAGTCTGTTGGGTCTCTCCAGAGTGTTTGTAAGAGTAATTTGGGATGCAACCAAGTTCTTTGTCTCATTCTGCTACTACCTCTCATTCTGTGTTGTGTTGTGGCCAAGTAGATTGACCTCACTTCACGCTGTGAGCCAAAGATAGAATCACTCGCTCCAGCCCGATCTGATCTATTTTGGTTCAAGTGTCTCTAAGGAATTCACTCGATTACTGCCCATTCTAAAAGCCCAGCCGGTCTATTTAAATACTGGGCTGTGTCTCAACGGCACACCCACGGTCTATTCTATGACCTTCTGCTGCACGTTTCTCACACGCTGGGAAGCGTGTTTTTTGATTTTGCAAACCCTGATCTGATTGCTAATGGAACTTCTGAGAGAAAGGGCTTTTTAAATCAGTCCACCTGAAACAAAGTTTACTACTTTATTTAGAAAGTAATGGGTTGTTACCTGGTGCTGTTTTAAGGAAGAAGGTCACATTGGATTTGCCATAAAGTATTTGATGGATATCTCTCAAAAGCTTTAAAAGATTTAAACGATTTGCTTACAGTTTTGTCAGGGTGTTGCTTTGGTTCTAATCGTACACTTTTGTAGGATTTGCAATATAGGAATTCATACAAATAAGCCACCTCATAGTTACGAATGCCGAACCATTAATGGCTACTTTTTCTTTATTATTTGGGTCACGATTGTGCATCCGGCAAGAGTAGAGAGAACCCAAGCGTAAAACGTAGGCAGCTGTAAAACTTAAACTTTAATAATTGACACACAAAACAAAAGCCCACAATGGGGAGTAAAACAGGAACATAACTAAAACGCAAAACTTGAAACAAAAGACTTTAAACTAAAACGTACACTGCGTATACAGGACTGGGGAAACGATGTCCCACAAGGCACGGTAAACAGGCCCACGACCGGTCATACACGAGGTAAAATTAACCTCGGAGGACACAAAACGCAAGGGCTATATACAGGGAGACTAACAGAGGAAAATTAACAAGGGACAGGTGTAGGTAACGAAACACTGAAGGGAAGCTAACTAGGAAACGAGATGGGTGGGGCAAATAATATGTTTCTCTCCACACAAACACATGGCTCTGTCATGATCCTGCCACTAGACTAGCAAATCGAGACGAAAGGAGGCAGAACCATGACATATTTGTTACAAGTCCTTCATTTTTGAGCCATTTTAATACTGTATTTGTTTTGGAATGAAAAACATGTTGATATAATTATATTTTTTTTCACTAATTTCAAACATAAAATTTTGAATTAAATGTGCTCAGTTATGTTTCTTAACATAACTGACTTCAGATCAAGAGGTTTTTAAGGTTATGAAAAGTGACCCTAAACTTTTGAACAGTAGTGTACACTATATTTCAAGTATAATACAATAATTCAGTCCATTCAATGCATGTTGTACTTATTTAAATATGTTTAAATGTCACAATTAAAGTGCGAAAAAGGTAGCACCTCCTTGTGCCAGCAACTAAAATAGCACTCCGCATATAAAACGTGAAGTATAAAGCTTGAAGCATGCATACGGCCTTACTCATGTTCTGCTCGACATTGTCGTGTTGTAGATTCGCCAAATTTTATTTGTCAGGGAGCCAATTTCCATGCATGCATAGAAAACACAAAGACAGCTTGCATATGCATCACAGCGTAACCGCTATAGAAGATGTCATCAGACCGGAGTGAGGCAGCCATCATACATTCCATCATACTGCACAAAGCAGGAAAAGATACACTACCAACTGAAAGGAAAAAAAGTCTCCGTCACAGAGCTGGCAAAAAAGCATCTACGTTTTTTAAGCTTGCTGATTGAGACCTGAATTGGGACCCTAGTCATGTTTCATCTCAATGTTTGAACACCACCTTACCTGTGTTGTCTGTTTCTAAGAGAACATGTGATTTATTTCTCACTAAACAAGTTTTATCCATACACTGTTTGAGTCTCGGCCGGTCAGATGGACTGAAACCATTTTTGATGGTCTAATGCTGTGTGAGTAACATTACTGATGAGCTGTCTCAATGGAGAGCTTCCTCGCCTGCAGATGTAGTGGTTACCATGGGGATGAGACTGCCAAGCATAGAATTGGCTAAAGCAGATGTTGTTTTTTGTCTTTTTAAATTGCAAGGGCACATAGAGATTTGACAGTGTGGAACATTCATCAGACTCAATATATCAGTACACTGCCAGTAAACATCTTCATCCTGCACTGCCTAAAATATTGAGACCAAATATTTTGTCTGTACAGTAAGTAACAACCTGTTTGTTACACTGTCATATCTGTAATGCGATGGCTTGTGAAATTAACAGCAGGAAAGACAATATCACAACATGATTTAGGAAGGGAACAAAGTGTCTTTTGTTTGACGTGAGAGCTACTTGTTGCTACGATTTACATTTTGGCTTGAATGAAGCTCCTGGAGTTATAAGCTCTTGGGTAGGTAGATTTTTTGAAAGACGCAAAACTGACACATGATTTGACAAATGTGTCTAGATGTTAGAAATTGGCACTGAAAGATGATGTTCCCCTGATGACTGAATCGCGGATACATTGCTTGTATTTTGAAACATGGTAGCTGCTTTCTATTCCAAGTGGGTTTTTAGTTGGTTTAAATTGGTCATTAGTTGGTTTTTGGAAACCATGGTAGCATGGATTTATTGGCAGAGAAATGCTATTGAAAATAGCAATGACAAAGTTGATTTATTGGTCTGTGAAAAAGCTTTTGGAGAAAATGAAATGGTTTGACGTCTCTAATGCACTGCTATGTTTTAATAGGGTCACATCGGGCATCTGTGTAATAGACATTAACATTTAGATATAACATGATGTAGGTCCTTTTCGTATGTCAAGACTAAGGATTTTTAATCAGACTTTTACGCATGAGCTATTTAAAGCAATTTGAAGCAAAGCTAATAATATGTATTAATTAAAAAATAGAAAAAGTGAAAATAGATATTTTAGATCTAAATGTGGTAATATCATGGTACTTCAAGTGGACCGGTCCTGACCCCTATCAGCCAGTGCCGAAGGAATTGAGTCGACGGAAGGACGCATGAACATCCATTAACTCCAGGCACTGGACAGCCCAGGTGCAGTAACACCTTTAGATGCAGCTGTCACCTTCATTTTCAGCAGCGATCACTTTTGCGTAGTGTTGGAATTGCTTGCATTAGTGTTACTTTATGATGGTGAATTTTCTTCTCAATATAGACATTGCTAGATGAGGATTGTGCCCCCATGTGTTTTATTTCAGCCCCCCCTAATCTCAATCTGTGTTTAACTCAGTTGACAGCCCTCTTTACAAATCTTTGATTCTGTGATCCCTCTTTACGCTTGCTGAAAATATCACTTGTGGTAAACTGTGTGAGGTTATAGTAAGGCTCTTTTGAATACTCGATTCTGAGTGGTCAGTCGTGCCATGCTATGATATTTCTCAATAACACTGTTCCCCAAGGGGTGATAACTTTGCTGGTGCTTCTAAAATGTTTGACTTAAAACACCACAAACATAAATTTAATAAACGTAAATATTTGATCTCAAATCAATACTTTGTTCACAGTTTTTGTATTGTGTAATGGTGTATTAAGTAGGGAAGCAGCGATTACCGATGTTCACTATTAACCAACATCAGGGTTAATTGATTGTAAAGGCTCTGTTACACCACATCATTCTGTTGCATGGAATGGAATTGCAGCTTGAACAAAATGAAATCAAAGTTAAGCCAACGCTGCACCAATTTAAAGAGCCGTGCTTATCAGAGACATGGAGACCACAACACACACTATTAACTATGGTAGACCAAACAGCCAATCTTATATGTACATTCACAGTCAAGGCTGTAGCGGATGTTGTTGGTACGATTGTAGTATGAGGAATAACCACGGATGCACGATTATGACGATTATTATGCAAACATTAATTTCTACATTTTTACTGGCCATTTCAAAACGTTACCTGCACACTACAAAAAGTCATAAATAAATAAAAATGTCTAGTTATTTGTTTGTATTTGTACCTATGCAATCTTAATAAATAAGCTCAAAATACCATAAAACTACCATAACTCTAATAATAATAGTCAATTAATACAATTAGAACAAATGATCAAATTATGAGCACTAGCACAAATAAATGTAATAAAGCAAACGCACAAACAACATTAACAGTGCTTTTTAGGTGTTTCAGGCTGGTCTAACTGTGGTTATTAGGTACAGAAACTGAATAAAGAAGTCAAATGTAAAATAACACTTCATAGTCTTCACAGTATACTGAAATATAGATCAAACCATATTTAAGTTATTCAAGTCTGTTTTGTCTTCGCTTTTTTGTTGTTTGATGGCATTAAAACAGATACAGTATATGTATTATGGTGCTGCGTGAGCTAGCGCGCACGGATCACATGCTTTTTTTTCCCACTACTGTTTTCGTTTACAGCATCCTATAATGGATTTATCAACGTGATATAGAGCCTATTCGCTAAATAGTGACATCAAATAAGTTAAATTTGTTCAACTTGCGTCAGGAGTATAATTTGAATTGTGATCTCTGTGTCTCTGATAAGCACGACTCTTTAAGATTGTGCACCCCTGGTGTAACTTTGTTTGCATTTTGTGCAAGCTGCATCGGTTCCGTGCAACAGAAACATGCGGTGTAATAGAGCGTTTATGATTCATTTACCATGATGTTTTTAAGCTCTGTTAATAGCGAACCTCGGTAATCGCTGCATCCCTAGTTGTATTTTGTTTGTGAGGTTTGGGAAGCATGATTATTATCATATCTCATCTTAAGTGACAAGACCTCATTTTTGTTACTAAATAATAACTACCGTAAATGGTCACCTAGAGGTGATGTTCTTGAATTGGTGTTTATTCACCCATAGACACTTATAGATTTTTTTATGTATCTTTTTCTTCTGTCACCTGCAGCTTCAGCTCAATTGGGAGCATTACAATTAATGTTGTTCAACCTTGTGCCAAATGTTTTCTTCTGCACCTTTCTTCTGAGGTGTTATATTATATAAGGGCTGCATAGGTTAAGCATTAAAATATACCAGTTGTTTGTCTAAATAGGGAATGGCATTGTGAGGGTTAAAAGATGGAAATTCCTTTCAGGGGTGTGACATCTTACTGTATATTTAGATATGAATATAGATTTGTTTGTGTGTAGCCTAGGCTTGATGAGACTTTTTAAATATATACATTTTCTATATTTGTTTAGTGTGATGCTTGCTGCTTTTTGCTTTCCTTGTGTTTTTTTCTTGGTGCAGTGTGTACTTCCAAGATAAAAAACATGGCATATATTCTCTTCTCAGCTGTTCTGTAAATATTGTTCAGCTACCAAAAATGATAATAATCCTCAGAATAGTTTTATTATGTTTCCAAAAATAAGCTGTATTTTCTGCTTGTAGAAGCCTCATACAGTGGTTATTATTTTATGTAGTTTGTATTTTAATAGCCCTTCCTCGGTTAAGGGGTTCGTTCACCAAAAAAATTCAACATTTTCAAAGTTGTATGACATTCTATTTTCTGCAGGACACAAGAGATATTTTGAAGAATGTTGGTAACCGAACAACTTCGGTACCCATTCACTTCTATTGTATAGACAAAAACGAATGCAAGTACCACTGTTGTTCGGTTACCGACATTCTTCAAAATATCTTCTTTTGTGTTGAAATGATGAAAGACCAATCCCTTACATGTACAAAACAGACCACCAAGTCTTCCTTTGTTGATATCTGTTTTGATTTTTACAACTAATACAATGTTTAACTATCTGATTTTCACTGTTACTTCGTTACATTAGAATTTACTGGATTGTACTTTGACCTAAACATATTATGAAAATGACATTTTGTAAATAAAAACATTATTAAGTGCCTACCTGCCATGACAGAATTTCAATGGTGCCACTGTACAAGTAAGTCTGGTATTGACTGTGAAAGTCGTTTCGATTGAGTTGTCAGATGTGATTTTGCTATATAGTGTTTCTGTACAAGGGAGATGAAAAAATGCAAAGGGAATGTTGGTGGAATTATTTTTGAATAATTTCCTTCTTTTTCCCCTCAAAGACTTCAAACCGCCATTTTTGCTAGTTTCTGCTCCTGGTTACATATTTTCATACTGAAATTAACTTCAGCTGAAGATTCAATTTCCAACGCTGACCGTAGCAATATGCGCGTGGTCTGTGAAGTTGTAGGTTTTTCCTTCAAGGTATCATTAAAACCGTAATCCTAATTATGTAGCTTTTGCTTTCGCCACAGAACAATGGTGAATTTTATATATTTTTCGCTCCAAACTATACACCCTAGCTCGCACAGATTCACTAAGAGTCTGTGACTTATTAGAACCACCTCTAGTGAATTTAAGGGTGTGCTTTGGAGTCTCAAGACATCAGATGTGTTAAATGGGTGTTTCATAATGTGAATAAATAGGCTATATGCACACAGGACGATGACTTACTTCCGCCTAAATGGCATTTAGCTAGGTCACTTTCTCTCCCATAACAATAAGGGGATTTATAATGAGTTATAACAATGTGTTAAAATAAGAAAAAGTAAAAGTTTCGGCATACCAACAGCAGTACGAGTGAACAGTCTTAAGTTCCTCTGTGATCATGCCTCTAGTAAGTGCAAAAGTTCATTTTTCAGTTTTTCTTTATGTTGATGAACCTTGAAACAAATAGCCTTAAGCGCTTCTCCTTTTTGGTTATCGACGTATGGTGAAGTGTTTTCAATAATTAGACTCACATTGTTGATCGTAATCGTTTGTGCATCCTGAAGCGAAACGCCATTGTTCCCTCTGACACCGGATGTAACAGAGCTGATAGAGATTTTCGTGAAGATTAGCAGAGATTTTTAACCCTTACCTTACGTCATCGCTCTGTGTGCATATACCCCATTGATGTGACACTAAAATAACATAGCTTCTCTTTAGCTTGTTGGTATTTGTTCTCTGCCCAGAAGATAATTCCAGTGGGGGAAGCTATTGTGTGAAATCTGGGCCAGAGTTATCGCTTACCATTGAAAGGATTATCTATCCCTCATCACATCTCGGCTCTGCTAATACCCACAGATTTGATTTGACACATGGATAATATCAGCACTGAAATGGGACCAAATGAAACTATGCCCCCCACCACCCAACTCTTCCCGCAGTATCTGTCTCGGCCGCGAGCAGATTCCGTCCGATGCGTTGCCAGAAGAAATATAAGCATCCACCTCCACATTAAGCATGCATTTAGCTCAGGTCAGGAGCATTTCATAAAGACTTGGCGGAGCTATGACTCTTCACCAGACCAAATCAGTTAGCTAAAAGCCCAGAGCAAAGCTCTAAACAATTTTCTTTATCTCCGTCTGGGTTTTCTTCCCCCTTTCCGTTTTTATCAGAGCAATGCAACATATTTTTGATCAGATAATGTTGTTTTGGAAATGACAAACGCATCCAGCCTTGAAAATTGTTTTATGTGGCGTAACATAATTGCTGACGAAAACAATAGTTTTCTTGGCTATTGAGAATGCGCAAGAGCCCCGGTGGGAGGACGGAACGATAACGGAGCTGGCGTTCGCGGTATATATTTGTTATTGTTAAGGCCGCACAAACTGTAAGGAGGGAATAGCGGAAATGTGCTCTGACCTGCTCAACCATACGCCTTGAGCAGACGGGACAGAAACAGGAGGAAAGGTCTGTCTGCGGTTCATTCGTATTCTCAGTCGTGGCTTGGTGGCTATTAGTTTTGTTGACTGGCTCCCTTTTGGGCATGTGCAGTAAATTGAGCAAGGTGACAAATTTTGTTCACGTTCTCCTTAGTGTCAGCCACAACCGTTACCATCTGGAGCTCCTTTTGCAATCTCTTCATCTGCCTTAAATAACTGAACAACACGAAAATGTTTATTTTAAATCAATATGCAGTAATATTTTGCTTTATATTTAAAGTAGTTTTTATCGTACTTTATTTCAAAGGCTATTAAAACAAGTATAAAAGAAATTATTTTTTCAACTACATATTAACAGCTAATAAATCAATTGGCATTAGATTGGATTTAATATGCTTAACTATAACGTTCCAATATATCATAATTAAAGTAATTGTTTTACACCGCTAACCTTTTCGCAACACTAAAAGGCCTTTCTATGCATCATATGACATGTTTATTGTTCGCATAACCGCATGCGTGATGCAGATATTAGCAAGTTTCTAAGCGCCAATTGCCAGCATTACCTTTATGATTGGTTGCAGTTATATCATTACTCAGTGCATTAATGCCTTGATATAAAAGCCCACTGCTGAATTTAATGCCTCTGTCAATATCATTAAAATGTTTTCCACCATTCCAATTTTAATTCATTATTCCCGGGCCATGATTTCAGTGCTCCGCCGCCATCCATGAATCTCCTATTTACACAGCGTCTGTACTTTACAGCCTGCTGATGACTTTACGACAGACCCTTGTGAGACAAGACGTTATGCAGAGACAGGTCATGAACATCGACTTAGAATGGATTCACCAACAAGCCACTAAATGTACAAACAGACAGTGTGAAGGAAGATGGATGTGCTTATTGTTAACATTGTGGCCCATTTCGAAGGTCTAAAAGTACAGGTGCTGTACCGTGGTATAAGTAAAGTCTAAAACACTTGAACTTGAATTACTATATGGAAAGAAGGCCAAATGGCTATTTATAAGCACTTATTTAAAACAATCTAAACAAAAAGTATTTGAATAATGAGCTATTCCTTCCATTAAAACAAAAGTAGTTTGATGTCGAAGGAAACAAATTACACAGCAAGCTGCAGTTTGATCTGCACGCAAACAAACCTTTTCTCATTTTCTCAAGTCCCATTAACTGGAATTTCTGTGTGTTGGCTGCTCGTGTGGAAACTGAAGCCATCAATGATGTTTATTAACTTGCAAAAATGCCACAACAATTTTTGTTTTTGCTTAAACACATTGCCCCTGTAGTGAACCCTTTATAACAGCATGACAGCCTACATAATAATGACCTTAGCTTGCTCTCAAACCGTGCTTCATTTCAGCCAGTGTTGACCTTGTTAGCAAAAGGCTCACTTGGAAGTGCACTTACAAGCCTTCCAAGACATTCGTAGGGGTTATTCGTCGTATTCATTCAATATACTTGCACGCCACCGTGATAATATGAAAGCGGTGGGGTGTAAAGGTGAGTGGACCTCATAAGCTTAAACAGAAAACGCACTCTAGGGGCCTTTCTAATGGAACCCTTCTCTTTGCTTTCATACTCATTACCTTTCTCTGCAATAAAGAAATGCATAATTGCTTAATGAAATGGATAAACGAAACAACAGCAGCATAAAGAGGCCCTGACTTGAATATAACCGATGGCATCCCACCATCACGCACCTTGTTTTGTGCTTCTCCATTACAGTAGCAAAGCCGTAGAGATGTAAGTGTGATTGAAGGAGGGTGTTGAACGCCTGTAGATACAATTTGGGTTGCTTAGCCATGCAAAATTGGCGTGTTGCTGAGCTTTGCTTCGATTTTCATTTACAACCAATTATAAAGATACAAGAACAGGCACATCTGTGCTACCCACGGTATTGACGGAAGGTAAGAAATCATCAGCAAAAAGACATTCATTTATGATTTGAATGCGCTTTTTTGGGTTAAAGCTCTTTCTCAGAGGCCTGTTTAATGTTCTGAGAAATCTAAGATTTGTAATCATTTGTAAGGTTTTTATTCGAGTGTTATTCAGCTGATGCCTCAGCCAATAGGATCAGTCTTGTCTCAATTATAGGAAAGGGGTTTGGGGCAGGAGAGGCGATACTGAAGATGTGTTTGGGAAACTCTTTTTGAAGTTCCATTTGAAAAATGTCTTTGGGTGATTTACTAACAAGGCGCACATAAAAACACACAGGTGTCATATCTGATTCCCAACGCAATCAACCAAGCGCAGCACAAATTAGCACAGGGTTAATGCTTTTTTTTGGCATTAAATAAGTCTGCAAATACTAGTACAATGATAAGCGCAAACCTTAGTAAATTGCATTGCGTGATTCATTTAAATATTCTCCTTCCATAATGTTTGCGTCTGAAAAGGAAACTCCTACAAATGCATATGTAATAAGGTCAATCGCAAAAACAGCGTGTCTTTAGTATATACTTTTTTTACGTCAAAACAATCGTTTAAGCTGCCGCAAGTTAGTAAATCTGGCCCTTAACCTTTAACACTATATTTTTTACTTTTTATAAGGTTGAGAAGAAGGATAATTTAACTATTTCTACTGGATTCAACTTTATAGCAAAAAATACAAAAATAGATCAAGTATGAATCCAGACAATCCTTGCCAAACGGAATGCCAACAATAATTGTTTTATCTCGATTTTGTTTTCATAATTTTTAGAAGCCAAAATTTAACTTGAAAATCGATTTGGATTAATTGCACAGCCCTTATTCATTTGATAAATATACCAATAAGATCAAAAAGAGAATAGCAGTTCCACACCACAACAGTACAACCATAATAACAAAGAGGAACGATAGCTATTCCAATTGAAAGGGCTCACGCTTTTAAAAGTGATGCTTTACAGCACAACTTATGATTTTTTTGTCTATTTTTGTGGATGTTTATACAGTTATTGTTATAATTATCTTTATTTGTATCAATGGGATTGTAAATTGGGCTTTAGTTTACGCAGTGGAATTAAATCACAACTTGAAGTAGGGTGTCTATTCGTTCATCGATGTTACTTTAAAATATTGAATATTTGTTCATGTAACATTACAGATACAAGTTTGACCTGTGTAAGACCTTGACTGTGATCCAAACATAACCTAATAAGCCTTATCAAACATTTACCATTATGACGGCGGAACACGTCCAGATTCTGTCAACGGCAATTTGGCAGGAAATGAGGATGGGTGTGAAAGAGAGAAAGTTAAAGATGAAGTGAGAGAGTAAAGACTTTAGCAGCATGTCCCCTGTGCTCCTCTCAATATAACATCAGAAGTGTTTCATTTCTGTGGTACTAGCACCACCAAACACATTACCTGTAATAATGACCATCTTCTAACCGATAGTCCCGTCCCCAAACTCATCCCATTGGTCTGTAAAAAGGTGACACAGTTGCAATGTCTCGACCCAATTAAATACTTTACTGCAGGCCATATAGATATTAAAATTAAACACTTGTGTAAGACGACCAAAGGCCAGATACACCGTTTTTTCCTTCTGCTCTCTAAAAGAACCTGAAAATGAATTTTTAAATCAATTTTAGCTCTCATCGGGTTTTAGTAATTCAACACAATACATTACTTGTTTTTGATGGGGTTTACTGTAGGTTGTTTTCTTGTTTAGTGGTTACAGGCAACATTTTAAATTTTAAAAGTTTCACCACGAACACATTTACCTTAATTTTACACAGCTGTTTGGCACAAACCCAAGTGACAGTGTAGAGATTGATTACAGCACAGCTTTTTCTTATAATGTGTATGACACATGCTTAGGTACCCCTGTATTAATCTCTGCCATTCAACTGTACTCAGTTTACAATGACTGACTGATATTTAAAACAATACTTGGATGTAGAGCAAAGCTTTTTGTATCGACACATTCTGAGACAGACGTTAGTGAAAAGCTGGTTCTTTCTTTGCTGCTGTAAACGTTTCCAGTAGATGTCAGAACATGGCTGGAGGGATTTGCTCCTATTCAGACACGAGGATCAGTGAGGTCAGGTTCTGATGTTTGGTGATGGGGTCAGGCTCGCAGTTGGCATTCTAATTCATTCCAAAGGTGTTGAGATCTGGGTTTTGTTAAGGCCAGTCAGGTTCCTCCACACCAGACTCTGTGAAACATTTCTTTTTGGACGTCGCTTTGTGTAACGGAGCATTAGCACACATGAACAAAAACGGTACGGAACATACAAAACAACTGGTATATACCTTATGACCTGTTTATATTGGTCACAGAGTGTATATTACTCTATTATCTCTATACAGACAACTTGATTTTCTAGCCCTGATTCATTTCATACCATTCCTTCTTTTTAAAATCTTGTTTCTTGAAATCAAGTAAATGAGTTGCAGAACACAATACACAATCCATATCCCATGCTTTTAGTATATTTCTAAGATGTGGACGCTCAATATCTCCCACCCCCAAAAGAGTGTTAGCTACAGGATGAGCTAAAATGCATCTGCCGTTTAACATTGTAGGATCTCGGGTCACTGTAATTACCCCTGAGAATATTGATTCCTCAAAGCTTATCTCACGCTCAAGGATAGCTGCACAAGTTCACCATCTTTCTTTAATGGAGGTGAGAGACAGTGTGTCAAATTCGGTTTGACAAAGATACGATTCGTCAGTTTGTAAATCCTCCACTTAAAGAAAAGTTTAAACCTCTGGCGTAGGTTATTACCATTCATACACTAGAAAAGAAGATTTAAATTGCAATTGCTTGTTTCCTTGAGACAAATGCACAGTATGAGACTGGCCTATTCAAAGAGCAAAATAAGCCAGGCACACCAATTATCGTTTCACTTTTTCAGGGCATCAACAATCTGAGCTTGCATGGATTCTACCTGGTTAACACGTTTTACCTATTTGCATATAGATTCAGCCTTGTTCAGTTAACCGATGTAGTTAAATATTTCACTGAATATTATAAGCGTAGGATACCACGCAAAGTTGCTATGTAGTACTTCAGTAAAAATATTGGATCTCTTTTTTTCATCCAGGCTCCACTTTTAGTGCACATCTTAAAAATGTCATTAAAATATTTGATTGACACCAGCTGGTGCACATTTTAGCTGTACATTTTTTTTACAATTACAAACACAAAACAGTATACACATTTAAAAAGTGAATAAATATTAAAACATAATATAAAATGTTCTACAATTTTTAAATAATACATTTTACAGCAAAAAATAACAAACACAAAATGAAAAAATGTTATTTTTTTAAATATAAGATATACAGGAAAACATATTTGGCATGAAAGGGACAGTTAACCAAAGAATGGAAATTCTGTAGCCTAATAACATTGCTTTATAAAATGAATTTTGAACCACCGGAGTCACATTGAAAGACTATTTTAAGGATGTCTTAATTTGCACTCTAAAATAAACGTAGGTCTTGTCGGAATGACTTGAGGGTGACTAAGAATTTTTATTCTCAGGTGATGAAACTATTATATCAAATAACACACGTAACTATTAAACATTGCTTTCTAATATTTATTTAATAACTAATTTTCCAATATTTTTATATTTTTATTCATTATTTTTATATTCATAGTGCTTCTATAATTACTCTGCAGATGTGAAATGGGCACATATCTATACAGTACATTTATACATTTGCATTGGGTATATTTTTCCCTTTCCTTTTGAAAGATCCACACAGACAAATTGATCTTACGCAGCATTCCTTTTAAAGCACCATATGATAGAAATAATCTCACTTCTGAATTTTATTCCATCATCTAAATGTGAAAATCATCAGACTGTGGCATTCTCGTCAAAGCTGCGATTAGATAATAGGTACTTTTTGAAGCTGCTATCTGAGGATATGGGGCTGAAACGATGTTGCAGACGGACTAACAACCGCTCTGCACAGAATATAAATTGGACTCTGAACTAAGACTGACTGCAGCTCTTTTGATTAGTCTGGCATTTCGAAACATCTGCAAGGACATGCCTCCCTTTTGCTTTGTCAGTCACCACACAGCGCTTTTGAAGAAGACACACCTTTTACTGAAGGACTTTCAAGAACATGCTTTGTAATTGGTCTGTTGTTTGAAGTGGCGTCTTCCAGTAAAACAAGCCCTTATCTCAGTGTTTCCATTTGATGTGGCACTACAAAGTGACCGTTTCGTAGACGAGTACTTCTTTAAAAACAAAGACCAGCCACTATCAACAAACCTATTCAGATTGCATCCTAATGGCTTCAAGGTTAATTTGTCGTCATTGTGTTAGTTAAGTAGAAAAATGCTCAGTACATTGTTGCATAATGGGGATTGTTTTGTAGGAAAGTCAACATGCTGGAAATGTGTGTGTTTATCAAAGTGAGATCTTACTCTGTTTGTGCTTACGGACAAGTTTCCGCAAAACAGATGCAATTATTTCTATTCAGAATTCACCCATAAATAAAAAATTAGCCCCATGTTGTTCCGAAATCGTACAACTGACCATTTTTCATGTAACAAGGAGGATTGAAGAGAATTGTGTTGGTCGCTCCTATGTTTTTGTACTGTCCCTATTCAAATAAACTCATGAAAAAATAAATAAGAAGGTCATATAAGTTTGAAGTTTAAAGTGACATGAGTGTATTAATTGTTGAACTTATCCGACATGTGCAGAGAGACTTTTATTTATTCTGGTTTAATATATTTATTGTAAATGTTTTAAAGCTTATATCCTGACTCTCTTTTTTTCTTTCTCTTTTGCTCCCTTGGTTTGACGCTGCTTTTCGGCCAACCTCTGAAAACAGGTAAGACTTTACTCGCATGCTACTTCTCCCACTCCCTGTTAAGATTAAATCAGTTCCATGTACCGTGCTAAACAAGCCTGCTTTGCGGTATTTAAGTGGTTTGTCAGAGGCCAAGGTAAAAGAAGCCATCAGTGTATTCTGTTGAGCTCCAGACTGCTGATTCATTTCGGCCACTCAAACTTGCCTCGTCAGCTCGCCGGGACGTACAATGGCAATAAGAATTTTACATTTTATTTATGTCAATGAAATCACTGGGGAATTTTATGTGCCACTGTTATTCTGACCATTGGCACCACAGGAGCTACCCTATAAAAACACCCGGCAGGTTAACTTGCTGCCACGCGTTATAGCGTCCACATAATTTGAGCGGAGGTTGAAAAGTCTTGCTGTGTTCAGTCGGGCATTTTATCGTCTGGTGGTATGCAGGGATGCAGTCGTGTCGGAGCAAATGGATAAGTACAGGATGGTGGAGGGGGGTTGCATGTGAGTCAACAGCTGAGCGTGAGCGAGTGGGATTCATCAACAGAGCGTGCAGAAAGGATTTGACAACTTCTTCGACTTTACATCAGTCAATAGCGGTGGTCTTATCACTCATAAGCCGAGACTGCTCAGTATGCATCACAGCTGTATTTATACTTCAGGTAAAATGTATGTTGTTCGGTATGCTTCCCGTGCCGAATGGATGTTTAATGGGTTTGCAAAGGTATTATAGGTAGCTGTCAATGGATTTGATTTGAAAACCACTGTGGACCCATACACATTTTTTAGATTTCGTTTTTTTACCCACACGGGTTTGTTCATATAGTGGGGTTCAGCTAACTTACATTGATTACTTTTTGCTGTTTTACCCATTGAGTTAAAGGGGTCATGTGGCGCATATACGTTTTTTTCTGTGTCTTTGGTGTGTTGCCCAAAAATAGAGTGTTGGAACAAAAGATAAATTCTAAATCTAAAAGCGAATGCTCACCCAGACCTGCCTGAAACGCCTCGTGTAACCACACCCCGACAAATCTACATCAGTTCGTGGTATTATTTGACTTAGACCGCGCAAATGTGTATGCTAATAAGTACAGTCTGTACAATTGATTTTGAACTAGATGTTCAAATCTGATAGGGTAGGACAATTCGAACACCGGTACTGCTCGCGAGCGAGGTTTTGCTGTGCCGCTTAACTCGTCTTTCTCTTGCTATATCTGTCCATCGGCCAGCAGACAACAGCAACACATTCAACTGGCCGAATAAAACGGCGTTTCCAAAATTCTGTCACTGTTACTTACTGCCTTGGCATATGAACATTAACGTTCACACTAAAGCCTACATCGCATGATAATGTTATAACGCGTATTTTCCATTATTATCAATTGTCGTCTGGTATCTGTCTGTTGTAATCAACATCGGCGATAACATCGTCACATCGCCCAGCCCTAGTGTAGTATACTGTATTTAGTCTCATACTTTATATTGTTTTTCTTTTTTGTGATCTTCATTATCACCAATCGCTGTGTGCCTCGTAGCTTCAGCTCTTGCAAACTTCAACAATGCTAATTGTTTAGCAGCACCTCCCAGTTGGATACGTCGAGCTAATGATGAATTCTAAAGAAGGGCTAGCAAAGAGCATCCCTGGGCTGTTGGCTGAATGAACAATGCATACTTTGAATACACACTTTCATTTGTTTCCTTCAAAAACACTTCTTCCCCCCATGACTCCTTTGTGATTAAATGCTTGTGAAGTTTAGAGAGGCAAAAATGATGTTGCTAATCAAGAGTATAGTTTCATAGTCAAATCCCACCACATATAAAATAACTCACTGCCAAGGACATAGAAAGAGTGAGAGAGACATTAAAGTAGAAACATTTCTCTTGAGAAAAGCCAGTATAGCTCTTTGCATTTTTGAATCAGATGGAATTTTAGTGTAGTATTTTCTGCTATGTTGAGGTGATCAGGACCTCATGGGGCATGTGGCCAACATTAAGGCTACATATCTATAGAATATAGCAACGCTAGGGAGGCATTGCTCCCTTGAGCCCTTGCTAGCTGTCAATCAGAGAATTTTTAAACTGTTTGCATTCTCAGTGGAGACTGTTAACTGCAGTTATAGATTTTTTCAGTAATGCTACATGAAGGTCAGTCTTGCATGAAGGAAAATGTCTGTATTGTTTTAGACGTCTTAGGATCCTTCTACCTTCAGATACAGCTAAGATGCAAAGTTTTGTAATTTCTTTACCCTCATGTTGTTCCAAAACATGTGTACTGTTTTTTTAAGAATTGTTAAAAACTCTACTTTACTATATACATAGTATACATAAAATGAAATATAACATATGACATGAAGTATACATATTATATACATTTTTCATTATATATAACGTAACAGTAGATCCTATGACCTCAGGGTTGTTTCGGGTCATGTGATATGGGGAAATTTGGTTATGAGACCGACACTGCCAATGGTGAAGTGTTATTGATGTACACCCCATTGTTGCCCTACCTGAAGAGCTGCAATATAGTTGAACATTTCAGTCCGTTTATCACAGAAAGCTAAACCATGACTTGACACAGAATACAGAAGCACAATATTTTTGGTCTTTTATTCCTACTAATATACCTTCCAGGAAAGAAAATTGATACACAGAGCCCTTATTAGTACTGTGAATAGAAATGTCAGATTACAAATTTATTAAAATGTTGAATTAAATGTGCATTACATCATACTACGCATAACTGCAATATAGAGCTCTGCAGTCGCATGACCTATTCTGTTTACATCTCCATACTGGCAAGGCAGTGACAGCAGGGAGCGAATATGAAATGAATGGCGCCAGCATGAGTTTCAAGGCAACAGAGTTCACTGCACACTTTATTTCAAAAGACATAGACCAGTGCATAGCAATACTTAATAGATTAAACACAACAGATCCCTATAATGCCCCCGGGATGCTTTTAACGTGTATCAATAAAGAAACAGATAGCTTTCCTGACCTGCAGGATGCTAATATCTACCTCATCAACTTTTCATCATCCTACTCCAGGGACTCTTTAAAAGCCTGAAGTGGAATAATGTACGAGAATTTTGTGATGGATATTCAACTTTGGAGTCTGCTGGCTTTAAGATGAGATGGTGGTCTAGTGAGTTAAACCACTGAACTGGTAAATCAAAGGTTGCTGGTTCGATCCCAGCAGCCACCACCAGTGTGTCCTTGAGCAAGACACTTTACTCCACGTTGCTCGAGGGGGATTGTCCCTGTAAGAAGTGAACTGTCAGACGCTTTGGATAAAAGCGTCTGCCAAATGACTAAATGTAAATGTAACCTACTTTGTCGTCATTGGTAGGGTAAGTCACCTGTGTTGAGAGCTAACGTAATCAACCCTAGCTGTCCTTGTTTGTTGGTAGCCAGCGTAGCTATATCACTGATCTTGCAGGTAAACCTTTCCCCAAAAATCTAAATCACCCTCCATTGAAGCCATGGGTGGTGGTTAGAAACCATGAGGTTGTGATAGGAGCCCACTGCGATTGCACAGCTGGCCTAGGCGAGTGCTGCTCTCAGGTGTCTTGTTTGGGATTGGGCAGCATATTGCGTGGCGTCAACCTCCGGAGATCTATAATATGCAGTATAATACCATATGTTCTGTGTATTTGTTTTTCATACTTATCTCTTTACTTCATTAACCACTGCTTCAATGTATGTACAGCGGCTTAGCAACAATACACAATTGTTCGATATAAACAGAATTTAATTTAATTAAATTATGCTTTATTTAGTGCTTTTTGGATCTTGATATCTCGTGGTCATTACAAACTGATGGTTTGTTGTATACAGAAAAGAAAAGAAGCTATACTCAGAAAACAAATTACAGCATACATCTTTGTATTAATATATTAAAGTTGTCAAAATAACACCTTTTGTATTTTTATGGGCGAACCTTTGCTTTCATTTTATTTATTTATGTTGCACCCCCGCCATTGAGCAATGCCTTTGCTCACCCATCCTTACCTCATCTGTGTGAGACAACAACAAAACACACTAGCTCCCTATGGGACGTAGACTAGCTGTCCCCAGCTCTTCTGCTGCCTGTCAGGTGCATCCAGATGTGTTCCGGCTACGTGTGCCCGTTCCCCAGCTGGTTGCCGTGCAGTCAGTGAGATGTGGTTTCCTGGCAACACACATCCGAGAGGTTTCAGCGGTCCACAGTGGATGTGAGGGGGCCTTTACTGTCCAAGCTGAGCATAGGCCTCGACGACACAACGCATTTACCTCGGTTGAGCCCCCTGCGGTCTGCCGCTTTCCAGGCAAACGTCCTTGGACTTGATGAAAGCAGAAATGTTTAACATGTGAGAGAGCTAACACAAATCGTGCGGAACTTGAGCTTGTTTTTTGTGTCTTCTATCACACTGAGGATTGCGTGGTGAACTGCGATCATTTTAAAGACAGACCAGCGAACGGTTGCCCTACAGCACTCATGTGAGCTTCGAAAGAAGACAGTGAGGCTTGCCGTCCTGTTATGTTAGTTAGCTCCAATTCATTCCTTTATTAAGTAACCATGACATAACAATTGATGTTGTTTACACCCCCAGCATACAGTACATTCATGGTTCTGTTGTGTTTGATTCATCTATACATCTGTTGCCAAGGAGAAAATGCATGTCATAATGTGTCAGTGCATGAGCACCTCCTGCTGCGCCACTGACAATGTGAAAGTCTTCAGCATATGCTGTGACTGGTGTCATATGCTGTACATAAACCTTACCCACAGCCTAGGCTTCGCACGCGGTGGCATTTTTAGTCCAGAAGTCTTGTGGCACCAAGGACTCAATGGAAGGGATAAAGACTGATCTGTATGGTTACTGATTTTTGCATGAGTGAAGCTGAAATGAGGGGCACCGTGAGGCTCCCCTGGGCATGTTTGATGTGCACATTCAAATTCAGATTTCTCGTGTCTGCTGAAATGAGTAAAAGAGGCTTCACTTCCAGAGTTTTGACAAGATGAGCAGAGGAATTGTATTTGCCCTTCAAGCAGCACTGATGCAAGAATAAGTAGTGGAGACGGATATTCTTTGTATTCGTTGTAACCTGTGCTCATAGAACGGTCTGAACAGAACTGTGACTGCAGAAAAACATACATTTTTACACAGAACTCCAGATGCTTCCCATTGCATGGTCATGTATTAAAAAACTAATATATGCTAATAAAAGATTATTGAAGTTAATCTGATAATGCTTTCAGCTACCTGGATGGAACACTGTATTCCTAGCTCTGCTTAACATATTACCATTTTTTTTTTTTTTTACACACAATCATATTCCACTTTGGCTTACTTGTGAGACCGTCAACCTCAATCAAGATACGTTTGAAACAGAGTTTTCGTTTAAAGGCACTGCTCGTCCAAACTAGCATTCTTCAAGGGTTTTTCTGAAAGATTTCATACACAAAACGTTTGAAAAGGCTTGCATCCATACACTGGACATTAGTCAAAGTTGTGACAGCGTAGAGAAAATGCAAAGAGTTGTTGTCATGAAACGTGGTGGAGAAGAACCCAAATGTAGGCAGCGGGGATAACAAGGACGATTTTATTAAACAAACACAAAACAAAGACCCACGATGGGGTAATACAGGAAACACAGGCAAAACCTGGAACGTAGACAGACTATACTAAACTAACAGACACAAAACATAAACTTGACAAGACCAGGGTGAACTAACAATAAACTGGACTTACTTGGCAAGGAGTAACTCTAATATACAGCAGTACAATGTGGAGTGGCAATCAAACATACAAGTACATACAATGACCGACATGAAACATGAAATGAGTATTTATGGGGAACAAACACAGGATAATTAATAGGGACCAGGTGACGGGTGTTAAACACTAAGGGAAGGCTTACGAGACAAAAGGGCGGGAAACACAGACGAGACATGACAAAGCACATGGCAAGTCAATATATAAACAAAGCCATGTCTTTCTCACACAAAACCCAAGGCAATGCTAATGCTATGACTCCACCGCAAGACCAAGAATAAACATGACATGATGGTGGAATCATGACAGTTGTATTAAATGAATGTACAGACAAGTTGTTGGACAGCTGCTACACAAGACTATAAAGTGGCAAAAGGGAGTGAAAATATCCGTAAAAGATTTTTCTTACCAAATTTAGCCATTATGGAGAGCATTTTCAAAAGTTAACTTTTCTAAATTGTCTTAGTGTGTACAAACGGAGAGAAAAAGATTTCAAACTAAGACTGATTTCACGCCACCGCCATGTTGAAATCGAAAGCGAGGCAGACAGATCCGAAAGGACAGATAGACCGCAATGGTTTGGAAAACCAATCTGCAGTTATTTAAACGATTTATGATCTTAAATGTGACAATATAAGTACCATTACATATTTGTCACTATTTAAGCCAGGTTTCATTCACGCAGCCAATCTAACGTTGTTTTTAAACGCATCATTTGTTTATTCACGTAACAGACACTTAATGGTAGTCAAAACCATTGCAGTCTGTCCATCCGGTTTTCATCCCACCTCTTCCTTGCTTTCGATTTCAACATGGCAGCGTAGTGAAATCAGTCTGTTAGTGTGAACAAGGCCTAGATTTTATCCATGTATTTTGTTTCATGAAACATCAGGTACTTTAAGATTAAGACTAGATTCCTTTCTGAATGCAGCTCATTTTATAATGCGGTAAAATGACCTGAATGCTCCAGGTCCTCCTTAAGTTACTTCTAATAGAACAAGAACACATTATAAATTGGTTTAGTCTGCCCTTGTGGAGCAGTGACATTCATTCCAGTCAGAGCTTCAGTGTTTAAAGTCTCAACATTAGACAATCAAGAGAAAGACAATGTCATTTTCATGAACTGATTTCGATAATTATACAAAATAATAAAAGAGAAGGATCAAAAATGAATAAATCAATTCTTTAACACATCTACAGTAGCTTTATTCTACTGGAAATGCAATAATTATTGTTTTCAAACAGGGTTCCTGAACTTCTACCGTTTGTCAAACACACACTATTGTTTTTTAAGTCTTGCTATGCCTGGCTGGCCTGTGATGCTCAGGTTAAACCGATCCAGAGAACACCTCTGTCTAAAATCCTTCATAATCTCAGCCCGTAATGTTGGCAGTCGAGTCACGCCCCTGGTGAGTGATAGAGAATTAGAATTAGAGAAAGAGAGAGACAATGCCACACCTGTCCAGGGACCTGGTGGGAAGTGGCTGGCAAAGAGCCCCCTGTGTCTGTCAGGGCCAATCAGCACAGGCGGTGGGCCGGAGTCTTCCATTTAACACTGATGTGTGCAGAGAGAAGGGGTCCATGCAGGCCAGCCCATAGTATTCATCCATTTGCTTGATAAATCACCATTGACAACAGGCAGGACGTACTGTAGAGATGGGGCAGAAGGTGAGATGGAGAGAGGACGTGGGCTTAGAACACATTGAGACACCTCCCGTTTAGGACTCACAGGAGTTTACAGTAGCTCGTAGATGATGTCAATGTGGTTTGAACAAAGAAAGTCACTTCATCATTATGTTCACCGTTATGATGTCAACAAGGGCTTCTGCTGGTTTTGAGGTAATAGCAATTCCGAATGTTGCTTGGAAGAATAGGGAATGCATATAGCCATAAGTGATGTCTGAAGAGATGTATTTTATACAATATTTGCTTTTAATGCTCCGTTAAGTTTTATAAAACCATCATCATTTGCATAAAATTTGTATGGTACAAAATGGACCAAACACTGAACCATTAGAGATTGGTACCTTTATTGTGCAAAATGATTTGGCAAAAACTGCAGTATATCAGGGAATGTGAGTTTTATTTGATTATACAAAAAAATGCATAAAAAATTAAAAGCTCAAAGAAATGAAGCATACACTGACTACAATTTTGTCAGTTATAAATATTTGTTGATTCTCGCTTGTGGTAATATATTTTATTCATTCTCGTGGGCCTTGAACTTATAAGCTTTGTGAAAAAGTTATGTGCACTTTTTTGCTAAGACTCCTTCAATTCTTCTCAAAGATGAGCTTTAATTTACACTACAAGTACATGCAACATAATGTCAATCATCGTTGATTTTTTTAGCTTTTTGCGATCATCTACAGAGACAAGTCACTTTGTGTGATGTTATAAGTTTGATGATATTTTTGGTCAGTCAGTATAGGGATATTTACTAAGAACACTTTTCCACCATCGCATCGAATCATTCTCCTAGCTTAATCGTACACATCTTGCAGATACATGCCAGCTGTTAAGTAAATGGTTTCATTTTCCACCGCAGGGCTGATAACGGAATTTTTTATAATGTAAACACAAACGCGTCACACGCTGCCTTGGTAACACAAGAGACTGAGCTATAACGTCTCTCTGCGCATTCATTAGCACGAAAATTCCGAGTCGAGAATAGTTTGTTATCGTGTCAAACCAGGATTGTGGAAACATAACTGTAACCGTTTCAGACTGTGCTTCGAACCGTTTGGCTCGATGGTGGAAAAGCGCTCCAAGTGTCCTTAAAATTCCATAAAAATAGCTGGGACCACTTTACAATAAAGTTGTATTTGTTAAGGTTGTGCAAGTTAATGCATAAGCTAACATGAACTAACAACGAACAATAGCCTACTTTATAAATAAATTGTTAATTTCAGCAATTACTAAGAATAAATGCAGAAAAACTATATTGCCCATTGTTAGCTAATACATCGACTAATGTTAACAAATACAAACTTATAAAGTGTTACCATACCGTACATCCCTAAGGGTTACAAAATACTTTTTCCACAGACTGTTTTCCAGCATTGGGTTTGACTGTGTGTGATGTGGGGAGCAATCTGCCTGTGTTGTATTGAGTTCTAGTCTTCTGAAGCATTCAGGTATCGACATCAATACTGTTTGAGGCCTGAAAATCGAACACCAGTTTTTCTGCTTTTTTTATGTACTCCCCACTGCACTTTTACTCAGCTCAATATCAACAGCCCATTTCTGCACTTCCTCCAGCTTTTAAAAGAGCTTATGTAAATAATTAATTCACCATGAAATAATTAATAAGACAATTTTCTTTAGCATTTGATAATGGAGGAGCTAAAAACTCACAGGAGAGGAGCTAGTGGGATATACTGTCCACTTATTCTTTCGGCGTCTGTGCGTGCATATCACTGTCAAAATCTGCATGTGCACATATTGTTCATCCTTATCCACATGGGCTAACGTACAGTATCACTATACATGCATTTTTGAAAATGACATGGATTAAACATGAGTTACAGCTCACATCTGCACCTGCAAACATATGGCTACACACTCTTTACTGTCTACATGCACACAGATACACAATGACCCAGATGGACAGCTTAAAACAATTCTGGCTGTAACGTCCTGTTACAGTCATGTTCAGGAGTCCTGCAGCCCTCTGCTGGCATTATACAACTCAGACTCAATCATTTGAACACACACACACTCAAACTGGCATCTCCCAGCATGCACTTGGGCAACCATGCAGACATTGAAACTACCACTGAGTCTCCTTCGGGTAAATGTCAATCCACGTCTTGTGCTCTAGGTGATCTTTCAGTTGACAATGACTGATATAGAACTGACAGTTTCTGTCAACACGTACATCTGCGCTTTGTTTCTCGGGGACTCAGTGCCAAGGCCTTGTTCATGGTGGCTCCTTTGGTCTTCTAGCCGGCTAGTGAGCTTCTTCTACCCTTTTTCCAGCTGTTTTCTGTCTGTTTTTGAGGTGATATCCAAAGAAGCCCTTGTGATGCATATTGTTATTCCTATGAAGTTTAAAGGGGTGTTTTTGTTTCAAAGCTGGTTTACATTGTGTGGAGGTTACCACAGAAATGTATTTTGACTATTTTTTTACTGCAAAACTTTTGGTAAGGCAACTACAAACAAGAGATACTCCACAATTTAACTTTCAGTCTGTGGAAAAAAATGTGAAAGGGCTTTGCTATTCAGGACCTGGTCTTCTCAGCAGATCCAGTCAAACGGACAGCTTTAGGCACTTGTGGTTAGTGAAACAGCAGTGCATATAGCTTGTCTAATGTGGTTATCGAGTTCAACATCCAGAAAGATGTGACAGATGGGGGACACCAGAGATGCAAACCAGAAAACTGCTTTAAGCATTCATTTTAGTGCTAAAAGTATTCTTAAAGGAGCCAGTCTCTGTGTGAGGAGCAAACTGTTATTGTCTGTTTGTGCAGTCTGGGTATTTTGGACTACCTGTACCCATGGAGTACAAATGGATACAGGTTGAAAAACAGCCCCATGTGGTACAAGTCTATATACTGTATAAGCAATGAGGAACCCCAGGAGGTTTAGCTCAAGAGTTTATTACCTGAAGCAAAAGCACACGGTTATTTGAAGGTTTGTTAAATGGCTCTGCTTTAATGCATTATGAAATATGGTTTAATGGCCGAACGTACGATAAATTCTCCATATTATTTATTGTAATTAGGTTGATTAAAATGTACTTTGTTAATGCAGGAACAGAAGCTACCATACGAAAGCTGACACGCGCAGGGGCTGAATGTAATCCATCACTGGTCGTTGTCGCAGTTGCGAAATGAAAAGAATGAACAAACAGACGTCCATTTTTCCTTTTTCATTTCCTCTGGAGAAACCACACCCACGTGGCTGTCTGCAGGCATCGACGGAGAGAGGAAGGTGGAGAACGCGTTAGATGATGAACATTCATCCAAATGTAACATCTCTTTAGTCCCCGGGTGGCTGCGTGAGGGCTCAGTATGAGGACGGAATAAATAAGCAGCAGGCGCTGGGAAGACTACCTCTGTTCTGCTTTACCGACTGTGGCTTTTAATATTTTTCATTATTCATATTATTTATATGATGCATTAGTGGGTCTCCCTTGGTATTATAGCCGCGTTCACCAGCCGCCCCCTTTTCATTCGGCTCTCTAGTGGCTGTGGGTGCAGGGCTGTAAAAGCCTGCAGCGTTTTCAAGTGTGATTTTAAACAATGCCCCGGGTCAGGAAGATGGAGGAAAAACCATAAAGATAAAAATGCAAAGTGGTAGAGTTTTTATGTTCCTCGAGTGCTTTGTTTTTTTGGTGCCTGGATAGTTTGTTTTCTGCCTCCTGGTTTTGTTGACATGTGCCAAAGCTGCTTTATGCGATCTGCAGTGGGTTGTCAAAGTAAGGGGGGTTATGAAACACGGAGCAATTCCACTTCTTTAGAAATACCCCTTCCTGTTTTTTTTGTAATGCAAACGTAAAGATCTTTGTTTAGGTAATCTCTTCAATGCCCTCTAATTCTAAAGAATTTACTAATTTTAAGACCATTTTCATATCAGTCTCAACTGTAGATCAGCAGTACATGAAACTCAGTAAATGTCTAATGAAACATCATTTTGTACGAAAGTACCTTCTAAGGTAGCTTGTTTCAGACAGGCATGTCACGTCTAGCAATCTAGAACAATTTTTAGTGAGATTTAGCATGAAAATCCAAAATCTAATTGACTACAACACAAAAGGAGTTAAAAATTAGTGGGGGAAAAAGAAAATAATAAATCAAATAAAAGTATCTACTCCATCTTACTGCATTTTTCAACTTACCGTTTCTCAACCATTGTTTTCAAAGGATTGTGGGATATCATAGACAGTGACATAACACAGAGTAATCAAAGCATGTCAAAAAATGCCTTGCTGCCTTCCTGTCTAAACTGCATTAGAATGCAACATTGTTTAGAACCACAGTCTACTACCCACAGGCCTTCCTTTGTGCAGGATGTTTCAAGTCAATGAGGTGAGTAATAAGAAATTATGATGTCACCATGAGTGACGTGGCAAAATGGGCGACGATGTTATAATGAGTGATGATCTTATAATGGGTGATGATGTCATAATGGGTGACAATTTTATAACTTGCACAAATAAATCGCTAATAATTTTGATATTTAAAACACTTGCTAGGGGGGCACGGTGGCTTAGTGGTTAGCATGTTCGCCTCACACCTCTAGGGTTGGGCGTTCGATTCCCGCTTCCGACTTGTGTGTGTGGGGTTTGCATGTTCTCCCCGTGCCTCGGGGGTTTCCTCCGGGTACTCCGGTTTCCTCCCCTGGTCCAAAGACATGCATGGTAGGTTGATTGGCATCTCTGGAAAAATTGTCCGTAGGGTGTGAGTGTGTGAGTGTGTGAGTGAATGAGTGAGTGTGTGTGCCCTGCGATGGGTTGGCACTCCATCCAGGGTGTATCCTGCCTTGATGCCCGATGACTCCTGAGATAGGCGCAGGCTCCCCGTGACCCGAGGTAGTTCAGATAAGCGGTAGAAAATGGAATGGAATGGAAAACACTTGCTATTCACAGTCCCTGTTTGCCTGTTTTTTTGATTTATGAAATATATTTAATATTAGCTTCTTATAACTTCCGTACTGTAGGTATTGTTGTTTGGATTTAATTGCTGCATGTCGGGCAATCAAATTGTGTGAACCACTGCGTACACACTTGAAACCATCAAAGTAGACCTGTTTGGACGAGATGTAGTGATAAATTGGAACATAAAAAAGTGATAGCATTTTCTGCCCTGTGGTTATTTGCTATATAAATGCTTATTTTACATTATCTTCAATTATATTGAATTCAAGAACTTTATATTAAACTTTAATTTAGCCATTGTGTTTGACTTTTTTTAGAGGTCAAAATATGCTGAAACATTGTTGGTCATGCTTAAAATGTCATTCAAATATGTTCATTTCTTCTTTTCTGTTAGAAATCAGATCAACTGCGGGCTTGCTGAAATAAATGTTTTTGGCATTGAATATCTCACAAAATGAGCCAGTAATTGACTTTGATCTCATTATCACTCTGATTTTCACCATTTTTATTTTTGACAAGTTTTCAACATTTTGAAGGTAAAACATTAGGATCAAGATGATCCTTACATTTGACTCAGAAGTTTCTCAGCTCAACAATCTCATCTTAAAACTCACGTAATATATCTCTTTGATTATTTGATCATTAGTGACTGTTTGGCAGTCTTGCCGGTATAACGGCAATAAACAGGGGAGTGCAGAAATGTGAGGAAGGTTTGCTTTTCAAAGTCAAAAGTAGCTCAGAAATGTTCATTTTCATATCTTTCCTTCTATAAATCCCTTTTTTGCATGTGTTGCGGCCAGGGGCCGACTAATGTTGGTGTGATGAGGCAGAGAGTGAGGTGCTCATTAAGCAGCCCGCGGAGGTCTCTGCATATCTGCATATGTGTGCGTGTGGGCTAAGACCCCTGGGGGATTTATAATCATTCCCATTATTAATGGCATGTACTGCTACCCCAGAGGGTGGAGACTGGGGTGAGAGTGAGCTTCGTACTGCTTGCGTGCCTTCATGGGAAGACCAGAATTATGTTTCACTACCGTGGTATCAGACGAGCTAAACAAAACTACAGGATATACAGAACGGACAATGAATAGAAGAGACCTTAAAGAAATACTGTAAGTCACCAAAAACATTAAAGGAGTGATGCATTAAGACCTCAATTTTAACCCGAGCTTTTTTTATATAAGAGCGAATTGTATTCAAGCGAACATCCTGTAAGAGTCAGAACTGAAAACCAAAGCCAGGTCCTGGAATGCACCTATCTATGACGTCATTGATAGGTTGAACACCGCCTCCACAAAAACGTATCTAGCCCCGCCCACTGGTTTGCGCATGACGGTTCTGAAGTAAAACAAGTTGCACAGTAGCAGCATAACCTTCCTTCAGATTCCCACATTAGTAATGCTTGGTTGAAGTTTATTTGGAAGAGGTTCCATGCAGCATACCTTTGTGAACAAGGCAGAGGTCGATGATGGATTTGCGGGAAGACTAAAATTAAAAAGCAGTGCTGTGCCGTCAATATTGGATCCGATAGGAATGGCAAAGCAATTTTATGTGAGTACAACATTTTTGTACAATGCGTCACTATTTTTTGTTAGAGATCGCTTGATGTGCCCTGAGCACTATTCGCACGAGATTAATATTTCCTTGGGACCTCTAGTCATTTGCTATACTTACTATACTTGAGGTTGTCTGTGATTTTAATCCATGCGAATCGTTGAACACCATACAACTATAAAAACTATACGCAAAGGCTTGCCGTCACATCCGGGAATTAAGTCAGTAAATTTGAGTAAAATCACAGGCTTCATTCTGGTGCAAATGCGTCACATGAAATACAGATGTGGGGAGGTAATTTATAAATCACACGAGGTCCCTAGATAATACTAATCCTGTTTGAATAGGGCGAATGTGTAACCTAACGTTAGGTCTCTAGCAAATTCACAGAAGGCTCCAACTAAGTTTACTACGCAAAATGCTATAGCAGTGGGTGTTTCAAGTCTTCATGGTGGACTGCCATTCAAAATAATTGTTTGTCAAGCAGGCCTCAAAACCCGGGGTAGAAAATCGCCTATTACTTATTGATTTTGATGTTTTTGAATGTAAAAGCCACGCGAACGTCTTGAGTAGACCCCATACAACAGTATAAAACAATAAACAAACCCAGTTCATCACACCTTTAAATGTTTATCATAATTTACTCACCCTGATGACCCGCTTATATTGAATTAACAGTGCATGTGAAGATTTTTTTTCCCTACAGCGTGGATAAGGATTCCCAGTTTACAACCAAGATATAAAACATGTAGATTGTATATAGGTTGTAATAGCTCCTTCTAAGGTAATAAAAACATAAAGCTTCATTATGAAAGGTCGTTATACATCTCTGAAGACATAGTCATGTATATTGTATTCCATTTCTGTCAATCGATCCTCCTATAGATCAGAGTCTTGTATGGATTGACTGGTTCTCGGCATGAATATAGCCTGATATGCTGCATGGAATGGCATTAAAAATGAATAAAACAAACAAGTCAATTGATTCTTCAAAAAATCACACATTGGACCTTTAAAATGATTATGCCATAAACTATAAAGCTTTATGTAAGTGAAATACAGAACCAAAATTTTTAAGTCAAGATTTCCATCAAAAATCTAATTTGGACCAATATCTCTGAATTGTCACTGTTGGATCTCCATGTGTCTCATTTCCCCTATGGTGGGTACAATATGAGAATGATTTCATTTTGGGGTGACATATTGCTTTTCCAAGATCCAGAAAATCCAGTTTTAAAATTCCCTTATCACGGCCAGAGGTAAAGAAACAACTTTGCTTCCTAAAAAGAGTTATTTCACCCTGGTGTGCAGTTCTTGTGTATACCAGCCGTCTGACAAATTATAGTGTTTTCTTTGTAGTTGCAAAATGCTACCTTGTACTTGGTATCAAGGTAATCCTCAGCATAATATTTTGACAGTGTTGTGCACTGTCGCCACCTCGGGCACACATCAAAGACTGCTTAGCATCATCCACTGAAAATCCTCATACTATTAAGAGACTAATTGCGCGTATTATGTTTGTTTATTTGTATACAAAGTAAACCGTATGCTCAAATCACTTGTGCTTTGTTAAATAAGATCATTGAAATCTCTACACATGAATCATGTGATGCCATGCTCTCTAGCATGTTGCATGAATATTTAGACACTCACATCAAAAGTCAGTTGTGCATCTATTGTCTTTGCGTGTATGAAGTCTTAGCAAGGCTTAGATCCTTTCCCGGCGAGCCAGCAAATGGGGATTAGTCACAGAAACAGCAAACTGAACCCAAAGCGAACAGCCGTTTCACAAAGACGCTCGATAATAAACAAATTCGCCCATCTCGTACACAAAATTATTTCTCTACTATGCTTTGTTTTGGCACATGCGGAAGCGTTTAGAGCGCAAAGCGTCTGTCTGATGAGTCCCGTTTCTTTTTTTTGTCTTTCTAATGATCAGAGTGGTCCACAGAGATTAGCGGTAGTCGAGAGATGCATACTCCCAGTGTTGAGATGACACTCTGTTTTGAAGCTCTTTCGCTTCTCGCCAACTCATTAGTTTAATTAAGTAATTAACGAGTGAGGTGGTGTGCTGGCTGGCAAATTCTCCAAGGAGCGAATGTTGTGTTGTTCCATCTCTAGGGTCTGGCGTGAGCGCCGTGAAACCGGTAGTCAGATCTGGCAGATAAAATGTGGCATTGCGCTAAAATGATTCATACCAAAAGCACGAACCCGATGTCCCCTGTGGATGAAAGGCCCTCTGGAAGCATCAAAGAGGCTGTAAAGATCCTGTGCTGCTATAAGTTGAGGAATTATGAGTAGTGTAGGAAATCTGCGAGCATACCTTCAGCCTCTTGTGTGTTATTATAGGAGACTGTGTACTAATAATGAATATTATTTTCTTATCTACCTCGACTTTAAATGGATGCATATATTTTCGTGGCTGTAAAATATATGGCGAGTATACATTTTAATTGCCTTTATAAGGTGTCTGTGCGCATCTCGCGTTGGACAAAAAAAGTGGGTGCTTAAAGATATATTTAAGTTGTGACTAATACAGTCGAACAAATACTGCACTCAAAAACCTTGTCAGTACACGCATCAAGTCTGATCTGTTTTGATGAAGTTGTTGTTGTCCAGCATTATTGATGTGACATTTTAGTAAAAACTTTAAATCTAAAATCTCACAGAAAGTATTTTTTACCAGCATATTGAATAGTCTATTTATGTTTTAATTATAAACTTAATTCCTGTATTTTTTTCATAAAACACGACTAAATATCTTGGGTAACTTTCCTTGTCAAGGTAATGTATCGTGATATAAGAATGTTGTTATGTTTTTACTAGAAAATAAGACAAAATGCTTAGCAAGAAGCTCATTTTTGCAGAGCCAAAACATCAAGAAATATTGCACAAGTAATATGTACATGTACATGCACAAGTATTCTATTTTAAAAGTGAGAAAAATGTATGCGTTATCGATGTGCCAAAAAAAGGGATGAACATTTTCAAGAAACAACATACATACAAAGATCTCTGAATTAAAATGTACAAACCAGAAGCAATAATACCCAAATAACAGAGAATGGATGGCTCTTTATACTTCATAAAACAGTTATTTTATTTTGATTTTCATGTGCCGGATTATTTGGACCGTTACGGATGTGACACTTTTGTTATGGATGTGACAATTCACTTACCCGACTTAAAAACACTAAAATGCTCTTAAAGGTTCAAGTTTCCCAGACAAGGCTTAGCTTAAGCCAGGACTATGCCTTAGTTAAATTATAGCATTTAAGTTGCTTTTATTCAAATGCCTTTGATAAATATTACCAAAATATTACTGATAAATATTGATAAATATTATCTTGTGACAAACAATGACATATCTTAAAATATGTCAGGTTAATTTAATTTAAGTTAAGGCAGCTCAAACTATTACTTTAGTCTGGCACTAGTCTCAAACCTTGTCTGTGAAACCGTGCCTAAGAGAGACTTCACATGGGTATTTAAACCACCAAATACAGACTTCTAACCATCAGAAGTACGGTGAAAACCTTTTCGTCTTAAAACATTTGCATGGAATTACTTTGTAAACTTCTGTATGACTTTACAGTCACAGAAATATAGTTCAACAGTTATTTGGGATACTTTTATCCTATTGTGTCTCAAGAAGAAGTCCTCTCCAAAAACAATAAATGTATTACCCTAGAGTTTCCATTTGCTGATGCCCTATCCCTTTAAGGCTTTTCACAGACAAACTCTTAGTATGACATAACTTCCTGTGGAGGAAAGGGATGTGGTAGGGGAGATGGAGAAAGACAACAGGCAATAGAGAGAAAAGCAGACGGGTGATAAACGATGTAGGAGTGGGAGCGGTGTGCCTTAGCTTAGAATGGTAATGATGACAGCCATAAGAAGACGAATAAAAGTGCAGTTTCATGTCACTGCGCTGATTTATGAATCCTACAGCACAGCAGGAAGGAGAAAAAGTGCCTGCTTGTTTCATTGAGAGACACACACGTTCTTTCTCTCTCACACATTCATACACATTTAAATTGATTGTTTATGGGAAGTCAGGGCCTGGTGGTTCTTCAAATAAACATTTACAAGAATTAGAATATTATACTCAACCTGCTATAAGTAAGTTATTATCATAATGTCAGATCTTTGCTTTATGAGACGTACCAAGGAGACCATCTTGGCATTGTCCCATGGACCGTACATAATGAATAATCTCGTTGCAACAATAATAACTACAGACATGTACTCGCTTTACTGTAAGGAATCCTTCTTCTAACTTTGAAGGACACAACAAAGTCAGGCCTTTTGAATTCATGTGCTTTTCAAGTCATTTTATATTTTAAAGACTTACCTAATATACCGTACCTCTCTGCAGTACGTAAAAACATCAGTTTTTGAGGAGTTCACCTCAAAATATTGAAGATACTAGCATTGTAACATTTTGTCTCTCAGAAAAAGATTGTACCTTTATTATTGCTGTACCCAAGTAGCCCAATAAGGGCAATTATTTCATTATTTATTCATTTTGATGTCATTCCGAACCTGCAGAACACAAAAGAAGATATTTTGAAGAACGCTGGTAACCCAACAACACAGGACCCCATTGGTTTCCATTGTATGAACACAAAACCACTGAGACATTTCTCAAAATATCATCTTTTGTGTTCCACTGATTAAGTCATATACAGGTTTTGAAAGACATGAGTATGACTTAATATCTAGTTTTGTTTAATTATATGAACATGTGATATTAGGTGTCTTTAATTATGAAAGAATCATTTGGATGATGAAGTATACATGGTTAATCTTATGATTAAACTGATTAAGTATTACATTCATTGTTGTACATTTTATAAGCAAAAAACCTTTTTTCTTTGGTGCTTAAAGACATTGAAAATGATCTGCATACAGTAATGAATAGTACAAATAGGAAAGCTGTTAAAACTGTGAATTTATTTAATACATTTAAGATTGTATAATTTTATTTCTTTTCTTTTTCTTTTTTCTTCCACTGATAAGCACAATTGTACTTTTTGTGATTATTCATGTAGACTCTTGGCAGTATGTCATATTTGTTGTTTGAGCAATAAAAAATAAAAAGTAAAATAAAAAAGTGTGACTTAATGATGACAGAATTTATATTTGGGTGAACTGTCCCTTTAAGGATTCCGCGTTGCACCTCTACATATATACAAAACATAAAATGTTGCACCTCTTTTAACTGTACCTTTAAAGGTAAAACATTTTATGTTTTGTATACCTGTTGAGGAATTGTAGGAATTTTCAAGCTGAACGTCTAATATGTGACCATTATCTGTTTAGGCGTCACAACAACAAACTATTCCCTGGAGTATTTTTCACTTCAGTGCTGAATGTAAATCGCAGTTATTGACATAAAACCCATGAAAGTCACTGATGTACGTGTCGTTTCCCTCACACACATTAAATCAAATCGAGCGACTACACTTTTGTCTCAATCTTAACTGCCTCTGTATCAGCAGAAAGGAAACAATTCCCTCTCGGTACAAATTCTTTGTTGTCTTCTAACAATACTTCTTCCCACACAGCCATTTTTTTTCCCAGCTGGGGAAGAGTATCTGTGATACTGGGGTACGGCAGACCACCGGCACAGGATAATTACATTGATGAAGATATTATGACTTATTGTTACGTGCAAAAAATACCCTCACAGATCATTTTCTCACTCTTTCTGGTGAATAATCTAATGAGGATCTTAACATCCCTTTCTAGAATTCAATAATTTACTTCAAGTCTGTTACTAAAGGTAATTCAAACGTCTAATTAAAAGTTTTAACCAACATGCTTTATAATAACTAGTATACAGGAAATTAATTAACGATTTCGTGTTTACAGATTGATTTATAACCCTGTCAACAACCTTACCTCTAAATGGCTAGATCTGCTGACCTACCATTGATATGTTCTCTAAGCAAATCATTATAATCCCACGCAGAATAAAATAATGAATGCGTTTAGCTGTTTAATTATCACTTATCAAAGGTCAGCAAAATGCATTCCAATTAGAAGGTGATCTTGACAGTTAAATGCGGATCAAAGCGCTGTATATTTAAAGATAATGACAAATCAATAATGCTCATATCTGACCAGAGAGGCATTAAAATCTCAGCGCTAGAGAAAATACAGCAGAATCTTGTCGAAACTGTTTTACAAGTTAGCTAATTTGTATGAATGTGTTATGTGAATCATACAAAAACGAATGTTTATAAGAAAACAGCGATACAAAGCCTCTCCCCTGACCACACTGGCAATCTTAACGCCACTAGCGTGAAGGCAAATCATGCTAAAAAGTACAACGAGATTGTACAAATTTATGCGGATTGGAAACATCGTAAAATTGTTACGAATTCCTTTAAAACTATGTTGTCTTGTCCATCCCATGAATTTCTGCACAGTATGTTAGATATTATTAAGATCTTTTATTCAATTAATTGACTTTTTTCAGAAGCTATTAAGATATTTATTTTTCCAATCTATTGAGTTTTTTCAGATGTTATTTAGGACGTATTCACACACAAAGGTTTGTTTCAGAACCTGGTGCGATTTCTCTCATGGTTCGGTTCGTTTAGGCGTATGTGAACACTGCAACAGCGCTAGGATCCGCCCTAAAACAATCACTCTGAGCCAATCACTCGTGTCACCGGCTGAAAAATAAACAGATGCACTCTGACCAATCGAAGAAGAGTAAACTCGCACGTGACTTTTATTAACAAAGCTTGGTCCGTTTGGAAATATTGCCTTGTGAATGCAAACCGAACTGAAATAAATTGCAATAATTTAGCAATTTAACCCCCGGTTTCAGAACAAAGCAATCGATCCACAGGTGTGAAAACGCCCTTAGATACGAATAAGATTTTTACGATCTTGTGAGTTTTTTTCAGATGTTATGTGGATACGAATAGTTTTTTTTTCGATCTTGCAAGTTTTTTCAGAGGTTGTTTAGATACAAATAGTTGTTTTTCAGATCTTGTGAGTGTTTTCCCTTGTTGTTTAGATAAAAACGAAACTTTTTTTTCTGATCATCAGTGTCATCACCAGCATACCCTCCAATGTTTTGGCCTTGTGTTCACCGCTAGCTCTGGGTTTAATTAGTCACCTGCAGGTAGCATGATTCTTGGCTATAAAAGGATGTCTGAACAAATTTGAACTAGCTCAACACACCTGGTCCACCGGCTTTGCCAGCAGCTGGAAAAAATCCTCAGTATTCCTGCCACGGCATGACCACATGCATTACTTCCACGCGCTTTGCGAGCTCGCACTGGCCATGCTGTTCTTTCATATGCGGAGACACCTTGGGTTTAATGATTCTTATTCTCATTTGGCGTCTGTTGAATGTTTGCAAACGCAAGAACGTGATTCCCAACAACAGGATTGTCCACACGGTAATGCACAGCACCCTGCCGAACTTCCCACCATCGCCATCTGTTTCGTGTTTGTTTTGCGCTATTTAATCTGTGAGAATCTCTCTAATCTATACACTGTGTTTATGGTTTTACACGATTAATCTGTGCTAAAACTGTGTTGTGGCTATTATCCAGGTTTTTTGAGTGTTTTCAGCCGAGCGTATGTAATGTCTAGTGTTTTATTGCTCTTTGTAATGTGTGTAATTGACCGATGCGTGCACTGGCTGTTTTATATGCTAGACTTTCATTTAATTCTTAACAGATGCATGACTTAAAGTACTTGATTTGGATGTGTGGATGTACTTGAGTTTCTCAACTCAATCATGTTTTCTTCTGTTAAACAGCTTTATAGCGATTTATCTTAACACCTTTTTGTGTGTTCTCATTCTTGTTTTCTTTATCAAATTACCCAGAAAAGTGTGTTGGAAATACAGTTAGCACTGACAAATCACTATTCATTTTCCAAACAAATGAAAAGCTTCTGAGTTTATTGAGAGAAAAGTTCTGTTTAAAAGCCTTTACACAAGAGAAAAGGGGATTTATTTCTGACTGACACATCCCCTGATATAATCCAATCCAATCGGACGATCCGCTCCGAAACGTCCTCGTAATAAACGAAGAGATCCCCCCGGGACACCTGTTGGCAGGGTTCGAAATGAAGCCAATGTTATGATCGATGGCTGTTTATTTTCCCCTCATTCCAGGAAGCACCCGATGGTTTATTCCAGTTCAAATTTCCGGTTTTAATATTTGAAGCTCTACCTTTCGGTCTTGTTTTGCTGATGTGAGATATCTATCTTGACATTTGTTGAACCCCTCACAAATCTGTTTTCATCCAAACACGCCAACCTTAGAGATTAGCGCGTGCAAGCGAGGTACCGCTCCCAAATGAAATGAGGAGCTCATTGGAAATGAAGAGTAATTTGGCTCGCGCTCAAACAAAATCACGGCGAGTGTTTGTTTAAGCGATTATAACAAGCAGTGCGGGGATGATAATCCATTAAGGTCATGTGTTTTGTCTGGAGTGCGTCTTGCTTTACATTGTCTCGGTATGTCACATTATCCTGACCCTGCATATTGATTGGCTTAAACAGATGTAAATTCCCTCCCCGTGACTTTGAGTGAGGATCTGATCTGCCAGACGGGCGACGTATGCTCTAATTGGTCCGCTTGCAGAATTTGGCGTGAACAAACTTGAAACAATTCCTCTTTGTGATTATGTGCCTCATGAATTATTAAATGTAGTGAGATCTCCACCTCACTGGTTTATTTTAATTTGTCCGGGCACAGAAGACTCCAAATAGGTCCTAATTCATTATGCATTAGCTCGAGAAAATTCTGAGTGATACAAAAAGATGGGAAGGAGAGGAAGGAGAGATCTGCAAGCGAATCAGACAAGTGAATCGGATAGGTTCTCTGTGTTTCGTTCTGCATGGAGAAGCTCCGAGGAGCTCTGTTCAGCCTGCTCGGGGTCTACAATTAACAACATGTTTTTGCTGTAAAGGTGTTTGAATCCTCTCCTCAATTTCAAGCCTTTCCTTAAACGAAGCCGTGTTCATTATTCTATCTACCAAAACAGACTCCGTCTGTTTTATCTCTCCGATGCAGCGACTCTGGATCCCCTCCAAAGGATCTTCCCCCACACAGTGATACAGTAGCTTCCTCTAAAGTCTGAGCAGGTTTTCACAGCGAGCTCGTTTTTTTTGTTCACGGTGGCTATATTGAGGTTTTCTATAATGGTGTAAACAGAGGCAGGATCCGTGAGGGCTGTGGGTTCTGCATGCTCTTGTGTCAAACGGGGGCATTCTGATAATCTCTGGATTCAGCATCCGTGCGGACGCCATTCATTTGACCGTGAGAAGATCTAATCGCTGCTTTTTTATCTCGCCAACCCTGATAGCTACAACACTGATGAAGCAAGACCCTGTGGCGTGAGAGGAACAGGCAAGCTGGGCTCACTCAAACATGGATGTCTTTTAGCCATTGATTTTCTGCTCCTCTGCTCACCCGCTCTCCCAGGGGGGACAGAATCGTGCCCTGTGACCAGGTCCTAACTGTCTCGGCTCCTTTTGGCACACGTCTTGCTGTGAAACCTCATGCGTCAGCAACCCGGTGAAGATTGAAGATCACAGTGCAGAGAAAACAATGTTGTGTTTCAACCTGCGCGCAGGTGCTCTAATGGTGCCTTCTTTTTTATAGGATGTTCTTTAGATTTGTTTAGACAGAAAATAACATGATTGAAAGTACTGAAACATTTCCCTAAAAACGTATTAAAATGTAAAAAACTTTTTTGGCATTGTGTTCCTACAACAACATTTAAAATATGACTTTTTTACAGTTTCTATATTTTTAAGGGTTATAAGAATAGTTCGACCCAAAATTATATTCTTGTCGTTTTTCACCCACGAAATTAAAGTTCTTGTCATTTTTCGGTTACCAACATTCTTCAAAATATATATTTTTGTGACATATCTTCACTACAAAATTTCAAATGCTGTTAGATTATTGATGATAATCTTAAACCTATAATTTACCTTATTGGTAAGTTTATTTATTTGTATTTAGCCTTGCTGTGGAGGCACTGTCGAACTTGCCAGAGGGGAACTGGAACGCCCTGGTTGGGCCTGGGTTCTCCTGAGCTTTTTTTCCCGATTGGAGTTTTGGGTTTCCCCCCATTTGCATACTGTTTTGCACTATTTGCCTGGCCGGAGGGGCTGCTTTAGAATTTTAAAGTTTTACAGAATTAATATTGCTTGTAGGAATTTATAGTCTGTTTAATATTTGACATGTGTTTCCTCCTTTATCTTAAATGTGTGCTTCCACTCTGCTTATATTTCTATGTGTGTCTCTGTGTGTGTGTTAGTACATGTGCATATTGTGTGTGTGCAGAGCGTTTGTATGTGGGTTTGTCTGTCATACGTGATTTCACCTTTTTCTTGTTTTTTACAGGTTAAGAATTTAATTGTTTTGCTTTTAGTCAATAAACATATATCACACTGTAACCCGGATGCAGTGAACCATTTTTTCTAGTCTGTTTGATAAAATTAATATAAATATGTCTTATAATATCATATATAACATTATTTTTACCAATGATTAAACCAAATTGCTGTCATTTCTTACCTTAATATCGAAAGTACATGACTTTTCCTCGTGGATGGTCTGCATTCGTTAAACATTTGCTAATCAAAACATTTATATTTATCATTTCCTGTCCAGTTTTTCTCATGTGGCAAGTAGCCGTGTAATAAGCGGGTTAATGTCAATGCAGCTGGCTATTATCGCAAAATAAACCCCTTCAGTGTGATACAACATACAAGGGTCCTGTTCACACTGTCGAGTCTTATTTCTGCGATAACAACCTGTACATTATCCCTTACTAGCTTATCTATAATCAAATATTAACTGAAAATAATAAAAATGTGTCCCTGAGTGACTCGCAAAAGCCATGCAAAATGACCTTTGTTGATCTAAGACAGTGTTGTCCATTGATCATGCCAGTTTAGTCTAAAAAGGCTTCAGAATGTCATGTGTAATTGAAGGTTTCACTCCTTTAAAAGGCATGATGCAACATGCATCAGAACAAAATACGTTTATCTGACCTGTTGTAGCTAAAACTGATAAAAAAAACATACCGATGTGATAAATTACAGATTTTCTGGTCTGTTAAATGCTTTGAAATCTTGCTAGATTTGCATGCTGCAGTAGTAAAAATGCTACAGTACAAATGACTGTAGCTCATAGACGACCGGCCTCAAAACTCAGCTCGCCACTTAAACAATACAGTAGAAGGAACATTATACCTTTCGGTGCTCTTTGTCAAGGTTAATGATCCTCTCTGTACCCAAGTGACCATCAGCTCCTGCATATTTTTAACTACCTCGTTCATTTCAAATTTATGTCATGCACTTATTTTACTATTCCCTCCGTTCCCGTTCGCAAGAAATATAAGCATCTTTCTGAATATCTGTGTGATTGTGACTGTTACAATGAAAGAATTTATGATTGAAAGAATGGATGAAACAAATAAACGAACGCAAACAAACAAACCTCCAATTTTGAACAGATGCAGATTTTTTGCAGATGGATTTTTTTCATCTCTCTGTTTGACAGCGTGTGGGATTTAAAAAACGAGTATATGTTGCTCCCCATCAAGGCATAAAACTTGTTTTAGGTAATAATCAGCGCAGCACTTTAGCACAAGCAATTTCCATAAAGCACAATGAGAGATCCTGATGTGTGTGACTGAGGACAAATAGAGCCCACTTGATTTGGCTTGACTGATTGAGTGCAGTACGAGAATACATCTCAGAGATGGTGTCTGAAATCCCACTGTGGGAGGCCCCTAAGAGTCTCACTGTCAGCTTCTCTGAGTGATACAGCCTGAAACATTGAGATTTATAAGGCTGGAGTCCATTAAGACATCTAAAGGAGTACTGAAAACACTTTACCATGATACCAGTCAACAACGGATGAATTATCAATTACATCCCAAGACTTTCCACTGGGGAATAGAGATCGGAATGTAAATGGGAATGTGATATCCCAGAGAGGGCGGTTAATACTGCATCAATTTTTGAGTTGTCAATAGATTTTTTTAGAATCAGATTTATTACATGATATTGGGATTAATACATCAATTTTATTATAAATAAGGATCATTTAAATATGACACGTCATTCTCGCAAACAAAAGCATTTGATACACAATGGGAATTCATGTTTTATACTATATGAATATATTTGTTGTTATTATTTTCATATCATCGGATGCCTATTACAGTCTACAGAACCCCATTTAGCTATTGAGCTTGTCAGTTTAAAAAAAAACTAGGTGCTGTGTATTCAGAACTTAGCTGTTGAAATTTGTGTCCGAGTTGTTTTTTTGTTTACCTTGTTGCTGGAGCACTTTACGATACGTTTTTTTTTTTCAAAAAATGGCACAGTTTCCCCGGAGCAACCTGAAATGAAGTGTTTTGCTTTTGGGCACAATATGAAGAACAGACCCATATTTGAAGCTACAATCTAGGTTTGTATCTTTTTAATGTTGAGAAACAGTTCTCCTAAAAATACATTATTGACTCATGATAGAGTGTGATACATTTTCTTTTTGCATGAAACTAAAATAATTGCTTTTTGAGGTTGTAGACAGAGAGGGTGATGACAGAATTTCAAATTGGTGAACTACTGTATTTATTTTACTTCACATGGTATAATTATGTTTATCTCATAGCTTAATTTTGATGGAAGTTAAGCAGTGTTACAAGTGTTTGCTAAACCTTTTAGAGCAAAAATCATTTTGCAATTCCATTTTGTACCACTAGTGGCGCTTCACCGTACACCTTTCCACTTTCTCTTTGACCAAAGTGTCACCAGCCCACATTACCAATCACATACTAAACCCATGACTACAACGGATCAACATGCAATCATAGCAAATTTGTATTCAATGCCGTAGCTCATTACAGTCCATCAGCATTCGGCTCACTTCAAGTTTTATGAACTTTTCTCCATTATTCATCTTGTATTAAAGTGTTTGATGCAATTATCCTGCGTCCTGTTCCTGTCTCGCAGATCTGTGCGAGAAAAAGACAACTATGCATATCCATTTCCAGAATACGATTGCTATCTGCTCTCAATAAAAATCCTTTATTCTTTAAAAAAAAATCAGTTCTTAATTTAATCAAGCTGAATCCTCTTATCTAGCTTGAGTCATTCGAGTAGAGACTATGCCAACGATTTGTGTTGTAATAAAGTAACAATAATGAAACCGAGCAGAGGATTTCCAGTTTCCAGCATGCTTTGTATGAGACTCAAAAATTAAAGTATTGTGTTAAATATTGTGTTATTTAATGCATTTTTAATCAAGGTGAGATGAGATATTATAATTATTAGAGGCTATTTAGTTACTTTGATGTTTTAAGAGCTAACATTGAACAGAAGAGTAGTGCACATGCTTAGGCTGAGGACAAACCGAAAGCAATTGTAACCAGAATATTGCATTGATCAGATGATGTTCTGTTATAAGTGTTATGGTCAGCTTTTGCTTATGTTGAGGATTGTTTAAAACGTATACTATCTTGCTAGCATGTGCTGTTGCTATGTAGTATAGGTGACGATGAATGGTTCAATCTTGGTGCATTGAACCCAATCTTAATGGGTTTACTTGATTTGATTTTCGGATGTTAATTTCATGTTTAGACAACTTGTTTAATGATATATGACAGATGTATATCTTTGAATGATGTAACTCCACAGAGTTATTTTTTTCATTGGGTGAGTTCCCTGAAAAGTCTGCAAGTATAACATTGCATAGAAATGTTACCGATTGTTGCTAAACCGCTAGCATGTCCAAGGTTATGGGTTTCCTAGAAGCACATAAACTGATAAAAAGTATATTTGCTTTAAATAAAATGATGTGCCTGTAAACCATCTTAGCCATTTTGCTAGCTTGTGCCAGACTTGTCTGTTGAATAAGATAGCCCTCACTCTCCAAAGACATGTTAACAAACTCGATGCCAGCAAACCCCAACACTCAAAATGACTGACAGGCATAAAGTGCCAAGTCTTTTGATTGGCTGGAAAAACTGGTGAGTTCTTTTTAGCTGTTAACAGCTTAACACCGTCACAGGATAGATGTTACAGAGCATTTCAGGGATATCTGTCAGGTAGCAGGAATGCTGCTTCATTCTGTTACTTTGAGAAATGTGTACAACCCGTTTAGCTTTAATTTTACAGGACCTTCAGACTGTTTGTGGATTTGTTATGAGAACTGCAGAGTCAAGATAACTGATGGAGAATTGTCATCTTCACTCTCATTTCTATTATATATTACCACAAAGGGAAATAAAAATAATTGTAGGATGGAAATTCTGCTTGTGTCAGTATTGTTGACTGGGGTGGTTATTTGCGTGGTTCTTCTAATGCATAACAAATTCATATAATTTGTCCTGTCAATGACATAGCTCTTATATATGTGTATACTTTACTTCTCAATCGTTTTAGAACAGCACAACAACATAGCTGTTGGAAATGTGTCAGAAGAAGAGAAACTAAAGGCGAGACAAGTCCGATCATCCGAGCTAGAGAGATCAAATAAGCAATAATTTTTTCCCATCCTTCATGCAAATTGATATGCTTTTGCAACTGAGTCAGTGGAACCCCAGACTCATTTCTCTACTCTGGGAAGCTTGGCTGCCCAATTCTTTCCATCCTTCTTTCATTTTATCCTGCAATATCTCTATATCTCTCTCCATTCTCATTTTCTGGCTCGGGGTCCTGACTGGTATACTCCTATTTAATGGTTCAGGAAATCAGATTCAAGAAGCCTTGGCCCTGTAATCTTTCACCCTTGGCCCATAAGACGCCAACCGTCTTCCCTTCCCCTCATCCCCCAACGAAACAGAATGCGCCTGGGTTGATTATCACACACTGAAACCTTCCATTTTTTTTCTGTGGAATAATAAAACAATAAGAAGGACAAAGGTAGTTTGGTTTAGGAGATTCAATGAGAAAGAGAGTGACACAAGATGCTGGGTGGCTTTTAGAACTGAATTAAAAATACATTTTGAATCGCAGTTCAGTTCTTAAATTTCAGTTTAATTTAAGTGTAGGTAGAAAATATAATTCATTTGAGGTTTAATTTTAGATGAGGTTGAAGTGAGAGCCAATGTAAAGAAGTAAAATAATGATTTTAAAAACATGAGAGAAAACGTATTTACGTATTCCTAAAATACATGTAAAACGTTACTATTGTGTAGTTTTTACTTACATATGAACTTGTTGTAAGGTTGCACATTTTTGTTATTGTGGTTAATTTAGTGCAAATCAAAGCAAATCAAACATTTTCATTTGAATTTGGTTTCACTATTTCACAGAATTAAAAAATATTTATACTTCAGCATACTTATAAATTCAGAAAAACTGAAAATATTTTTTCCACAGCTGCATATATAATCTATAAATATAATGTGCAGAAAACTGAATGTGTTATCCGTTCTTCTCTATTTAGTTAAAAAAAATCTGTAAAAATAAAGTTCGCTCAATTCTAGCTAATATTCATACAGTATGAAATATGTGCTTGATTTCCTCAGACATTATCTATAGAGTAAGCAAAGGATTAAAATAGCATGTTGGGTTCAATAAATTATTCCATTATTCCTGTTAATGTTAAAATTATATTTATTTCATTATTCTTTGTCTCTTGGTTCTTCCACCTTACAACATTACAGAAGTGTTTGTGTGTGTGAGAGAAAGAGAGCGTGAGAGAGATTGTATGCCTGCGCATGTACACAAAGTGCACTCCACATATCTTTGAGGACAGCCAAGAAAAACAGCCATTTTGTTTCAGAGAGGAGAGTTTTGGAGAGGTACAACATAGAGGATTGAGAAGTATTAAATGCAGCTCTTGAAAAACATTGCGTACAGACAGAGTGCAGGTCGGACGTGTCATATGTGAGCGTAACTCAAAACACTGAGGCATTTGCAACTCTAATAACCAAGCAGTAGTAAACCGCCTCACTGTATTCATCTGGCCCTGCCTCCGTCTGCTGTTTGTGAATTCTGTCATGGCAAGCAGTGGTTACATTTGCATGAAATTGACTTGTTTAAATAACCGTAAAACATTCATGCAAAAACAGCAGCGCTGCGTTCGTCTCTGTGCCATCACTCCTGCATTCATCTCCGAAGTCCATTAAAAATATCATATTATTCCTTCTGTGGGCACGTTTAGCGTGGCAGCGGACGCAGTTGATCTGAGTGATGAATATAAATCACTGAGGAATGCAGACGGACGGAGATGAAGAGTTTAGAGAAGTTATTCCACCGTCCACTTTCTGCATGATTTTCTCCAACCATCTGTGAACACTTTAGTCATATTTCGTATAACATTAGAGTGGTTCTGTTTTCTCTCACACCCCCCCATCTGTTATTTTCAGACTTAATGTTGATTTTCATTAGTTTTGAATTGAAGGACAAAAGGCTTGTCGTTTTGACCCCTTATTGTTTTCTCTGAATCTCTTACTGATGTGCTGTGTTGAGTAAAACATTACCTTTTGAAGAAAAATGTATTCTTTCTTCCATCTTTAAAGGGGCACTGTGTCATTTCTCTGTTTAGTGTCTGCCAATATTTGTCCAAAACAAAGGCAGCTATGTGTTAGGAAAGTGAGAAACTACTTAATAGAAAGTTAAACTTCAGTATAAAGTACTGATGGAGATTGTATCAAGCAGAGAATCGACTTCCATCTTGTTGAAACTTTATATAATAATAAACTAAAAATTTACAGTGTATAGTCTCAGTACGGAAAGATCTGTTTCTTCCCTTTTTGTGAGTGTATCAAGCCTACAGTTATTGGAAGGCCAGCCAGGTGTGCAGTTTTGCCTTAATCAATGAAGAAGTCAAGAATAGGCCACTTGAAGTAGAAAACCATCCATGTGGAGCCAAAGGGTTGAAGATATCAAAATGAGTAAAAATGAAAACGGAAAAGGTGATGTCTCAGAGGCAAATAAAAATGTTATAATGTAATTATAAAATAATACAATTTTAATGTAATAATACAAAATACAAAGAATACAGTTCCAGAACTGTCAATCAGTGTTGAGCTGGTTTTAGATTCCAACACCTAGTTTAAAGATCTAAGCACATGGACTTAAACGCACTGCTCAGGTGCACCCAAGGCGTGTCCGAATCCACTTTACATAGTTCAACGACAGGAAAACGGTGGGCACGATCTAAACGGGTTTTCACGATTCTCTTAATGAATCATAAGTGTGTTTTGGGACCAATCAGAGTCTCAACTTACATTTACTTTAAGAGCCAGTTGCTTTCACGCCATGGTGATTTAACTACTTACACAGCAGAATTTCCAAGAGCAAAGACTGAATGCTTCTCCAGAGAGGAATGCATCTGCTCATGCGTAAGGTTAAAGTCCTCGAGCACACCATCTACAGGACAAGCCAGATGTTTTATCTTTATGCACACAATAATAATCTTTTACACTGTAGTCCATTTATTTTTAACATCTGGCATCCCTCTGTGTATAATAAGCAGAATGTATGAGCGCTGTGCACCTGCCTATAGGCGCATATTACCAGCACACTCTTTAAATAACCAAAATGGTTAAACATATTGTGTCATTGACTTCAGACTTAAGACCAGGGTTGAGTTTATGGCGCTGTCTATTTTCAGTTCCTCAAAATAGCAACACAGCAACAATGCGCCTGAACACACCTCTTTTTTTAGACCAGCACGCCCATGGGCACATAAATGGGCGCAAGTGAATTTGCTTTTTAAACAATGCAGCACAGGATGGGAAAATGAGATCTGCGTCTGTATTAAACTAGCAAAAACACTTGCGCAGAATTGCGCCGGGTGTGGGATAGGGCACTAAGTATTAATGCCTGTTGCCAACAGGAACAACTATAAAGTTCGAAAAATCATTCTGAATTGAAGAGAATAGCCAAGTTCACACCACAACTTTGATAACAGTTTGATAAAATAATTAAAAAAATACATTTAAAGTTAAAGAATTGATGGGTCCACTCCACATAACAACAAGTACATCTATAAAGTTTTTAAAATGGTTATAAATTTAGTGTAAAGGGAGTAGTTATAATTTATAATATTAGATATGTATATATATATATATATATATATATATATATATATATATATATATGCGATATCAGAGAAATCACTCTCAAAGCATTTGTTGAACGATAAAACATTGACAGCCAGCCAAAAACCACTCAAATTTTAAGCGGTCACGTATTTAAAATGTGAAAATGCATATAAATTGTGAAGCTAAAGCCAGCAAACTTAGACTAAACATTTTTTTGTGATAACATCCTGCTGCCTGTATATTATCCCTTACCTTACAGTCAACAAATACAAAATGATGTATATGTTTGAGGACATGTAGTTGCACAGTTACAGTCAGTCTAAATGTCTAAAGAAAGTCTTAAGTGACCTTTAAAAATACAAAGTGCTACCTATTTATTTTTAAAGATATCTTTCTTGGTGTGAACAGACATTAGTACTTTTGTCTGTCGGATAGTTGACAAAGTTTGCTCTTCTAGAAAGAAAGTCCTTTTATCAAAGAAGGAAAAAGAAGCCAAAGTCACGGTCTGCAAATCTGATACGAGTGCGACACTCAAGTCAAACAAAGGTAGTTGGTGAGTGGGTGCAGACACGTGTCAGGCCCTGACTGCTGGAGACCTGGCTCTTCAAGATATGTTTGAAGTCTAATTCACCTCCCGGAGGAAGATGGTACATGAGACGAAATAAAAGTACATGACGCTATGATAGAGTATTCTGCACAAACCACAAAAACAAAACACATCTTACATTTCTTGTACAGTGTTCTGTTGAAGACGCTGATTCTGTTGCCTCGTTCCTCGTAAACCTTTGTCAGTGCAAAATTTTGGTGTAATGAAGTATGATGGAACAGCTGTCAAAGGCCTTAATTATAACATTTTCTAAACGGTTAGAGGCAGTTATATATAAAGCTCTCATTTACAATAATCAAGACGATCATGGAATGAGGATACATCATCACATCTCATTAGCCTCCAACACATTATGTCCATCACTGCTTTGAGAAGAAAAAAGCTGATTCCTGTACGTCTGCCATCTAATGTCTTGTCTCTTGCTCAAGACGTTGATTTTCAGAAAAGTTTTGTCGGGCCTCAAGGATAAATGTAATTAGAGGCTTAGAAAAGTCACATTAACAAAACTGGCAGTATAATTATTTTCTTGTTCTTTCAGCATTCAAGCGTTATTGTTACTGAAGCTGTCAGTTTTCTCTTTAATTTTATCTTTTGTGTAGGTTAGACACTTTGTTCTGTCATCGCAGTATGACACTTGTATTTGCTTAAAGGGATAGGTTCACCCAAAAATGAGAATACACGTAATGCCTGAGCATTTTTTTATGTAGTTAAATTGGACGGTTCTTTATACTACTGAGCTCTAGGAGGGATAAAAAGCATCATCAAAGTAGAATTATACATTATTGATCAATGTGATTTGCTTCTGAAGCCTAAAGACATCTTTGTGTGAGAAATGCAATTTGAGCTATTATTTTCAAATAGTCTTCCCCTTACTCAAGTCCTATTTGTGTCATGCTCAATTCCAATATGTCACCCATGCATGTGACATTACTGATAACAATCATCATTCATTGCCATCATACGTCATGTGACCAGTTTCAATGCAGCAAACAAACAGTTCTTGAAGCAGCATGACGTTAAGTCGACGTTTAAAACAAATCTCATATTTAGGAGATTTTATTTTATTCTGTAGACTGTTGAATTGAAATCAAACAAAGTTTTGTGAACATATGATACGTTAGTTCTGAAAAAAAAACGTACAGTCCTGGCTTTCTAAATAGAAAAAACGAATTGGATACAACACTGTTACACTCTGGTAGCCAATCAGCAATAAGGGGCGGAGCAATGATGGCCGGGGTCAGTGCTCGAATTGAAGGGGGGCTGGGGGACACCGGGTGTCCCCTTAAGGAATTAGGATATTTTATTTTGAGTCAGAATGATAATGACAAATGTGATTTTATTCATGCTTGGATACTGTAAATTTTGTGAATTAATTAATTAATTATTAATTAATAATTTATATGAAGTTTGTCTATGGGCTAGCTGTCATGTCGCTGTAAAATTTAACGCCCTGCCCCAAAAAGGACTATTCTTTTGTGTAGGCCTGTTTTTAATAAGTAGTATATAGTTCTGAAAATAAATTCTGAAATGTAGTGTGCATTTTGTATAAATTGTATATTGCAAGACTGACCCCCACCAAAAAAAGGTCTTATGGGGGACGCCATAAGTCTTTGTTCAATTTGAACCGGGGTGCTGTTTGAAAAAGCGTTTCTCAGAAATCACTTACTGTACCTTTAATTGCAATTTCTGCTTCATTTTTATCACCACACAGAATTGAGGCATGGTCATAGCCACTTGGACTCATCCAATGCTGTAAGAAGCAGTGTTACATGTTTGTGTTTTAAACTCAAATTCTGCCAAAGAGATCACACACCTTCTCTCTAATTCCGCAAGAAATGTATTGATTTTTTTTCTGCATGGTAAGTGACTTTTACATTCACTTAGGGATGCAGAATGAGTCCTGTCCACTGTAGATATTTACAGTAAACATTGCAGCATTTTGTTCATTGAGAGACCTTTAAAAGAGAGTTCCAGAAAAGTTCAGCATGTACCATATCACATATTGTATAAAAGAGTGAAGGAAAAAACTAGAGTGCAAGTTCTGTTTTCATTTTGTTAGATTGTTGTTTGAGGACAAGGGTGTTAAAGGTAATGATGTCCTTTGATAAACAGCAAGTAGCAGTGTATGAAATCGTGCAGCAGGAGACCACTTCCTCCCTGTGCAGTCAGTGCTCGGTTCCAGAGTTTTCCGCACCACGTCCCATCCCCTCAGCCGAAATGAAGGATATGTGCGCAGTCAGATTCTGGCAGATGTGAGGGAGACTGTAGGATTTATCAGGTTGATTGTGGAGAGTGATGGAGAGGTTGCACCGTGGCAATCTTTAACTTCACAATTACTCAAGCGGATTTGCCATCACTAGCCTTATCTTCAAACAAGCAGCTTTGATCGATCATCTTGCAGATAGAAATGAGAAAAAATAAATATTTCCCCTTGGCGGGTGGAGAAAGTGCTGTTTGTAAATGGCTCTGCCACAGGTTGTGTGAGGTGAGGAGTAGGTTACACAGCTGCATCGAGAGATATCACCACTCGCGCACGCTAAATCAGTGCATGTTTAAAGACTTGCTTATTTAACATCTCGTTCGCTCTGTTTTGGCAACTTTTGGCTTGAAAATAAAGTGTCAAATGCGGTTTGCCACGACTTTACATGGATCACACAAATTTGACGTGAAGTGGGAAAAAGAGCAGTTCAGGCGGCGGGAGGTTTTTTGGCAGCCAAGCTGGTTTAGCAGGTTTAGAAAGCTGGGTGATTTCATTTGACAAATTAGCTTGTTCGCCACAACAACAAACACTTCCAACAGTTCTCTTTCCTCACGTACCCACTATCGATCTGAATCCTTTTAGGACTTTAATTAGACCTGGATTAAAACCATGCTGCCATGCTGTGACTCTGGGCCAGGTGGTTTTAAAGCTTCTGTGCCCTCCTGTAATGCATCATGGGTTACGTACATGGCAGCATCATACAGAATTTGCAGTTGTCACCGCATGTTTGCATTCAACTTAAGCGTGAAGAGCATATGTTAACCAATTATAAATAAATACCTAGAAAATCTTTAATAGAAATTTGGGCCCTTTATTCCAAGCTCTCACCTAATCGAATGCAATCAAACCTCTTGTTTGTTCCCCAGGAGCAAGAGAAAACTTTTCGATTGTCATCCAGTTGAATATAAGGATCAAGGTCATTGTTTTAATGTAATAGGAAATTTCTTCAAACCTATCAAAACAGGCTACAAGCTGTTTTGATTTGTAAAGATAATTGGCTCAGTTTTGTTGTGCTGCGCTTTTAGAAATGACCAAATGTGACTTGTAACACCAGTTTTTTACTTTAACGTAAAATGGTTTTGAACTAAAGCTTTTACGTTGAAATGGGTGATTTTTTCATTATAGCAAAATAATGGGAAAGATATGTATCGTTGCTATATCATTGTAAAGTGTACATTAATAGAACTTAAGGCATTATTGCATATGTGTTGTTTATTGAATATCATTTTATTGTGCAAGTTACCACATCGAACAACCCAAGCTTTTATAGAATAAATGTCTTCTTTACCCCAATTCTGTCACTATCCCAAACTCTTATACATAACATTTTTAGATTTAAGAATTTGGATGATTTATTGTTCTTTTGTACTGCGTGTACTTGCTATGCCATGTTTTACTATGTTTGTACATATACATATTCTAGATATTTGTGAGGAAGACCTTTCCTCCGACCTACATGCACGCATGCACGCACACACACAAACACACACACACAAATAATCGTGGTGTTCAGGTCTTTACCTTCACCTTCACCTTCTTTTGACACCCTCAATGATCTTTTGTTGCACTACATCTAGAATGCATTTGTATTGTGGGTGATGAAAGAAGTTTAATTATGATTTAGAGTGTGTGGGCATTAGATAAACCCTCATTTCAGCTGACCTTTTATGTTGCACCAGAGCAGTTATAATAGGTCAATGAGACCTTTCCACAGGCCCATGTTTGGGATGCGGCACTCAACGTAGTCACTTTAGAGGACAAAAATACTCATTCAGAGGGAGAAAGAGAGAAGGTAACATCTCCATCAGCCTGTCTTTCTCTACAGGTCTTTCTACTCCACTCATTACATCCCATTTACTCTTCTCTTTCTTTCTTCTCTGCCTCTGATGTCTATTATTTCTCATTTTCGTTCTCATAATATTTGCCTCCACAGGGAACAGATGTTTTTTTGTTCCAGATGAAAAGACAGGAGAGACTGCTCGCATTTGCTTTGGCTTGATGCAAAGATCCATCAGGAGCAAAATGGCGCAAGAAGAAAGAAAAAGAATAATGTAGAAAGATAAATACAATTAGTGGGAAGAATAAGAGTTTCACCTGTGTTTTGGTTGTCATGGTTATTTAATTCATGACCTTGGAATGAGCAGAATCTCAAACATTTCTTTTCTTTATTATTCAGTTCCTTCAGTTTTAAAATCCAAGATTTGAATTGTTGTTTCAAATATACCAAAAGAATAGTTAAAGAAATCGGTGTTAATCGCACATTTTTTTTCTCTTTGTTGAGCAAATATTCTTTGTGTAAAAGAAGGGGACATCATAGTCGGGACCCTTCAGAAGTGTTGGCCATCAGCACAACAACATCAAGCCATTTGTGTCATGTCTGTGAGACAGAGAGAAGTCAAAGCGATAATAAGTTGTCATTTTTCCCAACCTCTAGCCTTGGAATTAAATTAACATTTCCATGGCAACCATGGCAGGCTCTTTCTCGCTCACTTTCTACTTTGCTCGCCCTCCCATCTTTTTTCTCTCCAGTGTAATATCTTTGCATTTTCCTTCTTCTCTCACACCTGTTTGGACACTTTTTTGTTCCACAGAAGGACTTTTAAGTTGCTTATGATGCTTGAGTATGCTTACAGGCAGACGGGGGCGAGAAGAGGGGCTGGTGGTGGGCATCTGTGGATGGGTAATGGGGCTGATATTGGGGTTCCACGTACTGTTGTCACATGGACAGAGTCGGACTGCCATTTGTCACCGCTGAGAGCAGAAGATGTCATCCATCATGATGTGGAGAGAGACGTGTTCTTTCCTTATGACCACCATATAGTGGGGCAGACTGCGAATGGAGTCTGGATTGATGTGTCCTCTATACTGCTCGAGGCCTTGTCATATAGTTCTGCCCATATTGTTATTAAAAAAAAAGAAAACCGTGAGAAAAAAACTTCAAAGTTAACTTAAAATGAGAAATGTGTTTTTTTTCACATCACATCATGCAGTGTTATGCATTTGCATGCGTTTGCTGTTGCATAGAAGACGATATTCTGTAACTAACTGTGGGATGTTACATCTACACTGATGAACATTGTCTTTGGAAAAGATTCTTTTCTTGTTGATGTTCTGTTCTCTTTCCATAAAGAAAAGAGTTTCTCTTCCATTTCTCTCCTCAGGACAAACATTTAAAATCAGGTCTAGCTGTGAGTTTCATCAGAATATTGTGTGATAGCGATCTGGTGTTCATTTCAGCAGTAATGTAAGCACCTCTCAGAGCTTCCCCAAACATTCCAGCTGATATAGATGAGCTTGGACAGACAGAAACCGATTTTTACAGGGTGAAATTTTGCCTGGCAGGGCAAAAAATGAGCGACGGCGACACGTTTTGCATTCTTTAATACCACCCGTCAGCGAATCTACTGTAGTCAGAGTCTGCGTCACTTTAACATAATGCGAGAGGCTGTGAGCATAAATCCACATAAATGGGAGAAGGTTTTGTTTTTCTATCTTCTCTGATTGTGTTGTTGTTCTCTTGTTTGTCATACTAGAGATTCCATTTTGGAAACTGTTGGACATTCATTTCTCATCAATAATTCAGTATTTATCCATTCAATTCAAGGTGTCTCGTTTTGCTGCTCAACCTACTTTTTTTCTAAAACAAACGTATGGATTTCAATATCTAAAACCCAGGTTTGGTTGGCAGGGAGTAGACTTCAGTATTACCAAAGCAAGAAACCTTGCTCTTATTTAATGCAATTTGTTTTGCATTATTTTTATTTAATGCTGTCACTGCTATACAGCAGTTGGGTTTAGTCATTTTAACCGGCATGTGTTTTGTCATTTTGGGTTAGGGTTTATTTTAATAGATTATATTTTATTATGTTTAATAGAGATATTTTAATTGATTTCAATTCAATTGAAAAAACACTTTTTAGAGAGAGTACATACAGACTTTAATATTAGTATCTATCATTGCATTGTGTTAGCGCATATTACATAAATCTGTATTTAATATTTACTGTAGTTGCCAAAAGTGATGTTTGGGGGGGAATATTCGCAGAAACTGTCACGAAACGTATGAGCAGAACCCAGATGCAGGCAGACGAAGTTAAAGCAAATAATATTATTTAAATAACAAAACAAAACCCACGATGGGGCAAAACAGATACTAGTACTCACAAACAGAAAACTCTCCACGAGGGGAAGAAATTAAACATGATAGCAAATAAAATAATAAGTCCAAAACACGAAATACTAGGACAGAACTCACGGGGAGGAAAAGCACTCAGGGTAATCCAAATATAATCCGGAACATGGGGCAAGGCAAGAAAGACAAATACAATACAATGAACCGAACAAGGTGTGAGGGGAAACAGTGGTATTAAATAGGGACATAATAACGAGGGGAGATTGCACAGGGACGGAGAAGGGCAGGTGACAAGACTAAACACTAATGGGAGACAGGTGACGGAGATAACACACTAAGGGAGCCTAACGGAGAAACAAGGGGGCGGAGCTTAACGGAACACAGGATGACACGCGGCGAATTATCCAAACATACCGCCACGTGTCTCCACATAAAACAAAACATACACACAAGACATGATACTGTAGCAACCCTGTCCCAAGGCACGAAATCCAAGAACCGAAAGGACAGGATCGTCACAGAAACAATGCTTTGAATCACCCCTCAGTTTTAATTTAATGATCAAAATATGTGTGTGGTGCAAAATGGAGAAAAAAATGAGCTAATTAAAAAATATAAACCCCACAAAATAGGCAAACTACATCCTATCAAGTGCAGTTTTTATTCTAATATAAAAAAATGCATAAAAATTCATAAAGCTCACATAAATTGAAGCATAAATGAACTCCTCTTGTTTTTTTCCCATTCAAAACGTGTTCTGTTTCTCAACCAATGGTTCTTTAATGGTTCGTAAAGCTGAGCTTGTTTCTAAACACAACAAGCATACAAAATGTCTTAAACAGTTTAAGTAATATGCTTGAATAGTGCGTTTTCTATTTAAAAAGTTAGACATTACCGTTGGCCACATTTTGTATATACAGTATAGGCTTATTATATTGTTTTTTTTTTCATTATTGGTAATGGCGTCCCACATCGGCTGACCGGTAATGATAATGTTCCCGGCTTTGGCCGCACCACTGACAAAATACCTTCTGCTATATCGTGCAGTTAACACCGATGTGTATTTTTGGCCTTAAGTGTTTTTTCTCTCTCATTTGGCCGCTCACTGGCTTGGGTGACATAGACATCTTTAGAGAGCTGGGGGGAGATAGGCTCACAGGGCCATATAATGAAGAGAAAACACTAGAAACTCCAGAGATTTTCATGCATCATTATATATTTGTTTTATTCTTGAGCCTTACTCATCAGCTATGAACATGACTATGAGCACTGTAGTCTCTCTTTTTCATCCTAATTGCTACTTAATTAAATACTAGTACTCGAGTGCCCGGGAGCCCTTAGCAGAAACCCGGCTCGTCCAAACGGCTCTCCAAGCACAAGCACTGGGAAGCTGCCAGTCTCCAAATTGGATCACAGGCTCTTTTTAAATTGGAATCGGTGTTGAAGTATCAAAGAGATTGGATTGCTGACAGCGAGCAGAATTAAGGCATTAACCATAGCATCTGTCCAGGTTCCGGACGAGACGGAGCATAGAGCAGGACAGCTGTCCCTAAGGTACATGCGCTGAGAAAAGAGATAAGTGGCCGGTTTCATCAGGGTTGGAACTCTCTTTTTGTTATTGTGTGTCGTCCAGAGGTGTGTGCTTATCGTGTATGACTGTGAGAGACAAACAATGCTGTCTTAAGTAAATATACAATAATATTTCAAAACTTTATGACTTTTTTTACAGCGCTACATACTGACTTGCATTGGTTTTGTGTCAGTACAATAGAAGTGAATGGGTACCGCTGCTGTTCAGATAACAACATTCTTAATAACAGTTTCTTTTATGTTATGCATGTGGAAGAAATAGAAATATACAGGTTTGAATGTGAGTTTAAGTAAATTATTAATATTTTTTTTAAATGAGAAATATAATACAAGATGTATGAACCGTGTCATTCCCAATCAATAATTTTGTCGAAATATCAAAAAATATTTCATTGTAAGTGAATTGAATACATAAGATTCAAGGTATGAAATTAGCCTTGGCAAAACCAAACTCCCTGCAAGTGAAAACTTCGATACAGGAAAAATTGTCTAAAATATCCTTATATAATATTGCAATCAAAAGCATATAACAGTCCTCTGCAGCATTACAGGAATCTACAGGAACCTCCAAAATGACTCATGCAAAACATGCCAATACAGCCCACACTTACTAATGTGATTATTTTCATCTTACATAACCATTAGGACCATGTTTCATGTGCACCTGATGGGTTACGATGTGTTGTGGGGTGAAGAGTGGTCTCTGATCAGGCCCTGCGGGAAGCTCGATGAGCTTTAATGGATGATATTGTGGTAGTTGGGGTAATATAGGCCAGAGATTAAACAATGTGGACCTTTATCTTCTGTTATACCTTATACTGGAGGACTTTTATAGTGCCTGGGGGGCCACCCTTTGTCTTTCCGGAGGTAGTAAAACCGTATTAGTAGCAGCTTTTAATATCTGCTCTAACAAAATATTATCTAGACACGGACTATAGGAAGGTGTGCTGCATAGAGCTGTATAAAATAAAAAGTCGAAGTGCCTGGCCTGCTTGAGTTAAAACCTTATTGCACATTTACGTCTGATTTTGTCCATCACTGGTAAAGTGAAGCTAATCTCACTTCTGTAATGTAACATTTAAGCAAAGACTAATATACATATTTAAGAAAATATAAATACAACACAACACTATTTTATACATAGTGTTTGATTTGGAAAATTTGATTTAAAATCAAAATAGAGCCATACACAGGGTTGCCAAGTCCCTGTTTCTTTTACGGGGGATTGGACTATTTATAAATCTGTGTTAAAGGTGGAAGGGTTTTATTCATCAATGGTCAATTTGATAGTAATTTATGAAAACAGACGTTTATGAATTTAACTATGCAGTGACCAAAAAAATATTTTTGCATGTGTGCCTTTTAAGTACTGGAAACATGAGCAGATTTGGAGTTTTGCTATTTGGGCTAGTTTTGAGCTGGTTTTGATTGGCAATTGATCTTGTTTTGTTACGCAGATTTGGCAACCCTGAATGTCCATACCTGAATGAAAGTGTCTCAGTAACTATTTGGCTGGTTAACAATAATCAAGTCAACAAGATGATGTCAGTGAAAAAAATACTTAAGAAGCTGAAAAGTTAAGATTTTGATAAAAGTCTTTTTTTATATTATGCAGTAATGAATCATTCACAATAGGAGTGCAATATACTACTTAAAGGGAAATTTCTTTGTTCCGATGAACACAGAGATAGATATTTGGAAGAATGTTTGTTACCAAACAGTTCATGGTCACCACTGACTATACCATAGTAGGAAAAATTATTTCATCATATCTTCTTTTGTCTTGTATAAAGAAATGTATAAAGCATTTTTTCCTACTATGGTAGTCAAAGGTGGCCACGAACTGTTTGGTTAAACACATTCTTTCAAATATATTTCTTTGTGTTCATCAGAACAAAGCAATTTATACAGATTTGGAACAACTTGAGGATGAGTAAATGAAGACAGAATTTTTACTTTAGGGGGAACTGCTCCCTCTAAAGGAGCAATTTGGACATTTTAGCGGCATCTAGTGGTGAGGTTGGGAAAATGCAACCAGTGGCTCACTCCAGCCCAGCATTATGGTGGATGCACAGAACTTAGATGTTGATGAATTTTGATTCATTACTCATGGATATAACCATTTACGAAACACTCTGTGTAAAGCAATATGTCCATTTGGGGCTACTGTAGAAACAACATGAATTCCATGCAAGGGGGGCCGCAATGTAGAAATAGCTCTTTCTAAGGTAATAAAATCATAACGCTTCATTATGTAAGGTCTTTATACACCTCAATAGACATCGTTTTGTATATTATATTGCATTTCTGTCAATAGACCCTCCAAAAATGACACACTCAAATTGCTAATTCGCATTATAGATAGGAAAAATATGTTGTCTTAGACAATATAATATTCCATTGAAGTCCCACACTTCAGAATTTTAGCTGCTGAGTGAAAATTGTGTTTGAACAGAGTTAGGCAAAGAAACAGCCGTGCAAATATTCATCTGTTTGAAATAACTACTATGTGTGCACATACTAGACAACATTTTTCGGTTTCTGTATGCAAGTAAAACATGTCATTTAAATACTGTAGTCCATGTATTCAAATAGTAGAGCACTCGTGTAACATTCACACTTGCTCCCATGTACTCTTCTCCTCTGAATTTAGAGTCTTGAAAGACAGGACTCAGTGTGTGTTATGCTGTGAGGTTTCAGGGCCTTACCCTAAGACTAAGATAAGTTGACAGTCTGGAGCTGGATAACCCGTCCCATCCTCCACCGGGAGTAAAACCCCTACGCTCATTCTTAGTCACTTTGTGATCATGAGTCGTGATCTAGCGGCTCACGGGACAGACAGAAAAGATCGTTAAAACTAGGACTGGATGGAGAAAGAGAGAATTAAAAGGTGGGAAGAAACTCAGAGCGAACGATTCAAGGCACAAGACTAATTCATATTAAAAAGAATTGTCTTGGAGGCAGTGTTGTGTTCTGTGGTTAATTACCTTTGGCTTAGACAATTACTGAGAAGCAATCAATGTCAACAGGAAACGCTCTTTGCACACTGTACCTGAATCAGTGCTCTGCACAGTCTGCTGTTTGATAAAAGACAAAGCAATCTAAAGCATCGATCCGGCCACAGGAGAGGCGCCAATTCCACCTTTAACAGTCTTAAAGTGGTGGAGCGGAGGGGAAAATACAATTCCAGAATAGACAGCTGTTTTCTACACCCAGATGTTTTGGAATTAAGTGTTGATTTGAGGTGTGAAAGGTAAACTATTGATACATTCCATGTTGGAATGAGGGGTACAGGATCATCAGGGTGAGTTGTAGTGTAAATCGATGGGCTCAAGGTAAAGATAACATCCCACAGCAGGATGTGTAGGAATGAGAATTGTAAGCGTTCCTTATCAGTTCCTTTCAGCAGATAGAATAAACATAACACTTGAGAAAAAATACATCAATTCTGAAAATTGTTGCAACCATAAAAACATGAAATATTTGTAGTAAGTCATGTAAAATGTAATTGACTAACTTTTATTCATTAAAGGGATAGTTCACCCAAAATCGAAAATCTGTCGTCCTTTGTACAACATGGATTTTCTTCTGCACCAAAGATGTTTTGAGAAATTTCTCAGTGGTTACTGGTTTTGTGTCAATACAATGGAAATCAATGGGGTTCAATATTGTCTGGTGGCTAATGTCTTTCTTGTTCTGCAGTGAAATAAGTCATAGTGGTTTGAAATGACATGATGGTGGCTTGATGAGAAGGGTTCATTTCGGGGTTAAATTCTTATGAAGTTTTGATTCATTTAAAAGAAGTCATTCTTGAGATGCATTTGCATTCACTGTAAACTGAACCTGGATGCAATTAAATTATTCCGTTTTAATATTTAAGTTGAGCTAGAATAAGCTTTTTGGTTCCCAACCCTTGTTCTGTATTTTTCTAGATCCTCAAGTATTTTTGTGTACTTTGTGTTTTGCTCGTGTGTACTTTAAGCCCTATGGTTACCGATAACATTGCCTTCCCAGGGGTGATTTTTGTTTGCATGCATGAGCACGTGTTGAAGCGTGAGTGAGTGTTTGTGTGCGTACACATGCATGTGTGTGAGAGAACGAGAGGATTTTTGTGTATTACTTTGCTCAGCACATGGCCTTGTATATTCCTCATACTGTGCATGTGTCCCTGTAGTATTCGGTGTGATAGAGCCAATGCGATCGACTTCTTTTTTTGCCCCTGTCTTCTAAAATTATTTTTTTAAACCATTGACGATGTGCTAAACTTTTATGACATTTGTTTTAATTTAAGCAGGGAAATGTTAAAGAATATTAAAATTGAATGGGAATGAAGATAGAGGTTGTCAATTACTAACAGTACACTTAACTTCATATTTTTAGTTTAGTCTTTGTGATCTGAATTTCTGTCCTTCTGAAAGTAATAAGATATTTGTCTATATCATAGACAAACTACGAAATGAGCTATGGTCTTTTATCACAACACCTATTGTATCCACATGGTACAAAGTACACAGGTACACATCTGACCTTTTCAAAGAGCAGTAAATCAGATGGAACTGAAGATTTCCACCAGCATCATACATCAGGCGGTCATGGATCAGAAGAGAGACCTTTTATTAAAACCTCTGAATTTTTGTAAGAATGGAAAATCTTGGGAGGTTGAGGTTATGATGGATGGAGGGACATCTGTAGAAGATATAATGCACAAAGAGCCGATGGGTCAAGGGTATGCTGAGCTTTTGGTGGGATATTTGAGTTTTCACTCCAGAAGGACAAACACAGTCCAGTATGACCTTTTAACACATAACAGATTTCTTTGGAAATTCTCACTTTGTCTGCCTCACTCTCACGTATTATTTTTCTTTTTGTCTGGCATACACATTCTGGCCGCAAAAACACATCTCCACACTCTTTCCCTGAACGTCTTAGGGACGCTCTGTTGTGCTGGAGGAGCGGGCTGAATGCTCAGTGGCATTGAGGTGCACAATAAACTAGAGCTCATTCTCCTTCATAGAACATTGCATTCTGGGAAGGAGAAGATGGAAAATAAGCGCAACGTCCTCAAAACAACCCAGACAGAAGATCTAGCTTCACATTTCCTCTCCTGATCATAGTATGTCTTCTGTGATGGCATGAGCATGATCACAGCACCTCATTTATTAGACAGTAAATAGAACAGTTGCTTCTCCACCAGATGAAACAGTTTTGATCGTCGCTTTCAGCTTGAAATGGTGAGTGTGAGACATCAGTCCCAAACGGTTCTATCTCTTTCATTCCTCAGTGCCCAACCATCTGTCGCGGTGCAGTCATTCTGTTCCTCAACTCTCTTTTTCTGCTAATATTCTCCTTTTGAAGGGTCTTCATTCCTTATTCGGCCTTTACACATATACACACAAACCACAACACCTCCAATAAGTGTAAATGTATACTGTAGGTTAATGCAATGTAAGTCGCTTTGGTTAAAATGCATAAATGTAAATGTATGGCCCTTTGTGACATCGCATATGCTCTTTGCCAGTAGACCAGAAATGCTTTTTCCAATTGTTAAACAGATCAAAAATAAAAATGAAATAAAATTCTGTTATGAATTACTCAACCTCAAGTTGTTCCAAACCGTATACATTTCTTTGCTTTGTTGAACACAAAGATATTTGGTAGAATTTATATCAAATGAGATTTCTGGGGCACCCTTTGATTAACATTAAAATGGTTGTCAAAGGTTCTCCAGAACAGTTTTTTTTCTAATTCCCCAAAATTATTATTTTGTGTTCAAAAAAAAAATAAGGTTTATAATAATTCTACTATTCTAGTCAATGGCGCACCAGAAATCTCAGAATATAACATACTTCCAAATATATTTCTCTGTTTTCAACCAAACAAAAAAATGTGTACAGATTTGGAACAACTTGAGCGTGAGTAATTCATGACAGAATTAAAAAAAATTGGTGAAGGCTTACGTCACACACCACCTTATATGGAAGGTCATATAGTGTTTCTGTGTGCACATTACTCTACAAGTAGAAGAGCTTTTATTTTCCCTAAATAGAATAATTGAAATTTAAGCTGCAATACCAAACTATCTTATGTAAAATATCAAAGCTATTGTCATTGCCAGTCATTATCTGGACTAAACTGTATTTTTGTTTTGTTTATTTAAAAAAAACAAGTGACTTTCCACGACCACCTCATGCCACTGTCCACCTCACAATTGGGTCCCGACCCACAGTTTGAAAACCCCTTCTGTAGACTTAGTAGCCAGAAGTCTGATTGATTTAAAAGGAAAACTACCCGCTTGTTAAGTCTGATGTCACGCGCCACCATACAGAATATGGAAGGTCCTACACTGTTTCCGGGTTCAACCCCTCAATAAGTTGCTATGGGCAAAGAACAAAAAATGCTAATATACGCTCATGGTGAGCTATAAAAAAACACAATCCTAACCTTTATCTTCATAACGAAATCCCACATGGCTAAGTCAGCGATTTACTTTTCAAATTTTTCATATATTAATGTTGGTGATTCCGTGAGCCTGCTGACTTTAGTGTATACTTTGAGTTAATACATGTTTCACTTAACTGTGCAATATGAGTAAACAGTGCTCATAAACAGCAGTTTAAGCTGTAGCTTAAATGAATAGACGCTTGGACTCGAAAAAGACATTCCTTACGTCACCACTTAACAATCGAACACTATTCATGTTCCCAAGGAGAGATCCACCAATAAGACAGTTTCCTGTTACCATGGAAACCACACTCACAGCCAAAGCGCTCGGCAACAACCGTCCAGTCCCATGAAATATTGTGAATAAATGAGTCGGTCTGCCTACGGTCACAAACTATTTATGCACTTGTAGCTGAACCCTCTGAAAGTAATTTTAATTGTTTTGTATTTACAATCCATGGCTGGATGTCAATCCCTTTATATATAGCAGAGGTTTTAATAAGATGTCATTGGCAATACACCAGCGTTTTTAATTAGATGTCATTTGCAATACTTTATGTGATGAGTAGTTTATTCCCCTATAAAGTAGTTTTAATATGCAGTCTGATTTATATTTTGTTTTGCTTCAATTTTAAAGTTTATTGTGATTCATTTTGGAGCTGGTTGTCTTGGTTAATGACTTAAGACCTAGTTCATTATTAAATAATGTTTATAATATCCGTATAAAGAAACTGTCTGCAAAAAAGAACTTTAAGGCTGCTGAGAAATTGTTGTGCTCACATGCACATCAGTCATTTGTAACATCACAAGGACCCCACTCATAAACACACAATAGTCCAAGTGTCCAACTGAAGCCCTACACTATTCTCCAAAATTTGTATATGAGTTTCTTTGGTTGAATATGTAAATCACTTTTCCTGATTCATAAGGCACTTTTGAAAGATTAAAGCGTAACAGTTTGAAGCCGCTTGGCATGAGTAGGTCACACCTTGAGAGGTTGCAACCCATGTGTGAGGGTAATAGACTAATAGACTTGGATCAGATGGTGCTTTGATGAGTGCTGTGATGATGTCACCTTCTGTTTCATACAGGTGCTAGACATGCTGTAGAGGTTTCACACGAATCAGCAGTAAGCCACTGGAGTGGCGTGCGGCCAAAAGAAGATACAACTGCACATCCATATTTATGACCGGTGCCTTTTCACACACGCGAACACTCACATCTGGTTTATTATCCCCGCACAGACCATAGGTGTAATGATTTTTATACTGTACAAACATTTTATTTTATCCCTTAACCAAACCCCTAAAGCTAAAGATCATAGCATTAGCATTTAAAAAAAATTGTTCTTTACGATTTATAAGCTTTTTGGCCCATGGGGACCTCAATTTTGGTCCCCATGGTGACACGAGTCCCCATGTGTTGGTGTGCATTCAGGTTAAGGTCCCCACCGGGATATAAAAACAAGGCTTACACCCCAACACACACGCTTTGCCCTTTCCATGTTTAAAATCAGTGTGCAAATATGTCCCTTGGAACTGTTGCTGTGTTTGAAGAGAATTTACTTCTTTCTTGCGCTTTAGCCCTCAGCCAAATCTCTTCAAAGCATCTCTTTTCTCTATTCTCCAGCAAAGGTGCACTTCTCACAACCTCATTCTAGTAAGTCAAAGTCTTTTGGGCCCAATAAATTATCCTCCCACACTGAGACTTTACATTGAATACTTAATTCAGGGAAGATAAGAGACAACACAACCTTAGTGATGCCACACTGGTGGCTCAGAAAAAAAGGCGTTAAGTGGAGAGTTATTGGTCTTGTCTCATTCAGGAGAGGGAAGGGTGTCAACAACATGCCATTGAACGAAAGCTGCTTTCATGAATAGCAACACATTCTTAGTTCTATTAGAAGATGGATTTGACATTGAAACTGATGTAAAAATATTAGTTTGTTAATTAAATAACGGTAGCGTTCATGTTACATTTTAATTGCCTTTTTTCTATGTAGTTCATTAAATCCATCCTGTAGTGTGACAACTGAATAAAAAAAAAACATATATTAACTGTAGTCCCAGAAATTATTAGAGGATCACAAAGCGTAATGTGCATAATACTTAAAATAAAACTGTTGTTAAATTGTTCTAGAGTGTAGCATGTGCAACATTAGCAAGCTATTAACAAACTTGACATGTTGCCAAAGGTTAGCTTGTCAGTATGCTAGGCTAGCATCCACATAAAATGATTAAAGCTCCAGCCTATTTTACAGTGAAATCAAACAACCTCTTTCTTCATTCTGAGATATCACGCAGCAGGAATAAATAAATGAACCAGTTCTATACAAGCATAATGATTTTAATGAATATAAGAAGATTAAAAATTCGGACTTGCATGACTGCGTAGTGCTTAAGGCCCATCAATTATTTAGTTATTAATTGTATTTTTATAATTGCGGAGGATAAATGTGTGTATCAATGAATTTTTGCTGCTCTTTTTTCATTGTGGGTCTTAATAATCTTTTTAATTTTTTACATCATGGCCCTGTAAGGTTGGTCTCTTAATTCTTGTTGGCATATTAAATAGCAACATTTAAGGAAAATAAATGTATGACTGGCGGTAAAAATAATTTCAAATTTGAACTGTATTCATATCTATACTGAGCATTTCAGTATCATCACAGTTTGTATGACTATTTCTAGAACCTATAACTTGAAATTAGATTAATATCTACAGTTAAAATAAAAATATGTCCATTGAAAATGTGTTTTTAAACAAATTTGATAAATTCTTTACATTGCGATGTTAGGCGGCAGATCCATGAAACTGGATACTTTGCTTCAGTGTAGAAAATCCTTTGTGTCGTTCCTGCCTTTGCTTAATATGTTTCCTTTAATCATAAAAGAAGGGGCTTTATTCACAGACTCAGCCTTAAAGAAGATAATAAGCAGATATAAAGAGTAGCGAGGAAAGAGAGAGAGAGAACACACTGCAGCAGATGAATGAAGGAGGTAGATAAAAGAGGAGGTGGAGGAGGAGGCAGAGGAGGGGAAACCAAGGTGATTTCTAATGAGTCACAGGTTGAATCAGTCCGTGCTAGATTCACATGTGAAGAAACATTCCATTCAAATGAGGTGGAAGCGCTGCAGATACAATCACGATACCGGAGAACACACACACAGGTGCGCGCAACCCCACACAGCCCATCCAATCGCTGCAAAAACTAGCACATCCTCCGTTTAGCCCGGGGATTGTGGGAGTTCAGAGTAGTTTCCTCCAGTTTTCTTTTCTCTCTTTCCTTCCTTCACGCTTTCTCTGGCTGCGGCTGCTACTTTCATACCCATCTTTAAAGTGCTGTGCACCAGGTGCGCCTGCAACACAGCATAGATTTTTTTGCGCCCGCGTGCAGCCAGCTGGCGAGCTAACCCGCATCCGCGTCTTCATTACACAGACAGGCATTCTGAAACAGATCCCTTCAACGTGGCAAGAACGTCCCTTCATCAAACGCTTACATCTTGACGTTTGGAGACTCTCCCACCTGGAACTGTTTGACTCATTTTCCCTCATAGCTTGGCACAATCTTCCAGCTCCCGAGGAGTGCGCTGGCAAACATCTGCCGTGCAGGATGGGTGCTGGAGGTAGTTGTAGAGACTGCGATTTGCTTGTTTTTTGTTTACTTCCAATATTCTTTTTTTTTTTTTTTATTTAACTTCTAATTCCACTGATGTAGCTATGTAGTGTTGGTATCTGTACAGTAAGTTCAGTTTCTTGACTGGCCAATAACTGTCTATGTCTTTCGTCTTAAAAAAATATATATTGTTGTTCATTCTCTCACATGCATACTCTGGCTTTAATCATTCTAGTAGCATGGCCTTGTAATGCGTCTGTCAAATGAATAAATATATACGTAAATTATGTTTATGAAAATCTACAAGGAGGCCAAAAATCATCATATAAATATAGAGTATTGTATGCACTTAAATAATTCTTAAATTTGCGGTGTTTTCCAGTAATTTGATGTTCTGGACCAAATAAAAAAATTGTAAATAACCGTTTTTTTCTGACATTATATATGAAAATGTGCAAAAAAATTCCTCTTCCGTCTCCAAAGAACCATAAACTGTAGCTGACTTGAACATTTTTTACAGCCTGTTATGCTTCTGGATAAATAGCATTTTTAGATGAAACCAAGGTACTGCAAAGAACCTTTGGAAAACCCTTACTTTCCACAGCATGCAGGAATATCCAAATGCTGCATCTTAATTATTACACAAGGGAGATGTCAGTGAAAATTGCTCAATCCTTTCCTGGATAGTCTCCCCCTCTCTGGGTAATTAGAGAACAATGTCCAGCACTTCTACCTCTAATTAAACAACTGATAAGTATTTAATTCCCAAAGATGCAATTGAAAACACTACAATAAGAGCTGTAGATGAATCTCTAATCTGAAGATCTCTAATTTCTTATTGCCCTGAATTCCTTTTGATGATAAGAGCGAGACACCTTTGGCGGCGAGGCTGGGCCTGAGAGAGAGTATGAATTGCGGATTTTCTTTATAAAAATGATAGAAGGAAAAGCATCCACTATAAAGAGAAAATGCCCAGTGCTCTCCTGGGACGAGTTTATCTGGAGTGCTCAGCGGCATTAGGTGTGCAGGGGAGAGTGGGGTCTCTGTGTGTGTTTGTGTGCGCAAACGCTAAGAAGGATGAGGAGCCAAGAGATACTGTAAGTGCTAGACAAGATTTCTTGAGATTCGCGTCTGTGTTCTTGAGCTTCATCGCTCCTACATTGCAGGTATTTATAAAACCGAGAAGGTCTCTTGATTTAAAATGGAAGTGAAGAAATATACCCACAGGTGCAGACGTGAGAGGAGATGAGCGTGTCGAGAGGGAAGAAACGAGTGTGAATGTGGCAGCAGCAGCTGAGAATTACATTAGGTTGATCTGTGTGGTGCAAGTAGGCCCTTTATGTGTTGATGTTGTTTTGGCCTTTATGAGATTCAAAATGTGATATTGACTTCATACTGTAGTGATTAGTGGATGTACATATGAGAGATTTCAGACCCATACATGAACTTAAATGTGTTAATACAGTAATGTCTTTGTAGCTTCCCTCATGTGACTTCCATTTTCTATCCAGTCTTTACACAGTGAAAGCTTCCCTCTACCTGGTTACATTATTATCATAGCAACCTATGTAGAAACACCATTGACTACACCGTCTGAACAAACAGATTAGGTTTCAACACTTGCAAAAGTCAGAGATGAAATTTGAAAAGCAAATCACATTTGCGTGCTGTGTGAACAAAGCCTCAGAGATACAGCAATATTTGGAGGGGTTGTGAATCACAGTTGTCTGGGTTTGTGCATCACCTGTCTGTGCGCAATACTTCAGTTGCGATATGAGTGACATGTCAGAGACCTTGCAATATGGCAACAAACAATGTTTGTAACCTTCATATTTGTTTATAAAGTGCTATATAATCAATAATTATCCATGTATTTAATTCCCAAAGAAGCAATTCCCAAACAATGGATTAACAAACTGAAATTAAACAATTTTTATTGATTTACACTAATTGTAATAAATTGCGTAATTAAACAACAGCTTGGATTTAACTCATCCTAACTAAAAAGAAAGACATATATTTTAATGCAGGTATTTTGAGTGATTACACAAACTAACAAATAAATACAAGCTTTTTGGTTTGTTTAACATGGCTAATTCTAGCTAATTAGATTCAGAATAGATAATTATCACAGAATAGAAAGATGGAATAAAGAGAGTGCTACTTCATATATTACATTTACATTCAAAGTAGTGCTGTCAAATCGATTAATCACGAAATATTTGCAAATGAACAAATACACTTTTTGTGTTTATATGAAATGTGTGTGTGTGTGTGTGTGTGTTTTGCGTATTTATATCTGTATATATTCCATATATACACACAAAGTATATGAAGAGATTGTTTCCAAAATAAGATGAGTCCAGTTTTTAAAGAAAAATTCAAAAATCATGTCTTTTAATATGTTCTTAAGTTTTTATTGTGTTAGTTCGATATTTTTGTTTGTTATTATGGCTCAAATCAAAACCAACCGATTGCAGTTTGAATGATATTAATTGGAATGCACAATAAAAAAACAAGATTTTTGAAATAACTCTTCATATATAACAGTCATCTTCAATCGGCAGACCCAGACCTTCACTTCGTTTCATCCAGAATGCGAGACATGACCTAATAAACCGCTAAAAAGATTTGACTGGTTGTTTAAATTGAGCTGCAGGACTACAAAACGGAGAATCGCATCACATGCGCTATCAGGAACATTTATGTAATTGATTTGAATTGAAGGATTTATATCTGTCAGTCTGTTTACTGTTTGCTATATGTCTCCAACCTTTTGACTAGATGTTTATGTACCATAAGATTTTTTAATCTACATTTAGCATTATTGATTAGCATGTAAACATTTGTGACCCTGAGAAAACCCTGGCTAAAAACTCTATAATCTAATAAATTATTATTTAACAAGCATTAAAAGATTAATGTTAAGGATTTACTTCACTAAGATTTCAATCTTTGAAATGGCATTATTCAGTTAATATTGAAGATATTACTATATTTTCACATTTTGTCTGTAGGGTGATTATGTGTAGAAAACAGTTAAAGACTCTTGCTGGGTTTTCACTAGCAGAGTCACATGGCCTAGAAAAGATATAACTTGAGTGAAGGTGTACCTTTAGAGTATTCGTAGCTTGCTAAGAAACAACGTTATCGGGAAACGCAGGCAATTTATTTTATATTTTATAAGATAATAATACTGTATTGCAGGCTCTCTCTCTTGCGAGATTAATCATAATACAACATGAATTCAAAGTAAAATCATTTTAGCTTATGACTAAACAATCCTGCCCTCAAAATATCAAAGAATAACTTTAATAGGAATCACTGGGAAACATCAAATGTGAATGTTTCCCTTTTAATTTATGAAGGTTTAGGGCTCAATATTCAACAAATAACATGTCATGTAAGGATCACCAATATATAATCAAAGAAACTGTTAAATTATAATACCTTCATTTGAAATGATCGATACATACTGTATTCTGCACATGTGAATCATTGGGAGGATCTTAGCGGTAATTCACAGAAGTGCTTTAATAAGTAAGGATTAGCCAGACTTTCCATTTTCAGTGAATCCAATCCATAGCGGGGTAAACGTTCTACCTCATTAAGCAAGATCTTGTTAACTCAAGCTCGGCTTATTCATCTTAAAAACCTTTGAATTTCGTCAATTAAATTGCACTCTTTTAGTGAATCTTCATTATTTCTCATTTGTCATGAGATCAAATGTTGTGGTTCAGTGTTAATGTATTTGTTATGGTGATTGGCAGTACATTTATTGTTTTGTAGTTGAAGTTTTTAATAACAGTAGGTGGTTCAAGCGGGTAATGATGAAGCACAGAGTGTTGGGGATAAAACACTGATCGCTCCAGTTTTGACATTTACCTGAAAGACCTGTCACTGTACCACTCCAAAGTTGCTTGCATTTGTGTCATGTCAAAAGCGCTTTATTGCCAAGTATGCTTGGACACACAAGGAAGCTTCCAGTGCACACATACAGGTTAAAAAAGTGACAACACTCAGGTAACAAAAATGTAAAAAAAATATATGTGAGAGACGATACAAATTTGAAAAAAAGGACAATATTAGACAAAAGGACAATAAGACAGTATATTATATGTACAGATGTGCTATATACAAATTATACTGTGTTATATGCAAGTTATGCAAGGGAGTATAGTGATATAGGGATGCTCCCTTCCAACTGGGATTCTGCTGTTTCCCTCTTTAATGTTTACTCAACTTCAAGGGTCTTCCATATAGAGCAACATAAAGTGGCCTTGTTTGCACATAGTCTTCGTTTCATCTCTCAGCTTGCTTGTTCAGCACTATTGTTTGCGTCTTCGTTTCCTCCGGTTCTGCCCCTGTTCACACTTCTATTTTTTGCCAGAGTTGGCAAATTACACTGCTTCACAGCCCAGATCCACACACGACATTTCACCTTCCCCAACTTCAATATGACCAAATAAAATGAGTCAAGTAAGATAAATGTTCATATCTGACATCAGCGTTACTGCACATCCGGGAGCCACAAAATGAACAAGGGCATAAAAGGTGAGCTTTGGGGTGGGACGGACTCTCAGTTTGGTGGGAAAAGCCCTGTATTTCATTATAGAATGGAATAATGTTGTATGGTGTGTGACTCATTTGGAAAATGGTGTAATTACTAAGTTCACAGGGAGAGACAGATCTGCTGCTGTGATTTATATAAATCCTTACTGCTCATCTATCAAGACGCATTCACTCAAGCATTTATGCAGGAAAAAAAGCAGCGTCAGTGCTGTCTAATGATCAATGGTTTAGCAAGTGTGCACTCTTTATGAATGCAAAGTTTTTTAATAAAAAATAATATATTCATACTTGTAGAATGGTATACGACAGCTCATATCCATATATTGAGTAGGCTCTCAAATGTATTGTTTTAAAAATGATATTTCTTGGCATCAAAATATGTTTTGTTTTTATTGCTTTATTAGACAAGAAAGTGAATAGATACATGTAAATGAAGTAGGACTCAGGACTAGACCAAAAGCCGGGACTTTGGATGTGGGTTCCCTTCAGCACTATTGTTGATGCGTGCATGGTTGACTTAGCTCCAACCAATCCGAACATTTATAAATGTTGTTTATAATTCAGTCATTTTTCTTTCACCCAGGTATGGCCAGAACGGCCACTTCCGCTTCCTCTTAGTATGTCCCAGTGCATGCATATTGTTTTGCTTCACACTTAAATGTATATACTTTTCCATTGCACTAAAAGTATGTACTGTTTTTGTAAAGTATAAGAAGGCGAATTGGGACAAAGCATGAGTCTCCGATAGCCTCACCCTTGTTTGTGACAGGAACTTCAGAGAGGTCGTTTCGAGGAGCAGGTTAACGCATTTGATTAAAAATTATAAATAATCCATTTAAAAAAAACGTGCCATGCTTTTAATCTGTCTTTTAATTAAACTTTTTGATATTTCTCTGTGATTCTAAGATCAAAGCATTCAAAATCCAAGGGCGCTCGCTTCCACTAATATGAATCAACAATTTTTATGATGTAATTCTTCACTTTAGCTTCTCATCGTATTCCAGGCTGTGTGTGAAACTGAACACAATTTGCTATTTTTAAGGGGGAGGTGTCACTCAATGTGCCCTCCCTTCACTTCCAGTTTCAGTAATTCACATAAATACGTCACATTTCAATGTGTTTTCAAGGTATGGGGTTAAAATATTGTGTGGCTACAGTATACTGCTCCATCTCTGATTACAATGGCCTACGATGTGCTTTTGGATGCAGAGATTTAGAGAGATGGAGCTAGTTTAATTTATTGGCTGAGTCTGGCAGAAATGGCCAACATTTAACTGGCAGTATTCAGATGGAAGAGTCTCTCAAAGTGCTGAATTGTTAATGAACCTCTAAGTAGGGAGGAAATAATCATATTTGCATTGTTTCACAGTTGTAATTAAGGCTATGGAGAACACATATTGATCAGCAGCACCTTTAGCTGCCAGCATCCAATTACATTCAAGGATTGGGTCATGCCGTCTCATTTCTTCAGGCTGGCAAATAACATGACTGTTTCAAACAAAATAGATCTACATTTGTTCTCATGGGTTGTTTGAGATTGAGGTACTCTGCTATCTGCAGAACTGGTAAACAATCTGCTTTTATTTTTCATTTTGTAGGAAATCACTAAGGTTGAATTCCACCTGCTTGATACTACACTTTATTTGCATGCGCTCTGTTGTGTTAAAGCTGGATTCACTGGTGTCACGATTCACTTGGTTACACTAGATTGTGGGTGGTTTGTATAAAAGTCAGTTTTGTGATGAAACACAGTAGCACAATTTATTTTATCTTGTCAAACTGTTACAAGGCATCCATTTGTGCAGTCAGATTATTTTGTTCATATGAATATGTTTTTTGAAACAACTGCTGAAGTGGAATTATATCTCTCTCTTTTTCTCTCTTTCTCTTGCCCCACAGCCTGTGAGTTGATGAATCGAGGTATTCTAGCTCTGGTCAGCTCGATTGGCTGTATTTCCGCAGGCTCGCTGCAGTCTTTGGCTGATGCCATGCACATCCCTCACCTCTTCATCCAGCGGACCCCCTCCGGGACTCCTCGCTCCAGCTGCCCACACACCAGTCGCCTCCAGTCCGACGACTACACAATCTCCGTGCGACCTCCCATCTACCTAAATGACGTCATTTTCCAAGTGGTGATGGAGTACACCTGGCAGAAGTTCATTATTTTCTATGACACTGACTATGGTGAGTTTTTGCAGATGGCATTATAGAGACATGATGAGCTCCCTTAGAAAGCATCCATTCAGTGACCCCGCATTAACACCCCATTATTACCACCACCGGGGGAGATAATAAAGAATCATTATTATTCTCATTATGTATGTAAAGCAAGATTTTGAGAGAAAAGAACATATGCTCTAAGCAAGGGTTATAGAAAGGCGATTAAGGGGGAGATGATGGAAAAAGCAAATGAGTGAGTCAGCAGTGTTAAACACATAGTCAAGGCTGTCACCTGAAAACACACTGCCTGGTGCATATTTTTATGGCGGGAGCCTGTCTTTCTCAAGTGGTTTTACACATATTAAAGCGGGCGTAACACACTGGGTTTCTGCAAATCTCCTATCAATCTTGAGTACCTATAGAGGCGTATTGCATACTTCGCATCATCAAAGAGTATTTAGTTTGATCACATTTATAAAAGATAGATACAGCGTTACAGCTGATTCCGAAAACATACGGCACGTGCGGGGGGGAGGGGTAGGCTGAACCAAAGCACATCTGCTTCCAATGTCAACAAAACAAAGACACAAAACCGGTAGAATTGTCCAATAAGGGACCAATAAATTGTTGAAAAAAAGAGTACGATCTGTACGATCTGTATCGAGCAGAGAAATACTTTGTAATACGTCCATCTTGTTTTTTGACAAGTTGACCATGTTAAGCATGAGAAGACAGCACGTTTAACATTGTAAAGAAGTCTGAATGCATGACACATCGTTGCAAAGCCTCTTTAAATTGAGTTGGGAAATATACCTGTAATATACAGCATCTTATAGGTCCTAGTTGATTTTGAAGACATTTTTTATTCGTAAAAGTTATTCGTGATTGTAGATTTGGATAAAAATTACCTGGCTGACTCAAACACAAGTTTTAGAAAGACAAATATTCTCCTGTACAGCAGTGGTTCTCAAACGTTTTCATTATAAGGCCCCCTTTGTGTTGGGATGCATCGCTTTGTTCCCCCCCAAATAAAGACGTATGATCTTAAACTTTTACATTTTAATTAAACCAAAAACATCAATTATTTTGGTTGATGGTCTTATTTTTCTGATGTTTGATTGCACAAAATTATTATACATTTATATATTTCATAAAATGCCACAAAAACTGTGCCCCCACAGATTCATGTTGACCCCGCAGGGTTTTTGAACCACTGCTGTACAGTAACTCTTAAAATGGAAAAATATACAAATATGCATCATACAAAGCTCATGGTCACATAAATATTTCTAATGTTAAAATATATTTTTGTTAATCATGAATTTTAGAATGTACTGTTTTAATGGTCAAATGTTAGTCTTGATTCATTTCTGACCAGATCATATGTGGGTATATCCCCCTCCCCCCATTTAAAATAGTTTTAAACAAGTTTTTGACAGATTTCTTAAAAATGTGTTATCAAATATGACAGGTGGTCTAAAAAAATTTTTAAGCACCCCACATATACAAATATATACAGAACAGTTCAGCTTTCGCCTTGAAATGACACTTGACATAGTAAGTTAATAAAAGGAAGGTCTTTACATTTGTCAAAGATTGAAAGAGAGAGAGAGAAACAAGGAGCCAAAGAAATTGAAAGCGAACACAAGCTAAACGGGAGATATAGAGATGAAGAAATAGGGTGTAGTAGTGTGTGAAAAGAACTCCATGGTTGATGGTCCCTCTGGAGGGCATGCTATGCCTCAGCACGTTTAGGTTCGGATGAATAAGTACCTGTCTCCAAAGAAAAACAGATGTGGTTTCAGCCACGTCCGGAGGCCACGTGCCCTGCGTAGCCATAAAGTGTGCAGCTATATAGTAATGAAGCCTTAGAGATTCTCTCGCCTTCTTTTGCCTTAAGCTTGCTGGGAGCTTGACCACTGACTCAGAAGATAGAATCCCTGGTCATTTGATGAGCTGGCCTCTGAGCAAGAGGTCTTTCAAAGAGAACAAAATACTCTGAAATTGCCTTGATTTTAAAAATGGCTTCTTGGACAATAGAGTTCATTGGTGGATTGATTTGGGTTTCCTCTCTGTCACCCATTTTCAGGTCTTTTGGTGCTGGCAGAGACCTCGTATATAACTCGTAACATGTTTTGTTTGCAGCGTGAGTGTTCCCAGGCAGTCTTAGTTATAAATCTTGATCAGTCAACAAAAAAAAATCCCCAAAATGTTTAATTATATAACTTAACTAATTATATAACTTGCGACTTCAAACGATCCGACAGGGTACCTTTTTCAGCTACAAGGACTAATTCTATGTAATCATACATGTCACGTTTTCCTTGGAGGTATTTGAAAGAACATACTTAAAGTTTAGGAACTAATTGGTGTTATTTGTGGAGGGATGGAGGTTCCCTAATTGGCTTGTCAGTGGGACTGTATGTGTGCAAATAAAGACAATTAGGCTTGTACAAAGGAAGAAATATGCCATATTTGCAAAAAAGTTATTTCATATACTAAGCAGTGACTAAATGTAATCAAGTTTGTCCAAATAGTCTGAAAGGCACCACAAAAATATATGTAGTTTTAAAGTTCCATTTGTTAAATTAAAGATAACGTACAACCAGCTGTTCAAGTTCAAGTTTATTATTTGTCACATACACAATCATACAGGGTATAATCAGCAGTGAAATGGAAGGTTGTTAATACGAAAAAAACGCAACCGGGTGATCAGGACCCCGCTGTGAAATAAAGGCCATGTACTACCCTGAAGGGTTTTTCAATGTTCAAGATGGTTAAATCATTTGTAAAATATATATTTTTAATAGGAATAGTTATATTTAATTAATTTGTAAGTAAATCATTTTTAAAGATGACTCTAATAAACCTGCGTTATAATTTTATAATGACAGCAATATACAGTAAGAAATCATAAAAACAAAAAAATCTTACCCAATATTAATTTGAACATTTTACAAGTTACAAGTTAAATGTTGTGTTTGTCAATATTAGTCAATGCACATAAACAAACAATGCAAAATGTTTTTGGTATCAACTAAAATTGAAAAAGATTAATGTATATATATATACACTTAATATATAAGTATATATATGCTATAATAATGCATTAAATGCTATTAAAATGCATGCAGGTTAACAAATGGAGCCTTATTTTGAAGTGTTACCCGTTTTTGATTCTCCTTGTTAAAATGCATTATTAAAATGCATGTATTCATATTTAATAAGACAAGACCTCATTTAAATTTCCGTTCTAACTGTAGATCAAACAGCCGATAACAAAGACATGTGTTAAGCGTAATGTGTCGCCTCACTGTTTAAGGTGAAGTCATTGACCTCTAATGCCATTACCACCGTCCATAAATTCAGTTTCAATAGCTGCGGCGTAGCACTTTTAATATTAACGTAACCTGTCCGGCACTTTGCTAAACCAGGATAAGGTTAATTTCATGCACAGCCAGTCCAAATAAGACGATTTCATGGTTAACAGACAAGTGAATGAAAAAGATAAAGGTAATTGAATCCCGCTTTTGTGAAGATAATTAATAATGATCTAGGCCAATGACCCTATTATCCCCTCATGATAACCATTCGGCCTCTGGATCCTGGGTTGGGTCAAGAGAGAGAGAATGGATTTAATTGCACATTGTCTTTCTTTTTTTTTTAACATTATCTTATTGGAATTCTGAATATAGTTGTAAATGTTTCACATTCCATTCCATTCCATTTTCTACCGCTTATCCGAACTACCTCGGGTCACGGGGAGCCTGCGCCTATCTCAGGAGTCATTGGGCATCAAGGCAGGATACACCCTGGATGGAGTGTGTTTCACATTGATAAACCTAAAAAATATATGATCTGTAGCATAAAGGAAACCAATACTGGTTTCCAACATACGGATGCTGGTATGCGGTTTCTTTTTATTAAATCATATTTCCCAACAGAGTGTGATCATGCAAGGCTTTTCTTATGATGAATTCCCAAAAACACATGTTCTTCAGTGCTACTAAACAACCTTGAAAATGATAGTTAGTGTCCTTGGTAACAAAAAAATGTAATGAAACTACATAACCCAACATTATGCTTATTAAAACCGCATTGCACCACTTCCAAACACAGAATCAGTGCAAACGTTAATTAAAATAAAAACTAAGACTAGACCACATATGTGAGCAGATCATGATTTATGCGCATGACTAGATTAGCTTTGGACCAGATAATACAACTTAATACCAAAAAATCACTAATAAAATCATGTAACTATTTTACTTAAAGTGACGGTTCGCTAAAACAAAAAATTCAGTCATCATTTACTCCAAAGATATTAATATTAACACGATCTGCCACTGCCGTTACAAAAAATGGCGAGGAATGCAACGCTCAATATGGCCGCACGAGCGCAGGAAGTCCCGCCTTCCAGTAAAACGAGCAGTAAAGATTGATTTGAAACTACCTTAGGGTGAGTGAGTGAGTGAGTGAGTGAAGACAGGATTGAATTGACTTCAAAAGAAGTGTACCTTATTTTCTTCCTAAAAATGAACTGGCATGCACAGTTTTCTTTGTCTTGTAGAGAAAGTGCCAAAAAAGCACTAACCAGCATAAACCAAGTTGTGACCACACGCAAATCCACATCGTCCAAACCCGTTTTTCACTTCAACAGAATTTATTCTGACTCTCTTTGTCTCTGTCAGTTGCTCTCTCTCTCAGCGAGATGTGCTGTGACATGAAGATTTGTTTTTAGCCCCTATTGTTGCTTGCGGATGCCGTGAAGTCTATTGGAAACATTAAGCACAGTGGAGAGGATGCAGCTAGTGGGAAATTCCCAGCGTGAGAACTCACTCAATCAGCACTCAGCTGCAGGCCTTAGATCTAGCTCTTTCCATTCGGCTCACAGGTCCTTCCCAGCCTCATATGACTGTAGTACTCAGAGCATCTTTCTAGCTCTGGAATTGGATTTAGAGACCCCACATTGGACAAAAATAGTGCCGGTTTCCTCTAATCAGTAATTAGATGACAGAACGGGAAGATGACATGTATTGACTCATGTCAGGCTTTTGAATGACTTAAGTCTCAGGCAAGGATTGACGCGCGCTAATCAGGAACAACGCCATTGATTCTCAGTTGGACAGAGGTTGAAGCAGAAGCATGAAATGAGATAGTTTACCTAGAATACTCGTTCACATTTGTTCAATACATTCTGGGTTATTTCAAACCAGTGTTGGGTCAAAAAGGGACAAGCAGAACCACTTGGTTGTCAAATAAGCCCATGTTGGGTTGCTTCAACCCAAATCCTGGGTCAAATTTTAACATTTTCTGGGTTCATCTAACCCAACTGATTGGGGTTGTTGCTTTTTGACCCAACACTGGTTTAAAAAAACAGAATGTATTCAAAGGTGAACAAATATTCTAGGTAACGTAAAAACTCCACACGCTTCTCAAAGCTCATTTCACTCTCAATCAATTCATTAAATCAAGTTTGATAACCCTGCATTTTCAGTGTAGGCTATTTTAAAGACCCACTGAAGTGCCTTGAAATGTGTTGCTTTCTTAAATATGTTGATGTAAATTTTACTGAAACAGGAAGTTAGGGTGGGACATACTGAGTGGCTCCTCCCCCTTTTAAAAACCCAATAGTGTTTAATTTACAGCAAAACCTGGGATCTGATGAGAAGCTTAACGCTGCCTTCACGTGCTCTCTGCATAATCTCTTATATGAGTTTCTGAGGTAAACATTTAACATGAATGCCCTCTGATGTCACGTTTCCCACTGGGAAGTGGGAATGCTTATATTGTATTGTAAATGTAATTTTTGGCAATGATCTGCTAGTCATTGAGAGAGAGCGAGAGAGAGAGAGAGAGAGAGAGGGGGGTAGATTTAAAATCTCTTTATTTAATCAAATAAGATTGTCTAAATAATAATAAAAACATTTGAACCCAAAACATTATCCCGACAACAAACAGCAGATGTTTATGAATTCCTCTACATTATTTGTAACACTATAAAAATCTAAATTAAAGCTAAAACAGATTTTCATTTCATTCTCCACTTCTGTTGAATGTATCTAAAACCTTGAATGGATATAATGTATTCTCAGAAAACTTTTCACCAAACATTCTCAAAAACATCTCAATAAGAAAACACAATCTGCCAGAAAGCATTGATAAATTGTTGCCCTCTGCAAATAAAAAAGACAAAAAGATTCAATTATTGATTGATTATAGAGAACGTGTCATTATTTCCAAAACAATGAAATGTGGAGTTTCTTGATAACCATGTTGTTTGTATGAAGTTCTAAAGTTGTCTGGAAGTATGCTGGAGATCCTTTAAGTCCCAGCTGAGACTCCCTGACAGGAAGATAAAGTCGTCTCTAATGATAATGGAGATGCTAATGTTGATTATAATTATATGTGTATTTTCTGTCAAAAAATAGGACCTCATGGGTGTGTTAGCGCTGTGCTATGTGTCTATGTATATTATTCTTTCATCCCCATAACCTCTCCTGTAATGACAGATAGAACATACTGAACGATGGCCTTTCACAATGTCATAGGAACGCATGTAAAATCATTGCCATTCACTCGTGTGTTTTTACCTCGTTCTGCAATAACACAGTCTTGTAGCGTCTCAGTAAACAGCAGCTACCCAGATGCTATTCCAGCACAGGGACTGCGTTGAGTCCCTCTATGTTTGCTTTGCTAAAAACACAAGCTGCTGTCTGCTGGAGCTCTGCCCTCCATGCTAACAGGGGAACCCAGTGAGAGATTTTCAGCAGAAATGCATTCGTACATTCGCACTAAATTGGATTCAGCAAACATATGGAAACGTGGAAGCTTCTGGATCTTATCCTCATCTTTCCTCTTTAGCGAGAGTGACAGGTTTTTAATGGAGGTTTAGGGGACAACAGTCTTTCTAACGCAGAATTCAAATAATTGTACTGAACTTAGAACAACTTGAAACAACAGTTTATGATGCAACAGTGTTATTGTTTCTTTAAAACAAAATAGCTTGATTATGACAAAAAAAAATTATTTTTAAAAAAATTATTTTACCCAATGTTGAGATCACAATTATTTAAAACAGGTACTCATTGACATTGAAACGAAGTTGATAAATCAATTATTAATTAATAACATGTTAATTTTACACTGAATTCAACTTAATAACAAATAAAAATAATTGGAAAAACAAAGCGTGAATGCATACATTTAAATTAATTATCCGAAAATCCATCCATCCATCCATTTTCTACCGCTTATCCGAACTACCTCGGGTCACGGGGAGCCTGCGCCTATCTCAGGAGTCATCGGGCATCAAGGCAGGATACACCCTGGATGGAGTGCCAACCCATCGCAGGGCACACACACTCACGCACTCACGCCCTACGGACAATTTTTTCCAGAGATGCCAATCAACCTACCATGCATGTCTTTGGACCAGGGGAGGAAACCGGAGTACCCGGAGGAAACCCCCGAGGCACGGGGAGAACATGCAAACTCCACACACACATGTCGGAAGCGGGAATCGAACCCCCATCCCTGGAGGTGTGAGGCAAACGTGCTAACCACTAAGCCTATCCGAAAATCAAATATGATTAATTCCACAACCCTAATATATATGTTGTGTTATATATTTTATTTATTTATTATATATAAATATGATACTATATTGCAGTTATATTCAATGTATAGTCTTGTCTGATTTCTTATTTTTTAGTTTTAAGTTTAAAGGTTACATTTAAGGTGAATCATCTAAGACAAAGTTGGAATCTTAGATCTCTATTACATCGACCAAGTTGTAAAATAACATCCTGACGTATCCTGAAATTTGCAATATGTTTAATAGTACAAGAAACTCTTTATTGTGAAAAGATTAAACAAAATGTTATTTCTTATTTCATGACCTCTCCATCAACAAGTATATACTGTTGTGTTAACAGACAAAATGCTAGTCTACCCTGCGGCACATCATGGTATATTTATGTTTTAAAAGTAAGAGTGATATAAAGTCATCTTTTAGCAACTCACCTCTGAAGGCCTACCTGAAGACGCTTTCGTCTGATGTTATTCTTGAAAGGACTCTCTTCTTTCACATCTATGTCACTCAGACAGAGTTTCACCTTCAACACCCCCACCTTAAATCTCCCCCAGTTTCCACATCCGGGTCCGTTCTTTCAGGAACGCTTTGATCCTGCTTTCTGAAACGGTTTGATATAGGAGAGGGGCGTCTGCACTGAAGGATGAGTGCGTGGCAGCTTTCTCTGTGAAATACATCTTTTATTTAGCTCAGCCCTGAGATAGCAGTTCTCTTCTCTATACCGCAGTGATAAATGTTCGACACAAGTTTCTACTGCCACCCACTCCCATTCGCTGTTAGCACGCATGCTAATCCATTTCCATACTACAAACTTCTCACAGTAATGCAGGAGGTGCCAAAAAAATTTAAATTGCAAAGCAAATCACGTATGTTGAGTAGAATTATTAAATGATATACATGACTTTTATTTAAAGGAACAGTTCACCTAAAAATGAAAATTCTGTTTTCGATTACATGCAAATCTGTATAAATTTCTTTGTTCTGATGAAGACAAAATAAGATATTTGGAGAATGTAGGCAAGCAAACAGATCTGGGGCACTTTTCCTACTATATGGTAGTCAATGGTGGCCAGTAACTGTTACAAGCATTGTTCCAAATATCTTTTCTGTGTTTATCAGAACAAAGAAAATTATACAGATTTGAATCAATATGAGGGTGATTAAAGCATTTCAGAATTTTCCTTATGGGTAAATATTTTACTTTAAGGGCATTTTCATGCAAAGGTCAACTTTACAATACAAAATGGTTTTCACCATACAGGTAGCTTAGATCACATCCAAAACATTTGCATATTTCCCTCCTCTCAAATAGAAAACATCTGTATAGACTCAAAATATACAAACAGTTATGGGTTAATATATAGTTAATACATTCTCTGATATTTACTGCAAATGTCACATCCATAACTCTGGAATTGTCCTTATCCAAATTTTTCTTAAAACGTTGTAACTTACATCATATTTTGTTTTGTTGATCAGATATTCGAGGCATACAGAACTTCCTGGACCAGACTTCTCAGCAGGGAATGGACGTGTCTCTCCAGAAGGTGGAATCCAATATCAATATGATGATTACTGGAATGTTCCGCACCATGAGGGTGGAAGAGCTCCATCGCTACAGAGACACGCTGCGGCGTGCTGTGCTGTTCATGAGCCCCGCCACCGCCAAAGCTTTTATTACCGAGGTACATTCAAACGCTCAGATGTGCTTCCACATGTAAAAGCACATATAAATACATATCACACTGTGTGTTCAATACAAAGAATTTCATTTCCACTAGTATTTTATAGCATTCCACAGATGTATAGTGGTTGTCAAGTTTAGCCAACAGGCATTCTGGCCTTCAATCTGTCAGTCCAAGCGCTATTTAACCAGCTCACATTATTCTGATCTGTAATGCTCACAGCAGCAGGCCTTTGATTCGATATGATGTTATGATAAATTCAGTATTTTTTGTGTTTTGTATTACAGTTAAAAAATGTTTTCCATTTCGACTCGACTTTCAGACCCTTTTTCTTATGGGTCATAGTAATTCATTCTGATTGAAAAAATGTCACTTGTTTTAATGGCCAATATTTGTAGGGAAGCCATTTAATGGCTTTAGTCTGTCTGATAACTCTCTCTGGGAATTAAACCATGAAGTATAGCTTAATCTCACATGCTATTCTCATTCGCCTTTAATTAAAAATATCCTGCGAAAAGCAATCAAAATCCAATTTTAGTGGAATGTAGAATAGGACAGGAACCATCAGTAGTGGTTGAGACTGCGGGCAGCTGTAATGACTCTCGGGTCCGGGGATAATAAGTTGGTCAGGGGAGCTCAGAGTCTTAAAGATACGCTCGTCAGGGAATCATCACAAGACATTTTAACGCAGCTTGTTGTTTTTGTTAATGGTATGGACTGAGGTGGCATTATTTTTGCGGGAAATGGTGGGTGCAGGGTCAAAAATAAACCAGAGCTTGGGGGCTAGTGCCACAGGAAACCATCAAACCTGTCTCGTTTAAAATGTGGGAGCAAAAATATTATATTATTACTATCATTTTTTTTTTTTTTAGTAAAATGTAATTTTAAGGCTTAATATCTATAAATATGAGTCCTTTATGGCTTTTTATTGAAAAGAACATTTGTCAGGAAATCGTATGGAGTTGTTTAGACGTGCCTGTACGAGTGTGTTGGTGCGCCGCGGCAAAATTACATCAGCGCGGAGTTGGACGGTTGTTTGGATTGGGTGCGCAAGGCCTCATTTTGCATGGTGTTGTGGAGGCCTTTTTTTCTAAATGCCTGCGCAATGTATCGGAAAACGAACATGCATTCTAACACCGTGTCTACACCGTACGCGACAGATGCGACGCGACACGACACAAGACATCAGAAACGCATTAGAACCCATTATTATTTTAGATACTGTCCACACTGGATGCGGCACGGCGAGACGCGACAAACCCATTAGAACTAGCAGATTGTCCTGTCGCATCGCTGACGTGTCCGGTGTAGACACGGTGTAATGATTCATCCACGCAGAACAATGCAGACTCTTTATCCAATGCGTTTTAAATAACATATGTGAAGTTTAATATTAAACAGCACCTCATGTGAAAAGTTTGGTGGACTGCTATTAATATTAGCATAGTTTTAACAGAAATATCATATAACTAATGTTCCTGTATTTTATTTTATTTCACATATATATATAAATATATATATATATATATAACCTGCTCTGTCTGGTTTGAAAAAGTGTTTGGATTGAAAAAAATTTTAAATATGTAATAATTCCTTAAGAAGAAACATTTCTTGATTTTTTAAAATTATTTTATAAACTTTATTTGAACCTTTTAGGACAACAAGAGACAAATAGACATTTCAATGCTGAGACTCTACTTAACTTTATATGTGTCTTGTTTTCAGGATTTTTGCGTATTTTCATAAGAGTGCAATTTAAGATTTCACCCACACACTTTTTTTAATTGACTATTTTTCTTACATTATGCAGAATTTTCACCTGTTTCTTGAATCTGTTTGTTGAACACCTGGTTAGGATATGCTTAGAGTGCGTAAACAGAGGGAAACGATGGATTGTTTGTAAACATTTCGCTCGCCGTTTGATAAATAAGAGTTAGACAGTTGTAGCCTCATTATTGGCCTTTGACTGCATGCGGTGAGTGTGCTCAGGTCTCTCTGCACCATGGGAGGAAAGACTATTAAACATCTGTTGTGAACGTTCATTACTGAGTCTGAGAACTGAGGCTGCTGCATTCCGGTTGTTCAGAAAGTGTCACATAAAGGCTGTGGATCTGGTTTATCTAAGCCTTTTGTCTGCACTATAAAGCTGATTTAAAGGCCAGTTCATTGGACAAGAGACATTCTGGGTATAGTTAGAGACAAATTGCCCCCATTAGAAGTCTTGCAGAATGCAGCTTTCTCTCCTGTGTTTTATAGTCAATAGTGAACATATTTTACATGGGCGTGTGTTTAATGATGACAAAATACAGGATTGCATTCTTGCAGCTATACGTAGTTATTGGTTCATTTGAAGCAACTTTTAGATTTCCTTGGATTCTCTTTTTCAGTATTTTTTTACAAGTAAACAAATTGAATGTTGATAATTCAGAAGTGGGGTTGATCATACCTTTGTGTTGTTAATAAAATGTTGTACCAACATATAAAAAAAAAGACAAAAGGAGGATCTTGCGCTACATTCCAACCACATTTAACACGATTTTAAGTTCTCAATCAATTCTATCCAAGAACAAGAAGCTCACTTCTTAAAGTTGGTTTCCTATGTCTCCAAAAAAGGATTAGGAAACACTGAAAAAGGTCAAATGTGACCGAAACTGTTGATTTTAAACATGCACTGAGCACTTTATTTTGCACCTTGTGAAAAATTAAGATTGCTTATATCTTGGCCTGTAATCCTTTTCTTGGAGACTTGGCAAACAACTTCGAGAAGTGAGATTCTTGCTCTTGGATAGAATTGAGTACCGAAGCATGATACAGTAGATATCCAAACCCCAAGTCAATACTATAATTTATAGTTTTTTCCACTGCTCAAAATGGTTTCCAGCAAACCACACCAGCCTGACAACTTAGCAAACCAGTTTCCACAGAGTATACTTTCAACATAGGCTTATTTCCTATAACTCATTGTAAACTGCCTTGCATCCATTCAACGGATGAGTAATATTACTCTTGCCACGTTCGCTAACATAACAAATCATTTCCTGGATCCTGTCCAGCACTGACAAAGCAAAAGCTTACATGCATCCAGTGGTCTGACAGACGAAGTCTGGACAGCAGGAGTGAAATGATGGAGTCAGATGGCAAATGGTGTTGTACGGGTGATGGGTCCCATGCCAGGCATTTAACAGGAAGAGGTCAGACTCAGAGTGGACGGACAGGATACGTGATGAGGGATGTCAGTAGGGCGAGAGGTGAGAGGCTGGACGAGGAGCTGTCTGTCTGTGTGATGTGTTTAGGGTCGATGTCCATCAGGCAGTGTGCTGACAGACTGTTATAGTATGGAGACAAACAGTCAACCCTAATGGACATATGAAGTATATTGTTTCGGAGAAAACATGATTGATTTATGTGGCCTTGTCGAGCTGTGTCACTGGCGAGCTATAGTTCTTCATTGCGTATGAACCTTATTGCCTATTGCGTGTCTTTGTAATACTTCAATGTGATTGGGCGTGTATCGTTGCGTTATATATCTTAATATGCGATATAAGCGATCACAATTCAGAAAGCCTCTCTCCCACTTTTTTTTATATATATGTTTTTTTTCTTTTCAATAACGGGATGTAAACATCACATTATAAAAAGAACATTCTATCCATTACAACATAAATATGTTGACATATTTCGCTGTCATGCTGCCCAGCTCGATGTTCGTTTTTTAATTTATTTGGCAAGCAGCTGTGCAACAAGGGATAATGCATGATACGAGACCGATCACCCTGTCAGGGTTTACTCCGTGATAATGACCAGCTGACTGCACTTCGTGCTTTACAGAATGGGATCGCGCACGGGTGTCGCATTGCCTGACTGACGCGTGCGAGATTTGAGCACATCCAGCTTTGTCAGATCATTTTCTTTTTGCTCTTACGAAGGAATATTACAATCTCCTTGTGCATTACAGATTTGACACACTCAGCATGTTCGTTCCACGGTCCGTTTTCTGGCTACAACAGCAGAATATTTATTTGCATTCGAAGCCGTCGGGCGCGGCAGCTGCTGTGTGCCATCAACCCGCGTGATTCACAGGCCTCGGTAACTCTTCAACGTCTGTGGTCACTTCAGCTCAAGGTTATAGTGTTGACTGATGGTGTACGCACACAGGGACACAAACACGCATGGACACACACACAAACGCGTGTGCACATGTGTTTAGACAGGCCGGTCTAACTAGCACCCAAGGTCACGCTCATAGAAGCAGACAAACACAGCGTGTGGACTCTGTTGGCTCTCGCTATGACCTTAAGAACTCTGATTGGATGAGAGGTAAACACTGGCAAATTAGAGATTATTGCATCTGTGTGGGCAAACTTGTGAAAAAAGAAAGAATAAAGGATAAAGAAAGACATTACAGAACGTGAAACTAAGGGCGAAGTTCATATCTGCTTTTGAAGTTTAACACGGATAATACAACAATTGCTCGCTCCAAAACAGTTGGTTTGGGGAAAGTTTCATAATCAGAGTTTAGAGGTAGTAACGTCATGTAAATGCCTTCGTACAGAGCCACAGGGTACTTGTTTCATTAGTGGGAGCTTTAATATTTGAAGAGTTAATTCAAGGTGACAATTCGGAAGTCGGCACTCCGCTGAGCTCTTATACTGATTGACGTGGGAGAAACTTTTCTGCTGTTCAGACAAATCCTTTCCACGGCGGCAGGAAACATAGAGGCCTTTTGAAATACATTATTTAAAATGGAGGAGATGATGAGTTCTCGGATTCATTGTGTGTGTTTTACAGTCAGCATGACATCACTAGTACCTGTGCAGTGAAGAAAGACATCCTGGTACAAAGGTCTTTGTGAGGAATTGTAATAACCAGTCATGACTTTTTGGAATGAAGCTAACTTTAATGCATGAGTGAGCATAGGTTTTGCTAAACCTGCTCATGTTTATATAATGATGTAAATTGTGTGACTTACTATGTATTTAAAATATTTCTTTATGTAGCTGATATTGGTTATTGATTAGAATAATGAAATATTAAGAATAGAGGATATTAATGTAGTTTCATAATGAGGTAGCTGCAGTGATGATGTATTTTTATAGGCCAACCTGGAAGTTACTGTGGCATCACACTTGTCCCTTGATACATTTTAGCAAAAAAATATGGTCTGTGATCAACAATAGTTGTCAACAATAACAATCTTCACAGAATAACACAACTTTTATGAATTTTGAAGCCTAAATTCAATAGGCAGAAATAACATAATAATTACTCATGCTTAAATTTTTAAAATGATAGTTCACCCAAAAATAAAAATTCTGTCATAATTAGCTCGATCTCTTGTCATTTTAAACCTGTGTGACTTTCTTTCTCCTGCAGACTACCAAAGAAGATATTTGGTATGTTGGTAACAAACAATGGCAGTGCCCATTGTCTTAAATTGATTTTGTTTCCAAACAATAGAAGTGAATGGGTTTTTGCAGAAAAATTGCAGAAGAAAGAAAGTAATAAAGTTTTGAAATGACAAGAGCATGAGTAATGATGACAGAATTTTCATTTTTTTGGAAAACTATGACTTTGAAAACATGTTCCTTGAATCACTCCTCCTCCATTTTTTGGAAATTGTGGCTATTACATAATTTTTTTACAATTACATCTGAAGTCCCATGTAACTTGTTAGTCACTAGTTAAAGCGACTAAACACACAGGGTGTCTGCCAATCTCATATTAATCTTGAGTACCTATAGAGTAGTATTTCATACGTTGTATCTTCGAATCTTTAGTTTGACCACATTTATAAAAGAAGATACAGCTGTACGATAACTTCCGAAATCATACGGCGCGTGCGGGGGGGGGGTAGTCTGAACTGAGCACATTGTCAAAAAAGGACAGACATCAGTTTCAGTCAACCTATGCGGTTCATGTCCGGCATCTTTTAGCGCAGGGACGGCTCCATATATCAGTTTCAAACGATCTCCAAATCCGGCGTTATATCCACCGTTTATATAACATTCATCACCCAAATGCAGTGAACAAACAAACACCTGAACTTTGCGAACATATGCTCTCTCTCTCTCTCTCTCTCTCTCACTCTCCATAACACAAGTGAAAGTGACATCTGCACATGCTCCTTCAACTTCCCTCCGGTGGCCGTGCCGAGTGCTTTTCCGAGAGAATTGTCCTATACGGGACTAAGATTTTTTTTACAGAAAAAAACTTTCCCAAACCTGTACTATCGCTTGGGGAGTGTATCGAGAACAGGAATACTACATAATACACCAAACTAGTTTTTTGACAAGTTGACCATGTTAAGCATGAGAAGACAGCACGTTTAACATTGTAAAGAAGTCAGAATGCATTACAGGTCATTGCAGCACCCCTTTAATGCTTTGAAAAATCAGGATTAATGTATAATACACCACAAAGGTTGTTTGTGCAATACAAAGGTTGCTGGTTCGATCCCAGCAGCCACCACCAGTGTGTCCTTGAGCAAGACACTTTACTCCATGTTGCTCCAGGGGGATTGTCCCTGTAATAAGTGCAATGTAAGTCGCTTTGGATAAAAGCGTCTGCCAAATGACTAAATGTAAATGTAAATGTAATTACAGATGTGTTTTATGTCATAGAAAAAAACACGAAAATATCTTAAGATTGTGTTAACCCTTAGACCTTATTAAAGACATTTAAACAAAAACTCATTTAAAAAAAAAAATCCGGCCATGACTGCAGCAGATACTTAGATATATAAATTTTCCTTTTAGAAAATGACCAGCAATTTCCTTTCCAAGCTTTCTTTGCATATTAAGCCGGGGCAGAAGACAATTAAAAATATTCCACGCTTAAAGGGATACTTCACCCAAAAATAAAAATACTGTCATCATTTACTCACCTTCGAATGTCTTTTTTCTGATGAACACGGAGAACGATATTTGGAAGAATGCTTATAACCAAACAGATTTACTCTCATAGTTGGACAAATTACTTTATAATATTTTTTGTTCTGTTGAACAGAAAAGAAGACATTTTGAAGAATGAAGGACACCACGCAGTTCTGGGGCACTTTTGACTACCATTGTATTTTTTCCAAAATCTGTCTGGTTATAAGCATTCTTCCAAATATCTTTCTAAGTGTTAATCAGAACAAAGAAATGTAAACGATTTGCACCAACTCAAAGGTGAGTAAATTATAACAAAATCTTTATTTTGGGGTTTAAGTATCCCTTTAAGTATCCCTTTAAATTAAATAAAATTGAGAACACCATAAATTCTCCTGAGCCATGAAAGAGCAACCATCGAGTAGTAACATTTTCATCATCATAGTCGTCATCATCATCATCAAAGTGTTTTAAACATCTATAATAGTGCACCCTGTTTATTTTACACAGCGCTTTGTTGTTATTGCATTAAAGCGAGTCCTTAAGAGGAATCTTGTGATGATTTGAGAGAAAAAAACATACTTTGCATAATGCTGAAGCAACAGTAAATCACGCAAGCATAAGAGACTTCGGTGGAGCAAAGTCATGCGTTTGTAACAGGACGGCTGGCAGCTTCTTATGTTATATGCTGAGATGATTGTTTGGAGACGGGGTGGATGCGCTGATTGACACGTCAGCTTTTTTCACTGGGGCGGATGGCCACGGCTGTCAGTCGGCAAACAGTTCGGCTCACATGATGGATTATTTATAACTCATGCGCCACCATCGCTCGCCACTTCCTTTGAGCTAGTCCTGTCCATTACATGGCCAATTACGCTCGGCTGGCCATTTTCTCATCTCAATCAAATTATCTCCACATTGTGTTTAATTTTAGTGGCGGAGAGCTCGGCTGTTTTTACATGGGGCTGCGGAAACAATAAATCATGCAGAGAGTCCTGTTGAATGGGCAAACAGGCTGATATAAAACAGGCTTCGGAAAACAGATAACACAGCTAGCGCTGGCTTTTTCCATTAAATTGGAATGAAGAAAGACGAATTAAATTACTCATGCTAGTTTTTCTCTTTAATTCACACATTTTCTAAAACTGGAAGCTCGCTAGTAAAACGTATGTAGTGGAAAGAAGTGTTTAAATGTAAATCCATAAATTTTCTGCTGACTTTCATAAAGCATATATATTGTATTTCTATTAATTTTTGCACAGTAAACAGAATTTTATTGATAATTGATTCACAGCGATGGTGTGAATTAATGGACTTCTAATGTTTAGATGCACCTTCAGCAACTTTTTTCCATTCAGTGATGGAAAGCGTTCCTCAAAAACTTCTGTATCATTCAGACCTCGCATCAGATTTGCATGTGGTTGCCTTGGGCCGTCTTATTTCAAAAGCATGCATTCGCATTTATTTATTTGCTATAAGTGCTGCAGGTCTCTCAAAGAGGAAGTTGTTGAATAGTGACACAGACATGTCCTGTGCTGATAAGCCTGCAGTAGGTGGATTTCCCCCCATAATCCCCTTCCGGCTGGAGGTCTCCATCATAGTTACGTTGTTGCTACCCATCAAGCTTTGCTTCTGCCACAGCAGCCAGGTGAAAACAGCACTCTGTAGAAGTGTTAGATGCTATCTGGGGACCTCCATCTTGTGGTGGATAAGGGGATGTTGTATTAAAGCGGTTCGGTCAGAAGCAGATGATGCTGGAGTTGGAGAAGCTTTTGGAGCCCTCCGAGATCAAACTGAACTATTGCTCTTCTTAAAGCTCTTGAATATTCCAAGTGTTGTTTTTGACTCGTGCAAGTGCACTCAGTTGCAACACAGGGAATAATGACACGTGAGGTGTGACAAGCGAGGTGTGACAAGAGTTGTGGTGTTTGCATGGTTACAGTTGTTAGAATTATTAGTTGATAACTGAGAGTCGAACACATTGGGACCGTAATGAGAAACTTGTTTCCCTAATGAAAAAGTGTTGCCATGGATGGAGGATATGAAAGTTTCTTCACACTGCAAGGTTGCGGATAATTTTTTCTCATAAATGTCCGTCCTGTGAGAACACAACTCCAAATAGAAAATGACAGCAAAACTCATTTCACCTCGAAGCAGAGCAACAGCACTGACAAGGGCACTGATGGTGGAGAGATTTCACAAAATTTCACCTTTGTGCTTTCACCACAAAGAGTGAAATCACAACCATAGCACCTCTATTAGAGCCCAGCCGTGCAAATTCTTGTGCAGAGGAAAATATTTGTTATACAGTATGTCAGCAACTTTCTTATGTGAAGACATCCCTGCAATAAAAATGTATGTACAGTATATATTTGCTAGTTTACGTTGATCTAGCTGGTCCTGTAAAGAGTTTAATGGTTGAGCAGTCAGGTTGAGCAGTCATACAGATTCATTTACAATATAGACCACATGACAAGCTGTAAAGACATGTCCTGAAGCACTGCAATTGTTTTATTTTTTTTTATTTTTTTTATCTAACATATCGCTGCTGTCCTTTTAAAAAACGAGTATCTCCATATTTCGTGATTTTCATTTTTTGACATAAATCATTATTATTAGTCAGCCTTTATGATTGTCACTGGATTTTGGAAATATTTAACTGATAAAAAATATGAAAAAGTGCTTATCAACTTTAACAACACAGTATTCAATCATTTATAAAGCACGGTGTTGTTAACATTTTCGGAAATTTTTTGAATTTGGACATCCAAGATTTCGGAAGTACAGTGAGAATTAATCTTAAATATTTTTATTTATTATGTTATGAATGTTCGTTGGTTTTATTTCATTAAATAGTTGTGCAGTATCAAAAAACTGAAACAGAAAGTTGTTCTTGACCAGCGTTGGTTAAGTCTTCCAGAGTGATCTATAACCATCTCTGACCTTTTTATATATTCTAGGTGGTTGTTCTAGGTGAAAGAAAAAAGTCATATTTATGTTCTGTCACCACACTTGTTACCCTCTCTTCTCAATGAAGATCAAACATGGTAATGGGGAAAAATTACTTCCATGTTGACCGTTACTGCTTCCTGCCTGCTGTCAACACATGAGCCTGCAAGGCAATTATTTGACTTCATTATAATTAGTTGATGTTAGGATCTAAAGCAAGAGTAAAACACTGTCACCTCGACAAAGACGGTGAAGACTGGTTTGCCGTTTCAGCAAGTCTCAAGATTGCAGAATCGTGATTTTACTGTATTAATCTTTCAAAACACAAGTGATCTCGTTCTGTAAGTACCCTGAAGCTCGCATTGTGTTTGCTGTGGCTTGCCCTTGAGACCAGAGCCCTGTTTATAAGTACGGTAAATCTGCGGTGTATTATAGTGAGATCAGGGCTGAATTAAACAGGCCAGTCTAGGTAATTAAGATGAAGGGCGTTGTAGGAGGCCCCTCTCAATCAATAAGCGTCATGTTCTCAATAGGAACACACTGTAGTTTTGTATATGACATAAATTATCCTATGGTGACACATTCAAAGATGAGGTAACACAAGCGTTTTTTGCCAATCTCATAATATCTAGAGTACCTATACAGTAGTATTGCATACTTCGTATCTCCGAAGAGTATTTAGTTTGATCAAATTTATAAAAGATACAGCTGTACGATTATTTCCAGAAAAACACAAGCTCCTGAAGGCGTGCACAATACATCAACATATTATCCCTGCATATGTGTTGATTCACTATAAGTTTGTGTGGTTTACCTTATGCATGATCGCGCCGATTGCCACCAAAACACAGATATATGACTTAGTTTGACTTACTGCGTGCGGTTTATGTCTGACATCATTTAGCGCTGATACTGCATCATCTATCAGTTTCAAACGATCTCCAAATCCAATGATATATCCACCGTTTATATAACATTCATCACCGAAATGCAGTGAGCAAACAAACACAACTAAACTTCCATCAGCCGAGTGAAGCGGCATTGATGGGTGTGCTCTTTTTCACACTGGCTGGTTGATGTGTGGACTTCCTCTTTCTCTCACGCTCGCGCATGGGCGTGCTCTTTTGCTCGCTGGATGATGTGTGCTTTTCTGGGAGAAATGTCCAATAAAAGACTAAGAATCCTTGTTATGAAACGGGAATCCATGTTCAAAAAAAAAAACTTTCCGAAAACAGTAAGAACCCTGGAGGGTGAATCGAGCACAGAAACACTACGTCATATATTCAACTCGTTTTTGGACATTCAACTTGTTTTTGGACATCTCAAGCATGAGAAAGCCAGTACGTTTAGCAGTGTGAAGAAGTCAGAATGCATGAAATAGCATGTGTTTGAAGGTAACAGGTGTCATTTTTGTGGCATTAGAGCAGGGAAATTGAATTGAAAAAAGAATGGCTGTTACATTAGATACAAAATAGTTGTATTAATGTATTATACATTATACATAATTGTTGTACTATTGTATTATTGCTCCTGTATGACATATTGCTGTATTCCTCCCTGACCTCTCTGTAAGTCACTGTGAATAAGAGGGTCTGCTAAATGACTAAATGTAAATGTAATAGTTTTTTCTCATAAGTTGCCTTTAAGGGTAATAGAAATGGATTTGAAACCTAAATTCCATTCCATTCCATTTTCTACCGCTTATCCGAACTACCTCGGGTCACGGGGAGCCTGCGCCTATCTCAGGAGTCATCGGGCATCAAGGCAGGATACACCCTGGATGGAGTGCCAACCCATCGCAGGGCACACGCACTCACTCATTCACTCACGCACTCACACCCTACGGACAATTTTTTCCAGAGATGCCAATCAACCTACCATGCATGTCTTTGGACCAGGGGAGGAAACCGGAGTACCCGGAGGAAACCCCCGAGGCACAGGGAGAACATGCAAACTCCACACACACAAGTCGGAAGCGGGAATTGAACCCCCAACCCTTGGAGGTGTGAGGCGAACGTGCTAACCACTAAGCCACCGTGCCCCCCACCTAAATTCCAATTTGGATATTGAAATAAAAGATTTAAACTTTCCCATTACGGCCTTGAAAGTTAAAATTTCAGTGCCACTACTGACACTAAATTAAATTGCAAAAGTAATGATTGTTTCAAAACAATTTCTTAAATGGCCTTCTGGGCTTTTGTATGTTTGGAAGCGATCATTGTTTTTGCAGTTCCAGTGGTGCGGGAATTACACATCCTGATACGTACAATGGGATAAACTGTTAGTTTTCAACCTCTTTTCATAACTAGCTCTGATACTTTTATGCAGCATATTACTTTCATTTTTCCCATGATTATGCGATTATGATTCATTGCGTACCCACATCCAATTTAAGTCTTTGCGTTATCACAGACGCAAGTGGCATAATTATAACCTGTGAACGAGCTGGAGTGGGTTTTCATATGTACGTTCACAAAAGTGTCTATTCACACTTGTGTTCTTTGAGCGTTGCAGTGCACATTCATCATTCAAACCTCCACTGCAGGAGCCTCACGCAGAAACCTCAGAGATGGTGCCGTGATAAGTGTGTTTCTGTGGCGTTATGTGCCGTGGAACGCCATGCTACAGCAGTGAGATGGGCCACCCTCCTGACAGCCGCCACACAGCGGATGAATTATACATGACTAAATCCACAGCTCAGACTGAGGCTGCCAGACATTAAAGCAAAATGGCAATTGTGACATGTAACAGTTTTGATGTATTTAAACCGTTCGTGCTCCAGCGAGTCTGAGCTAAGTATGTAACGTGCAGGATTTCGCTTTGAAGAATACAGCGCTGTTTGAGGAATTAATCATCACATGAAGCTACCGGCATTGGAGTATTCTTGCCCTCACGTGTGTCGTTCTGCGGCTAGTGAGAGCAAAAGCATTTTTTTGTAAGATCTTGTGTTGTCAACTTTAGCTAGAGCATCATAGATGAATAATATTTCAATCACTGTTAAATGATGCAGAGGTTGTGAGGAAAGTTAGCAGGTTGCTTTGATAATTTGGATTTTTTTAAGTTTGAATTTTTTATATGACAGGTTCTCGGAAATATATTGACGCTCCTTACATATTCTGAAGGTGTTTGCCCATTCTAAAGTTGCTGCCACATGCTGTCCTGGCTGGTTGTCAAGGTAACATTTTCTGGTTGCTAAGGTATTCTGAGTGGTTGTTAGTGCATTGCTCAATGGTTGGTGTTTTCTGGATGGATGCTTACTGACCCAAGTCAAAAGAACTTCTGAAATACCAAAAGTTACTATGATATACTGGTCCCTAGATATGATATTTTTTGGGTGTTTGGTCGGCCGGGATGAGAAAAGTAGGTCTTGTTGCTTACATAACTACAAAAGGTTAGGAATTTCTTCAATTCCCCAATTCTGAGCAACCACCCCTATTAATCCCAATGAGCTAACATTTTTTGCAAGCACGTCTGTGTCTACAATAATACTACCACAAAAAATACTAATAAAACAATTTAGACATTTATATCATTCAATCAGCGTCATTTAATCAATTTCATTGATTGTCTGCTTTAATTGACTGGAAAAGGAAAGGTGATACACACGGTAATGATTTTGTCATCATTTATAAACCCTCATTTATTTTCAAACCTGTATGATTTTCTTTATTTTGCACTGCACAAAATAAGATATTTTAAAGAATGTTAGTAACCAAACAACACTGGTCCCATTGGCATCCATTGTATGGATTATTATTTTTAGATGAATTGTATGGAAGCAAATAAGAGACATAATGTTTTGAAATTTAACAGCCTATGAATACTTGATTTTGAATTATTTTACTTTGGAAACCATGTATCTGAATTTATTTGTTTCGAATTTACCTCTATGAAATTTAAATATGAAAATTCTTGATTTCCAATTTAAAAACCTGAATTTAATGCTCACAAATTCAGATACAAAAAAGAATCAACTTACAGAATTTCAGATAAAATACATTCAGATTGATCAAATTTGATTGCTCTTATTTAGATCTCAAATTTCAAGTTAATATTTTTCAAAGAAAACATATGTCTAATTCGACTGCTCAAATTCAGATCTAAACATTTAAGTGAATTATTCACATGGTAACATCCGGGCTACCCAGGATAGGAAAAACAGTTGAGCCCAGTCTGCAATTGAACCGAATCATTGAACCGAACCATTGAACCGAACCAATGAACCGAACCGACGTCGGTCGAAAAATAATAATAATAATACTTCCCAAAAAATAATTAGCAACAACATACTTTTGTTCTGTAGAGTCTGATTGTACATAAACAGCAAACTTACCGGAGCGCCTTCGTTTTCCCTAGAAGTCATCTTCTTAACAGGTTTAGTATCCGTGCCTTGGCCTCTTCTTGGATCATGACAGACAGTCAGGTTGTCGTGCTCTGATAGGCCGCCCGACGTCGGTTCATTGGTTCGGTTCAATGGTTCGGTTCAATGATTCGGTTCAATTGCAGACTGGGCTCAACTGTTTTTCCTATCCTGGGTAGCCCGGATGTTACCATGTGAATATTTAACTTGAATTTTTCGATCTGAATTTGAGCAGTCGAATTAGACATATGTTTTCTTTGAAAAGTATTAACTTGAAATTTGAGATCTGAATAAGAGCAATCAAATTTGATCAATCTGAATGTATTTTATCTGAAATTCTGTAAGTTGTTTTTTTTTGTATCTGAATTTGTGAGCATTGAATTCAGGTTTTTAAATTGGAAAACAAGAATTTTCATATTTAAATTTCATAGAGGTAAATTCGAAACAAATAAATTCAGATACATGGTTTCCAAAGTAAAATAATTCAAAATCAAGTATTCATAGGCTGTTAAATTTCAAAACATTATGTCTCTTATTTGCTTCCATAGAATTGTCCCTTTAAGAGCACTTGCGTATTAATGGCCAAAGCTAACAACTATGAACTACAAAACTCATTGTTTTGTGACAAATTTTCACTAAGCGAGACCTTATTAATTATTTTACTTTGTAAGTTGTTGCTGACAAAACTAAAAGGATCCTGTTCAAACTATTCCTTAATTCCTTCACAAGATGTGATAAAACATTATAAGAGCATTGAAGTTAGTAATAAACGGTTAAATCATGAAACGTCAAAGTTCTTTGTGGAAAGTATGAAGGTCTTGTTCGGATCAGATGGGTCAGTCAGGAGGTAAGGAGAGGTGGTGCGGAGGAATCTTTGAGCGCTTGCTGGATGTCACAGGTCACGTCTAATTCTGGTCATCTCTCCCTCCGGCTCTCTTTAATGAATGCACACCACCTTACCTTCCACTCGCAGGGCTCAGAAAGGTGGAAAATATGAGATAATAACAATAATCATTATTCTATGAAAGCACCCGGTTGAAGGACAGTGCTTTCACTGTGTAATTTGAAGAACTTGGTTGTATTCGAAAGTGGGTTAGACCTCGAATGTCTCTCCTTGAGGACTCTCTTATTTGTGAATTGTTAGACGCAGGATGCAGCCATACAGATTTATTAAAAAGCGAGGAAAAGGGAAGATTGTAAGGACTTGAAAGAGATGTATGATTGTTTTTAAGTGTTGCTCCTTTAATGAGGTCTTACATTACTGCTGGTGGAGATGTCGAGTGTGGAGATGACAGTTCATCGAGTGGGGCACTCCCATGACCCATCTCTCTAATTCCCAGAAAAGAGAAGATTTACAGGTGACAAAGACGATAAAGAGTCTATGTGAGATTATGGCTTTGATCTCACAGGTGCGAAGTTGCTCTCAGGCTGGGCTTTCAGCATGCGAATAGACAGGTTGGCAACATAATATGATGTCATTGTCTAGGGCAGAGTCCTGATTTATTTTGTAAGTCAAAGTAAAGTTTCTTTGGTAGGAGCAAATAATACTTGTTAAATGTACTGTATAAAGGACAGCAAACTTTGAATTTTATAATTTTTATGACGAAAGGTCGAAAGACGAAAGAGGAAATTTCTTGAATGTGTGATGTTTAAAGCCTATGTTCATCAAAGGTGTTGTTGCAGCATGAATTCACAGGTCAGATGTCGCTGGATGTGAGTGGAAGATGAATTTCCTTTACATAAGCTTTCTCTTCCATTTGCGTTTGTTATTCAGATTCTCAGGCATTCATTTAGGCAGCTTTCTTCAGTGTCCTTCTCTCTGTTTCTTTAGGAACATCAGAGACGTATTTGTTTAATTTTAGAGCCTGATGTAGTGAATGGTAAGACTCTTAAACTTGGATAGACTTGGATTTTGTGAAATCAAGCATTGCGTGCTTGTCCTGGGCATTGTATTCTCTACTGTAACACATTTAAACCATTACCAGAATTAAACAGACAGCACACCTTTTATCATCAACTCACTGCATATTCAATCGGGGAAAAAATAACAGTTTGTATGCGGTCATTCGAATATTTAGCCTTTTGTTTAATGCGATCAGCCTGTCTAACAGCCTTTAACTTTTTCCTGGCATCACAAGCCCTAGAGGTTTGTCTTCTGGAAGTTAAGCTTTAATTAGACGAAACCATCTGTTTCTGAATCAGGTAGCAAGAAAAAACCTGAATCAATCTGACATGTATTTTTACATGTTTACAATATTTTATTATTACATGCAAAACACATCAATCATTAATATATAGCCTATTATTCTATTAACTTCATTTGACTTTTTCAGAAGGAACATTTGCGTCTAATATTGATACAGTGAAAATCTAATGTCCACTATGCATAATAAGTAAGCATTTTTACATTTGTTTTGTATCTGCTAAATTTACAAACATTAGTTACCACACGCTGAAGAGCTGTATCTGTCAACCCACCCACCATCAGGCATGTTAGGCATGCATGTTGATGGGATATTTTATGCCACCTGTCTTTTTTGTAATTATAAAGTTTTATTAGGTGTTTGTGGAAGATTAAAACACTATTAGCGCCGCCGCACCAGCCGTCAGATTCCCCAGCTGTTCCTTTTGTTTATGAACAAAATGTTTTATGACACCCACATTTAGTCACCTACACAATCATGGTTAATGTATTCAGTGCTGGTACAGTGGGCACTGGTGAAGGGTATGGAGTATTTTTCTTATGATGTAGGTGTGAAGAGGGAGAGAGAGCCGGAGATAAGACACAATGGGAAGAAGGGTCTTTTGAAATGCATATTACGATAGAGAATAGATTTGTTTTTCTCACTGAGTTTTGACTGAAGTTCTGCAGTGATGGAGCCCCGATGGATCTGAAGTCGTAATTGTACATTTTCTGTTTTCATTTTTGTAAAATGGATTTCAATCTGGTAAAATGCGTATAACAGATCTAAGAATATACAATATAGCCTGATAAATGGCACAAGGAATGGGGGGACATGTAAAACTTATTAGGAGGATGAGAAATGCAGTTCTGTGGAACTCTACGGCTTTCTGCAAAGTTCCTTTAGGGTCTTGTGATGAGTGATTAACTTTTCTGTCGAGTATGCTAATGCATTGAGCACATGCAACCTGAAAATGAAACTGAATTAAAATTAAACCGAAGCAAATCTTATTTCAGAAGTAACAGTCAAACGTGGAAGAGTTAGTGTTCTAACAATATTTCAAAATAGTTTCTAATTATTTCAATCTCTGTCTTTTTCTTTCTCTCTAGGTGGTGGAAACTAATCTTGTGGCTTTCGATTGCCACTGGATCATCATAAATGAGGTGGGTTCTTGCTAGTGAATTTGTTAGAAATATAGTTAATTCTTCACACAGAACTCAACATTTTTTAAATAGAATAATCTAACATGTATTTGTGTAAGTGACGCTTTCTTAACACTCTGATCCAGGCGGCCGGATAATGACGAAATTACAATTCAATGATTTAAATTAGTCTTGGCGAGAGTGGGAAGAGCTTTCTATAAATAATTCAATGGTACCCATAACGAATAAAACATTTTGCGAAATGTTCTTCTGACAAGTAGAGAGGACAGTGAAGATATACAGATCAAGATTACCTTGAGGGTATCCTCTTCTCTCCGAATTACAGCCGTTACAACAACTGCAGTCATTCTTTAACCTCTTTTGATCTCTCCGCTTTTAATTAAAAGGGTTTTAATGTATGAGAAGCAGATCTTTTTCACGTTTTAAAATATAAGCGGTAAGTGTGCTACTAAACCATAATGTACTGGTGAGGAGATTTCTTATTATAGCTAATATGCAAGTCTTTAAAAAAGCTGCTTATTCCATGAGGTACATGTAGCAGTTATTGCTTTATGCCAAATAAACTGTTATGAGTCTGTAGAACATCCCAAAAATCCCAATGTTAGGAAAGCATGTAAGGGGGTCAAACGATTAATCGTGATTAATCTCATCCATAATAAAAGTTTGTGTTTGCATAATGTATGTCTGTGTATATTAAACGCATACATCTACAGTATATATATTTAGGAAATATTTACTTACAATTATTTATATTTACCAGTTATTTATAAATATATAATATAAATTTATATATAAATATAAATGTTTATTAATTTTAATATTTATATTGTTCTGTATGCAAACACACATTTTTTCCTGAATGCGATTAATCATGATTAAGCCTGCAAGATTAGAATAGAAAGTTTGAGCTAAACAAGGTCCCTTTTTGTGAAGGATGGGACATTACAGTTCTACCAATGTGTAAGCATTGTGTCTCATTTGACATGCTGTGAGTATACAACCACAGCCGCAAAAAATGCCTTTTTAATTCTATGGGTCAGAAAGATGGGTAATGGTCATGAAAAACTAAATTATGACTGCATTTGACAGAAACCACCTTGACTAACATTATAAACGGACCCCAAGTATAAAAATATGATGTGTCTCTGCAAGAATCTTTCAACACCTCAAAAATATCCTTCAGCCCAATTATCTTGGTTTTATCATTTTAGCGTTTTCTGATGATGTTTATTTAAAAGAGTACTCAAGTCTTTCAAAGTATTTGCTATGCCTACTATCAACTTCCTAGGAATGAATAGTTTAGACAGGTGGAACATTGAGTGCAACTGAGGGAAGTTTCGTCTCCCCAGATGCTCAACACAAAGGCAAATGACTTTACTCGACGTGTCCCTTTATGGACACGCATTGCTCATCATGGTTGCCCTTATTTGACAGCCCTCGGAGGGGGGAGAGAAGCGAGCAGCTGCCAGGACCTGAACCCTAAATTTGGCCCAAAACCCTGTAGGCTCATAATTGTGTCATTCTAATTGAGTGCTCCTAATTAAGTATCTAGGGCCTTTTGCGTTGGTCATCTGGGGCTGAAATAACTCAGTGTTGATATTTTGATCTCTGTGAAAGCGTCCTCTGTGTTCTTGAAAGTTAGGCTAAACATCCCCATGTCCTCACGCGTCTGCTCTTGATGTCATCTCTTATATCCTCCTTTATTCTTGCGAGATTAATTATCAGCGACCCAAAAACCTTTGACAGTATTTCCAGTGTGTCGTGATTTTCATTCCGAGCGGAAATCTTAAAATTACCTTTTGGAGAACAGGTTACTTAGCAGACAACATTAATTTGAATCTAATTGAAGCCTGAGCAGCCTCGACATTCGGAGCGAGTTCCTCGCGAGAATGCCAATAGTGCCAGAAGTTCAAGTTTAATGACATACTTCATGAGAGCCAGTCAGCAGCAATCACGGTTCCGCAGGTGAGAGCGAAACTCAAAAGTGAAGGCTGTCAGAGGGAACAGCTCGGCCGCTCTGAAGTCTACCTTCACTGAGGGACGTTCCCTGTCCATTCTCATCACATCACTCCCAGCCCTCTTTCCTCACTCTGTCCGTCTGTAGAAGAGATGACTTCAGGCTAAAATTAGCAATCATTCCTACTAAGGCTGCACAAGGACACACAGGCACACACGGTCATGTGTTTGTTATTTGCCAGCACTCCGAATGACCATTCATTCAATAACCATTTAAAGTAGTTATGTTTATTGGACTCAAGATTTCACAACACTTTTCGAAGATGGGAGACATGGACCTTTCATGGTTGTGAATTTACCCAGATTTATTATTTTAATGCACAAGTAACAATTTTTTAAAGCATCTGGTGGATATTTTATTGTTGAACTATTGCTTAATATAAATCAGTTGTTGAACAGTCTTTTAATATAGTTTTTTTAATGGACTCTATTAAAATGTTTAGTGAATTTACCAGTAAATATTAATGGCAAGTTTAAGACTAATGTAAAATATGCATCCTCTCTCTTTCTTAATGTTAAAAAGACCTTTTGGAGAAACTCACCGATCTGAATACAAAATGTTATTTATGTTAATCATGTAAATCACTTGTCAAGGAGCAAGTCTGTCCATTTTCACAACAGTGTCTAAGCTAGATTTGTGCGGCGACGTGTCAAAACTAGATTACTCCCATTACTATTAATAATGCTCTCAATGCTGGAAGTGCACATGTTTTAATGTGTACGTGCTTTAGAGATACTTTGTTTTCTCTGTCAGTTCAAAACAAAACTTTCCTTACATTTTATATTATTTCTTTTCATAATGATGTGTTATATTGTTCAATAATAATTAAGACTGACACTTATTTCTCAGAAATTTATTTTGATCATCATTATAATAAAAAACAGCATATGCTTTGAGTTATTAAATTACAGCATAGGGTGGTAAGAGGCTTTCCATTGTTTATATCAAAAGTAGTAATTCTTCTTTTTTTGCACTGAACACATATTGGTTTTAAGATACACTGTAAGAAATATTTTGTGAAGATTACAGTAATTTACTGGCAGCCATTGACAAGTAATACACTGTATACAGTAAGTTACTTGTCAATGGCTGCCAGTTAGTAACTGTGTTTTTTACAGATAATGTAGATGATCTGGAAACAGCCCCTGACTTAAAAATATAATTATTATTGTTTACTTAATTTCTTAGGATGATTGCTTAAAAGTGAACCTAGAGCCAAAACCGAAATGAATCACAGATCACTTATTCTGGTTTGGTATCTTTACGACTTCTATTTTCTGACTGTAAGAATAATATCATTAAGAAAAAATAACACAGTACAAATTCAATGGAGTTCCAGCACTTTATTAGTAAGTGGATCACACTGTTTGACAAATACATTGTCTCTATTTTAACGTAAATCACAATTTGAAGACATTTCCTAAACAAACGACAAAATGCTAAAATATAATTAAGAAAAATAATAATAATTCACAGCTGAACGGGTTGTTCCACATGAAGATTTCTGAAAAACAAATAATAAATTATAATATATACATTGACCTCAATCTAGTTATTTTGCCAGTCAAACTCTGTGAAGTCCCTGATGAAGGAAATGACACGTGGGTTCATGTATGACCTCTTTCGGTGTACTGACTTTCCAGTTTTCTGGCTTCTCTGAACCTTTGCACGAGACTTGCTGGATTCTGGAATAATCCTGACAAGGAACCTGTCAGAATAGCAGCAGGACATTCTGTATGCCCAACTGAAATCTGATGTTTAAAGATTTCTGTCAATTTTAATATGCCAAATAAATGCAGAAATCGAAGCTGCATTGAACTCAGAAACTCTACACTTATAAACCACGATGACACCCTAACGTTAAAACTTCCACCTGCACTGTAAATGACTAACTACTGTTTTGTTACGGTCGGAATACTTGGAAGCGTCAAAAGGTGCTGCGGCGCCAAAGAGTATAGATACCAAGAGGCAAAACTCTGGTGTTTTTGGGAAACAGTGCGGCCGCCATTTTGGGGTGAAAATGCTTTTTAACTTAAATGGTTTCTAGCGAGCTAATGTTTTTGTCATCATGTATTATCATCATACATGTTGGATTTCAGCTTCAATGTTTTACAAAGCAGCTCATATTGCTATCAAGAAAGAAAAGAAAGACGAGTCACTTTCACCCCGAAACGGCAGAAATCACAGGGCGCTGGAGTTACAAAAGGAGTTACAATGGAATATTTACTATTGAGTTTCGGCTCTTGGTATCTATAGTATTTGGCCGTCTGTGACTGCGGCACTGCTACCGGAAGGTTTGTGACATCAAAGTATTGAGAGTGATTGTAATAGTTACGGAACAAGCTGAACTCAGATTCTCCTGTAACAGTATTTTGATGTAATTTCTGTGATCAGATTTGCGCAGCGCTGCATGACCTTTAAGTCATTACTGGGGAGTTACAAACAGGTGAGTTTGATCAGGGTTAAGGGTGCAGGAAGTTGACGTCGCGGGCCACAGAGTTTAGAACCACCAGTAGCCTACATCATAAGCCTGTGTCAATGCCATGCATTTTTACTGCTTGTAAACAAAACCTCATGACAAATCAATAAATTATTTATTTGAGAAAAGTCTATTTTCACAAAAATATTTAAGTATCTATTCACAGAGATTATAAAACAGTTAAATGTTTAACGTCTTGTTGCGCTAGACTCAAAAGAAAAAAGCTATTAAAACCTTTTAAAACATTTGTATCCTCTAAATAATGATCATACTTTGTTTTGGATTATGTTCCATTTCAGAGGTGCCCTGAATATAACACAAAAGTTTCTCAATTCCAAGATTAACTGTAATACCTGTGAACTTGTAAAATATCTATTTTAATTATTTAAACCCTTTATAATATAAAACTATGAACAATCATGCTTGATTGCTGTGATTAACCAAAGGCCAGTGTTGGTTAGGTTAACAAACTTGTTTTTCTAGCACTTTCCTCTAATGTGATTTTCACAATATTTGATCAGTATTGTAATATCTCAATGAATATACTTTAATGCTCTGTGACCCTCAATACGTTATTTACAGTGCATGAACACAGGGAATTACTGTAAATTTCATATAGTACTTGTTTGTTTTGACTTTCTACAGGACAATACTGATAACTGTGACTTTGTACAGCACATCCTCTTTAATGTGATTTTCAAAATATCTTGACCAGTATTGTAATTTCTCATTGAAACTACAGTCATTCACTGTGACCCCTAATACAGTTATTTCCAGTGCATGAACACAGTGGATTCCTGTAGATTTCACATGTATTTTTTACAGTGTACATTTTTAGTCATATGAAACTAAACATGAAAGTATAACTTTGTAATTTATATCTTTACTCGCATTGTCTTTCTCTCGACCAAAAATAAAGCAATAAGCCCCAAGAAGGAGTGGATATAGATATTATTATAGATAAAGGCGCTGTTATAAAATGCACTGTAACCCACTGCTTCGCTGGGCTTATTGCTTTTATAAAACAGTTATTCCATATGCGTAGCAAGGTTCAATAAAATGAAGTAATTAAAGTGATATTTAGTCTATGTAATGCTGTTATATCAGGGTATTTTTTAACTCGGCTCAACCAATCAGAATGAAGGACCAGAACTGACCGTTTTATAAAAACAATTTTACCTTGAATTGGAAAATCCTTCAGCTTCTGTCTTTACTGATCAGAAAACATCACTCCCTCTCTTTTACTCTCACACACTGCAGGAGATTACAGACATGGATGTACAAGAGCTGGTGATGAAGTCTATAGGTCGTCTGACCCTGGTGAGACAGACCTTTCTCCTCCCGCAGAACAACAGTCAGCGCTGTGTCAGGAGCAACCACCGCATCAACAACTCCCTCTGTGATCCCAAAGACCCAAAGGCACAGATGTTAGAGGTGTGATTCATCATTCATCTGTGAATACCACTTTAACTGCACATCATTTCTGCCTTCATTTTCTCTTCTGATTGTATCCATTAGCCAATCATTAGCCTCTGAGCTAACTTCATTAGAAAACATGAATATGCCAATAGGAAATTACCTTCCTTTTCTGTATTTATAGTTCTTTACAGTGTGCCTGTGGGTGCTGTTTCACTTTCTAAAGTTTACTTAACTGCTGTATTTCTTACACATTTAAAGGGATGGTTCACCTTTAAAAGGAAAATTCTGCCATTATTTACTCACCCTGTTGTCATTTTAAACCTGTCTGATTTTCTTTCTCCTGCAGATATTTTGAAAAATGTAGGTAATCAAAAACTATTGGTCCCTATTGACTGTATGGACACAAAACCAATGCAAGTCAATGGGGACCAATGGTTTTCTCTTACCAACATTTTTCAAAATATCTTCTTTTGTGTTCTGCAGAAGAAAGAAAAGCAGATAGGGTGAGTAAATAATGGCAGCATTTTCCAGAATACTGAAAGAATGTGTATTTTGAAGGTGAACTATACCTTTAACGTACACAAGTTAAAACAAAAATTGATCGATTTGTTGTGAACTGAGCAGATTTTCTTCAATGAAATCAGAGCCTATGTTCCAACCTCCCATCCACCTCCTGTTCCCTGTGGACCACCGATCCCTCATCATCCCTGAAGAACCTGACTTAACTCCATGACTTCAAATAGACTTAATGGATTTCCCTGCTCAGCAGATCTTTCCCCTGTGAATTTAACCCTGACTTTGTCTGTTTACCCCTTGGCACCATGGCGTTTGCTTCGTTGGTCAACCCCTTCCGTACCACAAAATGACCTTCCCAAACAAAAGTCCACACGGAAGCGGTCAAGCCCAACTATGCCATTTCTCTTCGTGGCTGAGACTTTAAACATAAATCAATAAGAAACACTCTTTGTGTTTCTGCGCTTGGAGATGAAAAGCCCAGCAAATGGGGAAAAGACACACGACTGGACAAATAGAAACACCGTTGTTGCTCTGTAGTCTTGAGGATTCCTTGTCAGGTCTCTTTGTCCGGCTCATTTCTCTTTTGTACTCCTATCTCTCGGTTCTCTGAGGGCCAGTTTAGACTCTTTAAGGTTTTGTGGTAGTCAGCTTTTGTAAATGCAACAGCTCTGCTGTTTCCTTGCTGTGTTGGGGTGGTAAACCTTGTTTTCCTTTATAAATTCATGTAGTAACACCTATAGGTTATTCTGCCAATATGATGCAAACTGATCCTGTAACAGACGTCCATTCCCTGCCTTCAAAAGTTCAAGATATCGTACAATAGATGAGAGCATCAAGACGGAAATAAGTGAATAGTTTCCCTCACGAAATGCGTTGCTCAGACAGTTACGCTAATCCCAAACTGACGGCGAGAGGTTTTCCCAGATATATGTCAGAACAGTTTGAGACGATTCCGCACCGCACGTTCGATACTGTGTCTAGTGCGCGAGGGAAGCGTGGGTTAATAAACAACGCGGTAAAGCTAATGACCGCTGCACTCTATTTATTACTTTCTCATTAAAATGGAGACCACGCTTGGGCTAAATCTGAGGCGCGCTATCGATCAGAGCAGAATTAACTAGCTTTTCATGCTGACGCTCGCGTGGTTTCAGGCCGCGTGGACGAGAGAGCACTAGAGCAGCGCCTTTACTGCTATCTCTACACTCCCTCGCGCTAAGACCTGGTTGGGTTTTGCGTTTGTTGTCACGCTGGATTGAGGGAAGAGAAGGCAAATGTGCCGGGGGGAAAAGCGAAAGTCAGACATAATACATGCAGTTTTATACCTGGCTCCAGGCTGCTGGAGCATGAGTTCAGACTGCCATACTGTAAATGGAAAATGTTTGCATATGGACAGAAATCAACCAGTGGCAGGATTTAAATGTGACTAAATTGTTTAATAAAACGCACTGCTTTCTAGAAAGCAAGCTGCTGACGTTCTTGTTCTATAAGTTAATGAGTTGCACATGAAGGATGAATCTTAAGGCATCATGAACTATTCCAAAATGAGGGGGCTAATATGACAGAAAAGCAACATCGTATATCTTGTGCATTTGTATAACATGTGCACAAGGCCACGATAATCCAAAATGACGGACAAAGTTAGAGATTTGTTTATGTAATTCACACAAAACAGTGATAATACAGTATATTTACAAAACAACAGTTTATTATTAATCATACTCAACTTTAGTGTTTGTCTTAGTTGAATTGTTATGCTTATTATGGCATAATTAATTCATTAGTTGTTATAGATTAAAAAAATATAGGTGGTATTTCCTAGAGAAAATAACACTATAGTTTTAGAGAGAAAGAGCAACAGAGCCGTAAGCTGCTCCCTTGTGTATAAAACAGTTACAGTATTCAAAGAAAACATTTTTTCTTGTTGATAGAAATGTGTTTTGTTTATATGTCTCTAATTTCGAGTCCAAGTCTGTTTTTTTACTTTTGTCTCTTCCAACTGAAGTGTGACTTTCCATGTCTGCGCCTGCTGTCCTGTTCTTTTATACAGAATCAAACAGTCCTTTCATATCAGCCATATACCCACTCAGGCATAAATCATTTTCTTGTAAGAGCACATTTATCTAGCGTCTCTGGCTCTCTGTGTTCACATCACCTGTTTTTTTTCTCCTCTATGTTCTTTCTTTCTTTCCTGCTGTTGTTGTCTTGTCAGATCACCAACCGTTACATCTACGACACGGTGCTGCTGCTGGCCAACACCTTCCACAGGAAGCTGGAGGACAGGAAGTGGCACAGCATGGCGAGCCTGTCATGTATCCGCAAGGGCTCTAAACCCTGGCAGGGTGGCAAGTCCATGCTGGACACCGTGAAGAAGGTAGGCAAACTGTGAGCAAAGGGATGTGTGCGTGCGCGGGGCGCATCAATGAAGACGGAAAAATAAATGCAAATTAGGTTTTCTGTGATGTGTTGATTTGCTGAAGTGTGCTGGTGGGAATTCGAATGGTAAAAACTAAAAGAAACAAGCTTTGCTGAAATTTAATGATTGACAGTATTTCGGAATACTTTATTTTGAAAGACTTTAATCCTGTGCATGCCATTGATTTCCAGCAAAAGTGACCTTTTAATTATATGATTGGCACACGTGTGTAGCTGTTAACTTTCCTTAGAAAACTCGATTCACATTACAGTGTTCAGCACTCAAATCTGAAGTATATGAAAAATCATTATTTTCGAAAGAGTTGTGAGTTTTGTCTTGCATGCATTTGCATTTGCCGCATTTGTAAAGGGTGTATTTCAGTTGCTGGTTTGAGTCCTGCCAACCTCTGACTCCAGCTACACGAGTGGGATGTTGTTATTCAGTGAATATCTTCTTACTTGCTTCTGACTGGTGTAGAGCATGGCTACAGAAACGGCACACTGCCTTGGGTGACATGACAGTCTGCGTTACATGGCTAGTGGCTGAGGGATGGTTTAACACGCTGCACGTTGGAAACCTATTCCCCCCCTGAGGGATGTACTGTTCCTGCTGTATCCACATGTATCTGATACCTACTGCCATCCCACAGTAGAGATATCACCTCCTGCTCTCACCTCACACCATTGCTTATGAAATAGTCATATTTGATACAGTGATATATTCATTCGCTGGTTGACCATGAGAGCTTGGAGACGTTTTAGAAAAATAGTACTTGTATATCATAATAGTAAGGAGCATTGCACACATATTTTACCGTACATCAGCTACGTAATGGCCTTGTATCGGATTCCCCGGGGACTGTTTGCGCTGGAACGTTGCTTTACAGCTCAATTTGGGAAATTCTGCATGTGTTGGATTTACAAAGCAGTTGGTGAACTCATTTGGAAAGCGCCCATCAGCCTTTTAAATTGGCTGTCTAATTATTTCTGTCAGGGCAGGGTTTGTGGTAGGAAAACTCACAATAGTTTTCGGCATATCTGTGAGAGCTTTGGAAAGGTGTGAGTTTTACATAGACTGAAAGGATGCAGTGTTCTTATGGAGCTTTTTTAAGACTAGGAAAATAGTTGAAATACAAAAGAGATTTTTTTTTTTAACATTTATTTAGGGCCAACTTTGGTTTATGGAGTGTCCAACAACAAGTTTACATACATAAAACACTTTTCATTTTCTAATAAAAGGCAGTTATTATTACCTCACTTGACTGACTCTCAAATGGTTTTTTCGGCGATTCATTTGTCTAATCCCCTCCTTTCTATCAGCCTGCTCTGATCTAATTGGTCAGATGGTCTAGTCTGCTGTGCTTGGTCTACCCCATGCAGTGTCGCAAATGGAACGTAGGCAGGCATTACACGGAGTGACACAAATCCCAAACTGATATTAGAACGACAGACGGCTTATTCGTGTGATTCAGAGTCGACTCCTTTCTTCCCAAGCCCATAACTTTGTTACTTGTTCACTTTTGGCTTTTTAATTTGGCACACTGCTAACATTCATACACAGCAACATTAAGATGAAATGTAATTTTACGGACATTTTAATAGTTACTGTTTAAAGGTCCATTGTATGAAACTTAGCGGATTGCAATCAACACCTCACTCCACCCCCTTTTGAAGCACTACTGTGGCTGATGTCGTCACATTTACGCTTTTTTTCTAAAGGAGATAACATATTTACGAAACACACCCAGTAGAGCATTTTGTCCTTTTTGGGCTATTGTAGAACAACACGGACAATTCTATAAGTGGACCCGCAGTGTATGTAGATAGAAATAGCTCATTCTAAGGTAAAAAGGTCTTAATACACCTCTGAAGACATAGTTAGCCTATGTATATTATATTACATTTCTGTCAATACATCGTCCAAAAATTACACACTGGACCTTTAATTCATAATCTTAGTAAAGAGAGAGAAAAGTCAGAGGAACGCTCATAACTTGTTTGACTTCAAACACAGTTTAGCTCCGCAATGAGATCAATAAAACCAATTGAGTCTAATGTTTCTATTTGATGCTTAAAAAACCAAACATATGAGAAACTGAATCCATTAATGAGCGCTGTATTTTTTTCAGGGAGGAGTGAACGGTCTCACCAGCTTGCTGGAGTTTAATGACAATGGCAGCAACCCCAACATCTACTTTGAGATCCTGGGGACCAACTACGGAGAAGACAGAGGCCGTGGAGTCAGCAGGGTAAGAGAAATCCCAGACCGGCATCCTATGTTAGAGTTCAAACTCAGTATTTCCTGCATTTCAGCAGTGCCGATGTATTTCAAAAACGTAGTTGTGTTTTAGTTATATACATCGTCGAATGACATAACACCAACTGTGAAGTATATATGTAGCTGTACAGAGCCTACAGCGCAATATAATTGACTTTCTCCTTTCAAGGCTTTCTAAAGACACAATCGCATTCATTCAGAGCAAAACAGGTCTTTCGATATTCACAGCAGCCTAATGAATTTCATCAGCCTCCCTTAGAGAGGTGCGGTGCATCAGCGCACATTATTGTTTATCCATTTCGCTGTTGTTTGTTCGTCTGTTCGACTCAGCTTTGGCGGAGTGAGGAGGTAGTTAAGCAGAAGTAACACAAGAGTCGTCCCCCAGTGATCCGCAAGATAATTAATCTGTTCTTTCCATTCGTTTGTCATTAATTACTTTTGTCATATTTATGTGTATTTGCTCATTCAAATATTGGTCCTAATCTGTTTCTGTCTCCCCCGTGGAATGCGGATCAATTGCTTGTGACAGAAAGGCTGCTTAGAATAATGCACAGACCAAGAAATTGCTCCATGTCAGGCTACGCTTTTGGATGGGGATACCCCGGCCTCCCCCCCTGGCCCATCTAGAGAAATGAGCTTGGGCTGCTTATCTACAGTAGCTGGAATAAATTAAATAATCGATCGAAGTGAGATGCTGATCAGGAGGTGCTTTTATAAAAGCCATTGTACCATGTACATTTGGTTTTTAAGATTTATTAAAATATTTGCCATGAATACAGGACAACACTTACCCGTTTTATGACCCATGTTGCAAAGCCTGTACGGGTATCCATTTGAGCTATTTATAGGCGGTCTTAACACCGCGGCCATGTTACGGGTGATGTGTGATGTCATCGAATGTTCCATGGTTCATACCTGTGAACAAGTTTTATTTTGGCAGAAATGATTTGGATAATACCTGCTGTGATTAGAGAATTACCTAATGCAAACGTATGTTTATTAATCATATATGTGTATATACATTTATAGTAATGAAATGTAGGATGGTATGATCCGGGGAGGGAGGAGTCAACCCTATAAATGGCGCCAGGATGCAGTGTAGGGTAGTCTGATATACTGCTTGTTGAGAGATGGTCAGATCTCTTGGACCTAGTGGTCATGGACGTTTTTATTTTGTCAACTTTTTTGAACAGTTTTTGTTTTGCATTTATTTCTATTGAATGGCACAAATAAAGTCACCCTAACATTCTATGCTGCAGTTTGTCTTGTCACTTGTGGCCTCCATCTACCAGGAGCATCCTAACACAGAGGATTCGCCAAAGTTGAGCATTATTTAACACACAATGAAAAAACAGTAGTGGACACACAGCCTTTGCCTTCACATTTTACCTGTCAAGCATTGTGATAGTCACTGAAACAGTTTTTACTTATGTAATATTGAAAGACACAAATGAATTTCAAGTTACTTTCTTCTACACAAGCTTTTGAGTTATAAGCTTCATTAGATCATTAGAGCAGCACATATAAATGAATCGGCCAAATGGATTTGCTGTAAACTAAGTAAGTAAACAACAGTTTGGCTTTTAACAAGCACGAAAGGATGAGATCTGACAACAGAATGGTCTGTCACATTGCAGATCATGGGTCTGAATGGGTGTGGATCCCCAGGGATAAGATTGAAATCAGAGGGTCCATGATTGTCCTTGAGGGTTTCATCATCCTTCCATCAGACAACAGTCTTTAATGATGCCAGTTCCTCTGCATCCACAAGAACCCGCCTGCCACCATGCTCAAATTAAATTGTCAGACCTCATTAGAGATAATGGTCTCTGACATAAACAAGATCTGTACTGCACTTCCGAAAGATGAAATGATTTTTTTAAGCCGAAAGTAATTACATTAAGCAAGTTTCTTTAATCGGACAGGATAATTGCTTCTGTAGGAATCAAATGCTTGTTATACCAGGTAGCGCTCAAATCTCCTGGGGTGGCATAAAAAGCGAGGCTTGCTTTTGAGGTGGCACTAACAAGAAGCCACCTGTGCTCACAGTAATTGCATGTGTGTGTTTTTTCACCTTGCAAGTTTTATCATGTTGAGCACACTATGATTTTTTTCTTTCAAAGTAGCAAGAAGATTTACTTTAATTATATTACAAACTTTTTGGGAAGTTTTGCTATTAGTTTAAGACGCGATGCCCCCTCGACCTACATGTTATTGTCTGGCATTAAAGCCTCTTTATTAAGTTCCTTTTGAAGGAAAAAAATACGCATGGTATTATGCAGCAGATAGTTCACAAAGAGGGACGGTCCTACAGATCACAGTACAGTACAGTACAGTACAGTACAGTACAGTACATTTGTTGAAGCTCCAGTGAAACAGACCTCCAATTATTCGCTGGGTTTACAGACATAAACAATGTTTTACCGCACTTTCTGAAGTTGACCAGACAACAATACCTGTTTAATGTGACCCCCTGCTAACACATTAACTGCAGTTTTCTCAGCTGTGACGAGGATGTTCTTCCAGCTCAGTATACTGACTCGTGTCTTCTGAGAGAACGTTCTGTAATACGCCACTCCATGTTTTTACAGGGTCAAGAGGGGTCCCACAAACCACTGCTTTCTTTTCATATGGGCAATTGTCCAGAACATTGCCTCTGTCCCCTCTGAACAGGCTTTCTAATGGCTTTTGTTCAAGTCATAGACTTGTTGCTGGGGTAACTGATGTGAAGGTGACCTCTGGGGTGATATCCATATTTCAAGTCCGCTTTTATATTTACCACTGGTCAAGGCCTTTCCTTTAGAGATTTCACACCTGTTAAGGTGATTATCGTACACATGCCCCAAGTAAACTGCCGTCCAAAGGCAAAGCTACACAGTAACTACACATTTGGTCAAAATTTAGGTCTAAAACAGACTTTTTGACATCTGCTCGGTCTTGTGACAAACTCTTCTGGTTAAGAGAGAAACGAAAGAGTTAAAATTGCAGTAACTACAAAATCCAAGCTAATACCAAGGCAAACCGCAGTAAGTGAAGTTACTGCATTCTGGTTTTGTTTTTCTGGCTTTGACACCGCAGATACTGCGGTCGGCGGTAGGCTTAACACTCACACCGAACCAACAAATAAACCAGCTAGCCTACCATGGCACAATCCCGCGGTCAAATGATGGCTGAACTCGCGTCAAAATGCAAATATCTAAAGTCGGGTAAGGAAGATCTCAAAATATGAACTCCTAGCAAGACAAATAACTGCTTTATAAAAAAGTAACATTAACTAGCTAGCCCCTAGCAAACTAAACAGACATTAGCCTACCTTCTCCATTGAAGGCAATATCCACTTGACACTAATGATAATCCGATTTATAATTGCATTGATGTTCGTCGATTCGGATATCTTTCAGGCAGATTATCCAATTGTAGTGACAAGGGTTACTCCCTCAAAAGTTTGCTGGCTCTGGTAAAGTTATTGTTATGCGTAATTAGCTAACAATAGCTGCGCCTCCTCAGACTCATCCAACAGCACAACAGCACTGTGAAAGACAGCATGACTTGTCACAAAAACTTAGCGTTACAATCCAGGTTATCACAAAAACAATATATAGTTCATAAACTTTTCTTAACTACATGTACAAATATTACTGTTGAATTGCTTATACGCTAATATGAACTTGTTTTCTTTGCAGTATTCTTATACAGGTCATTTTGACCTGTTTCTCCAGTTTTCAATTTCTGCTAATAAATGCAAATAGGTGAAATCTTTTCATTTGAAATTTGGTGGAAATATTGTTGGCAGTTTTTAGAATGAAACAAAAAATTATAATTTGAACTAAACACACCTATAATTAGTACATCATAAAATCATTTTGAAAACAAACTTTTAATAGTATATTATTTTATATTTTAATATTATATATTTTTTAGCCTTATTTGTCTTTATAAAAAATATATATATATATATAATATATAATTTATATATAATTAATTAAATCTACATTCTCAGAAAGGTTGTATTAAATAACATCAAATATTTTGAGTTATGGAGTTTAGTTTTTTTTATCATTTCAGAAGTCGTTTCACAAAAAAAAATGCTACTTCCGTTTCATGCCGACCTGAAGCAAGTTACAGCATATTACATTTTTCTAAAAGTATCATCCAACCCTATTAAATTTTTTCTAAACAGCAAAATGCACATGGCTATCATTTTTACAGCTTAATTAGTACCAGTTTAAAATTAGATCATAAATCCCACATTTTTTGTGACCTCGGACTATCGGATACCTCTGTAAACATGCCAAGACGAGCACTCTCTCTATATTTCCATCAATTGGTTCAAAGCAATCTGTCATAATTTTTTACCAGCATGCAAGAATTTGTTTTCCACATCATTAAACGCATTGGCTACATTCAGCTCACCTCTGTATATATCAACACATCTAAGAGCTTTACTGTGCTGTACAGAGCGATTGGCTCTGCAGAGTAATTGCTCGATTAGACATTTTGGCTAATCCTCCCTGCTGGGATACAACACATTCTTTTGTTTTTTCCTTCATTGAAATTGTATTAGAGAGCAGGTCAGGCGCAAGGGGAGATGTGATGGAGTTTACAGTAATAGGAGAACCCACTGAGCCAGAAGGGGTCAGAAAATGTACAGAGGAAAAGATGGCACGCCCGCTTACAATCAAGCCAGACATCAGTGGGAATAGAGAGAGAGAAAAGTCTATTACGGATCATAATGGAGCTTAACATCCCAGCAAAATTGACTGCTCATTATCTATGTATGCCCGTCAGCAAGCACCAAGTTAGGTAAATCATACGCTCTGTTTTTATAGCTTTCAGACAGATACATATCCTGTATCAAAACGCAACATGTACTTTATGAATTGACATCTGGCGTGTTTCGGAATTCAACAAACAAATCATTGATCTCGTGTAGCAAAAAACACTTTTGGGGCCTTCCACACTATGGGGAGCGATGTGTTACGCGAACAAGTAAAGGTGCTCCTCAGGGTACGGCCACAGTAAGACAGCAAGACTTGTGCTTTATTAGTTTTCGGAAATGACTCTGGCACCTCTATAAACGGGCGACGTCCGTTAATGTGTTCACCGTGGCGCGAGTGAGGTTGTAGACGCGCCTGTGTTAAATATGTGAAAACTATACAGTGGGAAAGACGTCCCCTCGGGTCCGACTCCCCATTTCCCCCAATTTTCCATTCCATTAGGTAGATTCAGATGTTCTGTGAGAGGAGCCGTCTCTGCCTGTGGGGTTGGAGGTAGAGAGAGAGAAGGCGTGAGCAAGACTATCATTGATTTGTCCTACTTTAATGCCATGCTTCTTTTTTTTTGCACATTTTGTCTAGACAACTCCCGGAAGATTGTCAACGTGTTAAATGACCTCTTATCAAAACCAGCCCCTCTTCAATTTCCTATGAGTAGAAAATATATTTTCCAAGGCGTGTGTTACACGGATTGTATTATCATATTGTTAAAGGAGGAAGTGATTGAATGGATATGGGAGAAGTGCTAGGCATAGCTGAACCTATTGTTCGCTGAAGTCCCATATTTATTTCTTTTGTTCCACGCCAGTCCTCACTTTCACTTTTTAAACTCTTACAGAAATCTATTACCTTTTTCCACATCCAAATATGTATTCAGTGATATTCATAGTATTTGCCTTAGGGGGTTTTTGGATGTCTCTAAAATATGCTATTATGGAAATTGCTTTTTTTACAATCTGGTGTCACCTTGCACCTTTATACTTTATCCATTGTGAAATTTGCTTCTCTTTCATTAGATTTTTTCATAGACAAAGTGTCCACTTGCATTTCAGTATTACCTATTGTTCAAACATTATTTTATATATAACATATTCCTGTAAATCGTATTGTTATTGTGATAATAACAACACGTTTGTGCAATGCTCTGTTCCTACAGTTCATGTTTTCTGGTTTCTTCAGAAACACTGTTTTATTCAATGTAAAAACTAAAAAAAATCTTTCTTTTTTCATCATTTATTTATACGTGTTGGTGTATAGTGTTGAGTATTGTGGAGACGCTCGGCATATAGTCACACGAATAAACATGTGTTTCTCTCTCAAAGGATGAATGTCCGTCGGTATAGAGAGCTACAGTCCTCAAAGCAGAGGTGTCTGTCAGCGTCTCGAATCCGCTGTTACAAATATCTACTGTGGATCTGGGAAACATCATAGAGCTGCATTGAGCAAAACATCCGTTTTATATGGAGGAGGGATTGCGAAATGCTATACCCCTATGATCATTATTTATTTACAATGTTTTGACAAAAAAATACATACTTTAAAAGAAAATATGAGGTTAAACCCTGATCTTTGTGTGCAGAGGGATGTCACAAGCACATAAGTCTTCCACTGTTGAAACACTTCTGATGAATGCTTATCCGCACTTCATACAGTGCACCTAGAGGAAGTTTTTATAGTTGAGAAGATTTACTGGAGTTTTTAGTGTTAGTTTAAACAGTGTCTCCTGAAAATTGCACAAATATACATAAATGAGACACATAGTAAAATGAATGTGGATAGCACAGTTCAGATAATGTGGTTTTGGAAAAAATAGATAAAAAATGTTTGAGTTGTTTTTGAAAGCGTTCTTGAAAATGTTCTTTCCTGTGGGACAGTGATGGTGCTTTCAAACGGTTATGAGCGTGTAATGTAATAATATTACGCCCTGCTGGGTGCTCAGGCATTTCACACTGCTAAATTTATTTTCTGTCATTTCGCTTTTCCTTGCTTTTCTTGTTCTTTTTAACATCCAGATACATACTTTAAATATTAGAGCATGAAGCTTCAGGGTTTTTTTGACGTGACAGTTCCCCCAAAATTGAAAATTCTGTCATGAATTATTCACCCTCAAGTTGTTCCAAACGTGTATACGTTTCCCTATTTTGGTTGAACACAAAAAAAGATATTTGAAAGAATGTTACCAACTGAGATTACTGGGAAATCATTGACAAGCATTGTAGAAAATAATATTCTCTATGTTTTTGTTGTTCTGTTGAACACAAAATTTTATATTTTAAAGAATTTAGGAAAACAAATTTAACATCAATTTCACATACTATGGGAGTCAATGGTGCCTCAGAAATCATAGTTGCTTAAATTGTTCTAAATATCTTTCTTTGTGAACAAAGACATTTATACAGGTTTGGAACAACTTGAGGTTGAACGAATTTTCATATTTGGGTTAACTATCCTAAATATCCGAAATATGTTTTAATTTAATGAGGTATAAAACGGGTAAACAGTTTGCTGAGGTATAAGAACAAAATCAAGACATTCCCTAAAAGTATGTTTCATAATCTTGTGCAATGTTGCTTCATAAGTAAATGTATCTTTTTTAAAGGATCTTTAGAAAATAGTAATACAAGACAAAAATACTGATTAAGAAAATATTTTTTTGTCTCAAGCAACGTGGAAGGGATCATAAAAGAAATGTTCCATCTCTAACACTTTGTTTAATTTGCATGCACATTATTTTTTTTTGTGACAGACGCATTCTCAGTGCGTTGAAGTGCAGTTCACTGTCCAACCCCCAGCGTGCTGTGCTGCAGTCCTCCAGTAGAATTACAGCATGTAAACCAGGGGATTACTGTAGACGAGCCTGTTTAGACTCTCCATGCCTCCATGGATCAGAGCATTCCCATGCTACCGCTCCAGACGGATTAACACAATCCAGCAGGTCTATAGTTTTCTCACCTCTCCATAACTCAGTGCCTGGACTTACCAGTTTCAGCAATCTCTCTATCTCTCCGTCCCTCTCTCTTTCTCCTCAATCTGAGGCTTTGATCATTGCCGGCTCCTCTGCTGTCTGCTGGTAATTGCCAGGTGCTGATGAAGCCATCAGAAAAAGCCAGTGTGCTTCACAGATGCCTAGTCTAGTTTTCCAAAGGTCAGGCAGAGGTTTAAAAGCGACAAGTGTTTTCATCAGACAAGCTGAGAATACGCCTAAGAAAGGCATTGTTGATTCAATACCAGATTTGAGAATCCGTGTGAAAGGTGTTTTATGTCAAAGGCACTCATAAAAGAGGGGCAAGGGCATTTCTGTCCTCATTCTTCAACGTAATACCCGAGGCTCTTGTGTGCGCTAGACAGATCATATATTTTTGCGTTCTAGCCCTGCGTCTTTAATCCACACACGTCTTTAATCATTACATTCCAATATTCCTCGTGCCTTTAATGTGTTATTCATGAATAGACGGGAGAAAAGAAAAAAGAGAGAACAGTGCATTCACAATAAGATAACCCAATTTGCAATAATGGTCTCACTTCAATTCCATCCGTCTAGTAAAGCTAATCAAAGAGCGCCTTGGTATCAGGGTCAGCACTCTTTCCAGGTACTCCCTGAGGGGAGAGGTGGAGCATCACAGCGCAGTTAGACAGCAAAAGAGCGTGACAGTGCTCCCCCGTGAAAAGGCACTTAACAATCCACAGTCTGAAATATTCAACAGGACCACATCATTATCTGGCGGCTGACTTCTTGTTCTCTACATCATACAGGCTTTATAACGTTGGCTAATTCCATATACAGAATGCTTTCTCATGACTGCATTACTGGATCCCTGAAGCTCACGGCATTTGGCCTTTTGCACGGATCTTTGGACTGTCTCATAAAGCTGTTTTTCAGAGGGGCTACTTTAAATTATAAAGATACATTGGATTTCAGCCTAGCAGCGTTTCACCTGGTTTAGCTCGAAGGCATGTAGTTGGAGAAGGTTGAGTCAGTCTAGACTCTAGTGTTTTACATGAATAGGAAGTCTCTCACAGTTGCCCTAGATGTTGCTTAAGGGGGTGGTCGTGTGCAGCCAGCTGGAGTTTGTAATGCGCCGGTAAAGGAGGAGGTATTCTCCATTAGGAGTCCGTGCACTTGTTAAAAATTATGTCATTTTCAATCTGATTAAAATATAAAAAAGTTGTATGTTTAGATGCAGAATAACTAGGGCCTTCATCATTTTTTCTTCAGCATTTTTTTTTAGTTAATTCATTTTAAATCCAAACAAACATGTAAAGTAATAATCAAAAACTTTTTACCTTAAAATTACAGTTTGCAGGGTTTCATGTCTCAGTATAAGAAGTAATAATATGTTTGGATCAATTTGCCAATGAACAGCACAACAGAATACAGACTGGTTTATTTGTTTAGGGAGTTATTTCATCACTATATATTTGTAATGATTTGTTAATATTGGAAATGTTGCTCTAATCCTTTTCTGGAAACTTCAGAAATGAATATGGGGAGGCAGTGAAAACTCAAAACATAGATGTTGTCATGCACTCTTCATTTTTCAATCTAAATGTGAAATTGTTTTTAGTCTTTTTTAATTGACTATTCACAAAGCTTTATTAAAGTGGCACAAGCTTTCACCTCTCTGAAGCGGATGATGAAATATTAAATAGATTGGCTTTACTCTAGTGTTCACTCAAGTTCATTATTGTTTATCCAATAATTAGTTCAAGCGATAATTTCGTGCACAACAATAATTGTGTTTACAAATTGTTTTAACCATTTTTAATTAATTTGCTTACTTTGTTGCTGTCTAATAAATGTATTTTTAATATGTATAGTTGTCCATTTAAACTTACAATAGTTCTATTCTCAAAGGTTAATTATAATTTATCTTGGGTAAAGCCGATTAACCTCCGACATAATTTTACTAGGGAAAAACTTAAAAGCAACGGTGTGTAATTCCACTTGTTCAAATTACTTACCAGTCATTTGTGCATTGGTTCTGTTGTCCTTTATCAAACCATGAATGTATAGACACACACAAATTGTAAGGACTTCTTATTTACTTCTCAATGACTGTAAACCCTTACATCGCCTTCATAAAAACACTTTTTACTGTGTTTAGATTTGAAGATTGTGGGAGGAGCCGGCAGTCTGAGATTAGTGGTTATTTTGTCATATATTAATAATGCATGTTTGTGAAACATAATTCTGAGTTCTGTGTAGTGTTGGCAAAGTCATTTTTTTCAGACTGTTCATTTCAACAAACCATTTAAAAAATCCAATTCAGTCTTTCCCAGAAGAAAAAGGTCAGAGAAGTTCTTGTTCCACCAAAGGAAGCCTTTAAATCTGCCACGGTGGGAACAGAACAGTTTCCGCATGATTGCTTAAAGATCTTTTTTAACTTTTTAACTTTTTTCTAGTTTTAAAATTCCACTACCCATTGCTTTTAACATTTTCTCGTGAATAAATAAGTTACATTGAACACATAAAGTACATTTTAGGGGAAGCAAAACTATAAAAAAGATTATATATTTAATCTACACTGCACATATGAAACTAAATAATAATAATACTAATGTCTAAACCAATTTAAAATTGTTTGCTTCAAAACAGCAGTGCTAATCATAACTCATTTGCACAGAAATACAAGATCATTTCTTAAACAGTATTTCTTAAAATATGTTAGAAATTGACTGGATAAAGGCACAGAAATGCAACCATAGCTGGGTTATTAGACATCTTCATTTACTGATAAATGGGGATTTCAGTCACAGATGTGTGAGTGTTAGAAGGAAACGCTTGCACTTCGGCTCCAATCAATTCCAATCAGCTCCAAAAGTTCCAATCAGTTTTTAGAAATCACACAGAACAAATTGAAGTTGTTATAATATCAAATTAAATAAACGCTCTAACTTTCTTCAAGTAAGAGTCAGCATTAAACATAAATAATTGCATCATCATGCAAGTGTAGCTTTTAAAGTCCTACAATTAACAAGTTTTCCTATCTCAGTTTAATATCCAGGGAAAATGGTAAGAAACCAAATATTGTTGTGTTTGTTTGGCCGTCCTGATCTGCCCAACTGAAGGTACAGACTGAACTTTGATGTACTGCCTGAAGCTCTGGATTCCTGCCACATTCCACAGTGTCCTTCCGTCTCAAAGAAAGCCTTAATTCTGCTTTAGTTTACTAGAGGGATAAAGAAAATGTTGCTTTATCGAACATTTGTACATGTCTTGTAGTTCATTTCCATGGGGGCGGTTGTGGTACACCTCAGTGTGGTTTCTCTTGAATGAAGCACAATAGATTGGAAACCTAAAGGGAATATCTTAAGCAGAAACTTTTCTTTCATTAGACAACCTCATTATCAGACATTGATGTGTTGTGTATGTTTGTGTGAGTGTGTGATTTGTTAAAAGTGTGCTACAAACAAACCACTTGATAGTTCAGATGCCAGCAATGGAATGTCTTTAAAGGTGCAGTGTGTAATTTTTTGGAGGATCTATTGACAGAAATGCAATATAATATAGCCTACATAACTATGTTTTCAGAGGTGTATATCTCCTTTGGCAAAGATGCGAAAACACATCTTAGTGCTGTGAGAGCCCCTATAATGCTGTAATGAGTGAGCTGTTGGTAGCAATTCACCACCTCAAGGCTAGATGTCGCTTAAATCTCCACATTGCTCCTTTCAATGTTCTTGTTTGTATTCTCTTGAACAAAAAAGCAATGATAAGTAAAGCACTTATAATGGAAGTAAATCATGCCTGCGCCCAGGGGGCCAAATGTGAAGCATTTCCATTAATTGTTATTTTTTAAATCTGGTTTAAAACAGTAGCCTCACTGCCTAATTGAATTTAAGCCATTTTACAGCTTAAGTAAGATGTTTTATTATAGTATAAGTCATGTAAATGCTTTTACGTAGTCGTCATAAATGTAATACCATTGATTATTTTCAGTACATTAACAGAGCCGTGTTGTCACACACCTGTCAGGTAGAGACGTATCCGACAGTTTTTGTTTAGACTCTCTGGCTGTAGTCCTTTGAAACATAAAAGAGGCAGGTTTATGTTCAGCTGAATTAAGACAACGTCTGTTAAACTTCAAATGCCGAGAGCGTGTCTGTCAATGTTAATAGAGGGTGGCATTTAACAAGCATGTACTACGAGACCTCACTTAATTCTTTGAGGCCAAGTTGTAAGTTTGCCGCAGAATAAAAGCCCTCTTATTTTAATTTGATCACAAAGCCACACATCAGTCAGCATATTGAAAGTTTTATTGTGTACGTTTTTATAACGTGATGATGGATAGCTTACTTTTATAGTGACCGTTGTGGTGTGAGAAACCGTGTCTCAGTGGTTCGGCTTACAGGTGCTGCTTTGCATTGTCAGCATTTTCACAAGTTACTGTATTGTTTACAGTTTGCCTTAGGCAGAGATCAATCGATTTGACCTGCCTGGCATGTTAGCACAGAGATACGTTTCACAAGGTCCCCATGGAGTTTCTTAGTGAGGACATAACTGTTCAAATTAATTGCCAGACACAGTTGCTAATCCTGTAGACGCAGTGATGTGGAGAACTCAATAGGAACAGATGCGGCTCAGCATTGACATTATGATAATTGCTTTGATATTGTGTCTTAAAGAGCAAACATACAGTATATCAGGTTAGAATAAGAGAATCAAGAGGGGGGAAAACAGGCGTGGGAAATATGGATTTGACCTTCACAAATTTTGAGCGTTAAGGGCCGTTCATATTATAACAATAACTATAATTTGTGTCCGGCCCACGATAACATTGTGTTTTTTTAAGCCTGCGTGCTGCAGTGTTCCCAATCACTAAAATGAATGGAGATGACCTGCTGCTCATTCTTTCGTCTTCATTCCCGATTGTATTTTCTCCAAAATTTGACAGCAAAGGCTGGATGCTCTCTTTGAAGGATAAAGGTGCGATCGTGTCCTGGGATATAAATCATGTATTGCCAGCTTGCTCAGATTCATAAGTGTTATATATCATCGCTTTCTGATTGCTTCAGTCTGTAATGTAAGGGACAATGTACAGGCAGCCGGTTATTAGAAACTACATTCAATTGTCACAAACAGGCAATTTGGTTTAATCATTTGTAAATATAATTTCATACGTTTTTCAAATACATATTTATATTTTATTTGTCAAAAAAATCTGTCAAAACGATTTGCTGCTTCCGGGTTACCGTGTGTTATTAGTTTTGAGAGGTTGCAATCTGGGACTAACGAACCTGTCGCGACTGGCAATTCAGAATAAAGCATTCCAACTAGCCTTGTAATAATCAGGCATAAAACCCGCCTTGCTATTATCAAATATTATCCGCCAGAAACGGTTTGGAACAATGCACATTGTGAAAAGCGCTATATAAATAAACATGAATTGAATTGATAGTGAGTTGTATCGTTCATCAGCTGGAAAAAAGCGATATTGTTTTCTTTATCATGATAGTTGTGATGTGAAACCCACTATTCTACTAAATTGCGAACGATTTTTTTTTTTGTATTTATTGTTACAATGTAAACGCACACAATAGAAGAGATTTTAAAGAATGTCGATGACCAAATATCATTGTACCCCATTTGACTTTCATTGTATGAGCACAAAACACGTTTCTCAGAATATCTTCTTTTGTGTCCCACAAGAGAGACGAGTCATACAAGTTTAGAATGACATGCAATGAATAAATTATGACAACATTTTTATTTTTGTACAAACTATCCCTTTAAGGCAGCAGGAATGGAAGTCTCACTGTTCACAAATTTTGTACAAAATTGTACAGCTGAAATGAAATATATTATTAAACAAACTTGACAAAACCGTTTTGTCACTGTACTTATATTTCTCTTTTGTACATACAGTAGACAAAAAGCTGTCTTATAGTGTTACCAACATGGCGGCCAAGTGAACTGACTTGCACATGAAGTTGTACAGAAAATAGAGCGAGCTTATCAAGAAGCCTTTTTGTTCGTCTTTGACCTTGTTTGTCTCAGCTCTGGACTACAAGGAAGTGTCACATCAACAGCCTGAGAGGTTATTGAAACCCAGGCAATACTGGCGGTGAAGCCTCTCGTACCCGCGTGTCGCCCCTGAAACCGTCTGCTCGCTCCAGCGTCAAAGCGTCAGCCAAGCACATCTGATTAAGGTGAACAGATCTGTGTGTGAAATGCACAACAGCGAGAGCAGTCGGCAACGCGCCCGCACACAAAATGGGAATGAGCCGAATAGAGCGCGGTATTATGAGATGCTAATGGTGTCATTCTCTTGCCGGAGAAGGCTGCTGGTTTCGATTCGGCACTGGGAAATGAGCTCTTATCAGTCTCTCTGTAGATAAGAGGTATTCTCCCCCCTTCTCTCCCTCTCTCTTTCTCCTTATTCAGTCTTGGGTTTACTGTACTGTCTCAAGAGATGAGCCCAAGTAACATTGTGGCACTGGTTTGTGATTCAGCATTCAAAAAAAATGTCAGATGACAAGCACTTCCTGTCACACCGTAGTTCCAAAAGCACCCCTGCTGAAAGTGTTAAAAGTACACGCTGCTCGAAATGACAGTTCTGCTCCAGTGATTGCGGCGAGGGCAAACACTCGGGTTTGACTGTAGGCACGTACTGTATGTCTATCGCGCTTCTCGCTGTTCCCAGAAGTCAACTTAAAAGCAGCGAGTCCGGGGGTCGATGGATGTGTCGATGCATGCTGATGCAGTCAGCAACAGTGTTTCATCCGTACCGCTACATGTATTCCCACAATGGATGACACTGTGTCGATTAGTAGAAATTTTTCACCAGCCCGCTCGTGTGAGTTTATCCAGTCATACTCCAGAAGGCTCTCGGCCCCCACAGACTAAATTTTGTATTGTGTCCCACAATCAAGCCATAAATACGAGTTTTAAAAGGGACCGTGACTCACATTTTGCTTCAGATCTGCTTTCCCGGGGTTGCTCTTCAAACCGTCCATCTAGAGATCAATAAGGAATTGCTTAAAAGCATAGCTGTGTCCTTAAGTACAAAGGTTCGTTTTAATTAATGGGACTTTTTGAATCAATCAATCAAACTTCATAAAAACATCCCACCTGCTCCCTCAGGACAGGAAATGGACTGATAATGCGTTTAATGGCTGAGAATGAAGGTTGATTGACTTTTGTATTATGCCATTGGAGAGGCACAACATGATGTCTTGTTTCTATGCTGCAGAGAACAATCCATATGGCCTCCTATGAGATCGTTTCTATCAGTAATTAGACGTGGAGTGTCATTTTAAAGCATGAATTAAATTAAATCAATATCTATAATGTTCAACTCACATTAAAGGTGCAGTTTGTAACAATTTTGCAGTTAAATATCCCAAAACCACTAGGCTTGTGTTATATATTTTGTTCAGCTAAGTAGTTACAATATCTCAAATGTTTCCAACTACTTGTAAATCATGAGAAAATCGGCATGCGAAACAGTGACACGGGGCTGTGCAGTCGCCTGTCAGTGGCGTCATATCCGCGTTAACCTTTGTTACCTCTTTCACTGACGTAGAAACTGTATGACAACATGTCTTGGTGTCTTGGACAAATGCGGAAGTAATGTGTAGCCATCCACCAGCTTGTTTCGAGGAGTCACTTATTATGGACCACAATTATTCGCAACATTTATAAAACTTTACCTCATCCGCTAATATGATTTCTCGTTCCCGTCTGCCATCAGCGGTGGAGTTAAAAACATTAGATCCCATCATTCCACGCTCCTTCACAGCGTCATCAAGCTGCGGCATTGTTGTTGTTTTGATCGTGTGCCCTCCAGAGGCGTTTTTTACAAACTGTAACTTTAAACGATCGTGAGTCTCTTCCTGCCTCATAAATGTCTTTGCATTTTGTAAAAACAGAAAGTTCACGTTCGGTAAGGTACTTGGCACCTGTTGAAAGTGAAGTCTCTGTCTGGAGGGATGGATTAAAAAGAGAACTTTAGCTCGCCTGGTGCATTGAAATTCTAAGTTTGTATTCTGCACAGACTCGCTCTGCGAATACCTGGCTGAATTGATAATAAACCACTAAGGGCATAGTACTTGCGATAAGAATGAATAAATAGTCTCAGAGGTTAGCACGGACAAGCCATTTTGTGCACGTGACCGTATGGCAGATCTGTGGCGCAGCATGAGCTGTATTGATTTTAGAGCCATCATCTGAGAAAATAGACCCGCATTTGCACACAGGTACTTTCAGGCCCATTTAAGGTGAATTGATTGTGTAAAGATAGTTTGGAGGCTGATTCTTTAGAAGAAATGAATTTAAAATCACTGTTAAGGAAAGAGATGCCCTCTGCGCTTTAGATATTCATAATCGATCATATAAAGAATGTCATCTATGGGATGAAGTGCATTTTCCAGTCTATACATTATATTAATATGCAGGAGCTTAAAGGAACAATCCGGGTTTTTAGGAGGAAAATATATCAAAAATATTTCTTCAGAGGTGTATAAAGACTTTACATAATGAACCGTTATGTTTGGAATGCCTTAGAATAAGCTATTTATATCTACATACAGAGCAGGCCTACATCGAATTCGGCAGAAGCCCTAAACGTTGCAAATCTATAATACAACACTAGTGGCCGCTGTAAATCAAAAACTGCACCTTTAAGGAACTGTTCACCCCCGCCATAATTTACTCACCCTCAAGTTGTTCCAAATCTGTATAAATGTCTTTGTTCTGATGAACACAATGAAAGTATATTTGGAAGAATCCTCGTAACAGTTCTTGTCCACCATCGACTACCACATTATGAAAAATGACAATGGAGCCAAAAGTGGCCAAGAACTGTTTGCTTTCCTTCATCTTCAAATTACCTTCTTTTTTTAACAGAACAAAAGATATTTATAAAGCATTATTTCCTACTATGGTAATGGTGGCCAAGAACTGCTTTGGTTTCAAGATCTCTTAAATTTGAATTTTATTGGGACTTTAAAACAATGCAACTCATAGGGTCCTATCATAATCCCGGCGCAAGCTGACGGCAGGCTCAACGCGAATGTATTTTGCTAGTTTTAGACTGACGCAGTTATCATTTTCACGTCTTGAACAGATTCGTTTAATAAGCAAATGTTCTATTGCTCATTTGTGCACTCATGGCCGTGCTGGTCTGAGAACAGAGCGCGTTCATAGGCACTTGCTGGTGCGTTGCTATTTTGAGGCAGCTGAAATAGACTACACTATTGATTGACCGACTGAACCCCGGTCTAAAGTCAATGGCCCTTTTGTTATTTAAAGATTATACACACAGGGATGCGCAGCAGCACACAAACATTTTTAACAATTAAAGCATTAAAATGTAAAGGATCATTGTTGTGTGCATAAATATAAATATTGTAGGTGGTCTGCTTGTGAGCAAGAGCCATTTCCCTCTGGAGAAACATTCAGTCTTAGCTCTTGCAACTCCGCCATGAAAAACGGTAATGCGCCATGGGGCAAGTGCAAGATAAACGGGAATGGGAGATGAGACTCTTATTGTTTTATTTTGAATTACACCCTAAACACACCAATGACTCATTACGAGAATAGATACAACACTTTTGGACCATGCGCATGGCACGCCGACATTTAAATTAGCAAAAGCGGATTCGGAAACGCCCACCTACGCTCTGTGCTTTGTGCTTTCGATCATGATCTTAGATTTTGAAGATAGGACCCATAGTCCTTAATGTTGATATGTGTTGACTACTTTCAGACACCTCTTGTGTGTCAATGTATTTCCTTTCAGAGTGATCTTCATTCAAAGCCAAAACTCCACTGAAAGTGACAAAAATTACCTAGATAAAAATGTTCCCTCTGGTGACTTTTTTCCCACATACCTGAAATGAAACTCTCCGGTGAAAATGTGTGATTCTTATCATCCATTTTGGAAACCTGCTTCTCATTCTGTGGTGGTACAATATGAAAGATGGCTTATCTGTTATCTCACATTTGATATGTTTCATAATACGACATGTTTTCATTCCATCCTATTTGGGTTTAGTGCATCTGCAAACGCCTCATATTGACCTGTAGCTGTCAGATGTGTTGTGTTTGCTATCGTAGAAACAAGTATTGTAAACTGTGTAGCAAATAGGAAGTATAGTTTTATGGGAAGAATCACTCAAATCCAGCCTGAAACCAATTATTGTAATGATCACTCCCAATAACTGTTAAAGTTTGTGATAACATAAAATCTACTCTGATGAGAGAAGAGAGCTATGCAATCGAACAAAGTGTTTTTCAACGATGTAGTCTATAGAATAATGTTTATTTTGATATGGTATGTTCTGCATTATTTTAAGCTACATTTTTAAATAGCAGTCTAATTATTGTGTTGTAGTGTTGTATGTTAGGAATTTAGTTTAATTAATTTAATTACATTTAAAAAACACAAAGGAAAATAAATCACTAGAAAATCAAATCTCAGGACTAAAATTTCCCCTTTTTAAAAGGTGTGAATCAGTGTTTTTGTGTACAGTTTCTTCTCCAAAATTGTTTTATGTTGCTTGTTAAGGGTGAAATTGGTATTGATATTAAAATTGTATGTCTGGATCAGTTTACCATCATTTTTAGAAAGTTTGTACCGTGTCATTTGAGTCGTTTCATGGAAAACTTCAAAAGCATCAACGTCTTATCAACACACCCACCCCTGATCTCTCTCATACCACGTTATTGATTCAACAGAAAATCATTTTCAACACTTTCTTGCAGGCAAAATGGTCAATTTTGATCTTTGCACAAACCCTTTTCAAAGGTAGTTTGATGCTTATTAGGAAGTATTGCTTAATGCTCAGCCCTGTTTTTTATTACTTTTTTGGCAAATAAATCAATAGCTGTTTTCGGTTGTTATAGGACTCGAGAGGAAAAATGAGAACAGTCGGCCAACAGATTGTTTGTTTTTGCGACACACTTTGACAGAGTCTAATTAGAGTTTGTGTTTGAGTATCAAAGCATGGCCCTAAATTACTTACTTGTCTAAATCATGATTGCTCTGCTCCTTGCTGTGGGGTAGTCACATTAAAATACTTGTTTCGTTTTCCGATTACATTGTGTTGCACTTTTGATTTTGTTTTCTACCGCTTGGCAACCTCCTGTACACTTAACATCCAAATGAAAGCCGCTCATCAGATTCCATGCGCTGGCCTGCATCTGAATGTGCGGCTCGCTGAGGTTTAAATGCGCAGAACCAGCGGGTCCATGGACAGCTGCTAGTGATTTATTGTGTAAGGCGCATGAGCCGCTTTGCAAAAGCCGTGCATTGTTAGATCATAATGTGTAGTGGCTTTTGAAAATAAATGTTAACAATAACACCACACATGAAAGCCGATGGATAAATCAGATCTGACTCTCTGGCCGTATTCCAATCGGGGAGCTTGTATGGTTACATTGGGGCGCGAGTGGATTGCGCTTGCACCTTTGCAATGAGTTTGAAGGGAACAATCAATAGGTTGCACATCTAACCGGCTGTCAGATGGCGTCAACCAACTGTCAAATGAATGGAATAACATGAGTATGTTACGTGGGCTAGATGAGTTTTAATGCAAGAAAGTCAGAGATCTTCATTTTGAGATTCAAATCGATTTAATAAAAAAGAAAAAGAAAACTTCCTGTGCTCGCGTGCTGAAATGCAGTCATATATGTGAGTGCACTAAAGTTCATGTCAAAAATCTATAAGTTGTTATTGTGATCAATATTTTTGCTGTGTGCGCTGTGAACTTACGGTGAACTTTGTTTTTATTCGTGCAGCTCGCAACTTGGGACCCAGTACACGGGCTGAATGGAACGCTCACCGACCGGAAGCTGGAAAACAACATGCGTGGGGTGGTCCTGCGGGTGGTCACCGTGCTGGTATGTACCCCTCTCATAGATGCAGGGCCGTATGACTCATTTTAGTGCTACAACAGTCCTTATAACTTCTGTTTTAATTCACTCTTGTTCTATGATCTCTCTTTCTTTAATACAAATGACACCAAAGTGACTTCATCAGGGACTTTATCAGGACCTTATCCCAGTTTGACTGGACATCACACTGCTTCAGTAACCCCGAGTAATCCATATTCATCTGAATTAATTCAAGAGCTCTGAATTCAAATCAAGTCAATGGTCTCCAGATTCATTAAGAAGGAATTTCGGGGTGCATTGAACGCGGAGAAGGGGATCTGGGTTAAATTGAGATTTGAGTTTTGCTATCTTGCCTCCAGCGCCAATTTGAGTGAGTCCCTGGAGTTCTTTAAAGATTCGTAGCTTTAAATTCTTCATATCCCTGCTTTGAAGTCTGTTGGAGAAGAAAGATGTGATGCTGCTTCTGCGCTTTTCTCCTCTCTCTCCGTCTTCCCCTCTTTTTGTCCTTTATTCTGTGATTTCTCGGCCTAACAGAATGCTCTGTGAATAATACGCTCCCTGACGCTAACAATGAGCTGTCTTTCATGATGGCAGTGCCTTCATGTAGCGTTCCAATAGCTCAGCTGATCGGTAGCAACACTTTGGATGGGTTCAATCACTGGGAAGAAAACCCTACAGTGTATTTGTATTTTCTGATAAGTCATGCTTGAAAAAGCCACCTGACGGATTTAAATGAGACGAAATGATGTGGGTTTCCGTAGCTATGTTGGTAGAGCATGAGGCTTCAGTTTCAAGATCATGGGTTTGATGAACACAAACTGATTAAATGTGTAGCTTGAATGCCCTGGAAATAAAACATGTCTACCAAACATATGTTCCTACTTGTAAACATGGTTTGGTGGACTGAACTTATTGTTTAACTCTTAGATAAAATGCTTGCATTTGCAAGCATAAAAGCACCTGCTAAATGAATATATGGGCGCAAAAAAAAGTTAAGAGACCACTTTAAAAGAATTTTAAGTTTTTCCGAATTAACTATTTATAGGTGTGCGTTTATGTAAAATGTTCATTTTTGTTTCATTCTGTAAACTGCCAACACTATTTCTCCCAAATTTCAAATGAAAATATTTTTTCTATTTGCATTTATTCACAGAGAATAAAACCGGAGAAACAGGTGAAATTAACAGAAAAGATGCTCTGTATTTTTTCAGACCTCAGATGCTTAGAAGAAAACAAGTTCATACTCGCTTTTAAGCAATACAACAGTAACATCTGTAGATGTGTGCAGGAAAAGTAAAAAATATTATGTGATTACCTCTGTTTCTTAAAAGATATCATGTGTCTTGCCATTCTGTCAGTCCATCACATTGCTGGATGACTTTGTCACTCCCGAGGTTTGCCGTTGTAGAAATTCAACAGACACTGGACTGGATACCCGTAATACATCTAGAAATGCTGATTAAATTTGAAATGGTCTCTCAATTCTTTCCAAGTAAGTGTATGAAGAGTAAACTCTCTACACATCTGTTGGCAAGTGATTTCGGAGGAAAGTAAGGCTACCCTCATTTTCCATTAGTTGATAATTTATTGAAATCTTTCCAAAAGTTTGAGAAAAGAATTTTGTCTATTTTGTGCCAGTGTAGTTCCTTTGAGGCTTGTGGTGAAACATATGGTCTGGGAGGAGGGGAGATTGGCACCATGGGATATGTGGTGTTTGTAAAGTAAACCTTCAGGTGGCTGGAAAAGGTGCGTGTTTCCTGTTGGTGGGTGTTTGAATGTCTCACAGTTAGTTGGTTGCAGCCCTCTGGCTCCTAGCAGCTTAAACTCTCCGCTGCTTCCAGCTACCCCAGTGGCAGGGGTATCAAGATTCACGGTGAGCCACGTTCTGACAGCTCTTCATCCGGTTGAGAAATTCTGGTTTTGTTCCAAGCACTTACTCTGACTGGGAGAACACACATCTGCCAGTAAACAGTGGGGTCTCAGGGCAACACGATTTGCTCGCTGAGATACAGTATTGCATTGTTAGGGCTCTATCACTATCAAGGAATATGGAAAGCATACAGATCCAGAAAGAGCTCAAATTCTGTGTGGATTGCGGACCAACGTGTTGAAAAACGCTTCCTCACCCAACCTGTGTTGCTTCATGCCCAATATTGATTTACATAAGTAGTAGCAGCAAATATTGTTCACGAGATCAGTGAGAATTTGAATCACTGCATGTGTAGTTGGGTGGAAAGGATGACCATATAATGAGCGAGGGAATCAATGCAACACGGGTAGAAAAGAGTGCTGGGGGAGGGAGGGAGGGAGGGAAGGAAGGGTCTGCACCCCTTCAAGGGCAGTTCAATAAGAACAAGTCTGTATCTCGACACAGATAACAAACGGGAGAGAAAGAATCCTGTTAAAAGGGCCATTGCCGCTGTACTTTGGCCCCACTCTAAGTGCTGCAAATATTGTTCGGATCACGCTGATGGCCAATTGGTCTGGAAGATTCCGGTAGGGGTCTTGCATAGGGCGCTCGGAGGGAGGTCTGATGGATGGCACATCTTGGCTATAGTGCGAGTTGGCATGCATATCCTCACTTCCTCTAATAGCTTATTGAGCGAGGGGGGTCTGTTGAGGATTAGAAAGCGCTGGCTTAATGTGCAGGCAGCATGCAGTCAATAACGCCCCTTCCGTGATAAATCTGCCTGACATATTCCCAGAAACACTTCAGCCATCAATAGGGATTTGTTTAGGAGAATATGAAAAATAAACAGCAGGCTATTATTTTCAGCGGGCCGGCGGCGCCACGCAAGGGTTTCGCTGGGTCGCGGTGGCGGAGCCGCGGAGAGGGACGTGTGTGGTGCCGGCCTTCAGCTGGCAGCTGTGACTTGAATGCAGCCATTCAGGACTGCGGAGCCTCCATGCTGTGTTAAAGTTCCTCCAACTTCCGACTTGTTTTTAGCAAGAGTTTGTCATTCTTTTAGGAGAGATAAACAAGGGTGTCTGAAAGTTCAAAAGTGGCAGCTTTAAATGAAAGTTTATTAATATTCCACTGCTGTCTTCTTATGCAGAAAGTGAGGAGTGATTTTTCAGATGAGACAACTTTATAGAAATCTGCTTTAATGTTTTAAAGAATGACTGTGGCAGGAAAAAAAGTATAATGCGGTGGGAAAGAGAGAGAGAGAAAAGCATTGAAAAAAACTCAGCTGGAGCTCATCCTCAACTGACTCTAAAGTAAAGCCCATACGGCAATAATATATATTGCTGTGGTGTGTAGATGAGCTGGTCAAGAGAAACAGTTCAGATATGTTCAAGTAAATATGCCTGCAACCTCAACGACCCCTTCAGTGGTTACAGAGCATTTGTTGACTAATGTGCACAAATGAAGCTGACTACAAATAACAGGCAAACAAAAGCCAGTAGTGACAAAAAGCGACTTAAGTGTACACCAAATTTGAGGTTGTTGTCAAGTTGGTTGATAGTATGACAAATAGTAGTATTTCCTCAGTTTACACAGATTTGACTCTCGAAACTTTCCACATATTAAACAGCATTTTCTCTGTGTGACCTTCAGAAATCCTCTAAAGCCATTTGACAGTATATAACCGTTTATGCAACACGAGTAGGCCCAAGGCTCAAACTAAATCCAAATCACATCATATCCACCTCCACAATAGTCTGCTGAGCTAGTTTTGGTGATCCACGGAGACGCTGCTCATCTTCATCCGTGAAAAGAGACTAATGGATACAAATGCCGGCAGGTCCCATCGCTGCAGAACTTTTTTTCCTCAGCCATGTGTGTAGCTAATGCTTGTACGAACATCTTGAAACAGGTATATGTTTTTAATTTAAAAGCACAGACAATCCTTCACGTAAGGACTTAATTTTCTTTGATGTGAGCACAGTAAAACCTTAAATCCCTAATTGAGCATTAGGGATTCCACGAGTCAGTCAGAACCCTCAATGAATAATGCATGACTGACAAGTACCATCAAGTTAAGTAATGTTTTGATAAATGTGAATCTTAATATAGAACCGAGAGAGAATGGTTTTAATTTAATATCAACTTTTTCCTTCAGAGAACCTTGCCTTAAATTCCCAGCAAAAAATTATGAAGCGTATAAAGGGATTAAACGGATGGAGAAACTCCACTTTTACTGCTCTTACTCAGCATTAGCAGTAACAATAGTAATGTATTTCATGAATGCTTATCATTTACCAGATGTCTAAAAATGAATACTGAGAAATAAATGCCAGGTTTTATACTGAGGTGTGAAAGTCATGATCAGAAGTTTTTTATAATGAAAGTCTTAATTAAAAACTGAACTTGATTGCTTGACATTTGTTAGACACTTTTAATAAAAACAGCTTACAGCTTTAAAAATGGGAATAAACATGATTTTCATTTATTTATTTTGTATTAGAATAAAAGGTATATTGTACTTTACACTCTACCCTTTAAACTACGGGTCAAATCAAAAAATGAAAAACTACATAGCTTATATAATGAAGAAACCCTGCAAATAAAATAATATACCTGTGTGATACCTCGAGAAGAATACATTTTTGCAAATTCTAGGCGCTAGGTTCTACATTGAAGATGCTATAATAGTGTGTTTTGTTTTACATTTCTTTTAGTGGCAACCCAATTTATTGTATTTGTTCTAACTTTCTGTCTGTCTCTAAACGTTGTGTACATACAGAACGGGGTTTGAACTTGAGAACCTATCATCTCTGATTGTACTTTTAAAAGGTCAATGAACTTGGCGTGGCATGCCAGTCTCCGCCCGTCCATATGGGTATCAAAGGAAGATGGCGTGCCCATTCATTCCTTTTGTTCTTCAGAACCTGCAAGGCGTTAAATGCTTAGCGTTATCTCTATGATCTCCCTACTGTACTTTCTTTGATGCAGAGCAGCGGGATCGTCCTCTTGTCTGTGACTTCCCCTGGGCGTTTCAGTAGCGCACCTAGGTGTCTATTAGAGCAAATTTCCTAAAAGAGGAAGCACAAGTTGTCAGGCATGTCTCGCCGCTGTTATCTTGGGTGCGGCGTCCTCGTCCTCGAACCCGATGGGCACGATACCAGCATCTCATTTGGGGCAGCATGCTGAAGTAGCATTCGTTGATACGCTCACTTGTGACTCGTGCAGGCCACTCAGTGTCGCTCCGCTGGAAGTCGTGACGCGGCTCAGCAGCATTTCGTATAGGGACCCCATTCTGTCTCGTCACAACGTCGAGAGACCGACAGAAAGGGAACGAGACGTTGTGTCCTTCATGCCACAACGCTTCGCCGTCCGCTGCAGCGACCAAGAATGCCTTGCAGGTTCCTCAGCCTGAAAGTAATTTCTGGATCTGCTCCGGCTTCCTTTCACACCCTCCTGCACTCCTACACCCCATCATGATCCCTGCGTTCAGCAAACCAGCTGCGTCTTGTATTGCCTTCCCATAAGGCAGTAAATCGCTTTCCCGCACATTCTCCTTCACAACTCCTTCCTGGTGGAACATTCTTCCTAACTCGGTCCGGTCCACCACATCTCTCACAACATAAAAACTAACCCTTTCTCTCAATAGGTAGTGGTCTAGCTTTTGTTGAAACCAGTAACTTTGTATTGGCACCTATTGTATTATTGCTCCTGTATGACATAAACTCATAAACTCTTTATAAGTCACTTTGGAAAAATGCACCTGCTAAATGACTAAATTTAAATGTATGTAAATGTAAAAGTTGAATGAATGCCGTACGCCTAGTTCATTGACCTCTTAAAAGTACAATCAGAGATGATATGTTCTCAAGTTCAAACCTCATTCTGTCTCGACACTATGTCTTGTTCCCTCCATCAGGTAACGGAGGTTATATCCGTTACCGAGACGTTTTGATGCGTTTACGAATATTCTGAAATGTGGAGAAAATATTAATCATAAGTGACCCTAACGTTTTGTACAGGTGTTTTCATGATATTTGTGTATATTTATATGCATTTATTTCTGTGTCCAATATATTTAAAGTTTCACAGCTGTGTCCCTAAATCTACCTGAGATGTTTGCGAATTATTTTATTAAATAAAGCAAATAAAACTCAGCTTTTGGGTCCTACCTTTTCCATCAGGGGTCCTACTTTCAATTTCTACCTTTACGAGGACCGCCCACATGATTGCAGTAAGCTTTTAAGCACCTTTATATCCCGTATTCTCTGTAAAAAATAATGATGATCACTCAACTATACTGCTCAACCCTGAAAAACATGCATATTTACTTTCCGAACGTGTTATTGAATCTGATGTGGCAGTAACACCTGTCTGAATTCCCTCCGAATTACGCCACTGCTCATAAGAAAAGGTTGAAATCAGGTGACATTAAGCTTTTGCTTTTATACGACAGCCTCTGACTCCTGCTGAAAATCAAATCTAATAATGTGTATTAACCGGGACGCTCCAGGAGCTTACGCACACATTTCAGTTGTACGTCTCCAGGCACATATGCTGTGTTCTTGAGCAGTATCATCTGCAATGCTGGATCTAAAACCAGCACCCTGACTTAACTGTGTGGACACAGTGGCGGCTGCTCATCTTTTAAAGAGGGGAAGCTCATTTTTGGCCTAAATCATAAAAATTGTCCATTTATTTATATGTAAATTCTGCCCTTCGTTCCTTTCTTAAGAAAATGCTCTGTAACCCTGTCGTACCAACTAGGTGTCATTTCCAGTGACTTTAATTAATGAACAAACGATCTAATATATATATTTAACTCAACGGGAGGAAATGTGGGAATTATGTTAAACTGAAACAATGAATGTGGTGTGAAATTGTGTGAAATATACGATGAAGGTTGCAGCAGTTTGTCTTTCGACTACACATGCAAAATCCGCGATGGGACTGAGTTGGAAATGGAGACACAGAGTGTGATACGCGTCATAATCTGAAGACCACGCCCACACCAACCGTCTCTTTGCATTGCGAGAAGCTGCCGCCTCCTTGTCATTTATGATTTATAGAAAAAAAAAATCTAAAAGCTGATATGTGACAATGTGTATAACAAACAAGCTAAAAAAAAATGAAATACATTTTTATAAGCTGTCGACCCCAAAAAACAAGCGTTTTAGGACATAAAAGTGGGTTAAAAAGAGATGACAGACCCTCCAATCATCACGCAGACGCTCGGAGTCCGGGCCAGCCCACTCCTCCATTCATCCCAGAGACGCTGAGCGTCCGTGGGCGGGACATAATCGCAGCATTATCCAATCACCGTCTTGTTTCTAAGCGCTGTAAAAAACAGTTTAAAGCAGCCCCATTGAAGTCAATGGACGCTGGGCTTCAACAGAGTAATGCACTGTACGCTACGGGAATGAATGAGAAGGAAATCGAGTCAGCCGACCTAAGTAGCTGATTCTGAACGAAATTGTTTTCGTTCGAGATGAACGTGTTTAACGCATTTTTAGTCAATAAAATGTTAACATAATAGCACATATATTTGACCATTCATTTTTTGACAATTATAGGGGAAGCTGAGCTTCCCTTGCAGTCTTAAAGAAATCGCGTCTGGTGTCCACATTTAAAGTTTGACTTTGTTTGTGGCTTCCAACTTGACTGTTAGTCACTGAATAAGCTGAATGATTTCTCTGCTGTCACTGTTTTCAGGAAGAGCCATTCGTGATGGTCTCTGAGAATGTGCTGGGTAAACCAAAGAAGTACCAGGGATTCTCCATTGATGTTCTGGATGCTCTGGCCAACTATCTCGGCTTTAAGTATGAGATCTACGTTGCCCCCGATCACAAATACGGCAGCCAGCAAGCTGATGGGACTTGGAATGGTTTAATGGGAGAACTGGTTTTCAAGGTAAGATATTCGTATACAGTATATGTGAAGTCAGTATGATACATTTTAATGCAAAGTATATTGTTAAGTATTTGACACACTTTTCTGTCTCTTTCTGACTTATGGTGTCCACCACTGTACATTTAATCTCTGTGTTTTTCCAGTTCCCAATTCAAAAATTAAAGATTTATTTTTTTGCGATTTTCATGATGCAATATATTTTTTGTCTAGTCAGCACAGCCTTTGACACTAGTACCATTTTACATTGTCTGTATGCCACAATCTTCTAGGTTTCCAACTGTATATTTAACTAAAATCGCTGAAAACCCCAAAGCAATATGGGCTGCTTTGATAAAGATGAGCACAGATTTCTAACACGTGAACGAGAGAAGCACCACACTGACATTCTGTCCACTCGCTGATAAGCAAAAGGCGAATCTTGCAGCAGTGATAGGTCACACGCACACTTTCAGATAAACAAAAGGCGAATCTTGCAGCAGTGAGAGGTCAGACACACACTTTCAGGGCCATTACCCACAACCCCCTGCTGCTTTCCATTCCACAGCTCTTTACTGTTCCACGACACACCTCCATCCCTACTGCTCTCTGTCCTGTGAATGTTTCTCATCGCTGTTCGGTCAGGGGAACGAAAACACTAGCCAGAGTGCACTGCCGCTTATCTCAGCTTCCAGAAAGATAGACCACAACATAAGAAAAATATAAATGCTCTTATCATTGTTGCGGTCTCTGTTAACACATTGTTTTCCAGCGTCTTCAAATCTGCATGCTTTTATGATACGACACACTTTGATGTTATATTGAATAAACTTTATTTTTGGATTGTGTTTTGTGTGCTTGCCTGCATGGTTAGCATGCTCCAGTCAACCCCTCTTGGTAGATGCTGTAACAACAGCATCACGTCGCAGAAACGTTTTTTATTGACAGAAATACTAAGAGATTGACAAAAACATGCTTTTGATGGTAGATATTAACACACAAAGTGTTTTAATAACACACAACGCACATTTGTTACGTCTAAACACACACGCAGAAACACAACACAAAATTCCCTATTGCTAGGCTTTTGTACAAAGAATAAAGTCCTCATACTGTATATTACTTTTGCACAATAAATGACCATTTCTGTTCATTTAAGCATTTTGTTTCCTTAGCAGACCATGAAATTAGCAGATTTAGTCAGCTGTAAATTAATAGTGTGAGTGGTAGGGGGAAGTGACATCGGGATATATCGCTTACATTATGTACTTGTCTTCTTTCCTCTTACACAAGCTTGGCTGATATGTCATTGCTAATACACTCATTTATAAAATCATCAGTGTGTTTTTGCAGCCACGGCCAGCTGCGAATAGCCCTGCAGGCTGAGCTCAGGAAAAATGTGCCGAGTTGACGATAAGCATTGTTTGACCTGTTAATCCACCCCCACTGTTTACAGCACAAACTATGAAAATGACATGGATGCGCTAAAATGGATCCAAGTATTTTCTTAAAGAAATATAGATGTGGAAGTGGTTTGAATGGATTAGGTTGTATGCAGTGATCGAGAGGTCAGGTGCTTTTCTAACCCTGCTCAAACACGGGGTCTTGTGAGGGTCCCTGATCTATGAAGGTGGCCAGGCAGGTTAATGGGAGTCAGACAGGTGACTCTGCCTCTCGCCCTCTGGTTATGAAATGCTTTTGTTCTGCAGATGATAATCTCTCCTGACAGGAAGTCTTGCAGCCCGTGCAAGTCTCATTGGGGCTGTGTGGAACCAGTCACTATGAGTTCAAGAACAGCCAAAAATCACACAAATTAGATGTTGCTCAGGCTTTGATAGCTTTGGAAACAATTTTCGTTTTGGCAGCAGAATATTTGGATTTTTTTCAATTGTGACTGGAATTAATATAGACCATTTCGCAAGGTGTAAACACTGGTCCAGAGGCTCATCTGGTTTCATTTTTTTTTTAAATAATTTTAATAAATGTTCTGCTGGTTGTATTCTGTTCAACGTTTGTGTAGTGTTAAAAAACTGAAATATGAAGTTATTCTGGACCAGCGTTGACCGATGTCATCCAAATTGGTGAATAAGGAAGGATGTTTTTCTTATTGATGATGCACTCAAAAAAAAATGCTTCATCCTAATCTCACAGGAATTCATAACTATAAGGAAACGGCTAATTTGTATGAATTCGTGTCATGTGAGTCATACAAAAATCTATGACTATTAGATAAAAGCAAAACTGAAGCCCCTCCCCTAAACCTAACGTCACCGGCACGAAAGCAAATTGTACTAAAATGTACGAATAAGATCAAACAAATTCATACGAATTTGCCACCTCATAAAAATTCCTGTGAGATCAGGTTGATTAACCCTTTCTCAGCATTGTATTTTGTGAAATGTTGCTCTAGGATTTCTCTCATATGCCCTAGATTTCTCAGTAGGTTGGGAGTACAACACTCTGTGAACCTTTGCATGGTCTGGCTTTAATTTGTGGCTTCTCTCTGTGTATCTGTTTGTTTGGCAGAGAGCAGACGTCGGTCTCTCTGCCCTGACCATCACACCCGAGCGGGAGAGCGTGGTCGACTTCACCACTCGCTACATGGACTACTCCGTTGGTGTGTTGCTGAGGAAGGCCGAAAGAACGGTGGATATGTTTGCATGCCTGGCCCCCTTCGACCTCTCTCTGTGGGCTTGTATAGCTGGCACGGTGCTGCTGGTTGGAACTCTTGTGTATCTGCTGAATTGGCTCAACCCTCCCAGACTACCAATGGGCTCGGTCTCCTCCACCACTCTCTACAACTCCATGTGGTTCGTCTACGGCTCCTTCGTGCAGCAGGGTGAGTGCGTGAGACGTGCGGTGCGAATCTGTGCTGGAAGGCAAAGGAAATTCAGCAGGGAGAAAAAGATAAAAAGAAAAGAAGGCCAGAAAGATAACTTTTAAATTCTTGCTTGCTATTGAAAGTGTATGTGTGTACTGGGAAAGATGAGTGAGTGTGTAAAGGTGAGCCGTGTTGATAAGATATTTGTGTGTACCTGACAAAAAGATACAGACAAAATAGGAATGGAAGGAAAAGATTTGGTAAGAAGTACCAACTCTTTGAATTATTTCTGCATTCGGTCTATGGTGGTCTTTGGACAATTTGGAAAATTGGGAGAAGCTAAGGAAAGACACGCTTGAGAAATTAGAAGATGGCGGAGAGTAAGATTGTGTATTTCGCAGAGCTATTGGGAAACAGGAAAACAGTGTTAGCAGGTGTCAGATTTTGTGTTGGGTGTAATTAAATTCAGTGTTGATATCAGTAATTAGCAGTGAGATTTTAGCATGACTACAGGGTGCAACATTTTTTAATTAGACAAATCTAAGGTCATTACCATCTTGAGCCATTTGAATAGGTATTTGCAGAAGGAATCCTAATAAAACACTTTTAGAATATTGTTCGTTTATTATCTTGTATCTCTTTTATTTTACTGAGGAAATCTGACTGTTTTTTATTGTTTTACATGAAACAATTGCTTTAAAGTTCCAGTGTATGGAATTTTTAGCGGAATCAAGCGGTGAGGTTACGAATTTCAACCAGCTACTCAATCCACCCCTCCCTTTCGAAGCACTACGGTGGCTGACACAGACATAGTTTTTGTCAATTGTTCTCTTCTTTACAGAAGGAGAGAACGTATTTACGAAAAACGCACTGTAGGGCAGGTTGTCTGTTTGGGGATATAGTAGAAACAACATGCCGCATTCCATGTAAGGGGACTTGAGGCTCATTCTAGGGTAATAAAACATAATGCTTCATTATGTAAGGTCTTTATACACCTCTTAAGACATAGTTGTGTATATTATATTGCATTTTTGTTAATATACCCTTCGAAAAAGTACACACAGCACCTTCAATAACGCTATAACAGATATTAATTATAACCACAGTTGATGATGGATGAACTTGACTACAGTGATCTATAAACAACTGCTGAATTTGCCAATTTTATAAATGTTGGGTAACATGTTTCACAAGATCTTAATTTAAGCAAATATCAAATGTCTCTGGCTCTTATGAAGTCAGGACACTGTGATGAAACAGGTTGCATTACAGAGTTTGTGCATCAAAGTTACTTTAATGAGAACGCCTCACTGTCTCCTGATTACATCAGTCTGTTTCAAAAGATAGGAATAAAAGTATTTCTTTGAAATACTTAAGTAAAATTAAATGTTGAACAGTATAACTTTTTACTTGAATTCAAAGATATTTATAGCAAGACAATGCATTTTAATTGAGTAAATTCCCATTCTGAGATAAATGTATGTACTTCTTACACCCCTGAGTAATGGCCACAGAATGGGGGAAGGTATAGTTCTCTTATACTGTACCTCCAATTTAATTGCCGTTTTCACAAATAATGAGGAGAAAATACTTTACTCTGTTCATCATTTGAAAGATGATTTCATATATCGTAATGTTTCATATTTAGTTAATAATACAATCAACATATTATTGGTGTATTTCTTTTCATTTTGGCCCTTGTCCTTTAGTGAAATCATACCGACTCGAATGAGTTGACAAATATACTTTATTAAGGATATATAGTAATAAACGATTCTCTCAGCAAGTAATATAGTTCATTATATCCTAACTGTATGCTGTTGCTAAGCAACACAGCAGCTAAGTGCATTAATATAGAATGTGCAGGGTATATGCATTTTACAATGCACCTCCTTCAATCAGAGTTTAGAGGTGCAATTATGTGTTTCATAAAATAGTATTTGAACATGGGCACACATCTCGTGTGTGGCGGATAAACTATGCAATTTCCTTAAAATTATATTACAATGCAATAATCGAGTAAAATATAGATCTAAGCGGGTTTTGGTTCCTTTGATAAACACTTCATTTCTCCATGGTAAGGTTAACATTTCCATGGAATTGCCCTTAACCAAAAGTCAGTAAATGCACATGAACTGGTTATAATGATGATGATTATAACAAGACAGCATAATTGCTCCCTTGTATCTGGGTCCATTGCAGTTCTAATTGCAATCTCCGCTTCTTTATGGAACGCGCTCATTATGTTGAAAAATCTGTTTATTAATGCGCTTTCATCACATCGCTGAACCGAGTTCTACCACTTTTTAGGATGAAAGTTTTAAATGGAGAGGATTACAGTACATGCAGTGGGATAGACTAAGATACCAGAGCATATTCAGAAACGTACACACGAATCTCAGTGTGCTCACATGTGTGTTCCCCCAACACTTAAAATATCACAAGCCTGCTTTTGTCTTGTAGTTTTGCTTGATGCTTTGAGGAGAGCTGGTTGTACAAATACATCAATTCTTTGAAACAAGAGCGGGAGAGAAGGTACATACTGTAGCTGGAATGGTATAGCTAGAGTCTGTCTCTTTGATGAGTCACTTTCATCAGCCTCACAAAGACCTTTGCTTCTCTCCTCTGATGCTGGGTGAGTTTTTGTGTTATATATATCCTTAAATTAAGGCCTTTCCTCTGGTAGAGCATTGCAACATCAGTGCCAGTTTCATGGGTTCGATTCTAAGGAAAGGCACATAATGATGAATTTAAACCGATGTGCTTGATTGCATAAATGTACAGTAAATGTATAAATTGCTCTCGTGCTGTATTATTGGAAATTATTTAATGCCATATTAAATAGTGTACATTACTTAAAACAACCGTTCTCAGATTAAATTTGACTCTTTGTTGGGTCGCCACCCTACTTGATATCAAACATAAAATCTAGGGGCCAAAGTAATTTAAGAGTGTACTTTCACTAGGCAATCTGAACTGTGACCAAGCACGTTTGACCCCCAAAGCCCGGTTCATTTGACAAATGCGATCACTCCGTATCGCGGCCTGGCATGGTTCGTTTAGCTGTCCCTGGCTCGCTTGGAAGAGGTCTGGCCAGAGCACGGTGCGGTTGGGCTCAGGCGTGGTACACCAGAGCGCAGAACTGAAAGCATGACATCAATTTTGCGACTCTTTAAATTCAGATTCAACTGTCGCCGTAAAAAACTCTGCGCACTTACACGTGCAGGCGTGTGTCATCGCAGCCAAAACCACTCCAGGTTTGTCAAACATAATCCAACGTGTATAACGATAATAGAGCACGAGAGGGTAATTAAAAAACATAATGAGCCGTTTACTCTCATATCGCTCTCGTTTGAAAATGACATCATTTAAGCAGGTCGGTATGTGCAGCTCACGCATGAAGTTAAACACCTCTAATAAGCCCCAAACTGAACAATGCGGTGGATTCCGTTTTGATGAGAGGGATCGCTTTGTTTACGTTTGCTTTGAAGCAGTCCCATCGTAATGATGAAAGCGTGCCCGGGTGTGGATGGTAAAGAGCAATGTGAGCGCAGGCCAGCGGGGAGAAGGGAGGGGGGAGAATCGTGCTCGGGCACAGTTGAGAGCAACCGGGATAAGTGAGAGTACACCCTATGTAACCACTGTGCGGTACATGTGATATTCTGTTGGTACATTATCGGACTGTACTTTATGTAGATCAGTTAAAGCCTGTCACACGTTGAGTAACGTCAAGCTCCTTAAGCCTTTTCCTTTTACTTTAAAGCCCACAAGATTTTCTGGAAATGTTTCTTATCTGTTTGCATTTGTAAATAAAACATGTAGATTTTGTAACTAATGCTGAGCCCCTGATGTCTTAAGCTCACTAAAGGAACTGCTTTAATTAGCTGAGAAAATACATTTGCTTTGTTAAGATCACTTAGTTTCCTGCTGATCCCTCTGTAACCTTTTCTTGCTGTTGCTTTCTAATGCGGCAAAATTCACGGTGCTTATGCCTTGTGATCTAGATGAGCTTTTCGCTAACAACACCTTTGTACTGTTATTGTAACACAACAGGCGTCGCGACACATTGCGAAAGATTGTGTTGAATAAACGAAGATTAGATGTAGACTTATTGTTAGTGCCTGTAGGGTACAGCAAGTATAAGGTTTACCTGCGCAAACTGACATCTGTACATACTGTGTCATTTTGCTTGGTAAATTTGCGTTGTTAAATGGTTTTCTGGTTGTCACCTGTTTAGTTTTTTTTAATAATAAAAGTTCCAGTTATGTTGGACTAATTTGTTCAATCCTCAGTATTAAACTTCAGCATCAAATCCGCTTTTTCTACAAATGTAAATGATTTTGCAAGTAGTGTGGCTTTTTGAGGCTAGGTGAGCTCTTTTTTTAAGCTAAGTGGTTAGATGTTTGCACTTTGAATGTTTTTGCATGGTTGGAATTATAATAAGTGGAAAAAGTTTTGTGTAATTACATTGAAGGAGAGACCACCGGAGCCATATCTGGCAACCGGAATATCTCAGAGATTTGAGACTGGCCTTGTTTGAGTTGGAACACTAAGAAAATTACTCGGAACACCTTGTAAAAAGCATTACGGTTCCCTGGCAACCGTCCTTAACACCCTGGCAACCGTACTCAGCACACTGTGACATTGTGGCAGCAGCTCTTTATAGGCAACTCATAGTTATTCAGAAAATGTCAAATTCTGGTTGTTAAATAATATCCTGGGCCTTATTTTGCAGTAATGGACCTTGGCTTTTAGGAACGTTCTCTGTGTGAGAGGTAACGAACATTTGTTACTTTTCTTTATGCATTTCCTAAAAGGGAGCACATGCTTTAAAGGTAAAGTTCACCTAAATGTGAAAAATCTGTCATCTTTCGTTCAGCCTCATGCCAATCAAAACTTATGCAGTATGTAACACTTTCCTAAGTGGAACACAAAAGAAGATATTTTGACACTTTGGGTTCATACTATGGAAGTCAATGGGGTCCGATGTTGTTTGGTTACCAACATTCTTAAAAATTCTGCAGAAGAGAGTCTTGAAGTAACATTATGTTGAATAAATGATGAAAGGATTTTCATAATTTGGTGAATGATACTTTTTATAGGTCGCTGCCTGTTCATGATGTGTTCATGATCAACTGAAATGTGCTTGGACAATGCTGCTAATTATTTTCTTCATATTTTGTACTTGATTATCAACATCACTTGAATTATGCATTTGTGCACAAATCATATTTAACAATAACTTCCCCTGCTTCTTTTGACGTTTCATTTTCACAAGCTTATTGATGGGGCGAGGTGCAAGATTCCAAGCTCTGTGGAGTCAACGGTTACCCACTGAGACCCTGTGAATGAACCTGTCAATCACAAGGACAGTGAATGTCGCTGTGTAGTGCAGATGGCTCAACAGGAAGGTGCAGGCTGTGCTTAGGGGATTTTTCCAATCAAGAAGTGGAAAGTGTTTTGAGAATATGTGCAACATACTGCTGGTTTTCATGTACGGCATCAAATCGTTCGCTGATATTTCTTCCTATTTCTTTAGCCTCCAAAGCACATTAAAGAATATCTCTGTGTGCTCAGAGTTTCAACTTATACAATCTTGATAAACTGTCATGCCTCCACTTCTTTGTACCATTTCCTTAGACCTCCACAGAATCATTTTACTTTAATTAAATGCTATTTATTGATCTGTTTTAGTCTATTTTGTATTGTATTTACTATTCAGCATTCATTTAAGTTTTTCGATTAAATACTCAAATGTAATTTAAATAAGTATTATGACGTCAAAGTCCCCTTGTAGACAAGTTCTGCTGTTTTGTGTTGTCGCTCTATTGAGGAGTGTTTGGTAGCAGTGAATTCTATTTTAAAATACTTCAGGTTTTTGATAGAAGTTTCTCCTTCACAACTTCTTCTTGGTGGAAAGTTCTTCCTAATTCAGTCCGGTCAACCCCATCTCTCGCAACATTTTAAAAACTACTTAAAACCCATCTCATCTGTGAATATTTGACAGATAAATGAGGAAGAAGAAAAAACACTAACCCTTCTTTTCTCTCAATAGGTATTAGAATAGCTTCTGCTGAAAAATAGTAACATTGTATTAACACCCATTGTATTATTGTTCCTGTATGACATATCGCTTATTGCTCCCTGAACTCTCTGTAAGTCGCTGGATAAAAGTGTCTCCTAAATGTAAATGTAAGTTATTGGTAGAACAGGATATCAGTTAAAGGGTATTCACCCAAAAATGAAAATTCTGCCATGATTTACTCAACGTCTGGTCCTTTCAAGCCTGTGTGGCTTTCTTTCTTCTGCAGAATACAAAATAAGATATTTTGAAGAATGTTGGTGACCAAACAAAAGCATTCTTCAAAATATCTTCTTTTGTGTTCTGCAGAAGAAAGTCTTACTGGTTTAAAATGTGAGAGGGTGACAGCATTTTTATTTTTGGTGAACTGTCCCTTTAATGCAGAGTTCATGGCAGGAAAGCTAGAAAGAATCATGATGGAGGTTAAATCGTGTTGCCTTTTAAGTCTCTTGTAACTAGATGCGTTTCTGTGGCACACATGTTCACTTACCGCAATTATAATTGGAAATTATCAGACATTGTGGACTAACACACATGTAGATACTCAGTTAACGTTGTGCTACGTTTCTCCACATTGCCCCCAGGCTACATTCACACACATCTGCTTTACACCACCCCCAACCAACCCTTACACACGCACACACGCTCCCAAACGGGTTGTATTACAATGAATATGAGGGCCACGGGCCCCTATCAGCTCTTTCATCTTGGCTCTCCTCTCTTATTCCTTTCATCTTCATTCTGACTGAGCTCCCCATCCCACCTCTCCTCATCTATCAAGTCTGAAATATGAAAAGCGCCGTACTCCAACATCGTAGATTTCACTCACTGTCTGTTTTGCAACCGCGCCATACGTCAGTCTGAAGAGTGACATTATAATGGCTTTGAAGAATCCACTTTTTGTCTGATACTTAGAGCAGTATAGAGAGGAGAAAAGAACAAGCCCTGCTTTTCCTTTTCTTGCCTTTTTACCACATGGCCTTTGCCTTATCACTGACATACAGAGACCCAGCACATGGGTTTCCGCAGCAGGACACAGGATTTACTCCGTCTACCATTAGCTTTAATCTGTACAGCCATGGGCAAGGCAAACCAACACATACTCAGTGGCTTGTATGTCTTTGCCTTACCAGCATTTGAGCTCTTGGACAGGGAAACAAAAAGGCAAAGTCAAACCCCAGAAGACCCTCCAGTCAGAAATGAGACATAATGTAAAGAAGTTGCAGGAACACTGTTCCAAATGTTGCATGTTAGAAAGGTTTTAGAGTTATTAGCTATGGTTTTCCTTCTTTCACAAATTATATTCGTAAAGTTTTTTACTTAAAAAAATAGGCATCTTAGTAGGCCGCATAATTGAGATGGTTTGTAACAACCTTCGCTTTAGGAGCGCTCCTGTGATGCCTTAAAACGCCGCCTCCGCAGACAGCACGCAAAGAGTTTGAAACAGAGCAAATCCCTCCACTGACCATTTCTCTTTCTCTCTCTTGCAATGTTAAACTGATTTCATCATCCGCCAACACTGCTGTGCATAGAGAGGCAATGTAATGCATGCATTACTGGAGCACAATTCGCCACTATATATGATTCCTCATTCACAGTGTGAGTGTGTGAGGGAGATTAGTGTATCATTTTAGAGCTTGCTGAGAATCGCCACTGGGTTCCAGCCGTGCAAATCAAAGTGGAGATGTAAGTCACATTCTGGCAGTGCGTAGCCTGTGTGTGCTTTATGACGGCACCTATAGACCATAGGCGTAAACAACACTGGTCCAAAAGTACTTTTGTTTGTTCTAATTTTAATAACGTTTGTGTAGCGTTAAAAACACTGAAAGAGGGTGCGCTTGTGCAACATTCTTTATGGGTTGCAAAATGGTCTATACATTGCAAAATCCAGACACTCTGTTTTTCTACCTATAGTTCCTTTTATTTATAGTTAAAGTTGCTACGGTACAAATACGTTTGAATTGTGTAAAAATATATATATTTAGGGTTATATACATTCGATAACTTTAGCAAATTATTTAAGTTTGGAACAAATATGTCTTCTATAGAATATCACATTTATCATTTTTTTTTTTAAAGTACATCAAAAATTGGTATGTTTTTTAGAAACAGTGTACAGACTCTTCATATTTGGCGGTCCTTGGCTTCATAAGGTTAGAAAACTCTTTATATGGAAAACATACCCACAGTGTACTAACAGACAGTATTGGGTACCTGAAATGTAGGACTACTGTTATAAAATTCATACTTTTTGGCACCTTACAAATGTAATTCTGTTTAGAATTTCCTATTGTTTATTCGAAATAAAATCTCATCATCATTTAATGTAATTTAGCATCAGTTTACTCTCTGAAAAGCATTTGATTGTGATATTTTATCTGTTTCTTTTGTTTCTGTTTGTCATCATTGCAACTTTATAATCAAAGTAGTGCTCTAGTATGTACCATAGTTTAATTACAATGTATTTTATAGCCTGATTAATCTAGAATACATACTGTGTGTTGTGTTAATGCATATACACTAACACACACATAAACCTACAGTTCCCTATCGATACTTCACTTCGATTCTTCAGAGTGCAAATCCACCCCTCGTGCCCTCCCGCTTTTTTCCTCGCAACAGGTTGTGAGAAAAAAGCAGCGGGGTAAGGGATCTAAGCGCTCGGATAAGAGTGGGCTCACGCTGTCTCTGCGTGCCTCGCCTTCTCCGCGGAGAGATGACTCGCCGGTTAACTTCTCCCAGCCTGACCAGCGTCCCCTCGCCTCCGCCAGTGATATGTTCTCGTTTGTCGAAGCGAATTCAGGGAAAACGACTGCATGTTGTTAGTGACTCCAGACATGGAGGAGGTGTCGGGCGCATAATTTGACCCCGCCCTTCAGCTGTCTACAGAGCACAGCGAGGCCAAGCCAGGTGATGATGCCGAGCTCTTCGGGTACTCTCCAAGGCTGTGGAGGTGCTGGGTGTGGAGTGTTCTCCACCGGAAGAAACTGCTTGCGGCTGCCTGGATGATTGGTTCCTGCCGGGGCGCCGTCAAGCAACTAATCAGCGGACTTCACCATTCTTTCCAGAAGTTCACAAGGAGCTTATCAGGTCATGGCTGTCCCCTATTCGGCTCGTCTACGACACTCTTCTTCCTCTGCTCTCACATCGATTGACGGTGCAGAAGAAAAAGGTCACGACAAGATGCCTCCCCTCGATGAGTCTGTGGCAGCAAACCTGTGTCTGTCCACTGCCATTGGATGGACGGCGAAAGTACAACACGAGGCAGGCAACACGATTTGGCACCCCCAGCCCCGAGCAGTGGGCTCTGCACCTCGGGCCTCTCGATGGAAGCCTACGGTCCTCCTGGAGAGTGTCATGAATACTATCTCTCAAGCTAGAGCGCCTTCCACGAGACGACTCTATAACCTTAAGTGGTCTGTCTTTTCCGCCTGGTGTGAAGCCCGCGGCACAGACACGGAATCTTGTGACGTATCATTGATACTGTCCTTCCTGCAGGAACTGTTTGAAAAGGGTTGTTCGCCTTCCACAATCAAGGTCCATGTTGCAGCCATTTTCGACTTCCCACACCCCTATAGCAAGCCAAACGGTGGGCAAGAACAACCTCGTTGTTCCTTCTTAAAGGGGTCCAGGCGGCTCTGCACTCCTCGACCCCTCTACTATACCTGTATGGGATCTTCCCACGACGTTCAGAGCTCTGAAGAGCTCTCCCTTAAAGCTTGTGGACCTTCGTTCCCTGACACTAAAAACCGCTCTACTGCCAGCACTGGCATCGGTTAACCACATGGGCAATTTACAGGTGCTCTCAGTGAGCCCTGCCTGAATTTGGGCCTGACAACTCTAGGGTGGTCCTCAAACCGATACATGGCTACGTACTGAATGTGCTCTCTACCCCATTTACGGCACAGATAGAGACGCTTTCTGCGCTCCCCTCTTCCGAGCAGGACGCGGAGTTAAACCTGCTCTGCCCCGTCAGAGCACTGAACTTTTACATTGAGCGTTCCGCCCCCCTTCAGGCGCTCAGAACACCTTTTTGTTTGCTTAGGTGACCACACCAGAGGGTCCCTGGTCACGAAGCAGAGACTTTCTAAATGGATAATTGAGGCTATCACGCTAGCATATTCTTCCTTGGGCCTTCTAAGCCCACTCTACTAGAGATATCACCTTGTCCTGGGCTTGATCCAGCGTCTGGACCAGTGCGTCTATAGCGTATTGGGCTTCGCTGTCCACATTTACCGGATAGTCTCTCTGCTTTACAGACTTACACTAGGTTGCCGGCCTATGGTTGCTCCAACCGTGCCAGCACTAGGTACACAGTCACCGGGACGATAACGACTGGGCCACCTCTTCCCTTGCACATGCTTGCCCCCAAACCTAGTTCTGGGATAATATTGAGTTTTTGTTCCTCTTGTAGCACGAATGGATTGCAGTGGTTCCCCCATTGTGTCCTGCTACGCAGTAAGAGTGAAGTGTCAATAGGGAATGTACTCTGTTACTTACGTAACCTCGGTTCCCCTGAGATACGGGAACGAGTATCTCAGGGGAATTCCTTGCCATGCTTACAGGCTGCATGGTCGTCGCTTCACTTGAAGTACCCTGAGATCACTGAGGAGGTGTTTCTGCTTATATAGCCATAAGCCCACCCCTTTGGTGGGCTCCATCGCCATGGGTCCATGCAGGTTCCCTGCCATTGGTTTAAAGTTTTACTTTTCACAAACCAGTGGCCATGCAGTTCCACTTCAGTCATCTCTCTTGTCAGAACTGTGTTTCTTGTATAATTGGTGGAGATCTGTTTCAAGTGGATACTGTTACACAGCTATAAGATAATTCAGTGATGGGAAAGGAGAGGAAGGTGGGCGGTTGTGTAAAGATGTCCAGGGAGGGGGGAAATCTCATTCACGCTCTTTCTATAATCTCACTGGGGGTCCCATGCAGCCCATGCAAAAGATTGTTCATTTCCATCCTCAACTTATATTTCTGCTTTCATTAGTCTAGCCCATTTAGACAGCCCGAGAGAGGCCGGACTCCTCGTCTGCCTGGATTCTTAATTATTACTGACCCGCTCAGCCTGCCCCGCCTCCCCACTGACCTAATCTAGAGAAGTGAGGAGGTGTTGGGGGGGTGTTGCTGCTGCTCTTTACCTTATATGACTCTCAGCCAATCTTAGCTTTTACGTCTTTGTTTGGTCTAATCAGAAAGTGGGCGGTGCGGCACGAAAAGTTGCACAGAGGGAAAATTTGAGACGTAATTAGTTATTCTGCCCTGCTTTCGATAAAGGTTTTTAGGTGGGTGGGTCGATTTCAATTCGTCAGTGCTTTAAGTTAAACTCCACAAATTGTTTTGTTCTTTTTTGTCTGGAAAAGCTTTTTTCTTTCCTTTAGCCAGACTGACTGTGAACAGGGATGCATGTTAATAAAATCCTTTCAACTTAGTGCATTTTTAAATTAAAGTTTAATATTGAAAGATCCACATGCTCTATATTTAATAAACATAAAGCGTATGACCTTGCCTGTGAAAACCCAGGTAACGTTTTGTGCTGTACTGTTTTCTACACAAAATCATTCTACATAATGTAAAGAGCATTCTGTGAAAATATAACCTTGATCTTTAATATTGACTGAGTAAGACCATCTCAATCATGTTTGTAATTGTTTGGGATGGTAGCTTCTTGGATTTTTTTGTGCAAAATAATGAAAATCATTATTCAAAGGTGCAGTGTGTAACAATTTTGCAGTAAAATATCCAAAAACTACTAGACCAGTGGTATATATTTTGTTTATCTGAACACTTACAATATCTCAAATGTTTCCAACTACTTGTAAATCGTGAGAAAATCGGCATTCAAACAGTAACATGGGGCTGTGCAGTCTGCGGTCAATGCGGTCATATCTGCTTTACCCTTCGTTACCGCCTTTACTGACGTAGAAACTGCGTGACAAGTACATGACGGAAGTACTGTCTAGCGTCTAGCAAGCCACCATATGTAGTGTTTTATTTTTTGTAATAAATCATTATTGTTAGTCACCTTTTATGTTTGTCACAGGGTTTTGTAAATATCTAACTGAAAGAAAGTATTGAAAAGTGCTTATCAACTACGACAACACAGTATTTAATCTCAAGTACTGTGTTTTTTCCATTTTCTGAAAAACATGAACTTGGACATCTGAGGTTTTGGAAGGACAGCAATGATAAAATCATTTACAGCAAGATACACACATTAACTTTTTGTAATTTTATGGCTATGACAACATTAATCAGCCTTTCTGAATTAAGTCTCGGTTTCATAGGCAGGGTACATATGCAGATTCTCTGAAGTTATATTTGACATTCAGATTTACTGTAGATTATACCTTTGTACAGTTCACTTTTCTAAGATACACTTAGAGCTGTCATTCAGTTATTTTGCAGCATTTTAAAATGTTAATTACATTTCTGCCATTTCCAATGTATCCATGTCTTAATCCATGCTATATGTCTATATAACAAGTTACATAGACCAGGAGGTACAGTAATTGCAGTCAGGGGAGTCACTTACACTTTCACTTTGCTAGCAACATAACACATCCTTCAACTTACTCCACACCATCTTAAATTCAAATGCATCTTCAAGAAACAGACAAGTGCCGGTGTGTGGATTTGGTATATTGGTGTGGTAATTGCTAGGTTCTCGACGCTTTGAGTTTAGTGAAGCGCTGTTAGGGTTAAATGGTGTTTGAGGTGTGCGAATGAGTCATAGTCTGTGTAGCATAATAAACACATGTAAGAATGGTCTGTGGCAGTACGGTTCCCCTTGCGTTAGAGGAAGTGAGAGATTCACATTGATGGAAAGAGCTTATATGAAGTTTGCAGTTTTCAAACTCAATTTTGTCCCCACCACTTGTTGGAAGAAATAAAAAATGCGGAGTGTCTATTTACTGTGCAAGTAGCCAGCTTTGTAAGCAGAGGTTTTATATAAACTCCGCCCATCAGTTTCAGATTGGAATAGACAAAATGTAAGAAAGGAACAAGAAAGACGACTCCTCCAGTGGCGTAGAGCGTACAGCATATGTTACCTACTTCATGTCGTCGTAGGTTCAAAACCGCTGTTTGCTGAACCTTTTCTATATCAGATATCAGATTGTAAAGGTATATATTTTTTATAAAATGATGAAGATATTTGAAAATAGCTGTTCAAGTCATACATGTACCAAACATCTTGCGCTGAATTGCACTTTGGTGCTATATATTTGTCTTTATTGTTCTCGACATGCGGTTGCTATTGTCTCTTGCAAGATTAATTACATTTTGATTCTTGATCGAAAACTCCAATAAATGGAAAAAGTAACAACTTTGTAGCTTTTAATGAGTTCAAAAACAAAATATAGAAAGTGTGTTGTATAATTGTAGCCTATATAAATAAGTCAAAATAAGATTTTCCCCATGTTTACTTGAATGTTTGTCCTTATTAGCAGAGGGTTACCAAACGTCTCAATCCTTGACCCATCGACAGGTAATCTGTGTCAAACAACAATTTTTTTTACATTTGACCGGTTACAGACACTGGTTGTGTCTAAGTATGCATTTCTTTACATTTGCTGGTATTCTGTTTTAAACGCATTACAAAAATAAAGGAGTCAACTCCAGGAGTGAAAAGCATCCCAGTTGGCTACCACATGAAAGTTGAAAAAGTGTTAAGAATGTGCGGCTTAGAAAAATCTAATATGCAAGATTTGTATTATTTTAATGACTAGGTTATTTGTTCATTGTATCAATTTGCAATCTCACATTTTCAGGCAGTCTTACCGCATCATAAGTTTAGACCTCAGATATATATGTTTTCATAAACCATGAATTATTCACTGTACTTTATTTTAGTAGAAAGTGTACACCATTGGCATAAACTTGCTCTTGATAAATTCTGTCACATCAGCACTGTGTGACTAAGTGAATTAGATCCAAACACCATCCAGGAAGATTGGAAATGGTCAGTGACAGCTGGCCTTTCTGGATAGATAATTTATCTGTCAATCATCTAGGCAATTATAGCAGCATTCACTCAAAAGTGAGCGCGTATAGAGTCTGAATGACTTGAGGCAACTTTTGATGTTACATCTGCACCTCCCTCTGAAAGGATTGAGGAGTCCAGATCAGCAGGAGGAGAGCGCTAGTCTTTGTTTCATTCACGCTCCGCTTCACACGGCTAGTCTCTGGCCCGGCACTCGCACGAGAGGCTGGGTCTGTTTTCTGTAACCTTGGCCTTCTCAGTTCATAATTCATTCTGCCCAGCCAGAACATGAATGACACAAATGACTCATCATAATGAAATAATCAGACGCTCTAAATGAAAAGCCTTTTGGAATTAATTCATGAGGCTCTGCATTCTCTGCCCTCCGGTTTCTGATTAAATAAAATGAGAAAAATTGACAGTGACAACGAGTGGATTAAATATTAACCACACACCGACAGACAGTGTGGGTTTAACTGGTGTCAGTTAGCTTGTTGATTTTCATGGGCCTTTTAGTGGCCATAACACCAATGAAAGCGTTGCTAGAATTTTATATTATAGTGTCCAGAATAATTCACCTGTCCACAAGAGAGGAAACCGTTTGTAGTGCGTGTACACACTTTGGTGTATGCTAGCAAGCTAATGGGCCATCAGGGTGTTACATAATTAATTATGCAGTTTTTTTTACAGTCAAAAATCAGTGTTTTCAGTGTTTAAATGTGTTAGCTGTATGTTTCTGGTTATTATTACTTATTTAAAACAACCCAACTGCAGTTTGTTTCATGATTGGAATGCACAGTAAAAAAACTTTCTTTTTAATTTCATATCATATCATTATTTTTTAGTTTACACATGTTTTTATTTATTTATACACACACAATAAGTCAAAGGTCAAGGGTCGCTCTCTCATTCTTTTTTCCCCACATTATTAATATTGGTAAACTCCTCAACACTGCTATGGAATGACAAAGTATATAACGAAGATGTGACTATAAAAATGCAAAACTGTTTGCCTCTTTAGGCTAGTAGCCACTCTTTGTCTATGATTTATAATAAATATAACACAAAATAACACAATCTCTAATCATTTATTCACCTTCTTGTTTTTTTCTGTAGAAAATAAAAGATGTTGTGTCCATACAGTGGAGGTCAGTGGAAGCCAGTGTAGTTTGGTTACCAAAATATCTTCTTTTGTGTTCTGGAGAAGAAAGAATTCATGAGAAAATCATGAAATAAAACAAATTTTAGGTGAACTTTCCCTTTATGGTCTCGTCTTGGGTTGGGTTGCTTTTAAAAAAGTACACACTGTATGAAAAAGATCAAGATGCTCGGGTAAGTAGATGAATGTGGCAAGCACAGTATTTACCCTCTTCAGTGCTACACATTTTAATGGAACGGAAGGAAGCCACTATTCATAGGACTTTTCCCCAGTTTATATTAATGTCCAGCACCTGCATTAGATGTTTTAATGGACAATGACAGGTGGTCGTTTTGATGCCATTGATCGCCGTGGGGAACTGCAGCATCATTTGCCAAAGGTACACTCAATCATAGATTTGTAAAACGACAGCAGATGATGTTAAGAGAGGCAGAGGTGAGCTCAGAGTGAAGGCTACCCGGTCTATAAGCAATATCATGGTTTATATAGGGTTTGTATAAATCACAGGCCAGAGGAGAGTTTAAGCTTAGCTTTTATGTGTCCCCATGTAATGCTGTGAAAATTCAGAAACAGACCAATGCAAGTGAAAAGTATCTGCTGAATCCAGTCATTTTCCTCCGCTTAAAAGGTTTTGCTGAAGTCATAAAAATGTGAAAGAAAATTATTTTTGTCGATGTTTGTGTTCAGATAGGTTTTTTATTATTATAGTAAGTAGGCAACTTCTGAAGTAATGCTAAAATCATCCACTTAGACTCAGATCTCAGTTTTGCTAGACTGTTGATGAAAAATAAGAAGAGGAGCGTTTGTCCGTAATGCGATTCAAAGTCAATGGTCTCAACTGGCGATGCTCCAGATGACTAGTCTCACAGATGTGCGTCGAATCACTCTAGATGATCTGTTCGGTTGTAGGCATGCATAATGTATGGCATCTTTTTCCTGAGTACCCACTACACGGAAGGAGACCTCTCTCTGGGCACACTCGCTTGTTTTCTATGCATTTCAATATCCACTTGGGTCAAGTATATATTTAGGATGCCCATTGTGTGGGGAAAAGTGTAAATAGTCTGAATGCATCTGCGTCTTCACACTGTGGTGGTGACACTCTGTTTTGTCTCTAGTCTGCTGTGCGTTTGTCAAACTTATCCATTTGCATCTGATAATATGCTTTTACTTTTTAGCTTCAATATCCAAACCATTTAATGATAGAATTATATTGTTTAATCATGCAATAAAATAAAATCATATTATTTATAGAAAATGTTCTCAATTTCTTTCAAGTTTTGTTGAGGTGACACCACACCTGTGGTATTCAGATGAGTGAGTCATTGCATACACGTGTTCTCTTTGGTCTGATGTGTATAAATAGTAATTATAATGGTCATTGTCTTTGCCAGCTAGGGTACTAAATTAGAATCTGCGGTAGGGGCCTGAAATATATAATTCATTAGATCTCAGGCGATAGACTTACATTGTAACCGATTTAGATATTCTGTAGTATAACGCTCCCGACAGCTTGCACAGGTTAGCGGGTCAGCCGTGTTTTTATAAACACCAGTTTCTAGACGAGAGCAAGGTCATACTGGGACTTGTCTTAACTTTGAAATGCAGTAAACATCTCGTTTAATTAGATCCTTTACCGACTAAAGCTTCACACACACACACACACATGCACCCATGTTACAGCATGTACAGTATGGTGAACGCTCATGATGTGCGTCTGAAAGATGTTTTCTGTCAACAGAATTTGAAAAAGATGTCACGATGTACTCCTACATGTAAAGACATTTAATCAAACTGTGTGCGCATACGGATAACAGAGGTTCATATGGGATTACAGATGGATTACTTGACAATATGTGCAGCGGATTCGAATCGACAATTTAAAGGCAGGCTTCTCTGTGGGAAGTGACATTAGCATAGTTTCCAACTGAAGAGTTGTCATGCTACGGAATCAGTTTTAAAGCTTTATATTCCGTTTTACAACATATCTTTCAGGAGACCTGAGTGGGTGGGATGGGATTTCTCCTTGTGTGTGTGTCTAGGATGAACATTATCTCAGTGTGGCCCATTCCAATATCTTGTAATATCCTGCCTAAAAGCAATTATTGGAGAGTGTAAATTTAAATCTAATGGACTCTGTCTGTAATATTCAACTGCTCGGCTGGTGAAACAATGATTTAAGTGTTACCTCTGGAAAGGCAAGGCTAATACGTTTTCTGTGAATGTATTCTTGTTGCTTATCCTTCAAAGTCCAAGAGTAAATGCGACTGCAGTAAATTATGCGCATCCAATGCGACGGGGTGCTGGACCAAGAAACACTGAAGAAAACGTGCAAAGCTTTTTATCCTGCACACCTTGAATACCAAACATGAAAAATGAATCACGACTCTGCTGAAAACGATAGCAAAACAAGCCAGCGGAAATCTTTGCATCAGTGTTTACTGAATCTGTCAGAAGCTGCGTTTTGCATATCCTACAGCACAATAGTAATTACAATGCCATTCTGTGACTCATGCAGATTCTTTGGGTTTGTGGGCGCACATACATATTTCATGATCGTGTGTGCATCTGTGCAAATGCATTTATGGCCTTTAGGAAGTATTCGTCAGCATTTAAAGGAAGTGAGATGGAAGGTCTTGACCTTTCTAATGAGAAACAACAAGCTTGCTGCACAGCCTTGGGTCAGGCCATAGCTTTTAGCAGTTCAACTATTGAAGGCGTCGTGCCAAAAAATATTTGGAAACACAAGCTACATGAAAAATATGAATATCGCATTGGTCAATAAAAATAAAATTGACTAAAATGCTGAAGTTAGTGCTTAGGCAAAGTAAGTTAATCTATATAGCACATTTAGTTCACAATGGTTATTTTTAATTGCTTTTCTTTTACAATTCAAATAATCATACAAAAATAATCACAGCAAAAAAAATAAAGAATTTAAAAACCTTTAAAATTAAATATTTTTTCGAATGTAAAGAGTTGAGAATAAAACGATTATACATGAAATACAGTGCAGTCAGTTCGATTCGGACAAAGCACAATGCTCATTCAGTAAATGCACAGCTAAACAGATGAGTTTTGAGTCTTGATTTAAATGTTGATAATGTCTTAGCACTTCTGGAAGCTTTTGACAGCTACAGGTGGCATAGAAGCTAAAAGCGGATTCCCCTTGTTTAGATTGAACCCTTGGTATATCTAACTGACTTGTTCCTAATGATCTAAGAGGTCTGTTGGGTTTATATTCAGTGAGCATTTCTTCAATGTATTTCGCTCCTAGGCCTTTAAGTGATTTATGAAGACCAGTGCAATAATCCACCCTCTTGGTTATAAAGGAATGAACAAGTTTCTCCAAGTCTTGACTGGAAACAAAACATCTAATTCTTGCAATGTTTCTGAGATAGAAGTATGCTGATTTAGTTAGCACTTTAACATGACTACCGAAACTAAGGTCTGACTCCAGAATCACACCAAGATGCTTGACTTGTTTGACCCCTAGAGTCAAGGTATGCATTCATCTTGAGAACTTCATTTTGTTTCCAAATGCAATGACTTCAGTTTTCTCCTTGTTTAACTGAAGAAAGTTTTGGCATATCCAACTGTTAATTTCATCAATGCATTGCCAGAGGGAGTCAATAGGGCTGTAGTCGTGTTGCCATAAGGCTATAGGTAAATCTGGGTGTCATCTTTATAGCTGTGATATGCAATTTGGTTAGTTTTCATTATTTTGACTCAGTGGGAGCACATATGCTGAACACGAGTGGCGCAAGAATTGAGGCTTGTGGGACTCCGCATGTTGTTGACGTCCTCTTGGACTTATGCTCTCCTATACTCACATAATAATCTCTCTCATCTAAGTCCCAGAAAGACCGACCAAGTTTAGTCTAGAAGTATGTTATGATCAACAGCAGCACTGAGATCTCTCACTACCATCACTGAAATTTTGTCCGAATTTAGGTGAAGATCACTTATTATCTTCATTATCTCTGTGCTGGGATGCAGCCGGAAACCAGATTGAAACTTGTTCAGGTATCCATTTGAGTTTAAATAGTTATTCAACTGGTAGTGGTTCAGCTGGTTAAAAACAACCTAAGAATACATCTTGTATAATTTATTTTCGATATGATCCAATGCAGTCACATTTTTCAAAGGGATGGTGCATGCAAAAATAGAATTCTGACATTTAATCACCCTCATGTCATTAAAAACTTGTATATGACTCTTTCTCCTGATGAACAAAAATATATATTTTGAGGAATGTCTCAGTGATTTTGTGTCCGTACAATGAAAGTCAATGGGGACCAGTGGTATTCGGTTGCCAACGTTCTTCAAAATATCTTCTTTTGTGTTCTGCATAGGAATGAAAGTTATCCAGGTTTGAAATGACATGAGGGTAAACTATCTGTCTTCAGTACTTGTATCTGCTTTCTAGTTATACGCTTGGAGAAATAAGCTATCCTCAACTGCTACTTTGAATCAGTCCAAAATGTATGTCCCTGCTCCAATGTGGTATAATATATGACAAGCAGATATGACAAGATAAACTGCTTTGAGCACTTCCTGAGATAGCTGAGTGGATGGGGGAACACCGAGTGCAGTTTGTGTGCAGTTTGGCTCTCCTGATGCATTTATCAGACAACAGTGCATTACCCCTTTCTCACCCCGACATGCATCTTGAACACCTCTGTCCCTTCACAACCCCATGCGTTTCACTTATCACAAAGCCATTTATTCGAATGAGAGTGAAAAGGGAGCATTGAGATGTTGTCACACTGCGAGCTACAGTGAACGCATGTATCATGAAAGGAAAAACATGTTTTCTTTCTTGTCACATTTGTGTCATGTGGAGTGGTCTTCATTTAATCTGGAACATGCAATCGCACTTGCACATTAAACCTGTACTGTGAAGACCAGCATGATTCCTTGCATGATTTATCCAGCAAAACAAAACAATACATTTATAAATTTTAATTAAAACTATAGAGATGTTGCATTCATTTTCATTCGCTTATTTTTTTTTTACTTGAGTTTCATTTTCCATAATCAACATATTTTTTATTAATAGTTTGTATTAATACAGTATGTTTGTATTAATACAATATGTTTCTCTTTAGTTTTCTTTGCTTTTTGTGTTCTGTGATCATCAGTCATCAGGATTTTTCCCCCTCCGATCTCAAATGCATGTTTTCACTTGCTGCATTCCTGCAACCTAGCAACCCCATGAAATCAGTCTGCCACGTCACTATCTGCGACGCTTTTCATGTCGAGGTCAAAGCGACACGTGAAGCTCACGTCAAGTGATGAATTCAAAGCCCTGACGCAAGTTATGCCATGGGGCCTTGAGTTTCTCTCTCTCTCTCTGCCGTTTTCATCATCTACCCCGTGTGTTTGTATTTTTTACACCACATGCCTGAACCCAGCATCCTGCACACTGTGACTAAAGAGATGTGTTTGAAGGTGCACCTCCAGCTTTATTTACTCATATTTTGATTATTTACAGCATTGAAAGTTGCAGACTGGCTGCGCTGTGAGATAGCGGCCATGGAGCCGTGGGGTCGCGCTTCAGATTGTTAAACTGTATGCAAATTGACGGCAATATTTGCCAGCGAACCTCATAATGGGATACTTGATGGCATAAATAAATAGCAGTCATACACACACACACACAAATACGTACACAGCCAAAACTGGCAGGCCTGGCGTTGTGAAAGGGAAATAAAGGTGACTTCGGCTCACAGCTTCGCTCCAGCGAAATGACAAACATGTTTTCCTTAAGTTATTTATCGCCAGAGTGCTCTTGGAAAGAAAGGAAATAAATAAATAAAACTAACAGCACTCATCAGAAGCTACAATCTCCAGCTCTCAAGGTGCAGCAGAGATTTAAGGCTTTACAAGGTAGAAATGTATAAACCTTTGAATGTTCAGCGCCAGTAGTTTCAAAGGACTTGTTTGAAGTTGCTTTAACTGCTGAGAGGCAGCGGATTGAAGAGGTACATTTTAGGTGCCTCTGATGGAGCCTGAGTGGAGTTTTCAAAATAAGAATTTTTAATAACCTTATTTTGCGAACATTTCGCACCAAAGTCAAATTTGCTTTACTGGTATATTTCATTTTTTTATTTACAATGTATAAAACGAAAAGATTTCGGTCTATTATAGTGTATTTGGAACTAAATTTAGAAAAACACTTGCTTAATTTGAGCATTTCCCAAGATTTGCTTGATAAACATTTATAAACAAAAGATTTTTTCAGTCCAAGACAAAATCATGCCGTCGTTGAGCAAGCGTTTTATCTCGAGATGGGCAGGACACTCAAACAAACAGGTTTGTTCAGTTAAAAGAAATAAAACACAAGTATAAAGGCAAGCACTGCATATCCCATCAGTCAAGATGTTTGGACAGAGTCTCCTGACCTTCTGCTTGGTCTCTCTCAGCCTCTCCAGAGAAGTGAGTTGACAAGTCGTGTGTGTGCACTCACCCTCAGCTATATTTACGAGGCTTCTAACAGTCTTGAAGGGCTCTTCGCTGTGTTTCATGTTGGCTTGTGTCACTTGGGAATCCACTTAATTCAGAGTGTCCTGGCTGTTCTAGGATTTGGTGTCCCGGCGCACCCAGAAGAAGAATTATTTGACACATTGAACATCTATCTTGAACCTGTTCGCGTACAGGGGCTGTTAAGGCTGAAGCATGTAATTTCTGTGCCATGAGTGTCACCCATCAGAATTACAAAAATAATGAACGTTGTCAAACAGATTTCACCAATCACTTCTCCTGTATGCTGTTGGTCGAACAAATAGATGCTCTAGGTCTGTTACTCTGATGTTGGTAGAATCAACCTACAAAATGTCCCACATGTTGTAGTCTGTGTATGTTAAGTTGAATAGGAGAAAGTATAAAAAATGCGCACAGTTATTTTTTATGCAATGTGTTGGTATTCATAGCTTTCATTCTGCCATTTGACTTCCTATAGAGTGATGACATCTTAGTTTTGTGAGGGGGAGGGGTGGAGTAAGCCGTTGGTTTCAATTTGTCCCCTCACCAGTAGATGCCGCAAAATTTCATACACTGGAACTTTATTTACATCTTTATTATTTACCCTTATTATATTCTCCTCAATTTTATTCTAGTTTGTTTTTTAGATTTGTTTTTTATCCTTTTTTTATTTTTGTTTCATCTTTGTATGTGGGTCAAAGACGTTAATATGTCCGCATCAAAAGAAATTTACAAAAGTGATTTTATGTCCATAGAAAGCTCATTAAATTTAAGTAAAATGTCTACTTTGGTTTTGTCAACTAAAGTTTTTGGATAATAAAATGTCACAACTTGGTTGAAATAATTTTACATTGTCATTCAGTGTAACACAATATTTATTAACAAAATCAAACAAAATGCTTATTCTGATTTGTACATATTAAAATAGATAAATAAGAAGTGAACATATATCATTTTATTGTTTTAAAAAAGTAAAACATTCTTATTGACAAATAGGCAAAACCTATAGGATAGTGCCAAAAATATATAGATTTTTTAAATACAACGAATCGCCACGGTGGGCAGTGGGCTGGGTGGGCTGTCGTGGCCTAATGTTTAGAGACTCAAAAAAATACCAATAAAAACAATAAATAATATCATAAGTGTAATATTTCTATAAATTGTTGAATAAAAAAAAAAAGTTGTCTGTTTAATTTAATTGCATTCTAGTTTTTCTGAGCAAAAATATATATAATTTTTTCTCTGAGTTACAGAAAACGCCCACTAAAATTTCATTCAGTGTTACAATCTTATCAGGCATATTTACAACAAAAAAATTCATGACATATTTAAGACTAATAACTAATTAGTAATACCAAATGCTAATTAAAGTGTAATGTGAGGCCAAGTATGGTGTTTGTAGGGATTGTAGGTGGGGGAAGTGAATTATCACCGCTCTCCTTCACCATCAATACCAGTGGTTGAGGTGAGACCCTTGAGCAAGACACCACACCCCCCAACTGCTCCCCAGGCGCCGCAGCAACGGCTGCTCACTGCTCTTGAGTGTGTGTTTATGGTGTATGTGTTACTCACTGCTGTGTTTGTGCACTTTGATGGGTTAAATGCAGAACACATATTCTGAGTATGGAACACCATACTTGACCTCACATCACACTCACTTTCACTTTAATTGGCATTTGGTTTGAAAATAATTAGTCTTTAAATATATTAAAAAAATGTTGTTGTAAATACACCTGATAATTTTTTTTACACTGAATGACATTTTAGTGGCCGTTTTCTGTGAAAAATGTATATTTATTTTTTTGCACAGAAAAACAAAAATGGAATTAAATTAAACTTTTTCTTTTCTTTTTTTTGAATAGCAACAATTCAAAGCAGTATTACACATTATTATATTAATTATCGTTTTTATTGGTATTCTTCTTTTTTTCACCTCAGACACTAGAAAAATGTTCCTCTATTTAAAGCTTTTTGTCTCCCTGACACACATTTTCTCTCTCTCTCTATCGGCTCACAGTGAGGGGTAGGGAGAAATGTGTAGCCCCTGGCCTGCTGCTGAATCAAAAGCAAGCAGTGAGAAACCTGCTGGAAACGGGGCTTGCTGATTTGATGTGCATGGCAGGACGGCTTTGAACCCCAGTTGCTGGGTGTGCAGATAAAAGCTACATTACCATCCTGCTCATTTTCTAAAGATCAACATCCTGCAGCCATAGAGAATGGCATGCAATCAGCCTTTGCTAAAGACCTGCCATGCCACAATTTTATATACATTGCCAGTCATATCTCATAACAGAACCCCATTCACTAGCAGCCATACCTCCTACCAGTACTCTGCTTACCAGAAGTCACAATCCTTACCAGTATCTTTCCCATAAATGGTGTATGACTGATGAGAAGCTACACTTTCCTATAGGACCTGAATGATCAGATGCAATTTCCCAACCAGTTTACTGAACTTTTTGATTCAAAAGTACAACATGTTTGATACAACATTTGATTTTAATATTTCATCAGTAAATGCCAAAATTAACACAAACTAAGCTTAATACTGTAAATGTTGTAGATGTTTTGTTCATACTTAGATCATGTTAGCTAATGCATTAACTAATGTAAACAAATACAACCTTATTATAAAGTGTTCATGTACTGTACTGTATCTCTGTGTCTGGTGAATTGATGGAACTGGGTAATTGACATTTTGCGTTATGGACATGACATAAAAATGCATAAAAATTTTGTTACGATTATATTGAATCATCTGTTTGTACTTTATTGATCCCTTCTTGATAGAGTCTAAACAACAAACAAATGTAAGTCTATGAAAAAAATATATATTTAAAAAAGGGAAATAAACATGTTATGGATGTGACAAAAAAGGATGCGTTTTTTGGGAGACGACAAACTTTGTAGGATTTCTGTAAAATAAAATGCACAATCCTGAAGCATTAATTCCCCATAAAGAGTTGGGATATCTCTTTATAGAACAAAAAATAGTTACTTTGTATTAATTTATGAGGAATATGTAGCGTTTTGGATGTGACAATCCTGATAATGGCGCTCACTATGATAAATCAGGCACTAAAAATAAAACAAATGCTTCACAAATTTGAAGAGAGATCTCACATGGGTTTTTGAGCAACCAAATGTTAAAATCTGTGCTGTTACCATGTTACAAACCGCATAAATAAATTTGTGGAAAGGTTGACAATTTAACAGAATTGCACAACTGTTAAACACACACATTAAGGTTTTATTGCATCCTGGTTTAAATTCTCCATCCTTTGAATAGCACAGATGTACTTGTTGATGACAAGTTGCTTTGCCCTTTTGTAATTTAAAGAGTTACACTCAAACCTTCCTAAGCCTCAGTAACCACCACGAAGAGAGACTCACTTTTGGAGTTGTTCAGAATCTTTCTGACGCACCGGTGACTCAGGATTTAGTTGACTTTACCAGCATACCTGTACTATTTCAGCATGAAAGCTTTTAATTAATCTTTGCTATAACCCAATAAGCAGTACAGTATTTTGACACATGCATTGTCATCTGGGCAGTTTAACATTTCTCGTGTATTCATGCAAATCTGTGTTGTTTATAAGTTTCCATCCTGATTGTATTCATTGCAGTGATAATAGGTTTAAAAATGTAACTCCAAATGTCTAGTTCAGCTGCTCTGTAGCGGTGTTTTCTTATTTGGAAGAAGAGTTTTGTCAGAAGGAGTCTGCAGGAGCTTTGTAAGTTTGTGCTTAATAATTTATTTCTGTTGTTTAGCTAGAAAACAGTTAAATTCTTTGCTCTTTGTATTAATAGCATTTGTCATGTGTTACTGTCCTGTAGCAGTTTCTATTTGAGCCATGTTGTTTATGTATTAAAATGGCATCAATGATGCTGGACTGCCTTGCTTTTGGATGTGCTGGTGTTTAAACTCATCTCAACGTTAATCGAGAGCTCTTATAGATGTCGATTTTTTTTCATTTTGTATGCTTTTGTATAAAGATAATTAGTCAGTGTTTCAGCCTTGTTTTAATTGGAACCTAAACAACCAGAGATGTTATTATTCAGAAATATATTTAAAACATTAGGGGCATATTATGAACTTTTCAGCCTGACTCATAAATTACTTTATCGTTTAGACAACAGTCAAACTTAAGGTTTATATAATACGTTTTTAACAGTAGAACATTGTGATTGCAACTCGGTGGTCGGGGGTTTGATTCCCAGGGAATACAAATATACTTGAGTGCACTGCAAGTCATTTTGGATAGAAACTTCTGCATTTAGGAGTTAGTTTGTTTGTTATTCTTTGTAAGATGTATCTTAAAATTGCCCTTTTTGTAGTGACATGCCCCCAGTTATAATGGTTGCATTGTCCCCAAAAAAAGAAGGACAAAAGCTTCCTGCAGTTTGGAAAGATGCTGCTTTACATGACAACACATGGTCAGCTGAAGAAGGATTTTCATGGGGATCTACTGGAATTTGCTTAATCCGAGGTCCAAAATCTCTGCGGTTTTAGAGCGAAGAAAACGGAGAACGTTGTACACGTCTTTCATCAGAATGTAAGAACCTAAGAAAGAGGATTAAGAAATGTGTGGGGTAACTTGTCACGGCCTTGTTTGCTGAAATTAAAACCGCACAAAGTTTGTGTAGAGCGGAGAGTACACAGCCTGTGGGACGTATGTGCGTGAGTCATCTAAAAACTTTCTTTAATAAGACAGCTCATCTCGGCGGACCCCTGCAGATATGGAGTTGTCAGATACCTTATTGAGTGCTGAAATGCTTGGCACTTACAATGCGAGACTGCAGTGATATGGGAAGCCACGAGGATAGATGGGACTAATTTTTAACGGTTTTCAGTATAGCTGCGAGCCTAGGATTGTGCCGATCCATCATTGTTGTGGTGTGCGGCGCTTTTAAGAAAAAGCTGCTTGTTGTTTGAGGCTGTGGATTTAGCAGGGCTCTGAAACGCAGAATAAACAGGAGCGTTTGTGCTCTGACAGTGGTGACGGGGGAAATGTTGATGTTAAAATGTTGACATTATAAATGATGGCTGTTTTTTATGCCTCTAAATTTTTTCCATCATTACCGTCTGTTCTGGATTTTGCAACCCCCACCTTCACTGATTCTCCTACGCTAAATACTTTCATGTTTTTGGTTTGCATTTTTTATAGCAAGTATATCGATGATTTACTCGATTTGTCTTAAATGGTTATTTCACCTTTAAAATGAAAATTATATCATTATTTACACACTTCATACCTGTATGACTTTCTTTCTTCTGCAGAACACAAAGGAAATATTTAAAAAAATGTTGATAACAGAAAACCATTAGTCCCCATCGACTTGCATTGGTTTAGTGTCCAATAGAAGTCAATGGGGACCAACGGTTTTTGGTTGCCAACATTTTTCTAAATATGTTATTTTGTGTTCTGCTGAAGAAAGAAAATCAAGCAGTTTTAAAATGACAACAAGGCGAGTCAATTATTCCTTAAACGGGGCAAGAAGGGTTATTGAATAATAATAGTATTCTTAAGTACTTTTAATAAAAGGCTCAACACCCTTAAAACAGAATACATGTTTACTTTACCAATTAACCTCAATTTTATTTGATTTATTCATTTGAAACTTTTATGTGTAAAATAAATTAAATTCGAGATCTGTTCCTTAAACTCAAAATTATTTTGCTGAAAATAAACCCCATAATATGATGCACAGTTTTTCTTGGAGAGTAATTTAAGATCAGCATAATAAATGAGATAACCATAATATCATATCCTCTAAATACTCAATTAGAAGTAACATACAAAATCTACTTTCAAGCCTGTTGGATTGTCATGCAATGTTTCCTTTAAGCTGCACCACATTCCAAGTGTCAAAGATAAAGCTGTATTTTAAATATTTAAATGTCTTTGGATTGTAACAAAAAAGAAAATGAAGCACAAAACTCTTTTAACATTCACTCTTTTCTCTTATTCCCCCTCTAGGCGGCGAGGTGCCCTACACGACTCTGGCCACGAGGATGATGATGGGTTTCTGGTGGCTGTTCGCTCTGATCGTCATCTCCTCCTACACTGCAAATCTGGCCGCATTTCTCACCATCTCCCGCATCGAAAACTCCATTCAGTGAGTGCGCTGCACGCGTTCATTTCAAATGTCACTCTTTATGTATCTTCAACACTGTAATCATCCCTCCGATAACAAAACAACACTGAAGATGCAGTTTTCCATCTTCATCTGGGTTAAATAGGTTGTTGTGCTTGTGGATTTAAACGTCCCTAAAAGCTCTGAATTTCTGGCAGCATTGATTAGGGAGGAGAATTCATTGAAAAGCATTCATCAAACAAAATCAAGAACGAATCAGTTGATTGAATCAATTATACTCAAAGACACGGTGGCGGCCCACGCAGCCAGTGTGTAAATAAATACGCGCGGGTTTCACTCCTGCTTCAGTTACGCTGCGTGTGAAACTACTCTCGGGGGCACGCAAACACCCCGTTTTAATTTCCTGTTGCACAAATTAGATCTTTCATTCCGGTGAGAATGACGTCAGACGTCCATGCACCGGTGATTCATTTAACCTGCATGCATGACCGCACTGGGAACTCAACACGCACATACCCACAGGCAAACTTGTTCAAACCCTATTTGTTTACTGCCTTTTCCCCTCCCACTCTGCGATCGAGCCAATTGCATTCCGTCCATTGGTCGTATCAGATGTGTAAAGTTAGCATGTTTACAACTATGAAATTATTGGGTGGATCTGATGCATCGATAGCCAGCGGTGACGGAGTTAATTGTGCTTGATCCATTCTTGGATGTCACTGCCACGTAGGCGGCGCGCGCGGGACGGTTACCAAGGGAGAGAGCGTTTCTTTTTTCAAGATATCAATTTGTTTATTTTTCGTCGCATTAGATTATCATTAATGAGCTCGCGCTTAGATCGCTTGATTCTAGATCTGTGCACCTAATTAGGATTTCCATAAATTTAAATGTATTATCTTTTAATGTGTAGATGATGGCAGGGTCATTACAGAAATAATTACAGCCTAAACTCCGCACCCAGGGGTCTGTTATGTTTAAAAGCAGCGGATGTAGAGCATCACTCAGGAAGAGCTGAAAGATTTATGAGACTGAGGTGGAGGAAGACGGGTTTGAACACGTTGAGTTTGCGATTACACAGTTTTGACTTGAGATAGAAGTTAAGATTGCTTGATAGATTTCTAGCTGTCAGCGCGGTCTGTTTACTATCATATTCTTTAGCGGCCTCGCACATTTATACAAGACTATTGAAAGAGTATGTTAATGTTCAACTGCTGATTATATTGACTTGATCTTAACCCGCTGTTAATTAAATCAAGGCAACATCAACTTATCGACAACTCTCACTTACCCAGCATAGATCTTTACCTGCTCTGTCCAGTTCCCAGGATGATCCTTTTTGGGTAAAACTGATCTTGAGGCAAGAGCAGGTACAAAAACCAGAATCAAGCCTTGAATCAGCTTGCCGAATAGATGCGGACTGAATATCGAAGAGTATTTTTAAGGATGTTTTTTGTTGTTTTCTTCATAGCACTGTTTTGGCTAAGATGCAGCTGTAGTTACAGAAGGTAGAATTTTTGCTGCAGATGTTTTGTTCATGTTGATTGCCATTGTGTTGAAGGATTGGCTTCATAATTTGTTGGATGTGAGACAGCTTAGAAACAAGAAGCACATCAGCGATCCTCGCTTTCGTTTAAAACAGCCTCGAAATTGCATCCGCTTATTTTTAACCAACGATGGGTAACAGTATAAATCTGCATTGTAATGTGTCCTTGTGGGAAAGCAGGTTTGAATATTCGTGCGTATTGACAAATGATAAGACAATCAAAAAAATTGTGGGTTTACAAATATAAAAATAGCTCAGAAACATATTGTACAACTTTTACCTGGCATATCACTTTTAATGTTGCTGCAAGACCCCCATCTGGTCAGCGTGAACAAGGGCCAGGTTACGGCGTTCTCGATTTTTTTCTGCTCACCCAGACAGTCTGCCACGTCGTTTTGCATGCAGTCTGGCTAGTTACAATCAGTCCGCACCACAGATGACGCTTTTCCCGGGCAAGCGGAGAGATCGGCGATGCGGCCGTAGCCTTTGAATGCCACCAGATGGTCAACTATAAATTGTGTGAAAATGCGTTTACGCAGATTGATTGCTATTCTTGAGGCTAGATGAATTTTGCTGGAACAAGAAAACATTGCTGCCTTGCGAATTTCCCAGTGGAATAGAAATACAGAAATGGATTAGCCTGTAGTCATTGTTATGATGCAGACATTGCGTGTTTCCTATTTTAATAAACACACAAACATGCCGGTCTGCTTGACTAAACTTCAACCTCAGATGCACAATTAGCAACAGAATAGATTACACTTAAAAATGTACATTAGCTTTAAATATGTGATGAAATAGATCAGCTCTTCCATTGCTCACCATCCTCACTGTGGTCATTTATAGAAACGCACGTACTTGGAGTTCGTTTTAATGGCAATTCTCCATGCAAATGACACCGGACACATAACCGCAATTCATAGGGAGGGTTTGGGATTAAGTGTCGAGATTAATTGGGAGCAATAAAAGATTAACATTTGTGGCCAAGTTCATTAAACCTACAGAGGGTGCTAGAGATGTTAAGTACTAGAGGAAGCTGGTATGAGGACGACAGCTGTCTGATGTGATAATATTTGATAAATGTAAGGTCATTGTATGCATGTGGGACTCTTGATGCCACCAACTCACACCGTGACTTGCTTAAAAAGATTTATTTCGACATTCACAGTTACTCGAATGTGCCCTTTCACGTACATAGTTGGTGGTTGAGGGTATGACAAGGTTGAGTATTAAAACAGTGGGCGAGTGCTAATTCTTTTCATTATCAGTTTAGTAAATAAAGTGAGACTTGTTGCTGTAATGACAAGCGCTGTATTTTGATGATAATGTGAATGAAGGCTGGGGGGCTACATCTTTATTGTTCTTTCCAATTATTTGTGTAATATAAATGTTACTGTGGGGAATAAGTGTCCCCTGGTTGGCTAACTTTTAATTAGATGTACGATATTAACACAAATTGCTGAACAAACAGTATTAGACACAACATGAGTGGTGGAGTGTCTGAGCTTTTAAATGGATTTGGACACATTTATGCCGGCACAATTAAGCTGAAACAAGCGTGGCTATTCATGCATCAACAGTGTTGATTTTGCAAATAATGTCTTGGTCGTTGAATTATTACACCCCCCAGGCTTCCTCCTCCGAATCTATTTCTCACTTCCTGCGTTTACAAAGTCAGCGATTAGCTTTGACTGGGCAATTCCTGCATTATGTATGTGACAATATCAGTCAAAACATGAAATATGAATTCTCAACATATTTCTAAACATATAAGTGGATTCATTTGTTTTTTAATAAACCTCTGATGATGCACAAGTTTTCAATTTTTAAAAGAGGAGAAATTCATACGTGATGGATGTGACAAAAGAAAGGACAAACATTTATGATAGACAACACACTTTGTATGATTTCAGTTAAAATGCATGAAATTACCCAACAGATTATTTATGACTTGAACTGGACTGACAACCCCTATGTGCTGCTCTGTTTCATTGTTTCCCATCCAGGTCTTTACAAGACCTGGCTAAGCAGACAGACCTGCCGTATGGCACTGTTCTAGACTCGGCCGTGTACGAACAGGTCCGAAGTAAAGGCATGAACCCTTTCGAGAGGGACCCGATGTACTCGCAGATGTGGAGGATGATCAACCGCACCGGAGGACCGGACAACAACGTGGAGGAATCGAAGGAAGGCATCAGAAAGGTAGGACGCCACGCTCGTCGCCCCCCGGGCGCCATGACAACCGAGCCCTGAGCGTGCCAACGTTTATCCAATTACGGAGCTTAACTAAGCAACCGTTTGTGAAGACAGCGCTAATGTTCTCTGAATGGAGATATCAAAGTGAAAACACGTTAATGTGGCTTAATGGTCCTTGAGTTATGAGTGATTTAACTCCCCTACCGAATTCCCATACTAATTAGGTGCGGGTTAATGCCTTATTTGTTAAACCACAATTTCTTATTCCTTATTCGGAAACTTGTTTTCACTCTGGAATTTTAAAAGAGCTCGAAGGCTGCAATTAAAAAGGCGGGCGAGCGCGTGGATTCAGATCTTGTGAGGATACCGAAGAGTAAAGGGCTGACTTGAGCGTTTTGTTAATGTGGGATCATCTCACAGGTGTTAGGATAAATATTATATGACAAGGTGACACCTCAGTCTTGCCAGAGGCATCAGCCTCTTTCTTCTGTTGCCTCTCCTCTGTCTCTCCTGCTGCGCTCTCGTTGGGATGTAGGATTCAGAGCGCCCCCTGGTGACTGCTTCCTTGAGCACAATTTACATTTGCATTTGAGGCTTTTACCAGACCTACATAAAGTTTAATTACAGCATAAAGCAAGTTCACCAATAAGAAAGGTATTTGTTAAGGAAGAAACAATCCATAGAAATCCTGTGTTCGATAGAATATTGACAAATTGAAAAAAACGTAGTGATGAAGAACTCTCAGACTCGCTTTTGGCTAACAGAGTATATCCATCATCATTAAAATGTAAATGAATTAAATTCAGAAACGTAAATATTCTTTGAAACATTCTGCTATTGAATGTTAAAGTTTTGGGCAAGTTTTCTATTTCAGCAAACAATTTAGATGTTTTTGATTTGATTTGGAAAAAAATCTCACTTCTGAGTTTGGTCATGTGCTGATGGCTGTTTGTCAGATTTTAACCCTTACCCACACTGCAAACATGAATACCAGTCCAAAATATGAACATGCGTCCTTATTTCTTAAGCTACATCACTCCCTGGGTTTTTCTGTATATGCTGTAAGTAAATCAACAAATGTAGATGAAGGAGGCTCGTATGAAGTATAGCACTTAGGGAAGGACAGACGAAGGACTGCGACCTAGTGGGACATTTTTCAGGTCATGAGCTCAGATATTTCCATTATGTCTAGCTCAGAGCCCACCAGCGGAGAAATTTTGTACATAGACCATTAGTTGGCATCAAAACATGACGGACTAGGAAAGAGGCAAATGGTAGGGGGATTTGGAGAAAGAGAGAGAGAGAGAGGTGCCTTTGAATGCAAACAAGAGTCGATATAAGCCAGCACTAAAAGGATTTCAATCATTTTCCACCATACACATACTTCATTTCCCAAGGCTTATGTGGCCAGCATGTCCCTCGCTCAAGAGAGAGAGAGAGAGAGAGAGAGAGAGAGAGAGAGAGAAAGGGCCAAACACAGCTTAGAAATATATAGCTGGAAGACAAAGCAACCTTAGAAGGGGATGATGGAGGCAGATAGAAACACATTATAGAGACAGTTCACCCAGAAATGAAGATTCTGTTGTTATTTATTTATGTCCATGTCGGTCCAAACTAAATATTTACAGTATATAACACAAGAAGAGACATTTAGTCAGAGGGGAGTAAAGGTATCATTAAATGTGTTTATGTAACTCATCTACTGTATTCCATGTCTTCTGCCGTACAATAGTTTTATGGAAATCAGAATTAAATGTTTTATTGTGTGATAGTGTGCTTTGATCATTGAGGCTGATTTGTGAATGAATCATTTAGATCAACAGATTCTTTGAAATTATTTAAAAGAACAGATCAGACACTCCTTCTCTTGTGGACCCAAGGGCAGCTCTTGCCTCTGTTCTTCACTAAAAACGATCGCATGAGCCCAGAAGACTTATTAAATATACAAGTTGCAGGGATCAATTATTTTGTTTTTATGGTACTTTTGCATTTTTTTATGCTTAACGTAAAACTTTCATTCTGTTATAAAATGGAAAAGGGCAATGAACACACGGTGTCCGCGGGGTCTTAAAAAGTATTAAAAGTTGATAAATAAATTTAGCGAAAATTATGGCCATAAAAAGTATTAAAAAGTCTTAAATGCCATTTTCCAAGGTATTAAATTGTGTATCGTTTTTTCATATTTGTCCAAAGTAGGGATGCACTGAATGTTCGGCAACCGAAAATTGCAAAAAAGCATGACGTGTGATATGATCAACCCACGCAGAGATAGCGAGAGAGAGAGAGAGAGAGAGAGAGGGGCGCGCGCTTTATTAATGCCCCAAACATGTCGGCAGTGTGTGGAGCGATTTTAAGTGTCAGAGAAAGGCACAGCACGGAACTTTCCGTGACGGGGTGAATTTCTGATAACTTGTGTACTTCAGACTGGAGCAGTTGGTCTGACAGTAGCCCCGCCGCTCGCAACATCCTTTGACATGATACAGTCGCCACGTGCACACAATTCCCTGTGCTTAACAACTTGTCAAAGTATATTCTTTGCATCGCAGCCACCAGTCCACCTTCTGAGAAAACTGTCAGCATTTGTGGGCGGAGTTTGGAGGAGAGACGTGAACTGAAATAGTTGTGAGTCAGAATTGGTTGCATCAATGTTTTATTTTTCAATCATTTGCAGTTTAGGCAATAATAATCCAACAGTTTATATCAGTTTATAATGTTGAAGGACACTTGTTGTACAGTATTCTTTCAGAAGTTAGTTATAGGCCTTATATAGGCTACAGTATTCAAGAAGGGAGAGGGCTTTTGTTTATATTAATAAATAGAAGAAATAAGAAAATTTCTCAACGGTATTTGGCCAAGTGTTTCATTTTTATTCAGCTTCGGCGAAGAATTTTCACTTCCGTGCATCCCTGGTCCAAAGAGGTCATATGCTAAAGTTTGCCTGAATTAAATCATTGAGTAGGTAGGCGAATAGTGGGAGGTCCATGTACACCGGTTGTTAAACAACATGGTTGAGGATAAAGAGTTGGAACCATGGCTGAGGGCCGGTTCTGGGAATAAGCTTGAGGTGTTCTGCTCTGTGTGTCGGGAGGGTGTTTAGTGTTGGGTTAAACCTTGCATTGGGTTAGCCACTCAATTCATGGCAGAATTCATTCAGAACATGGCCATTTGTGGCTGCAATGGAAAACAGGCCATTTTTGAGAAATGAGGACAGGCAAACTAGTTTGACACAACATGAGGGGGAGCGAACGACAACAGAATCGTCAGTCTTGGCTCAACTCTTTCTTTTGGAGAATTGTCATAGAGGGGACAATTTAATGATGTTTCCTTCATTCCCCAGATTCACATAAACACGCCGCACAAAGAGCAGTGCTTCTCTCATTACACAAACACTTATTTATCATTTCATTCTCAGCTTGCTCATTAGTGTGTTGTCTCACTGAACAGCACAAAATAGTGCAGCGCATGTGGGAAGTCGTACGGTGATTGTTTAGAAAGCGAAATGATGAGATTTGAGTCATCACCAGCTGAGTCTGAGTCGAAGCATGAGGAGTGTGGCTCTATGAGAAAGATTATAACTCTTTAGCACCTGCTCATGTGCTTGAGACATTATTCGGAAGATGCGTGTGTGGGTGTGCGTGGGGTTTGTGGGGGTGGTATGCATGTTTGTTTGAGTTTGTGTGCGTGTAACTTTGTTTAGTATAACTTGTATGCACCTGATCATCACTTATCAGGAGAAATTGCCTATTTTTAGGTATTTCGAATTTTGGTGATAGCGTGTGTCACATCTTTTTTGTTTTTAATTAGTTTCATTTAAGCATTGAATTAAATGCACAAGACAATAATGTGAATTAGCAGTAAGTGCATGTAAAGTCTTGTGGTCAGGGAGGGGCTTTGTTGCATTGCCAGCAGTCACTTATGTCGGTGGGTTAATTGACGGCTCTCGATGTACATTATGCTTTGCTTATGTTTTTTTGTGGTTAAAGAACCCACATGATATTAAATGTTAATGTTTCTGATTTTTTATGAAATTATTAATGAAAACAATGTTTTGGTTTGTATATGTTTTTGATGCTCAAACTTGTGTTATACAAACAAGTGTTGCCTTATACATACGCCATAGTGGCCAAAGCTGATTTCCAACTTATAATTGACATCTTCACTCTTTATTAAAATATGCATTCAAAATGGAATACCCAACACATGTGCAACGTTTATCAAGACAAAATCTGAAGAATGACTACAAAATATTACCATAAATGAGCATCAACATATATTTCTAACAGATAGAATTGCAGTATATGTATTGTTTTGGATGTATGTATATGTGGCCCATTCTGTGAAAACACAGCTCAAGTCAATTTTTTGTGATTAACTGTTTTGACATAAAATCATTTTATAATACAACATTCTGTGAAAATATGACAAAGATATCTATTGACTGAGTAAGTTCATGTCAAAGAGACATTAGCCGGGGTTTTTACAAACTGAGCCACAAATTACCAAAAACACCATGTTATCTGATTTTCTAAGGTTTGCTTTTCAGCCAAATAATTTTGTCCAAATAATTCCTTATACGTTTATTATAAGTCCATTTTATACCAAAAAACGCATATTTTAATGTTTTGATATCACCTGAGGTGGGAGTAAAATTTAATATTGTTCAAATATGTCCCATTGGACATCACTTTTGGCCACTACAGTACATGTACATGTACACACGTTTAATAGAGAGAGAGAGAGAAAGAGAGAGGTTAAGTGTAGTAAATGTGAGAGTATAATTGATACTGGACACCACGGGTCAGATATTAAATAGAGGAGGAAGAGAGTGAGAATGGCAGTAGTGCTTTAACAGGAATTAGCCCAGACTTATTTTCTTTCTCGTGATTGATTTAGCCGAGCATTGTTGCTAGGCATCTGACAGAACGGTGTTGTAGCTTCAAGTGGAGGGGTGGACTAGAGAGAGAGACAGAGCAGGACTGAAGAAAGAGAGATTAGTTGTTCAGAAAAGATAAGAGGATTGGAGAACAAGATTGGAGAGCTACAGTGAAACTGTATTTAAAGAAAGAAGGTCTGTCATTATTTACCCACCCCTTACTCACGTCACTCTCGCCAGATGTGCATCTCTTTTTTTCATGTGTGGAAAATAGCACCATATGTGCAAGTGTCTCAAGTATGTGAACAATATGACTTTTAGGCACTGTTATTCATTTACAAGAATGGTTGAGCAAAGCTTAACTCAAAATGAGAGTCTGATGAGTGAATTGACAAGCATTGGTTTAGTTGGAATAGATATTAGGTTTAGGTTAACATTATTTGAACGTGAGGATGGGAATTGAGCTCATGAAGTTGGTAGGGCATCTGTCTGCACAGAGAAGATCTTTCACCAAACTCCTCTCCTCATAATTCAGTCTCCGTTCAATCCCTGTGCGTCTGTCATTCTCAAAGAAAAACACGATTCTGGGTTCTTCAGCGATGCCGACATCCAAACTTGCTAAACGGAGCGTCTGTTAGCAACAAAACAGATTCTAACCCAGATCGGTTGAAGAACCTCATGGGCATACAGTGGTGATGTCATTCAGTCAAGAGTTTTCCCTGCTTTGGCATCTCCTTACAGATTCCATATGGAAACTTGACGTGATGACAGATGCATGTCACACACGGCTGCTTCACGCTGCCCCAGCAAACATTTCAAACATCTAAAGTTGGTTGATGGATTTACAATGATGGTAGCTGTAGTTTTTGCTCTGGTGCAACAAAACCCAACAACCCTTGGAGTTTGGTTGTGATTTAGTGTAGTGTAAAAGATGTCAAAAGAAGCTGGGCTGGGTTTCCGTAAACCTTCTTATCACTATGTCGTTCTTAAGAATATATCGCTACCACTCTTAAGCTATAGGCTAACTTATGAATGAACAGCCCAAATAATATAACAACAACTATGTTGTTTTAATGAGCACAGACTATTCTAGTTGGTTGGGTGACTAATAATAATTTCAAATTTTCATTTAAAGCGATAGTTCACCCAAAAAAATTAATTCTGTCTTCATTTACTCACCCCCAGGTTGTTCCAAACGTGTATAAATCTCTTTGTTCTCATGAACACATGGGAAGATATTTGGAAGAATGTCTGTAACAAAACAGACATTCTTCCAACTATCTTCCGTTGTGTTTAGCAGAACACAGAAAAGTATATAGGTTTGGAACAATCTGAAAGTGAGTAAATGAAGACAGATTTTTTTTTTTTGATGAACACAGATATCTTACTGTTGCATTGCTTACATGTGAATATGCACCTGTTTTCTCGCAGTATTTGAGATTTGAAAAATTACTTTTTTTGACCTGTTTCTCCCGTCTTTTTTTTCTGCAAATAGAAACATTTTTAATAGACATTTGACAGGAATATTGTTAGGGGCTCACACAATAAAACAAAAATGATCATTTTAACGAAACACATACCTATAAACAGAACATTTAGAAGAACTGGAAATAATTCTGAAATGCTCTCTTAATTTCCCACGGCTGTGTATGTATTAGAATGATTGAATGAGCAGTTGCGAATGTTGTTTTTTACATTCTGTTAATGAAGAGCAATGATAAAGCTTGCCAGACACTACTTCTCATTTAGTCCTCATGTATGAGAATGGCAAAAATACATTTCCCATCACTTTTGGAGTTTCTGGCAACACAAGAATAAAAAAGATTGATCACACACCTAATGTGAGCATCTCATGCTCTTCATTTTGTTGCACTCGAGCTAAAAACCTTAATTTTTTCGGGAAGTTAGCAAGAGAGAAATTGCCCTACGTTTCCATTGTGCCAGAATCACTTGAACACTCATCACATTCTAATTACAAACCAGTAAGTAGCAACTTCCCCAGAGAATAGAAGGCAGCAATAGATCTGAGCTCTTTTAAAACTGATGTAACAGTGCAGAGAAATACTGTATGATAACATTAAATTGTTGCAAGGGCTGAAATTCTCTTTTAAACTAGAGAAAATGACTTAGATGAGTAAGATCTCGAACTAACGTCATTTTTCTCAGGTTTTTACCTGCAGATAAACATTCTCAATCAAATCCTTGAGGTTCCTCTCTGCTGACTCCTAATGACAGATATTACAAATATGAAATATTATTAGGGAACTGGAAAGCCCACACGTATCAGATAGAGCAAGAGGGAAATATAGGAAGCGTTGCTTATGCAGAAGGCGTAAATTTGCAGAAAGAAGCATTAATTTGAGAAAAAGCAAAAGACAAACGGCCTCTAAAGGATGAGTTTAATCTGGAGCTCAACAACCCTCCTGTCTGCCAGCAGGATGACCCAAATTGGATCATTAAATTTCACTTCTACATTCCTGCAGAGAGAAGAAATGTTCGCTTCGTTTTTTTTAAAACAAAGTTTCAATTATTTAATCGTAAATGAATTAAAGGAGGTGGCGTCTGTATCTAAAATTCAGCGGCTACATGCGTTTTACAGTGTGTGTGTGCGGTGCAGTAGGTAAGTGCAAGTATTTTCTCGAGGTGATCTCCAGTGCTGCCCGCTCATTCTTATTCTGTTTGTCCCGCTCCTCTCCGCCACATCTTTATCTTTGTCTGCGGGAGACAAAATGGCCCACCGCCAGGCTTTAATGGAGTTTTGGAAAGCAAGGAAAATAATACATCACAGGTCAGTAAGAAGACGTTGAAAAGGGGTGGTGGTCCTAAATATTTTCTCTCGCCAGCACAAAGCTTAGAAATGGCCTTGGCTGTTAAGATCTAATGCGAAAGTGAAATGCTACCTGGGCACTACCCAGACTCCCATGCACATAAACACAAACCGTTTACAAAGATAAAAGGAGCCTGCCTGTGTGTGTGTGACAACTGTTATGTTGGCTTAAGTTAGCTGTTACTTGTGTTGCCGTTTAGAGTAAAATCTTGTATTGAAAATTAAGTTTTTTTACACACAGTTACTGTGTCCAAAACTTTAAGAGCTGTCTGCGGAGGAGGTGTTTTAAGGTATTATAGACCTGTCCCCAACTGGAAAACTGTTCCAAACGGTATTTTAGCTTGTTTTGCCAAGTTCCAAGGCAGAAATACATTTTGCATGGAAACAACAATTCAAGAATGCATTGCAAAGTCATTTTAATCACAAACATTTAATAAATGAAAGTCTGTAAAACGAATACAAAATTAAACATTGATGATTTTATCAAATATTTGGGTGTGTTGTGCATTTTTTATTCCATTCCATTCCATTTTCTACCGCTTGTCCGAACTACCTCGGGTCACGGGGGCATTTTTTATTTTTACCCCAAAATCATAATTTATTTCCCCTCATGTCTGAATGACTTTCTTCTGCAGAGCACAAAAGAAGATATTTTGGAAACCGTTCAACCGAACCGAACAACACTGGTCCCAATTTGACTTAATTTGTACTGACACAGAACCACTGTTTGTGAGTAATGAATGGTAAACATGGGGAAATGACTGGATGCTAACAACTCGACAACAATATGAATTACAAATTTCCCTCATTGTAATCTGTCAAAATGACGGACGGCCTTCAGATTATTCTGTGACTGCTAAAACAATATCCGTCAATGACGGAGAATTTTCGGTTAACGCGTCCTCTGGGGTGAACTATCCCTTTAATATGGGATTGTGCATTTAGCTTAGCAACACTTATGTCAAACTCTATTAAAATCAGTTGCAATCTTCCATGCAGAGGACAAATTGTGTGGTGCTCAGAACTAAGCACTGCAAATCAGACACTTATTGTACCTTCAGACGGGACGTCAGTGTTACTTTGAATAAGCGACGTCATGCATTGCCGAACTGAATTGTGTGTCCGTCAGCATCACGTCACTGCCGTTCCTTTTGGCTGAAGCTTGCGCCATTTCTCAACTTTTCAAGGATGCAAATAATCTCAATCATGCCAGACTGGAGAACAATGTGATTGGCTGTTGTCACTATGGCATTTCGTCCGCCATGCTTCAGACACACGTCCCTACGTGTGAATGCAGGGTTATGAGATTATATTATAGTTTGGATGCTACCTTTCAAGGCAGCTGCCATAGGCAGTAGGCAAGCTTTCGGCACAGAGCTCCTATTGCCTTCCTCTGTAATTTTAAGTGCCAGTCAGATCATGTTTTCCCCAATCCAATATCCATGACTCGACATACCCACACGGCGCGCTCGCGCACTTCATGATTTTTTCAAATTCAGAGTTGTTTAATTCAGTTTTTATGAGATCACATAGGGTCGGACGCCTCAAACAGAAGAAGTCCCTGCAGCGGCCTGAAGTTATTTTTCTTTGGAAGTTGTCCTGTCATTCAGGAGAGGACATGTCTTCTGGAGCTGTGTATCTTTGTCATCTCAGTGTGAATGAAAAGCATAAAATGTCAACATCACAAACGCTCGTGATATACAGGACAAGGGCTTCATGAAGTGTGTACTGCGTGTGTTCTCCACGCTTGCTGCTGTGAAGAGGACCGGGGAGGATGCGTCACGCGTGACTGCTTGCATGAATGATGCAGGCGGCTCTGATTATACAGTGGGGGGTGTGGGCACGCGCGTGTGCGCTCCTACGAAAGACCGCTGTGAATGTCAGGATGTCTGTGTCCTGGGGTATTTGGCAGCTTTTTCTCTTGGTCTTTACTGGAATTTGAGGAAGCCTGTATTTTGCTGCTCCGTATAAGGGATGCGTCTGCTGACCCATGCTGTCATCACAGATGGACACAGTCGAAGTGAGAGAAAAGGGAGGAATGGATGGATTTTCAGGGCAAGAAACGAAATTTGACATTGTGGACGAAAGTGACTTATGATGTGCATGAGAATTTCTTTTGGAGTATGTTGTAAGTTTATAGTTGTATGTGGATGTGGGGACGTAAAGGAGTTTGCTAAAATTGTGCCTTGTCAAGCAACCTGAAAGTTAAAAACTTGACATCCTTTAGTCCAGAAATCCAACTTTTTGGTATCCCCCTTTGATTTCAAAGTGACCTGACTCTTTTCACACCCACAAAATGGACCTTGTGCAATTCCTTTCTGTGAAACATGCAGCCTGGGATTCCTTTCGTACACCTGATTCCCTTCTGTGTCATCTTTTGGCGGTTCCATCTATTCAATATAAAGTTTTTTTCAACAGATACTATGCACTCTAAAAAGTGTTGTGTTATTTTTTACCCACTGTTGGGTCAAAAATGCACAAACCCAAGCGTTGGGTTATGAATTTAACTATGTTTGGTTGTTTCAACCCAAAATGCTGGGATGTCTAAACTCATTGTTGGGTCAAATATACTAAACTATTGCTGGGTTAATTTTACCCAACTGTTGAGTTGGTCAATTTTTGACCTAATGTTAGGTTGAAAATAACACAACATTTTTTAGAGTGTGTAGTATCTGTTGAAAACAACCTTTGAAAAAAAAAATTCTCAATATTAACATGGTCAATTGACTGTATGACATGATGAGTCTTCTGGGCCTTTAACCTAGAAAATGTTATCTCTGTCAAGGTCCAGCTTGTGTAGTTTTTTATTTTATAATTGGGAGTTTTGTTCATGTCATACTATACCTCATACCTCAAAGCAACAGTTATGATGACAGGATAAAGAAAAGACGTCGGGATATGACATGGTTAATTTGTACATCATTGCAATGATAAATAATTGTTTATTAAACACTTATGGCACAAGATTTCATTTGTATTTTTAAATATCCCAATAAATACGGTACCACAGACATTACACCGAGATATTATCGTACCGTGAGATTTTTTTACTTTTACATCCCTAATAAATAATATTTATCTCTTTAGGCTAAAGGTGCCAATATATTGGCATCTTTATTACTATGTCAAAGCAAAAAAGTTATATTACTATGCCAAAAGTAAAGTAATATTACTATGCCAAAACGTTATTTATTTCTCTTCGGGCTAAAGACATAAATAAATTGGCAAAGTACACATGGGATTTAAAATAAGCAAATGCTCAAAAAAAGATCTTCCAAAACCTAATGCCAGCTAATCTAATTTGTTAAATATTTTTTATATGGCAAAAAAGAAGTGGTGCTGTAAAGAGTTTGGATATCTTTGACTCTTTACATTCTGTGAAGCTCTACTTGCTTTATCTTTGGCCCTCTGTGCAGGCAGCTCAAAGGATATGTGCAGACCCTCGTCTCTTTTCTTTTGAAGGCTTTGTCTAACTCATGTTTGAGTAAATGATCAAAAGAACAGCGTGGCTTAAACACAGCCTCGAATTCACTGTGAAATTAACCATCAGCATATATTTCAGTTTTGTGTTTGCAAATAGAGCTCTTTCAGAATCCCAGCTGCGGGAGCCCGTCAGAAAACAGATTGTAACATGTAAATAGACAGATTGTCATGACAGTAATGCGTTGTTGGACGCTGGTCGATGTGGTGTGGGTGACAAAGCATTGTTACCTGTCAAAGAGTGAGCGCTCGTACCAGCCAGGGCTAAATATGGGCCTTTATACATCATTCATTGTTCAAGGAGAGCAAATTTCGGTTACATTGAATGCTTTTCTTGTAGGAAATAAAAACAAAGCATAAGAATTTTGTGGTTCACGACTCTCGCTAAGTTTCAGGGGCATAATTCATCTGTTTTAGCAATAAATTTGTGTCACGACGTCCCATTCTTGTTCAAAGGTTCTATGACTTTCCACTGAGCGAGCTGCTGTTTCCCTGTTGAAGCGTCATGGTAAATTGCCAAGCATATGAATCTGAAATGTTACATTGACGTGCTTTTAGTCTGAAAAAGGAACGATGGGAGTTGCCACCTATTACATGTACAGAATGAGCGGTTTGTGTTTTTCTATTCATCTATCTTTTAGGGATTCTACAGGTTACAAAATTGTGTGTTTTGGATTGCAAGATCTACTGCACTGGAAATTGCATTTGAAGCCGATTTTATGTTTCAAATAGTTTTTGAGTTCTTTGTTGAAAAAGGTATCACCTATTATTCCCCAGATTGGAACATTGTGTAGGCATTCAAAGACCATATTTGTATTATTTCAAAACAACAGATTGAAAAAGAGGAGGAAAAAAAACGAAAGATTTATACCATATCCCATTAGCAACACTATTTCTGTTCTAGCTCAGTGAGCTGTCCTGGACTGTTTCTCCAACATCTGTCCCTAATTATTCCTCTCTCCCTTATAGATCCCGTCATTGGGAAGAGGTACGTCCTTTTGCATATGGTCTGTGATAGACTATTAATGGCTTTTCCTTCATTTTCTCCAGGATGTAAAGTACTAATGACAGCTCAAAGCCAATTAGAGAGCGGAGGAAGCACAGGAGAGGATGTTGTCGCATATTGGTGTCGCTGTGTTGTCTCCATTGAGCGCACATTCGAGCGCGGGCCACCTGGGTTTGCGGTTTCGCCGTACCCTGCGTGAGACTCTGTGAAGACCATTGCTCAACTGTCCCTCCCTGAAACAGCTAATTAATGAAGCTCCTCGCTGCTCTCTATGGAATGAACAGCACAGACGTTCTCCGATGGAAGAATGTGATTTTGCCAAAAGCCTCTGATCATGCAGTCATGCATTTGAAAGAACATTTATATTGCTTATAGACAGTTTTGTCGGATACGTCCCTGGCCCGAAGTTAATTCTGGTCCATGTTTATTTATCAGTCTAGCTAGTGGATGGTAATATAACAATTCATTTTTATATTTGTGAGCCTGGACAACAAAACCAGTCTTAAGTAGCACGGGAAACATTTTAGTAATCGCCAAAAATACAGGTTATGGGTTAAAATTACAGATTTTTCTTTTATGCCAAAAATCATTAGGATATTAAGTAAACATCATGTTCTATGAAGATATTTAATACATTTCCTACCGTTTCTGTATTATTATAAATATATATATTCTAAGTATATTGAGTCAGTGAGTTTAACTGAAGAACTGCTGTGAACGGATCATTGAGTCGGAGAGTTTAAGGGGATGGTTCACCCCCCAAAAAATGTATGTCATTATTTATTCACACTCATGTCATTCAAAACCTGTAAATAACTCTGAATAACTTTTGAAATATATTTTCAGAAATGTCTCTGTTGTTTTGTGTCCTTACAATGGAAGTCAATGGGGAGCCAATGTTCTTTGTTTACCAACATTCTTCAAAATATCTTCTTTTAAGTTTTGAAGAAGTAAGTCATACAGGTTTGAAATGACATGAGGGTGAGTAAATCATGAAAATATATTCATGTTTGGTAAACTATTCCTTTAACCCAAGAACCACAGTGAATTGAAATGTGCACCTTAGTTTAGTAATACACACTATTTGTATTCTTTTCACGATACATTTCTAAAGGAAGAAAGTACAAAGTATTTATATTTTAGTATGAACTTTTTGACTTCTGCTGTTCAGCTCCACTGGAGTTTGAATTAATGCTTTTTTTGGCTTTGATATGAGCAAAATCAGTAGAGACATACCAGCAATTACTGTATATAAACATTTACAGCTTGCGATTCACTTTGTATTCACTTGAGTGTCTGCAAGGGCGCAATCACGGGTTAAAAGATAAAATGCAAGAGTTTGAAGGTTTTAAACAAATGGATCTAATGAAAAGTTCTGTCGATGGAAACGAGAGAGCCCACTTTGTCACTGGAGGCCAATCCCTGAAACAGGATGAAACCGTCCTTAATGGAGGTCAGGCTGTTCAATGTACAAAGTCTCAGAGCTGGTGCAACAGCCTCTGGGACCTTGAGCCGAAGCCTTTTGAAGAAGTCTTAGCCGGAAAGCCGAGGACAAAGCTGATTGGCTCTCAGCGATGTTGTCCTGGGAGATGATCACTCAGCAGGAATGTCCTCCTTCATCAGAATGAGGCAGTCGCTTCCTTCGGTACTCTGGAGTACAGTTTTTAACGCGGCTCGTGCTTCTGACCTTTTAGAGTCTAACCTGATAAAGATTTTTCCAACCAGCCCATCATGAAATGAGATGGGAAATCAAGTAGTTTTTAAATTTAATAAGAAAACTGTTTTAAGGTTTCGAGTTGGCAGATATGTAGGTTACAGGCTGCACTTCATCTAAAGCAGTGGTTCTCAAACTTTTTTGGCTTAAGTACCCCTTTTTATGATTTTTTCAAGCCAACTACCCCTTGACCAGACAACAACATTTTACCTTAAAATTCAGTGAAATGAGAGAAAAACTTTTATATCTAAGTTATTAAAAAAAGTTATTAAATCTAAATTTATTAATTTATTTTTTTGCATCTTTGTGTAGTCCTTATTTCATATAAAAATACTATTATCATAATTTATTTATTTTAATTATTTAATCCTAAATGTCAGTTTCTCTCACGTACCCCCCTGCAGTACCCCTGGGGGTACGCGTACCCCCATTTGAGAACCACTGATCTAAAGGATGTGTAGATGAAAATTCCCGTCCACTTTAAATCCAGTGAGATGAATACAGAAATCTTTAACAGACAATCAAATCTGGTTTATAAGATCGAGATGAAAATTAAATTAAGGTAAATTAAATTACACATACTGCACTTCAACCATTAACAAACATGGGCCTAAAAAGAAACTTTGCTGTACTTTCAGAAGTATTTGATCATGTTTTTGACATTTTTGGAGCTTCACCGTATTCATCCTTTTAGCCTGTGTTTAAGAACAACAGTAAAATAAATGTACTTCTCTCTGAGGATGAAGTTGTCTCTAAAAAAGCTGTACTTTTAAAATTAAAGACGAGTCCACAATAGAGCTGTAACAACATTAACATGCTCATGATTCACTCTGATAACTTTGAATAAAGTTAAAAAATAACATGCTCAGTACATTGTCAAAATTATGCAGCTGTGTCCTTTCGAAAGATATCGATTTAATAAAAGCTGTGATTCATTCTATACAACAGAGCTTTACTTCTCTGCAAATATCAGAGGAATCCTGCTGTTTTATAGAGCGCTGCCATTTTCCCAAGGCAATGAAAGTACAAGGCCATCATAGACACTTCCAGCACGCATCCAAAGTTTTCGTTGATTTTTACTCAGTGTCCTGTTTTCAGAAGGCAATGAAGAGTATTGCTTGATACCTCCTCCGAAAACAATGTGATAGCATAAGCATGACACAATTAAAATCACAGCCACTTTGTATGCTATGCAGTTGAACCACCCAAAGTTTGTTCTGCTTTTCAGCTTTGTTGCATAAAAATGCATCCGGTATGAAATTGAACAGAACGTTCTCTACTTTACCTTATTATTGTCAATGTAGTGTTCTTATTTTCTGCGCAAGATCTTTGTGATTTGTTTTGTGTATTTGTCAAAATACATGCAGTTGGTGGTACTGTGTATGAGTGTTCAGCACAGCTCTGTTGTTAAGTCTTTGGTATCTTGGAAAGATCTGAGCACCGTTTGTCTTTGTATTGTCATTTCTGTCCTATGGGTAATAATCAGTCAACATGTATTTCAGTAAGATAGTATTCCATGATTTATTCTCATGTTTTCATTTTATTTTATGCATTCAGGCCCTGTGATTCACAGACCATCTATCATAGCTGTTTTGTGCCCCAAGATGCAACCCTCCCATGACCCTTTAGATGAAGGTTTGGATAGATGAATGGATTGATGTAATGCATTTTCTCAGACACTTTTATAGTGCATTCATACTATCTACCTTTTTTATCAGTGTGTTTTCCATTTGCACTATTTATTCAATGCTCAACCAAGTGAGATACAGTATTGAAGCAGATTTTTACCTCCACTCTGTGTTTGTTGATCGGTCAGGCAACTGGCCAATGATATAACTTACAATTTTATTTAATATATATTTAAATGTAGAATAATTGTGTTGAATTTTACTGTATATTAATTATATTAAATAAATAATTTGTTGAATGGGTCGTGTAACGTTTGTTGCATCTAAGTTAATCCAAGTTAGGTTTTTTTCTCCTGGTAACCCAAAATAGTACTGGCTAGACATGCTTTTAACTTGCTAGCTAATGTAATTTACGTGTTATTTATCACGTAACAATCTACAGAAATAATCTACAGGGACTCTATTCTTTGTAGATGTGTACCGTAAATTAACTTTGGGCCACAAACGCGTGCATGCACTGTAACGTTTATGTTGTTGCTTCAAAACTCTCTATAGTTTAAAACCAGCGCCGAATAAAGTGACCACTTGTATAGAGATTCAGAATAAGGGTGAGTTATCAATGTGCGCCTGCAGCGCAGATGTCGGTTTTCTTCACATCTGTAAGTGCCGGCATTTGTCGCAGTGATATAACTGCTCCCCTTATCAAAAATAAACCCTTCAGTGTTTACAGTATTCTGTGTTTTCTAAAGCCAACAGCCACTTACTAACCATTTCAGCGCATTCGCAGGCTGACCTGTAGTTACACGCTACGTCTGGCAGGGCTTTTGGAATACGATGTTTACTCGTTTAATAGCAATTGCTCTTGAGACACACTCTCTGATCTCTGTCTGTCCTGGTGCAGTTTTGAAATGCCTTAATGTTTCATGAGAAGACTGCGAAAATGTTTCTGCAGGAAATTCAGATACTGTATCTACTACATACAATCGAAAAAAAAAGGAAAACGAACAATATGCATACGTATATTAACAACAACAGTTAACTGCAAGTCACTTAAAAATACGCGCTGGGATGTTGGGCCGCATAATATCTTCACTATTCAAAAATAAATCGTCCGGTTTCCATTATCGCCCCATTGATTTTTACATAAGACCTTGAAATGTTCTCTCAAGGCACAGAACATCATCTTGGATATCGAAATTGAATATCCGTTTTTGTTTATGTAGTTGCAGTTTCTGTGTGGAAAAACGCGAATGAGAGATAGTACTCTGGAGCCACTGAATGAATGAGTCTTGACTGGAAGAGCAGGAGAGATAGTAAGCATTTAAAGGCTTGTCTTGTCTGTTGAATGCAACAATCCTTTCTGCTGAACCAATTTTGCCAGCAATAAAACTGAGATACAGTGACCCTGCAAACTAAGTTAGAAGAAGACATAAAAAGTGCCTGAGCAGAGCGTCTCAGCCATACTTAATAAACAATCACGGGTAACAGGGTGTAGGGCCCTGCTGCGATATTATATAATCCAGACATGATTGTTTTTCAGGCGAAGAGCTTTATGTAGACCAGCCGCTTTTACCAATATGCTCGGCACCTGGACGCATTATTTATGGACAGTTTTTTCTCGCCTGATTTGGTTTTGAATTCCTCCTTCTCATTCGCCTCTCTTCCGGCCTGTTTTACTTTGAATGTGATTACTGTTCTCTCTCTTAAAATTCTCAAGTTCTTTTGTGTACATAAGCTTGTGTTTTTTCCCTCATCCTCTTAGGTGAAGTACGGGCGTTTTGCATTTGTGTGGGACGCAGCTGTGCTGGAGTATGTGGCCATTAATGATGAGGACTGTTCGCTCAACACTGTGAGCAACAATGTGGCTGACAGGGGCTACGGGATCGCGATGCAGCACGGAAGTCCCTACAGGGACATCTTCTCTCAAAGGTACCGTATATTAAACATTTCTGAACCATATGTATAAGTAATGGTGTTGCAACAGTAGTGCTTTTTCAGAACGATTTTCTGTCTGCATGTAACTGAGACTGAATCTTTTCCGAACGGTTATAAAAGCTATAAGGCACTCAAAGCTGTGCTGTGTTGTATATGCATTAACATTTATTCATTGGGGAGACGCTTTAATCCAAAGCAGTTTACAAGTAGGAGAGCATATAAACATTTGGTTAACACGCTCATTAGTACCGTTAGTTTACAAGGCCATGCTATTAGGAGGATTAATTGATTCCTAATATAGAATAAAGAAAATGTAGGTTTTACATCTAGTTATCAACATTTTCGTCAGCCGGACCCTAAACAAACACTCCAAAATTTAAAATCCCGAAAGATAGCGGTCCGTGTATCTTTTGGTTATTTGTTTTTGAGTTTGAAATTTAAATTGAATAAACAGGAGCGAAAAAACGGCGCCATATTCACTTTTTGTTCATCCAAAAAACAATCCATTGTCTCGCGCAGCTCCGTCTTGCAACAAAACTTTGACTTCATCTTGGTTCACTTGATGGAATGTACACAGAAGCAAACTTTTGGAAAAAATGTGTAAACCCTACAACCACCAACACAGTGAATTTTGAATGAAATAAAATAAGTATATTAATCTGCTTGCAGTCCAGTGTCTTGCGGAGCTTTGCTACGCAGATTTAACCCTGCAGAGCTAGAAAAATGCGGATGCGACTACATTCATATTTGTGATATTTATTTATATCAAATGCGCTAGCTGGCACCGAAGAAAATCCAGTCTAAAATCTGCCCTGTACGGTTTGTGGACGGTTGTATAAAGAGAGCAAGGAATCTCCACTGTACTGCAGCGGAGCACTATTTATTTTGTTCATTCAAGGAACCGAGGGACAAATGAAGATGATCTTTGATTGGCCAATCAGCAGAAGGGGGCGTTTCATACCGCCATTATGTCAAAAACTAGTTTTTAAGTTGTTTATTCGTTTTTTTATCCATGAAGTTGAAAACAAAATATCAAGCCGAATTCTCGTTTTTTGAATGAAATACGAAGATGGTGCCGTTTTATCACTCCCGATTATTAAAGTTCAAACTAAAAAAAGGACCAAAAGATACACAGACCGATAGCAAATTGTTTTTTAAAATTTGATTAGTACTATGCCATAACCAAACTTAACTGTAAAAATATCAACTTTCATTGGTTGGACAAACATACAGCTCTGTTTGCAGTTTTATTGTAGAGTTATTGTAGTTCAGTTCTATTGTTTTATTATTATTTTGATTAGGCTTTTATTTTTTATCTTCGTTTGATTTTTTTTAATTTTTTATTTGATTATTTATTTGCTATACAAGTTGCGTTTTTATTTGAGTTTTTATATATATATATATATATGTTGTGCCTCAACAATTAACTATAACAACTGTTGACGCACTGATACAAAATTAATCTGCCGAGACCAGTAGCCGATTCATCGGAGTGATATCTGCAGATACCGATTCTAAAGATTAAAAAATATATATATAAATATAATTACTATAAAAATTGAGTATCAAACTGGTCATGTGTCCTAACATTTTCAATATACAGAGCACAAATTCATTGCATTTTCCTATGCTCTTTTAATTGGTAAGATTTATCGGTCCTGATCACATGGCTAAAATATTGATGCATCTCTAGTAATATCCTCACATTTATGTCAATATTTGAGCCAGTTTTGCTGTTTGAATGTGTAAACCCTTGAAGGAATGTGTACATTTTTCAAAATCTAAAAATGCACTAACATCCTCTAGTGCCTGTCCACCTCCGATGTCAGTTAGATGGCTTGGGCGGAGCATCTGTTAACTCCTCCCTTTAACGTTCAGTCTGCTGCTAGGTTCATTTCAAAATGCAACACCAGTTTTTTTTTTACATCCAACCAAATTGCAATGGAAAACACAAGCCACACCCACTATTTTATACAGTTGATATTCAGATTCACGCAGAAATGTGTGAATACAGAAGTAAAAACAATCTCAACTTCTAGTTCACGGGACTTTAAGCATATTCAACTAGACTCTATTACTTCTAGCCCTTTAGAAACTTTGTGGAAATGTTATTCTGTTGACACTTTTAAATCAAGTTAATCCAAATGTAGTCTTGTTTTTAGGGAAAAAAATATATATATTTTTTTATTATTAAACACATCTTTCACCATGAACATAACCATAGAAACTGACATGGTGGTAAAAAAAGATAAGAAAAAATGCTTGACTCTAGTCTATATGGTTATATATATTAGCATAAAATTGTAGCACAAATGGTTGGTCTTTCTTCTGTAATTTTAGGCGAGATTGTTATTGCTTTATTTCATTATTATATTGTTTTTATGTTTTACTGTGTTGTTTTGTGGTCCTTATTTAGGCAGACTACCAGTTGACAGATACATCTATTTCTCTACATTACTTTTGGACAATATTGAGCTCTAAGCGGTCCTAACCCCTGACTTTAATAAAATTATACCAATTTGAACAGTGCTCCCCGTAGTTCCTGAAACAATAAAAATAAAGTTTGACATTAAATTTACAGGAGAGTTTTTAAAAGGGCTCTCAAATTTTACCAGTCAATGGAGCTCGGATTTAAAAGTGAAAGGAAAACTACTTTACCTCACCGAAGAGTCACTTCTGCACTGCGGAGTGGATACAACACCAGTGGAGATCAAATGTATTATCATACTGTACGTTTTTTAACGGCATGAACGGTTTATCTGCTCTGCTGTTAAGATGTGCGGAGCTGAATGGAGATCCACACCGTGTTAAATATCTCGCTCGGAGTGAAATTGTTATATTGAAATATCAGGACAGTGTCTAACTGAGAAAAAGAAGTTAGCATGGAGCGGTGCTCCCATTGTTGATTGAAAAGTCGATACGCCCTCTACTTTTAGTCAGCAGCTGAACACAGCAGCAAATGCATGCAAATGCACGCAAATGCACGCAGTGCATGAGTTAAGACGTTAGGAGTTAGAAGTAATGAAAATGCTCACACTGAAATGACAGAAAAGGTAGTGAAAGTAAGAAGCATATAAACTGCAGCGAAATGCATCAGAATCACTTACATTGTCTGCCAGACATATTGTAGTGATTCTGTTTAAAATCTGAGGGTTTTAACAATGACTTTCTCTTTAAAGCCACAGACATCTTCTCGCTGTTGTTTCCAGGGGACTGAGTGCATATGCTCGTGTGCAAGTTTTATTAGATGTGCAGAATGTAAATGCATTGATTGATGCCCTGTGCTTCCAATTCGAGCATGAGGATTTACTGTTCATAGAGTTAATGTAGTGTGTCGTTTAGTTTGTAATCGGTCACGCATGTGCAATTCATGTCAGGTTGCGATCTATATTTCATAATATTGATCGGTGTGCTGGTTCACACGTGGTGTGTGAGATTATTATAAAGAGAATGAATGTGAAGCCATAATATCAGGAGTCAGGTTATGACTCTTTATGATTAGATGTGATATGTATAGCAGGAGTAAAAACAAACAGTTAGTGACTATATGTGTAAGGCAACGCTATTATTGTTAGTCAGTGTCACAACACAACACATACCAACAAAAGCAGGACAGTGGGCATGTTATTTGTCCTGGTAATTAATCTTAGTTCATTTTCATTGCATTGAATTAACTTTTTATTATGTATATTATGGGAACCCAACATTACAATGCACAGCAGTGGTTCCTGACAATATCATTGTGTTCTTTACAAATTGTGAATTAATACAAAGCATTATTATAATCATAAAATAGATATATAAACAAGATGCGCCACTGCCATTACAATGAATAGGGAGAGAACGCAACGCTCAATATGGCTGCTCTAGTGAAAGGTAATCCCGCCTTCCAGTAAAAAGAGTCAATGGTCAATCGATAAAGACTAATGATTCTGGGGTGGAGCTCTACAGTCTTGTGAGGCGCTTGCATACAGTTAGGAAACAATAAAGATGGTACAGTTGATGTCAGGTTTAATCGTTTGTCACTAATATGCGATTTCATTGAGATTTTTGCTAGCAATTTTAGGTGTTTGTCTTCTATTTAAGTTGATAAGTTTGTTGTCTTGCTATGACAGGTCTTGCTGCAAACATGGCGTTGATGACTTCCAAAAACAGACTTTGTTTAAATAGAAAGAGCACTAAATCACAAAGAGCACCCTAGCATCCACGCAGATCTTCTTTGCCGCCACATACTGTAGCAGCGTGCTTAAAACACTCAATACCTTAGCAACCACATAACAACATCTTAGCACTGTATAGAGGCGAGTTTTGTACAGGTAGCCAAGACTCATGAGTTATTAGAGGAGTCAAGACAATGAGTGAAGTCCAATTACCCTATTTAAAATGGCACACACCACAGCGAGCTCCACTTATACCTGACATTTTGCAGTCTACATTGCTAGTCAATTTACAGGACCGATGTGAAACTGCTTCTGCTCCTCAGGGCACATACCCAAGTCAGAGTGTTTACGGCCACATGTCTTCTGTTTACACAAAAGCCGGTCCCTTAGCAAATGGTGCTGGGAACACATGACATTTTGGACTCCTTGTCCATCTGAAATCATTAGCGTAAGGCCACAATACAGATTTGATGGTAAAAATGTGATGATAACATAGCAGATTTCTTCCGCATAGCCCACTGGCTGACAGCTGAACCCGTGAAAAGCCCAGGAGAATCGAAAATACTTAAATATATATGTATATATATTATTATGACAATAATGAAAGTGAATGTTCCTGCGTCAGAGAACAGAAGATATATTAGGGTTCAAAAATCGAAGAGTACTTTTTATTCCTGTGATGTTATGAGTTTGTAACCCTTCCTGTTAAAACCCAGCGAAAGCTTTTTTGTGATTTAGTGTTTTCTAATAAAATCATTCTACATAATATAAAGAACATTATGTGAAAACACAACCTTGATATCTTAAATATTCACTGAGTATGGCCATGTCAAAGACAGAAGCCAACCTCAAGGGTATTTTGTTCAAAGTAATAAAATCTAGTGTCAATAATAGTATTCATTTCGGTACTTAGAATCAATTCATTTCATTATTATAAATACAATTTAAATACTGTATCTCAAATCTAAAGGTAATCTACTATTTACAGTATAAACATACGTTACATTTTTTAGCTATGACTACTTGGATGTTCAAAAATTTGATTTTGAGACTTCAAAGGAAATTTCACAGACAGTATCATGTCTTTCTAACGTACTTTATATCATCAGCAGATATGTCGTCAAATGTTTTGCTGTAAAATTATAGATATACATACTCACAGCGAAAGAGAAACATAAATGACTAGATTCAAATGAAATGATTATTTATTGGACGGACACTTTTCCCATCACTTTCGTTCTTTTGCACCCTTTTAATATTCAAAATTATACTGTAAACTGAGAATAAAATCCTTTTGTATTTCAGAAGCATAAGAAGGCTTGCCTTTCTCTTCTCCTCTCCCTTTCTCTTGATGTTTTCCCAGCGCTTATCAAGTAGTTTGTCTGCCCGCAGTCAGAGACATCTAATAACGTGATCATTTCTGCCGCAGCTGGTTGTCATAGCAACAGCTCCAGCAGTCCACACTCGAGTCAGTGCGCAGGGCCCGAGAGGCGAGCGAGAAGACTACACGACAGGCAGGCCTGAAGAGAGAACCGCAAATCCCCATCCGCCCGATCCCTAAAGAACAAAACTGAACCGCAGCTGAAACACAGAGAGAGAGAGAGATACAAGCTCAGGGTCTCAAATGAAAGCTTGTCATGGTTAAACTAAAACATCTGGACTAGTCCCCGATATGAAACGTGGAACTCCATTCAGCCGAGCCGCTGGTCAACCTAAGAATGGAGGATAAATAAAACAGAGCAGGTGAATTTGTTGCTTGCTTTTGCTTTAGCAAATCTGTCAGGCAGAACTTTTCAGGAGGCGCGCCACTTATCTCTCTCTATTCATCCTCAATCCCCTTTGCTCTTTATTTATCACTCTCGGTTCGGGAGCAGAGGGAATAAAAACAAATAAAATATCTACTGTTGTCAAGCTGTTGTTTCTGGCAGAGATCTCGAGGTGAGCACGAGCGTGGCATCGGTTATGAGGAAAAAAGGCCCGAACCGCTAAGTTATTAAAAAGGAGCAGGCAAAGGGAGACGTCGTGTGAACAAAATGTCAAGTCGGAGAAACTCGGTCGGGACTTTAGCCAGAGTGAACACGCAGAAAAGTTTTCCAATTTCTTTAAATCTACAGCAACTTTCTTTCAGCATATGGCCATCAAGGGCTTATCTTCTCAACAAACAAGGTAAATCTGCTTCCCTCTGAGATGTCTACTGTCACTCTCTCCCGAGTCTACAGAAGACAAACATGTGGTGAATACTCAAGGGCGAAACTGGACAGTTGATTCTCGCAGGAGAAATGCCTGCTGCTGATGCCTGTGGATCGCATCGCTCCGAGTTTGATAAAAACACCAGGGTGTTCATTCTTTAAGCACCATAGATGTTCATTTGCCCAGCACCAGCTGCTGGAAAACCATAAGGTTAGAAATTGGCTTTTTAATGTATACCCTTGAAGAGTGACAAGAATAGGATGCGCTTTTCTTTTAGCAGGGTTGTGATGTATTACTCGGGGCAATTTGTCTTTTACTTGGGTATTCTTGAGTATGTTAACTGAATACTGTTGCTTTGTTACATTATAGAAACAATTATACTTCTTACTCCTCCATTTTTGCAAGTTTTAAATCTGAGCTCTCATAACATTAAAATTAGCTCCCGGCTAGGCTTTTATAGCAAATTAAATCTATTTCAGTGTAATATGAACTATGGTCATTCTCCACGTGAAGAGACACTGTAACTACAACACAGTCTTTGACCTGAAGCAATATGTTGTACTAAAAGACTTACCGAAAAAATATGTCTATAAACAACAGTTAAAGGTCAGACAGTGATAAAAATAAGTTGCTGCTGAATTTAATGCTTTAGTTTAGTATCTGCTGTGTCTTATAGAGACATTGAGATTGAGAGAATTGCAGTTAAACAGGTACATCTTTTTACTATACATATTATTGACTTAGGGATGGTTCACATGAAAATGATGTCATCATTTAAAGGCCCTCAAGTTGTTTCAAACCTATTCAAAATAAAAGATTTCTTAGTTATGTATAGCACTAAAGGAAATATTTTTTAAGAATTTCTGGAAACGAAACAATTCTGGGGCACCATTGACTTCCATAGTAAATTTCTTCCTACGATGGTAGTCAATAGTGCCCCAGACCTGTTTGGTTACAAACATTCTTCCAAATACGTGTTCAGCAAGACAACAACATTTAACAGGTTTGAAACAACTTGAGGGTGCGTAAATGATGACAGAATTTTAATTTTTGGGACTAAATTGGCTAGATATGCAAAATGTAGAAGCACATGTGGAAACAGTTTTGCTGTACTTTCACTTAACTCAAGTTTTTGATCATCTGGTTTGAGAAATTAAACAATATGGGGTGGGTTTCCCTAACAGTTTAAGATTGGACTAGACGCAAGTTAAATTAGAATATTTAAGTCGTTTTTAAAAACATACAGGAAAGAAATTCCTGTGTGAATCCTGAGATAAAACAATCACACTGATATATATCATAAGATATACAAGTTGTTTCTGATCAAGACACCTCTAAGATTTAAGTTTGTCTTAAGCCCTGTCCGGGAAACCGTTCCTATGATGCCATCAAATCTAAATAATTTCAAATTCACACTTGCTTTCGATCCCAGGTAACCTGTTATCACAGTGTTGTACCAACACACACTATGTTGAGCCATCAAGTGTGTTGACTTTCATCACGGCAACACTCATAAATGTCACAGACTAATTTTTCATGGGAACTCTGTGTGATAGTTGTTTCTGATCTGACCTCCAGCGGGCGTGAGGTCTTACAGGAATAGGCATGTTACCCAACACAAAAGCCATCTCATCACAGAAGCCATTCATCACGGTGGTTAAGTGCTATGGGAAATACTAACGTCACTGAGAATGTACAACATGTGCAGATATAGCTTAAAATACAGATCTATCACTTTAATGGTATAACATTCATCCAACACCAGCCAAGAACAGTATCTGTCACACAGCATCTGCATCCTTTTATTTTGTCTGTTTTAGTATTTGAATCTTTTAACTAAACAACATTTTTCAGTTTTTAACATTGTCAATACTGATTGGAATACTCAGATTAACATTTGTGTAAGTAGGAATAGTTTTGATAAAAAATAATTGTTATTTTTGTGCTTTCTCATTAGGTATCGTAACGCTATAGTTCAGAAGTCTGCTTTGGAATAATATGTTTTATGCACAGCGGTGCAAAAAATGTAATTAAATTGAACATGAATAGGGACTGAGGCTAACTGAGCTTTTGTTAATGCTGCTGAATAATTCTAAACAGTGAGCCGTATAGATTACTAAGACATTGATTATATATTTGCTTACTCAGTCACGGCATATTAAATTGTTATGGTACATCTCGGCGGGCATGAAATGTGCCACTCATTGCATTGCAAGCAGCGTATGGGGGCAGCGTTACATCTGAAAAAAACATTTCTCAACCATATGAATCTTTCTGAAATGATTTGGTGATTTCAAGTTCAACACCCTTAAAAAACCTTTTTCTATTCATTTTGATTATTATAAGACGCGAATAATAAAAGAAAACATGTGGAGTTGCCTTTCAAACACAGTAAATGTCAACCTTTATTGAAAAATATTCTTGTGTTTCTCTAAACATTTTAATGGCTGTATTGCTGCAGCTGCAGTTTGGATGTGAATTAAAGCACTGCAGTCAGGCCACAGAGAGAACGCCGTGCATCCCATATCAGTCATTTAATGTGGCAAATTCTCCAGAACCTGATGTCCTATATTCATTACTACTCATTCGAGGTGCCGGACTGGCATTTGTACGGGCTGCCATCACTATATCACAAAGCTAATTTTTAAGGATGGTAAGCAGCAGGAGATGCTGTAGTGTGCCTGTATTACTGGAGACTTACTGCCCCCTGGTGCTGAGAAAAATAAACACCACTGCAGCAACAGATGCCACTGAGCAGACTGGGACCATTCAGAGTTATTTATAGGGTGATACATGGATCTCAATGGCACGGCAAATGTGTTATAATGTAGCTGAATGTGTTAAAATCTGGTATTACATTTCAGGCCATAACACAGTCTATTTGTGTTATCCCAACACAATACATTTGTAATTCACATTATGTTAGGCCAGTTGTAAATGTCCAGTTTTGTACTTCAAAAATGATATAAGGACGGTTCATGTTTGTCTCCTTATTAATCAGTTAAGCTTTATTGCAGTCTTTTAGTTTGTTTTAATAATTATCATTACTAAACTGGTTATTATTTATATTTCTTTTTATTTTATATGTCCTAAATCAATTGACAACTGCTTTACCTTTCTTGTTGTATTAGGCTTAGCCAACTATATAAAAAAATGTAATTGCAAACAAATCACACACGTTTAAAAACCCATACTGTATTTCACGTAATATCAAAATCCACTTGACTATGAACAGATTTCAAGTAGTCAGAAGTAGCCAAAGTTTGACTCGTGTGTCTATTCTCTTACTGTGTTCAGGATCTTGGAGCTGCAGCAGAATGGTGACATGGACATTCTGAAGTTGAAGTGGTGGCCGCGGGACAGCCCGTGCGACCTGTACACTCCTGTGGGCACTCGGAAGACTGGCAGCGCGCTGGACATCCACAGTTTTGCGGGAGTATTCTTTGTACTAGCGGCCGGTGTGGTGCTGTCCTGTCTTATTGCATCGGTGGAGACCTGGTGGACACGGAGAAAGGGCTCCAGAGTGCCCTCCAAGGAGGTGAGAGTCCTGGGAGAGGATTTTGTCTTTTAAACATTGGCCACGGAAAGAAATTCCCTGAAATAACGATAATTTAAGGACAGAGCTTTTTATTCAATATATCTTATTCAATATACAGTATACTCAAAGAAAATGTTTTTTGCCATTTATTATATGGGCAGTTGACAAATATACTGTATATATCTCCTAAAGTGTGACACGGCAAAAATGTAGACAGCAAACTGTTGAAGGAGTAGTTCACTTCACAATTTGTCCCCGTTGACTTTCCATAGTATTTTTTATTCCTACTATGGAAAGTCAATGGGGACAAACTATGAGTTGAGCTACTCCTTTAATAATATAATATTTTTATATTATTAATATTTATATTTATAAGATAAATAGCATAAAATAGATTTATCTACAATGTTATTTTCTCCCCTATTGCTGTGACACAATAGGACACATTTACACATGTATTTGTCAGCCACCCATTTAAAATAAAATAAAAGATCTGGCAAATGAGTTTGTCAATCAAAGGTATAGCTATGGGCCATTACACAAATAAAGTCAATATCATTCGCCTTTTATAAGTATCTTGCACCATTAGAGCTCTGGTTTCCAAAAAACTCTCTCAAAACATTTTGAAGAATGGGAATAGTTTTAAAATGTATTATTATTATTTGATCAAATAATAACAAGCCCTAGTTTTAATGCATAAACTGGAGATTTTCCAGCTTCCTTGGTTTGAACCCCACTTATCAGACGAGATCCAGTTGGTATTGAATATCAAGCTCAATGTGACAGCAACATCTCTCCTAAATTTCTCCCTAAGAGTGAAATAGAGGACTGTTAACCAACAGTCAAGCCTAAAATGAGAAAGAGGCGGACAGCATTACAAACAGCAGACAGAGCACTTTCCCCACACGCTCATTTGTCGTGTGGAGTAATAAATAAACACACCTCTCAAAAAAATGGTGTTGCTCAATTGCCTGCCCAACACGTCATCTATTATAGGAAAGAGAATAAACAGGTAATAGAAAGTGTTCGTGGTGATAAAAGCAACATATATCTGAATAATTACTGTACGTTAAACCTTACAGTAATGCTTCTAAATACACAGCCAAGGTCATAAATATGCTTTTAATTTGATTTCTTATAGTGCAGTTGTATTGCTTTTCTTTTCTTCGTTTTGCTCTGTTTGTTTTTACCATGCTTCAGTTTACATTAGTTTGCATATGGGATTTGGCATCCAGCGAACATTAGTTAGCAAACAATCCCACACTTTAGTGACTTCAGTGTAATGCAGATGAAGCGGTGACAGAACGCTCATATCTCTGTGAATTAACCTGTTTGACGTTGTCAACTTTGCTTTGATTTAAAGAGTTACTTCTTATTGCTCCTTGTTGCCTCCTGCAGCTGTCACATGTGCGTGTTTGTTTCTGATATAACATCCCCATCCACATGTCGCCACAATCTCCCTCATCACTCCGATCGAGATCCATTCCCCACCCCCGACCCCAGCATACGCACCTGACCTCTCCCCACGTGTCATCATGCTCTCCACAGGCAAAAAACAACATTTCATCTCGGGCGTTCCACCTAACAAACCAAAGCAAAATGATCTCTCCAATGCTTTTGATCAATGGGCCTCCTCCCCAGCAGCCCTGCCATGTGTCAGCTTTTATCTGACAGGGTCAGCAGCAGGCTACTTATGACCCCCCAAAACAGAGTTGATTTCATCCTTCCCCGGTGCTGTGAAGGCCATCATCCAGAGCAGTAAGCAGTGTGTAACCGGCGGGTCACTTCATACATGATCTGCATGTAAGAATTAGCGTAGTGCATCTGTTAGGGTCCTTCTCGAAATGTCTGATGAAACAAATTGTTAATTTGGCTTTACATTTAAGCAAGGTCCAAAATTAACATTGAACTAAATATACTTGGGTAAGTAAATATATTATAAAGCCGCGGTCTAAAAGTTTGGAGATGTGCTTAAGTGGGAACTCAAGGGGATAGTTTACCCCCAAATTTAAAATGCTCATGTCATTATTTATTTAACCTATTTCAGACCTGTGTGACTTCTGCGCAACAGAAGAATGTTGGTAACCAAACAACGGGGACACTCATTCACTTTTACACGGACAATAAACCAATGCAAGTCAATGCTTATCGCCGATGGTTGGTTACAACATTCCTCAAAATATCTCATTTTAGAAAGTCATACATGTTTAAAATGGCATTTTAGTTTTGGGTTTACATACGTATCTTCACATGGGTTGAAGTCAAATGACGTCAAACTAATATTATTCACAAAATAGTACCTGACATCTCAATCGATTATTCTTTATTATAAGCTTACTGTTGTGAAGCCGGGTGTGGTAAGTTTTGAACACTGATGTTTTTATGTACTTGCCCAAAAGCTTGTTGTTTTTAACCAAAAAAGGCTACAACATAAGGCTTTCAATAAAACTAATTACTTACCAGTTGGCGGGTAATTTTATAAGTATTCACACCAGAATGTGAGATAGGAATTAGACAGCAAGAATAATAAGATGGCTGTAGTACAGTAAGAGACAAGGATGATTTACATATCAAATATTTCCTGTAAAACATTAAAAGCAAGAAAATGTTTTGAAACTTGTGCTTTATCACAACAGCAAGTTTTCTTCACCCATCATTGACCAAAGTGTCAAAACGTTAATTTTGGACCCTGCACATATGCATGTCAACCTATTAATTCCAACTGTTATCATGGTGTAGTTTGTTAGATTCTCTCGAAGGACTGGAGCGCTTTGGCAGGCACACTTGAACCCTGCTCCTTTCTGCCCCAGTGGTCGGATCATGCTGAGCTGAGCTCATTCCTCAGAGCAGTCTTCCAGACACTTCCATCAGACTAGAAACTTGGCAGAGCTTTGCACAGATATTTACACACATGCTGATAAGCGCATATTTCACACACATGCTCCACTGCGCTAAAAGTGTTGATGCTTAAAGCAACCTAAGTAGACAGCGAGAAACAGTAAAACGTGTCAAACATGTCACATGTGTTTCGGTTATGCAGTTAAAAGCTCTTCAGACAGTAGTGTAGGTAGCAGTTTTTTTCACATTTCTCACTGCAAATAAAAACATTTTCACAATCAGTATTTATGTCTTGTTATCCTGTAAAACATACAAATGCTTCTTCTGTAGATCATGTTCAAGAAGACTTTTTAACTATGACTTGAATGTTGACAAACTAATTTTAATAAGATGGCGATACAAATTCACTGAATTCAGCCTAAAAACATCTAAAAACACATAATATTGTATGTATAATATCTTATGTAGCATTTCTGGGTTGGTTTTACAGAATGTTCAAAAGTTTTAATACAGGAAAACCAGACCAGATACTGATTTTAAACAGTAGAAGTTGTTATTGCAGTGTTTGTTTTAGCACTTTTCTTTCCTAACATCCATTTTAACACATCCTTAAAACTGTCTTCCATCTTTCAGCATGATGCAATTTCTTTATTTCTGGTTGATGTGTCTCTGTGTCTTGATGCATTCTTAATTCTTCCTGACTGCTTCCTCTTTTCTGTGTGAAATCTCTTGACACCTTGCAGAACAGTAGAATGATTTTGTGTTCATTTCCTCTCTCTGTTTCTCTGTGATCTCGCCTGTGGTGTCGCAATTGGTCTGAAATGAATTGATATGACAAGTCGTCAAAACGAGTTCCAGCTCACGGTAACGAATTCGTGGTTTGCAACCCAAGTCAGATGTGTTTTATTGAGCGCCACCTGCCAATCCAGAGAGGACGAGCGGGTGGTCCGAGGTCCAGAGAATCAGAGGTTTAACGTGTGAATAATCCATTTCACATGCCGAGTGTGTGTCTCAATCATTCCTGATAAATAAAACGATGAGAAGTTATTCACCTCAGATGTCTGCTGTGTCATTGATATTGTGCTTGTCTGGCGTCCCGCGGCGTCTCAGCGCTTCGAGACCCCAGTATGAGGTCTACATTCAAACACCCAGCTGTTTTTCAATATACAACACTAAATGTACAAAACTAAATTGTATTGATATTGTATTCATAGTTGTTTCATTGCTGCTACAGTGGGTATTTGAAAGAGGGACCTCATGGGACCCCCGTAGCAGAGACCGCCGAATGCCAAACAGCTCTATGTGTCAATCAGTCATTTCTCTGACCTCAGAAAATGTTTGATTTCTTTCAGAAAAGAAAAAACAATCATGTTGTCCTTCTGTCAAAGCCTGAAACGACTTTTATTTTGTTTTATAGATAAGTACTCTGTGTTGAGGGGGTTAAAGCGGGCGTGGGAGAGAAATGCAAAATGCCATTTTTATCATCTCACACTTCCAGGTATCTGGCTCCTTGGACATAAAAACGAAAAAACGACGTCTATGTGCTGATTGTTTGTTTATTGTCTTTTTCTACTCATTCCCCCACCTCTCTGAATACAATCTCTCTCCCATCCTCTCATTTGCCTGCGCCATTTGTTGTTCGTCCACGCCTTCTCTGTGTGCTCTCACGCATGTGCGGCAGACGCAAGCAGACGGACCGGCTGTGAGGCAAGATGAGCCATGTCATGAGCCACAGACCGATATCATGCTCACGCTTAGGCCTTCCTCCAATCACCTGTCACCTGCATGCTGTGCCACGCCCCTCGACTCCAAGCTGAGGCACACGTTCGCCATTCCGTCGCGAACTGTCTTCTGCCAGCACTGAGCTACATTCTTTCCACACTCTGAAGCCTCGAGCCCGCGTAGGTTAAGAAATCACCTGTAGCACAGATTGCGGTGCGGTACATTTTCAATAGACTCGCCTGCCGTGGGCATGCATGTGCATTTTAAATGCAGATTTGACTTATGAGATGTAATAAAAGTAAATTTGCATATTCACTTTTTAGCAAATAATATTCCTGCTGTGGAAGAGGAAGTGCCTAATTTCCCTTATGCGAAGAACATATATTTTTGTGTATTAGCAGTTAATATAATAAGTCATTTTATAAATAAACTACGGGTCAAAGGTTTAGGGTCACTTATTCATTCTTTATTCATATTTTTTCCACATTTTTATTTAGTACTGTAAACCCATCAAAATCATAGAATAACACTATTGTAACTGTGAGAATTCAATTGTGACTAAAAGCATTCATAATAAATGAATTCAATTGCAATAAATCTATTCAAACATACACCTACAGATAAGAAGATTTTTAGGATCATGAGAAATTTTACCGTCAAGTGATACTAAATGTTTAACCAGTAGTGTATTGTAAATATAAAGAGAATTGCACATTATTATTACAATTATGATAATATATTACAATATATTCAACAATGCGTTAAAAACATCACTTAACATCATATAATGAAAATATATCCACCTGGTTCCTACAGTATATGTGTAAACATATTATTTAATATATTTAATTATATTTCCCTTTATATTTTGTATTCACATCCAGCGTACTATTTTCAAGATTTGCCCTATTTAGTCGAAAATCCAGTCCATTAATCATAAAATATAGTATAAGAATCAAGCGGCAACCTTCCGATCTCTCTCGTGAAGCCAACACGGAAGTGATTTAAACTGCAATTTATCGACTGGTCACTAGAGACTGGCTCCAAAAGAGAGCAGAATCTCATTGAGCCAGATGTTAAAATTGAAAACTTTACAGCAGAAAAAAACATGTTTCCAGCCTGGTACAAAAAATGATTTTGGTTTATATAGCTAATTATACCCTTCATGACAGCTGTGAGGAGGGTGATTTATTATTTAAACTTACCAGTTTAACTTTTACTAAGCCTTAAAATTCAGCAAATTAGGTGCGTTGGCATTTGAGTGGGAAGGTTTCAGCATCCAGGTGCCCAAGCTCCAACCACGTCCCACCTCTTTGCCCATTATCGATAATCCGGGAGTGTTATTCTGCTAAAATGGCGATGGCCGGCTCCGCCCACTTTAAGCGTCAAAACAGCTCCTCAGAAACCTAAAAATAAAATACATATTTAAAACTTAAAATAAATATTTGTTCAAATCTTAAATGTTAATCTCAACTAGAAAACACTGCAGAAGTCCTTTCATGTAACAGCCTTCCCACAAATCCCTTTATCCGTCACTCATTTTTCCTTCCTCTATTGCCCCTATTGCCTCTATTGGTGCAAAAACAGCCCCCAACCCACGCCCCAGTCAGGAGTCCCCTGCCCCTCTTTACTCAGGTCTATAGGCTGCCTAATGGTGGTGGCTGGAAACAAGTGCTTTTACGCTGCCCACAAACAAGACGCCCTTTTATTCTGTGAGCTCGCTGCAGCCGCAATATCAGCGCCCACATCACTGTGAGTGTTTTTAAAGCAATCCATAAAATACACCTACTTACCTACACATGCTAAATAAAAAAACATGCTTCCATTTGGCTAGAAGGGGTTACACACGGCTTGAAAGTGGAAAGGTTTTGACCATACACACACCCTGCTGAAATGACCTGCGTATGATTTTAAAGCTGGTGCTTTAAGCAACAGCAAGATTGGGTTCGACCATGCTGCTGTTACCTCACAAGTTTTGCTGGTAAAAGCATGGATGCTGGTCTTTTCAGTAGGCTGTGCACACTTGATGTTTTAGATAAGCAATCCATGTGTCTGTGACAGACGGCTTTAATGTGCTGGTGTTAATAAATCCCATAGTGGTCACCATAGTGTATAGGTTTAGTAATAGTTAAGAATGGATGTGTTTTATTACAGTAGCTCAGTCTGTTTCCTTTTTGTATCTTCCCTCTTCTCTCTCTCTATCACGCTTATTGTACATCCACTAAAAAAATCATCTCAACCATCATTCAACCTCTTTTCCTCGCCAACCGAATCCAAACCTTGACGTGCCCACTTCCTGTAAACTCAACTTCCACCCTTCCTCATTTCCTCGTCATCGCTTCACCCCCTTTCCCTATTAACCACCTCACATCGTCACACGGCCATCCCGCTTTACTAACCCATCCTGGGTACTTTACTCCTCTTTTCTTCTCTGACCCTTTAACAACCTTCGCTCCTCCTCTTCCTCTTTATCTCCCTCCTTATATCCTTCCTCTGGACTTTCCCCTCCTCCCCACTCCACTCCCCTCCCTCCCTTTGCTCTTTTAGGACGATAAGGAGATCGACCTGGAGCACCTTCATCACCGGGTTAACAGCTTATGCACGGAGGATGAGAGCCCCCACAAACAGTTCTCCACCTCCTCCATCGACCTGACGCCCCTTGACATGGACTCCCTCCCGGCCGCCCGGCAGGCCTTGGAGCAGATCAGCGACTTCCGCAACACGCACATCACCACCACCACCTTCATCCCTGAGCAGATCCAGACTCTTAGCCGCAGCCTTTCCGCCAAAGCGGCAGCCGGCTTCGCCTTCGGGGGTGTCCAGGACCACCGGACTGGGGGGCACTTCCGACAGCGAGCCCCCAACGGAGGCTTCTTTCGCAGCCCCGTCAAGACAATGTCCAGCATCCCGTATCAGCCCACCCCGGCCCCCAACTTCAGCTACGGCAATGATCCGGACAGGGGCACCTCCATATAAACTGCAGGAGTCCTGGGCCAGCGAGATAGAAACAAACCCACAAAAGAAATATATGTAAATACAAATGTTCATTTTCGGTTGATGTTTTCTCTTGGTTTTGACATTGAAGGTTGCTCGTCTCGCCTGAACTCGCCGACTCTGAGGATGGAGTAAAGCGATCATTTTTGTCATCGTGGTTGTCGGGAGATGTCCCCTGTGAACAGTTTTTGACACATTTTGAAGCTCTTTTGTGGGAAGAGCAAAAAAAACAACGACTGCATTAAAAGTTGTAACGTTGGTATGTTTACTGTTTGTTTTTAACTCTGCCAAGTGTTCCGCAGACCCGCAATAACTCGTCAGTCGAATCTCGCTTCACGCTCATCTCAGTGCTGGATAATGTTCAATACTCCGTCTATCCGAGCGGCTACCCGTGGAGATCAGAACTTCTGATTTTTTCTGCCGCCTCGCCGCTGCAACAGGTCCCACAGCGTGTGACTGTTTCTAAGGGCCTCTCATCCTCTCTGCCATCTGCTTGAAGATGAGATCTGCAGTCTTTAAAGGACACTCTGTGAAAAAGACTCACTGAACTTTAAAAAAAGTTATTACAAAGGAGGGGGTAAATCAAATGCTACTAAATGTCTCTTTCCGACCTTAAGTATAACAAATCTTTAATGCGTGGAATGTGTCTAGTCAGAGAGTTTTAACAACAACAAAAAAATGTCTAAAGCTGTCAGTAGTTTTAGTTTTTTTTTTTTTATTATTATTAGTTCTGAAGTTGCTTCGGTGCCGTCATCTTACATTGGTTTACATCATTGAAATCATCAGGAGTTTGTATTCACTGTAGCTGCACTCCAGGACTCAAAAATTCGGTAGAAAAGCTTCATTGTATATGCCACCAGCTTGCAACTGTGCATCATAGGTTTTGGAGATCAAAGAACGAGATTTTTAACAGAATTCCTAACACAAGCCTTGGAGACGAGGCTTTTTTTACTTTTCAAGTGCTAGTCCTCAAGGTAATGACTACGCCGTACGGTGGCCAGTTTTGAGGGGTTATTTGAAATCACTTTCTATTTAATTTCGTAAATGTTAAGGGGTGATATTTATCTAACTTTTTTTTAAGCGCTAATTGTTCAAACAAGGCCATCCAGGTGTGGTATGAGTTTTAAAAATAATGACATTTCGAGGACGAAAAATGAACAAATCCTTTTCACTAACATAAACTGTATTAATATTTACTAATGTTAGTCATTTAGAATGAGCTTTCAGTTTGTTATCCTCTGACTAATTCGCAAATGTTGTGCGTAGAGCGGCAGTGTTTTGATGCAAGCCTTCTAGATGTAATTTTCTTAAGATACGATTACTGAAAGACTATAGGAGCAATTTTTATTTAGTATCGGTTTAAAGATTTTTATTTAGAGATATAAAGAGACATTAAAAATGTATATTTTACATGCAGAACATTTTTGGTTGGATTAAAGAAGATATAGAGTATTATATCTGAGCCCGTAGAGCTCGGTTAGCCACTATCACATTACATGACGTTCTCCACGGTCTCTCCGACAGTAAGGCATATTATTTTCACTTCATTGCATTTCGATTTCTGACTTCATCGAAAAGGAGGCAGGGGGTTTTTTTCAGTAAAAGAAGCATGCAAAACCTGCCATGCCTGGTAACATTTTTAATTTCAAACATAGAATTGTACAGGATTACTTCATTTTCAACTGAGTATAATGTACAGTATTTAATATAGGCTTATTTTGTTGTATGTGTTGCATATTATTCAAATGGAACAAACTGAGGCCTCTGTTACAAGTGGCAAAGCTTTCTGTGTATAATTTGTCTAATAAACATGTTTTCTACAGTGGTTTTTGTTGTGTTTTCTGTAATCACTGCTGTATTTCTGTTAAAATAAGGAATGAATTATTAAATGTTTCAAGATCTACAGACTGTGTTTATCCTACAATTATGTATATTTAACTTCAGAACTACTATGTCTTTTCAAACACAAAAGCAGGTTTGAACACAATAAGAGCGGTGGTCAAAGGTTAGTCTCTATTGGCTGGCCATTGACTGTGAACCAGAATTCATGCACTGCGGGTCAAAGTGAATGGCACCACAGCATTTCCAGTCATGCTCTAGTGCTTGGAGAATTTGTCAGCCCACGACGCCACAAGTCTGACCCTGAACATGTGTCCCAAACGTTTAGGCCAAGTTCTTCCTCATAAGTTTATAAAACACTTTGACTACTACATGTTTGGTATGATTACACTAGCATCATTGCATCCTATACTTGATGCCAAATGGCTTGATTTGTGAGTATTATAATATTACATTTTCACTGCACGTAATAAAAAATATATCAAAGTGGGGAAAGCTATAGTTTAAAAAAGTTAAATATGGCACAGTTAACTCAATTCAAGATTGCATTTTGTAAGAGAACCAAACGTAAAATGTCTGTTTTTATATAGATAAATATATAAAAAAATTCACTTACTGTAACTGCATTGCTCGTCCACTAGATGTCGACCTATCGACTTTTTGTTTCGGAGAATTTGGAGGAGAGGCTGAGCCCATTGAACACCTGTTCTGCTCTCATGTTTAGGACTTCTGATATCTTGTTTATTTTTAGGTTTGTATAATCAAACCACTGCATCAGATTAATCACTATCGGGTGGACATTTGCACATTCCCATGTTTTAACCCAGGATCCGTTTACCTTTCTTTTTTTTCTTTAAATCAGATTTTATTGCAAATGATTATTATGTAACTTGTTCTGGGATTTTTTTTATAAAAAAATAAGTTAAGGGATTGGTTTTGATAGTATATCCCATTTATCTGTCATTTTATAATAATTAGTAGTAGTAGGCCTAGCCTAGTAGCGTTGATGTTATTATAACAATGTGAAACAACATGTAGGCTTACATGTTTTAGAAACCCAGTGACTTTTATCAACTTATATCAACGCGATATCTCTGGGTCTCCCAGGAGACAGGAATGAAGAAAGCAGCATGCAGACTTGATCGCGGTGGAAGCCCCCATCTAGACACATTTTGTGCCCTTTTCCAAAGACTTCTTCAGGCGTGTCGAATGGAACATAGAGTCTCTATTGTCACTGAGACACTTTAATAATCGACGGCAGCAATGCCAACCTGTTGTTTGCTTTAGGACCTATTCCAAGACACACAAGCCGCCTGGGTGAGGCTCCAGTTGGGGTGAAGTCAGGCGCCAGTCCGTAAGCCTCCGCACTTTATGAATTCATGAATAAATGAAAAAAGATTAATGTGGAGTTTTAATGCCAGAAAACAGGAATTAAGGTCCGGTGCATATATCATTCCTACACAAAGTCGACGAAAATGACTCCCAAGTACATTTTTCATATTTTATCAAATATTTTATTTTTTATGTGATATCTAATTCAAATTGATTTTTGTTTGTCTGATCAAATTAATGGAATTACAAATTCATGAACAAACGTTAATAATAATAATAATCTATCGCTGAAAATAGTAATATAATAAACATTTGCTAATATTAATAACAATTATAATTATGTTTTCGTATTGGTATTAACAATTATTATTATCATTAACCCTTTCCATTTCCTAAGCTCGTGACAGTAAAGGACTGTCGCGCCTCGCGATCAAGTTTCTAATCTTTGAGAAGCTCTTTTACTGAAAGGGCGTTCCTTAAATTGGATCAAAAGGTTTTGAACTTGTTCAAAAAGGAAACGAAACTCAATCTGGTATTAACACTCTTTGTTTAAGAATGTGTTTAACTGCGCGCCACAAAAACGAATGATTGCATTTAGATTTTCTCAAAACTATTGTAAACTTGAATGTAGCTAATTTTACAAATGTTTCATAAAGTAAAACAAGTACATTATACTATTAAGATTAATGCATATGGTAAAAAGGTTTAAAACTAACGAGCAATTAGCAATCAATGGTGTGTTTTAATTCGCTTTATGAATTAGCCAATCATATAAAATGATGCGTGTCTTTTTTATTATTTGCGTCAATTATCTGAAGAAAATGCTTATGTTAAACATTATGTGCCTAATCCTATTTTTCTGTTTGAAACCTAAAGAATACCAAACATATTCAATTGCACTACATTCGACGATTTAAAATAATTAACTATTAATGAACCAAATTGAATTGTCGACAAATAAAGGTTTTCCATAACCTATATTTACCGATTTCAAGAACCCTTTATATTTTGTCATAGACTTCCTAATTTCCTGGAGATTGATTGTAAAACGGCACGCCGCATAACTTTAGTTCATCCCTACTAACTTTCTTTGTGCGTCCTGTGGGACGACCCATTGTGAAAATAATTCTGTAGTTAAACAGGTTTGAAGCGCGACATTATCAAAAAACAGTTTGAGCGTAATAAATAAACTATCGGGTTTAGTGCGACTTCTCATTGGTCGCATACACGCGCCTGCCCCGCGTGCTCTTATTGGTCAAAGCGCCACGCGACCAGCTTGAGAAGGGGGGCTCCCCGGCGCGTGCCGCTTTTAAAACCGACGAGTCGCCCAGAGACATCAGTAAAGAAACCCTCTTCACCACTGCGCGAGAGCAACAGGTGTAAGAAGAGAAATCCACGGCGAAATACCTTCATATATTCTGAGCCACCAACTTTCCTCAACAAATGGATGGAATGAACGTGGACGGCGTAAGCAAGGACACGAGGGAGATGAATCAACTCGACGTCCAGCATCCGAGCCTGGGGCGGGGGGAACAGCGCGAGTACCCACCAGCTTTGGCACTCATGGCCAGCAGTGACCCACGCGCCTGGCTGGCTCCCGTGCAGGCTGGCACCTGCGCGGCACACTCCGAATACCTGCTGCACTCGCCCGGCTCGAGCGCGGAAGGCGTGTCCTCAGGCTCGAGCCACAGCTCAAACTTCAGGAAGAGCAGCAAGAGTCCTGTCAAAGTACGCGAGCTGTGCCGGCTAAAGGGGGTCGTGGGAGCAGATGAGGGCAGACAGCGTGCCCCGTCCAGTAAATCAACCAACGGTGTGCAGAAACAGAGGCGAGTTGCTGCCAATGCTCGGGAGAGGCGAAGGATGCACGGACTGAACCACGCTTTCGACGCGCTGCGCAGTGTCATCCCCGCCTTCGACAATGACAAGAAGCTCTCCAAATATGACACTCTACAGATGGCTCAGATCTACATCAACGCCCTGTCCGACTTGCTCCAGGGCCCCGGTGCTAAAGTTGACCCGCCAAATTGCGAATTGATGTCTGCCAATGTTTTCGAAGAGGACCACTCACCCCGAGGATCGCCGGACGTCTGTCGGCGAGGCGCGGGTGCAGGTTTCCCCGTTCAGCTGTCGGGTATACCTTATCAGTTTGAGGACGAAGCGTTCGCCTCTTTCATGGAGCAGGAGATTCAGTCTCCCTCTGGAGCCAGCAAATCCGGTTCGGACGGCAATAAAGACTCGCCCAGGTCGAACCGAAGCGACGGAGAGTTTTCCCCGCACTCGCACTTCAGCGACTCGGACGAAACGCACTTGGAGTTGCAGAGCGAGGACGAGCTCTCTGAACTGAAACTGCCCAACCACCGCGCTTTTTAGAGATACTAACCTACACCCTCCATCAATCGTGTCAATCGTTTATTTTGCCTTTGCCCAATATGTCCATTGTAATGGGTAGCTTTATTTATCCATTTGATTGGTTTCAGAACTTTGTTTTATGTTGTTGCATCCGACAACTGTACGCCAATAGAATTATAATTGCCTTTTCGTGACATTGACCAGACCCCTATGCCATGTGAACTGCCGCGAGCTGCAGTGCCATGGGCTCAAATGTCATGCGTGAAACTGTCTTCCGTGAAATATTTTGACACTGTTTATTCATAAGTGATTGTCATGAGCCTATTTCATATAGCCTAGATACGATTGATGGTCTTGATTTTGAACCCTGTAAGATTTTGCAACTTCTAAAGTTTACATGCACTTTATAACGGGCCATAGGCTTGAGAAATATTTTGTTTTGTCATGGAATAAGAATTGTTGTGTTTATGTAGAAGTAATGCCAATTTGATGATTATATTTAATATAGCCATTAGATTTTGTACATTCGTTTATTTTTAATATCGGTTTCATTGCAAAGACTTGTTTCATTGTTTTCGACTTCTGCTAGAGACTGCTGGAGTAAGCTATTTATTTCCGTTTGCCTTGTCTTGTTTTGTGTTAAATTGCAAACGAGCGGGTTTTCTACTCGCTTATGATATGTTTTATTGTAGAAATAAAAATGAAAACTTAACACGAGTTTGCCTCACTTTTTGTGCGGAGTTTATCACATTTATGAGACCTTGTGGCTGCTTTTACACGTAATTGATTTATTTTTTCCATAATTACATTTTCATGTTCTAACTTCCCAATATACTTATTTAGCACATTTTATAATACTTATATTAGTTAAATTATTTAATCAGTTCAATTATACACATTAAATTAGGCTTAAATCTGAAAAGCAAAGAAATGGTAGACAAGTGAGATGTGAGATCTGTGACTTGATCGAAACTTTATTCACAATTTTACTGGATTTCTTTAAAAAAATCTATAAGATAAAAATGACACTATTGCGTCATTATCCTCATCATCACACACGTACTTTATAAATAGTTTTAATTGAAAGATAATCTAAACACCGTTTTAATATTTGAATAATAATTAATATATTAATAATACAATTATTAATTACCATTTATTAGCCTGTCAGTTCTGATTCTAATTTGAAATGGCTTATGACTGAAGGGGGTTTTATAAACTACCAAATTAGCGATTTAAATTGAATAATTACGAGCTGTACGAACATAACCGCTTCCGTTTATTCATTTGTATTTCGTTTTTTTTGGTTTGTTGTTCTTCTAATTTTACTTTTTGTGCTGTGTCGAACATCGAATATAAATGTACCTTTCAGGGTAACAGATGTGATGTTACCTTACGAATGTAAAGTAAAACGAAAGGTAATTATTTGAAATGTTCGAAAACACATTTATTTTGTTCATGTAAGGTAAAGTTTTCATGCCATTCTGCGTTATTTTCATCCGCTATTTGCCAAGCCAACTGTCAGCTTCTTTACCCTGGAGCCATAACAAACATCATTATATTGATTTTGACTATGAATGGGGTTGAATCTTTTCGTGAGTTACATTTTCTTTGTGGCAGAAAGTGTTTGCTGTAATTGTTTTAATTGAGGCGCTTTTTAATTTGTACTAAATACTTGGTCGACCCGTGGCAAGGGGTGTTGGGTGTCCTTCTGGAAGCACGCGCAGTCAGCTGGTGAGCGCAGAGAGTGAAATCCCGCAGGACCTGACTTGAGAGACTATACACTCGCGCTGTAAGTCTGCCACACACACGCTCACGCGCCTGCCAGCACACACCAACATACTCACGCACACGTACACATATTTAGGATAAGAAACCCAATAATCGGCTTTTGTTGTTGTTTCATAAAAACCAGGTAATGAAGAACTGTAACTCTATCCCAAAAAGTCTCAAGTCTCTCAATTAATAGAATAAAACAGGCATGTACCCGTCAAGAGTTTTTGTCAAGCTAGACATTTTGGGACACATGCATATTACACATATTTTCTAAAGTTTGAAAACAATATTAATATTCCATCATTTTAATGCACCCAAGATAACTTGTCAATGGTTTACAGACAGATTTAGAAAGGTGTAATCTTCCCAAACTGTCTTTTCGCAGATTCACCTCCCAAGACTTCACTGGAATTTCTCAGGAATTATTAATGAAAGCTCGCTGTGTAGCTTATTTGTGTCTCCACCTCTAGTTTTAACCGATCGTTTGAGCCCTGTATACGAGATCTCTCTGCCGATTAACATCGAGAATAATAGGCAATATCATGCACACACTCACTTTGCTAAATTATTTACCACATTATCCATAATAGCTTTATCTCAGTGAACTGCGTGACCATCTGTGCTGTCCTGTACACGCGACCCTCCAACGAACAACGCGCTCAAGTTTCGCGACCACGCGAATGTGTTGGGGAATTCAGGCATCTAACAAACTGTAAATCATGTTAAAAGTGTATCATCTCTGCTTTGTTAGAGCTTTTTCAGGCATTAAATGCTCAATTTCATTTCGCGATTTTCTTTAGAAAATCCCTTTGGTTCAGCTATATTTTATTCATATTTTTGCCAAATATTGTTTCCCCTCACTGTGATATAAGTAAATTGACGATCTAAAAAACAAAAAGACTGTGATATGATAGTTTTCAATCGAACTTATATAGTGACAACATTTAAAATTGTTATTTTTAAATGCAGAAACTGAAAGAAGATAATAGAGCAAATGTTTGAGATAACGATTCAGGGTTGTCATAGGTTTTGTTTATTGTTTTTCGTCTAAAATAGCCTACAGAAAAGACATCTGTTTGTTAAAAAATTAAAAATTACCACAATGTAACTGTCATGTCATGCGACCCCCCCCTGCCTTTATAGAGGGGTCCGAGATCAACCTGTGGCATTAACGGTTTTCGTCGTGTTCCTGATAACAGCTGGGAGACTGCATGAGTTGAGGTTACACACCTCATTAAATATTGAGGTGGAGCGTTGAGGAAAAACATAAACAAATACCCCCACCCGCTCTTACGCAATGCGCAGGAGCGCACAAACTTAAGAGGCTCGTGCGTGTTGGTGATATCATGTTGCCCATCAACTTCATTCTGACAGATTTACAGTGACCATCAGTGTGTTTTAAACGATTAACAAGAAACACTTTAGAATCCAACGTACGTACATGTGCAACCTAAACATGCAAATTTGCACTTTTTTGACCAAAAATATACGATAGATCTGCTTTTGCACTGTAATGCTTTAAATTATGAAATTATAGTAAAAGCGATAACGTACACCCCTCCTCCTCAAGGTTATTGTTTTACGGGTGGGGGTATGGTGTTAAATAGTTTCCTTTGCTATTTTAGTTCTTCGACCATTTTTCAAAATGATTGACATTTCATGTAGAAGCTTGTAGATCAACAAAATCCAGTGCAAGGTCCCCCTATTTTTGGATATCATGTGATGTCACTGCACTAAAGCGTTAAAAACGAAATATAACAATGCAAAACTTTGAGCAGATCACTAATTATTCTTAGTTGAAAAGTTAGGTCCCTAAACTTCATTGGAGATAAGGAGAGTGGGAGGGCCAAGGAAAGGGCTCGGACTCTCTGGGGACATCAGAACAAAAGCTAAAACTGGGCCGTAGTCTCCATCTGCTTCGAGACTGTATCAACAAGCATAGAGCAGGAGTGAAAAAGAGAGCGAGGGCATGTGGGGGTGAGGTGTATGAAGCGTTCAATAAAGGAACAAAATATTTCTTTTTTTTAAGAATTGTAGAAAACATTTAGCATTTTGGCCTTGATAAAATTCATAATGTCTGCTTATGCAGATAGAGAATATTTCTCCATAATGTAATGCCATGGTACCTGATATTCATCCAGTCAAAAGGAACATTTGAATGCCAGCTTATGTGGATGCCATAAAATATTAATCAGGTCATGCATTAGAGGCCTTTGTTGACAGATATACATACACCTGTGCTTGCAGCGCAACTACACAGTTTGGAAAAAAACTTTGTGGCCTTTTTTGAAAGATTGTTATCTAAGCAAGGAAAGAAAATAATAGAAAACGTCACATGAGCCTCTGAATAAGAGGTATGAATAATGCATAGGCTTCCTGTGAACACTAGTCTGCCGTCTCTGACGATGCATATCAATGTGGAGTAACTCGGATCGTCAGCATTATTCTTGTGAAATCATAGATAATGTTATCCTTGAAAGATTTAGACTCGGAAAGACCATTTTTGATTTAGTACTTGTGTTAAAATGAAGTTTGGGAACGTGTTTGTATCATATGTATTACCCATAAAGTTAAACACAAGCACACAGATTATGACAATAGAGGGATCACATCTAGTTTTTTTTAAGGAGAATGTTATTTTTGTGCAGATTATCAAGATCATAAGTCATTTGTCAGCGTCCCTGGTCCCCCTCAACTTGTGTCTTTCAGCACTTAGTATAAAGAAACTGAAAGAACAGTGGTGAATCGTCACATCTTTGTTCCTCCCGTGGCTGCTCTTTTGTGTCTGCGAAATGTTCAAAGTGAACGAAGCTACACCAACATGAGGCTTCTTGAGTAACCAATCCATTCAGAGACGCACAATGCCAAGGCCAATTATATTGCCGTTCAATGGCCTTTGAGCATCGGTTACATTCATTGTGAGGATATGGATGTGTGTGCATATGTATAGGAAACACCTAAACTGTAGGGGCATTTATTCTTTTCGTTGACTTCCTCTCATCTTGAGTTACGGCCAGCGTGCTGCTCCCTTTCCAAAGAGCGAGAGACTGCGGTCGTGAATGGTAGAGGTCAATAATTTGGCTCTCGTAGGGCTGGAGGCTCTTTTCGAGTCACACCTCAGAACATGAAGGCGATTCTTTCTTCAAAACCAGAGGTAAATGGTTTGACTTGTATGGATAACAAGTGCAGACACAGGTTGATAGGATTTGTGGTCTAAATCTGAAGAACAGCCCACCAACAAACATTCACATCAAGACCCTCAGTGTTTGTTGCTGGGTCTCTGAACACCCTAAAAGGACAGTTCACCCAAAAATGAAAATGATGTCATCATATACTCATTTTTTCATTTATTTGTTCTGATGAATACAGAGATAGATATTTGGAAAAATGTTAGCAAGTGAGATTTCTAGGACATCATCGACTACAGTAGGAATCATTATTGAATCTTTTTGTCTGTTGAACACAAAAGAAGACATTTTGAGAAATGTAGGAAAAGAAACAGTTCTGGGGCACCTTTGACTACCATTTTAATTTTTTGTCCCAGAAGTCCCAGAAATGTCTGTTGCTAACGTTTTTCCAAATTTTTTTTATGTTCAGAGAACAAAGAAATGTATACAGGTTTAGAACAATTTAGGTAATTTGTGACAGAATCATCATTTTTGCGTGGAGTATCCCTTTAAGACTTTTTGACAAAACGATATTGTCGCATGTGACATTTATGGTGATTTTGTGCACCAAATAGCCAAATGTCTATTATTATCTAAATATAAACCTGTTTTATATCTCCTCTAGTGGCCGGTGTTAGTTTCAGTTTCATATATTTTATTGTTTCTGGTACACACAGATCTCAAAATTATTGCAAAAAAGAATCATAATAATATAATTTAATACCTATATAGACCTTTTTCCTGTTTCACTCGCCTGGACCTCTCTCGCCCCTCTCCTCTTTATCGATGCCTTGAACTCATTTAACTCTAGCAGTCTAGGTGTGCGCCGGCTGTCCCACCCACTCACCTGTAAAGGCCACGCATCTATTAAGGGACTCTTGCCCCCATTGTACAGTGGCTGAACAGATAATGTTTCAGCTGTGAGCCATGCTCTGGGGAGGGATACTGTATATTGTCAGGAGTTTTCTTGTGTTTAATTCCTTTCTCCTTTCATGGCCGCTGAAAGCCTCCCCTGGTCCAGTTCCCCTGAGACCCTCACTCTCAGGTATCCTGTGGGTGGAGCAGAGGGGAGTGGGGCAAGCAGGGGGAGACAAGGATATCGCTTTCAGCTGTACGCAGAGACAACTTTGCCCCCCGCCCTCCTTTTCTCCCTCCCACTCCCAATTAGGGATACATGTCCGACCCCTTTTTCTTTTTTTCTGCCCATTTCCATTCATCTATTCAGCATTGGGAGAAGAGCCGTGACAATTGAGAGTTGTGGAAAGCAACTTTGGAAATCGAACGGCGTCATGCTGCGCAGAGAGAAGTAAAGGAATAGTTTGTGATGGAGCTTTGAGGTTTAGTGTAATTTGACTGGAAGGTGGTCCTTGACCAGCATTTTAGCATGTAGATTAGTCAGATAGAGAGAGAAACAGACAGATAGATGTCGACTGAGTGATGCCTACTTAGTTTACAATCCTTGTGTTAAAAGCTTTTTGTTTTAAGAGGGAAATGAGAAATATGAATCAACACACACAAGGCTTAATGAGGTCACCGTCAAGAGAGCATGAACATCTGAACTGAAACTATTGACCTCACTGTATATACACAGTTATAATATAGAATATATGTTTCCTGTATTCATCAAAAGGCATAGGTACCCTTTCTATGAGAGTGTCAAGTATTTGTGAGCATCCCTGCAATATGAGTCTGAGACATGGAAACGGAGGGGAGGGAGTTGGTGCCTGGAGGGTATTCTTAGTGTATGTGAGCACTTTCTAAGTAGTGTATACACAACACTTACAAAACAATTTCCTTCTCACATTAATAGACTAGATTCACTCAGGACACAAAAGGAGGGGAGTAATTATTTAACCAGCCACCAGGCTTCATAGTAAGTAATACCCCCACCCCCAAAAACATGACTTGGCAATATCAGTAAATCTAAGTCGTACTTTTAGCCTATAGGATAGCTTATAAAAATATTGACACATAAATGTCAATGCTGTCCAGTTTTTCACGTAATAGTAAAGATAGAATCTATTTATCTGTCTGTTGGCCCAACTGTCTGTCTATTGATCTAAATCAACCTATAAGAAAAAAGTTAAATCTCGGACAAATCTTTACATCTCATGTATTTCTCCTAGACATCAGTGAGATTAAATGGAAGGCAAATAGAAACATTGGCTTAAGTCTCCTTTGTCTCAGATATTTGATTCAGAGGAAAAGAGCCATCTCACAAATGTGTCTTTTAGAGTTTCAGAAGAGATCTCAACAATATAACAAACTGAGCTCCGATTTGCCAAGTTTGCATTCAAAAGTCATCGTTATGGAAGGTTAACTCAAACATTTCTCATCAACTTCCCAAGTTTTTTTTTACCATTATCTCTTTATTAAATTTAAAGCTCTTTACACCTTATATATTTTAACAATTGTCTCATTTGTTTCTGTTTTTATCTTATGAGCTATAAAAGAGCAAAGTCAATAAAAAATCATCTGGGAATCCATCAATAATATTGTTGTAGATTACATATATGTCATATTTACAGTATATATTAAACCTTGTGTCGTGTTCATATTTTTGAGCCAGTGTTGGTGGGTCTAGTGGACCTGCTGCAGTTTGAGATTTTTGATTCAACACAATTAAACACTTTGTTGAAAATAATTAAAAGATGTTTACTTCATCCAAATTGCAAGAAATCTAAACGGCATATTATCATGACTCTGCCATCCTGTCTTAGCTTTTCGAGTCCTGTTGCAGGATCACGACAGTCCTACATTGTCTATGTGGAAGTGCATGGGCATAGCGGATTTGCATGCCATTCGCTCACGTCTCTGTCCCCGCCCTCTCGTTACCTTGTGAATTATTTTGTTATGGTTTAATGCTCCTCCCCTGTTCCTTCTTGATTTGATCTCTTATTTAATGCCCTGGTGTTTTGTAGCCTGTTCATGTCTATGAGTCGAGTCGAGTCGAGTCGAGTCCAGTCTGTTATCCTGTCAAGTGTTTATATCCGAGACTAGTTTTTTGTATTCTGGTTTTACCCCCACATGGGTTCTGCTTTGTGTGTTTAGTTATTCATATTGAAGTCTTTTTGTTTAACCCTTAACTTTCTGCGCATTGGTTCGTTTTGCAGTAACGTCAGGGGCAGAAGCAGAAAACTCACACTTACACACTCTCTCTCACACATAAACACAAAGAAACATACTAAAAGGAGGCCCAATGTGGACACAATGAAGGTACACAGAACCTACAGTTTCCCCAATTTTATAAGCCCTGGGTCCAGTAGCCCCGAACATTCTGTATGCAATATAAATGTGAAGGGGGGGTACAGTCTGCAGCCATTTAAAATTTGTCCTTATAAATGCTCTTCACATTAAATAAGCCAAAGACAAGTTTGCATTTGAAAAAAAGGTTTCATTGTCTCATTTTCTTTTGATAAAAAATGAAAACGGCTCCCATAGACCCGAACACCATACAGGGTTTAATGCAATATCACTCGATTAGGAGTGTGATAGTGCTCTTATATGAGCTCGGCCTGCAGCCTAGTCACAGCCGAGGACATAAGAGCACTATCACAAGACAACAAGAGTGATATTGCATTTATACAAATCAGAAACTGGTGATACTGGTGGAATATCTCACGGCTCTAAGCCAATCAGATTCGAAAACCAGAATGAAATGTTGAATATATAAATAAATATGTATTCATAGTTAAAGATAGATTTTCGGCACCTTATTTGCAATATCATTTAATGTATCAATGCCATATTATTTATTTGGTGAATAGACCACTTTAAAAGATGCAAACAGCTCTGGTTCAGAAGAACTTACTGTTTAAGATTTTTTTAGCACTACACAAATGTACAACCGACAAAAAATGTAAAACAGATTTTTACAATCCGATATTTATGATTTTTATAATCAAAATGTAAAAAAAAAGTTTAAGATTGAATTATATACAATATGTAAGATGTTCACAAGACATCAGTCTATATCTAAAGACATCATAATATTGTATTGTTTTTCATAATTCTTTTTATAGGTCAAGTTGATGGGAGAGTTGGTATAGCATCACGTAGATCTAGAGACATTTGTGCAGGTTAGAATGGGAAAATCTCTCAGTGTTTCCACTTGAGCTCATCTCCCCCTTCTACAGGTTAACTCTCGTTTTCACTTCATCAGACTCATTCCACATCCTTTCGCACTTCTCCCGAGGGGTCCTTTCTCCCTCTGCAGATCAGTGCTGCCTCACTGCACCTATCAATCAGTCTTTTACAGCCCTCTTTTCATTCTTCCTGCATGAGAGATGTGACACTCTGAAGATGTTCCTGGGAATGTCTTCATTTTTTATCAATATGCATTGAATGACAAACGTAAAAAAATATTTGAATCTGTAATGCCATTATTCAACCTTTAGTTAGTGTGAAATGTAGTCGTTAGAGCATAAACAATACCAGCCAAATGATAAAGCTCAAAGTTCAGTGCCAAGCGAGATAGAATTCACTATGGCAGTTGACACAGAATTAAGATTCAAGTTTTTGCTTCTTTGCCGAAGGAGATAACGTATTTACGAAACATGCCCTGTAGAGTAGTTTGTCTGTTAAGGGCTATTGTAGAAACAACATGACGAATTCCATGTAAGGGGACTCGCAGTGAATTTTGGAGTGTATTTGCTCATTCTAAGGTAACATAAACATAATATTTCATTACGTGAGGTTTTTATACACCTCTGAAGACATGTATATTATATTAAATTTCTGTCAATACTCATAAATATTACACAGCAGCCTTAAATAGGCGTACAAGTTATTTTAACTTAAATAATTCACATTTTGGCTTTATGAATAAGTTGCTGCAACTGATAAAATGACTTAAAGCATTTGATGAAATCAATATTAAGTAATGTAAAAATATGTCGGCATGTTTAAAAACACGTTTAAAATCTAAAAAAGGTGGTTTTATTTTTACTTTATCTCAGTAACTGCTTTGTTGTCAAACAATTTTACAAGAATGAATCGCAGGTGTCTGCGTGTATACACCAGCATCAGTAACTGAGGAACTTTGCCATTAAGTGATGCTGCATCAACAGTGTTAAGTTGTTAACTTGAACAATTATAGATGTTCATTACAGAGGTGATGAAGACTTCATCAAAACCTCTTCAAAGCTGTCTTTTCTCTTGATGTACAGACAATCAGTCTAGCCCAACCCCACCTCCCCCAATCTACAAGTGTGTACTTTGGGGAAGAGCATGAGATGTGAAGGCTCTGCCCTGCTAGGGAGACAGGGGCGAAAACCAAATGGCAAGGCTAACAAAAGGCCCTGTATCCAGGCCGGGTTGAGCCATTGTCCCTCGCAGAGCTTGCCGTCGAACGTGAGACGAGTGGGTCCCCCCTCCGCTGCAGGAACCTAATAGGAAATCAAAGTTTTTAGGGAGAATGGGCCGGGCTCAGAGTTACCCTCCCTTGGGTCTTGCTGAAAGAAGAGTGCAGAAAGAGTTCTGGCAGGACCAGGGAAGGTTAATGCAGTGGATAGTCTTTCTGTTTCAGTGGCGGAGCTACACTTTAAAAACAGGGGTGGCAAAGGGGTGTCAAGGTAAAAATAAATTATTTTCCACAAAATGTATATAGATTAAAGTTGTTTATTTTCCAAAATGTACAAAATTATATGTGTATTAAGTATACAGCAAAAATAGAACAACAAGTATTCAAAGTGCTCCTTGGACTAATCAAGTCCAAGAGAAAAAACTGAGGTAAACTTGGACCTGTCAAAACAAGGCAGGAGTAGGCAGTTGTACACATTCAAACATGTACTACAAGAATAATAGTAGAACAACAATACAACAAAAAACATAGAGCCCTTTAACACTGACTCTAATGATAAACTTCAATAGTTGTACCAGGTATAACCTGCATCTACCCATGGTATGGCACCACCAAGTTCACAAATACAAACATTCAGATTCAGAACAGCATAATTCTGCGGTTCTGGTGAGATGAAGCAAAATGTTTTACACACCTCATGAAGAAACCATAATTTGGAACAATTTGCTTGTTATTAATTACCATGAGTACACCGTTACTAATAATACAAATACTAAAGTAATACATGACGACAAAATCTGAGTATATTGAGGTCTAGCCTATTTGACAACACAAGGAAAATTGCTTAAAGACATCTAGACATGTTATGTTAAGTAAGGGATAGTGTATAGCGAGGCGGTTGTTATAGCGAATAAAACACCGACAGGCTGTTTATAAGCCCGGCGTGAAGCGGAGGGATCTTAAATCAGCCTGAAGGGGTTGTATTCGCTATAACAACCACCTCGCTATACATTATCCCGCTTATTACATGGCTACCTACCAAATAAATAAATAATTTGACACAACATATTGATTTAAAAACTATTTATATTGCTTCCGCTAAATAAATAGTCCGTTCAGTCTCTACGGTTAGAATCCTGCGTCCATGGCAAAGCTCTGTTTTTCATGACAACGGTCTGTTATACTAAGATTAGTGCCAATATGAATAAGCCTACCTAATGTGTGTGATTGTTGCTGAACATTTGCTAACGACATGTTTTAAGCATATTCACGCAGGCGTGACAGTATTAGTAAGTCAGTTTCACGACTAGTAATGCTCATGAAGTATTAATGCCAAGCACTAAAGTGCAACGTCTCCCTTACTTCCCGTTAAAACACTACTTCGTTTAATTTAATACCAATAAAAGCCGTACATACCAGCAAAATGCTCTTCATCGACCCCGTGTGCTGTCGGCGTTGTTTTGGAGCCGTTTGGAGCACGTCACGAAAGTGCTGTGTGTCAGCTTAACCAATGAAAAGTGTAGCAGCAATAGCACGCTGCGGCTGCACGCTTGTGCGTGCTGCGTAAGGATTCATTCACGTCCGCTGGGAGATTTGGGAAATGTTCGTAAAAATCTAACAGTGTAATGTTTTCAGCGGGGTGGCAACAGGGGTGGCAAGGACTTCGTCTGGGGTGGCAATTGCCACCCCAACTAGCCCTCTGGCTCCGCCACTGTTCTGTTTCTTGGTTCTACGACCCACACTAAAGTAACTCTTTCTGTTTGTCTGTCTGTCTGTCTGTCTGTGAGTCTGTCTGGAAAGATCGTATAAAAAACCCTCCAGTGTCCTGAAAGATTTCGGGCATCTTGAATCAGCAGATCTCTTTTGGATCACCATAGGAAATTTGTGTATCCACAAACACATCAGGGGTCAGAGGTCAAGAAGCAACCTTGATTGTGACACGAGAAACAACAAGCAAGCTAGTCTTTAAATCGGATGAAGGTGTTAAGATTCTCCTCAGATCAGATGGCGGTGTTAAGCGGTGCAGCCGTGTTAAGCCGCCTAAGCTCCTCAGAAGCCCTGGAGGCAGAAACAAGGGAATGAAGATCACCTGGGGGAAGCTTTTCGCTGTGACACAGCCCAGCACAGATCTCTGGCCCCCCGGGTCTGTTTCTGGGTTACCCATCAGAGAACAAGAGCTTTTTGCGGTTCAGATTCTTGGAAGGTGTTGGATGTCTGCAGTGTCACAACTAACAAAACCATTTGAAAACAAAGTGGCTCACTGAATGCGGATCTGCAATGTGATCCTCGTGCCTTTGTGCCACAGAAGAAAATGTCCCCTCAGAAGCAAGAGGAGACACAGCATTTAATTCCTCTGATTTTCTCCTTTTGAGCGTATTCTTCAAAGGTGAACATGTTAACTATGAAAGAGCCGTGTTACTTCTCGGGCAGAGGCAGGCAAACCCTCCCCTGTTTTTAAGATGAAAAGATGATAGATGGGCTCTGCTGCAGTCTTATGTTACATCATACAACAGCACATCCTCAAACTAACAAACTAGATGAAACTAAATGTTATATGTTTGCATATTTTTATTTACGTTGCTTTAAAACATCCCTGCATGAAAAACAGTACAATACCATTTTGTACCATAAGCTTTTTCTGTGTGTTTTGTGCATTATTCCAATGGGATTAATTTGCCAGATAACACCCCACCCATAGAATCCAGCACATACCAGTTGACAAAATTACAGTTTCCATTAAATTCCCACTACAACCATTCAATTTTCAATTGTGTTTATATACCGTAGCACAAGTCTAGTTACCATAGTTTTGTTGGTTTTAGATGTGGTAAAGCCATAGTATTTGCAATATTACATTGGTCTCACAAAAATACACATAGCCACGGTAAAACCATTTTTGGTATAGCTATGGTAATACAACCTGTCTGCCAATAAACACGGAAGCTATCATTTTACTATAGTAACACCATGGTTAACTTTCCTAAGGGCAGACAATAAAAATTGATAACATAAAAAGTCAGCCTTAATATATTTTGCTGCATGCCATCAATTTAAACAACTGTTCCTAACATTAGTAAAGAGAGATAAACCTGTTCAAATGAGTTTCAATTTCAATCACTCTTGACCACAAAAAATGGTAACACCTTCATGTCTGTCTTTCCAGTTAGGATTGGGACTGGTGCCAGAGCCCATTCTCCGTTCCCAGTTGTCATCATTCCCCTGTCAATCAGCTAGTTAATTACTGCCTTTACCCATAGTGTGAAACCTCTGTCAGAACCTCTGACCCTTTGGGTTGCAGCCCCCGTCCCCATCTACAGACCCATGGACAGCGAGATGCTGCTGTCCAAGAAGATGAACCCACTGATCACCTGACAGGCCACACTGTCCTTCATCTCTACTCTAACCGAGCTCTTATGTCCAACTTCATATGAGAATGAGAATATCTTATGCAAGCACAGAGGCATGTCAGCAAGGTCAAGAGATAAATGTATTTGTTCATGTCTGTGTGTGAAACTCCTTTCGGCGTTGACAGTGACGAATGAAGATAAAGAGGAGCAGAACTCCTGGGACTTAAAGCTAATCCAGCATTCTAACAATGGGCTTTCCTGGCGGGAGGTCTTTGACTCGCTGTGACTGAGGCAGGAGGCGGAAAATAACACACTGACATGTTTCATTAAGCTTGTTAATGCCGTCTCTACCCATGTCTCTCCTCCCAGATCCCACAGGCTACACGCCAGACTTTCATGTACCGGAATGTCGCTGAAGGAAGATTTGATCAATCACTGTTTACGTAATATTGAGACGGTCGGGTGAATGGCATGGGAAAATGATTTAAAGGCATGAATCAAAAATGAAAATTCATTATCTATCGTGAGCACAAGAGAGCAAATTTTTGACAGCAGTGATGATGCTTCGTTTAATCTAAAAGTGAATGGAGACTGAGGCTGTCAGTATTACTAATAAGTGACTACTAAGACTAAAAATCATGTATTCATTATTTACAGAAAATTTGGTATAATTTCCTACTTTAATTGCTTTATGATTATCGTTAGAAAGTACATCCTGGTTTCCCAGACAGGAAATTGACTAGTCCTAGACTAAAATAAATATAAGAGCTGTCCAAACTGAAAACAACTTGCACTGACGTACATTAAAATACATCAGTGCCTCTTTGCCATTTTAAAATGCACACAAGTAATGTTTTTTTGTAAAGCTACTAAAATTGTCTAATTAAACTAAGGCCTAGTCCTGGTTTACGATAATCCCTGTCCGGGAAACCACCCTTATGTATATAATTTTTTGATTTAATTGCTATATTGATCTTAAAATTTGGTTATTTCATACAAGGTATGTTCTTTTTTTTTAGCAGTGGAGGTAATTTACAACAAAAAGCACAGTGATGTGTACCTCAATGTACTTTTCTTCCCCCCTGAAAAATACGTTTGCCTTATATTTTATTAAAGAAAAAAACTTGCCAAACGCAGTTTTCACACTGAAAACATGAGAGACGAATTCTGCTTCTCCTTTTAAAATTATTGTACAACACAGCCACTCAAGAAATAACATTTCACGCAGTCAATATCACATATTGAAGCTTTTTCACATTCGTAAACAGTTATTACCAGCTTGTCTTTTCTTCGCCACAGCTCAGATTAACCAGAGACGTGTCCACCATAAAAGAATCTAAAAAGAAAACACACTCTGCACGATTCCTCTGAGAAAAATAATGTAATTTGCAGTGATCAATACCAACCTGTATCTGTGTGGAAGGCGAGAAAAAAACAGCCAGATAAATAAATAAAGTGTAATACGAGAATGAAAATTAAAATGCCATCGCTCCGTGGCAAGATGAAAGGGAGAGTGTAAAAGAAAGGCTTTGGAAGCAGATTGGGTTAGCTTGCCCGAAATCACATCACTAAAGACTTGCCCTCTCTCCACAAATTCGATCGCGAGCAATAACCGGCGATTAAGAGCGCACTCCGTGGGTATAAAGAGAAAATTCAAAAGTCCACTGTGACTATGGGGACTTGGCAGGATTGGATTAAGGGCCAGAGTAGGGAAGTGACCACAGGGGAGGCATACTGATCTGAGAGGAGGTGAGAGAGAGAGAGACATAAAGCAACTAAACCTATTGAAAACATTGAGCAAGCTTTATGAAGAACGTTATAAAATGAAAACATACGCTTCTCACTTTCAATGCATTATGGGTATGTTGTTTTGAGAAAATACGGAGGTATGGCAAAAAAACATTGGCTAGGTAACATTTCTTTGCTTGGTTCTTATCCGTCTATGCTATTTTGATGTTCTATTGACTTTCCTGTTTTTAAATTAGATATGCAAAAATGGTGACAGTCATTTTGAAGTTAAACATATTTTTTTAATATTTAGAAGAATGTTAGCAACTATTTGTTTTCCAATATTTTTTACTATGGTAGTCAATGGTTTCCCAGAAATCTCAGCTGCTAACATTTATCCAAATATCTTCCTCTGTATTCATCAGAACAAAGACATTTATATAGGTTTGGAACAACTTAAGGGTGAGTAAATGATGACAGAATTTCCACTTTTGGGTGTACTGTACCTTTAAGCATGCACTATTTTGAATTTGTATCTGAATAGTTTTCAATGCAATCTAAAAAATATTTGTTACTTTTTTTCAAGATTGCTAATGAATTTCATGAATACATACATTCGTATGTTTAATTACGATTCGCTTTTGCAAAAGTGATGGTTTTATGGGTTTTTGGTTTATGGGTTGGGTTAGGGGAGGGGCTTTAGTATAACTTTATCTAATAATCGTATATTTGTGTAGGATTCACATCGTATGGCTTCAAATTAATAAAATAGTGGAAATCTTGAGCGATCAAGCTGTTTTTTTTGGTTTGTGATCAATTTAAACCCAGTCAAAAAGTTCACATTGTTCAACAATACAATAAAATAAATCAAATCAGAAGTCTGCATACTACATCAGATATTGTCAGCAAGTAACATCTATTGAACTTGAACTTTCATGGTCTCTTAGACAAAAGAAAAACATTTTTAATATCACACACTGCGTTGAAATTATGTTTATAAACAGTTATCATAAGTTTAGATCAAATTAAAGTATCATAAAAATATTTAATAGATCCTTTTCCAATAATTCCCAGATCTCAGGGACAACAAAAACTACGCACAATGCCTAAAAAGCCAAAATAACCTATGAACTCTGTGACCCAAAGTCACTACTCAAAATGCAGGAGTGTAAAGCAGACCACTCCACCAAAACGAAGAAAAGATGATACAAGGTGTGATACCTCTCCTGTCCGACGTCTCCATCTCACAGTGAACTTTAATTCACTGAAGCCCCCTTCTCTGATTACTTTCTGACAAATTGTCTTATCAGTCCTGAGGCCGATTGGGCGAATGAAAACATGACCCTGGTCTGAATCTCTCCGACATTCACGCAGACATCTCGGGTACAACCGATGGGTGAGATAAGCCGGATCAGTGCAGCCACTGGAGTGGCTAACAAGCGGCCATTAGACTTTCTTTTCATGCGTGCTGCTGGAAGGGGCCAGTGACCGGAGGGGAGGCGGGGGTGGAGGGCAAAGTAACCTTTTAGATCAGCATCATTGTGCGCTGTTAAGAGGCACAGCCTTTGTGCCTGAGAGGCAGGGGGAGCGGGAGGTGAGGTGGGGGGGCAGGCTGGAGATAAGTGGCTCCTCCTTTCTGATTCACGCTCTGGTACTCCCACAGTAGGCTGATGGGGACACGGGAAGAGTGGCTGCCATTGACACAGTGGAGGCTTTGTGGGGGCAGCCCAGACGGCCCCCGGTTTAGAAAAGGTGTGTGAGGAAGTGGGAAGGAAAGGTAGAGAAAGACAGGAAGGTATGGCAAGATAGAGAGCCGAGAAAATGAGAGTCACTCGGAAGATGGAGGAGGAAGATGGAGAGGAAGAGGGAAGGAATGTGAACTTCTAGAGGTGGATGTGCTAATGGAGAATGACAAAACACCTTGAGATTGCTCACATTGACCGGATCCCTAACAGAGAGGAAGGTATAGGGGGGCGGGGTTAAGGTTAGGTTACACAAGAGCTTGGCTGTCATGTCCATCACTTTTTTTTACTCCGCTTCAGTGAGATAAAAGCAAAGTGGGTCTGGAGTACTTCCTTTCCCAGGTTTGTGGGAAAGACAGAATATCACACCTCAAAACAACAGAGACATCACAGAGCTATGACACACAGACACTCATAGGACCATGACAATTTTAGATATGATCTGAACATATTGGGATAATTATTTTGAGTGCCACTTCGAAGTTTTTGAATGTTGAAATTGAACCAGTTTACATTCTTTATGTTTGCCACTGGTCTTATTGTGAACAGTTCATGTTATGGTGCACTGTAAAAAATATCTACTTGGTTCTACTTAAAATCATAAGTTAAGCAGCTGCCTCAAAATTTCAAGTAAAAACAAAATGGATTAATGAATTGTTTTAACTCATTATTTTAAGTGTTGTTAAACTGTGAATTGCCTTCTGTGAGTCAACATGACTATACCATTATTGTCGTTTCAACTTTGCTATGCAAGTTCAAAATAAAGTGAACTCATTAATGAGCATTCTGTTCACTTATCCCCATTAGTGGGTTCAACTTAGTCATTTAAATTAAGTAATGTCTTTGAATTAGGGTATCAAGTTAAGATGATCTAAAAGAACGTCTTGTTTTAACTTAACAATTAATTCTAAAAACACAAATTTGAGTACAAAAGTTTTTTTTTATTAAAACCAATGTTAAGCCAATACAAGCTATACATAAACACTTCAATCATGAAATCATCTCAAAATTGTAATCAATACCAAACTTCAGTTGGGTGTGGGTCACATAATGAGGCTAAGATAAATAGAAGGGTTTCGTGTGAGCTTACACTATGAGGGGGTATCCCAAGCAGACTCCACAAGTATTTCTCAGTGTGTGTATAGAAGGTGGATGATGGGAAGTGTTTCCTGCAGTTGTCTGCAGTGCCTGTTGTCAACCAAGAAGTTGGTCATGCTGAATCTAGGCTAGATAGACCAATAGACACATACAGCAGTATAGATATCTATATTCAGCACCTCCAAAAAAAATAAAATCACTGCCTGTCATCTAAGTTGTTTATCATTGTTATTGTTGTGTGACCTAATGAGGTTAAGTTGACTGATGATTACTGCAGTAAACATCTCACCTTCTATATGCACGTGCACACCCCTCTGCTTGTCATATGCCCATTAGGTCACCCAAAGCTGTACTGAACACTATTCATATTAACCCAAAAGAAAATAAATTCTTTTAAAAGCATTAGCTTTTTTCCTTACAACACTGAAATATTGAACAGGTTTTAAATGTAAACATTTAAAAAACCTTAAAAACATTAATCTCACAGATCAAGCTAACTTATACCAAAAGCTGTGCTGAACCCCAAACACAAACAAATCTAAAACTTCAGACTGCAGCTGGTTGTTTACAAATATTTGAAACTTGAATACAGTATACTTTTGACCCCATTATTTGAACAATATTCAGAATTAAATGTTTTCAGTCCAACAAAAAAAAAATCAGGGCTCCTCTCCTGTTTGCTTAAGTGCTTTTGCCTTCAAATTTGGAACGCATGTCAACAGAAAAAAATGAATTCCAATCCTATTCTCAGGTGGGGCATGGTTTACAAATTATATCTCAGGAGCTTGTTTCGGATGCCGTGGACTCTGGCAGAGGCTTGATCTGGTTTGATCTTCATCACTACCCTCTGAAGGAACTCAAAGGAATACTTCATGGCTCGTGGATACTCAAGGTTAACGCAGTAGATGATCCCCAAAAGCATGGCAAAGCTGGATGGCACATCCTTGAAGTTGTGAAGCACAACAGTCTCCTCAACCACAACTGCCACATTGAAGACCTCACGTGGAAAGGCATCCTGGTTGTCACCTTCATGGCCTATCAACAGGCCAAGTTGCATCCCCTCCATGGCTGCAGCCAGAGTCTCACCATGGGCCTTGAAAAGCAGAAAAAAAAAAATAGTGTGAATGTTTGGGTCAAGATGTACATGCTCTGCAAAGCTATTTAAGTCTCAGTGATCATAAACCTTGTTTTCAGGCTAATAAAATAGTCTTCTTGGGCTTTCAGTTGTGAGTGTGCATGTTTGTAGGTGCAATATTGGAACGTTACTGCAAGGGTGAAAACTTCAGTGTCCTCTCAGATCTGGGAAAGTGTATGTTGCACTGGGTCCTCTCCCCATCACTATTCTACCCCTCCTTTCTCCTCCCCCAACATTGCTCTACCCCTCCCTCCTCCCATCACCACTATTCCACCCAACCCTCGTCCTCCCCATCACTATTCTGCCCCTCACTTCTCCTTGCATCATCACCATTTTGCTGCCACAGGACTTTATCAACACCCATGAGTGTATCTAATGCAATCTCTTTGTTAAAGGTTGTCTGTGTGTGTGTGTGTGTGTGCGCACAAGTGTATATGTGGGTGGGTACGTTCATTTATAGGCTGTTATGCATGACAGAAAAAGGTCTTACGTCACACATCCTGATGATGTCTGATGGCTCTTCTCTTAGATAGTGTGGCAGACCCAGCAGAGCAGCAATCCTTCTCCTGTCGTTTGTGTCCTACAAGACAAAAATAAGCAGTGTTGAGATTTTATTGCAAACATCTGAATCCGTGTATCATTCGTTCTTTTCATATTCAATTGAGATTCCAAAATCTGAAAATTAAAAAACGGTTTGTTATTTCGTTATTCGTTTATAAATGTGATACCAAAAAACAAATAACGGGTCATTTTTCGTACTTTTGATTTAATGCTCAGATCAAAAATGGGAAATGAAACAAAGGGGACACGACAGATTTTGATTTTGAGATTGAATTTGTTCGATTTGGGTAAGCCGGAAGTTATCTTCGTGTGTGTATGTGTTGCAGTTAAAAGAAGCCTGAAAACCCTCAATCTTGCAGTGATTGACTAAGTAATTTTTTTTGTAATTTCGTATCGACACCCTGGCCGCACTGGAATCATATGCTGATTTAATTAAAGACTTATTTGAAACTGTCAGGACACATAAAGAGATGTCAACTACGCTGCAGAAGATGGGTATCCAGCGAAGTTCTGAAATGAGACGAGGCTGAATCCAGCTTCTTATTCGCAGTTTCTTATTCACGCTTAGCTTCTTAGGGACCATCTCGCGTTTCTCTTCTTTTACGTTTTTAAAATAAAAACTTTTTTGTGTGTGTGTTTCTGTGTGCGCGCGCGTGTGTGTGTGTCTGTTGGCGTGTGTCTGTGCCTGCCTGCGTGCGTGTGTGAGAGAGAGTGCACAGAGGATGGGCTGCTGCTCGCTGTCTAAGTCATGACCTGCTGAATGCCCCTTGAGATGACCGTGAACTTCACGTGGAACCTCCATCACCCACTCCCCTTAACATTCTCTATATTACTTTGATCGAACAGTTTTTTTAGGCAGCCTATGTCCACCATGAATATTAATCGAATCCAAAAGTACCTACATGTTTGAAAGTGCAATATTCTGGTGCAGAACATGCAGTACGGTTTATGCATGAGTAATTTACGTGTATATTTGTAAAAAAAACATAGTATACACCGTTTTGTTATACTTTGCATATATATAATTAACTGTTTTTATTCTATATATTTATTTTTTCTATTTCCTTTGTTTGTCTATACTGTATTTTTTCATTCTGAGCTCCTGAAACCACAACACGTTGCTTGTCTTTGTGTGCACAATTTGAAAATAAAGCTTATTCTAATTTTTTACTGATCCATTGTTCTTATACAATTTATTATACTCTTGTTGGTCTTAGCCAGTGCATTATACACACATTATATTACTGCTATGTAGTTACATGTATATATATTTAAGTAAACTTTGACACAGAACTGTGTTTTTGTACAAGTATGTCTTTGATGGTGCGTTAAAAGTTCCACAGCTAGGTTACACCTTGTCTTGATGTCTACCGTCATGCAAGAAAACAGTTTTACTGTAGCATTTTTGGGTTATTGGACAATTTGGGGTGCCATATCTCGAGTTCTTTGAGGGTGCGTTAGACGTTCTACATTGGAGTTATACCCAGTATTCATGACTAACATCTAGCCAAAAAGCAGATATTTTTATTGTAGCATTTTGTAGCAGAACTTCGCTGGATACCCATCTTCTGCAGCGTAGTTGACATCTCTTTATGTGTCTTGACAGTTTCAAATAAGTCTTTAATTAAATCAGCATATGATTCCAGTACGGCCATGGTGTCGATACGAAATTACAAAAACAATTACTTAGTCAATCACTGCAAGATTGAGGATTTTCAGGCTTCTTTTAACTTTTTGCAAACGCGGCAAACTTCCAAGTGCAACACATACACACGAAGATAACTTCCGGTTTACCCAAATCGAACAAATTAAATCTCAAAATCAAAATCTGTCGTGTCCCCTTTATTTCATTTCCTATTTTTGATCTGAGCATTAAATCAAAAGTACGAAAAATGACCCGTTATTTGTTTTTTGGTATCACATTTATAAACGAATAACGAAATAACAAACCGTTTTTTAATTTTCCGATTTTGGAATCTCAATTGAATATGAAAAGAACGAATGATACACGGATTCATCTGGTGCCCAATTTTACAATTCTCAGCTCGTCTACTCACATCTTTCTTCAGACAGTCCAAAATGGCTTTCAGTGCAGGCATCTTTGCCGACTTGGTCGCAGCTTCGTACACTTCCAGCAGTCGTGGTGCCAGGTCGTCAAGTCCATCGAGGAACGACTCGAGAAGGTCTATGCTTACGACTCTTTTGAACTCTGTCCGAACCTGAGAAGACAAAAAGGTTAAGAAATTAGAGAAAAGATTTTCAAAGCATAGAGTCATAATTTAGTAAGCTAAGGTTGTCTGTTGTCAAAGGCTTTCATCCACTCAGTAATACCAAAGTCTCTTTAATCATAGGCTGAGTGTTGTCTATTGTTATACCTGTCTCTCACAGAACATGGCCGGCCATCTAGCTATGACATCCCCAATGAGAGGTTGATCCCCTACGATCTCCTTTCTGCGCTTGGAGAACGTGGCAGACATCAGCTCATCTATCTGCTGGTGATCTGGGTCTTTTTTGAGCACCTCCACCTGAATTGGATTGCACAAGCGCAAAGGACACATAAGACAAAATAGTAGGCTTCACAGACACAAAAGCAAAGTGTAGGTAGTTAGTATAACATAGGCAGGTATGTATGCAGTAATATTAGACAGGTATGATGTGTATGTGCATGTGTGTGTATGATGTACCTCCATCAACATCCGCTTTTCTTCCATGTCTTCATCACTTAGTCCTTCAGGGGGATCTGGACAGAAGTGGACCTCGCCCTTCTTTGACTTCTTCATACGTGGTCCCTTGGCTTCTTCTCCTTTTCTTTTGTTGACCCTCACCTCTGGGCATCCAGCTGCACTTAACTTCTGTCGATAGTTTCCGAGCTTAAACTTCAGGCTGTGGAACCAGCCGTACCAACCCTTTCCAGACCCTGGCTCTTTTAGACTGGGATGCTTCTCCACAAGCGCTTTCGCAACATTCTCATAGTGTTGCCTCTCAGGATAAGGACTAATCTTTGACATGCTGTCTGCAAGTGTGTCCAGGATATCAGTTTTCATACCTTTAGGAATCGCCAGCACAGATCCATCTTTTGCATATCTTCCATTTGCTTCTTGCAGCGTGAGTTCAACATCATGCGAGAACTCTGGAATCGGGAAGGGCTCAGGCCAGTGCTGGGAGTCAGATTCCCCACTACTGAGAGATGGAAGGCTGGCTGAATCCAATGTGGAATCCGAGCAAGCTGCATCAGCTGTGAACAACACTTTCAATGTTGCTCTCTCCTCAGGAAGGTCTCGGATGTCGGTCAAATTGGTCAGCTGATCCTTGAACGCAGGGTCCTCAAATTGTAAAATAAATCCACCTCTCAGGCCAAGGTTTGCACGCAACACCTGGCACAGTGCATCAACACTAGGGGGGGTGATTTCGATGGAAAGGCGCCTGATATCCATATCAGAGAGGACAACTCGCAGCAGCATCGTGGATCACTTCGGCCTGAAATTGGAGAAGAAAAAAGGATTAATTCATTGTATACATACAAACAAATTGTTACTACAGAAACGATTTGGAAAACACTTCAAGAGGGTTAATTCTTTTGGATCAGGGTAGAAATACACAAACTTACAGCAGCCTTAATTCAGCAAGAATGTTCTAGGAGTGGTTAACAGGCGACCCTGGACAAGGTATGACACAAGTGGCATGTAGTCATTGAGATCCTCTGGTTTCACCAAGAGACACTCAGCAGGACTTTTCTTCACAAGATGGTAACTCCTCAAATGCTCCACATAGTAAGTTGAAAAAGGTTCAACGAAGAAACAAACATGACCATCCAGCACAATGCATATTTCCAAAATCCTTCCGAAGTTGGGTAGTCCACTTGTACTTCCAACAGAAAGTATCATTCCCTTTGAATACTGCGTTCCATTTAAGAAGACATTAGGGGTCAGTCCAACTGTGTCAACATCACTGAATCTATTCAAGATTGCTAGTCTAAGACCACCATCTAAGACTCCCAGGCACACATCAGTCACTTTTGCTGTCTCAATCTCAGGCTTGAAAATGCTGGGCATTTCAAGATAATATGCAAGCATAAATTGGTGTCTTGAGGCAAGGGTAAGCAGAATATTTTTAAAGTTATTGGCATCACGCACTACCTTCTTAAAGAAAGAATGCTTAGCCTCAAACCTGATTGTCCAACACTCTATTAAGGGTCCAAATCTTTGAATAAGGCAAGGATAATGTTCAATAAAGTGATGTTTGGGGCGCAATTTGTAATCCGGGAAAACTGTCAGTAGCAACTGTCTATGATCCGATATTTTGGACTGCAAATAACACAGCGAGTCTTCAGTGTGATATGGAGTCGCTAAGAGCTCAACCAAGTCTTTCAGCTCAAGGATTACTTCCCATGTTTGATTCCCTTCTGGAACACGGTGGCCGATGATGAGGGTAAGGAAACGCACAAGACTCCAATTTTCGTGGCCGTTACCACCTACAGTTCCACTCTTTTTAAAAGTTGAAAGAATTTTCTGAGGACAATTTCTCTTATCCGAGAATTTAAAAGGGAAGCTCTGTATTTCACTATTAAGCTCTTCTAATGTGAAATACTTCTTTGAAATCAAATCTGCAAGGCACAGACTTAGTTCTACAGGCACAATCCCTTCCAGCACATCGTGTAAAAAATCAGGTGGAAAGCCTGTGCATGTGTGAAAACCTGTCAGGCTGTTGAGAGGGCAGTCTCGTTTCACACCATCAACAGATGCAAGGTCCGTCTGCTTCAAGACATTTACAGCTTCATCAAATGATTCTGGTGACCTTAAAACAAAGTTCCCAGTTCTAACATCACACGTTTGTATGTCTCGACGACTAGCTAGACAAAACCTACAGAACTTCTCAACATTGAAAGACTCTTGGAATCCACCTAAGGAATGTGCTGCCAAGTTGTCAGCAGCAACGAACAAGATGGTGCCTTTAACATTACACCCTAGTTTCTCTACAAACACACCTACTGTTTCAAGACATTTAATATCTTCAATCAGTGGCTTCAAAACACGATCATAACCATAAATCCTGACATGCTCAGCCTTGCACAGTAAAGCAAGGTAGATTGACGACAATGTTGACTTGTATCTAGAGGGTAAATTGCCAATAACCCAATACACACCACAGATTTTATGTTTTTTTTTTGATGTGCCCAAGGGATTGCAGATTTCAAAGTCATCAATATACAAAGTAATAGCTACACTTAGTTCTTGACCTGAGAGGATTCCATTCGATTTATAGAAGTCACCATCCAGAAAAGACTTGTAGTAGCCAGACTGTTCAACAGGTTTGTTTTTCCCCAGTGCTTGCAGTACCTCTTCTTTTTTAAGAAGATCTGAAAGTAACTTTAGAATAGGGATATAGATAACAGTATGAAACTTTTCTTGTCTGTTCAAAAGATATTCGACAGGTTCAATGACACTAAAGTTCTTTTTGTAATATAACTGTCTTTTGTAGTCTGTGCCTAAAGATCCTTCTCTTGAAAGGAAATTAAGTGGGTTAGCACTTTGAAATAATTCGGTCAAGGATGTCAAACATTCCTCAGATGTGCAATTATGCTTCTCCAAAACATTCTCAATTGACTCCCTAGTTATTTGTCCAGCACATTTTCCAATATCAAACAAATCATCCACAATTTCTTGAATCGCAGACTTTGACACATGAAGGACGGCTTGCAGTCGAAGGAAAAGGGATGCAATTCTGCGCTCAACTGACTTCTGTGTAGGCTGAGAGTCAGGTTCAGTCACTGAAACATCTGGTGACTCTAAATCAAAGTTATCCTGTTCATCATTGACAGAAGCTTGACTTTGACAATGGATAATAAGTTCAGGTTTGAAATTATTGAATGTAGAAGGCTGATGATATCGGCTTCTGTGAGCAGTAAAAGTTGAGGCTACTCTAGATGTAAAACAGCACCCCACAAATGGGCAATTCACAGTCTCTCTTTTTATCAAATGTCTCTTTAAATGAAGAAAATAATGTTTGATATTGCTTGGCGCTGAAAAAGTACAAAGTTCACAACGAAGTCTAGCAATGGGACTGGTTCCTTGTTTGTGGTCCGTCAAATGTTTTAAAAGTTCCACATGGGATTGAAAGACGGTAAGACAATTCGGGTAAATACAACTAAAACCTGTTCTTCCACGTCCATGCTTGTCCTTGTAATGATTCACTATAGTCTTTTCAATGTATGTGGAAAAATTGCAAAACTTACAAGTCCACTTCATCAAATGAGTAGCTGAGCCTGGTAAATCATAAAACACCTGAAACACACAAAACAGAAAAAAAAGTTTTAGCTGCCAAGTGATGTGAATTGCAAAAATGAACAAGAGCACATTTCTAATTAAGTCTAACTAACAAATTGGATATATGAATTGTTGGATTGCTCTTTAGCACTAGCTAACGCGACCGATGTTATGTAATAAATATAAAGTTCAAAAGAACAGCATTTATATAAAATAGAACTAACAATATAAGTGTCTTTACTGTAACTTTTGATCTGTTTAACTCATCCTTGATGAATAAAAGTATGATACATCTTATTTCTTTCCCCCAAAAATAAAATAAAAATTCTTACTGACACCAAACTTTTGAACGGTAGTGTTTAATGTTACAAAAGCTTTAGATTTCAGATAAATGCTGGAAGATTTCAGATAACGCTTTATCAACCGTCTCTGACTAAACTGCTAGTTTTCTAGCTAACGTTAACGGTCGCTGAAACGTGCCTCGCTTAAATGACATCACAGTTGTTGCACATATCAAAAGGTAATGATAGCTAACGTTAATCACGTTATTGGTTTCATCAACGCACATTCTTAATATCTACAAAACACTAACACTTACCAATGGCGAACTTGTTCATGCCAACAAGACTCGTCTTATCTAACGGGAAAATGAGGCACCCGGCCGATTGAAGTTCGTTTGCTTGCGCGTAAATTTGTTCTTCTCGAGGCCTGGCTTCGTCGGTACGTTAGTCCCCCGCACATGCGCCAAGAGCCGTCCTCCACTCAATCTGATCATTTTAACTCATTCTTGATGAATAAAAGTATTGATTTATTTTATTTCTTTCCCCAAAAATAAAATAAAAATCCTTACTGACCCAAACTTTTGAACGGTAGTGTTTAATGTTACAAAAGCTTTAGATTTCAGATAAATGCTGGTAGATTTCAGATAACGCTTTATCAACCGTCTCTGACTGAACTAAAAGACTGAACTGCTAGTTTTCTAGCTAACGTTAACGGTCGCTGAAACGTGCCTTGCTTAAATGACATCACAGTTGTAGCACAGCACATACCACGTTATTGGTTTCATCAATGCACATTCTTAATATCTACAAAACACAAACACTTACCAATAGCGAACTTGTTCATGCCAACACGACTCGTCTTATCTGACGGGAAAAATGAGGCACCAGGCCGATTGAAGTTCGTTTGCTTGTTGGCGCGTAAATTTGTTAGTCTGTAGTCCCCCGCACATGCGCAAAGAGCTGTCCTCCACTCAATACAACACGCCAAAGACTTGTAGCCCACTCAATTTAAAATGGCAAGTTCATTCAAACACCTGGAATTTGTGATTCATTGAAGTAACTTATGAACCTAAATTGGAAGATTGAAAACTCAAACAATTGAGTTGAAATTTCATAACACATTATTTTATGTCTGAGTTAATGACATATATAAGTTATCATAACTTTTTGATCAGATCATTTTTTACAGTGTGTCAGCTGTTCTGAGAAAAATATGCTGTATTGTTTTCATTTAATTATCAAAAAGAAGTATCTTCTTAAAAAAAGCAACTGTTATTGTCTGCTGACATTACTTAGGCCATTCAGGCTATTGGAAAAATGTTGACCAATGGCAAAACAGCTTATTTTCTTAATTCAATCAAGTCCTGACCTCCCTGTGTTTTTTTTGGAGAAAATTTTGTTTCACTTTTGTCACATTATATTGGAGAGACAAGCTTGCAGCCATCGCACTGACATATCACGCCAAGACAACATATTTCCACATATTAACTAACTTGGAATATATTTGAAAGTTAATTTGAAAATATATAGAATAATAAATTGTTAATATATAATATATTGAAAAATTGGCACTTAATATATTAAAAAATATAAGCACTTTGGTTAAAATAAATGGAAATGTGTTTTTTAATATATTTTATTATTTTTTCCAGTATATTCCCGTTGATTCTTTGATCCTCTCCCCGTTCTGTTTTTCTCTCTCTTATTTACTCTCAAGCAATAAAGGCAAACAATTCCAAAATATAACTTTAAAACCAAAATGTGTCAAATTATAGAAGTAAAATTAGTCATTTAAATTTATTGATCAAATGCTTTATTAAAATGATAAAAACTATAATAGTGCTTTTGGTCCAGTAGTTAGACTCTAGATGCCCTTTGTGCCTATTAAACTCAAAACCGCGATATGTATTTCAGACTGTTCTGCTCGACTGAAGTCCACTAGCAAAGTGGATGAACAAAGAGACTTAAGCCTAAAGGACCCAAGAATCATGGCGACTGGTCCAGAGCCTGATGATAGTGATGGCCCCCTGAGACCTTGCAGAGGCCACGCTGGGAAGGGTCATGTCAGACATCGACTCCCATGGTGGGGCCCTTCTATCTTACTCCTCCTCCACTGTGACTGTCACCACCTCCCCACTGGGACAGTCCCAGCTCAGACTGACCCCACCAGTCCGAAACCAGCGGGTGTGTTCCCTGCTTCACAGTCCCAGTCGAGCCATCACAAGCCTCTCTAGTGGGAAATAACGAGAGCGATAGGTCTAGTGCTTTCAATGTATTCATTATGTGTTCGAAGGCTTTTGGTGCAGTGGCATTTTTTTATATTTATGTGTAATAACTAAGGTTATTAACATGGCTCTCTGGTATGCTTGATTTGGATTGGTCAGCCAGGACATTAAGCGGTCAAATATATTTTTAATATAATGACAGAATATAAATAGTTTTTCACTGTTGTCCCTGGCAACCATCTCCTACTGTGTTATATTTTCAATTATCCACGTTATTAAATAAGTCAAATTAATATTTTATTAATATATAAAAATTATATTTGATATTATGAATTGATATTTTAGAGATGTTAGGTAAATCTTATCCCATTATTGCAGATCTATATATAGACAGTTTCAGTGACAACAACATGATCAGTTCTATAGCCCAAACTTAACTTCCAGTAGACCTCGACAATAAAATCAATAACTGTCAGTAGTTTTAATTTAATTCAAAATATACCAAAAAATATCAAATTGAATATTAATATGAATTGATTTGAAATTAAATAGAAAAAAAAAATGTATATTAAAAAAACATTTATTATAACCAAACACCCCTGGACCAATGCGTGCGTCCAATGAAACAGTCTATATCAATTTAAAAGGTTTGTATTAAAATTTAAGCATTTTACTATCTTAATATATTCACATCCTCACCGGCTACCACAAATGTGTGCCCACTATTAATAAAGGCTTTATCTTTGACATAATGCTAAATGCTCTTTCATCTTTGACATAATGCTAAATGCTCTTTCATCTTTAAGTCACTTTGGATAAAAGCTTTCCTGTAGCTCAGTGGTAAGAGCATTGCGTTAACATCGCAAGGTTGTGGGTTCGATCCCAGGGGATTGCAAATACCTATGTAAAATGTATAGCAATGTAAAAGCAATGTAAGTCGCAAAGCGTCTGCCAAATGCCTAAATGTAAATGTAAATGTAAAATGTAAAGTCTCTGCTGATTGAATTGCTACATATATATATATATATATATATATGCAAGTATACAGATGTGCATGACGGATGTCACCTGGGATTAATTATATCAGTCATAATAGCAATCACATAGGCATTAGGTTATTGATTCAAATCAAGTGTGTCTCTCACCTCTCATTCCTTGGGAATTCCCACAGTATATAAGAAGTGGAGGCACACAAAGACAAGACACAGCAAGGAGGTGCACATTCTCTTCCCACACTGCGTGTACCCTGGAGATGGTCAGATCCCCCTCACTAACCCCACGTCACCCCCTCCTCCGTTTCCCTCCACTTCCATCTTCCTTATTGTAGGCTGATTTAATTAAAAAATACCCAGCAGCACCACCCTGGACCTCGCCCGCCAGGGTGGGACCTCTAGCTGTGGCGCAGGGAGAAGCTGTCATTTGCCGCTTGTAGACACACACAAACACACACACACGTTCACAGCCAAAGTGTTCCCAGAGAAGAAAATTCATTCCTGAAAACATGATGAATTGACATGACGTAGACTTTGCCACTTTATCAAGATTCACTCTACACGTGTAGCAGTGCTGTAATCCAGCATTTGGCATTAAGGGAGACCACGTATAGGGTTATGGTATAAGCTATTTCAAATCATTATTTGACTTAATACGTTTAAATTACTTGTATTTTGATCTTGAAAAACCGTGACAGTTGATTCTTATTTGCTACATACTCATGAAATAATAATTCTAATTTGATCAAAGCATTGCAAAGCAGTAATCACCATACTATTTTGTTAAACATTTTCCATTGTGGTGGCCCCATGTGTATTTTATCTTCCCATATTGTGAACTATGTAACTCAATGAAATCAATCAATGTAATTCATCAGCATTTTCTGGAACCTCCGGCCTTGTTTGACAGTTCTCAGATAATGTCTAATGAATGTGAAATGAGACAATGGCAATTAATTTTGTGATGATCTTGCCATTTGGAAAGGGCGGGTATTTTGTTTTAGGGGGTGGGAAGGAGCCAAATCGCAGACATGTTGCCACGGTGATAAGGTACTCCCTGCCGCCGTCGGGTCTCGGACAAGCGGGGAGCCATGGCGACGGGACAGTGACAGACAAAGTGACAAGTCCACCAGGATGGTGGGTCAACCTTGAGCTGGAAGTCCACAGGAATGTTGTGCACTTCAAGTAAGCCAATGAAACAATAGATGAGAAGCATTTACTGATCATATTTATATAACATATAGTTTCATAGAGCTGTTGAGATCTACTGGCAGACCTTATTGCGTACATCCATAAGCTGAACTACACACAATATAATCATCCATCATGTTTCATAACAGTTTGATAGTTGAATGATCAAGAAAAAATACTTTTACATCGTTGATCTAGCATATTCAAGTTCATATATACGATAAACACAGCGATTGGGTTTATGCCTATAGTGGGACTGCAATAAAACCGGGGTCCATGATTCAGTTCCCTGCTGTTTAGGGTCAGAAGTCTGATCATACTCAATGTCAGCGTGCTCATTGTGTACATGGCACTAATGTAAGTTATAGGAATCTCCATAGTGACAAGAAGAGAGAGACAGAGTGGCGACATAGAATATACACAATTCAAGGCCGCATACTGTGTACATGTACTTTTGACATTGATTCTACAGTAGTATGTGGATGTTTGCCAAAATGACTATAATTAGTGTTTAACTCCTCAACAACAACTATTTAACAAGCTAAATAATAATCCTTTCTGTTGGTTTACCGCAAATCCCTTTTAAAAGTTTAATGTGCAATGTATGTCCCCTATACCAGTTCAGATCACTTCAGCAAACTGAATTATTGGATGTTTTGCATATTACTTTATGAGCACTGTTAACATATGGAAATGTTGCATAATGATATTGGATCCTGTGATGCTATTTAAAATGATCTGAGCTTTAGTAACATTAGCTACATTAGATAAGAATCAGTAGTATGTATCATTTTGAGGAGGTAATGAAAATAAGTTAGCCTTATATAAAAATACTTTTCTACTTTAAAAAATCATATTTACAGTGGCAAGGAAATGACAGGAGGATGATACTTACAGGCCCAATATGCATAAGACACAGAAAATAAGCTTCACAAAAGGCTTTCTGATTCTGCCAAGGTGTGTTTGGGAAGAGGGGTGTTGATGGGTCCTGTGAGGACCTGTTGCCAGTCTCAGAAACTCGGTTTCGCCCCCTTAAGGACAAGCGGAACATGCAACTGCAGCTTTGTTATTAAAGCGTGTCACCTAGTGGATAGATGAAGAAACGTCCATTTAACATATTAGTAGTTTTCAATGCAACCAATGTTGTAACATGTTGTTAGAATCCATAAAATCTTGGCTGTTCATGCTAGCAGGAAATAGTGAATTTTAGCATTGATATTGAAGTTTTATTCTGTAAAATAAAGTGTCTCTACTTTTCGCGATGTTTGATAAAAATATGCATTTGTATAAAAACAAATATAATATTTAAAGCAATGATTAGCATAAAAAGTGTTTCGCTTGGACCGATCGGAGTATGACGTGTTGAAAAACGGAAGTGACGTGGGTCAACCGGTGGCGGGAACGTCTCGTTTGCTGCCTGTATTCATTATCTAGCACACTGGCATTCTAAGAGCGAGACGAATTTACAGCTTAGATTATATAATTGTTTATATAAATTATTATATTTGATGCGTGTAAGTTATTAGTCGTTACGCTAAGATGCTGTCTTGAAGCTTTTATTGTCAGACACAAGCAAGTGGGCGAGAATTACCGGCGGATATCAGCCAGCCCGCGCGCGACCAGACCGGTGTTGTACCACAATCCGACTCGCCGTGAGACATGAGCTTATTCAATCTCGAACGGTTCCGTTTCCAACGAGATAAATCTGCTGACAGTGGCAGTAAGTCGTCGGACGGATCCAGCTCTGATAAAGAGAATCACCGGGGTGAGTAAAGATGTCGTTTTATAGGCCGGGGCTTTGTTTAATGTCAAAATAAAGTGAGCTATCAAGCGCTTTAGGGCATCGTGTGGTAACGTTACAGTTATGTGAAAACCATTGTAATCACGATAAACCGTATTAACCACGAATTAACCATTATATTTGTAATATAAATGTGCTAATACACATAATAGTCAAACCACCAATAACCTTGTTACTAACGTTACAACGTAACTGTTAAATCACGGGTAATTTTCTAAAGACTATGCTAGTGTGTTACTGTTAGTCGATTCATAGGGTGGATATACATTTTGTTTCGAGGCTGACACTACTTCTAACTGTTCTCTGCCAACAATTATTAGTGCAATGTAGATGGACTCTGATGATGATTTTAGTTTTCAATTTTCTTTGCCCCCAGCCCAGCAAAAGAAGGTAACGTTAGAAGGCCGAAGCGTTACAGTCAGGTTACAGAGACAGGCACTTGAGCATGTTTCTTCTGATGACAAAGTTGTAAGGATGAGCAAGTAAGTGAAATAAAACTAATGTAATTCCCTCACATAGCTGCTTTTCCTCCACATGGGCTGGGCTTTACATTAACCAACAATTACTACTTCACAGGGATTCTCTATCAAAGGACACAGAAGACAAAGTGTCGAAACTAATGGAGATGTTCCCGCAGAAGAGCAAGAAAGATTTGGTGGAGGTAATCTTTTCTGTTTTGTGTAAAACTTTTACTTAATAGAACAGGGGAATGTTGTGCATTGGTCCTCTGTGATTTATTTTGTATGTTGTGACAGGTGGTTGAGAGTACCAGCACACTGGAGGAGCTGTAGCACACTGTTTGTTACTGTACGGTGAAGAAGGTAACGCTGACGTTATTCTTTTTATATTTGTTTGAACATATACATATTGGGTCTGCATATGTCATCCTGTCATTTACCTTCGCTTTTCGGCTGGTGATCAAAAAAAGCCACTTCATAAATAACATTATTATGCTTCTCTCTGGAATGTTTGATTCTTTAATTGTGTGCTTCATGTTGAGGACACTTGAATCAATGTATTCCTTGCATAACAAGTCGTGTGTCATATCTAAGTGTATTTTATTTATGCAGATTCAGGCAGGCAGAAAGGCAAAACAAGGTATAATGAAGATAATGATAACATTCAGCCAATGAAGAGGAGAAAAGTTGTGGTGAGAAATTGTTTTGTTATTAAAAGCGACATAATTCAAGTACGTTTGATTAATAGATGAGGTTATCTCATTTAGCGCTCTGATTCTGAGGATAAGGAAGAATTTGAGCAAGAGGAGAACCAGGAACCAAGCAAAGAAAACCAGAAAGCTCTTATAAAGAAGCTCAAGAAGAAACTACCTGATTTAGAAAATGAGGTAAATCAAAGATTTTATCATTGTTGGGCTATTTTAAATAAGCGTTTTGAGTTTGATGGACTCAATTCTTTATTATCAGGTCTTGAAAGATGTCCTTAGAGAGCACGAATGGGACTATGAAAACGCCTTGGGATCATTGCTAATGTTTTCATCTTCAGGTAATTGTTAAAGGGATGAAGGTCCTCAAGCGTTTCAGTGAATGGGAATTTTGATGTTTGGATTTTGAATTGTTTGTGCTTTTTATTGCTTGCCTAATGCAGATTCCAGTTCACCAGAGGCTCCGAAAAAACAAAAGGCCGAATCATCTGGTTCCAAGAAACAAAATGGCAAGAGCTCACAGAGGGCAGACAGCTCATCTAGTCTCGCAAAATGGCTGACAGCTGCGTCGTCACCTGTGCGAAACGTCTCCAGCTCTTCCACTCCCAAAACACAAAAACCATCTAGCAGCAAGAACACAATTAAGGACACATCTGTAAAACATGAGAGGAAAGAAGATTTACTTTTAGATAACATCAGTGGATCTGACGGTGAGGAGGACCTGGACGGCGAGCTTGACAGCATTTCAGATGAGCTGGACTCGGATGATGAGGACAGTATAGCTGTTCCTCTCCAAGACCAGATCATTCAATTCCTCCAAGAGGCTTCTCTAGATGAGCTTGCACTTATATCTGGCTGCTCGGTCAAAAAAGCTCAGAAGATAATTTCCTTGAGGCCCTTTAATACTTGGAAGGATGTGGTATGTCTGTTTATTTGCACACTTGGTTTATGATGTTTTTCTATTGCTTAACTTGGTTTTGTGTTAACAGTTACATGTATGTGTTTCTCTTCTTTATAGAAAGAGCAGTTCTTCAAGGATAATGGTCTTTCTATAGAGCTGGTGCATGGCTGTAGGGTGGTGCTGAAGGAGAGGCAGGTGGTCAGAGACCTCATGGGCAGATGTGAGAAGATCGCACAGAAAATGACTAAAGATGTCACCCAGGTCATAGAAGCAGGCTTGGGCTTCATGAAGCAACCCAAAATCCTGAACAGCAAGTGAGCTTATGTTCACAAATGTTACTTAATGTCTTTTAAAAATCGTTCCTAACTTTCATTCCTTCCTTTTTCTGTAGTTTTAAATTGCAGCCGTATCAGCTGATTGGCTTGAAGTGGCTGATTCTGCTCCACCAGCACAAGCTCAGTGGAATCCTAGCAGATGAAATGGTGAGGCATTGTTCATTTGAGCGTGAAAATTGGCATGAAATTCATGTATGCTACTGTGTAGAGGTATTCAGGGAGGACCCGTGCGGGTTCGTGTCTATATTTTATATCGTCGGTTCGGTCCCAAATGTATGACTTCGGGTCATGGGTCTCTTTAACATTGTGTGTATTGTGCAATACCCGAGTCGATCTGAAGGAAAACACGGCTGCGATCAGGGTCAGTCAGCACTGTGTGTGTGTGTGTTTGGTAACATGCATCTCGTAAAATTAGTGAAGCGTGAGTCTGAAAATAAGTGAAAGAACACGAGCATCCTCTGCCGCAGTATTACTGCACGCAGTCTGTGTTCATGGATGCCTTTATGAGTGATGGGGACCAGTTTTCAAATAATATTCAGCTTTGGGTAATTGATGATTTTTCTCGGTTCTGCACGGTCTGGGTCCAACTATAAAATTATTAGACGGGTCCTGGTCAGACCCGTGTAGCACATTCATGGGACGGTTCGGGTCCACATTTTTGGACCTGTGAAGACCTCTGCTTCTGTGTAATAAGTCTTGTAATAATCTGTCCGCAGGGGTTGGGTAAGACTATTCAGGCCATCTCTTTCCTGGCTCATCTGTATGAAAAAGGCATCAAAGGGCCTCACCTTATAACCGTGCCCTCGTCCACACTGGGTAAAACATGTTTTTACTGAATGTTTGTCGTGCGAATTCTGCAGCGCTGCTTTAGATGATAAAGTTCATTCTCTATTTACAGATAACTGGGTTCGTGAATTGGGTAATTGGTGCCCCAGTCTGAAAGTTCTTGTGTACTATGGTGAGTTAAATCAAGATCCTGTGCCAGAAGACATTTATAAATCTGCTGTCTAACGTTAATCTTTCTTGTAAACATTGTGGATACATAGACGCATGTATTTTGCATTTTCCCAACTTAATACAAATATGTAAAATCAATAAAACAATTTCAGTTAGAAAAATGGTTAAACTTTTCAAAGTTTACTATGTTTGTGCAAAATTTTATAATCCATGTTGTCCCGGTTTATTTGGGTGATTCTAAAAAGCATTGTTTGCTTTTGTGGATACAAGGACATTATATTTTTAGTTAACTTGTACGATGTCCGTAATCATTTTTTGGTTTGATATTGTTTTTTAATAAAAAAAAATCTCTCTTTTGCATTATACTTGCAGGTTCAGTGGAAGACCGCAAATATTTGCGTCAAGAAATACTAAGCAACCTGATTGATTTCAACATCATAGTGTCCACGTATGTATACAATATTCTTCACTGTATTGGGATGCAGTCCTCACGTTTGTTATTGATCTGTTTAAAAGACAAAGTAAATGAAACCCTATAGCATAAGCATTTGCTTGTCTTTCTTGTATTAGGTACAACATCACAATTGGAAATGATTATGACCGCAGTCTCTTCCGCAAGATGAAGCTGAAGTATGCCATATTTGATGAGGGTCACATGCTTAAAAATATGAACTCGCTGCGCTACCGCCACCTCATGGCCATCAATGTCAGTACAAACAGTCTGTTTTGTGGTTAAAACAAGACATTCACATTTCAGATGCTCTTTTGAGCTGATGTCAAATAATATCTTTTTGATTTGTGTCTGTTGTCTGCAGGCTGAGCACAGATTATTGTTAACTGGAACACCTTTACAAAACAACCTGCTTGAGCTCATGTCTCTGCTAAACTTCATCATGCCTTCCATGTTCTCCAGCAGCACCTCACAGATCTCCAAGATGTTCTCCACGGTACAGACAGAAACCATATTTTTGCTCGCATGCCCATAAATGCATAAATATGATGATACCTGAAACTGTTTTGATTGTTAAATATCCAGAGAGAATGTTCATTTATTTGCTTCACTTGATGGCTTGTTTCAGAGGCCGGCAGAAGAGGAGAGCAGTTTTCATAAGAATAGAATCGCACAAGCTAAACTTATAATGAAGCCATTTATCCTGAGACGAGTCAAGCGTGATGTAACTATTTCATTTTCCATATTTGTTACTTACTTAACCATTGCCACAAGCAAATGTCTCTAAATGTAGAAAAGGCAAGTTTTTAACTGTTGTCTAAATGTGATTCTAGGTGTTGAAACAGCTTCCACCAAAAGTGGAAAAGATTGAAATGTGTCCCATGAGTGAGGCCCAGCAGAAACTCTACGGGAAGCTTTTTAAAAGGCTCAAAAAGGCTCCATCTGAAGATAGTATGTGCTGTTAAGCTCCGCTAGCATGCTATACACACTTTGTAGTTACAAATAATTGGACTGTTTACATAAATGAACCACATACTCTCAAACACAATAACTGTTTTACATTACCAAGTCTCACAGCACCTTTCTCACACTTCCTCTTTGTCTGTAGAGCGAGAGCTCTGTAATGTGATGATGCAGCTGAGAAAGATGGCCAATCATCCATTGTTACACCGCCAGTATTATACCAGTGAAAAATTGGCTGCCATGAGCAAGGCCATGATAAAGGTAAGGACTGGGCCAAGATCTTGGGTTTGATTCCCAACAACTGATAAACAGACTGATAAAAATGTGCATCATTGAGATGACGTTGTTGTTCTTATGTTAGGAACCAACACATTTTGATGCAGACCCTGCGCTGATCCAAGAGGACATGGAAATCATGTCTGACTTTGAGCTGCATAATTTATGCAAGCAGTACAGCTCCATCAGCAAATTTCAGCTGGACAAAGAGCTCATCTTAGACTCTGGAAAGTTTGCTCTGCTAACCAAGACACTCGCCAAGCTCAAAGAAAAGGTTTGTGAAGACGTGTTTTAATCATGTCACTTAATTTATGAAGTATGACCTATTTTTGTGTGTTTTATGATTCGTAAAATAACTTGATTTCTCTCTAAGGGTGATAGGGTTGTGCTGTTCAGTCAGTTCACCATGGTGCTGGACATTGTGGAGATCCTGCTGAAACATCTTGACCATGAGTTTGTTCGGTTGGATGGCTCTACTCCCATGGCAGAGAGGTGAGTGCTACTTTATTGAATATACATTTTTATCCAGACTGTCTTGTTTAATCAGATCAGTGTGGTTGGGTTTAGATTTTTTGAACTTTGCTGATCATCCATTGCGAATTGTTTATTAGTCTATGCAAAAAATCTGTTAAAAACAACAAATGTTATCCTGTGAATTTAGGATTGGCCTTATCGACAAATACAACACAAACCCGGAGATCTTTGTGTTTCTCCTGTCGACCCGTGCCGGAGGGCAGGGAATCAACCTCGCCTCTGCTAACGCAGTGATACTACACGACATTGACTGTAATCCGTTCAATGATAAGCAAGCAGAGGACCGTTGTCATCGAATGGGGCAGACGAGGTTCGTGTGATCATAAAACTAAATGGTAATTGCCATGATTTTAAAAGGAACTTTGCGTTCTGACAGTGTTGTTATGTTGCAGAACAGTGCAGGTGATCAAGCTCATCAGCAAGGACTCGATTGAGGACTGCATGCTTCGTGTGGGACAAGAGAAATTGAAACTGGAGCAGGACATGACCACTGATGGAGGTGAGTGTCAATAAGATATTTACATGCTGTTTATCAGCTTCCCTTTTATTTAACTTTTCCTCTCCGTTCAGGTGAGGATGGTGCCATGACTGAACAAATGGCCGAGTTGCTCAAAGTCTCACTGGGCCTCTAACTAACATGGATGTCAGTTGTATTTGTCTGTACATTACCATTCACTCATCGAGTGGAAACAAAGCAACCAATCGACATGGAAGCTGCTAATGTGGGTTATATAAGGACTAGCACTTTTCACAGGAGTGTCCGAATATTTCAGGTCAGATTTCATCAGGTCATCCTTAAAAACTGTGGTGGCTGTACAAGCGAAAAGTGATTGTATTGCTCAGGGAGGACATGAAATAATAACATTTGTATCACCTCTGATATGTGCCATCTGTAAATGTGTCATTTACCAGGCCAGATTACACACACTGGGCTGGTAGTTTTCTACCAGATTAATCTTGAGCTGAAGACACTGCTGTTAATAAACACTTGTTTCTGTTTAGCTGGTTATACTTGTGCTGAAATTGTATGTCTTTGTACTATGTTTTTCTAAATAAAGGCAATGTCAATTTGAATTTTATTGATTATTTAAGGGTAACAATTGTGACAGACATTTCAACAATATATGAAATAATGAAGACTTGTCTATATGATAAATGATACTTATTCAGATTTATTTGAGCATTGCTAGAAGTTTATTGAGTTAAATATTGACAGAAAGAAACTTTCAACTTTAATCTAAAGAAAGATAATCTTGTAGTTAAACATTGCTGATCTTTTAAAAAAGCATGATACCCATCACCATGATACAAATCACTTTATAATTTCATTTTGTTCCATTACTTGCATTTGCAATTAAATTGATTTGCATTCTGTTCTCTTTGAACAGCCAAAGCAATTACAGCAATGGCAATGCCTTCTCTCCCCCAGACTTCTGAGACGATTTAACCATTAATGCCATTTGATAAATTTCACCAGGATTTGCCAGTTCCCATGTTCTTCCAACTCTCACCCAGGACCGATTGGATTCTTCCATTACTGCCACAGAGTTTGTTGCAATCATGCTCACCAGTGGTGGATTTGTAAAAGGTGGAAGGCGAACAGGCTTTAACTTACCACCAGTGAACACACCGGACTGAACACAGTATAGTATTTGACAGCCATCACTAATAGAAGCAAGATGTTGACTGAATTGAGGCGGACAGCGAGATTTACCCTCTGCGAGAGGATTGCCAGACTCACAGCTAAAAAATCCCCCAAAAGGAACTGCAGATCTTGTTCCAATCTCGTAAGCATTGCTCAGACAAACCATCAGGCCATGAGACAAAAGTTTTTGAGCAAAGAAACTTGCAGGACAGCTTTTAGATTTGGTAATAGGGTTTTGCAAAGAAGGTCCAAATAAACCTCCAAAAAGATATCCAGAGATTTCTGGGGTTTTCTGGTTTGTCGAACACCAGTATGTGGAAATCAATGCACGATGTACATGGTAAATATCACCACATACTGAGTCACAACAAGTGGATAGCCATAAGAAACCACATGAATTACATTTTTTGGTGCAATCATTACGATAGAACCCATCTTCTACTGTCTCGGAGCGTAACAGGGTGGCAGTGTACAGTTGAGGGCATGAAAAATCACCCGTGGCTGGATTCTTCTGTACCTTGTCATCGCAGATGACATTTCCATTTGATGTCAGTGGATTACATGTTTGGTAAACACCACCAAAGGTAAGATTGGTGACCGGGCCCTCACAAGATCCGTCATCCAGATTTGCCTCAAAGTTAAAATTTTTGGAATCTGGATTTACACAACCTGGAATTGTATTGACTTCATAGTAACGCTCTGCAGCCTGATGCACTAATGAAAATAGTTTAGAAATTGTTGACTCTTGAAGGTCTGGGAATGTAGATGGATTGAAAAAGTTGTGCAGGGGCAAACCAGAGCGGTCAATAGCCACCAGATTATTGAGCGTGCTCTCCTGCCACTTTGGCAAAGTGATGCCTGGATAAAATAAACCCCCTCCATGGCTCTGAACTATAGAATATGTGATGTTACCCTCATAATTGCTGTTTTTCGCGATCTTGTTATTAAAATCATATTTTACGTTGGCATTAAAGCTTAAACCAGCTGCTGCAGAGACAGAAGTCATGTCTGATTGACTATTAGATATAAAAGACCTTTTTAAATAGTCCTCCTGAACCAAAGTGGCACCGGCATCAACACTTGTGATAACATGAGTACCATAATCAAGAATAAGTCTCTCTGACAGATAAGTCGCTTGACGGGTTTCATTGTTCTCGATAGCATCTGCGATTTCCTCAACCTGGTTAGCAAAGCGAGAGTCCAGAGTGAAAGCAGGATACGCCTTTACTGTGTACAGATGATCACGTACCTGGTGAGAAAAAGAAAAGAGAACAATAGGATGAACACTTGTCATTTTGTTTTTTTCTTAAAGGAATAGTTATACAATGATGTTGTCATTTACTCACCCTCATGTCATTTCCAACCTAGACTTTTTTCGTCTACACAACACGAAATAAGACATTCTGAAGAACTATGGAAAGCGAACCACAATGGCATTCACACAAAGCCAAGTCAATGGATACCCCGGTTGTTTGGTTACTGACATTCTTCAAAATAGCTTCTTTTGTGTTAGGCAGAGGAAAGAAAGTCATATGGGTTTGAAATGACGAGAGTGGATTGATACGCTTTTACACTGTCCTGTGCTTATATGTGTTCAAGCTCTGCCTGAAGAGATGCTTTCTAATTGCAGCGCGCTTCGTGCAACTAATGGACCACTAAAGGACTCCATACTCTTGTCACCTTTTAAATCAACGTTTAAGCTCAAAATGCACCAGGTCACTTTTCTGCATGAAGCTTTATTTAGCCTTGATGGCAGCTTAACCTTTAGTGGCTTTGGTATAATTTTACAGAAAGAGGTAAGGGAAACATGAACAATATAGGCTATTTTAACACATTTTGCATAAATCAAAACACATTTCACTAATCGAATATACACTAACGTTACCTATCTTCTAGCTAACAATAATTTTGTGGATTCACACTTGGTTGTCTCTCCAGAAACAATGCCGTATTCTTGGTCGTAAATCCGGGGGGGGCGGAGGGGACACGTCCCCCGCATCCGAGGGCCCCCCCCCCCCAATCAATTAAACTCACATTCTCTATTGCTATAAATATATTTATGTTTACCTAAACTAATTGTATAATTATAAGAAAATACAAAAGCAAAAATGCGTTTTAAGTTTAGAAACTGTTGAGTTGCCCCTCCCCTGCCTCTCACAATGGTTTGGCCCACTGCCTGCTCTCCCAGTTCATCTCACCTGCGCATTCAAGTCATGCATGCGGCTCAGTTCATCAGTGGTTGTTGAGCTCCAGTAACAAGGCTATTTTATTCACTTTAAATGAAGTGATTCTCTTTAATGTAGTTGATGCTGATTCGTTAATAAATTAGTTGTTGCAAAAAAATGCTGATTACTCATTGTATTTTTACATGAATCTGCTATGTTAGCCATTAAAGCTGCAGTATGTAACCTTGGTATTTGACCACAAGAGGGCGCATTTCCAACAATAACAAAGGCGAAGCTTGATGACGCTATGAAGCAGGTGACGATGGGAGATGTCGTTTTAAATGCGTTTTCGCCATAGCGATGTATCCAAATATGGACGCTTCCGTTTTACTGGCACTTCAATACTCGCCAAAGAGTAATCGTGATCCATAACAACCACTTCCGCATTTGACCATGTGATATTCTGGTCTACACCGGAACAAAGTATAGAGCGGACATTGCGTCACTGAGAGGCGACATTTCTTTTCCGGGACGGCCAGTTATTTAAAATCGGAATTTCTCTGAAATTAAAAATCTTTAGAGACTTTTGAAATATTGTAAGTACACAACTGGAGGAAATATATCACACTGTGCAAGTTATTTTCTGAAATTTTATTACAAAATTATTACATACTGGAGCTTTAAAACGTTACTTAGCTAGTTAACGTTGTTACATAGGAAGTCACACACTGCAACTAACACGCCGAAGCCGTTTCCCATCCATTGTTTTATTTTTAACATAACATTAACCGCCACATATACTGCCTTCAGGTCCCGTTTCACACACATCCGCGAACATACCGGTTACAATTTTGTGATAATGGCACTATATTTAGCCTTCAACAAAAGGTACACACCTTTCATTCAGTTGGAGAAGGTCGTTTTCTCAGCATCTATTGTGTGCAGTATGTGCGCGGCGGATAAACTTAACATTCAGTTGACTGAAACTCGGGCGAAACATCAACGAGTACAACACAAAATTTAAGCTTCTGTCACTGTTACTGTTTATTTGGGTACACGAACATGAACAAAGTAAGTTGGCGGAGGCAGTGCACTACAGGGGAAAATAACAACCACTCATTAATGTCGATGTACGGTGACTTTGTCAGACGATGTTGCAGTAGGCCTATAAATAAGGATAACAAGTGTTTAAAAAGTGACTCATTGTTAACATGTAGTGTCATGGGTAGTGTGTTTTTATATTTGTTTCCTGTCTTCACAACAACTCAACTCAACTTTATTTATATAGCGCTTTTTACAATTTTCATTGTTACAAAGCAGCTGTACATGAGACGCATTGAATACAAGAAAAACAACTAAGTCATATACCTGTAAAAACAAGAAAAAGGTGAAAACAACAAAAGACAGACATACAAATGCTCCACACACACAATATGCACACATACTTACACACATTGACAGACGCACACACGCAAACACACTCGCACACACGCACAGTGAAAGGACACGAGAGAGAACCACAGGTCAAATATTAAACGGACTATAAATTATTATATGCAATATTAATTTTGTCTAAATTCTAAAGAAGTTAAAATTTAGAGACACATAACAGAAAAAATATATAAACGGAAAAAAACTTTTTTGTTCACTTGTATTACGGTATGTGACAGTTCAGTTCAGTTATTATATGACTGCAAGTCTGCATGATAAATCTATGAACCTAATGCATATTGTCTCTTTGAGTCGTAGTTGGTACAATTTTGACTGTATTATTTGTGTCCCCTCCAAAAATTGCTGTTGAGAAATGTTATGTGTATTGTCAACCCCTGCTGTAAAATGAGATTTACGACCATATATTTAGTTACATGTTAAAAAAGCATATATATTTTGATAATTGTTGCGGTTTTGTCTACATCATGTAGACGCAATGCAGGTGAGGTTCGCTCGCGCGCGAGAAAGAGTCGCGCTTACTCCGTTCATTGCAATGGGGCAGTTTTTTCACAGCAACGGCGGTCCGCGGATCCTCTCTCTCAACGGCTCTGGCGGCTAGGTGGGTAAATCTATAAGGTGGGGAATACTCACCCTGCAACCCTGTGGAGCCGGTCCTGGTATCAGCTGAAGTGTGTCGAAATACTCTTGACTGCTGGATCCGCGTTCCGCCCGCGCGTATTATTTCCCGACCCCGAAACCCAAATGACACGTGAATAATTATTCCACACATTAAATGTTAGTGGTTTACCCGACGCCGACGGGTGATGGTTTTGACACCCTTCCGCCGAACAATGCATCATGAGAGGACACAAATATTAATAGAATTAAAAATGATTCAAAAAACGAAATAGTAATTTGGTAAATAGGTCGTTAATAGTAGGTTAAATTGTTTGGGGCAAAAATATATACTGTATAAGGTATATATCCCACCGAAAGTCACTTGGCCCACCTTTCATCTCATATGGAGCCGGGCGTGGCTGCAGAATTTTCATTTTTGGATGGACTGTGCCTTTGAAATGATCAGTGCTCAAAATTGTTAATTTATAATTCAATTTGATTATAGGATGTCAGAATCTTATTTGTATCTAATTTAAGATATGACGAAACAACATGAATTTAAATAAAACTGAATATTACATGGCATTTTGTGCAGTTTTATTTTTGTAACTCCAGTCCTGAACATCTGAGAGCCACATCATTCTCAACTGTATTAAGTGTCACTTGTCTATAATTCAGAAATGCACAATTCAAATTCATACTGTTTTGTCATCATACTACATGATTTTGTGAGTTCCAGTTTATTTGACTTCAACCCAAATAAAGAAATAAACCTTCAATTTTAAACAGATGGCTTTAGACAAAATAATTATACAAAAGAACATTCTGTATAAAATATGATTTGAATATTATTTGGACTTACTTGAACCCGAGAGGTTACGGAATTCTCTTTTACTTGGTGGGCTTTCATAAGTTGGTTTTCTTTGGAGAATTTTCCATTGATCACAGAAAGAAATGATACTTCTGCATTTATAGAGCTTGAGGTGGAACTTTTCTGCTCCAGCCATGACATGATCATCTCAGAGTGAGCATCCACTTGACTCTCTTTCTGTGGAATGACAAAGACTTCATCTGGAATTAAATAAACCCCATCTTCTGTGGTCTGGCACTGGGAAAAGCTCAAGTTCATTACTCGTCCCATGTCTATATTGCGCAGGTTATCCCATCCTCCACCTGGTAGAACCTCCATTGCCGGTAAAACTGAACTTTTGCGACACTCACGGAGTCCATTACTGGGATGGATGAGTAGATAAAAATCACATACATGGATAAAACAGAAGAGGATCAATAGATACATTGCTTTGAGCTCCATGACTGTCAAGTGTCTGGTTTGAAAATGCCTTTCTCTTGAGAATTGGGAGCGTTATTTATTTTGATCCTGGGTTGAATAGACGTCATTAAACCAGTTAGTTTAGTCAATTTCCAATGAATGTTTTGTATTTAAAAGTAATTTAAGAACATAACAAAAGAATACTTTCAATTTCATTTCACATAACAACTTCTACATGACGACCATGTATAGTTTTATATGTTTGTGTAATTCTATACGTTATGTAGAGCTACATAACTGAAGAGCCATGCCATGGTAATTAGGACAACACACCTGAGCAACCTGATCCACTTGAAAATCTGTTTAATTAAAGAGGAATTGAATTGCTGATTTAATGAAATGATAAATTATATCTAAAATAAGTAATCACGAAATAGAAAATAATTGCAAAATTCTAAATAACACTTTTAACATATGTGTTAAAATATTCAAATGAAAGATGTAATGATTAAGGGAAAACAACAATGGCAAGCTGATGTTGTATTTTATGCTTGACCACTTCAGGGCACCAAGGAAACACTCTAGTTTACAGAAATGAAAGCTCTCTCATTTTGGTAATTCAACACATAATTATTGTGGCCAGAAGAATTCACAATAACAATACTATAGTGATTTCTTGGAAATTTGGTGGTTGAACAACGGTGTCCATAAAATTGGCTCTATGCTCACTATGTTGTCAGCCAGGTGCAACTACTGAATTATTGACGATATATTTTATATATATATATATATATATATTTTGTTTTATGTATGCAACTTAGAATTCACCATTACAATGATCCAAACAGTTATTTAATCAAAAAGGTTGGTGCAGTATGACAAAAATATAACTCACAAATGATATTACTGTCATACCAGAAAAAAATATAAATAAATATTATAAATAAAGTTGCAGTAAATGTTGAAAATGTTTTTTAAGTAGATCGGGTCTGATCGATCATGCATGAGTATTGGGTGTGGGGCTCATAAACCTGTTTATCCAGCCAGTTTTGTGATAAACCTTAATTTGTAGCACAACCTAAATGTAAGATCACAGTTTCACTTTATCAATTTTAAGAAATGGTCAGAGCTGTATTTCAAAATATACACTTCACAAAACAACTTAAAACTTAAATTAAAAAGCCTTATTACATTTTTAAGTTAAATTAAATTAGCTTTAAAAATACAACTCAATTTTTTAAAGTAAATTTAATATTATTTAAGACAGATAAAATTGGCGATATGTGCAATCGCAAATCATAGAATGTATGAAATGTCTTCGTACTGTATATGTCATGTTATATTTAAAATGTAATGTCATAACCATAAAAATATATGCATGACTACCCACTAAAATCATGAATGTTTATGTTATATGTATATCGAGGAAAATCATGTCAATTAATTAAGACAATTGCACTAGGTGAGAAGTACATTAAAGCTATTCAGAAATAATAATAATTGTTGTAATCTTCCAAACCTTGAAGTTAATAAATGTAATGTCAATTGGCCTTCATGCTTATAATCAAATAGGGATCCTTATTACCACAGGCTAATAGCAGACATTTTTAGAAGGCAAGGCAAGTTTATTAATATAGCACATTTCATACACAATGGTAATTCAAAGTGCTTTACATATGAAATAATTAAAATAATCATATAAAAATAATCATAACACTAAAAACAAGGAATTTTAAAATGATTAGAATTTAGTTGATTGCAATTGTAAAGTTTTCATGTGTATTGTTTTCTATCTGTCCCTCTACCTCCTTACTTTGGCTTGCACTATTAAGAAAATCTCTTTCTCCTTTTCACTAAAATCACTGTTCCTGCCACCAAAAGAGCAGTAATAGCAATTACACCAACAGCTGCACCTGCCTTCTCTCCTCCAGACATCTGAGATGAACTGCCAGACGTCGATGCCATTTGATTTATTTCCCCAGGCTTGGACAGTTTCCATGTCTTAGTTCCTCCAACTCTCACCCATTGCCGATCGCCTTCTGCCATTACAGCCACAGTGTTTGTTGCAATCATGTCAATCAGTGGTGGTTTTGAGAATGGTGGGAGGCGAACAGGTTTTAACTGACCACCAGTAAACAAACCTGACTGGACACAGTATAATATCTGACAGCCATCACTAATAGCAGCTAGATGTTGACTGAACTGAGGAGGACAGCGAGACTGACCCTTCACAAGAGGGTTGCTGGACTGACAGCTAAAGAAACCACCAAAAGGAACAGAGAATTGTGTTCCTTCTTCATAATCATTGCTCAGACAAATCATCAGGCCATGAGACAAAAATTTCTGGGCAAAGAAATTTAGAGGACAGCTTTTAGATTTGGTAAATGGGTTTTGCTTAGAAGGTCCATACAGTCCTCCAAATAGATATCCGGAGTTCTCAGAGGTTTTTTTCTGTGTTGTTGAACACCAGTAGGTGTGAACATTTGCATGTTCAACATAGTAAATATCCTGACATATTTCATCACAACATGTATACAGCCATAAGAACCCACAACTATAACAGTTGCTGTAGCACTGATGGACGCTGTAACTTTTTTCTACGGTCTCAGAGCGTAACAGAGTGGCAGCGTATGATTCACCACAAGAATAATCACCAGTGGCTGGATTTTTCTGAACCAGATCATCACAGATGGCATGTCCCTCACATTGTTGGTAAATTCCACCAAAGGTAAGTTCAATGACTAAACCCTTACATGATGCATCATCCTTATTGGCTTGGAAATTGAAATGTTCGGAAACAGGATCTATACATCCTGGAATAGTGTTTATTTCATAGTAAAGTTCTGCAGCCTGCTTGACATATGAAGCAAGTTCAACTACTATCGGAACAGGAAGTTCTGGAAATGTTGTTGGATTGAGAAAATAGTGCAGGGGCAGTCCAGAGCGGTCAATAGCAACCAGATTATTAGGCGTGCTCTGCTGCCACTTCTGCAAAGTAATGCCATGGTAAAATAAAGCCCCTCCATGGCTCTGAACTATAGAATATGTGATGTTACCCTCATAATTGCTGTTTTTAGAGGTTATATAGGAGTCATTAACACTCAAATCAAATTTGACTTTCTCAAAAAAGCTTAAGCCTGCTGCTGCAGAGACAGAAGTCATGTCTGATTGACTATTAGATATAAAAGACCTTTTTAAATAGTCCTCCTGCACTAAAGTGGCACCGGCATCAACACTTGTGATAACATGAGTACCATAATCAAGAATAACTTTTTCTGACAGATAGGTCGCTTGATGGGTTTGATTGTTCACTATAGCCTCTGCAATTTCTTCCACCTGGTGAGCAAAGCGAGAGTCCAGAGTGAAATCAGGATACGCCTTTACTGTGTACAGATGATTACGTACCTGAAAAAAATACAAAACTAAATAGTAGGTGTGAAATGTCTCTTTTAAAGCATAACTAAGATAAATATGATGTGATTAAGCATGGTTTTGTTCTTTCTTTGTTTATTAAGATATAGTGAACGTAGCCAACCTTTATTGGGTGATAGTTTTGACTTACTTGAACCCGAACTGTAACAGAATTCTTTCCGACTTGATGGGTTTTAATGCGTTGGTTTTCATTGGAGAATCTTCCGTTCATCTCGGACATGTAGGAAACGTCTGCATTTATAGAGCTTGAGGTGGAACTTTTCTGCTCCAGCCACGACATGATGATTTCTGAATAAGTTTCCACTCCACTCTCTTTCTGTGGAATGACAAAGACTTCATCTGGAATGAGATAAACACCGTCTTCTGTGGTCTGGCACTGAGAATAGCTCAGGTTCATCACCCGTCCCATGTCTATGTTGCGCAGGTTATCCCATCCTCCACCTGGTAGAACCTCCAGTGCTGTTAAAGATGAGTTCTCGCGGCACTTGCGAAGTCCAGTACTGGGATGGATGAGAGGATGAAAATCATTAGGAGTAGTTAACAAGCAGAAAATCACCAGACGAAAGGCTCTGGACTTCATGGCTGCAAGGTCAAGGTGGGAAAATGCCTTTCACTGACCTCAGTTATCCCTATTTATTGGTCCCTGGTTTGTACGTAACCATCATGGTTTTATTACATTTTTTGTTTTGTTATTTATGCCCTCTGCCCTTTCGGTCACAAGATTTGAGCCCTTACTTCCCTAACCTTGGTTAATATTTGTCACACTGGGTCGGTTAAAATTCTGCTGAAGTGGTTCATAACTTTAGCCTGCAAACATAGGCTACTGTATTTGCTTCAAATCACTTATCCTGACTCTAAAATCCAACTGTACATCCATCTGAATCACTACATAAAATTAACCATTTGAATTTGCAATAATAAGGGATATCTAATACAGTAAATATATTTCATATACAGTTAATAATTTATGTATCGTGCCACTTTCACATGACATTTCATTCTCACGTCGTTGAGCATTTTATTTCATCAGGCTGCAATTAAGTAACTAAACTGAAGAAATACTAGAATGATTAACAGAAAAAGTAATAGAATAAATTCTGTAAAGCAATAAATATTTATTGAAAATTAGTCATGCAACTGTCACGATTTCCCGTGAAACCATAAAAACCAAACTCAAAAACAGAGTTGACAAAAAGACCATAAACAAATATCCTGGGGACTGTACAATTTAGGTATTTCAAAAAATAATAATTCTAAATAAATCCTGATCCAAAATCCAGAATTGTCAATATTATTATTAAAAAAAATAAGATTGAGCTTTTAAAAACTGAAGAGATGTTAAAGTAGGACTGGATAATATCTCAAGATTTATTTTGAAATATGGAAAAAAATATTTCATTACCTGAACATGTTATTGCTTGACAATTATGCTGACAAATAATATTGAAATGGTTTCTATGCAGCATTTTATAATTGAGGCCCTCAATGTCCTGCCCTTAACTATCTGAAATACTTTACAGTATAGTTTAAACTACTGTATGTGATGGCAGGGTGTCATATTTTTGGTGAATATCTGCTACACTCCCAATCAGGTGAGTATCGCAAGAGGCGCTGTGGGTAAAATAAAGTCTCCCTCTCCTCAATTTACAGCTGCGTGAGTGCGTCATGATTCTGTCCCGTCAGACCTGAAAATCATGACAAGGTGAGGCAGGATCATGACAGAACCTCATGTTTTATGTGGAGAGAGGCATTTTGTCCTAGTTGGGCATTCCACAATGCTCTCTCCAGGTCTTGTCTCTGTTCCCGCCCTTTCGTTTTTTTTTTTTAATTTGTTCATCATGACCCGCACCTGTCCCCTCTTGATTTATCTCCCTTTATATTGACCATGTGTCGCTTGTCTTGTGCTGGTACATTGCTTCTGTGTGTTTGTGACATGTGGGTGAGTTCCTGTCATGTCTGTAAGTCTAGTTTATTTTGTAGTTATGTGATGTGTTACTAGTCTAGTCCTGTTAGTTTAGTTAGTCTTCGTTCCTGTTCATGTCTACTCTATGTTACGTTTTTACCCCCTCGTGGGTTTTTGTGTTGTCTTTGTGTTGTATGATATTCTGAGCTTTATATAGATGCCAAACTTGAGCGGGTAAGTCCCAAAGAGCAGGCAGCAGCAGTGTGTGAAGTTTGTGTTTCTGGCCATTTATTTTAGCGATTTTGCTGCTACCACTCATAGAAATAAAAGATTTGATATATTTACGGTAGGAAATTTTCAAAACATCTTCATAGAACAAGATCTGTACTTGATATCCTAAGGATTTTTGGCATAATTCAAAAATCAATAATTTTGACCCATACAATGTATTTTTGTATCACCTTATAACCGTGCCCTCATCCACACTGGGTAAAACATGTTTTTACTAAAAATGTATCGTGTGAATTCTGCAGCGCTCCTTGAGATGATAAAGTTAATTCTCTCTTTGCAGATAACTGGGTTCGGGAATTGGTGCCCAGTCTGAAAGTTCTTGTGTACTATGGTGAGTTAAATCAAGATGCTGTGCTGATGTAATTGCTTCATTTTTCATATTCGTATTTGTTAATAACTTTCTTAACTACTGCCACAAGAAAATCTCTCTAAATGTAAAAAAGGATCGTTTTTATCTGTCTTAATCTGACTCTAGGTGTTGAAACAGCTTCCACCAAAAGTAAAAAAAAAATGGTATATTAAAATGTTACCATGTCTCACAGCACCTTTCTCACATTTCCTCTTTGTCTGTAGAGCGAGAGCTCTGTAATGTGATGATGCAGCTGAGAAAGATGGCCAATCATCCATTGTTACACCGCCAGTATTATACCAGTGAAAAATTGGCTGCCATGAGCAAGGCCATGATAAAGGTAAGGACTGGGCCAAGATCTTGGGTTTGATTCCCAACAACTGATAAAAATGTGCATCATTGAGATGACGTTGTTCTTATGTTAGGAACCAACACATTTTGATGCAGACCCTGCGCTGATCCAAGAGGACATGGAAATCATGTCTGACTTTGAGCTGCATAATTTATGCAAGCAGTACAGCTCCATCAGCAAATTTCAGCTGGACAAAGAGCTCATCTTAGACTCTGGAAAGTTTGCTCTGCTAACCAAGACACTCGCCAAGCTCAAAGAAAAGGTTTGTGAAGACGTGTTTTAATCATGTCACTTAATTTATGAAGTATGACCTATTTTTGTGTGTTTTATGATTCGTAAAATAACTTGATTTCTCTCTAAGGGTGATAGGGTTGTGCTGTTCAGTCAGTTCACCATGGTGCTGGACATTGTGGAGATCCTGCTGAAACATCTTGACCATGAGTTTGTTCGGTTGGATGGCTCTACTCCCATGGCAGAGAGGTGAGTGCTACTTTATTGAATATACATTTTTATCCAGACTGTCTTGTTTAATCAGATCAGTGTGGTTGGGTTTAGATTTTTTGAACTTTGCTGATCATCCATTGCGAATTGTTTATTAGTCTATGCAAAAAATCTGTTAAAAACAACAAATGTTATCCTGTGAATTTAGGATTGGCCTTATCGACAAATACAACACAAACCCGGAGATCTTTGTGTTTCTCCTGTCGACCCGTGCCGGAGGGCAGGGAATCAACCTCGCCTCTGCTAACGCAGTGATACTACACGACATTGACTGTAATCCGTTCAATGATAAGCAAGCAGAGGACCTCTGTCATCGAATGGGGCAGACGAGGTTCGTGTGATCATAAAACTAAATGGTGAATGCCATGATTGAAAGAGGAACTTTGGGTTCTGACAGTGTTTGCTCTGTTCAGGTGAGGATGGTACTATAACTGTACAAATGGCCGAGTTGCTCAAAGTCTCTTTGGGACTCTAACTAACATGAATGTTAGTGGTAGTTGCCTATGCATTACCACTCATCGAGTGGAAAAAAAGCATCCAAGCGAATCTGCCAATGGGGTTTAGATAAGGACGAGCACTTTCCTAATATTTCAGGTCAGTCTTGATACACACATCTTGAAAATCCAAAAAAAAATAACATTATCATCTCTGATATTGTTTATCAATGTGAATGTTCTTTATATTATGTTTTTCTAAATAAACCCAATGTCAATTTATTGAAACAATTTGAAGTTTATTGATTATTTAAAGGTAACAATAATGACAGACATTTCAATCTCAAGATTAATTATAACTAATTCTAACAATGGTGACCAAATAATTTCAAAGATGATTGAATTAAGTCGTGACAGAATTGAAGACATAATTCAACTTGAGTCTAAAGAAATAAAACCTTGTAATTAAGCGTTAATTTTTTAAGAGAATAATTATACCCATCACCACAACATATCACACGATGACTTCTTTTAGAGATCATTTGATTACATTACATGCACTACCATTTGCAAAACAAATTAATTTGCATCCTCTTCTCTTTCTCTTCCAATTTGTCAAGCACCATGAAGCACTTTTTACTTTCTTTTTCCCCGAGGTCAGAATTTTTCACCAATAAAAAATCCTGCCACTACAAAAGCAATTAAAGTAAGTATACCATTAGCCACACCTGCCTTCTCTCCTCCAGACATCTGAGGAGATCTGTCAAACATGAATGCCATTTGATTTATTTCACCGGGCTTTGCCAGTTGCCATGTCTTAGTTCCTCCAACTCTCACCCAGGACCGATCTCCTTCTGTCAATACTGACACGTTGTTTGATGCAAGCTTACTGATCAATGGTGGATTGGTAAAAGGGGGGAGGCGAACAGGTTTCAACTGACCGCTATTGAAAACAGCTGATTGGACGCAATATAATATCTGACAGCCATCACTAACAGCAGCTAAATGTTGACTGAACTGAGGAGGACAGCGAGATTGACCCTCTGCAAGAGGGTTGCTGGACTGACAGCTAAAGAAACCACCGAACGGAACAGAGAATCTAGTTCCTGTCCCATAATCATTGCTCAGACACATCATCATGCCATTAGACAAAAATGTCTGCGTGAAGAAATTAGCAGGACAGGTTTTAGATTTCGTAAATGGGTTTTGTAAAGATGGTCCATAAAATCCTCCAAAAAGATACCCTGAGTAGTTAGGAGTTTTCTGAGTTGTGGAACACCAGTAGGTTTGAATGTTTGCACGATGAACATAGTAAGCATCGCCACACATCTGTTCACAACAAGTTGACAGCCATAAGAAACCACATGAATGACATTTCTTGCTGCACTCATTACGAAAGTACCTACTTTCTTGAGTCTCTGAGCGTAATAAGGTGGCAGTGTACAGCTGAGGGCATGAAAAATCGCCTGTGGCTGGATTCTTCACAGCCTTATTATTACAGATGAGACTTCCATTTACTGTCAAAGGTTTACATGTTTGGTAAATGCCACCGAAGCTAAGGTTAGTGGCTGGCCCCTCACAAGATCCATCATCCACATTTGCCTCTAGGTTGAAATTTTTAGAGTCTGGATTTATACACCCAGGAATTGTATTGACTTCATAGTAAGTCTCTGCAGCCTTTTGCACGTAAGAAGCTAGATCAGAAATAGTTGACTCTGGAAGCTCTGAAAATGTCATTGGGTTGAGAAAATAGTGCAGGGGCAAACCAGATCGGTCAATAGCCACCAGATTATTGAGCGTGCTCTCCTGCCACTTCTGTAGAGTGATGCCATGATAAAATAAACCCCCTCCATGACTCTGAACTATAGAATATGTGATGTTACCCTGATAACCACTGATTTTAGAAGTGTTCTTAGATTCCTTTTCCAGATCAAAATTTACTTTGGCAAAAAAGCTTAAGCCTGCTGATGCAGAGACGGAAGTCATGTCTGATTGACTATTAGATATAAAAGACCTTTTTAAATAGTCCTCCTGCACTAAAGTGGCACCGGCATCAACACTTGTGATAACATGAGTACCATAATCAAAAATAAGTTTCTCTGACAGATAAGTTGCATGACGGGTTTGATTGTTCTTGATAGCATCTGCGATTTCCTCCGCCTGCTGAACGAAGTGAGAATCCAGGGCAAAATCAGGATATGCCTTTACTGTGTACAGATGATTACGCACCTGGAAATGTTAAAGAAAAATACAACAATGTAATGAGCTCATTTAATTTTGATTATGTATATGTGCTCTAGGTCTATTTTGAATAGCATAAATATACAGAAAGTACAGAACATTTGTTTTACTGTGAAAATGTTCAACAACAACTACCTTATTAGCTATCAATTAGCACCAAATTAAGAGTATATTGGGGAAATAGTCATAGTTAATGGTTTGTTAACAGCGAGAATTGCCCCCTATACTGAAGTGTGACCGAATTCTATGTCGTAGTTAAAGTATTTTTAACAATCATTTTATGACATTCTGTATTTCCATTTTACTAGAATAATATTTTGACTTACTTGAACCCGGGATGTTACAGAATTCTCTTTGACTTGGTGGGTCTTCATACGTTGGTTTTCTGATGAGAATTTTCCATTAACCACCGAGAAGAAAGAAACGTCCGCATTTATAGAGCTTGAGGTGGAACTTTTCTCCTCCAGCCATGACATGATCATCTCAGAGTTTGTTTCGACTCCACTCTCTTTCTGTGGAATGACAAAGACTTCATCTGGAATGAGATAAACACCATCTTCTGTGGTCTGGCACTGAGAATAGCTCAGGTTCATCACACGTCCCATGTCTATGTTGCGCAGGTTATCCCATCCACCGCCTGGAAGAACCTCCAGTGCCGGTATAGCTGAACTTTTTCGGCACTCACCAAGTCCATTACTGGGACGACTGAGTGGATGAGGGTCACAGGCCATGAAAAAACAGCAAAGTATCACCACCAAAATTGCTTGCAATTTCATGATTGTCAAGTGTGTTGTGTGTTGAGAAATCTTTCTCTTCCGAGTCGCATCTGTTTTTAATTTCAATCCGAGCGTGTGTGGTCTTTATTAAACCGGTGTAGTCAGTTTTGTTCTCAAAAGCTTACATAACCACAAACATTTCCATTTTCATTTGCATTATTTTAATTATTCAAATCAACCTGGTATTTAACATTTGCATTAAGAGCTAAGAAATAAACCGTATAAATCTACATCAACGTTTTTATTGTTGTGAGGAAATAATCAGGGGTTGCTCACTGATCATAGATAGCCATTGCGAACATTCACTTGTAAGAGTCAGTTGAGATAAGCGGGTGCTGTTTCGATGACTATCGGCCCAACGTCAGAGATTCAAATCACATGTGGCAAGCTACAGATGCAATGCAATAAGATCAGGATGGTCCTGCAGCACCTGGATCGTTTGAAAGGGTTCGTTGCACTGACTTGAAGACTAAACAAGAGGGCAATGCTAATCTTGATGTCATTTATATTGTTTACAACAGTTAGATAAGCTGGCAAGTTGTTTCCAAATTCACTGTAGACTTAAGGCACGGCTGTTAATAAAATGCTTGTTTCTGTCGACCAGTTTAAACTTGTGCTGCAATTGTTTAACAACTTGCATATCATCAATTTAATACTGACTCGAAGTCCAATAAAAAATTACAAACAAACAAATGACATAAAACACATGAATACATTAAAAACTGCACAGCAGTAACCACATAAGAAATCATTGTATTACATAAATGCAGTGATACCAATGCCTCCACAAGCTGGTCTGATACCGTGTAGAACTTACACTTATATTAGTTAGGCCCTCAATAATTTCATTTTTTGACTCTTTAAGCCGACGGATACATTTATACATAAGATTTATTAAAACAGCCTGAAAAGTTTTTACTCTTAGTCCAAAAAACATTTCATTTGCACTATGCCACCTAGGTCTCCACAGCAAAATTGTCATTGCATCATTATAGGCTACTTGGAGCCTTTGACCATTGTAAGCACTATATAATGGTGTACAATGCTTTAAACAATAATATTTTCACTTCGTCTGAACAGAAACCAAACTTATGTAAATGTATGTAAGCCTGTATATACATCATTCAACGTTGTCTCTCTGCAGTATATAATCATCACTGTCAAATGCTCATAATAAAATGCCCAAGATATTTTACTTTCATACCCACCATTTGATTCTTATCAGACAGTGTGAAAACTGGGAAATGTTACATTTTTTCCACCTTAGTTCTACAAGTCATAATAATACTCTTTTAGGCATTATACAGTATATACATAATATCATGTTCAAAGCCATAAACAGAACATAATGTTCAAGAGCTGCTGAAGACCAGCACCACTGGGTCTGAACACAACTAGATCATCTGTATACATGATGTGATTCACTAAAATATTCCCAATCATACAACCCGTTTTGCAGGCTTTCAAGTATTTAGATAAATCATTCATATAGAGATTGAACAAAACTGGGGACAAAATTCATCCTTGTCTCACACCATTACTAACCCCGAGAAGAGATTTTATTGCCCCACTTTACTTGCATTGTCTGGTGCGCATACCAATAACTAAGATTTCTCACAATATATTTAGGCACTCCTCTTTGTGTCAACTTTAGAAATAACGTTTCATGATCTACTCTATCAAAAGCTTTTAATGCATCAATGAAACACAAAAACACTGATGAGTTTTTATCTCTGTAGTTATTTACTATTTCTTTAAAAGCATATATACGCAAGTCAGTGCATGTTTTGCTTTAAACCCAAACTGATAATCTTTGAAGTGAAAAAGCACACTGACCCTATCCAACAAAATAATTTCTAAAACTTTAGATAAAATACTGGCTAAGGCTATGGGCCTGTAATTATCTTACATTACCCGCTTTATCTTTAAGAACTGGCACTAATAAAACAGACAAAATCTTTGCAATGTTTTTCTAAATTAAGACAAAACTTCAATTTACTGAAACAATCTAACATTTATTGATTCATTTTACAGAAAAAAAAAACATTTTATTGATCAGTTCATTTAAATCATAACAAAAATGAAAAGATAATTCAACTTGAATTTAAAGAAACTATACCTATCATCACCAAAAAACAACTCATTGTATCAGTTCATTTGATTACTTTACATGCATTAGCATTCGCAAACAAATTATTTTGCATCCTTTTTCTCTTTCAATTTGTTCCTCGTGAACACTTTCTTTTTTCCCTGAGGTAAGTCACAAAAGAGTTCTCCCACTGCAAAAGCAATTAAAACAATTACACTATAAGCTACACCTGTCTTCTCTCCTCCAGACATCTGAGGAGATCTGTCAAACATTAATGCCATTTAATTTATTTCACCAGGCTTTGCCAGTTGCCATGTCTTAGTTCCTCCAACTCTCTGAGTTGTTGAACATCAGTAGGTTGGAATGAATGCACTGTGCACTTTGTAACTATTAGTACATACTGGGTCACAACAAGTGTACAGCCAAAACAAACCACATGGATAACATTATTTGACGCACTCATAATGATAGTACCCAATTTCTACCGTCTCAGAACGTTACAGAGTGGCACTGTACGGTTCAGGGCATGAAAATTCACCTGTTGCTGGATTCTTCGGTGCCTTGCCATCACAAACGAGGAAAAATAATTTAAACAGGAAAGTTAAATAGGCATTAGATTATTTTTCTTAAATATTCAATGTTAAAAATCTGGCTCCTCAGCCCAATAAGCAATGGTTAACCTAATATTATGAATTATAATTGAATTATAAGAAATGAAATTGAAACAATTTTGCTTTGTCAGAGATATGCCAAAACTTAGAATTCTTTATGTTGATATGATACATTTATCTTTAAGAAAACTGAATATTAAATGACATTTTATGCAGTTTTTACTTGAATCCTGGACATTTGATATTAAACAAAATGAAAATGTGTTTTAATACATATTATACATATACATTATACATATTATACATATTATATATTATTTATTATTTACAGATATATACTATATTTGTAGCTCAACATAAAGGTTTACAGTGAGATCACTTTCAATTTCACTTTTTCAGTTTTTTAGAAATGGTCAGGGCTACATGCCAAAATATAGGTTTGTTTTGATGCAAATGAGATATGAGCAATAAACAAATCATAAAATTAATAAACACTTGTGATTTTTTAACGGTACAGCCTCAACACTCCCTTTCTGAAGGTGGCGCTAAACGTACCAGACTCTGGTATCCCATCTGCCACAAAATACTACAAGAAGAAGATTGCGATTGTGTGCAGAGGCTGCACATTATGGCTAATATGATTAAAAATGATGTTCAGTTTTATGAAAATATCAAATGATTCGCTTCACAAAACGTCAACATATCGCCAGAAGCCGCTTTTTGGAATTGTGTGCTTTAGGACAGGTGGACCCCATAGACTCCCATTATATGTACCAGAGAGGGCTGCGGATTTACCAAACAATCTTCTTTATGGTTCTACTCAAGAAAAATGTCACCTACACCTCGGATGGCCTGAGGGTGAGTAAATAAATGATCAATTTGAGTTTTTTGCTGAACTATCCCTTTAAACTATCCCAAGTCATTGCTGTTAGAGAATCGCTTTGACCCCGATGTCGACTGCTATCTTCCACTGCTTTTTTCAGTTTTGAAGCTTTGGTTTTACTCCTGAACTGGCCCGAACCTGTGGTTTTAGCTATGATTTATCGACCACCACAAGAAACCAAACATTTCAACGCAGAGTTTTCGTAGTTTGTTGGGGATTTGATCACTAAACATGATCGCACTCAAATTTGAGGTGATTTAAATGTGCATCTTTGCTGCCCCTCTAAGCGGCTAACCTAAAAAATTCTAAGCATGGAGTGTGCCACTTTTGCAGTGGGTTACTCATCCCACATATACTCATGGACACATATTGCACCAAATCTTGTCATATGGGTTATTGACACCGCTATCTTTGATCATTTTTCAATTTATATTAGATCTCTTCCACAGCTTTCTACTGCATCTGTTTCAAATACCATGCTAGCCCGTGCATATTGATAGATCTGGATAGAAACATACACTTGTTTCTTGTTTATTTCATTTTATTATTCTATTTCATTTATTATTATTACAATATTCATCATATGTATTCATTCATTTATTTTATTATTCACTTCTATTCATATTATTTGTTCCTTACTTTCCTGTTGTTTAACCTCATTGGGAGTTGTATTGTGTCTTATGCTGATCTGAGTATCCATTGGTCTCCATCTCAAGGTCCATAATAATGTCATGAGACAATGTTTTGATACTGTAATCTTAAATGGTTAAAAACACATATTGAATCTGTTTCTAGTCAGGCGAAGTTTGGCAGAGCTTGACTGAGCATCAACGCACAACTGAGATTATTCAATAAATCATTTGCCTGTCTGTTTAACATCACTTCGTCTCCTGCCTGCTGTTCTTCCCTTCAGCTCTATATCTCCCTGGTGGTTGGGTTAAAGGATTGACTCACAATGGAGTTGATATCTCCAGGTGTAATTTGTTCCTGACGGAGAGAGATCTAGTGAAACTGGATATCTATCAATATCTACCCCATTTTGATGCAGATTTTATTAAGCTTTATGATAAAATAAATCCTGTTTTATCTCTAGAATCTTCACTACCTGACCCTGATGTGGAACAACATTCCTCTTTTTTATACATGGTCTGGACAGATATATTAAATATTACTGCTACATTCAAATTTTTTTAAGCCAAAATGTACATCTAAATCAGAGCCATGGGTCGACCATAGTATTTGCTCCCTCCGACAGTCATGCAGGAAAGCTATTAATGTAGATGTTTAAGTGTCCCTAACGTTAGACTGAGATGAAAATGTGCGGGAGATGTCATGGCGGACAATTTCCCGCTCCCGTTTTTTGCGTAAGGGATGATCCACAGCTAGCCATGCGTTAAAGGGTTTTAATGCAAGACTTATTATAGGAACCATCCGACGCAAAGCGGAGAGTCAAAAGGACATTTATTATTTAAATGTTATATAGTTTACAGGGGCACGGTGGCTTAGTGGTTAGCACGTTCGCCTCACACCTCCAGGGTTGGGGGTTCGATTCCCGCCTCCGACTTGTGTGTGTGTGGAGTTTGCATGTTCTCCCCGTGCCTCGGGGGTTTCCTCCGGGTACTCCGGTTTCCTCCCCTGGTCCAAAGACATGCATGGTAGGTTGATTGGCATCTCTGGAAAAATTGTCCGTAGTGTGTGAGTGCGTGAGTGAATGAGTGTGTGTGTGTGCCCTGCGATGGGTTGGCACTCCATCCAGGGTGTATCCTGCCTTGATGCCCAAAGACTCCTGAGATAGGCGCAGGCTCCCCGTGACCCGAGGTAGTTCGGATAAGCGGTAGAAAATGGATGGATGGATGGATAGTTTACAGGAGATCTCACTGGAAGCATTTTGGGAGTGATTTAACATTTATTCAGACATTTCTTCTTGGGTTTAAGTGGTAATATGGTAAATCCCAGTTGAGCACACACTTTAAGGTCCAACTCCTCGTCTCTCACTTTAATGAACATTTCACTTTTGTGTTTTCGTTACATTTAACCGGTGAACTCTAACAACATAAATCCATGACACGTGCAATTATGCTTTGATTTGGGTTGGCAAAGTAACCCTGTTGTGTCGATTTTGACCCCAGCCAGATTACGGTTTCCCTCATTGATACTGCTGCTGGAGCTATTCCAAACCTGTTCTCCATACCTAATCCTTACATTACTGGCAAACGGAGGTCATAATTTGTCATTTTTCGGCACCACACCTGTAATGCTTACCAGTCCCCTTCAAGGACTGGACATGTTTTGTATAGGCAAACACCACGCAAAAAAAAACAAATGACTGAAAATTATATACATTTACTGTACTTTGCTACCGCCACCTCGTGTCAGAAATGTCAGTGAAACATAGAAATAAATCAGAAATGTACAGCACATTTTAGGAAAACAATTTATTTTGCTCTACTTAAGCATACTTCTCCACAAATATAATAATAAAAAAATCTTCAGGAAAAACGATGATTATGATAATATTCATATATTATGAGATATACGTGAGAATCTTTGAACTCAATGTTTAACCATTAACTATCTAAAACGTATTTCGCAGAAATGTTTTGATCATGTTGTTGGTGAATATCTGCCACACATGGGCCCAGTCAGGTGAGTATAGCAAGAGGCGCTGTAGGTAAAATAGAGAATGCCTCCCCTCAATTTACAGCTGTGTGAGTGAGTCCCACGTTCAGGGCTGACCACACACTTCCCCACCATGTCGTTATAAAATACGTCACTGTCCCACACCTCAAATATGAGTTCATGACCAAACTCAATTGATTCAAAATCATAGTTGGCATTCCATTCTGGGTCATTATTATCCATAATCACCTCGGTTTCTTCATACATGAGATTGTACCAAATTTTCACAAAACCATCAGTGCGTGTGAAGAAGTCCGCATTCAAGCCGGCAGCTCTCTGCACCAACACCTTCAACGTGCCACGGCCGGCTCGCATAGGGCAGCAGTTGTGGTCCAGATTTGGTGCTTGAGAACATTTTCGATTTTCTTCGTGATCTACAGGAAGCCTGTTCTCCTCGATGTACTCTGTAACTGCTTTTCTCAGATTGGCTCTGACATCAGGATCAGCCACCAGATGATGAAGAGGGAAAATTGAATATGATATAACATCTGGGTTGTCATGCAAACTCATCATCCAACTCGAGTAGGCTTCCGCTGGGCTTTGGTTTAAAACAAGATCTGGAAAGTATTTCTCACCTCCCAGCACCTCTATTTTATGCGTCATGAAACCCTGGTAGAAGCCCATGCTCATGTGATCTTTAAGGATTTGAGAGCATTTATTGGAAAAGGAGACATTAGCAGGTACAAATCCCAAAGCTATCTTTAACTCAATGCTTAGGCAGTTTTTGATGTCAGTCTCAGACAAGCCTTTCAGGGTTGCAAGGCAAGTTCGAAAAGCTGTGACCCGTCTCACTCGACCTCCAAGGTGGACTTGACGTATGTAGTGAGTGCCATATGTATCTATAGTCCTTCTGTAGAGGGGTTTTGTTTTGTCGTAATATTGTGACGGAAGTTGCTGCAAATGTTTTGAGAATTCAGCGCTGAGTTCTGGGTGGTCTGTAAGTCTGTAACTGTAAATAGATAAAAAATGTCAGCATACACAGAATGTGGGTTCAAAATAAAGTACTGTTTGCCTTACATTTAGTTTTCTGACTGGCAGACTGGTCAAAGGAAGGAAAAAAGTACTTATCAAAGCATTTCAAGATTTGCTTTTTAACACTACGTGCAGAAAATACTAATCTAAGCAAATTTGAGATGATCCCACATGAGACTTGTTCTAAATAAATTAAAAAACATAAAATATATAAACATTTATTTTAACAGCAGCTTATTTTCAAAGTTGACTTCAAACTGCAAATGTTAAATACATTTTATTGTTTATAGTTTGCTTGGAAAATTGCATTACCAGACTACTTTCACAAAGTAAATAAATGAGAAAGTATCAAAACATTTTGCTGTAGGTTAATGTACTGTAACAATAGCAGGTTTACTTTCTGTAAGCTTTTAGTTTTTCTACTCTTATTTTGAATATACATATAAGACTGAATAGGTCCTGTTATTCTATAGTTTGTATTTCTGCCAAATCGTTTTTGCCAATAAATTCCTTGGAAGGTTTTTATTTTGTGCATAGTCCTCATAATTTAATTGTATAATCTAACCTAAGTCATTTAGAGGAAATTATGTACAAATATTTGGTCACTGCTGCATGCATACAAGACATCTACAGTATACAAAAATATACTATATAATATAGGATGCATGTATACTGTATGCTTATTTAACCGGTGCTACCATTTTTTCCTTCCCTGTCATAAGCACCAGTGACGAGTCATGCCCCGCACAGAATATAAAAACAATTGTGTTTAATACTGTATATTCTGTACGAAGTCATAAACTGGAAAACCATTGCCTTACCTGTAATACGTGCAGCTGATCTCATGAAGAGCAAAAGTGGCTTTATCCACTGAATTCTGAGATTTGGCAAATTTAGCAATATCTGACCGGCTCCCTCCTAAAATGGCTTTTCCCACATCCTCCAGGCTGAGATCCATTCCCCAGTTGTTATTAATGAGAGAAGTCGAGGTTTTCATGAGAGAGTTAACAGAATGATGAAGTGCACTAGAGAGCTGTTTACTGCAACGGCTGAAGGGACGCCAGTCCAGCACGGCCGACGGCAGTTTCTGCATCTGTCCACCCTGAAATCGGTTCCCGCAGACAGTACAAGTCCTGTTGTCCACCAAGTGTGACTTGACATTGATCAAAAATGCACCTTTACTGCGCATCTGGACCACATCAAAACCTTCTCCTGCCAGATTGTAGCCAGGCACAAAAGGAGCTTTCTCACATTCTGTCTGAGAGCCTATGTGGCAAGCTGAGCTCATGTCAAGTGTTAGATGACAAAGAGATACAGAAAAACAAGTGGATAACAGCGCAGTTATTCGTCTCCATAATGAAACCTATGGGGAAATTACAGGTTGACATTTAATATTTCACCTATAGGGTAATTCATTTTTTTCAGCCAGAAACATATTTGAATATAATCTTAGGTAAACATTGATCTTTGTGCAGCTTTTCGAATATTACAGTAATTTAAATGCTGTAGGACTGAAATGATTGTTTAGATATGAAATTGAAGATGCATTATACTGAAAATAACATCATTCCGAGTTCACTTTTACCCACCCAGTAGCTTTCACACAACAGTCTGTTCGAGATGTGAGTCGAGATGTGTTAAACCCCAGAGCGACCTACTTTAGAAAAGTCTGTCTTTGTTGTAAAATACGGTTTCTTCATGAAAAGTTGTTGCTGTATAGCAACTTTCTCAAATGCTAGGGAGTTGAAAAGGCTGTGTGGAAAAATGTAGCTTTGGCATTTGCAACAGGGAGTGTCTTCCTTTTCTGCCCTCCACAGATTACATCCGCTGACTGGTTTTGTTTTGATGTTTTAGTAAATCCCAGCTGTGCAGTGGGGGAGGGTTTCATGAGACTTTCTTGCAATGAGAATGAGGATGAAGGTCAAGATTAATCCCATCTTGATATGCGGATGACAAAATGTAGTTTGTGCCACTTATTTCCATTTCCCTCCAGTTGTTTGGGAGACAGATATGGGCCAATAAACAATTCAGAAAATATAACCATAAAACGAATGCATTTATTTTATTGTCTTTTAATCACTGCTTTTTATGTGACAATAAATTGTGGTACATTTCTGCATTTGACAGATGTTTTTGTCCAGGGGGACTTTTTTCAACACATAATCTTTTGCAATGCTAAGACAAAGCTCTACCAAATGAGCTACAAGGATGCAATAATATAATGACCTATTTAAAACACATGGGTCTAACTTGAACTGACTTGCTCATATATTGGGCATACACATAGATATGAACATGGGTGTGCACAAGTTTGTACATTGTACTGTACATTCAATCTTATAACCGTGATGTTCCATTGATATTTTTTACTATTATGAACTCCTTTACTCCTCTACTGTTAAATTTGATCTTTCTCTATGAAAGATTTATTTTTAGTTTCTCTCTGAAAGTATTAATGAGTATGTGTATTTTTTCAATGTTGGTGTGATGATTTATATCTAAGTTAAATACAGCTGCACACTTCTTTTTTTGGAGAATTTATTCATCATAAAATGAAAAGTAATAGACAGAGATATACAGATGTATATATATAGCATTCACACAAAGCATTCTGCGTCCCAATTTTTCTTCCTGCCCCTCTTTTTATGTTAATGTTAATCATAATTATTTCACAATGGTCCCATTATTAAAAATAACTTTTTGTACATTGAACACATATTACATTAAACATTTTGTGGTTCCCTCTAAATCATTTTTAATATTCATATAGATACAGTGGATATTTTAAATATCCACTGTATAGTGGTCTGTAAGTTGTACAATAACATTTTCAAGAAATTTCAGCTAGCTTTACAGTTCATATTAGTACAGATTGTAGAGACGTACATTGACGAAAATAATTGTCTAAATGTTTTACTGGTGTATTTTACCAAAACTGATTACAATACTTGTCTGTAATATTGTATTTAGTTTTAAAATAGAAGGATAACAAGAAATTAGATGAGTGGTCTTTATAGAACGATTAATGCTAATAAAGTTACATTGAATTTTAACTGTAAATCACCAAGCAGCCATTTTAAAAAGATCATGGTGCTTATATAGGCTGAATAGGGTTTTCATTGGCAGTTCCCATCTGTTGTTCTCTCTGGTTCTCTACACCACTCTCACTGTGACTCTGACTATGAAGCTCTTCATACCCTCTGCTTACACCAAGACCAGAAAATCTCCTTCTTTTCACTAGAATCACTGTTCCTGCCGCGAAAAGAGCGATTAAAGCAATCAGACCAACAGCTAAACCTGCCTTCTCTCCTCCAGACATCTGAGAAGGTGCGTCAAACATCGATGCCATTTGCTTAATTTCACCAGGCTTTGCCAGTCGCCACATCTTAGTTCTTTCAACTCGTACCCATGACCGATCGCCTTCTGTCATTACAGCAATAGTGTTTGTTGCCATCATGCTTACCAGTGGTGGTCTCGAGAATGGTGGGAGACGGACAGGCTTTAACTGACCACCGGTAAAAACACCTGACTGGACGCAGAACAATATCTGACAGCCATCACTAATAGCAGCTAAATGTTGACTAAACTGAGTAGGACAGCGAGATTGATCGTTCGCAAGAGGGTTGCTGGACTGACAGCTAAAGAAACCACCGAAAGGAACAGAGAACCTAGTTCCTGTCTCATAATCATTGCTCAGACACACCATCATGCCATTTGACAAAAATCTCTGGGTGAAGAAATTTGGAGGACAGCCACGAGATTTGGTTATTGGGTTTTGTAAAGACGGTCCATACAGGCCTCCAAAAAGATATCCAGAGTTCTCAGGTGTCTTCTGAGATGTGGAACACCAGTATGTGTCAATTTTTGCACTACTGACACGATAAGCATCACCACATGTTTGGTCACAACAAGTGTCCAACCACAAGAAACCACATGAATGACAGTGTCTGTGGCACTCATATTTATTGTAACCTCTTTCTTCCGTCTCCGAGCGCAACAGAGTGGCAGTGTACACTTGAGGGCATGAAAAATCACCCGTGGCTGGATTTTTCTGTGCTAGCTCATCACAGAGGACATTTCCATCTGATGTCAATGGATTACATGTTTGGTAAACGCCACCAAAGGTAAGATTAGTGACCGGGCCCTCACAAGATGCATCATCCACATTTGCCTGAAAGTTAAAATTTTTTGAATCTGGATTTACACACCCGGGAATGGTGTTAACTTTGTAGTAACTCTCGATAGCATGTTTAACTGATAAAGCAATTTTGTTCACTGTCGGGACTGGAAGGTCTGGAAATGTCGTTGGATTGAGAAAATAGTGCAGGGGCAGACCAGAGCGGTCAATAGCCACCAGATTATTGAGCGTGCTCTCCTGCCACTTCTGCAGAGTGATGCCAGGATAAAATAAAGCCCCTCCATGACTCTGAACTATGGAATATGTGATGTTACCCTGATAACAGCTTGTTTCAGAACTTCCATGAGAATCCTTGCCACCAATATCGAATTTTACTTTGTCAAAAAAGTTAAAGCCAGCCGATGCAGAGATGGAAGTCATGTCTGACTGACTGTTAGAGACATAGGACATTTTAAGATAGTCCTCCTGCAGCTAAAGTGGCACCGGCATCAACACTTGTGATAACATGAGTACCATAATCAAGAATAAGTTTCTCTGACAGATAAGTTGCTTGACGGGTTTGATTGTTCTCAACAGCGTCTGCAATTTCTTCCGCCTGGTGAGCAAAGCGAGAGTCCAGAGTGAAGTCAGGATACGCCTTTACTGAGTACAGATGATTACGTACCTGAAAAAGGATAATGTGGGATGTTGAACCATGGGTTAAAATAACAGAATTGTACAATGTTGCTTTTCTCCAATTATAGATAAGAAGTATTTGGAAACATGTTTTTCTGATAGGATCATAAAGTGTATTGATTTCTTGATCAATACCTCGGTGTATTTACAGTCTAATAGCAATAAAGATCACAACATTTTGGGATTCCATAAACTCTCTTTCTACTTACTGTAAAAAGCATTTTTTTTAATATTTTTTTCACTTACTTGAACCCGAGCTGTTACAGAGTTGTCTTTGACTTGGTGGGTCTTCATACGTTGGTTTTCAGTTGAGAATTTTGCATTAACCACTGAGTAGAAGGAAACGTCCGCATTTATAGAGCTTGAAGTGGAACTTTTCTGCTCCAGCCATGACATGATCATCTCAGAGTTTGTTTCCACTCCACTTATTTTCTGTGGAACGACAAAGACTTCATCTGGAATGAGATAAGCACCGTCTTCTGTTGTCTGGCACTGAGAATAGCTCAGGTTCATCACCCGTCCCATGTCTATGTTGCGTAGGTTGTCCCATCCACCACCTGGTAGAACCTCCAGTGCTGTTAAAGATGAGTTTTTGCGACACTCACGAAGTCCATTTCGGGGACGGATGAGTGGATGAAAATCACAGACATTGATAAAACAGTGGAGCACCAGCAGACATAAAGCTCTTGACTTCATGTTTGACAGCAGCGTCTGTCTTTGGTTCATTCACTGAACTCTGTAAAAAATATCCGGAAACTTTCTTTGCTATTGATTTTGGTTCCTTATAAAGAAAACATTTTAGTTTCACATTCGTAAGCCAATAGTCACGTTACCATTAACTTCCTCTTCATGGTCTGACTAGAAATACAATTTAATATACATTAACCTTTTCAAAGACAATGGGACTTTGGATTTTGAATAGGTGAAAATCAGTTGATTATACATTTTCATTCCTCTTATTTGTGTGAGGCTTCACAAATATTTTCCTTTTGATGATGCACAGAACAAAAGGTGTGTTTTCCACCGTCTTTTGTAAAAAGAGGAACAGAGATTTGAGGTTGGTTCTGTTTTAGAAGTGTGTTATTTTATTTTCTCAAATCCTCTTTGAGGTATATAAGAACTGCACCGAGAATACATCAGGGGTGCAGAACATAAAGAATTAGAACTTCAGTTTGATGTTATGAAATGAAAGATCTGCTCTTACAATTCTAACCATGTTTCTTTTAGCCTTTTATTGCCATATGAAAATTAAAATATAAAAAAGTCAAAGTGGTAATTAAAGTTACATTTAGGTTAAGATAACATATAGTTAAACATTAAATGATGTAAAATTTTAAGTGTTTTAATTCGGCCAGCTTCATGTGACATTCTTGTGGCCCATGCCCATCCTGGTATAGATCATGAAAGTCCCTAAACTAACAGCATTTAGTTCCTTGTTCCTTGTTTCTTTTTATACCACACGGTGGCAAACTTTCACATCTTTAGGTTTATTAAATACAAAGGAACTTAATATATTTGTTATCTGTAGACACCAACATCAAGTGGAATTAGTAGTTTCATTCGATAAACTTTAATCCAACAATACCGGGCCATGTTCTCACATCCCCTTACGGAAATGAACCACAGTTTAAAAAAACTGTTAAAAATACTACAGCTGAAACTCAAAAAAACATGGTTACTGTAGTAAAATTTACATTTAAATTTAAACATTTAAATTACCATGTTTTTGAAAACCATGATTTTCAAAAAAACATAGTTAAAACATGGGTACTATAGTAAAACTGTGGTTTTTCCATCAGCTATCAGCGCACCAAAAAAAACATGGTTACTACACAAAAGAGTGGGGTCACAAGGTAACCTGCTATTACTTCAAAATGTGCTTTCAGCTCAATTTCAAGGGTAAGATTATGAAACCCGAAATAAAATGTAAAATATAACATACAAATTTTAAATAATTGTTTGGCCTAAATATTTCAATAACCTTACACAAAACCTTACTGTTGGACCTTGATGACATCTCCGTGTGCCTCCCTGGCCCAATACGCACAACAACACACTGGTTGCCAAGAGGTTACACCACTAGGTGGTGTTTTTGAGAAACTTCTCCGTTGTTTCAAACATTGCTGTAGCTAATTATAAAAAGTATTTCACAGCCCAGATGAATGATATTCACAATTTGGTTTTCTTAGAAGTATACTGTTGTGCATTAGCCTAGGCTATATAGACTATAAATATTATAGTGTATTGGTGCTTTGTGGTCCCTTTGGTTAAAAGGGGTACCCTAGTCTACAGTAAAGAACCATCATTGTCACACTCTTTATCATCATACATTAGGCCTATACACGAAAGAATAAAAACACCAAAAACCGACACAACAGAAGAGAACAGACATTTTAAACAATTCAAGTTTTTATTTGACCAAAATAAAGAAACGAAAGAATCCCTTAAGAGTGCGACTGACAGTTATCTACTAAATTATTTCTTTTCATCTTTGGCTTTTGATGTTTTTGAAACATTTCGTTTGATTCTCTTTGATCTTTTTATCTTGACCGCAGGCTCCGCAGCTGTCTCGTTTGCTTCTCCGGGACTCTTTAAACTCATTCTCCAGCTCTTCTTTGGCGTTTTCTTTGCTCCTGCACGTTTCCTCTTCGCTTTCTTCGCCTTTGGCTTTTTTCGTTTTGTTACAGTCTTCGTGCCGATCTTAAATGATCCTGATGCGCCAGTCCCTTTGGTCTGAGTCAGTTTACCCGTGACCACCATGCGCTTAACTGCCAGGTTGATGCGAGAGTTATTTCTTGCAACATCGTAACCATTGGCAGCCATTGCTTTCTTCAAAGCAACCAGAGAGACACCTGCGCGCTCCTCGGAGGCTGACACGATCTTGATGATCAAATCAGAGAGAGTGGTTCCTGACTTCTTCACTTTAGTCTTTCGCCTTGTCGCTTTATTTGCAGACGATTTAACTGACATGATGTCTGTAGACATGACCGCAATATTGCCTGAGCTGGTAGATAAGCTGAAAGAATATGTCTTGGGGGGCGTATGTGCAATTAATATAGTCATAATGAGAACCGTGAAGACTCAAGAGTCCCGAATTCAGAGCTTTTTCATCAGCTGACAATAATTTGTGCTTGTTCGCCAATAGAAAACCACATTTAGTTTTTTTTTAAATCACTTAAGGATCAATGTTAAAGTTTCAAAAATGCAGAAAGTCTCACATGGACGTGAATCCATTCAGTTGACAAACATATTATTTATTGTCTATCAAAAAATTGAAGAAGTTATTTGCTGTGCTGTTCTACACTTGAGTAATTTTTGGATTTTGCACAATAATATGCTTTTGAAAGAATTGTTTGATCATAACCTGCGATTGCCTAGTGGCAGAAGACCATATTTAATATTACCAGGAAGAAAAAGTAAGAATACTTACCACATTATGCAACAAATAATGTCATTTTTAGTCTTCTAAAACACCCGTTTCATCAAACGATACCCTTAAAAATATTCATACTTAAAATAATATTAATATGTATGAAAATTCCAACTTGTTTTGAATATATTCATTTTATATCATTTGGTATAACACTTTCAGAGTTTTCAGGTGGGTTTGTTTGAGGCTCCATCGATTACCCATATTGCAATAAACAATGCATCAATCAAACAAACGAAAATAGCCTTAAATTACCTTTATCTAGAACATTAAAACCAAGGAATTACTTGAATGATGACTGCCAGTCCACTATCTTTCTTATCTATCTTGGCTGACAAATCACCTCGTATGACCCTTAACTGTTATGTTCGTTTGCATTTTATTTTGCTTTACTAATATTTTACTAACCTATCCTAACGTAACTTTAGCCTATATCGTCCAATTTTATTGCACTTATTTTGAGAGTAATTCCATATAACAATATGTAGGCTACATTCATTGTTAATAATACATAGTTGAGAGATTCAAGACATTTCTCAGCCATGCCATATTGGGCTGTTTCTAATTTCAGTGACAGACAACATAGGCAACATGTAATCGATTGATCGATACATATGTCGGAAGCAGTGTTGGGTGTAACTAGTTACTAAGTAATTAGTTACTGTAATTTAATTACTTTCCCCTTGAAAAGTAAAGTAAGGCATTACTCATATGTTTTCTGTAATTTAAATACAGTTACTTTTGATGTAATTAAACTAAATACTTTGTGAAATATATGCGTGTGCAATAGCGTAATTGGCATCAAAATTCAAAGTCTTACTTTAAAATCTGTGATTTAATGTATAATTCTCACATTTGTAATACTTTGGTCAGTTAATAATATAATTTGAATTTCAATTCAATTCAAGTTTATTTATATAGCGCTTTTCACAATGTGTATTGTTTCAAAGCAGCTTTACAGGGGCAAACAGGAAAAACAGAAAAGTTAAAACACAGCACAGTGCATGGTATTTATACAACGAGTAAGTTCATTCTAATAAATAACATCTAATTTCTAAATAAATAAATAAATAAATGAATGAATGCAGTCTCCCGGTGAGCAGGCCAACACTGCCCTGCTGTGGCGAGGAACCCAAACTCCAATGATTGATTAATTGAGAAAAAAACCTCGGGAGAAACCAGGCTCAACCGGGAGGGCCAGATCCCTTCTGACGTAGCTGCACTCAGACTGCTGACGTGTGGTTTAGGTTTAGCATTTAATACCAAATATTGTAACTTCAGCATTAATAAGACAAATAGTCCGTCTTTGCTCTTGGTTGGGGATGTAGTGGTCTGAGCTGGGATGGTCCGATGGTCATATTTCTCTTGGCAGCTGGTGGAATTGCCTTAGATGGAGCTGGGATGGTCAGTCAGTCTGCAGCTGTATCTGGTGTAATCTCAAATTGGGGATGGGCATCTGTCGGTCGTCTGGACATGGTGGAACTTCTTCCTACCTCGGGATGGGCATCCCGAGGCAGAGGCGGAAAGAGAATAAAGAGAATAGTTAGCGTAGCTGCTGTTCATTAACTATGCATTAAGTGAAAGCTTGGCTGAAAAGATGTGTCTTTAATCTAGATTTAAATTGGGAGAGTGTGTCTGACCCTCGAATAGTATCAGGAAGGCTATTCCAGAGTTTAGGTGCTACGTATGAGAAAGCTCGTCCACCTTTGGTGGATTTTGTTATTCTAGGTGTTGTCAAAAGTCCTAAATTTGAATGAATTCAATAAGCCATTTCATGTATATTCTTGAATCACTTAACTAATCAAGGTTGATGTAGGATATAGAAAGTAATAAGTAATGAGTAACTAAATACTTTTTGGAAGGAGTAATTTGGACAGTAATCTAATTACACTATTGAATATGTAATGAGTAACTAGTAATTAATTACTTTTTCAGAGTAACTTACCCAACACTGGTCGGAAGTAAACACTGTGATAGTCACATGGCTTCTGCCCAATGAGCATTTTAAGGCTACAACTAAAAACACGACCTAGATTCTTATAAAATTCTGGCACCTAAAATGAAATTACAAAAGCAATTTAAAGCAATCAATTTAATCAAAACACCATCATTGTTCCTATGAAATGAATGTGTGAAATTTAGTCGCACCTGTCCAATAATGTACACATTTTATTTCCTCGATAACACCTGCCAGCTGTTTAATCTAAATATGTCGGCGTTAGGACCTGGCGGGTTCAGCGATATGGGTTCAGCTATTGATGCGAGCACGAGCATGTGACTGTATGATCTGATTCACTTGAACAAACACGAGGAAGGAAAGCGTCACACTAACTAAGTGCTAGAAAAACATTCAACGTCGGACTCTCATCACTTCACCCCGCAGACATGGATTGTGGAATCATAACATCTAAAACCGTCCTCTTACTTCTCAGTTTAATATTTTGGGTGAGTTTTTTTAATAACATAACTCTAAATACAATCTCTGGTTTGTGACGTTGTATCATACGTAACGTTAGTCTTTTGCAATCACAGTAGTTGACGTGGATGTAATTTGACAGTAATTGATGTCATGATGCTTACTAACCTGTCCTGTTATAAGTCTTCAATGCGTGTGTTGAAGCGTATTTTTAGAAAGAAGGTCATTCGACAGATACGCAAGTTACTCACCCAGAGCTTCTTCCTCTCACTGCAAAATTAATTTTGATATTTCATTTAATTTGGCATGAATCATTTGTTTACTCTGTGTTACGCTTAAGAAGTCTTGCCATCCATGCCACAGGCTCAGTATCAAGATATTCAAACGTTTAATTCACACATAAGTAATATTAGATTGGATGCATTTGTCAAACCAAAACGAATATTATTGAAAATAAGTATTGTTGATAAATGCTCACATTGTTTGTGTCGTCATACATCAGGCTTAGCCATCATCAGCACCTGACTTGGCTTACTGCCTCCATTCATTACTGGCTTCAGTGGGCTCAAAGCATGTGCCAACATGTGATGCACATCTGTAGGGGTTTTTACGGGGATGAAGATTTTTTCCTAATGTTGTAAAACATTACAAAACAGTTAAACTGTGAAAACTTAAATATAATAGTATTTTAAGCTTGGGAAAGGAATGCTCTTATGACTCTTGAAATGACTGATTAGTTATCATGTGGAATGTCATCCCTTCAGGGTTTCCCTTGTGATTCTATGCTTTTGTTCAAGCCGTGGCACAAGACCAGAGTTTCAGGAAGGATTATGGGGCAGGAAAAGTTTACTCATGATCTCGTGACTGTACATTGTGACCGACTGCTGAGGAGTCTGATCATGTGCTATTTGCGAGAAATAACTATAACTTCAGTGCATACTTATGATGTTCCATTTTATGTCATCATGTGTCAGATTGTGAAGCTTAATTGAGAAACAGGGAAATCTAATCATATCTCAGTTTCACAGTTTTCCAATTTCCATTTTTTTCCAGGCTGCTGGAGTGGCCCTTGCCTATGTTGGCTCTTATGTGATAAAAAGCTACAAAAACTTTGAAGATTTTGTGGCTGATAGATACAATCTCATCCCTGCTGCCATTATCATCGGAGTGGCCGTGGTCATGTTTGTCATCGGAATCCTTGGCTGCTGTGCAACTTTGAAGGAGTCCAAAGTTGGTTTAGGCTTTGTAAGTGTGGATCTTTTATGGAGTAGCCTTTTAAAATTGTCTTGTCTAGTTATAAGTTGCTGTAACTTATCAAAGCACGTTCAAACTTATTTTTATAAGCTGAAGTTAAGAAATTTGCAACATTTAAAATAGTGACTTTAAATGACTTTTTAAACCAATTACTTTCACTACTTGCATTACTCTATTGTTTTGGAGTTTTTTTTTCATTTGTGGTATTTTGAAGACTTCCTGTATTCATCATATGCTCTGAATGTGCATTTAGTTCCTCCTTATCATCTTGTCAATCTTCGCTGCGGAAGTGACTGCTTTTGTGTTTGGCTTCATCTACAGAGGCAGAGTAAGTTCCTATTTGTTTACATTTATTCAAATAAAAGCGTTATGAAAGTGCCATTAGCATATTACCTTTTTGTTTACAGATTAAAGGAGATTTAGAAAAGTCGATGAGTGGTGTCTTCAAAAAGTATGATGGTCTGAACAGTGAAACTCAAGCAGTGGATTACTTGCAGACTCAGGTGAGTTGCATCACATAACTTCAATCACCGTTTGTCTGCTGAGGAAATGACGGCTTGTGACAAAGTACTAACTAATATTGTTTTACTTTGCAGCTGGAGTGCTGTGGAGTGCAGAACTACACAGATTGGACAGCCACACCGTGGTTTGGCCAACATAACAACTCCGTACCGCAATCCTGCTGTAAAGCCAATTCTACACAATGTAGTGGCCTACTCAGTCAACCAGAACTTTTGAACACACAGGTATGAGCAGTAGTATTGTTTTTGTGCATGAACACTCAGACGAACATCATAACAAGCATTTATATTATATTTGTTGTGCTGTGTGTTCTGCTTATTTAAACTTTTGCTATATTCGGTTCTTCTAAAAGGGATGTGAGTCTAAACTGGAGGAGATGCTTCAGGGTGTTCTTAGCTATGCAATGCTGGTCATCCTGGGATTTGCTATCATACAGGTACATCAGATCTAGGTTTAACGTCTTTATTGTTTTCTTGTTTTTTTCCTTCATAAGACATGGAATTAAAAAAATCTTCATGTTTTTCTCTTTCTCAGTTGTTTGGGATGTTCAGCATCTGTGTCATCACCTGTAGAAGCAGGAAGAATGACTACCAGCCTTTGTATGCGTGACCGTAAGATGAAGACTCCTCAATACCTCACTGTGACTGTCTGTGCACTCTCTATACTGTGCAGCTATACACAACCTTATCAGCACCATAGAGAACGAGATTTGAAGTGTGACAAAACTTAAAATATTTCACATTTAGGAAAGTAACATGTTTAATGCATTCAGTCTTCATGCAAATGCATCTTGAAGGCCTAAAGAGATGGGACAGGATTCAAAGGAGGCAGGAAATAACATTGAACATTTTGAGGGTTCTAAAAACTCTTAAGCGCCTCTTGTTTTTCGACTACTGTATAATAATAGACTTTAACAAATACTGTATCTCCACATGTTTTACGAAATATTTCTACAACAGAGCTTTGCCAAGTGTGTTATAGAATCTGCTTTAGGTCAAAATGTAGAGATGCACTTTTAAGGATTTTATGTTGTTTCTTTGTGTAGTATACACACCATGTTCGGTTCAGTATTACATTTTTTCTGCTGTCTAACTGACATTTGTCTTTATAGTAATTTACTGTTCATTTTGACTTGTCATATAGTATGCATAATATAGTCATGTATGTTTGTTATGCCCATAACAATGGTTCAGTTCAACAGAGGGAAAATAAATTGTGGAAATGAATTTTGAATGAATGATTTTCTTTTTTTTAAGATTTCTAAAATGCATGTTGGTAATTATCCTAAAGTGACCTTTTTATCAACACTAATTTTGTGCTTTCTGAGAAAATACGCATGGAAATTTAGATAAATTGAGTGCGTTGCCATTATCTGTCTTTTGCTGACACATTTGTGAAGATATCGCTGATGAAAGTATGCTGTGTCATTACTAGAAATGCCCCATTGACTCAAATCTAAATGTAAACAACATGTAAAACGCTCTTGCAGATGTTTCCAGAAAGCAGCTGATGAACACCTTTTATAATAGTGAATAAAAAAATATCTTGCCTTATAGTGCTGACAAAACATAACTATTTATTGCATCAGTAAGCAATTATATACTTATTTTGTACGCAAAACAATAATATAAAGTCGGATTAATGTGACCGTTGATCACTAATGTTGCTTCCTGTTCGTCCTTTTATATTAATGTAAAGACCATGTGCAATTTATCCATTAGATGGCGCTAAAAGTCCATTGAAGTTTTACCGGAGTATCGTTACGGTGAGTGAGTGGATGTTCAGAAATCTCATTCTTCAGATTAGACATTTGTTTTTTCTAAGTTAAAGGATAATAAAACGACTCATCCCCTGTAATACAGAAGTTAAATTTCTCCTTGAATAACAGTTTAGTTATAATTTTGCACCTCAAAAAACACTTTTTACCACCTTTTGAATTATAAGGTTCTATCAGCATTCTGAGCAGTTTTGAGATGTTGAGTTTTCAAGTTTTTGCATTACATTTGACTTTCTAAATTAAACACAATGAAACATAAACATCACATAGCCTAATGTGAATGAGTTGTCACAGAATAAGAATATGTGAAAAACTCAATTGTGACAAAAATGTAGGTCATAACTTCCAAGGTGACTAATTCTTTGTAGTTTTGCGTTGAATTTAAAAGTGGCCATCCAAACACTCTTCCTTGGTCGTTGGTTTTAGAAATGGGCATCATATCAAGAAATGTATACACTAGGCTGCAGAAATAACTTAAGCTAAAGAAAACAATAACATCTTCAGCACTTTCCACAGTTTTAACAATAAAACTCATACACTCTTAAAAATAAAGGTGCTTAAAAGGTCGTCACAGCGATCCCATAGAAAACAAATGTTTGGTTCCACAAAGAACACTTTTGTAAAACAGAAAGGTTCTTCAGATGTCAAAGGATCTCTATGGTTCTTTTCTCTCTATGGCATGGAAGAAACGTTTGGTGCACCTTTTTTAAGAGTGTAGGTCACTCAAACTGAGAGCTGACTCGGGTGTTTGGACAGAGGAAATTCTGACCAGCTCATCTTTTATCTCATTTTCTACTTTTGCTGTGGACTCCACAGAGCAGTAATCTGACCCTGGTGTGGATGAAGCATTTGGAGGACAGCCAAACACGCCATCTCTCCAGCTGAGGAATCCAAAGATACTGCATCTCAGCACTGTCAGATCCATGGTGCTCATATTATTTCCAGAAACTGCTGTACATTCTGTTTGTGTTGGTTTAGATTTTGGGCATTTATCAACTAGGAGATTAAGTTTATTAACAGAATGAGTATGAAAGGATTGAGCGGGTGTTCGAGCACAGGAGAGAAACAAAACTAGGACACATAGGCCTACTGGTATTATTATTTCATACAGAATGAGACTAAATTAGACCACCCGCAATCCGACTGAATGGACAAATGCTCTGATATACGTCATCATTTGTTGCATGTGTCCAATCATTAATCGTCGGTTAGAAATAAAACAAAAGGATTAAAAAAAGTATTGTTATATTAGACAAAATGATGCATTTACATTTGCCCGGAGCTTCTTTTAAATCATGTTGTTATGTGACATTTGCCTTTTATTAGTTTTCCACAGTGTTGGGTAAGTTACTCTGAAAAAGTAATTAATTACTAGTTACTCATTACATGTTCAATAGTGTAATTAGATTACTGTCCAAATTGCTCTGTCCAAAAAGTATTTAGTTACTCATTACTTATTACTTTCTATATCCTACATCGACCTTGATAAGTTAAGTGATTCAAGGATAGACATGAAACGGCTTATTTAATTCATTCAAATAAATAATATTATTAACTGAGCAAAGTATTACAAATGTGAGAATTATACATTATACAGATTTTAAAGTAAGACTTTGAATTTTGATGTCAATTACACTATTGCACACGCATATATTTCACAAAGTATTTAGTTTAAGTACATCAAAAGTAACTGTAATTAAATTACAGAAAACATATGAGTAATCCCTTACTTTACTTTTTCAAGGGAAAAGTAATTAAAATACAGTAACTAATGACTTAGTAACCAGTAACACCCAACACTGGTTTTCCATTATGTTGGCACATATTGGCATTTTCATTTGCCCTTAATTTGTCTCCAATGAATATTTGGGAATTTAACGGTAGTTAAAATATGTTTCCTTTGATTAACTGTATTGATAATGTTTGGATTTAGAAACTAATGTTCAACAAAAACTTTGTTATAAACCTCTTCAGAGGACGTTAACGCTGGTCCAGAAGAACTTCCGTTTCAGTTATCTACACAAATGCTTAAACAAAATATAATCAACAAAATATTTGTTAAAAGTTAAATAAATATCTTGAAGATTAAACTATATACGTAAGATTAAAAAATACTACTTATAAATAAATAAGGGAAAGTGAAAGTGCTTCTGGACCAGTGTTTACAAGGTAAAGTGTTTAATACCTTGTTTTACAAACATAAGTGTTTACTAATCAACTTTATGACAATCAGGATAACACAGATTTCACAAGACTGTCATCTGTTCTGTGTTTATGTCCTAAACCCACATTACTTATGTCCGTCTGCGGAGTAAAGCACTTCACATGTCAAACACAGTGCGCACGAGGGTCCACAGGAGCGCGCAGGTGTCCGGATCACCGTTCGATTGACTGGTGCGCGCGTGACGTCACGAAGGGGGCACCAGCGAGTTTGGCCAAAGAAAAGCTTGTAGATCCATATAGTGGAAGAGGGACATGCAAAGCAAATGCTTCGTAAAACGTCAGATCGGCGTGTTTCCCGGTGACACTACCGCGGGTAAGATATAATGTTTTTCTATATGATAAGAGATCCGGATCATTCTGAACGGCAGAGGACTGATACAATACAACCCATGGCTACCGGACTGCACCAGTGCCAAGATTGAGCAACAAACTCCCAACTACGAAAGCATCACTTCCCCATAGGAAAACTCCTCGTCGCTCTTTTTCCTAAACAAAGAGAGGAGCCGCTGACAAAGGCAGGCGACGGTAGAGATCCGGGAGCATCGCTGCTGCCTTTGTAGTTTCTCCGTGGATGGGCCGGAAGATAAGATGATACTGTTGTCCAAATCTAACGTAACACTTCATGCCTTTTTAAGACTCTTGGGTCACTTCTGAATAGACTTGCGAGTAAAAAAGCTCATCGCTCACTGGAGTGTATCCGTCAATTTCAGGATCAAACACAGGCGTTACTGTGTTGCCGCAAAAGGCGAATGAATGCAGCGCTGCCTATTGTGTGCTCGTGTGGACCAACAGTCTTATTTGTGCTTTCTTGCTTTAATTTGCATGCTTAACAAGTTTAGCAATATTTGTCATTATTTTTTGTAAGCAAATAACGTACTGGGTTTTGTATTTATAAGGTATTGGACTATAACCGTAGGTACCGTATATCCAGTGTAGGATGTACCTGTAAGTCAGTGTATTTCGATGCAACGTTCAACAACAAATAGCATCAGCTTGCACGGTCAGCGCCATAGTCATATGCATTATTTATAAAGTTTTGCTCACCCAATAGTCTGGTCGAGAGTAGATTCTCTTGCTTGATGGAGATCCATTTAAATGGGAAAAAACTGGATGAAGTGGAGACTAATGCATAGCCTATACCTGGGCTGGAAAACGAAACTGTTTGAGAGAAATAAGGATGTTCAATCTAATGCTTAACTATCTCTACTAAATCTCTGTTAAAAAATGTTTTAGTTAAAGGGATAGTTCATCCCAAAATGAAAATTCTGTCATCATTTACACGCCCTCTTGTCATTTGTAAGACTTTCTTCTGCAGAACACATAAGACAATATTTTGAAGAATGTTTGCAGCCGGTGGTACCCATTAACTAGCATTGGTTTTGCGTCTATATGTAATCGAAGTCAAAGGGTGACTCAGTTGTTTGGTTACCAACATTCTTCAAAATATCTTCTTTTGCGTTCACGCTGATTTCACATGACAAGAGGGTGAGTAAATCACAGAATTTTCATTTTTGGTGAAGTATTCCTTTAAGACTGTGTTTTTTGCGTTCAGACTGTATTAAATCTTAAATTAATACACTTATGTGCTCTTTTGCATATTAACAAAAACCTTAAAGTGTTCTAAAAACTGATTTGATGGCAGTTTTGCTTGTAAATTTTGCTTGTAAAATTTCTGTTATCATGGTTGAGCTCAGTCAGTATATCTCATTTTCTCCCTCTCTCTCATTTTTTTTCTCAGCTTCAGGGAATGTATGAGAAGCATGACAGATAACTACATGAGGAGCATGAAGGGTTCGGGACATCCTGAAGCCAGAGACGGCAAGTGAAGACTCATAGATTCCACATGTCAAAGTGCTGTTAAAATCACAGAGCATCTCCAGGTCCAACCTGATCTCATGGGAATCCGTGATTTTTAGGGGTAGAGATACAAGCTGGGTGACTGTTTCGGCGCGTTTACTATATACAGTATCCGTGCAGCAGGCACTGGCTGACTGTGGAATGTTGCCATGGAAACACTCGCCCTGTACTATGGTGGTGAGATTCCACCCAGTGCTGTGCCCCCATTGCTTTGACAGGCTGTTCGCAATAGTAAATTAAGTTCACACCGCTGCTGCTGTAATCCTTATAAAACAAGTAGTTCCACTTCCAGTTGCTGACTGCTTAATAGTTTATGATTTATTTGCGATAAACAAGAACCACAGTACAACCTTATCACTGAGATGCTATTTGTATCACCGCACATTGTTTGCTTGTCAGAGACGGTCATCGAGCTAATAGATGATGCCCTTTTATTTGCGTAACAGCACCTTTCAGCCATGACTATATTCACAATAAAGCACAGCCTTCCACACCTAAATAAAGGGAGAGTTCAATCTCATCTCATTCTAGACCTGTATGACTTTCTTTCTTCTTGAGAACACAAAAGAAGATATTTAGAAGAATGCTGCCAATCAAACTACATCGAGCACCTTTGACTTCCATTGAAAGACATTTTTCATAATATCCTCTTTTGTGTTACACAGAAGAAAGTCATATATTTTTGGATGACCCGTCCCTTAAGAGGTCACCGTGTGTGGCATATCAGAACATTTTTATGTAAGGAATTATGTAATTATTCCACATTTTAGTGTATAAATAACTCTAGTTGAATATTATATTACAGTAGTCACGGCATTAATAAGTCACTTGTCACTTTCCACACTCTTTGCAGCCTCTCACAGGCAATGCCCAACCGCCCCTCTCTAAGCAATGGCCTGGCAGAGCACCTCACCATTCAGATATGGCTTTGACCTGGGAGGACATTACCAGGATCTGCGTCCTCTGGGCACTGGAGCATCAGGTCTGGTCCTCTCTGCTCTGGACAGGCGCAGCGGCTTGCGCGTGGCGGTGAAGAAGCTGGAAATGCGAGATGCAGTTAGCGTAAAGCACGCTTTTAGAGAGGTGAAGATCACCCGCCACCTACAGCATGAGAATGTGGTCAGGGTATACGATGTTTTAGGGCCATCCGGGAATCCCTTGCAAAGCGACTTGTCCCATGTGCAAGCGATATACATCGTGCAAGAGTGTATGGAAACCGATCTGGCACGGTTACTAGAGTTAGGGCCGTTGCCAGCGGAACATGCCACCCTGCTTTTTTATCAGCTTCTCCGAGGGCTCAAGTTCATCCACTCGGCCAACGTGCTGCACCGAGACCTGAAGCCAGCGAACATCTTTATCAACACTGAACAACTTCTGCTTAAGATCGGGGACTTCGGCCTGGCTCGCATTGTCGACCCACATTACTCACACAAGGTAGGAGGCACTATAGGAGGCAGCGCTTAACTGCTTGTGGTACATACTGCTTTGGTCACTAGAAAGAATAGTGGACATTCTTTTACAGTTTTCTTAAAGGGTAAATATTACAGTGTCCTTAAAATTTCACGCAGTGTGTAATGTTGCTGTGTGTGAATGTATGCAGTCTGTAAGCAAGTTGTAAAGCCGAAAGTGAACGAATTACAAAGTTATCGGCTTGAAAAAAAAGGAGTCGATTCTGAATCACAAGAACAAGTTGTATGTCGTTCTAATTTCAGTTCCAGGTCAGATTTGTTTCGCTCTGTGAAATGCCTACGTTACATTTGCGACGCTGTAGGCGGTTGACTAATCACAGCAGAATAGACCATCTGACCAATCAGATCAAAGTAGGCTGACAGAAAGGAGGGGATTAGACAGACCGAATCATTTGAGAGTCAGTCAAAAAGTGAGGTAATAATAACCGCCTATTATTAGAAAATGAAAGCGTTATTACACCTTGTATGTATGTAACCTTATTGTTTAACACTCTATATACCAAAGTAGGACCTTGAAAATCACAAAATATTTTTTGTCTTTTTGAAGTTTGGTGTAATGTACTATCATGGTATGTAGGATTATATAAAATATGAATAGTACATTATAAAACATGTGTGAGTTAGTTTGTGAATTTGTGATTAACCTTTTTCTACATAAAGTTATCCTACATACTCCAAAGAACATTCTGCGAAAATATAACTTTGATATCTTTAATACTAACTAAGACTGTCTCAGATTGAAATGAATGGTTAAAATCATTTCTAAATGGTAAAAAATGTGAGACTTTATCCTGGTTTTCATGTTTTAAAAGCATTTTTGTAATCGTTGCTTCACATAGAATAGAACTGAAAAACAGGTCATACAATTATGTTCATTTTTGGAAACTATTAGATCTAAGTTTAAGCCTTGCTGTAACTACAAGCTTTCATTGTGGTTCACTCTGCAGTTCCAGTCTGGCCGTTATTAATAGAAAAGCATTGTCAGTTATCATGTGCTTTAGGCAGTTAAGCTAAAGGGATAGTTCACCCTTTCATTATTAACTCACACTGTTTGTCATTTCAATCCTGTATGACTTTCTTTCTTCCGCAGAACACAAAAGAGGATATTTTGAAGAATGTTGGTATTCAAACAACGGCAGTTCCCATTCTCTTCACAAAACAAGTGCAAGTTAATGGATTGCACCATTGTTTGGAGTAAATAATGACATATTTGGGTGAACTATCTCTTTAATGACATTCCTATATTTATTAGTGTGCTGCTCCATCATAAACACAACTTTTTTAAAACAATTATTTTATATTTTATACTTTCAGTGGATCCTTTTCACTTACATAGTCCTCGCTGTCGTTAGCTTAGGGAGCTTTAGTTTAAAATGGTTTTGTCAAAGTTTTTATGTTATTGCACATTCGGGGATAGACATATTTTTTAATACGTTGTTGGCTGGATTTTTAATGTTGTTTTTATTTTAAACTATTCTGCACTTTCGGCATAAAATTATCTACGCTTTCAATTCCAGCTTATTTCCGTATTTTGTTTTTGTTTCAAATGCAGCACTTAAAACCTATTAGGCCTATATAAATATCATATAAATAGTATGGGGTCAATACAGTTTAGCTAGTGTTTTGTTTATATAATTATTTCTTACCGTTTGATACAGGTTACCCTACTAATACATTGATAACTGTAATCTATGCAGTCTTTGTCTATAGTTACTTTATCCCCATGTAGAAGTTTTATACTTTTGACATTATAACCTATAGAGTTACACAATAATTATGAACAATTCCCTCGATGTTATGGGATCTGAAAGAATAATGTGGCACTTTGATGTGTCTTTTGTGCTTCTGTATTATTTAGCAGAGCACAGAGTGTAACACAAGCAGACTGGGAGGACAACCCTGAATGGGGAGCATTGTGTGAGATAGGACAAGGTGGAGTGGATAAATAGAGAAGAAGGGTAGACGGACAATTTGGTGGGAGACGCTCAAAAAATACCTTACCCATATAATCGCTTTGCATATTTGGTAGAGCACAGCTTTATGATTTTTAAAAGCCATGAGCGTATTTAATTTGACAGTCTTAAAGGGATAGTTCCGCAAAAATAAAAAGATCATCAAAAGATATTTAGAGAAATGTCTCATTAGTTTTGTGTCCAATGTAAGTCAATTAGGGACAATATTGTTCAATTACCAACATTTTTCAAAATATCTTTAATTCTTTCATTCTATTATACAGGTTTGAGGGTGAGTAAATGACAGAATTTTCATTTTTGGTTGAACTATCCCTTTAAGAGTCATTTGTGTGTATCTCTATAAATGTCAGTCCATTTGCTTTAATGAAATGGAGCAGTAGTTCTTTCACCCATTAACTTAGTGGCCGTGACTCTGACTAGCAGTGAGAGCGTCTGTTCCCCTCTCAGCATGGAGGGAACATTCAGTTCCCAAATAGAGGAACGCAGATAAGTGGATTCACAGCAGCATCTGGATCCACTAATGCTAACTATACAGGCAGGAAGATGAAGAGGATAGATATTGTGATTCTTCAATAATAATGGACATTAAACTTCATGTATAATTTAAATTAGGAGTTAGCTAAGTTTAGGACAGCTGAATTTGATACTCTCTGTTAGTTTGTGTGTGTGTGTCGCAAAAGAAAGTCAAACAGGTTGAAATGACATGAGAACATGATGGCAGAACACAATTTTAGGATGAACTATTTCTGGAAAGGATCTGTTTGTTTCAGTGTGCGTTTATGCACTTGTACAGTAACATCACAAACATAATTTGTCAACAAGCCTGATGGTTTTCCTCAATGTGCTTGTGAAGCACTTTAAAGGTGCGAGTGAATCAACTCCAGCGGGAACATAAAGGCTTCGTGCAAGCAGGACACTGTGCATAAATATCATTTTTGTTTGTGTCACCATCACTCTTCAGATCCACCTCCCGAGGCAGCCTGCTTAAATCTCACAAATAATTCAGTAGCTGACCTCAGGGGGAAAGTGGGAGGTGAGAAAGAAGAGAGAGATGGCAGGAAGGATGAACTGAAGGAGATTGCAGGAAGGGGGTATCATGGGAAATCATGAGGATTAAGTCAGCTGTTTATGATCAAACATTATACCGAGTCCTTTCTTTTTGGAGGAAAATGGGTGGTTATATTTTTATGGCTGTAGTTTATTTGTGTATTTGGTACAATATTCAACAATGTAGTAGTTTATACAGTTTGTAGTAATAGTTTTCAAATGTAAATAATTTTGTCAGGAATATATCTGTTTGGTAAGGGGGTCTGTAACAATTATCTGAATGAAAGGAACAGTTTACCCGAAATTTATTCATTTCCTCACAATTCGTTCCATTTATACATTTCTTAGTTCTGTTAAAAACAAAATAAGATATTTTGAAGAATGTACAGTTTGGTGCACTGTATTAGTTTGGTAGTCTTTGGTGCCCCAGAACTGTTTGGTTACAAATTTTCTTCCAAATTGCATTCAGCAGAACAACAAAATTTGTACAGGTTTGAAACAACGTAAGGGTCAGTAAATGATGTCTGGGTGAACTATCACTTTAAATCATTCTAGTGAAATATGTATTGATTATCTTGGCCTAAACAGATCCTCTAGATCTTTTCTCAAGATCCTCTATAATAAGATATAAGAAGGAAATTGTAAGGAAATTAATACATTTTGGGAAAACTATTCCTTTAATTCAGATAATTGTTATAGGCCCCCCTTAGCAAATAGATATATTAGTTTTCTTTTATTGCACTTACGCTTTTTGTTGTCCTCATGTTGTTCCAATTGCTTCCATTGTTTCCCTCATCTGTAAGTTGCTTTGGATAAAGCGTCTGCTAAATGACTAAATGTAAAATATATTGCGTTACAGTTGCTGTCAACCTCACAGCTATTACAAATCCCATATGGTGATGGTGTAAAGCATCTGTTAACTTTGAATCAACAATCTAAAAACAGATTTAATCACCAGAATAAAAAGACATCAAAATATTAGTCAGACGAAGGAAAGATTTTCATCATCCAAAAAATAATTTTCTCATTTGAATTTAAGTGACTTCTCATTCTTCACCGGGAGGGATCATTTTACTGAACATCAACCCTCTCTAATTGTTTTTTTAATAGAATCTTATACAAACTGCCATGTGTCTGCACTCAGGGATACCTCTCAGAGGGAATGGTAACGAAATGGTATCGTTCACCACGACTGCTGCTCTCTCCAAACAACTACACAAAAGCGATAGATATGTGGGCCGCAGGCTGCATTCTAGCTGAGATGCTAACAGGACACATGCTGTTCGCAGGTAAATCTTACAGTAAACTCACTGACCTGTCTATGAGTCTTCCTGTTGCTCTTTTGGTTTCTATAGATCTTAAGTTCAGACACAAAAATGCTCTGTGTTATAGCGCCCTCTTGTGGCTATGCTTAGCACCATAGTAAGTGAGGTTCAGACCAAACGAACCAATCAAAGCTCACATTAGGGCTGATTACATACAGTGACCATTTACAACTCAGCAGTCTTAGAGCTGGGCAGAGCTGATGAATCATTTCTAAATTCCCTTTTCATTGATTATGCTGATCATTTAATTTAGTTATAATATAAAAATGCTCTTTATGCCTCTGTTTGTGTTTGTCTGGAAGGGGCTCATGAGCTGGAGCAGATGCAGCTGATTTTGGACACTGTGCCTGTGATGAGGGAGGAGGACAGACAGGAACTGCTCAAAGTCATGCCTTCTATGGTCAGTAAAGGATGGAAGGTCAGGAGGTCACTGCGGGACCTCCTGCCAGAGTTTGAGGCGACAGGTGAGGAGACAGTTCAAACTGACTATGGAGTTGTCTTTGTGTAGTGAGATACTGGTATAACCACATCAAAATAGTTTTAGCTTAGTTTAGACTATTTAAATTATTTTAATCATATTTGTCACATACATAGAGTATGGAGTGAAACGTAATTTTTTTTGGCATGTGATGGCATTAAAAAATACAATATATTGGGGTAATATACATGTATTATTTTAAAATAAATTACTCAATTTTACTTTAAAATAATTAAATAAAGATATTTCTTTTATCTAGACTTAAATATGCCAGGCCAGAAAATGTTCTGATTATTTTTTCCTGTTCTTTCTTTTATTTTGATTGTATTGTTCGGTCACAATTAATTTTAAGGTCCAATTCTCGGTATTAATAAACCTTTAACTATGACTTTTGCCTCAGTAAACTACTTATTTATTCCTTATAATAGTTAGTAAAGTAGTTTTCAGGTTTAGGTATTAGGTAGGATTAGGGAAGTAGAATATGGTGATGTTGAATATGTGCTTTATTAAGTACTAATAAACAGCCAATATGCTAAAAATAGGCATCTAATAAGCAACTAATAGTGAGAATTGGTCCCTAATCTAAAGTGTTACCTATTGTTCTTTACAATTGTGTTCTTTAGCATTTGAATCAGTTTTAATGCTTAAAACCTTAGATAGGGTGACCACATGTGCTTTTTCCTGGGACACGTTCTGCCCAGGACTTGGACTGCATCCTCCGGAGGTCACATTTGTGGATCGCAAACAATCATCGAGGTTTATTATGTCAGGTTTTATTTCAGGAAAGCAACTGTTACATTTCAAGGTAAGAATGAAACTAAAAGGTTACGTATTAAGAGAAATAAATGTTGATTTTATGTTTTTTTAACTGAAATGAGACAAGCTCGATGAAGCTGTCAACAAATGTGACTTCCGGAGGATGCAGCCCAAAACCCTGTGCAGGACGCATCGTGGAAAAAATGCCACGTACGGTCAGCCTATTCTTAGACTGTGCACTGAAATAAATAATGCAGTACAAATAGAATAAGTAAGGTAAAATAAAAATAAAATGTGTAACAGGGATTTATTAAACATCATTGTGCATTTCAGCCATTGATTTCCTGGAACGCATCCTCACCTTTAATCCCATGGACCGGCTGACAGCAGAAGCAGCTCTGGCTCATCCATACCTGCAGAAATACTCCTGTCCTCAAGACGAGCCCATATCCCTTCAGCCTTTCCACATAGAGGACGAGTTAGAGGCCAGTACAGTCACAGAACACGGCAGTGAGCTCAGCTCCCACTGGGACAGGTACTGCACAACACATCTGACACGGAGCACTCCGGACTCTCTCACCCTTACAGTTGAATGCTTTTCTATCTGGATGACTGAAACTTGTGATTTGACAGTTCTGGGTCTCAAAACAACAACATTAAACTTGGACTATTTGGTTAATAAATTAAATGTCAAATAAAAGGTCAAATAAACTGCTACCACATTCCTGCACTGGCATACTAAAAAGCCTGAAAGAGAATCATTTTTACAAAAAAGTTTTGAAATGAAAGGTGGTTTATGATGACATTTATGCCTACCCATTGAAGTGCTTTATTTATCATTTACCTTCATACAGAAGTTCTGGAACTTATCGCCGCTTTCTTTGGAAAGGCCCTCCTAAGAGGCCATATGACTGACTGGTAAAGCAACCAATCACGTTTAGTTTTGTGCCGCGTCATGTTTAGAGGCGTGAAAATGTCCCAGCAGTAACAGGCCGATGTACATTCATGAACGTGAAGTTAACAGAAACAACAATGATATAAGTTTATGCCATACTTGAGTGTTTAGTCGATCATGATGAATTCTTATATTCATATTCAACCAATCAGATGACGACTTTGAACGTGCGGAAGTGTTTCCAGAAAAGTGCGCCATATGCATGAGTCGTTCAGCCAACAGATTGTGGGCGTGTTGTCAAATGTTGTCAAAAGACTAACAAAGATCTCACATTGGATATCAAATATTCAATGTAATCTGTTCATACATATATATACTTGCTGTCCTAGCGATACATGATTTAACCAATAGATGCATTGTATAATATGCATTTCTTCTTTAAAGTTTGTTAATATATGACGGAACTCATTTTGGATCGACAGTTGAAATGACACAGCAGGCCATCAGCATATTACAACATACAAAATAAACGTGGAAAAGGAAAATAACAATTTCAAGACATTAAAGTTACAATTGCTGTGATTTTTTTTTTTTGAGTCACGGTAAAAGCTATTTCCACAGACTGGGACTGAAATGCAGAGGGCTCTCCTGGTGACATAGAAGGCTGTTTAAAAATAGAAAGATATCAGATCCTTGCGTAATTGAATCTCGCAGCTGACTGTGTGACAACTTAATAACAATGTCATTGTAGTCCTCTGTGGGGCCATATGAGCAGAATATCTTCCATGACAGATCACAGCAACCAGAGTGAGGTGAACAAACCTGTTAGCTCCAACAAAGGTCAAGGGAAGAGAAACTGACATTTGACTTCTAAAGGTCATTTTTTTTTACATCTGTCCTAAACGGAATCGTTCACCCCAAAATAAATATTCTCCTATAATTTACTCACCCCAATGACATTCTAGAGGCAGGTCATTGACTTTAAATCTCATTGGTTCATGCTTTTCTCATTGTAATACTGTATGTGACAAGTGTTTCGTCAAGTTAGAAACAATTTGATTTACCAACAGTGCCTCCAAGTGTTCAGATTTGTTTTTTAGATTTCAATTTGGCTAAATAAGCTAAAAATATATATAATATTTTCTCCATCAAACCTAGAACATGGCAACACTTTACAATGTGGTTGTATCTGTTAACATCAGATAATTTATTAACTATCATTAACTAACAATTAATAATTTTATGAATCAATGAATTTAATTTATTCATCAAAGTTTGTTGTTTTCAGGATTTTCTAATGCTGTTTAGTTAATGCACATGAACTTACATGAGGAACTTTATTTGTATATGTGTCCTGTGGTGTGACAACAAACATTTAGAAAACGAACAATGAAGATCGTATCTCTTATGGTATTGTATATTATATACTATACTATATTTTGTTATTAATATGTATATATATATAGATGTATTATTAATTATTTTGCTACGTCACAGTATGGTATATTTGTAAACTAACCATTTGTGTTAACTAACATTAACAAAGATTAAATAATAATGTTAAATAATAAATTGACTTATGTTAACAAATACAACCTTATTGTAAAGTGTCATTTTTATTATGTGAATGATGCATTTTAATTTAAAATGATTAGTTTGTGTATGTAAACGTACTTAGTTTAAATACCTGGTAAGACATAAGAGTAATATTTCAGTAAACTATCATTCTTAAAACTACATTTTAGAAATATACATCATTTTATTACCACATAAATTCATGTTCACTAAACTAAATGTTAAAAATTACTGCACTTGAAAGGTATATTTATGGGAGCATTCCAGAGGGATTAAAGAAGAAATGCAAAGCACCCTTTATAAATTTTCTTCTGTACAAAACTGCATTATTTAAGCTGTCTGTGGCCTTTTTATTGGTGGGAATGATTTTTTTAGGAGGATAAACTTTATGGTTACATTACCAACGTAAATCCTGTGGATGGATTTTTCTCTGTGTGAACCAGTTGCACATGTTTGCTTTTAGTAAATACGCACAGGTTTAAACTTTGAATTTCATGTCTGTTACAGGTACGATGAAAGTCTCTCATCAGAGATTTGCTGGCAGCGGCAGGAGCAGTGCGGATGCATGCAGAGTGACTCCGAGCTCGGAGAGGCGGATGAAGAGGTTCAAAGAGATCCAAGAGCAAGTTCCACAGCCGTCCCGGAGGAGGCTCAGGTAGACCCTCGCAAATACTCCCACAGCAGCTCGGCAGAGCGCTTCCTGGAACAGTCCCACTCGTCTCTGGACCGGGTCTGCGGTCAATTCATGGAGCTGGACTGCGGTCGCTCCTGCGACTACAAGGTGGGCTCTCCCTCCTACCTGGATAAGATCACGTGGCGTGAGGGGAAACCACAGCATTATTCTGAACCTAGATTAATACTTGACTTGTCGAACTGGAGACATAACCGAGGGGGAGGTGGGGAAAAGCTTGTCCCTGAACCAGGAGATTTATTTCAGGAGATCTCACGGTGGGTGGAGAGCGCACAGTCGGGCCTCTACTCGCCCGGTTCTCCTCAAGAGCCGCTCGCCTCCCCGTGTTCACCTCCACAACCCCTCTCCCCTACAATGCTCCCTCATTTTCAAATGCAAATCCGAACACCTTTACAACTACAGGAGGAGAGCAGGAGGAGCCCTAACCCGTTCTTCTCCTCTCCGCCATCTCTGCAGCCTTCCTCCCCTTCCTCTCCTCATCTCGGTTCAGCTGATTATCCATCTTCCTCTGTTTGTTGTCAAAATAACGAAGAGCCCTCGCAGATGCGGCCTTTGAAAGAGGAACATTTTGACCTGGATGTGTTTATATCTCAAGCTCTAAGGCTGTGTGGTCAGACTGATGTTCAGTCGGAGAACTCGGAAGCTCCTAAAGAGGACAATAATAGTTGTGTTTATGACATCACAGACCACAGGCCGTCCAGAACACAAACTCCAACTCCTGAGATGGTCAACCCTCCAGGGTGTCATAAAGAGCACTGGTAGAACAATGCAGAGACCTTTGACCTTTTTTGAATGATTCTCTATCTTTAAATTCGTTTTAAGGTGGTATAAATGATTGAATGTGACCGTAACACTTTACAATATAGTTGTATGTTAACATTATTTAATGCAGGGTTTTTAAACGTTTTAATGCCAAGGACCCCCAAATATGAAGAACCTTCTGAGAGGTACCCCTCTTTTTAAAAATACCTATCATTTTTTTTATAAAGATGCATTGAAACTAAATATCTTTGAAAAGAATTTCACATTTTTTGCCTTCTTTTCTGAGGACATCTTAGAACATTCTGGAGGCCCCCTGGGGCTCTCCAGACCCCATTTTGAAAACCCTTGTTTAATGCACTTACAGACTAACATTAACATCTCATCTACAGCATTTATTTCATTTCTCTTCATCATCATTTCAACATTTACGAACACATTTTTAAAATCAAATTTTATTACTGTTCACATCAGTTAATGCACCATGAACTAACATGAACAACTGTGTGTGGCATTAACTAACGTTGTTAGATGCTTACAAAACTATATTGCTTATTGTTAGTTCATGTTAGTTAATGCAATTAATAATGTTAACAAATACGATAGAGAACCTGATTTTTTGTTTTGAGGATGCTTTCTTTCGATTGGCACTCAGGTTCTGTATTCCATTAGATGTTGATATAAAATCTTTATTTCTGAGGTAACATATTACCGTATGAGGATCCACGGCACAAAAAAAAGCTTCATTTAACTTAAAAATACTACCTAACTAAATGAATTTGATGCAAACTCATGTTAGCTAATCTTTTTAAGTTACATTTTAAGATAACCAGGTAATTTTTTTTTAAGTTGAACCACCGACATCTGAAATTTCTCGTAGAATTTGTGAAAAACAATGTATTTGCTCCTAAAAGCCTTTTATGAAATGATTATTCTTTGTGCAACACCAGAGAGAAAGCTTGGATTTTTCTGTGGTCACTTTGAATGTTGTCATTGAATGTTTGTAAAACATAAATGATGTCTTTAATTCAGATGTTTGTGTCTTTTCAATTTAAAACTACACTATACATTAAAAAGAGTGAAAAAAATATTTTTTCACCAAGCTCTACATATAAAAAGGTACTAATGTTGAATAGGTGTAAAATGTCACACATTCAATTTTTTTCAAACGATAAATTCCGTTAATTTTAATAATTGTTTTAGTTGAATTGTAAAACCTAGAAAACCCCAAAATACTAAGTGCATATTTAAAGCTAAAGTGTCAAAATTTCTATGATTAAAGACAAAAGGCTTTGAGTGTTTTGTCACAAAAATTGAATAAACACTCAAACAGAAAGTTCCACCCTAAACTCACACCACTGTGGCCATTTTGGACTGACTGAGATACACAAATAGTTAGTTTTGTGATAAAGCTCTAAAAATATGGGGTTATTTATTTTTAACGCAGCATTGGGTCAAAAAGCAACAAATCGTACAATTCGGTTGTAATTCAACCTACTCTGGGTTATTTCAACCCAAAATGCAGGGTTGTTTTAACCCCTCATTGGGTCAAACATAAACATTTCCTGACGTTATTTAACCCAACCACTAGGTAGGTTCCTTTTCGACCCAAACCCTGGGTTTAAAATAGTGAATCGACCTCGCTCAGAGGAACATCGCACACACTTCACTCTCATCAAACACAAAAATAAACACAGGAGACAGGCAGGTTGTTATTCTTTGTAATTTTAATTCCCATAATTTAATCAGTTATAATGCAGACAACTTCCACAACAAAAGTTCCAAAAAGAAATAACACAGCAGTACAGTACATATGCAGATAAGGGGGAGGGGTTTGTTAAGTCTAAAGCACCGTCTTTAGATGGTTCAAGACAGTTGACAGCATAGCATTCACATCATGGCAACAGAGACAGCACGCAGCAGGCAATCAGCGGGCCAGCAAAGGATTGGGCTACATCCGATTTTTAAGAACGTGGAAACTAAGAAGTTCTACTAGCACACTTAGGGAGAATGTAGCTAGGCTGCCAATAACAGTTATGAAACCTCTTAACAACACAACTATGGATCATTTCGTGAAGTTAAATCTTGCGTACTGATGTATTTTCATTTTGACGTTTTGGTAAATGAGCCACAATGTTTTAATGTAGCACATCATTGTTCAACACGCCCTTCTTCAAATATATTTTTTTCTACTAGCATAATGCTAACTCCGTAGCCAAAGTACCGCACCTGTTAAACTGCAATGTGAAGGATTTTGCTACATAGACTGCGTTATGAGCCGTTTTAAAACAAACCATCATAGCAGAAAGGCAGATTATATTGCCAGCTTGATGCAGAATATCAGATGCAAGTTAGTGAGAGATCCTTTGTCGGATCTTGGTGTGCCCCTTTCTATCGTAACACTGGTAATCGCCACTGCTGGTGTCGGGCTGATTGACCTCAGTCTGTCAGCTCAATATTGCATTTCAGGGAAACAAAATTACAAAGTTATTCAGCCTTTTCAAAAATAATCATGAAAAATTGTTGAATTTGTACAACTCGCAACCACGCCCTTTCACACACGGGCGAGACTTCCCTGGGCAAGAATACGACTGGAAATGGAACCCATTCACAAGAATTATCAAACCCCTGCACGAACTGCTCTTGTACGATTAAATTTGCATCTTTGAAGAACATTCAGTGGTTTTCAGCGCTGAACGTTCCTGTAATCGGCGTTACCAAACGAAAGTCACTCATTTCCTTTCTAAGCCCAGTTCACCCAACGCAAGTCACCACTCAGGTTGAACTCATATATGTAGAAAAATATAGCTTAATGAAATTTATATATCTATTAATTTTCTTTTTTATTAATATTTTAATCATATCCACCATGTACAGTTGTGAACTACGCATAGCGGCGTGAAGTAACATGGGTTTCATGATTCGCGCCGTCGAAACACACAATGACACGAAACGCCCGGTTATTTTATATTTAATCCGTGATTAATAGTTAGTGTTTGATTGGCATTTTTAGGCAACTGCAATGAGTTATTCTACAATATGATTACAATGTAAACACCACAGTACTGAAGTTACTGTATCCAACAAACAGTAAAGCACAACATTACAAGGCAAATGGCCATTTAATCATAGATTTGTTCTTGATGAAAAATATCATGATACACACAAAAAAACAGCAACACTTTGCATTGGTTCGAAGCCACACATTTGTACACTTTCCAAATCTGGTGACTATCTCGAGGCAGATTACAGTGGGGTGTCCAACAGTTTTCGTTACATCGACATTTAAGACCACCCGATAGCATGGTCAAATACAAATCTATCCACATTCTGGACTCAAGGTGTTTTTGGCTTCGCAGTGGTGTCGCTCATATCAATCTATATCGTATCTCAGCTGAATCATTTGTTGACCTGATATACAAATTCCTCTTCTGATAAGCATGTGCATTCATCAGTGAGGTTGAATCCAGTAGCTGGATACTGATATGATTCACCAATAGCCAAACTCCCTCTCCAAAAATCATGCATGTGACCATAATTGGTAAGTTTGTGTATATGTGTGCACGTGTATGTGCTGGATGTATGGGTTCACCCTTAATTCCATTTAGGGCATTTTGGCTGTTCCGGCACATATAGTATACAGTATAGTATGAAATATATTGGCATTATCTGTAGGGCTTTATTGATGTTCTACAATGACTAGACTGAACGCTCTGGCGACCTTTTATATAATGTACTTAATGTGCTTTATAAAATACACTTATTTGTTTGGATATGGTTTGTAATAAGCGAACACTGTCAAAGATCACGGCAATTCAACGTGAAGATATTCTGAATCTTTGGCTATGATGTCTCCATAAAGGGGAACAAAATAAAAGCGTTCAAATTCGCCTTTTGATATGTACTGATACAAAGAGCTCAATGAATGAAAATGGGTTGAAAATCTAAACATACGCCTGATATGACGGTTTAGGATAATAATACATGTAATTGGCATCATCTCATTTGTTTGTCAGATATATTTAAGATTTTTTGTAATTATATTTGATATGATAGGACAGAATATTAGTCGTACATTTTTTGATCGTTCCTATATGCCACTACCACATCTGGTCTAAAATCTTCTCAAATGTAACACTACAAGACAACCCAAAACTCTAAAATCCAAAGCTGAATATAATATATACACAGTAGAAATGATAGCATACATAAATCTAAATATAATTCTGCTTTTCTTCAAACCTGTCGTTTTAAGGCTTAGAATATATTTGTATTTATCACGAGCGCAGTTTTGTTTTGTTACTAAGCTTGTCTTTAAGTGTTGGCTGAGGTATGTTACAAGCTGCACAGTTTAGAAATGCAGCGCTCACATGTGTTTTGGACAGCAGGAGGTCTTTCAGCGTCACTGCTAACATCAAATTTACTTACAAGTTTTCTAAATAGGACGTGCAGCTATAGTTCACACCACATTTGGCATATTTCAAAACAGCATTGTAGGTGACAACACATTTTGTGCCGATATCAATTGTGCCATAAAACCAATTCTCTAATCCCATTCTTTGTGGTTTAACTGTTACATTTGCCAATCTCACACTAGAAACAACAACGCAATGTAGTTTTAATGTATTTGTATGTGCACGTCAGTTCTTTACCTGCAACCACAGATACACGAGAACCATTTTTGGAACTTTGAAATGTATCACTTCATAGCGACTGATCTCGATTTCATGATAACGTTTCGACAAAACAATAAAAACAAATAAAACGGAAATAAATACTCTTGACAAGTTAAGGATTTCTAAATCAACGGATTCTGGATGCTTTTCCAGGCAGCATTTGAAGACTTTCCCCACCCTCTGGCTGTCCCCTTATATCTTGATATTTAATATTATCCGTCTTTCTCTCTTCTTTACATTCCTAAACCTCCCTCGCCCATCTGCATCTCAGACGTAAGGCAGTATGCCATAGACGAACAGGGCCATGACAGCAGCGCTGAAGAGGCCAGCAATGGGGACAGTGACGAACCAGGCCAGAAAGATGTTCCGGAAGAGCCGCCAGTCCACAGCCTTCCTGGAGCGGATCCAGCCCACCGCCACCACTGAGCCCACCTGCAATCACCACAATGCGTACAATCAGCAGTAGCATGATACACAACTACCATATAACATAGCAGGACATGGATTTAAGGAATCTGTTGTTATTGGATCATATTTTGTTATTCTCCGTGCTTGAGTGAACAGGCTTTTTAAAGTCCTTGTGAAACGGATAAAAGAGTGCAACTTTATTTCCTGTAATTTGGACACGCCCATCGGTACAAGATGAGTCATCAAGGTTTCTAACCCATTCTGAAAAGGATGAGCAATGAGGAAAGTTCGTCCAAAATGAAAATTCTGTCATCAATTCTTGTCATTTCAAACCTGTATGACTTTGTTTCTTCTGCAGAACACGAAGGATATTTTGAAGAATGTTGAACAACGGCTGTACCTGTTCACTTCCATTGGTCCATACAATCGAGGTGAGTGGGTGCCGCTGTTGTTTGGTAACCAACATTCTTTGAAATATCTTCCTCTGTGTTCTGCGGTAGAAAGTAAGTCATGCAGGTTTGAAATGACGAGAGGGTGAGTAAATGATGACAGATTATAAACTTTTTGGGTTAACTACACCTTTAAAGTTCAGTCAATAACCTAGCATAGCGTTCCCTAAACCTCTTCGAAGAAGACCTAAGATTTTGGATGCCTTTCGTTTTTGATACACCCATGATTGATCTTGAGGCTCTCTAACTAATGATCGAATGAGCTGAATCAGGTTTGACAGATTCAGGAGACATCCAAAAAGTGCGCCGTTGGGAGGCAGCCAGGAACAGGGCTGGAATATACTGGACTGGCATATAAATGTCATTGACATGGACTCAAGGTGCCACGGACACAAAAGCTCCCATCTTAAATGTATGGGATTTTATGGGATGTACCTGTTCTGAACACTTTGGAATAACAAAATACATTGATTTGATTAGTTTCACCAATTCCTGGGTAACGGCTAGTCAATAAAAGTACCACAAGGTAAGGAATCAGAAAGAGGAAAGGCGTTTCTCTATATAAGAAATGAGCAGGTCATCGTGGTTTTCCAAGAATTGAGACCTAGTGTCCAGTGCTTTAACCAGGCATTATCATCCACTGCATTCATCACTTTCTCCTTCTGCTTGAAGGCAAAGTCACGTCGTGCCTAACAGGGCAGCGGGTGGAGTAACATTTCCATACATGCTGTGTGACTCAAGGGTGCTGGTGACAGGTGTTGTGCTAGATACAAGAGCAATCTGGCTGTTCTTATACCGTCACTGTAACTGAAGACCCCATCGCGGGGGGGCTAAATCTGGAGCAAAAGTCAGCCCAAAGTCAACAGTCAGTAGATTTCATTATCTTCTTTAAGATTTAAAGCCCTATACAGATTTCGCATTGATCTGTAGGACGCAGACCCAGTTCTACGACTTGTATAAGTATCAGTTGACAAACATGGGGATCAATACGAACATGGCGGAAATGTGACTCCACTGCTGAAATGACTTTGTTCCAGTTTAATATTAACGCAATACAGGCTGCGTATCTGGATGATGCTAATCTACACGTTGGCTATCCACCAATGACACTTGAATTGGTGCTTTGGATGCTATTTTGGGAGCAAAGACGTGGCGATAGTAATCCTAATAATTCGAATACCCAAACTGAACTAATCTCTATGTGATGTGGTATGTTTTTAGCAACATGTACTGTATCTTTGGCAACTAATCAGAATAAGCAACTTGAAGGATAAATCAGCATTAAAAAGTTAAAACAAACAATGGTTAAGCGAAATAGAAACTAAGGGATCTAAAAATGTCCTGACGCTTATTGTTTGTTACATGGTGTGGTTAACACGTTCAGAATGTGTGCACTATGCCGTACCTTCTAAAGGTTCAGACTTTGCTTCAGGCTTTTTTAAAACTACTAATCACAAAAACAATGAATGAATCAAATTATGAAGCGAATCAAAGCTGCAATCATGGAGTTACATGTTTGCAGAAATGAACAATGATTGGTTGTTCTGTGATTACTCTAATAAAGCCATGGGGGCGGAGCTTAGCACTACCAAAAGACTATACCAATATACCTTGCAGTGGGTGGAGCTTATAGGAATGCCCACATTTGAGGCAACAAGCACCGAAAGAGCGCTCATTACTTCAATGCAAAATCCACTGTGAAAAGACGACAGATGACAAGACAGAGACACAGATAAACATGTCAGACACAAGTAGCAACACACTAGTAACCCGAACCGATGCGACAACAAATACACAGCAACGTGACATGAGAGGATGAGGAGGAGTCATAAAAAGAGGTTGTGAAGCACCACTTATACACAAATCTGTGGAGGGAAGACTTTTCATTTATTCTGTATGCACCCAGTCTTGGAGAAGAGGAGGGAACACTTGTCTTCATTTCTAAAGGGTTTTGAGAGCGCTGTTTGCCTTAATGAGCGGTTTCATTGTTCCACCATTGACATCAGCGTGCAATGAGGTGTATTTATTATCAACCGAAACCCATGACATCAGCAACTGAGATCAGTGAATCATGAGTGCCTGCCAGAGTAATTTCAAAAACATGTTTTAAAAACACCTTCATTTAACAACTTATAAAATGCGGCACTTTCCACAATTCAAAAATAATTATAATTTAAAAAGTGTGAGTTTTTACTTTAAAATAATAATCAAGTAGCAAATAACTTTGGTCAAAACCAAATGTTGCAGTATTTTGTTTAATTTTAAAATTCTTGTTTATTTATCGTTGTAACAGGGCTAAATGTTGAACTTAATGTGACTAAACAATTAAAAAAAGTTTAAAAAGGAACTAATGCATAGTATTCTCAAGGTTGTGGTGCACAGATGTGCAAGTTGTGACATCACAAAATGTCAAAAGCTTAGCTTATCATTATAATAATATTTAGACATACAATTATTTAAGACATTTATTGTATATAATATGTAAATAACATATTAGAAACTCGAGATTTTATTATAAAAAAATTACAGAAAAGTGGAAGTGCATTTGATCTATGTGCTGCTTATCACTGCTGTTGATTTGAATGACTGATAAACAGAGCAACCACATGGCAAAATATATACAAATTTCAGATTTGTATACTTCCACTTATTAAAATGGACACAAAATCCAGCTCCGTTGGCAAAGCTTCTTCTGTACTGCAAATATACTTTCAATTATCAGATCAAGAAAAAGATGCCTACGGAGACAACAAACGTGTACATTATTTGTGAAAAGTGCCAATCGGAATTTGTGTTGTTTCTTGTCAATAGTAATTACATTTTACAGTAAGCCCCTGTAAAACCAGACGGTTCCCTCCTCTCTCCCGTCGTGCACACAGTAACCTGAGGGGGTCGGCTGATGTCTGACCCGAGCTTTACCTTGCAGTGTGTCGTACTGATTGGAAGTCCAATATTAGATGCCAAAACAACAGTGACCGCTGAGGCCAACTCGATAGTGAATCCACTGCGGGGAGGGCAACAGAACACAACTTTATACAATCACACCTGCGAATACACCTGTAATGACAATGCATGCCGAGGAGAGAGGCTGCCAGACATGTACAGCATGCTGGTGGGGAGGAGGCGACGCTTTAACAGGAGCACGCATGCAAAAACATGCAAAAGAGGAGGAAAACTGCGAGGAGATTAAGGTGATGCAATAAAAGGAAAAGGGGATAGACAGATTCATTTTGTGAATTCTTCCCTATGAAGCGTGCAACAGTGCACGTGTGAGAATGTGACAAAGAATCACAGAGCAGAAACGTGTGCATGCACGCAGATGGAAAGAACAGCAGGTGACTATAGATGTGATGACAGTCTCATACTGATAAACTCTCATGTGGCCGTCAACACAAACACACACATACACGTTTCCCTAGTTACTGAAATAAGAACATACCGTACTAAATTACATTTAATCCCATATATTATATTAAATTGTAACGCAGATAGCTGCAATTGAATTTCCAAACATATAAGGTGAAAAAGACTTTTAGTGGATAAACTTTCTTTGAGTCAATTTAACTTCAGACATCCCCACAGAAGCTTTTCACGGTTCATTTTGTACATTTAAAAGTATAATTCACCTTAAAATAAAATATATGTCATTATTTATTTACCCTCAAGTCATTCCTGACTCTTCCTTCTGAAGAACTCTCAAGAAGATACTTTGAAAAATGTCTTGGTGGTTTTTGTGTCCATACAATAAAAGCCAGTGTTGTTTGGTTACAAACATTTTTCAAAATATCTTCTTTTGAGTTCTGGAGAAGAATGAAAGTCATACAGGTTTGAAACGAAATGAGGGCGAGTAAATTAATTCGATCTAGTTTGCTAGCCGGTTGCTTAGCTGGTGGTCTCCCAGCATGGCCAAGCTGGTGCTCAGGTGGTTTAGCTGGTCAGCAACCAGGTCTACAAGCCTAACTGGCTAAAAAGAGCTCAAGACCCCTCTCAAACTACCAAGTTTGAGATGTTTATCTGTCCCAGCAGACTACGTAAACCCACAAACCTACACAGCAGAAGCAAAAACATGTGGGCAAGACGCGTACAGACAAGCAAGGACAAATCACTCACACATACAACACCCATCTGATGTGTCATCGCTAAACAACGGTCTTGCAATAAGGCAAAAGCATGATGGCTACTATTCTTGGGTTTTTAAAAACTCCCTGTCAACAATCATCAAACCCAACGACCAACCTGACATGCTGAGGTCATGCTGATTGTTATTTTTGTGTGGTATGCGAGTTCATCATGAAGCTGGGAACATTGCCACCTGATCCATACTTCGCAGCCGGGGTTTGGAGTCCAGGATTGTGAAGTGACCTCTTAATGGTAAACCAAAGTCTTTCACAGGCTGAGAAACTGGGAAGTTGCGTTTTTTTTAAACACGGACACCAAGATTTGATTACTTTCAAATGAAAATGACCATGCAACTCGCTAGGATATTCTGGGTGGTTCCCAAGGAGAAGTTTTTAGACCGTTTCTAACCAGGTGTTAACAGCATTGTGAATAGTCTCTGAGGCGTCTGTTCAAAGGCCAAACGGAAAGCGCTTGTTCTTATTATTACCTCAAGCTCATTTGTTTTTGACAGTTTGTCCCGTTACTAAGAGAACGCAAGGTTACAGGGGCCATATGCACAAGTGTCTCGCTAAATTTAGCAAACCCAGGCGGTTCTAGGTAGAGGGTGAAAATAGTGACTGGTCTCTTTAAACTGCCTTTGTTTTAAAGTGACTTAAAAATTGAAATTACGGTCATTTTGCTTTGATATTTAACCTGATTTGCCGTGCCGACACAAGGAGGGATTGAGGGCAAGTACCTAAAAGAAAAAAGCCGATTCAAAACAGAACTAATCTAGCATGATTTCAATATCAGATAAACTGCTTTAACCCTGCTGGCAAAGCACATGCTCCAATATTGTAGGCTTCAAGGGCAGACCCGTTTAGGACCAAGTATGATAGTTTCAGTTTCGTCAAAATCTAATTTAACCCTAAAATAATTAAAAAGGAATTTTTAAGATTTTAATAAAAATATCTTGTGTATATAATATATAATTGCACTTTTTATAGGTAAAATTCAAATAAGCAAAAACGTTTTCCTCCAAGTCATTTAAGCACAATAATATATACTAAATACTAAAACGAATTCATTATTTTCCTGGTCTTTTCTTGACTTTTAGATCAGAGCCTAAAATAAATGACCACAAACCACACTTCTTCTCCATTTGTTTGCTAACATAAAAAGGCTTTCATAGTGTAAAAAATAAAACCTTGTAAATGGTACGTGTTTTAGACATTGGTTTACCATAGGAGGCCACTCTTGTCAGAATCATAACAGTGCTCAATTCAATGAGCACATCTGCATGCAACACCAGCACAAAACAGCTTCCACATGCACAGATGACTCATGCTTTCCGCCCTCAAGCCGATCTCACCTGGAGGGAGTGATGGGCGTGAGGTCCTTGCCCATCGTTTGAATGACACGTCGTCCCCAAACCCACAATCCAGTACAGATTCCTACGCCACCGTAGAACAGCAGCCAGATGGGTGTGTCCGCGTCCTGCATCACCCCACCCTGAGAGTAAATCATCCACAGGGCCACCAAAGGACCAATGGCATTACTGCAGAACAGATAAATCAAATAGATCACGCATACAAAGGAAGGGATCAAAACTTACATATGCTTTAAGTCACAGGTTAGACAAAAATAATCAATAATTATGGCTTTATGTAATGACTGATTTAAAGAAACAGTACACCCAAAATTTTATTCAAATGTCAACAGAAACAAGTTTTTCAAAGTCTATTTTAACTATTTTGAGTTGCACTTTACATGTGGTAATGTGAATGTGCGGAGAACTGAATTTGATCCATGGCATTGAACAAAAGTGAGGGCTTGTGATATTAATGCTGTGGAATGTGAGGGAAATTCTTTGCTGCTATTTAAGGTCTTATTCTGAACTAATCATAAAAGTTGTTTCTCAAAAGGTATCCTACATCCCACATACCATGACCTTAGATTCAGTAAAGAATCGAATCAAGAAGAATCTCTTTGACTCTAAAATAATCTGTTGATATAAATTCTGTTGGATTAAAAATAATCCGTTTATTCAAGAATTTGTTTGATTAAAAACGAATCTGTTCAAGGTGATAAATAAGAAAATGGATTTGTTCAAGAAAAAGAAGCAAATAGTTTTTCTTAATCATCCGTTTGCATTCCGAACAATCTTTGACAAAACACAATTTCTTTGGACCAAAAACAGATTTTTCTTCAAAATGTGATAAAAACAAATGGAGACTTTTTTAGGTTTAATAGCAGCGTTTCTATTTTTTCATTTGATACAGTATACTGTAATTCTCAGGCATGTGATCAGCCAAGGACAAAAAAGAAGAAAGACTGCAAGCACCCTCCCCCAACCCCAATTTCCCCCAAAATAGTTTTTAATGTAAACAATTAAATGTTACATGATTTAAAAACAGGCAACTGTTTGCCAAAAGTAGATATTTTTCACTTAGCAAAACTAAAACAACTTTTATAATTACCCAATTCTGAATCCAATGCACAATTACGTAGATTCACAAGCTCTATTTTAGTCTGTGCATATACTGTAGATAATGTTAAAGCATATCATATGGTCGTCTCAACTTCGAGACTTTATGTATTTTTTTCCGTATATGTTACAAAACGCTGTTCCCCACTTATTAAAAATTAACACCACGCGCTTTTTAAAGTACCAAAACAGCGGTGTTTGGCATCTATTTTTCACAGATTTCTGGATGCATAAAGATAACTTGCAAAATTATGTTCTGAATGAAGCGGTCGCTTTGCATTTATAACAAGTGTGTGCATGACGTAGAGAGCGTAGAAATGATCCTGTTGTATGATGACTACGCGCACATCCCCAAACACCCCCCCCCCCCCCTATCCCGTCACAAATTAAAATAAATCAAAATTTTGAAATTAACGCGGGTGATCCCAGCAAGGTCAAAAATATGGAAATCCGTATTCACATCCCTGATGTCTATATATTCACAGAAGAAAATATCCTAGGCGCCATCAACGTTTTGTTAAATTGATCACAATGCTGGCACTCGTTGACAACTTTCGTTAAAACACTCACGGGACTAAACAGGTATAAAAGCTTTAAAGAAATATGAATAAAGAAATCATCTAATTTTCTAACCCTAAATCAATATTAGAGAATATAACTTGAATGTTTTGAGAAGTGCCATACCTGACATCATTCCCACCATGCGCAAAGGATCCGAAACAGGCAGTGAGGATCTGCAGAAAGTGGAAGAGCAGGAAGACCTGATGCTTGTCCTTCTCCTCTTTATCCTCATCGACGCAATCCTCCAACGGGACTTCAGCAGGGACCCGGGGCTCCCTTTTATCCGCTACCATATTCACATCCACATCGCCCTCCTCCGCCTCAATCTCTGCCTCGGCAACTGCGTTACAGTAGCTGGAGTAGCTATCGTAACGCAGCCTCTTCTTTGAATAGAACACTGTGTCGCCCACTAGCTTCTCACTGTCCTCTGGTGGAGGGGCGCTGGGCTCTGACCGTAACAGAGGCTGCACCGGCATCCCACAGATGGCGGCCGTGTAGCACGTGTAGCTGTTGTTGCGGCGGAGGTGCCGGTAGCTGTTGTCGTGACGTGAACTGCTGCGTTCATCCTCTAGGCGGCCCAAGTGGATCTTGTGTAGGAGGTCCTTGTAGAGACCAGAGTCTTTGTGGACGGTGTGGTAGACCTGGCCATCACTGCGCACGTGGCCGTCAAAACTGAAGCTCCCATTGGACACAGGTGACTTGAGACAGCCGTTGGTCATGGAGTTTGTCCGACCTAGCCGGGAAAATTGGTCCATGTTAACTGAAAAGTGCACTGTTAAAAATTGCTGTTATTCTACGTCAAAATTTTAACAGTATAATTTCTACGTCTATTGATACGTTTGGTGATAGAATGCTAAAGAATATTCGTGTTCTTAAGAATAACATGCGATATTTATGAATAATTTGCATTTAAACTTTTAGTGTTGTTGGTTTGCATTGTATTGTTATTTTGACTAATCCATAAGGCTAAGGGACCTTTCATTTTCGTGCAGATTTTCTTGTTAAGTCGAGTTGTTTTTACGCCTTTTAGTACTGTACAGGTTGACTTGTCAGCATGTTTCCATGTCAGTTATGTGGACATCTGTGTAGTACTCCAGTAGCCTATGTGAATCACATGAGGATTCACAGCTATAGCCCAAACTTACTTCTACATTGCTGTATTGTGTCATGTTTTATTGTATTAGTTTGCTGAATTTTTTGTTAATATCAATCAAAACAACCCAACTGCAGTTGATATTAATTGGAATGCACATTAAAAACATGATTTAGATCAAAGTTATCTTTAGCACCAAGGGTGGACGAGTCATCTCGAAGCGGACAGGAAAGGTCCCCCGGAAAAAATTCAACACCCGTGTTCCCAGTTTACTGAAGAAACTGATGGACTTTGAGTGGGACTTTATATAAGTGAACCCTATCCTTCACACAACGCACATTCCATATACAACAAACAAAACATGATGTGCGTTAGTTGCACAATTTTTTCAGGTGTTCAGTTTTGAAGACCATAAATTGTAAACCTTCAATTCTTAGTCACTTTAAGTCCTTATGTTCTACTAATTTGGAGAATATTTTGTGGTTCTTTGTGTTCACTGATGTTCAGGTGTTGATGAAAGTATTTTATAAAGGTACATCTATTCGACCATTCACTTATTTTTCCACAGCCCCTAATTTATAGTATATTTTCTTATTTGTGTTTGCCGTTTACAATAACTGCACGTAAATATTTAATTTTATTTAAATGGCTGCATTTTTTTTGTTACTTTTGTTTTAAATGTGTTTTAAGCTTTTAAGAAATTTTAAAATAATAAAGAAGATGCATTTTTTGAAGTGACGATGCATTATTTGTGTTAAACCTTTAATGTTTTAATCGACAAATGTACATACTGTACAAAACAGCAAGACTGCTAAAGGGATTATAGATAGTATCAAAAGTAAAAATACATAATTTGTAACCTTTTAAGAACCACTTGAGAATAAACATTAATCAACTGTTAATGCTTTTGACAGTACTTTACCGTTAATGTCGAAAAATAACAGCTTTATGCCGTTTTTGAAAAAGCGGTAACCACCTTTTAATTTCAGCAACAGCAAGATACCGTTAATTAACAGTATCTAGCTGGCAACTTAGCTGCAAGTTACTTACTGTTTTTTTTACGGTGAAATTTTTAACAGTGTGATGACTCCTAGAAAAGTAGCCAAAAAAATAGTTTTGCGTACCATACACCCTGCCATTGGGCAGAACAGTTCCTCCATTAGCCAGACTGTTAAGCTCCCCTGTGGACTCCTCGGTCAGAGGTAGAACAGCATCATTGTGGCTTTTGGCACCTGGAAGCTCTTTGAAAACCGGAGCCTCCTCTTCCTCCTCTGGGATTTTATCTAAACTCTCATCGGAGATGCGGGACAAAGCATGCTCTTTCTTCAGACGACCTGTTTGGGCAAAGAGAAAGATCAATATGGAAAATAAAACTAGTGGACATTATATTCAGTTATCTAGATTCAGTTTGCTTAGCAAGATGAGGAAGAGAAGGATTTACAATATTAAAAAGCACAAAATTATGCATACACAGCCACGGAAAAAAATAAGAAACAATTCCAAATTTTCATTTAATCAGCATTTCTAGATGTATTGTGGTCATACCAGTCCAGTGTCTGTTGGATTTCAATGAAATCAAACCTCAGGAGTGACAAAGTCATCCAACAGCAATGTAAAAGACTGACAGCATGGCAAGACACATGAAAATCACATATTTTTTAATTTTCCTAAACAAATAGACATTACTGTTGTATTGCTGAAAAAGTGAATATGAAATTGTTTTCTTTGCAATTTTTGAGGTCTGAAAAATACAGAACATATTTACTGTTAATTTGTCATGTTTCTCCAGTTTTAATTTTCTGCAAATAAATATTTTTAATTGAAATTGGGTAGAAATATTGTTAGTATGTCACATATTTAACCAGAAAGAATCATTTTACTAACATACCCATAAATAGTAAATTCCGAAAAAACGAAAATGGTCTTTAAAATGGTCTCCTATTTTTTTTAGCAGCTGTATAATCACTACCAGACTAAGTTGTACAGTCTTACATGGAAAACGTATGTCTATGAAATAAGCACCTAATCTGAAAACAAATTTAATAAAGCCATCATTAATGCATCAATAATCTAATATGACAGTTCATGAATGTAAAGCATTGTAAACATCTCAGCGATTAATTTAATTAAGATCTCTCTGCTAATTCAAAACACATGTGCAACCATAATAAATATAAAAGCTGTTCACGGTCCGTGTTTCAACAGTGATGTTCTCAAATAAACAGCTACGGTTTATTTGCTTTTCATTACTCTCAACGTGAGCCCACAAACCAGCGCCAGCAAAAGATTGTCAGTACGTCACAGAACACCCCAGCAGAGCAGCAGATGTTAGGCAAATCCTTCCCCTCCTGAACTGATGCCTATATCTCATACAGAAAAACATTGTTGCCTTTTCCAAACCCAGATGATATTTTGTGAAATGTACAATATCAGTCAATGGGAGCCAATGTTGTTCGGTTACCAACAGTGTCTCCTGAAGTGTGACTTTAATAGCCAGATGTCACCATGACCAAAAACACAACCAGGTAGTATAAATGTTACAATGGATTTGTAACTGTGCAGAATGAAGAAAAAGGCAGAAAAATAAAATGAACACAAGCATCAAAACCACCTCAAGCCACGAGTCTGCGGGAGGGAACAGGGCAGTACATACTTGCTATTTTTCTTCTCATCCAGGGGCAAACAAAAAACCAGACCAGACCGGCACATACCAGCGCTCCAGCCAACGTAATGAGGGCAATAGACCAGACGGGGAGCATCTGCAAGCCCAGTACTGCACAAAAAAAACAAAATAAAAAGGCGCGTGAGACGATCAAAGACAAACTAATGAGAGTTAAAAGCAATCATGTGGAATTATCTTGAAAAAATATATGTATTTGATGTGGCAAGCATCTCCAAAACAATGTTCTGGATGAGGTGTGCTTATGCTTAGATTCAATGCCACTTATTCAGCTACAACAAACAAACTCTTCTAAGATCAAAGATGTCTTTACAGTGGATGCGCTATCACTTTAAGACAGAAGTGGCTTACGGGGAGCTCCAGTGTACATGATGGAGAAGGTGTTGATCCCAATGGTTGAGGCATAGAAGAGGGGCAAAGCACGAAGACCATTAGGAACAGGGTCATCCTGTAACAGACAGAGTAAAGCGATATTATGTTTAAACAATATAATACGAAGACAGAATTAGTATTTCTTTTTATACGTTTTTTCTGGCCTCAACAGCAAAACTCTGCCTTAGTTAAGATGAGGATGAAAAATTGCAATTTACTAAGTGCGTCGACGTATAGTGCCAGTGCTTATGTGGCCCAAACTCGAGTTCGATTCCGGTCTCGAGCATCCTGTACCAGTCCAACTCCCCTGTTTTCTAGCCAATTATTTCCTGTCCGTTCTCAACTGTCCAATGACATTAAAGGCAAAAGGCCCCTAAAATATAACTTATAAGATGGACAATCTAATATTTGGTGTATGTTGTGGTGACCAGTCTGACAGTGGTCTTAAATATTTAAGGATAGTTCACCCAAAAAAGAAAATTGCCATAAATTGACCTCCATTGTGTAGACACAAAACCACGAGACCAAAGATATTTCTCAAAATATCTTCTTTTGTGTAGCACACACATTTATAAACATGTTCTTAACGGCAGGACCGTAAAAAAAAATAAAGAAACATTTCGAAGCTTTAAGCTTCATGCCAACACTGTCTTACACACTGTTGCTCCACATCATGTTCTAAGGGTGTTTACACATTTCAAGGGTGCTCATATAACTGCATTCTTCATCTCACGTGAGTGTACTCTTTGTTTGTTTATGTGTACAACTTTTTAATGATGAAATAAATACACAGTTCCCTTTTAATGTCACTCTTGAAGTAATCCTGTAGTAAAATACAGGCAATGTTTTACAGCTAAAAGAAAAGTTCATCTCTTTCCTACCATTTCTAAATGCTGTGCATTTTAACATTCCCTTAACCTCAGTATTGCTGTGGCCACAGGCATTTCCCAGCTCTTAAGGGCTCAAGTAAAGTGTTTACAGCAGGAGCGTTTCCACAAGACAGACTTTCTAAAGGTCGACTGTATAGCAGTCACAGATGCTACTTTTGAGCTATTGTCTAGCCAATCCAAACAGCCGCATGCAAAGTTATGTGGAAAAGGCTTAATGCACGTTAAATATAATAAAACCGTGAGCTCTTAAATGCACCGGTGATGGACCGCTCTATAACACTACAGACCATCTAAATGCCTCTAATGCACTTTTAAAAGGTTTATATCGGGGTCTGAAGCAATGAGCAAAGTGCTAAGACCTGTCTGAGCACGTTGATCAATTTTTTCGGTCTTAAATTCGAAATCTGTTTAAAAAAAAATGTATGAGATTACAAATCATTAAAGTAAAGTGATGTAAGACAGGAGAACCAGTCGACCTATTACGTTAAACTCACCTTGCTGAGAATGAAATATCTGATGAGGAAGAAGAGCAGGCCAGACATAAGACCAGACAGCAGAGGGGAGATGAACCATGATGAAACTACATCAAATAAACAGCAATTACTAATTAAATAGGGTGCCAACGTAATGACGCATGATGTGGCTACAGAGAAAAAGCCAATACGTGACATTAAACAAATTACACATCTCGGTTGCAAGACAATTTAAGAAAATTAGATAATGTAATTTCATGAAAACAATATGTAATAATACAGAATTAAGAAAATATGAACAATACATACCAAACCACAAAATACAGCCAATACAAGGTTGAGCTTAACATAGCTTCACACATAGTTCTCACATGCACCAATGAGCAAATAAACTGTACATTATGATAGAAAAAATAGAACAAAAATTACCAATTTTAACCAGCTGCATCCACTGTACTCCCCTAGTGCCAATAGCAACCATTGAGAAGCCAATTGTAGATCCCACAATGCAATGAGTTCCAGATATGGGCAACTTTAGAAAGGAGGCAATGAGCTGCCAAGCCGCAGACCCTGAAAGAAAAAGTTATTATGAGTGAGAGCTGGAGCAAAAGACAATCTCAGAACCATATGTTCTCTTTCCCTCTGTCCTCATTATATTCTTTATTCTCTATATTCTCTAAATAATGTAATGTGAGTGTAATCATTCAACAAGACCATGATAGTAGATGAGTGTTACATAATAAAAAGAAGAAATGGCCACGATGGTCAACTTGTCATCATGTAATAACGGAGTATGTATCCAGTTGCTTCTTTCACTCACTTCCAAACATGTCTAATAGTTAGTTGGGTTACTCAAGTTAGTAATCCAGGCCACCCACCGACTAGTCTTTTCAGATCGTAGTTTTACACAACCCTAACCTGAAAGGGGTGATTTTTTGATAATGAGCAGCTGACATTATCCCACTTATAACTTGCTGCTTATTAAATGATTAAATAATAGAACCTTTAGGTCTAATTGATTTGAGTTGGATGAAATTAATTTATTATGCAAGTAAAATAGATGAAGCATCACACCTGTGTAACAATTCGACTGACAGAAAGTAAGGCCTTTGTAATAAATAAAAACTCAAAGATACATATGTGGTCCGATAATAAAACATATAGTATAAATAATCGAACTAAAACCTACATTTTGAAAGTTTAGACTCACATTCTAAAAACAACACAATAGGTCAGTCACATTTCCGCTTCTTTGCCGAAGGAGATAACATATTAACGAAACTTGCTCTGTAGAGCAGTTTATCTGTTAACTCTGTCTCCGCCAGCCATTTTAAACAAAGTTGCCAGCCTACGCCAGCGTTTTTTAACATTTTCACCAAAATTGAATGGCTCACAGTACATTTTCTGTACAGAATATATGGACAACCAATATGTCCAATGTAAGAACAGAGTCTCTGCTTTTAAGCAAAGGAAACCGTATTCTTATATCTTCATTTGTTCTTTTTTTTATCACTCCTTAGATGTGGGTAGGTTTCTTAAAAAATGCATCACTTTGTTTAAACAGCTGAGATAATTAAAGATTTTTTGTCAAAGATTCCGCCCAGATTACACTCAGAAGAATCATTAAAAACCGATAAGAAATATACGTTCTAGGCTCTGGGATTCTGTACTTTTTCCCAAAGGTGTGTAATAGCGCCACCTGCTGTACAACAGTACATACACACGAATAACTTGTCTTTGGCGGGGAACTGTTTTTTTTATGTGTGGACAAAAACAGAAGCTTACTTGTCTAGAAAATGCTCATGTGTGACTGAAACTGGCATTCTATCAGAGTTTAAGTTCAGTGCAGTTGGCAAAATTGTTACTTACCACCGCAACCTTTTAACTGAGAGAATGTAAACTATTGCTAAGTCAATATTATTTATCAAAATGCGCCATTGATGCCCGCATGCGCTGTTATTATTTGATTGCCAAACAGAAACAACTCATGCACTGGTTTTGAACCCCCACGCGCATAGCACTTAACACATAGTTATGTATATTGCATTTCTGTCAATAGATCCTCTTTACACATTTCTGTGTTTAGTTAACACATTTTGTGCGACTATTACCTCAACCTCGTGTTGTCCCTTTTATTTATTAACACAAAATCAACACAAAATGAACAAAATTGCATATTTTTAACGCATTTGTTCAACTCACTCTAACATGATTCTCACAATCCGGCAGTGAATCAACAAATGCTTGGGTAAGGTACCCCATCATTAACGCTCATTTATTGAGCTCTCATCTAATGAGCTAGAGGTTTAAATCAGGTCTGTTAAACAAGAGAGATACAAAAAACATGCAGAGCGGGGGGGCGCGAGGACCAGGGTTGGGAACCGTTGCCTTAAACGATCCATTACTCACCAACCATGGCGCTGACTTCTCCCGCCATCAGAACTGGCACAGTGTCGTTGTACAAACTGACATCTATAATTCCCTTCCGTATGGTCTCCCCGACCTTGGCACCGAGGAGAATGGAGCCCAGCGTCTCAAATATGGAGGCCAGGATGCAGGCCTGACGCAACGTCACCACCCCTGAGCCCACGGCCGTGCCAAACGAGTTCGCCACGTCATTGGCCCCCACCGAAAAGGCCAAGATGAAAGCGATAATGAAACCGATCACCACCATCCACAGGTACGATTCCAGTTCCATCTTGGCTTTATTTCTGGGCACAAGCAAATCCAAAAGAAACAGCTAGAAAAAACTGGAGTAAGGTGCTTCTGGAGTAACTCTCCTTCTTTCGCTTTTCTTTCTCCCGACTTCCCCAGGCAGTAAGAGTTCTTGGGGGAGAGGCACACTGCTAACTAAGCCGTTTAACCTCAGCTTGTGGAGTGCTGAGCAGTGTAGGCAGGAGAGAGCATTCCATTGTTTGGCCCTCTTAGTGTCCTGTCCAGCGAGAAGCCTTCAGCTGTCAAAACAAGAGAGAGAAGGAAATTATTACCAAGCGGTTTCCCTTGTAGATATTAGAAACAAAAAGTCGACACAAGACAGGTGGTGAGAGGACAACGGAAAACTAAAGATATAAAAGAATAAACTATTGATTGATCAGAAACAAGATTTCAAACAGCACTAATATCATTACATAAACCCCACAGAAACCCCCTTAAGCTTGTGCAGAAACGGACCACCCCACGACCACAATGACACAGCATGTTAAGGTGCGAAGAGGACAAAATGTGACTAACAGAGAGAGTACATCTACGATCACTCCCGCTTCACACCTCGTGTCGGCTTCTTGGCTGCGTTTCCTTTTCGAGTCTCCCACCGAGCCGGGCTCTAGACTAACCGCGCAACACCGCAAAGCCGAAGTCTCTAATACCTTCCTGCTTCCCCAGCCGATTCTTAGATTGTTATTGGGTCAAAATCACTTGAAAACGGCAGGTCTGTAAATGGGCCACAATGTGCTTGCTGAAATCTGATCAGTGCTGTTTATCGAAAGACTGTTCCTGCACCGCGGGGAGGACGGTTCGGTATTTAGAGCATCAGTGCACCGCTGAGGACTGCGTGGATTTTAACACGTAACAGATACGGGAAACATTGGTACAGCGAAAAAAAAAAATCATACATCAAAGACACGCAAATACCTGATACCAATGTCAACTCAAGAAAACGGCACATTGTTCTACTTCACTAAGCCTTTTGTTTAAAGGGAGTTAAATGTAAAACATGGAAAAGCCAGACTAATACATTCTCAAGGTATTTGTTGACTGTGTGCAGGAATCACGTGAGGAGCAACAGCTCACGTATCAACATCACATGGTTGTTGACTTTGAGACATACCGTACAAGCCATCTTTTGTGACATTCACCGACGATTGTGTCGACACAGAAATGTGGTTTGTTTTGAGGTAAAATACTTGACTATATACCAGCAAAGACAACTAGAAGTAAAACATTTGTAGGTTTTGCCCTCAGTGGCTCTGTGGTGTTATCAAGACAGCATTGTTTGAAAGCAACCCGCTTTTATTTTGGCGCAGAAATTACACACTTTAATGAAAACTAAATAAAACGTAGTGTCAAGGACATGGTACATTAAAGACCCCAGTACGAACCCAATAGCACCAGAACAGCCAGTGCACTCACATAATGAAACCAGCACACATATTTCGATTTTTTGTATGCATACAAAAAATGAGAGAAAGAGGACGAAGAAAACATCACAGCAACAATCCAAGCAATAATTGTTGGTTAATTTAAAAGGCGAAGCATTCTTGAGATACAAATGAGTTGTGTATACTTAACAACCGGTATGCATTTTCAAAGATACTGTTCTTATGAAATGCCCTGACAACACATTTCCAAAAACTCTCGCATGGCCAAAACACTGATACCGCCATGTGACTTCGGGACGGGGTGATAAGTTGACACAATTTGGATGAAATAAGACGCTTCTGCTGCTCTCAGACATTTAAGGTCTATTGGTTTTTGGCCTTTAGCTCTTTTGCAATCCTCGTAACAGAGACGAGGAACGATTTGCTGACAGCTCCTGTCAAAGCCTATTTCTCATACTACTATCAAAATGACATACAAAGATTGAAAGAGCATAGGAACCGGCATAAAACATGATTATTCACACATTTTTATATAGGTTGTGTGAACAGTTGCTAAAAATGAACAGTTCACCCGAAAATTAAAATTCACCATTTACTCACCCTCATGTTGTTCGCAATCTATATGAATTTCCTTGTTCTGGTGAACAAAGAAAAATATATTTGTAAGAATACCTGTATCCAAACGCCTCTTGGCCACCATTGACTACCATAGTAGAAAAAATTCCGGAAAAATACTCTGAAGTTAAAAAATAAATATTTTGAAGAATGTAGGGAAGCAAACTCTTCTGGGGCACTTTTGACTACCATTGTCATATTTCCTTCAATGTAAGTCACTGGTGACCATAAACTGTTTGGTTATATGCATACAAATACCTTTATATCCGTTCATCAGAAAAAAAATACATTTTTATGGATTAAGAACAACTCAAGGGTGAGTAAATACTGACCGGATTTTCATCTTTGGGTGAACTGTCCCTTTAAAACAGATTTCATCTGGTTTAAAAATCACGGCGTACTTGCATTTCACTACATATTTATAGGCTCATACATCAAAAGCAACAACTAATCATTTTCAATATGTACCAAATAAGCGTACAAATGAAAAAGTACACAGATTTACACAACATTTACCCAAATATGTGTCTAAATTTGTACAAATTTGAGTGCAAACCCTCTAAACACCCTCATGGCAGATGATGGTGCATTGCATTCCTAAGCTTTATATAAAAATATCATCAAACTCAGTTTACGAGACTGTGGGATATTTAATAACAAAACTCCTGGGGGAACGTTAAACAGAGAAATGAGAATTTATAAGAGAAAAAAAGACCATAATAATAACTACCTGCGAAATTACAAGCATTCAGCTAGCACTTTGTCTGTGAGGAGAGGTGTGTTGTTCATTACAGACGTAATAAATATCAGCTAGTTTTTACGACGTACCCCCCTCGACACTGACATGCCCAGGTCAAACATATGAGGCACATACACAACCTGTTGCATAGGAGACACGACGCAAAAAAAGCTCAGTGTGCCATTAAACTGCAACAGTGCCGAGTCTGACTGCGGCACTGTAAACACCAATCGAGTGTACTCACCTTCAGGCTACGCAGGGCTCGGATCTTTTTTTTTGGATCAAAATGGTTTGAAAAATGAGAAATGACGGATTATACGCAAGGGATCATGAACAAAATAATGGAGAAATGCATTGATGTGGATTTATGACACTGAGAAACCATGAAACTGGATTTAGAGAGAGAACAAATGACTACACCATGGTTGAAAAACAAAATTAGATTCAAAATTGTGAGATGGAGAGTCAAACGTGTTGCAGGACAACGGAGCGATTCCCATTGAAAAAGCTGTCACTGCAGTCTAGACTGCTTCTTAAGCGGAGCCAGCAGCATCACGGCAGAGCCGGCCAATCCTGGAAGCTCTGAAAGAGAGCCGTAGCTCAGATTGGCTGATACTGCAAGGGGAGGAAGAGAAGGGAGCGGATGAGCCAATGAGAGGGAAGAACATGTGGACGGGTGGGTGAATCCATTCTTACAGTCAGGAAAAGGCATTGAGTCAGACCAAGGACATTCAGCGGTTTATACACGATGTGCTGGCACCATTATATCTGCATTATGTCTCACTAAAGGCAGGCCGTGCAAGATAAAGCAAAAACCAACAAACAGAATATAATTTGTAAAGTAGGAACACATCAGAAGGAAACAATGATATCTAATGAATGTAGAAAAGGAAAATACAATGATTCATCAAATACTGTAGTTTTATAGGATATGCAGATCCCATGACACAGACAAGTTGGGATGCAGAATAAACGTTTTGTCCCATTTCAAGCCCTTAAAAAAAACGTTCCTTATCTAGATCAATTTTAGGCTCTATTTCTCATTTAACCCATTTTGTCCGACAACTGTAAACTAAATAACAACAAAAACAAATGAAAGTGGGATATCAATATTGAATGTTTGATATAAATCTGCTACAAAGAGAGCAATAGAATTGGAACTGATTTCATACCCTCATACCAGTAATAAACGATTTCTTTCTTTCGTTTTTATTCTTTGGAACAATCGCTGCTTTCATCGTGATGAAATCATTATCATGTGCCCCTGCTTCACAACCCACCTCTTCTTCCAAACAAAAAACAGCCAGAACATGCAGAGCGCCGAAGCCCTTCCAGCACATCGCAGACCGCCCCACACACCACTGACTCTTGAGAGACGACTGCAGTCCCCGAACCGATCAAAGCATCCTCAGGTCATGCATCACTACAGCACAAAATAGCCAGACCTCCAGATACAAATCCTTCATTCGCTGATGAAACTGTAGCTAAAGGCGATAAACGCAGTTATTGGAGCTCCCTCTCAAACAAGAGCCGTCAGACGGGGTTGACAGTCTGTCAGACACTGTCATAAGCAATTCCGACTCATTTCTCTAACATGTACGCAGTATTGACTCACGGACCGAGCGCACTACCTGCATAATGTTATCCACTCAGTTTTATCAACTTGTTCTGCGGCATCAAGGTAGCAAAAACAAGTCTGTTCGGTCACAGGCATCATGGGAGATAATATAGGGGTGGTTAGAGAATGTAAATCTGCACACAAACAAAGGATACCCACAGCATGCAATTTGACTTCTTTTGACTTCTTTTGTTGTGACTGTGTAAAAAACAAACTGAAAAAACAAAATAAATCTCAACGTAGGAAATGTTTGTACAATGCTTACAGTATGTACAACTTCTCAGATGACATAACAAATGGGAGCCTGATATTTTCTATGAACGCAACGATTTGTTGTCTTTATGCATTGATTTATAATGACTGTAAGTCAAACACAGAACTCGTTTATCCTAAATGCAACATCCAACTTGCAGAAAGAAATCTGTAAAAAATCTGGCACAATAATGAGCTTTTTTAATTAAAGCTGTTTCTTGTATTTTAAATCTTGCACTGCATTGTGTTGTTTAAGGGTCAACAAAAATGTCAACAAAATGAATGTATAATACCCTAGCAAAAATGATTAGTACATTTTTCAACAGTGTACAATGTCAGGGTTTGTTGCTGTTTTTCGGATCAGTGTGAATTATCTTTAAGACACGCAGATATCTATAAATTAAAATATATGTACGTTGGTTAAATGTGCTGCATTTAGACAGGCTATTCCTCAAACATTCATCCTTCCTACGGCTCCTCAACATCTCATGTCTGGTTTTGCCTCAGGAACAACGATTACCATAACCTGCAAATGACAGCTCTCCTACAACGTCGCTCTAGTCTCAGGATAAACTTGCCTTAAAGCAGGCGTAACAAAAAGGTTTCTGCCAATCTCATATTAATCTTGAGTACCTATAGAGTAGTACTGCATACTTCGTATCTTCGAAGAGTATTTAGTTTGATCACATTTATAAAAGAGAGATACAGCTTAACGATTGTTTCCGAAATCATACAGCGTGTGCGGGGGGGGAGGGGTAGGCTGAACTCAAGCACATTGTCAACAAAACACAGACAGTTTTCACACTGTTCACATCAGTTTCACACACAGCATGCGGTTCATGTCCGGCATCTTTTAGCGCAGGGATGGCTCCATATATCAGTTTCAAACAATCTTCAAATCTAGCGTTATATCCAACGTTTATATAACATTCATCACCCAAATGCAGTGAAAAAACAAACACCTGAACTTCGAACGTTTGCTCTCTCTCTCTCCTACTTACGAGTGAAAGTGACGTCTGCACATGCTCCTTCTCCCGGTCTTCTGTGGCCGTGCCGCGTGCTTTTCCGGGAGAATTGTCCAATAAGGGACTAAGAAAAGTTGTTATGAAACAGCTTTATTAAGTTCGGAAAAAACTTTACGAAATCTGTACGATTGCTTGGGGAGTCTATCGAGAACAGGAATACAACGTAATACGTCCAACTCGTTTTTTGACAAGTTGACAAAGTTAAGCATGAGAAGACAGCACGTTTAACATTGTAAAGAAGTCAGAATGCATGATACATAGTTGCAGGGCTGCTTTAAGACATTGACATGTCGTTGGCATTACTTATTCTTTCATTTCAAAAATAACTCGTAGAGGTCAGACTAAAATGCATTTAATCCCTCATCACGCTTATATGATAAAATGAGCACTTTGTCATTCCTTTTAAAACGTTACTTGAATTTGCATAAATCCTCACTTTTGAGTCAAACTGAAAACCAATGAAGCTAAATAAACTATTCCCACCCTAACTTTTCGGTTTGCAAATATAAAGTTAATCACATGCATCATGCCTCAATGAACAGCCCAAAATAGCCCACAATGAAGCATATAATACTTCCTTTACCACCCCCAACAGAGACATTGACGGTTTCAAATGTCTGCCAATAGCTGCTCTCGTCCTGATAGCAGGGTGCTCACTTCCTAAGTGATAGCCTGACCCTAGGGTGCTGGAAATAGTCGTGACACATGAGGCCGTAGAGAAAAAGACCGCAACCAGCTGTCCGCATATATATTCTATCATTAACTGTAATACACACAAAACAGGCTCACAGGAATACGAACGAGGAGGAACGGCAGACAGACACCCTCTTGTGTGTGTTAAGTATCACTCCTGCGTTAGTGCCAAATGGTAATTTGATATTTTTAGATGGGCACTTTGCTGTTTCTATGGTGTTTGTGTGAGTAATGAGTGCTTTGGTGGACCATTAAGGAAAATGTTATTTTAAAGCCTCCCGTCCATGTTTCCCAGCTTGAATGTGTTGGAACGCTAAGGTGTTACGCTGTTAAATGTCGTTCTACCACGCAGCTCTCAGCGGGATAAATGTCCTAAGAAGACCTGGAAATGGTTGAGAAATGCCAATGAAGTAACTTTGTGCTATTGATTTACCCAATCTGTCATTACAAACCCAGTGAAATAATTTTTTAAAGGCAACAGTATTCTTTCATAAGGCAATGCATTTCTTTTTAAAGGGGAGGTCTAATTTTTGATCTAAAAAACATCTGCCTAGTTGCAACGCCCAAGTTCACAGAAATATTTTCTTTAAGAGAATGTATAACAATGTCCCACTTATAATAAAAAAAAATTATTATAATGTTTGTTGTAAATAGTTTATCAGTGAGGGTCATTCTCATTTTAAAATTTGGGTGCCCTCATAATCTTTAAAATCGGAAATTGACTTTCCTTCCTATAATGACTATCCATCTTAAATGACGTATGTTAGAGGACTTGGGCGGAGCTTTTGTTAACTCCTCCCCTTCAACTGTCAGTCTGCTGCCAGTTCCATTTCAAAATGCAACAGCTGTTTTATACATCCAATCAAATTGCAGAGAAAGACGAAAGCCACGCCCACTATTTTCCTCATTGCAAATTCAATTGCCTTCAGAAATTAAAAACTAACTAGAAGTAAAACTATCGCAACTTCCGGTTCACGGGACTTTAAAGACTAAGACTATTCGTTGGGACTACAAAAACTTTTTTCTGGGTAAGTGACATCATGAACCCCAAAATATACATAGACCCTGCCCCCTGGAACAAGGATAGTTAAATGGGTGAGACATCTCAACACACATTCCAAGCTGTATACCATTCACAAAAGACTGTCTCAGCTTAACTTTAAATTCATTAAGGACGAGACAAAGGCAGTTTGTCAAATTTGCGATTTGATGATTTTTATGTTATCAAAACAACACAAATGCAATTAATGAAAGATGCTTTCCGCTGTTCGGTCTGCGCACGTTGCATGATGTCCGACAAACCTAATATTTGGAGCAGTTTGGGACCCGGTAAGGACCTAGGTTGCAGGAACATAATAAAAATGCAAACAGACAGACAGACACCGATATTCTTGCCTTTATTACAGAGAAGATTGTGTTCAGCCCCCTCCCTCTGAATATTTGGTGTTGATTACTTCGAAGCTCAAAAAAATGGTATTCGGACCAGCCCTAAATCCAACACAACACAACACAAACTTTTAAACCTTTGAACCTATTAATTTCATTTCATTTAAGTCATTATGATTACTACCAAATTGTAAGTTAGTGCGACCAACAGAGAAAGTGGGTCGCGTGGAAAATTAGTTTAGAGCCCTGTTTACCTAATAAGGTAAACTAGCTAATAAACTAGTGTATTGCTGTAGCTGCAGGGCTCAACGCTAAGGATTTTTTGACTCGCCCAGGCAGTGATTAAAATTTGTACTTGCTTGCTTTGCCAACAATTTCACTGGCCCTGCCACAAAAATATAAAATAGTTGTTGTTATGGTTGTTTTTGACCTATCGTGTTGTCTTGTATTCTAATTAGCATTTACACAACATCCTTGGGACCCATCATACGGGCACACGGCTTCTCGTATCACTGTTATGCTGACGACACCTAGATTTACATCTCGTTTCACCCAGACGATACCACTGTAAAAGCTCGCATTACAGCCTGCCCAGAAGACAACTCAGCTTTGATGAAAGAGCATCACCTCCAGCTGAACCCTTATAAGACAGAACCACTCGTGTTTCCGGCACACCCCACGGTGCAACACGATCTCAACATCCAACTTGGCAAAACCACAATCACTCCTACCAAAACAGCCAGGAACCTCCAAGTAATATTTGAAAAACAGCTGTCCATCTATGATTGCATTGCAAAGACAACGTGGTCATGCCGATCTCCTTCATTCAACATTAGAAATGTTAGACCCTATCTCTCAGAGTATGCGGCACGACTCCTTGTGCAGGCCTTGGTAATCTCAAGGTTGGATTACTGCAATGCTCTCCTTGCTGGTCTTCCTGCAAAGGCTATCAAACCAGTCCAGCTGGTTCAGAACGCAGCAGAACGCCTCGTCTTCCAACAGCCCAAAAGGGCTCAGGTGACAGCCCTTTTCATCCATCTCCACTCGCTACCGGTTCAAGCCTGTATCAGATTCAAGTCACTTATGCTTGCCTACAGGACTATCAATGGATCTGCACCGGCATACTTACACTCCTACACCCCATCAAGAACCCTGCGTTCAGCAAACCAGCGGCGTCTTGTATTGCCTTCTCATAAGGGCAGTAAATCGCTTTCCCGCTCATTATCCTTCACAACTCTTTCCTGGAGGAACATTCTTCCTAACTCAGTCGACCACATCTCTCACAAAATTCTAAAACTACTTAAAACTCATCTATCCTGTGAATGCTTGACAGAAAAAAATACACTCTCTTTCACTCAACAAGTATTGGTCTAGCTTTTGTTGAAACTAGTAAACTATCACCTATTGTATTATTGCCCCTGTATGACATATCGCTTATTGCTCCCTGAACTCTCTCTAAGTCGCTTTGGATAAAAGCGTCTGCTAAATGACTACATGTAAAAAATGTAAATGTAGCAAACTTATCTGACACCAAAATTCAGTGGCGTAACTTTGTTCTGAAAAGTGGTGGGGAACGAGATGACAAAAACAATACTTTAATAAATTGTTTCTGTAATAACTCGTTGAGAATATTTATCAATTATAGTGGGCGGTAGATATGTGTGGATCAGCTCAAATGTCACCAGAATCCGCTGCTTCAAACAAATCAGTATCTATAATTTTCTCTGATCTAGATATCTGCAGCAACCATCACATTATTCATTCCATTTCTAATTCTTTGTTTTTAAGCCTGATGTCAGTGGATCATTCGTTTTTAACCGCAGCTTTCATGATGTTTAAGCTAATTAGCCCATCTCTGATCAATAATAAGCTGATCTTAGGCTGCTTTTAAATAAACACTTTTATTTATTAAACAAAAGTTTGGCTTTGCTCAGATTTGCCTCCATTACAATGTTCCTTACATCTATAAACTATAAAGTTCCAACCCAGTCTCACGGCAGTTTGAGGCATAGACACAAAATTTGGAATATATTAATGCCAAGTCAAACATCGTCACTATAAAAATACTTTATTATCATGTAAATACATGAAAAGGTTTGAAGAATAGCGATAGAATATGACCATTGGCATTTCCTGGAACTAATCGTTCTCGTTCTGTTTCACATAATCAGAGTTTCTGTGCAAGGGCGCCCTCTGGCTTTCGGATGTGGCGGCATTTAACCAAAACTAATTGAAAAACTGAGAGCATAAGAATCACACGATATATCGCCCATCCCTAACCTTAGATTAACATTACAACCACCAACTGTGATTTTCAACTATCAATTAAATAAATTCTCCAACATCTCTTCTTTAATCTCGTTCTGGTCCGAGCTTTATTTCCTATGCTAGTCATAAAATAAAACTCAAGTCTTCTTATTTCGATGATATTTTGACATTTACAGCCAACTGTGTTCTACCAGCTTCATTCCAGTGCACTTCTAGTAAACTAGAGCAGCCTGTGGCTACTGCCGACCTGTCTTTACACATTGCCCTACATGGCATCCCAACAGAAAAGAGAACTACAATCATAATGATAACTCTGGATACGGACCTACATTTTATCCAAGCAGCAAAACAGACAAGCTCGCGTGGATGAAAGATTCCGTGACGACAGACGCGTGATAGACCTGGAGACTATGAGATGACAGTACATAGATTTTGTCCAGGGTCCCGGTGTGTGAACAGTGTCAGCATGTCATCTGGGACTGGTGCCAGTCACAGAGGAGTGATATTCAGACAACAGACAGACAAAAACGATCTTGACAAACAAACCCTCTCAAGCTCAGAACATTGTGGTTCACACTGTGAAAGACTTTGTTTCATGTCTAGAAGGACATGCAAGTAGAAGTGCTGCCAAATGGATTAATTGCGAAGAAAAAAGAAATGTCTGTGTTTATAACAAATATATATACAAACATTTATATTTTTATATTATTTACACTATGTTTAAATAAATATAAATATATATCATTCATATTTCTTAAATATATACTGTACATGCATGTTTATGCATTTACATATACATACAAATATAAATGCCACACAAATATTTTATAGACACAAATTTTTTTAATCGGTTAATCGCTTTAATCGGTTAACCGTGATAAATAGTGTTGGCCCTTTGTTAGGAAAACACACGTTTATGTGAAGACTCAATGAGGATTGATATTGGAATTAATCAAAGTCTAAACATGAAGCACCGTGTAAAACCATACACATTTCAGGCTTTTCATTTTAAACTGTTGTATCAACAATCTGACACTTAACGACACTTAACCTGCTCATAAATCTAACATGCCACTAATGCATTTATTTAAAAGCGCATTCATCTTCATGACGGCTAAATAAAGACGTTCAGCCTGTTCTAGTACATAACCCATAACATCACTATAACTTGTTTAGCAACATTTGTAAAATGTCGCGATTTCATAATAAATAAAAAAGTAATACGGTCACCTCTCAGCCTCCCGGTAATGCCACCTGCCTATTAAAGTAAGTGATTCTTTGTGGTGAGCCGCAAGGGATGCTGTTTGTTTTCCTGCACCTTCTGTTACAAGCGGTGCCATAACATGTTTATACATCTTCATAACGCCGTCATGTCCCCTTAAAGAAGAATTAGTCATTGTGTTTAAAAGAGCACCTCCCAAACAGTTCCTCACACATATCAATGACTTATTGTTCCTATAGTGCTGTCATGGGCCTGGCAAATGGGCATCTTGCCTTCCTTTGAGAATACCGACCGGACAGCCAAATGTTGTCGGGGATACACACAAGGCTGCGTTGTGAGTACTGGCATTCAAAGCTCAGAGGGAGCGTATGGAAAGTATTGTGAGAATACCAACAGGGTGCATGGAAGATGGGTAAGTCACTCCCTGGAAAACTCGGCTTCATCTTTTAATTAAAGGTATAACTCACCCCTGTGCCGTCCCGACCCCGGAGTTCCTCTCTGACACCTTAGATAAAAAGAGCGATGTGTCTGTCACAAAATGAAAAGATGTATCATCAAAAGCTTTCCTTTGCACGAGTTCAGGTTAAATGAAGTATTTATTAATAAACTGAATATATTTTGAATAAATTGCCAAGACAAAATAAGGGCAAATTCATAAGAACCTGACCACATCTTCTTTTATGAAACACTCAGCAAACATGTATCTGATCTAGGCCCTGATGCATAAACACAGAGTGGCTTTTGCTGTCTGATTCTATCAGGACATGTACAGAGAGCACATGTAGAGAGGGTATGTGACACCTTCCATGCATGATCGTTTGGTATTCAGTATAAGTATTCAGTCCATTCATATCTGCAATAAAATGTGAGAACTCAACATATGAACTCATGTGTTAGAGCAATATGGCGTATTTAGATAAAAGGACAAATATCTGACATGCCACAGAATCACATATCAGCCTAAACGATGTAAAAGGAGCATACATGCTCAATATTTAAATTCGTGTTATGCTCAAACCAAGAGCAGCTTGTGTCAACAACTGCACTATGACTTAATATGCAAAGTCAATATAAAGGGTGTGGACGCATTGATTTTACACGCTTACCATCAACCCTATCAAACGTCTTTTGGTGACTTAACTCCTAACGTTACATTTTGTTATGGCACTTGAAACGAGTTTATAGTAAATCAATATTGTTACAACAAACAATCACGTGTCTTACCGCAGCGTGTCCTCGGGTCTTACGTTTCCCGACCTCATCACAAACAAATTATTCCGAACAAACAAATCCGGAAAAGAGTTGTCACAACCATGAAACCAACACGTAAAATACCTTCACAGTAACACAAATCCCACCCCTGATATCTCCTAATACACAACCACTTTATTTAGACAATAACCTAACGTCTCAATGGCACGTAGCCACACTCATGACACTAAAGACCGGGCCTTTTATCATTCCTGAGCGCGTGCTTCATATAGAAATATTCCCCACAGCGTGGAGCTGATCCAATGACGAATTATTGACTGCTTGACAGTGGGAATGATGCGACTCACCGAGATGAGAAATCAGACCTCCGGAGGGGCTTTTGTACCCCGGGTGATCGATCCGACAGCCCCGCAAATGAAAGCGAATGTTCGGTGTTGAGATTCCTAAACGTTGCCTGTAGCTCCGGCGACCATGTTTGTCCGACTGACTGAGTGACTGTTGCTGCTGTGCATCCGGGCGCTTGTGGGATCAGGGGGGCAGGAGCTTTCCGTGTACGGGGAAAAACGGGAAAGAATCAGTGGAAGACAAGCCTGGTGTAATATATTCCACTTTACTTAAGTGTCAATCAAAAAAGCTGGCATTATATTAGCCTTATTTGGTGTTATTTCCTGTGGGGGATCTGCATTATTCATCTGGGAGAGGAGCTCGAGATGCAGAGAGGTTTAATGCGATGTTTTGCGCACAACATCGATTCGGTATTTTCGTATTTGCGCACAATTAGGATACAAACAAGGTCGATATGAGTATATTATTCGGGATATGAACGTTTTTTTCGTCTCGATGTGGGCTGGTATGCGCGATATACGTACTGTTGCGTAACATCCTTCGCGAGTTCTCGCCTGATGCGCGCGCCACGTGACACGTTGAGGAGAGAAACAAAGCGAAGCTGAGCTCATTGACATTGTTTCACAGATAATAATAACAAGTGATTTTTTCGATCTTTTCTCGATGTCTCAATCCGAATGACCGATTTGTGCCATCCGTTTTAATAGATAAATTGGGTGCAGGAAAGGCATGATTTAAACAACGCCGCAAAAAAAATATTTTTTATATCAAATTCACCACAAAAAAAGTAACGATTAATTATTGCACACATTTTAAACAATTTGTCAGTCCACAAAATTAGCATGCACCGTAAGGTAAGATTAAAATAGACGCATTTACAAAGCACCCAAAATGCCAATGTTGGTGAACAGCGACCTCTGTCGGTTCGTCGGGTTAACGCCTAACTAATACAAAATATCATTGAAGACCGCAAACCGATCCAACTCGCACAAAACATCTCACTTGGGTCTTATAACAAGCCGGTTGCCAAGGACTGTGTAATGAGGCAGAACATATTTAATACACCCAATTCAGTTTAAGGTATTTCTGAGGGGGCAGTCAAACAAGGCCTTTTTGTGAGAATCCTGGAACGACAACACTATTCTGCAGTTAATACGCAGTTCTTCACTTTAGTACTGTGTTTTCTGCCAATAAATAGTACAGAAGGGGTAACAGAGAGATGTTTGATACATTTTCGTTATTCAGACTAGCTAATAAATGAGACCTAAGGGCATGAGCTTGGGGGAAATGTCACTAGATGGCGTTAAACTGTTATTTCCTTCAGTCTTGCGATGGAGGATGTGGTTATTACTCAAATATGAATAAAAAACAGCTTTAATGAAAAATGGCACCCGGCAGTTATTACTTTTACCTTTTTATAATAAATAGAGTAAACTGAGTTGAGGCTATGTGCCATCATATTATTATCATTGATAAATATTTGCGACAGTTAAGCCACAGAACTAAATCAGATCTCTCCTGCACTTTATAAAGGCGCTATAAACTTTTCTTCGCAGTGGTGTCATAAATGAGCCAAAATATCTTTAAACAACGGTTTGTTGAACCTTTTTCCACAGAGAGCCTTTCATGCAACAGAAAGGATCTGTGGATGTTAAAGGTTCATGATGAAATCTTGCAGCCAGACAGAATCGTTGTTTTTAAGTCCTTCTTTTCATTATGATTATTTTATGTCGTCTTTGGGAGCCGGATGGTATAATGGCTGACCATTTGCTTTGTTGATGACCGAAAAAGTCACCAAAAAATGACTATTTATGGCAGATGAATAGCGACAAGCAACCAAAAGGTGAAGTTTCTATAATTAAAGACCTAACCAGTCTATGTTTGTTCATTTTAAGACCATCTATATTTGATTCAACTAGATTCAACTTTATTGTCATTACACATGTACAAGTACAAAGCAACAAAATGTAGTTTTGTCAAACAAGAAGTGCAATAGGAGCAAGTGCAGGAAAAACAGTATTATGGAAGTAGTATGTACAATGAACATAATATACATGTGGCTGTTACTATAAACAGGAAAAGTACAGATGGGTGTATACAATGATAAGTTATAGCAGTTATAACAGTAGTGCAATGGATATAGAGTAGTGCAAATAAATTATAGACAGAAGCTATCTAAGTAAGAAGTTATTGCATATTTAGTTGAAGTACCGAAGTGCAAAGTTGCTTGTGAAAACGTCAATGAACAGTGAACTTGTGATAGCATATACTATACGATGGTATACTTTTAAAATGTTGACAATTTTCACCGTTAGCAGATCTAAACACTACAGTATATATAACATAAACATCATACAGTACACAGTATACATGCATTATATTAAAAAGCCTATGTATTTTATTTTATATAATAAATTCCTGAGAAGCAGAGCAACTGATGTTGTATTCCTCTTTGTACACTTTTGTGTTCCACTTTGTCCATTCGGATGCTCCCTATATGAATTTCTCTCTCTCTAATCCAATTCCATAGTCCAGTATGAGTCAACACCCCTGTGGCCACATTCTTAACTCCATGTCTCTTCTAATGAATCTGAGAAAGATTTAAATTGGCCGAAATTTGGACAGCAATTGACGTAAGATATCTCTTCCAAAATCACACAACACAAAAAATCAGGAATGTGAATAATGTCCTGGTTAAAGAGGGCAGAGAAGATTCTGATTGGCTGAAGGGGCTGTCAGCACCGGGTTTTGAATCTTGTGGTCAGATTAGATGAGAGAATAGGAGAACCGTGGCAGTCAAAAGAGGGACTGAGCTAGCAAGAAGGACCAACTTGAAGCTTTGAGATAAGCCCCTAGACCGCCATGACACCCACCGAGATTATCTTCATGTTGGCTGGAACTTGCACCGTCATGTTCTTTGGAGTGAAACTACTAGGTCTTGTCATGATGCTTGCCCTGAAGCTCTACTATCCTCTTTCTGTGTCTTTTTTCACCTCTCTGGGGAAATGGGCAGGTGAGATATAACATTTGTTTATTATTTTGTTTGCCACAACATTAATCAGACCACAATGAACAACTACAAAGATTTGGTCTGTTTGTATTTAATTTGAATCCTTTCTTCTGTAATATGTCCTTGCATGCATTTTTCTCGAAAGTTTGATTCTTTTTATTATACTTGGCAGATTTTTTGGTAAAACAGTCATATATGGCAAAAAAAAGACAATTGGGTAAAAGATAAGGCATGCAAACATTACAAAGGAGTCCTTAATGATGCCATATTTTATTTAGCAATGATTGATATATTGATACTATTTTTATATTTCTAAAACATTTCTTAACATTTCAAAATCTTAATTTTATCAGTAAATATATTTCCTTGCAATCGGCCTTTGAGACTAGGTCTGCATTGGGTTCCGCTCTGCCAGTCAAGATCAAAATCTGGCATTTTAAAGCATAAAAGTAAAGAAATGAATACCTCATGTACAAAACTAATGCCACTCTCATAAAAGCATGCAACAGACCTCGGCCTGTGGCCCAGGAGCAAGTTTCTCTTCTAACTTTTTATCCTCACAAAAGATCTTGCTACCATAAATTGCACTTTTATTGTCTGCAAAAGAGAGAACGTCTGCCTGTGTCGTACTTAAAATTACACTGTGTGTACTCCATCAGCAACAAAAACAATTCCAGACTCTTTTCCCAAGCTTCCTTTCCATTGCATTCCGGCACAGAGAGTGGCAAAGAACAAAAGGCAATTAGAACAGTATGTTCCAGCACATATTATTACTCCATTCATTTCTTTAAAGTTTGAATGGTCGTTCCTGTTCATTTGAAATCAAATGAATATGACTTTTTCTTTCGTTCTCCAAGTGGTCTTTTAAGAAAAGCTCTTCCTGGTGTTTGTGTGTGTACGATGTTTCTCTTCGGGGGTGTTTTAGCATGTTTAGACAAAGTCCATCTGCTTTTCATTTTATTTCAAACAAATCATAAAAAAAAGTTTGGTCTAAAGCTCTGCACATTTCACAATAGCATTTCACAATTGCGGTTTCAGTCTATTAGATTGAACGTCACATTTGTCAAAATATATAAAACGCTCAATCAAGCTAACTGAAGATGGAGTTGTTCACAAGCTTTACACATTCAAAATCTATAGCTCACCCTGAGATTTCTCTGAGGTTTCATTGTAAACCAGGGCACTACTTGTACTTTCTTCCATAAAGAACATTGACGCTGAGAAAGAACGAAAGCATGGGAAACAAGTAAGAAAGACACACTCACACAAAAAAACAACATCTTGTCACAAATAAGAGATGTTAGACCGAAAGTTTGGCCTTTGGAGCCTGTCAAAGCAATGAAAGCACGACGGCAGTAATTACATTTGAATCATTTCCTCTAAATTATTTTGGCCGACCCATGCCCGCCCCATCCCCCCTTTTTCTCCCGATCTCTCTTACCACCTACGATGTGAACTTCTCGCACAGCGTAATAGTTCTTGTAGTGGCAGCTCATAACGGATGACTTTTCGCACAAACTCACCCTCACGCTTGCTGTTTATTGAATTCCAGGGTACACAAAGTCTGTTCAAGAACATGTTGTTATAACAAACCAAACAGTGTGAGATTTTCAGAGGGAGGACTGATAACAGATGGATCTTGTTCTGAAAACTATTGATTTGGGCATATGTTTTGTAATGGAAGAGGTTAATATATTCCTTTACAGGTGAAATGGAATCATTTATGAAAAATGAATTACACTGTAAAACTGTCATTTTACTATTTATTTTAGTTAAACTATGAAAAAAACTGTTGGGTGTAAACACGAAAAACATGAAATTTTATTTTACAAAGAATATTTCTGCCGAAATGTTACCGTTTAAAAAATACAAACAAATATTATTTTTCAGTATTGTTCAAGTATAATCTAATATTAGCATTTTATGTCCAGTATGACAATGAAATTGCACTTTTTTTCTCAGATTGAACATTATTAAAGCATTAAATAGGGAGAACATCTGCAATTATTTATTTAATGAATTAATGAATTATTTATGAGATATTAATCATTAGAATAAACTTGCTTGCTCTATAAACACCATGCACTGGGCTGTGTTTTACCTTTCTGTGGTTTTCTTATTTGGTCCTGTAAAGCTGCTTTGGATCAATGCACATTGTGAAAAGCGCTATATAAATAAACTTGAACATCTCACATAGAATATCTTTATCAGACTTATTCATGAACATGCAACTATCTAGTAATAAGATTATTATAATATTTAATATAATAATGAATATTTCTTCTGTTTCAGTGGTCACTGGAGGATCAGATGGAATTGGAAGAGCTTACGCACAAGAGGTAACAAACCTACCACAAGTGTCAGCATTTTAACCTCTTGTAGGCTATGTTCTGACTCCAAATTAAAGCCTGCAAGCATTAAAGCCCTAGTAAATATGCACACTGTGAACCACCTGGTATCAGGGGCATTATGTGAGGACTTATGAATTGAAGTTATGGCACTGTCTGTAATAATGATCCTTGTATGTCTTTCCTTTCTGCAGCTTTCAAAACATGGAATGAATGTGATCATCATCAGCAGAAATCAAGAGAAGCTTGAAAGAGCAGCCAGGAATATAGGTTAAGACTTTTCTGCTTGAATATCAGACTGAAAAAGGTGTTTGGTGCCAGTTAAAGCCACAATATGTATGATTTTTGCATTCAAATATGAAAACCCATTGGCAAATTGTTAAATATTTGGTTTACTTGCAGCCTATACTGATTTATCCCAAAAGTTAATAATGAATTCAGAAAAATGTAATTTTAAGCAGTGTAACATCCCTTCTCATTGCATTGAGAGAAATGCCTGTTGATGCTTTCATGTTTATATCGTCCTCGATTTTTGCATATACTGCAAGAAATAATATAAGTGTGTTTGACTTCATGAGGTGCTTTGCGGACCGATCGGTGTATGACATCAAAGCGTCGTGAGACCGATTCGAAAGCATTATCTTTCGATACTTTGATTTCAAACAAACAAACTTCATAAAACTTTATCATCCTCATCCATGAACATGATTCAGCAAGTCCCGTCGGATTTATTTTCATCAGCAGTTGATATTAAGACAACAACTCCCATCATTCCACTCTAGTTCGCACTGTCATCAAACTCTGCCTTAGTTGAGTTTTTTTGTTAGGGTTTTGTGACCTCGAGCAGCGAAAAATATACATATTGTGTCTTTAAAAAGTCTTATTTTTTCTGGTCAAGCAGAGCTTTCTACAGGAGCAAAGGTCAAAGTAATAACTGCTGACTTTACCAAAGATGATATGTATGGACACATTATGAAAAGCCTAGAGGACTTGGATATTGGTATATTAGGTCAGTGGTTTTGCTTCTCTAGTTGTGTCAAATTATGAGAAGTAATGCTTACTAGAGATTTGTCTTAACAAAATTCATTAAATTCTAACACAGTGAACAATGTCGGAATACTGCCCAGCCAAGTACCCTGCAGGCTGCTTGAAACTGCAGATTTGGAAAAGGTGAGACAGGTCATGATAAAAAATAATTTACTGCTAAAATATTAAATGTTGCTACCAGCTTTCATGGAAGTGTTTATTAGAAATTCTCATTTACATGTTTCATGTGGTGGCCATTCATATAGAAAATATATGATGTTATAAACTGCAATGTAAAAGCCATGGTCAAGGTAAGTAAAGCATTAATTCATTTAAACAGAAGTGCATGTTCAAGCTTGAATGTTTCATGGTAGGGCTTTGAACAACATGTTTTCTTTTAAGATGTGCAGAATTGTGCTGCCAGGAATGCAGGAAAGGTTCGACCCTCTCTGTTGAATAATCTTCTCATAATGTTCTCTCATAATTCATTTCCGTATGCATACTGACTGTTTGCGTTTCCTTAGAGGAAGGGGAGTCATTTTAAATGTGTCCTCCGGCATAGCCAAAATACCCTGCCCCATGTACACCTTGTATGCAGCATCTAAGGTAAATATAGTTAAGACATTTATAATGAAAATTGGTGTCTGTGTGTTTCTTTTGCATTGTAGTGATTTAACTATGTGTTCATCCAATTTCAATGCTGATGGTGTTAGTATCAGCTATTTATAAAGTGGATAGTGTTGTGTGTTTACACTCAAAATTATGTGTAGGCCTTCATCTGAAAACCAAATGATTGTCTAAAATCAATCTGAAGATATTACAATGTTTTAGTTTGTCTGTTATCATTATGTCAGAGCCTCAGCTCTTTCTCTTCAGAGATAACAATTGAAACCAACATTTATTTCAAGAACCATCGGTGCTTTGTGTGCTGAAATGTTTCAGAATAGATTTGATTAATTTCTTTAGAAAAGGTTATTTTCTAGAAATCATGTGTTCCCACCTCAAGCTTAAAGTGCCAGAGCCGTAGGCATCACAGACAGAGAAGGAGATATTTACATCAGAGGGGCCATCAAATAAGCCTATTATACGTGGTCTGTTTAAACCATTTCACCTCATCCTAATAATGTTGTTACAGCCCTGCAGACTACCTAAAAACACTAACAAAGTGCATTATTTCAAAATAATTTTGTCATTTTGTCTAAAGTTACCATGTTGTACAAAAAAGTGTATATTATCAGAAAAATAAATGGAGAAAAGTGATAGGGAAGAACAGAAAGATTTTTATTTTATGTTTGATTATTTTTAATCATTCGTTTAGAGGAATCTTAAATGCATGTTTAAATGTGCTTCCAGCGGCCAACATAGTCTAAAACAAGGAACGCAGGATCAAAATTTGACATGCAAAATATAGAGGAAAATGTTACGTGACTCTTACAATAAAATGTTATCTTTGCAAGCAATAATAAATTATTATAAACATTTCTTTGATTTACAGGTTTTCGTTGAACGATTTTCACAGTGTCTTCAAGCGGATTATAAATCCAAAGGAATTATCATTCAGGTGAAACAAAATAGCATATACCTCTAATGCAGTTATTTTTAAAGAATCCTTATATTGTATTCACGTTGTATTCATGTTCTCTGTCTCTGTATTTTTAAGACAGTGGCTCCATTCGGGGTTTCAACATCAATGACAGGACATCAAAGGCCTGACATGGTCACATTCACAGCTGAGGAGTTTGTTAAGAGCTCACTAAAGTATCTGAGGGCTGGCGACCAGACATACGGAAGCCTCACTCATGCCATACTGGTAATGACCTCACTGTTATGTTTAATCTTATGTTATCAGGTACGTTAGGCTGATACATTCGTGCATTCGTCAATGTCACTGTATCTGATTTCATTCACCTCTATAGGGCTGGATGGTGCAGGCTATTCCCACATGGGTTTTACAGAGTGAGGTGTTCCAATATCACTTCAAGAAATATGTGACCGAGAGAATGGAAAAATGAAAGTTTATATTCTCTGTGTATAAAGATGAACATCTGCTAGTACCACATTATATTTGTATTAACTGTGACAGAAGCTGCTTACTTTTCAACTGTTAAAAAAGTATGTTCTTTAGGTTAGCAAGTGTGTATTGTGAATACATTAGTGTACATTGTTCGACTTTTTACTTTTAAAATCTGAATGTCTTCGTGAACTCAAGGAATGTGACAAAATAAGACTGGGAAAAACAGGGAAAGAATGCGGAATCAAGGTGCTGTTTATAAGCCTTCAAATTATCAGTGTTGCTTATGGAACACAATCCTTTAAATTATCTCATATGACATTAATAGAGAGACAACAAAACACAACACAACACAACACGATATCATATTAGACAGACTGTCTCCAAAATGCCAAATGACAGGGATAAGTAGAGAAAATGGAGAGAAGATGTGACCTTGATAATTCTATTTGAAAAAATGACTATTTAACCAAAAAAGAAAACAGATCTCATCCCAATTTACTGCCGTACACTTAAAAAAATCTGTAAAAGTAGGGGACAATATAAAATTAAAATAAAAAAAATTGTATTCATTTTTTACAGTTGTTTTACCTGTTTTTTAGATTTTGCACTGCATTAAACTACATTTTAGTTTAATATAATTTAAACTACATAAAATCAAACTGGTTATTTTCTGCCAGTACTTTACCCGTTCTTTTAAGGGATTCTTTTTTAACAGTGTATATGAAAACTAAATACTATAGTAGTCAGTGGGAATCTGTTTGGTTACTGACATTATCCTAAATATCTTCCTTTGTAGCAGAATAAAGACATTTACACAGGTTTGGTAAATGATGACAGAATTTTCATTTTTGGGTGAACTTTCCTTTCAAAACCGCATCTTTGGTAGCCTATGTAAAAATACAGATATTTAGCGCCACATTGTGGTTAAAAATGACTATGACACAAACGAAAGCTCTAGTTTCCTTGTGCTTTTTAAAGTTATTTTTGAAGAATCTCAATTTATTAGTAATAAAGGAATTACATATCTAAGAAAGGAATATGCATATGAACGACGTTCTGTATTCTGCGTGTTTTAATGTAAAGAACTGCATGTTCATTAACAACTTTATAATTTTAATGTGAAAATTTGCATGTATTTGTGCATAGTCCATGTCCTGAAGTAAATAATTAAATCATAAATAGGCCCACATTAAAGTAAAAAGTTGTATGCAAATGTAAATCTTAAGATGAAATGTTTTTCTGTCAATATTTGGTGGTTTTAATACACATACCCTAAAAATATTTTTTGTGTGTGTCGTCACATAACGGTCCATATTCCTCTTAAATAAGCACATGAAAAATTAAATAAAGCAACTATTTAGTGTTTCATAAAGAGCCATCCCCTATCCACTTGTAGGTACTGCTGGTTTTAATTAATCGAAATCCTTAATAGAGAAATGAAATGTTGAGAAAAGAAATGTTGTCTAATAATTACTGTGTCTTTGTCACTCCCAACTCATGACTGTTTCCTTCTTTTAAAATAAAGAACTTTTAAAACTTTTATAATAAGACAACTCTTGCAAAGGCTGATATTTGTCTGATGTCATCAGTGGTTTAGTCAGTGCTCAAATTGAACCAAGTCTATTGGGGGGTCCCCCACAAGACTTTTTTTGGTGGGGGTCAGTCTCGCAACATACAATTTATACAAAATACACACTATATTTCAGAATAATATGCATAACTATACCTATACTACTTATGAAAAACAGGCCTACATAAAAGAACAGGCTTTTTTGGGCCGGGGCGTTTCAAATATAAAGAGACATGACAACTAGCCATTGTAAATAATTAATTCCCGAAATTTACAATATCCATAGCATGAATTTAGTCACAATAGTCATTATAATTTTAACTCAAATAAAAATATCAATATCCCCTAAGTCTATTTTTACATTTTATGGGGAGTCCCTGATCCCTTATGGGGGTCCCAGTCCCCCCAGCCCCCCTTTTATTCGAGTACTGGGTTTAGTGTAATACAAACAGATCGTTCAATACTGCATATTGGTAGCTAACAAAAACATTTTTGGAGAATTAATATTTCAAGTCTTGACTGAAAATGTCACATCCATAACGCTGGAATTAACCATAACGCCTCCTAATGGTTTCACTGTAACTGGTTTGTCCATGTTTGATTTTCTGAAAGCAACAAAAAATCATTTTACCTTGAAAAAGCAAATTCCCATGTTATGGTTTGCCAGCAGAGGGCAGACGTGTGATACACAACAACTAAAAATTGTGAACTGTAGACAGAAAAGATTTAACAAGTAGTGAAGTAGTCTCATTTCAAAGATAAGATACACAATGCAAACAAGTGCTTTCTAATGGGGCACATTGAGTTTTTAATAAAGTTGTTCACCTTTAAGCAATTTGCTCTAGTTGAAAGTTAACAGAATAACCATCAGTTTGTGTTTGTATTAAAGTGGTTTGTGTTTTATTGGGAATTTCATCTCCTGCAAGTATCATACAGTGTGTGATTTAAACAAACTCCTGGAAATTTCTCCTTTTCGAGTGTGTTTAGCACATCACTATTTAAATGGATATACTTACTTGAACTTATCCCGTACTTTATAGTGCCTTTGTCTTAACTTTGACACAGTTGCTGACCAATACAAATAAAACAAAGAACAAACCCTCACCATCATACAATAATTTGAGATCAATTATTTATTTAATCCATACATGATGTACTGTAAATAAATATGATAATAAGATTCAGATCTGAACATGAGGATAGAGAGAGAACTGCTTTGTCATCAGACCGCATACAATCTCAATAAGCTTTGCTTGTGTGGTCCAGCTTCAAGGGATTTGAGTCCTTACACACATAAACAGCAGGCAGATGTTGAGGAATAGATTGTTTACCGAGCTCTCAATTCTCTAAACAATGGATCAAATGACACTGAACTTTGGCTATCAAACAAAGAATCCGCCTCGATCCCCCACGAGTAAATATTTACTCTTTTATATCAAAAAGTCCCACACATCACCGCATGGGATACAGACGCAGTACGGACAATTTGGAATTTAATCGAGCTTTTTGACATCTATTTGTTTACTTTGATCCTTTTCAAAGCGGTCAAATGTGTGAATTTTGAGAATTGTTTAGCATACAAAACAGAAAAATACACTTTCAGAGAGGTGAAAACTATTAAAGAGTATCTAATGGAAAACATCCAGTAAACAGATTCTGGGAAGAGGGAGTAGTTGTATTTTTACACACATCAAACACACCGAAACGCTTTTATTTAGGTCAGGGCAGGAGCGCGTGGGAACTTTTTTAGGGTTTAACCTCAGAGAGTGAGAGTTACATTGCGTTGTCCGTGTTTTTGTGAGGTGTGATACTAAATAGGTTACTCATGTTAAACCTAGTGGGGGAGAAATTGGTTTAGGTGAGCCTAAGGGTTCATATTAATGATGCCCGACTCGTCACCTTGGTAACCGCAGATGTAATTTCCTAGTAAAATTAAGCGGAGGGGTTTTGTAGACCCCTAAAAGTGCAACATTTGAACATGGAATGATTTCCCAGCACGTTCTCTGAAGAAACAAGACCATGTGTTAACTCAACACGTTTCCTCAAAATCTCATATCTCAGCAGGGTAACGTGTGAACAAAAGCTGCGCTTTTCTGCCATGCCACACACTCCAGGGCTCCAGGAACTGAGGCAGAAGTTGGGGTCATGTGCTCCCTCTCCAAAATCAAATCACATGAACTGTCGCTGAATGACATTGGAAAATAAGCAAAGCAAATCAGAGTCAGCAGGACCTTCTCTGTATGTGACTTATTATAATAGGCAAAGCAAACAACTTGTTCGACCTGAACCAGACTCGACTGCAGTGATGAAGTGTTACTAAAATAAGCAAATCTGCGTTTATTTGTGCATACAAAGTTATGCGCATACAGTTTAAAGGCATAGTTCACCCAAAAAGGTCACCACTCATTACGTCGTTCAAAATGTGGATGTGACTCCTTCTGTCGACCACAAAAGAAGATACTTTGAGAAATGTCTTGTGTCCATACAATGGAAGTCAATGGGGAAAACATATTTTGTGTTTTAAAGAGTGGAAGTCAATCTCAACAACTAAAAAAGCAGCTGCTAGAACGCACAAATAACAAATAAAGTAGCAATGGCCATAAACTTCCTGAGACAGACCAAAGTCACTTCGCCAAAGCAATTACTCCACTCCAGAACTATTTGAGGTCTCAAGACCACTAACTATTGAAGTAATTTTTCTAGGTTGAAACCAAATGTGAGACACAATGTTTTTGTGCTGTTTCAAATTTAAACGGATCCTACGAAACATCGCCAGTTCACGTTTAACGTCATACTGCGTTGCTGTTCAGTGTTCAGCTATCCCACATGGCTTAATAGAAAATGATATTCCACTATGTCATACATGATTAAATACATCTGTGCTGTACTCAAAATCTGCGCCTGGTGAATGAACCGAATGAATGTAGTGCTTTGATTTGTTCTTTTATTGATCTGGAGGTGTGTATTTTCCTTCTTAGTCATACTGTACAGTACATTAGTGTCGTCATTAAAACATGAGCGTAAAAAACTGATACTTTTAAAAAGTATGATACGGTATAAAACTGATACTTTATACTGACAGTCATTGATGGAATCTTAAGAAACCAAATATTAAAGCGATAGTTCACCCCAAAAATAAAACTGTTATCATTATTTACTCGCCCTCTTGTCATTTCAAACCTGTATGACTTTCTTTCGTCGCAAAAGAAGATATTTTGAAGAATGTTGGTAACCCAACCATGATGAGAGGTGAATAAGTACCCGCCATTGTTCAGTTACCAACATTCTTCAAAATATCTTCTTTCGTGTTTTGCGGAAGAAAGAAAGTCATGCAGGTTTAAAAAAAAAAGACGGTGAATAAATGATAACAGAATTTTCAGATTGGGGTGAACTATCACTTTAAATTGTTAGAACATTCAGATGTGAATATGATACACAATAAAATAAATAAAAGCAAATGCACTCGAATAAAACTTCTGTTTGTGTTATTATTCTAAAACAGCATATCTTCTGCTCATATTTTTTGGAAATGAGAAACCAAACCCCACAACACTTCACCGTTTCTGCTCAATTCACTCAATTTTCCAGAGAAATTTTTCATTTTTTTTCCAAAGTTGAGAGCTTTGACTTTCATTATTTCTCCTTGACTTTGCAGAGACACCAACAGTATTACAGATCTTCTCCACCTCAGACAGATCTGTAAGTTTATTAATGCTCTCTTCATTTCCCTCATTTAAAATGTCCCAGAAGTCCTTTCCTCTACTCTTTGCCTTTTCCGCATGAGTAAGAACTGTTGCCTCCCTAGGCCGCTCTAAGGTTTCTTTTTGGATTTGAACAAATCATTGAGGATGGATGTATCACCTATAAGGTCTGTGATGAGGGAGCTTTTGGTCTGGGTTGAACTGGATGCCTCGCAATCTTGTGTGGAAACCAAACATGAAGGATGTTCCTTGTCTTTGAAAGATCTTCTGCCACTGGTTCTCCTTTCCTCCACTGGTGCCCAGCTCCTCTGAAGATGTCCAGAACTTGTTGACTTGAACGAAGAGGATCTGTGCATGCTCTGGTCTGAGTCATCGGTAAAGGTCTTAATTTTGTTGTTTCTGAGGTCTGTACTGTGATGATGGTGAAGCTCAAAGGTTTCTGTAAGACTAATTCTCTTTTTCTTTGATGTTCCTCTTTGATCCTCGACTGCAGGGGCTGGTACCTCAACTTGAGGCGCGTTTGGGAGGGCTCGTTTTGAGGTAGGTCTTTGTCTGGCCGTACCGGACATTGAGGGTGGTGTTGATGTGGGTGGCTTTGGCTCAGCGTAAGGTTTTGGAAAGGTCTTTTTGATGATGTCCTTAAGTTCAGGGCTCTTCTGGCTGTAGAAGCTCTGTAATCGGCTTAGCCTCTGTGCCGAATCGCTCTTCAGAATCTCTTCCGCAAAGTCCTGAACGGAGACGGCTCAAAGAACCGAGCCATGTCTTCCAGCTGGTTTCTGCCCGACCAGAAAAAATATTTAATGAATATGATCGTTGTACAGAACATGACACAAACAACAAAACATTTACAAGTTTATGACCCTTTGGAATGATTCAATGCTTAGTAATAAGGTTTAAGGGATAGTTCACATGTTTTCTTCATGATTTACTCACCATCATGTCATTCTAAACACATGTTACTTACTTATTTCTGTGGAACAAAAAAGAAGATATTTCGAACAACACTGAAAACCAAGCACCATTTGAATTCTTTGACTTTCATTCTATTGACACAAACCCCTAAAACATTTTTCAAAATATCTTTTGTGTTCCATAGAAAGAAATGTCTCATATACAGATTATGAATGACATGAGGGTGAATAAATGATGACAGAACTATTTTTTGTGGGCTGAACTATCCCTTTAATTTCAATACATTGTATGTAGATATTCATTGAGTGTATAATACTGTTCTTTAAGACCATTTTAAACAAAAAGTTCACCCAAAAAGAAAAATTCTGTCATCATTTACTCACCCTTGAGTTGTTGCAAATCTGTATCAATTTCTTTTTTCTGATGAAAACAGAGAAAGATATTTGATAGAGTGCTTTTAACCAAAAGGTTCTTGCCCACCATTAACTATCATAGTAGGGAAAATGACAATTGTAGTCAAAAGTGCCCCAGAACTGTTTGCTTCCGAACATTCTTCAAAATATCTTCTTTTGTGATCAACAGAACAAAGAAATGTATACAGATTTCAAACCACTTTAAAGTGAGTGCATGAAGACAGAATTTTCATTTTTGTGTGAACAGTTCCTTTAACTTATTTTGTGAAATAGAGAGACAGTTTATCACAGTCTATGTATTATATCATAAGCCTACAGCTTGAGAGTAAAAAAGTAATAAGAACCAGAAGCCTTCCTTGCTATTGAAAGCTATTTTATGAACTAAATCAAACGATTAAAACCCCAAATTCCACGTATTAGAAGCCCCATTTCATAACGTCAAACAACAACCCGGAAAATCCAGCGGTCAGGGTCTTAAAGGAAAACCAGTTAGTCATTCGAAACCAAAAGACCTCTGAAGTTGCTTGTGGTGTACCTTCTTAAAGCGGTTGCCACTCTTTGTGGTTTCAAAGCAAAAACAAAGTATAAAGCAAGACCCTTAAATACGTGTTTGTGTGGAGTTCAATCATGTTTCACCCGTGATAATCAAAAGGAAAGAGAATATAAATATGTGTGCATGTGTGTTTTCGCCATTACGCGAGCAAACAGTACAATTTGGGAGACTGAAAGGGAAAAACAGGATAAAGAGGGGGTTCTGCTAATGGTTTTGGCCAGGTTTGGGAAATGGGTGGGTGAGAGAACTCAAGGGTGGTCTTTTCTCTTCCCTCACTCCTGCAGCCCCAGGGGCCAGGCGGGGGCAGCACACCATAGCTGTGGGGAGAACTGGCACATAGCCCCACGCTACCAGGAATTTCCTCTCACTGGCTCGCTGTTCTTATGTTTTCAACCCAATTGACATGATTACAGTATTTGCTAAGCTGTGGAGATGACTGCTGGGGGAGAAAAGCAGAGAAAGTCAAAACGTTTAGTATGATAGTTTACCTGCAGATGCTACTGGGTGTTTCGCCCACGATAAAAGTGATATTTTTGTGGCGGTGAGAGGTCTTGATGAAGTGTGTGACCGGATACTCCATGTGGGGTCTGTCACATGCTGGCAGTGTCTGTCTTCCTGTGCTGTGATCAGTGAGTACAGACTCACATGACTGGCTGGGAGTCTAGAACACAAACACGCAGAGAAGTTCACTTACAACCACAAACTATTGTACTGTTGGACAAAAAAAACGAAGCTTTTATGACGGCATACAGCTATACCCATTGCTGAATAGGAAGATAGGACGTCGCTAAGTGTTCTAATTGGTTTTTATGTAGGATATTTTAGTTGCTACATGCTTAAATAAATGCAAGCCCTTTTTTACTGTCCATAATGAGAAAATAATGAACCATTTTCTTCTGCCAGTTTCCCTATTAACAGAATATTGATATACAAACATACACCCTGCACCAAAATAATCTACTTCCATACTATACAGTATGCCAAAATCAGTGTGCAAAAGGAATAATTTGTCCAAAACCCCAGTGTGAAAAATATATATATATAACCGAAATACGCGAAATACCGCTTCCATTGAGATTCCTCAGTTTGCATTGGACTGACACCCTTCTATCACATAAGTCCATGAGAACTGTCAGGTGACCAGCTCTTTTCAAATACAAGTGATTTAAGTGCCATGATGTGTATTTCTAGTAGATATAGTTTCCTAACAACACCTGAGTAATTATGTTTGTGGTTGTTATTGCATCATAGGTCAACAACCATACATCAAGTCACATGACATGAAACATGTTGGATGTAGTATGCCTGGAATGTACTGTTTTAGAAGTCGCCAAGTACGTACTTTGGTTCAATGATGAATCTAGAATTAATGTTTCCGTTTACATAATACATGCCTCATGTACTATGCCTTTTAACTTTGTGTTTATAAACACATACACATATTTTTAAGAAAAACATAAAAATGTATAAATGTTTATATATAATTTTAAATATATAAACATATTTATACATACATGCAAATAAACCCAATATCAGGTGTATGTTTTTATAAATACAAAATGTAGTTATTTTTAATACAAAATAATTCATATATACTAATTTATTTTGTATTTATATTAAGTTTAATACCAAAAAAATATTCTATATGTCCTGTCACAATTTCGGATGCAGGGACTATGTCCGAAAAATGTAAAAGCTGTAGGAAGATACCTCTGAGGAATCCAGGAGCTGGTTTGCAGGAAGTTGCGAGTGCTTGTTGAGTTCAAACACATCTCGCACGGCAGCACGACTCAGGCGGTCTTCTGCTCTACTTGAGCCCACGACCTTCTGATTAGAGTGAGTGTAGCTCACATGCTGAAGACCACCTATCAGAGAAAGACTTTTTAACACCACTAGGACATGATCATAATTGATATTTCACATTCCAGTCATTAGTATTTTGAATGCTATAGGAACTTCTCTTCACTAAGATAATATATTATACCTAATAATGTGTCCACTGTTCCAGTGTTGCCCTTATCTCTGCAGTGGGTCTTGTCTGATTCAGGTGTTTTTACAGTGTTTTGGTTCTGTAAGCCTGTGAACCTAACAGATCTTTGTTTAGTGTTTTGCCTCCGCTGAGATGAACCGCTCCTACATTTAACTCTTTCCTCATCATCTGATGATGAAAAAAATTCAATATCATCTTCAGACCGTTTTTCTGTAAACTTGACTCCTTTTGGAAGGCAGCTCTTTGCGGCATTCATGCAATCGTTGCGTTTATGAAATTTTGGCGAAACAACCTCCAGATCTGCCGACTCTATGTGCATTTGTTGAACAACATGAGAAGTGTGACCTGATTTTGTCAGTCCTCGATATCCATGATGTTTTCCACTAGGAACTTCCTTCATCTCCTCAGAATGACTGGGGTTACTAGAATCTTCTTCACTGCTGTCTGTTTCCTGTTGTTCTCTCTGAGCTAAATGTTGTTGGAGCAGTCTATAAAGGCCTATGTTGCCGATAGAAGAATCACCAGGTCCCATATCCTCTCCTGTGATGGGATTTGAGGACTTCTGCCTGGAGCAGCAGGGATCTTCATCCTCACTTGCACTGCTGAAGTCTAACACCTCAGCTGGTTTGAAACTGGTGACTGTTGACCCAGCTGCTCGCTCAGTTGAAGTGTCTGCTGACTTAGGATCCTGAGGTCAACCAAGATGGTCCATTAGTTTTCACATCGTTCAAAATTACAATCGTTTCATCATTTACTCGTCCTCATGTCTTTTCCAAACCTGTATGACTTCCTTCTGCAGAAGATATTTCGAAGAATTTTGGTAACCAAACAACACTGGCCTCCCATTGACTTCCACTGTATGGACACAAAACCACTCAAAATATCTTCTTGCATGTTCCACAGAAGAAAAAGTCATAAACAGGTTTTGAAAAACATGAGGGTGAATTAATGGTAACATATTTTGACAAATTCGTAATTGAAAATGATCCGCTCCCTTTCCTTTAAAAACAAATAGACATTTTAAATATAAAGTATGGGGAAACACAGTCAGCACCCGTCCTCTCCGAAAACAAATGTGTAAGGTTCGTTCCAGAAGAACACTTAGATAAGGCCTCTCCTGAATAAATAAATGCGGTATAGACAGTACGTTTCTGTGTGGTCTCCACCATTGGTTTTGAGAGGGGGTTGATTATGACCATGTGTTCGCCATAATACCGTGGGAACAGATGGATGATGGGAGAGTCGGGTGGGAAAGAGAAGCGTTTTAGACACGGGTCTGTGAAAGGGTGGATACTCACAGCCTCCTGCATCCTCTCGTCCAGAGCTTGCGTTTTGGCCGTCATCATCCCCACCTCCACTCTGCCCTCCCTCTGTGGGCGAAACACGCCATTCCCATCATGTCAATGAGAAGGAATTCGATTTGTGTAAATAGATCATTAAAGGCATGTCATAAGGGACACGCATGGTCTGGTCTCACAGGCATCTGTGCATTCTTTGGAAACTCCGAATTACAATTTATATTTCTATAATCAAAACGGTTGTCAATTGGAAAAAGTGTTAACTTAATATTTATGTTTCTGACCTCCAGAATGCGGTGTGTTAGGCAGGTGCCATCAGTCTGCAGGCGGAACAGATTGTGGATGCCGAACAACTCTCCAGCCTGGCCATCTGTACCCTGAACAGCTTCGAAGTAGCGTCGCGCGTTCTCACAGCCCATCACTGATGTCTGAAGTTGCTATAGCAAACAATTAAAGACCTTCGTTGAAAATAACTTTATTAAGTTGTATATACTGTTTTTATTACATTGTTAAGGTAGATTTATATGCAAGCCGTTTGACTATTGAAAAATGCACCTGTTTGTATATCTGGCGAAGGTATATGATCTCCTCCACTGTTCCCAAAGAGATGAGTCTAAAAACCGTCACATCCCTGCACTGGCCTATGCGATACGCCCTGTGAATTAAAACAGAAAAATAAAAGCAACAGTAAAACAAGTACATAGCGTTTACTGTCCGTTCAACCACATCTCTCACAACATTTAAAACCCTTTCTCTCAACAGGTAGTGGTCTAGCTTTTGTTGAAACCAGTAACTTTGTATTGGCACCTGATGTATTATGGCTCCTGTATGAACTTTCGCTTATTGCTCCTAAACTCTTTGTAAGTCGCTTTGGATAAAAGCGTCTGCTAAATGTCTAAATGTAAAATATTCTGTTAGAAAGGTATTTGGAAGAATGCTTGTGACCAAACAGTCCTTGGCCACCATTGACTACCATAGTAGGAACATTTCTTTATAAAATTATTTTGTTTTGTTGAACACATAAGATGTACAAGTTGAAAAATGAGATAACTCTGTTTTTAACATTTTTCAAAAATCATGTTTTTATTGTGTTTTATTGTGTTAGTTAGCTGTATTTTTGAGTTATTATGGCTTAAAACGAAACAAACCAACTGCAGTTTGATTGATATTAATTGTAAAGCACAATAAAAAAAACATCATTATTGAAAAATGTTAAGAACGGAGTTATCTCCTTTTGGAACCAAACTCTTTATATTTCCTACTATGGCATTTAATGGTGGCCAAAAACTGTTACAAGCATTCTTCCAAATATCTTTTTCTGTGTTCATTAGATCAAATACATTTAAACAGATTTGGAACAACATGAGTGTGAGTAAATCACCATCCTTTAAACTTTGTATGTTCACCTGTCAATAGCCTGAAGATCATTAGCAGGATTCCACGTTGGATCAAACAGCACAACAACATTCGCTCCGACGAAGTTGAGGCCAAGCCCACCAGCCCTTAGAGCAAACAACAGAAGATCCTAGTGAATCAGGAAAAATGTTTTCATGACTTTGTAAATCACAGACGTAATGAACACTCACAGAGTAGACACCAAACACAGGTTGATATCCCGAGAGCTGTTGAATTCCTTCACTATCTTCACTCTGTCCTTAGACTTGGTGTTTCCATCCAACCGGCGGTACTCCAGACCCTCAGCCATACAGTAGCTCTCCAGAACATCTAGCAGCTGTGTAAAACAAATAGATGTCCATCTCACGCTTCATATTCATCGTGAAAAACAAAAATAAAATTCGCTTTTTCGTTTGGCTTTAAGTCTGATTCCACAAATCTGCATGAAGGTTTCCAGTCGTTGAAATGAACTACACAGTGTTTACTTGCCATGCTGTACACATCGGCACCTCACCTTGGTGGAGAGAGAGAAGAGTAGAACATTGTCTTTTTTCACGATAAAGTGATTTAGCAGCTTTTGGAGAACCTGAAAGAACAAAATCAGCACTTGATATCAGGTGCGAAGACAATCGTGCATAACACAACATGTGATCAGAATGAGAAAACAGAAAAAACTGTGTGTCGGTCCATATGCACTAGGCATTACAGAGCAGGCTGGGGCGTTTCAATCTATCGCTGATGTTTCAGAAACCAAACGTCCATTCTTGTAAAAACGCCAGTAACTCAGCATCTGCCAATAACAGCACCCTCAAGATGCTCTGGTTGAAGGGAGGGGGAATCTTTGAAAGGAAAGCCTGAGGAAACGTTAAATACTGTCCTTGTTATTACCCGAGGAAGTGTATACACAGCATGTGAGACACGACAGCTCAGGGCCAGTGCTTGACCACAAGAGGGTTTATTAATCTCCATACGGCCACGGAAAAACTGAAAGGCATCTTGGATTCTATGGTCCAAAATGTGTTTTAATGATGTGGACATGCCTATTTCAACAGCCGTAATGTGCCACTGATATATGATTATCTTATTTTTGATAAGACGAAATAATGACTCACCTTCATTTTTCCACTGTACATTGGATCAGACATCGCCTCAAATGAGGCCGTTTTGCACCTCTCTGTAAAATCCGGAAATTTTCTAAAAACTTTCTCGCAAATGGCTGTCACATATTTATCCTGTCGGAAAAGAAATATTTACAAAAACAACCAATCTGTGATTTATGGGAAAATGTTCAGTTTTTTATTAGTTACCTGTTTTTTGCTGGTTCCTTCTCTGGACTGCAGTAGTGCGACATGATTGGCCACCTTCCTAAGTATGGCGAGATAACTAAAGTAAAGGTAACGGACAGGCACGCCGTCTGCGTTTAATTTGTAGCAGCATTTCTTTCGTGGACGCCCAGTGCCACACGGACACTTTCCTGAGCTTTGCAACAACAGGGTCACATCATCAGTATCCAGCACAGCTTGGTATACTGTCTGCTGAAAATCTGTGAGAGAGCAATACACCACCTGAATGGAACAAGATCGGAGTATCATGAAACATCAGCTGAAATCTCTTGGTTTCGATGAATAGAGCTACTTGAACTTACTCTATCGTCTTTCTTAGGTAGCTGGTCACTGATGAGGGCTTTTGTTCTTCTGAGGAACCAACGGGAGAGCTTTTTTCCTAGATCCTTAACTGCTTTACGTCCTTCTGCCAGAGCTCTTTTTGTCACGGTGTGTTTCTGCCCGTGCTCAATGGGGTCCGAAAATCTGTTTTTAAACCCCGCCAGTGAGCCTAGGCATCCAGGGATGGCCCTATGAAACAAGCGTTGAAAATGAAAATTCTTTCATCATTTACTTAGTCACATGTCATTTAGAACCTGTATAACTTCCTTTCTTCTGCAGAACACGAAAGGAGATATTTAAAAACAAATTGTAACCAAACAACATCGGACCCCATTGACTTCCATTGTATAGATACAAAACCATTGAAACATTTCACAAAACATCTAAATTTGTGTTCCAGAGAAGAATGGTCATATACATGTTTTGGACAACATTAGAGGGAATATTTAGGGGTTTAACTATCTATTTGGGAAGCTCACAAGTCTTTGGAACACTGCTGTACTAGTAGGTTAAAAAATAAAGGGTGGTTTCGAAAAGTGTAGGATCCATGTAAAGTCTCACCAGTCCATAACACACCACAGCTCCTCTAGGTTGTTTTGAAGAATAGTTCCTGTCAGGCCAACCCTCACTTTACATCTAATCTCCTTCATGGCCTGAGTGATTTGGGACTTGTGGTTCTTTATTTTATGAGCTTCATCCACAATGACAGCGGCCCAATCGATACTGTACAGAATTACACAAGATACAGAATTAAAAAGAAAGAAAGAAGAAAACATGAACACTTTATTGTATACTAGTTCACCCAAAAATTTAAATTCTGTCATCAGACGAAAGAAAGTCATACAGGTTTAAAATGTCATGAGGGCGAGTAAATCATGACAGAATTTTAATTTTGGGGTGAACTATCCTGGAATAAAATGGGAGTCAAATGAAGTACTTTTATTTTGTATTATTTGTCATTTAATTTCAGTATCTCAGTTTATGATCCGCAGGTTTCAAATGTTGTATGGAAATGAATGCCAGAATTTTAATATTCCAGTTTATGTATAATTACAAATAAATACTTATAACTTGTGGCTGTAGCATATAAACCTTGCACAAAATGCAAGCGATCGCAGCAGATGAGTTCGATATTTCATTTTTTCTTACATATTGGCAAACTGCCATTCTTTTCTGTCAGACACAACGACTCTTTAGAAATGTACCTGTTAAACTGGTCCAGACAGAGTCTGAAGGTCTCATAAGTAGTAAGAGCAATCTCACATCTTCCTCTCTGTACACGCACCAGCTCCTCTTCCTTCCTCCCACCGTGAACAATTACAACTCTGAAGTGACCCCACGTGTCAAATTCATCTTTCCAATTATATAGAACAGAGAGCGGCGCCACAATGAGGAACACCTACATAGAAAATACAACATTACAACAAATTGTACAATAAAGAAATAGTACCCTTAATATGCAGTAATGCAAGAAATAAAACAGCTGATAATTGATACCTTTTGAACTTTGGGATGTACTGGTGATTTTTGTGACATCAAAAATTGAGGCCTGTTGTTTTCAACATCTTCCCATGTACCTGTTTTCCGCAGAACAGCCGCTAGGAAGCCTATAACCTAACAGAGCAAAGGTCAAATCAGAGATGTCCTATTACAAATGGAAACATTGTACATCTGCATCCACGTACCTGAACGGTCTTTCCAAGGCCCATGTCATCACCCAAAATGCATCCTCTGGATTTGGCGTAGTTATAATAGATGAATTTAATGCCATCTCGCTGGTAGTCTCTCAAATATCGATTGATGGTGTACGGAACTTTCACATCACTTCCTGACACCAGAAATGGCTCGGAGGGACCCGGTGGTCTCTGGTTACTGTGAAACAGAGGCCTCTCATTCTCATACTGGGAAACAGAGGCACTGGTATCCTGAAACTTTGATGCTCCAGAGTCTTCCTCCGCCATCTCCACTGAGAGATACGACAGGTGTTATCTAGAAAATGATGTGTTTGGTTGTGACAGGCTTCTTTTTGAGAGCAGCACAAGAGGTTGTTTCAAGACTGGGAGAGGCTTTACGTCTGACCTGCAATAGGTGAAAGCAAAACGATTTCAAAATGTAAATCTAAATACAGTTTTTGCTATTCTTCATCTGATCAACAAACAGTCCTAAATACAATAAAAAAATGGTAAAACTAAAAGTGAAACTTAACCAAAAACTTGGCTTTTAAGAGCAATAGTGAATGTAGTAAGTCAAATCAGAGCAAAGGTACTTCATGCTAGAATCAAAACTCCTAAACAGACGAGTTTAATACAGATATGTACAATCTAATATACGTGTTACGATTACATTAAATAGATATTCAAACGTTTATTCGTTAACTGTAACAGTCAAATCAGCCGGTTTAGTCTTACCATGATTCAGATCCGTTTCGCTGCTGTTTCTGAGCTCATCACGGATATCTTTTGGCTGTAATGCAAACTATAAAGTCACCGGTTGGAGTTTATAATAAGCAGATGTGTGTATTCATCTGCATGTCCATTATACGTGTCTATATTCTCATCAACATAGCAACGGCTGCACACACAAGTCCCGCACGGAAGTGGGCGCGTTTATTTACTCATTTTTGTCATCGGAACAGCACTTTCCACACAAACGCTGAGAGGACCTTAAATACAGACGCGGAAAATGTTAAGACACCGTTTTCTGATTTAAATATATATATTTTATAGGTATGTGTTTATGAAAAAAAATCTATATTTTAAAATAAAAATGAAAACTGAAGAAACTTGTTAAAATAACAGAAAATATGCGAATTATTTTTTCAGACCTCAAATACTGCAGATAAAACAAGTTCATATGTACTTTTAAGCAATACATTTGTAGATGTGTTTAAGAAAAGTTAAAGGAGTAGTTCACTTTCAAAATAAATTTTAAAGATAATTTACTGACCCCCATGTCATCCAGGATGTGTATATCTATTTTTTCTTTAGTCGAAAAGAAATGAAGGTTTTTGATAAACATTCCAGGATTTTCTCCATATAGTGGACTTCAATGGACTCCAATGACTGAAGGTCAAAATGAAAGTTTCAGTGCAGCTTCAAAGGGCTTTAAACGATAACCAGACGATGAATAAACGATTGGTAAATGTGTGTGGTTTATTAACACAAATGCTCGCCTTGCTCTGTTCTGCGATGCGAGTTCATGACTTCACGTAATTCGTAATTACGTTGAAAACTTACACATTCAACTTGTAAACACTGACTCTGTTATTTCGCCTACATCAAGAGTGACCTTTTCAACAAAATTACGTATTTTGTGAGACATGAACGCGCATCACAGAACAGAGCAAGGCGAGCATTTGTGTTTATAAATCATATACTTTTTTTGTTAAATGACCGATCGTTTCACTAAATAAGACACTTATTCATCGTCTGGTACCGTTTAAAGCCATTTGAAGCTGAACTGAAACTGTAATTTTGACTTTCAACCTTTCAGAGTCCATCGAAGTCCACTATATGGAGAAAAATCCTGAAATGTTTTCATCAAAAACCTTAATTTCTTTTCGACTAAGGAAACAAATACATAAACATCTTGGATGACATGGAGGTGAGTAAATTATCATTAACATTTATTTTGAAGCGAACTACTCCTTTAAAACAATATTTTTTATGTGATCATGTGATGTGATTTTTATATCAGTTTTCCTGTGTATTATCATTCTGTCAGTCTTTCGCATTGCTGCTGATGACTTTATGTCAGTCCTGAGGTTTGATTTTGTTGAAACTCAACAGACTCTGGACTGAATGCCCGCAATACTAGATTATTTGAAATGAAAATTCGATGTGGTCTCTTAATTTTTTGTGCGGCAGTACATTTTAAAACGTTATAAAACACATTAAAAAATCTAATTGTTATATAAATAAATAAAATAATAATACAAAATAATAAAATACAAATACATTTAAAGTGAAAGGGAAATTGAAGCAAAGTCAAGATTAAAAGACCTTAACCTATATTGCTGTTTGTTGTTCATTTTCTGCAAAAAAAATATTTATTGTGACAAATGAATTTGCATTTGTGTTATTTGGTTAAAGCTATGGTTATTGTGGTGATACCATAGCACTTTGATGTTATGGTTTTACTTCAAATAGCACCAAAGACGCTTGGTTACTGTATTCAAATCATGCTAATTTTCGTAAAGGAGCTATGGGAAAAGCAGTTTTTTAAATGATTTTATTGTTCGATTTATTGATTGATTATTCGAAAGGCACATATTCTGCATATAAGTACATATAATATCATACCAACAGCTAAATGTATTATTACAATTATTTTCAATTGCATTGAATTACAGTAAGTTGTCTGATAGACCAAGCTATACACTCCAAATGGAAAAGTGTTGCTCATAACTTTGACATTCTCATAATGTATATCATCCTTTTTGTTGTATAAGCCTCTTTCTACGGAGCCATCAAATCTGTTATGGTCAAGGAAAAGTGGTTAATGGCTGCATGTAAGGGTGCTCCATATCTTTAAAGCATACATTCTGACCCATCCTGAGCAGCTCTTTTTTCATAGGGAGATAATGGACCCCTATGGTTTAGTAGAGGAGCAAGTGTTATGTGCTATGCGCTATGCCTATAGTGCTATGTAAACTGTCTGTCATGAATGTTTGGGCTTCTTTATAAGAACATCTGCAGCAGCTGCCCCATAAATTCTGAGTGTTGAGAGAGCAAGAACATAAAGTTCAGTTTTTGTTCTGCAGTGTCACCTGCTCCCACCTGATGATGGGAGACTTTAAAACTCCTGAAATGACAACTGTGTATCTCATCTTTAGGGGGGTAAGAACTGTACTTTTGTCATTCATTTATTTAGGCCGTCTTAATGCTTTGGTACACAGACATTTCAAATAGCCTATCTTCATCCTCACGAGGTTGAACTTTGCCGCATAATGTTCAAATGGAGACAGATGCGAAAAGACTTTGTCTGAGCAATAAATGGCAAACAATACATCATAGTGTTGCAATTTTGAGCTTCGGGCACATTATGCAGTCCCATACGATAGTGTAAAAGGCATTTTTCTTTAGCAGTGTGAGATCTCAGGCAGCAGAGACCGCTGAAGTTCCCCCTCACTGCAGATGCTGAATGGGAGATTTGTCTGCTTCTCCGTGTGCTTAGGAAATGCTCCATCTGTATTTCACGGACTTTCTCCTATGAGTCACTCAAGGTTTGAAAGCCAAAACAAATTACAGTCATGCCAAAACTGACAGTTTTAACTTCGATTGCGTTGATTGCTAAACTAAGAACGATTTTTTGTTTTACTTTTTGGGTGTAGTAGTTTTGTATTTATATTTAAGCTTACAAGCATTTATGTTGAGATAAAGCATCCAGATTCCTTTTGTGTGCGCAGACCTGGAGACTTCTGTCATGTTTCATTTGCAATGTTTCAGATGTTTTCCATAAAATCACCAAGGACACATTGAAATTTTATCAAACATTTGACTTCACATTGAAATCTTATTATATTTGATTGCAGACTTTGCAAATTTATCTGACTTTTACTTTACAGACTTCATTGTCATTGTATACACACTTTTTTTAAGTAACAGCCATCCAAAAGCATTAAATAACACTTAAGACCTAAAACTAAGAAAGTTTGAAATAAAGCAGAAAACATATACAATATTGCAAAAGAAAGATCAAATAAATTGCTCATAAATCTTTAATGTACATGTGTATGTATATCTTAACCCATGTAATATATTATTAAACATAAATTGATTCAACATTATACATTACACATTGACATGAAGCCAGAGAAAGGGTGAGCAAATGTGAGCAAAGTTTGAGACATGGTTTAGATCTCTTTCGAAACTCTAGAGGAGACACAAGATTTATGTGATCCATTCTTATGAGAATATTCTCTTAAGCAATCATGTCCAGTTGATCTCTGTTAAATTTCATTGCTAGAAGAAACAACAACAGAGATATTTAAGGGATTTTATGAGGGAATTTATCTTTTTCCATATCACAGACTCTAAATTCCTTCTTTGAAAGTTATCTTTATTATTGCAAAGCTTCATTATCTCCAGTGATTTTTATCTATTTATTTTTTTCTTCAAAAATTCTTTATAACAAAGGAGCTCTAAGCCTTGGCGTAGGTACTCAAAATAAAACGGCATGTTGATCTGAGGGCTCAGTTATGCGGTCTCGACATTTCCCCCACCAATGCACATCGACAGCAAAGATGTACAAAATATCCTTTCTGTCGAGCTGGAAATTTCAGCTGTGTGTGAGGTCTGTTTCTCGCGAATTCCAGAAGTTTTGCGTCATTTCCCCACATGTCTCTGTTTGTGTGGTCAACATCACAGACACACCACTGAATCTTTCAAACCGACTGAATGAGGTGTCTGATAGAACCGTAACATTTTCTCCATCCCTCATCCGCAAGGCATCAGTCATGTGTGAGGATCTACGGCTGTCTTAGACGGCCTACTGTTAAAACAAAGAGGATGCACACAATAAAAAAATGTACGTTAACGTTTTCAGTGCCTCAGTTTGACGTAAACTGCTGATTTGTGGTTATTTTGGCAACCCAGAATGCTTGCAAAATAATTTTTGATTTTTGGATGGAGTACATAGAAGTTTTATTGTTTCTTTGGAGCCAACTTTAGCGACATGTCCTGCATTTTCTCAGCCATTTACTCTTTCTGATAACTTGTCACATGTCCGCCTTCGGGGATGCAACGTCTATTTTAATCCTCTGTATTTTTCATCATTCATATCTAAATGTAGTTTAAATTTGTCAGCGTGTCCACACTATTCATAAAGAAATCATTTCCTAATGCTCTCTATCGAAATGTCTCCGGCATCCAAGACAGGGACAAATAGAGTGCCGTCGTGCTTTTCAATGTAGTTGTACAATACTTGAACATTCTCCAAGCTACTTGAACTAAATCCATCCCCTTTATGCCTCTGTCTTTGTTTCTCTCCCAGGCAATTATACAACCACAAGCACACACTTGAAAAGCACTCGCTGATCGTCTTGAAGTGGGGTCTATTATAGAAAGACACAGAGCTTGAAGCTGTATACAAACGCACTACAAATATGTAAAAGCGAAAATGAGAAAGATTTACTTCACAAACTATGCTTAAATATTTATAAATATTCACATTTTAGGTTGGCATCCCATTGAGAAAGCAACTGTGACGGCAATGATTTAGCTCAGTGAGCTACATCGCCAAATTCAAGTGTGACCTGAATTGGACGGGCTGGTCTCTTTTGTCCTGCATTGAGATGGAAAGACTAGACGGAGGAAAAAAACATATTTACAACTAAACCAGTGCTCATTATGCCGGGACCCCGTAGAGGGTCCTTTTGTTTGTGGACTTGAGCTACAATAAACACATCAAGCATCCACTACAATCTCTCTGTTTCTGTCCTCCATCATCAAAAGCCTCAATGGGCTTCAGCCTGATTTGATAAGCAAACAAAACTCAAAGACCTCAGTGAAAAACCTGCTGGTGTTGGCATTTTGGAGTATTATGATACACTTTTCCCTTCACTTCTGGGCACAAGCAGTGACATGGTTGGGGATGGTTTTGTGCACCATTAGGGACCAACAGCGATGCACAACAACAAAGCTCTCTGACAAAGTAACCGCTCAGCAGAACCCAATGTTCACTTATCTGGCACGCACCGCAGTGGATAGTTACATCAATCTTTTGACTTTGAGAAGGACACAATTCTGTCTATAACATTTAAACCTGGTTCAAATGTTTCATTTAATTACGTTGTCTTTGTTTATTCAACCTCATGTTGGTTTACACCCAAATGATTTTTTTTAACAAAAGACCAAGTTTAAGGGATTTTTCACCCAAATTAAAAATCCTGTCACCTTTGAATCACTTTTCTGGTTCAAAATATCTTTAAGACTCTTTTCTTTTCTGTGGAAGTTGCCTTTTCATGTTTGCAGTGGTTTTGTATCCATACAATGGAAGTCAATGGGGGCCGATGTTGATCAGTTACCAGTGTTCTTCAAAATATCTTCTTTTGTGTTCTGCTGAAGGAAGAAAGTCATACAGGGTTGGAACGACATGAGGGTGGGTAAATGATATAAGCTTTTTCATTTTTGGGTGAGTTTTTTTATTCAGCAGGATGCTTGGTGGTGGTGTTTTTATGCAATGAAGAATATAAAAGTTCTAGTGAATAGTTCAGACTGGTTATTCCAAGTGTTCTGAAGCCATACAATTGTTTTTGTGAGTCACAATTCACTGAAAATCTTTCACTTTTCTTGTGTGTAAAACAACATTGTCATACTCTCACCCTATTAGTAAAGTAGAGCATGTATACGTCGACATTCAAAAAAAATCAGAATGATGTAGATGTTCAGTTATGTTGTAGATGTTAAACGTGTTAGTGTGCTTATTAAAGGTCAAGTGTATGAAATTGAGCAGCATCTAGTGGTGGGGTTGCAACCTGCACCCAACGGCTCACTCCACCCCTCTCTTTCAAAGCACTACGATGGCTGTCACAGGGCTAAGATGTCGTTGCATTTTCGCTTCATGGCCAAAAGCCCGAAACGTGCTCTGTAGAGTAGTTTGTCCATTAAGGGCTACTGTAGAAAAAATATGGTGAATTCCATGCAAGGGGACATGCGGTGTGTGTAGATAGAAATCGCTCATTCTAAGGTAATAAAAACACAACACTTCATTATGTAAGGTTTTATACACATCTGAAGACATAGTTATGTATATTACATTTCATTTCTGCAATAGATCCTCCAAAACACACTGCAACGTCTCACAGCTCTGATTCTCACATCATTACCACATAAGGGAACTGTTTGGGAACACAAGGTATGATCCTCTCTCTCTCTCTCTCTCTCTCTCTGTCTCCTTCTTTGTGTGTGGCCACTCTGCAATTAAATAATTTTCCTAGCCAATTGCCACTATACAAGACATGCTTGGATTTTGAATTATTGTTAAATTGATCATGATTTTAGGCACACTTTTTTCAAGCTTTTCATAAAAAAATGCATTTCATAAAAATAAAAGATTTTTTAAAGTATCTCATCTTAAATTAAAACTGCAAGCATAAGTTGTTTAAAGCAGATTTACATAAAGTAGCCCACCACTTTCCTGACTTTACATCATTTTATCCAATAAGCTACTGTTTTTTATTTGATCCATCCACAGAAAGACATTAAACAGCACAGTAAAATGCCAAATGACCCAACACAGCAATATTTGATTGTTGACACCAAAAGAAATGGAGCCATGAAGTAGAACTTAAAACAGTTGATAACTCAAAAATATTAGTCACATTGACTTGCAACACATTAAACACATGTATAAACGGATCCAAGTACTCAGTGACTTGGGACTGCAAAAATATACTCATGTGTGTGGCCATAAAACAACAAATATTATACTTTCTTACAGACTCTCAGAAGTTCATTTCAGCACGTTTGGGTCAAGTTTGAACACTGATACCAGATAGCAAGCTGAGCATAGAGGCCCAAGAGCCATGTAAACTAAATAGGCCTTGGTGTGTGGTCTCCTACCTCCCCAAACTTTTTCCGGGGAGCTTGCTCTCTTTCCTGGGCTCCAAAGAGAAAACACTGACACAATAACTGGAATGTTCCTCTTCAGTTTACCAGTGAAACCATGTGTGTCTATTATGTTAAACAAGGGCGCAAACACAAACATGTCAAGCTTTGAAGGTTTAATGATTAAATATGTGCTTGTATAGTAGATTAATTTCTTATATGGACAGTTAATGTGTATTTTAAATCCCTGAAGCAAAAACACCATGTTTTTATAATCAAATTATGTCTGTTTGTGTTTTTCTCTGAATGCTCATCAGGCCCATTTGACGGCTTTAAATTTAAGAGATCCTTGCTGCATGAAAAGTAGCATTTTAACCGGATATGAAGTCACAAACAATCACAAGAGGATGTCTGTCTTAATCAAGAGGATGACCATAATTCTGAGCTGTGTTTGTATAAACTGCCTGTCAGTTATAATACTCATAATTTCAGTAAAGATGCTTTCAACTGGCTTGAAATAAACACACACAAAGAGACTAACATGACCAAGAGTGACTTTTGGTCATATAAAACTGACTACATATTTTAACGTGTTTTTCTCAGATTGTTCATCATAGAAAATTATTTTATGTATATAACAGTAAATCACAAATTCCATGTGAGGGGTCCCGCAGTGTATGTACATACTGTAGATAGAAATAGCTCATTATAAGGTAAAAAACTGCTTCATTATGTGAGGTCTTTCTTCAACTCTGAAGACATATGTATATTATATTGCATTTCTGTCAATAAATGTTCCACAAAAAACTCATTGGACCATTAAGACTTGACCAATTTGTGAGAAAGCAGCTAAATCTGTATTTTCCCTTTATGTCATGGCATTTTCAAAGTGAAAAGTAAGTTATTAAACATTAATATTTATGCAATCCTCTGGTTTGTTGTCTGAGGAGGTACTTGAGTCAAACCTTCGCGGCTGTGCACGCATGAGACCAAACAGTGTTAAAAACACAGATGTATAGCACTCAGGGGTGGCAGTTGATAAACTTGTTACTTCAGCTATTTCCTTCAAAGCAGTACAGCTGAATATCAATCGAAAATGTCAGAAGTCTTGAAAGATGACTGAAGAAGGCCAGTATTCTTCTGGTGGGGCCCATGCAGAATTTCCATTGTGCTTAGAGAATGAAAAAAGACAGGCATCTGCTTAATAAATACAAATGTAAGAAGTGTTTATTTTCCCAAGATTTTCCTCTCAGTCGCTGCACACGTGCAAAGACCACAGCAGCACATGTGGCCATAAGTCTTCTCGAATGTTGTGTTTGACAGTCGGGAATAATCACTTTCATAATACAAACAAGTTCTGGCACCATCCCGCTCTGTATAAGCTTTCTGCCCAAAAGACAAAAGGTACTTGAGTGAAGCATTCCAGGTGCTCCACTGAATCTTGATACACCCCATTGGAGATAAACTTGACCTAAGACTCATAAGTGCATACGTTCTCATAATGATCAATGCGATTTTAAATGATTAATACCTGGTTTTAAAGGAAGCTCAAATGTTATAGGATCTCTTCAAGTCATCTTACTTTTATAAATATAGATTCAAGGTGGATATCAGTCCATCGGATTACTAGCTCATGTTAGATGATAGAAAAAGGTACCTCAAAACATATACAAAATGCACCTTATGTCTTTGGATAAAAGTGTGTATCAAACTTATAATTGTAAATACAATTGAACTGACTCATAATACCAGAAGTACATGGTATAAATGATAATACAAAATGATGCAATCTGGCATAAATCATAACCCAACGAGGAACACAATAACAATGACCTGCAATACGTGATTTACAACTCAATGGAAACAATGATATTTTCCTTGTTTTTGCTGTACAGTGTCACAAGTAATATGCAATAATTTATGTTCTCTTTCATTGGCAAATGATATAATGTAAGCCACACATGTCCAGTGGTGCAACGAAAGGTTTGGTGTTTCTCACTGATGGTTTAGACTACATTAAAAGAGACACATGAACTTGCAAGGCAAAGATTGTATATCTCTTTGGCTTGTTACGATAGTGTTGTTTGACAAGCTACGAATGACTTTACTTGGACATACCACACAGATGTCCGAGAACAATTTCATGTAATAAAAGATGGAAAGAGGAAAGTGATAGAATTTTAGTCGTACCTAAAATGCTTTAAACATTTAAAGGAATGGATATTTTAAAATTTCATGATAATTCACTCACTCACACTCATCCAAACCATCCCTGTGTTTATATCTTGCATCAAAAAAAAACAAATTGAGGCGCATGAGGAAAACTATCTAAGATTCTTATCCATGGATAAGATATTCTGGACCTTAACGGGGGACTGTTGGTTAAAAGGTCAAAATTTCAGTTTCATCGCAGCATCAAAAGGTTCTATACAACACCAGCCAATAAATAAGGGTCTACAAAACTATTAGTCATTTTCCAAGAAAACTATAAAATGATATACTTTTTCAACATAAACAATATATAGCTTGCACTCCCTCTGCGATTTGTGGAATCTGGAAATATGGAAACACATTTGTATCCCGATTATAGGCAACAGAGAGAGAATATAAGGTTAACATCATTTCTATGAAAAATGTGCTTTTTGTAAAACAATTTAATAACTAAAAGAAAAATCTATTTGGGGAAATACTAATGGCTGATGTTGAAAAATCAATGAATCACTTTTATTGTAACAATTCCCAAATACCACACAAAGAGTTAAAAGGACACAAAGGCCATTAAAATGATGAAGCCATGCTGTGTGGCATCCTTCTTTCTATAGCTATCATTTTGTTTCATTCTCAGACAATGTCATCAAAATATCACGTTGCAGCTCCTGATCCCCTCAGACTTCAGACTGGACCTCAACATCTGCACCACACCTCTTCTTATTTCTCACCCAATCTCAAGATCGATAAATGATGTATTTTTCTCCTAAATGATTTCATAAGTGCTAACAGGCACTGGAAGTCACTAACTATTGTGTTCTGAGGAAAGATTGAGAAGGCCGTAAATCTTAAAGCCAGGGTGATTTCACAAAGCTTTGCGTTTCAGTTTTGTGTATAAACACAACACGTTTTGAAAGCAGGTGGGTGAGAAGGATTTGATTGTTTGTTTGACATTTTACAAAATGGCACGATGAAGGAACAGGAATAAAGATGACATAGCAAAGAAATATAAATAACTAATGGAGTGCGGAATTTTTGTGCCTGCTTCGAGTGTATAATCCAAGCATTGCCTGTGGTAAATGACTACAGATGTCTCTCAGTCATATGTCAAAAGAAATGGTAAACACAATGAATAATATGTCAGAGGCCGAAAACATCAGATTTTATTTAACAGGAAGACGTATTCGCATAAGCTCATAAATGCCAGTGATGCACATGGTTCTCTTTTAAGTGGGACGTCTTAAATTTTTGGTGCTGGCGTGCATATTAAGCGCATAACCATAAATGATGTCATTTTAGTGACAGCTCACATCGATGATGTGTAGAACAGATGCCATATAATTTTGGCAAGGTCTGAATAGAAAGACTTAGTTTAGAATGATATAATAATAATACAAGATTTTCAATAAAACCTTAGAACACAGCTTGTACATTCAATGCAAATAAAGGTTTAACGTTTTAAATAAAGGTTTCTTTATAGAGACAATATGCCAGTCATCTCAATCAACTGCAGGGCTTTGTATATGAAACATTTTTTTGGCTGTCAAGTGAACTAAAAGCAATAATCATGATGCAGCCAATGAATGCACTTCTATTACAGCCAGCTGTGTTTATTTTATAATTGCCAATCTGAAAATGTGAAGCTTTTCCAGGAACAGAGGGTTCTTTAGGGCTTGAAGCCGGAGAGCTGTGCGCTAGCTTTAGGTATTTTGCATATGGAGCCACGTTGTCACTCTCAAAACCTTTGCTTTCGAAAAGTAATGCAGCGTTTCATTTAAAACCGAATGACAATGAACTTTAATGTGGTCGTAGTGAGATTTTAAAAGTATCAGGTCCTCTTTGTAGTGGTTGGTGGATTGGGCTTGATTTGCTGAATGCTTAATATTTTTATTGAAAAGTAAAGAAAATCTGTTTTAGTGTATTTTGTTCTTCAACAACGTTTCAAACGCGAGACTGTGGTTTGCATCATGAGCCTTATGGGACACTCACAGCTGTGACGCAACACCATTTCCAAGAACCTCTCGTGAGGTATAGAAATTATTCTGTAATTTTGTAAATAGTTAATAAATGCATGACTTTCTGTGTTCAGGGACGCTGGGGAGCTACTCACAGTTGTCTTTTTAATGAACAACATGCAAATGAGAATGGAGCGATTTAAGATTTGTATGGACACTACAACAACTTGAGACTGGACTTTTATGGTGATGAAGACAAAACACAAAGATCATAGCATACTTAGAAATGTTTGAGAACGTGGGTTTGAAAATGAATATTGCTAAGGCAAAACACAAAAGGAATTTCAGATCATGGTTAACTTGACACTTTTTTGTACAATTTTCATTGCTATGGATAGACGGTATATTACTGTATAATTCATAACACATTTTCATCGATTTTTTTCTCATTCTGTAAACCTATCGAGAACAGAAAGTTGACCATGTCAAGCATGAGAAGCAAGCACGTTTAACGTTGTAAAGAAGTCAGAATGCATGAAACACCGCAGCACAACCCCTTCTGCTAAATCATTTTGCACATTCTGTATTTTTATTTCTCAGGCGGGAAACTGCCTATAAAACGTGTGGTATAGGCACAAAGAAGATATAAATACTATGCAAAACAGACAAATATTAAAGTCATAATTCACCAAAAAAAGAAAATTCTGTGGTGATACCAAACAATGGTGATACTCATTCACTTCTATTGTATGGACACAAAACCATGGGTGATGGGTACCTCCGTCATTCGGTTACCGACATTCTTTAAAATATCTTCTTTTGTGTTCTGCAGAAGCAAGAAAGCCATACAGGTTTGAAATGACAAGAGTGTGAGTAAATGAGAATTTTCATCTCTGGATGAACTCCCTCTTTATGATCCCTGAACACCCAACAGTATTCAAACATAATGCGGAAAATATCAATCTAGCATTGCACCAACAAACACATCATCTCTCTCATTTCTCCAACCCAAAAAGAATTCACGCAATTCTGGATTTTACCTTTAATTCACAAAAGCACAGACCAAAACGCTCCACCCCTGAAAACATCCAGCAGCCTCCACACAAAGGTAAATAGCCGTTTTTTATGAAGTGCTCTCCTTTCTTCAGTGTCACACTGATTATACAAGAACCACACAATCGCAGAGGAAATTGGAGAGTGTAAACACTGGCAGAGAAGTGCTCAGAACTGTCAAACACATCTGTGTGATTGAGCACAACCTTGTGCTACAGAGTAAACAAGGAAAAAGTCATGGGTACATCATAGTAGTGGGAACCATGGCAAACGAAAAGACTGCTGGGACGGACTGAGCTCAAGACAGATCATATAGCTTCGAATCCAGCGGAGGAAGTTAATGACTAGTGGACCATTTTTTTCTGAAGGAAAATAATATGGCTGTAATAATTTCCTTATGGCGGGGTGGGATAGGAAATGGATTCTTCATAATGTTGTATCTCATTTTCTTACTAATGTCAGAGCTTCCTCCCGAGCCCCCAACACTGATGATATCACCACTCCAGTGATTGTTCAGTGTTTATATAGCACCGTATAGCTGCTTATATTTGCATGATTCCGTGATGAATAACATATTTCGCATTTACATAGAAGATTCAAGAATGCGGTATAAAGCTAATTGGGACTATCAGCTATCAGATTCTCAAGTTATTAAATGGTTTTATGAGTGTTTTGCATAGCATAAAAGTGATGTCATGTTTACACAACATACCTAATGAAAAAGGGCAGCAAGACAAGGAATTCCCATGTTTTGGCACAGAGTTGTTTAAAACTGTAACCCACCTGTGCTCTATAAAAGACAACTCTTATTAATTGCATTTTTCCTTTGCCCTGTAGCCAGTACTCTCAGTATGGCCAATATCCAAACTGCCCAGCTGGTGCTGTGAAAAGGGAAGTAGATACAACAAGTAGACAATTACAAACAATTCTGTACCGTCTTTAGTGCAGGACTTGAATAGATCCTTGTTAATTGGCATTATTTATGTACAATCATTGTTATTCTACATGTTTTTTTTGCTACACAAAATAAAACTATGCATTCTCGTAAAAATGATTTGCGCGCGCGCGTGTGGTGCCTATAGACTCACTGATCTAGGTGGCGCTGGCGCTCTGTTGCCTTTTATAAGTGCTTTGTGCTTTGGTTGTCACCTATTTGTAAAGCGAATAGAAAAGCAAAGAACACCTGCGACTGTAATGTATAGTGTAACATGTTTTTATGAGCTAGTGTTGAAACAACAATTTGACGACAGGATAACCGATCTCCTTACTGCTAAGAATTGCCCTTTGAACTGTTTACATCTTTTACAAAAGCGAACAAATTGTTGCAGAAGAAGCTTAAAAAATCGCATGCGCTAAGGAAGAAAGAAAGAAAGAAAGAAAGAAAGAGCGCAACGAAGTTGTGTCCCCATTTGCAAACCTCTCCTGCGTGCTTTTCTTCTCTTAAACCTTTCTTAAAGTTCTTCGAAAACCTTCGACTTTGACCCAGTGCTCCGGACCCTGCGAAAAGTGTGTCTTGCTTCTTTAAGACTTCCCTGAAGTTTGAGATGCACACACGAGGGCTCTCGGCTTGGGTGGTCTCTCTACTTTGGTGAGCTGTTGCTAAGCAGCTAATAATAGTCGTGTTTGCTGAGTAATTTTTGCCCTTCTGGAACCAATCAGATCCCAGGAACTCCGGCCATCTGACAGCCCCGGAGGCGGGATTTCGAGTCGCTCTTTGCCACGCCCCTCCCTCCTCTGTCTCCGAATGGAGAGCGATCTTTTTTCACATCTATTGAATCTCTCAGAGATCGCCTTGTTGCGCGGCCTGAAGAGGGACCACATAGATCACAGAATGCTTCAACCGCCGAGAGATCGACGTTTCCATAGCATCCACTTCGCCTTCTGAGACCACAAACTTTCAAGGAGACGGCGTGAAAGTGGGGAATTGTTGGAGACCTCCAGATTCGCGAAATGTTGGAATGGAAGGCGCAGACTCTGACTCGCCGCCTCAAACAGGAGAATGAAGTGCTTCGCGGATCTGGGATCAACGAGAGAGAAACTTGGATTTCTGCGGATATCACGAAACGCTCACGGGGAAGTACACTAGCGCGGATAACGAGAAGTTCGGCGCAGACTTTGCAACATGGCCTCGGCTGTTAATGTCTCCTCCGAGCAGGAAAACAGAGACCCCGATCGGCCGAGGATAACGCTGAGAAATAGGGGGAACTATCGGACCGCCGCAGCGGATTTGGAGTATTTGCAGCGGCCGAGTTATTGCGATGCCGCCTTTGCATTGGAGCAGATATCAGAGGTGCTTTACATTCGTCCCGTTTGCGTTTGGAATTTGGTGGGAATAGTCTGACAAAGTGGCCAACTTTATTGAAGTCGCTAGGTAACGGGATAGCAACGATGGGGGTGTCCTGGAGAAGAGAGCCTAGGCATGAAGCAACCTGTAACTTCTCACGAGAATCCTTATAGCGTGTGTTCTCCGTTATGTTCTCATGCCGTTTTTCAAGATTTAGCATTCATTTATTTTAACAGTCAATCATAATAAACCATAAAGCTCCACCTAACTTCTTTCAGTAAATAAGAAAAACATTGTGAATGGTCTGCGGTTTAGGTTTTGAAGTAGCCCACTGCACCCCAACACACTGATTGAACCCCCTGGATATTATTAGGATAGGATCTACATGGGGAGTAGTTCTCGTCCTGCTCCTGAACCATCCATGTGGCTGCCCTCTTCCGTTCACAAATATTGTCGTAGCTCCCTCTGTGATGGCTGCAGCACTTTTCAAATCGCATCACGTATCGTCCCTTCAGCCATGGCACCCACGTGCATCGTCAACATTATATTACTTGAAATAATGCATTTTTTTTCTAATAAAATGTCTGAAATATGCAGTATGTCACATTGCCGGCATGTGTAGTCTTGTCTATGCATTGATCTCCTATTTAAAAGCAAGAGTAGTGCAAGTATCTAGAAGGTACTTTGAAGACCTCGTGGGGGGTGTTGTCACGTATAAACCCAGTATTTCATTTGTGTTTACATTTCTTTTAAAGAAAGAATGTGGGCTATTACAAGTCACAGTTATATCGGGGAATTGTGGAACTTAGCTCCTGAGAATTCCTATTCATAGAAAACCTATTTAACATAATATATCGATTAAATTGAGTTTCCTATTTTATTAACAAAGCTGTAAGGTAATTCAGAGCTAATATTTCGTTTTTCTTGTATCGTAGGGGAAGGCGACTGGGAGGAAAGCACCGCTGTGGCTGAGAGCAAAGTTTCAAAGACTTTTGTTTAATCTTGGCTGTTACATACAGAAGAACTGTGGAAAGTTTTTAGTTGTGGGCCTTTTAATATTCGGAGCTTTTGCTGTTGGTTTAAGGGCAGCTAATCTGGAGACGGACGTGGAGAAACTCTGGGTAGAAGGTAAGAAAACATTTCATTATTTAAGATGCTGCTCGTACATTTTCCCGCAAGTGACCCGAAGCGGTGGGTGGGGTGGTGTGGGGGTCTGTCGTGTAAGTTAGTGGTGTTGTTTATTGTATAGAGGTCTGGCAGAAATCCAGATTAAACGTGAAAAGTGTGTAATTCGGTTCGAATTGGCCGTTTGCGCTCACGAATGCGTTTTGCTTGCGGAAAACATGGAAGCGCGCGACAGTCGGCGGCGCGCGCGGATTGTTTGTAAGTCGGATACATCGGTTTACTTTAGAGTACCGTGAGTGTATTTAACGGGATTTTTTTGTCAAAGCCGCCATTTTGTGTGTGTGTGTGTGTGTGAGAGTCAGTATGTGTGTGTCTGCCTCCAGCAGTTGAATCTGATCCGCGCTGCTCACAGAGCCTGTGTGTGGTCCTGTTTTGGACAGTTTTCAACTTTCCAAAAAGATTTGTCTCCGAGTTTCGCGAGCGCACTACATGCGGGAACACACACCAAATCCAACAACTGACCACAGCGCATAGATAGTCACAGTAAATTTCGAAGAAAGTTGTTTATTTTATGAATAAGACAATTGTGAGATGTTGGGGCCGTAGTGTGGGTGGTGATTTTTAGGGGGGAGGGGCAATACCCCCTTTCTGCTTTGATCTACATTCCTGCAGTTTAAGAACCTTTGATATGATCATGGAGGATATGTTGACATTCCTTATAAATTATATTCCAGTGATTATTATTATATTAATTGACATTACTAGGACAAGTTGGCATTTTAAGGGTTTTTTGTAAATAAACCATGTTATTATACAGCAGTGGAGTTATATCAAATTTTTATAAAAGATGCCAAGAGTTTGTTTAAAAATGTCCTTTTCGTAACCATAGTCCAAAAATCATCCATGATATTCATTTTGCTTCTACTTGGCTTAAATTTGAGATGTTTTGTTTACGTTTTTGAATTTCTTTTTGCTTCTTTGTAGCAGGCATTTTTTTAACCAAAGCATCTCAAATACACTTTGAGTATTTAATAACATTGATATGTAATAAACATGATATAAAGTGTTTTACGTTGTTTACATTATATATCCATATGCAACAAGTGCAATGTTTCTGTATTTACAGCCACTTATATAAATCACGTTTCTTGGCATTTTGCGTCCTTCTCTATATTAGCTGTGACTCTTCTGTGTTCTGTGTATTCATTTTTGTTCATTCTTGTCACAAACACTTTGTTCAAACACCTCTTTATCCTCTTTATAGTTTTATCTTTGGTGCTTCCTTCCACGTTTCCTTTTCAAGAAGCGCAGGGGGTTTGCAGATGAAGTATGACAGTCGGTTGCCGGACACACACTCACTCGCACCTCAGTTGTTCCCATGTCGAGGCGCATGACAGCTTCCAGATGCAGTAACATTGAGATCTGTTTGTTTAGATTAAACTCCACAGCTGAGGGATAGATTAGTTCTGGCTGGCCAGGTTCTGCACTGGGACATGTTGGCCCAACGTCCATTAGGATGCGTGTTTATGTTTCGTTTGGAACAGTCTTTTGCTAGCGACCTCCAAATGACCCTTCGGTGAATCTGTTTCTCTTACTCTCGCTTAAATTCAGCTTGAATGGGATTCAGTGTGATCTCATGTAGTCTTTCATCACTTGCCATTGAGGACTGTGCGGTCTAACCCCTACAATTTGTTTGGTTGCTCTACAGATTCGTAGCGTTGCATGATTGATGTAGAAATGTTGTCAGTTGTGCGAGTCACTTGCTGTATCCTCTCACTGATCCGATATAATGTAGGAAAATTAATGTTTTAGACTGTGTAAACTTTGCGGACAATGAGGTTCATTTGAAGATCTGAAAAAGGAAATGGGCAAATATACAGTTACAGTATATAAAAGCACAAATAACCCAGCGCAAAAGTGAGAAAACTTAGAGACACCCATTTAACACATTGGCAGCCAAAGTTATGTATACAAAAAAATTCTCCAAAAGTTCAAGGTGTTATGACAGACTATCTACATAGGCTCTACGTTTTTAAAGAAAACACCAGCACAGCCTGAATTTAATTAAAACATTTTCACGTAAACATTTGCCTTCCTGTACTCGTTCCCCTCCTGGTTGCTTTCGAGAGGAACTGCTCTTGAAGTGAAATCATTGAGATATCAGGATTCAGGCTGTCCCATTCTCTTCTGCAGGGTAGGAGGGGTAGCGTGAGGCTCGGGGCCACAAGGCTGTGTCCCTTAGGACCTGAGGTCATCGTGTGGAGACTCCGCTATTTAAAAGCTCATCTGATACCGGCTACATGACCCGAGTGCAGAGTGAGGGGTTCCAGCTTAGAGCCACAGATGATGAGAGAGGGTTTGCTAGATGGCACAAACTGGACAAATTACTTGAACAGTTTCATGCCACTTAATGATTCATTTCTCCAGCAAAATATTTTATGTTCCCAGCAGGGGGCAGTGTGAATTTATTAGAGATTAGTGATCAATATGCAATATTACTGGGTACTGTGGATACATATAACTTATTCTTGTTTAAAACAGATTTTGTTCCGTTACGTCTTTTTAATGCAAGTTTCCAGTTTTATGAATAGTTTCTAGTATGCTGCTGCTCTCTGTGTGTGAATAGAGCCTTTTCAGATGTTTACTTCTGCTGAAGTGCTTTTCATCGCGGTTTGGCTCTCAGCAAGTGAAATGAACACGAAATGTAAGCTGAAGTGTCATGACATTCAACAGGTGAGGACATTGACAAATGTTTCCACTACGAAACATGAGGACGGTTAAGAGTTAACCTTTTATATAATATGGAGGAATTCTTAACCAGCATGGCATATTGGGAAGAAGTCCCTTTTTTAATATAGAGGATGTGGCTTAAGAATGTGGCCTCCCTGCTATGTGGTGAGGAGAGCGGGATCTAGTGGAATTCGCCCTGTTTTGATGTGCTTGAGAAGGCTTGGACACACATGGCTGAACTGTAAGAGATGTATGTGGAGCCCTAGGGGCTTTAGGCTTCTGGTTTGAAGTTTGGCTAACCCAAGCTGCTAAGAGTGTGCGCTGCATGCTTAATCCTCAACTCTCGAGCATTGCTTCATGTTTAACCAACATATTCAAACTAAAGAGACTGAAGTATGTTCACAATTCGATTTTTACTTTTGTAGTAAATGTGAGGAGGGCTTAAATTGCAATTCTAAAGTGCTTGAGTGTTCCCATGCGGATGCGGGTGTTTTAAGTGGTTGTTTACTGGCCATGTGGTTCTTTTTTGGTCCAGATATGGCTTGGGACTTACGTTTATCGCAAGTTAACAGGATATTTGTCCTTTTTTTCATGTGCCAGGCAAAAGTTATACGTTAGTAGTAGGGCTGTTTAATGATTAATCGCGATTAATTGCATCCAGAATATAAGTTTGTGTTTACATATTATACGTCTGTGTACTGTGCATATTAATTTTGTATTTATTAACACATACATGTATATATTTTAGAAGAATATAAAAATGAATACATTTTAAATATTATTTAGATTAAAAAAATATATATATACATGCAAATACGTTCTTAATAACTACATTTATGTGTACATGTCCAAATAAATATGCACAGATATACTGTATATTATTATGTAAACAAAAACTTTTATTCTGGATGCGATTAATCACGATTAATCGTTGAACAGCCCTTGGTTGTAGTACACCTTTTCCCAACAAATGATGCCTTGTAGTATTTTAAAGTTTTGTGCCACCAAAATACAAGGCGATTCACGTTCGATTTTTGTGTTCAAATATTGATAAATAGAATGTAACCTGAAGTTGTAAAACTGACAAACATGTGTGGAAGACACAACCTAATGGAGCAAGTCCCATCCACAGCCAACATCCAGACAGCAATTCCTGTGTTTATATTCCGCATACCTCTACTTCGTGTTATTCAAAAAAACAGAGACACCGAAATGACGGAAAAGACTCTCTCGCTTCCCTCACTTTTCTTCCGAAAGGTTGTTACTGCACTTCAGTCACCCCCCACCCAAGCTCCTCTCCTCACCCTGACACACACACACACTCACACACCCCCCTTTCACTTGGGAGTCCAGCCCTGGGATGCCAGATGTATTACAGAGTGAAGCGCAGCAATGTAAACACTGAGTCCTGCCATGGATGCCGGGTGGTCCGGCCCTCCTCCTCCTTTCGCCCTCCCTCTCTCTGCGGCCGAGGGGCGGAGGACTTGGCGAGAGGGGGAAGGGAAAAGAAGGAAGGAACGTAGTAGCTGAAGTGTTATTTGTGTTTTGGCTAAAACAACAGTTTTTGTGCAGACAGTTCCTTTGTGACATACATCATTCTGTGCATCTGAAGTATAAACAAAGTCGAAAACTTTTCGACTATTTTGGGATGCTTTGCAAAAGTCCTTATGCTTGTGTTATTGAAACTTTAAAACATGCATGTTTTAAGTTGTTTGCTGTTTGCTTTTATAATTTAATTTATCAGCCTGAAAGATGGAAATTGATCGTTCTTAAGTGTTTTTCACAGCAGTAGTGTTGTTGCATTTGTTGAAATTGACATTGCAAATTATGTAAGCAATATAACTTAAATATTTTGATATGAAATGTCGATTCATTACATAGTTTTTGCATTCTGATTCAGATATATCGTATTCCCAGGTACCTGTTGATTTCCATTTCTATCCGTTATACAGTTTAATTATAATTCTGCAGTCCAATTTTTGCAAAACGTCAGAATCAAGTACTCCTGAGAATGGTAAAATAACAAGTGACATTATTTTAAAGAACCCTTGCTAACTGGAAATCAGGAAAATGTCCCAGTGATATCTTATTTTGCTGGAACGCGCTGAGTGTTTGGGTAGGTGCGCACACAGAACCACCCCCCAACCTCGAGGGTGCATGAACACACACACACTTTTCGCCGTGCTTTTTGTTGCGGTGCGATCAAGTTCATTTGAATAGTTTTTTCTTAAGAGGAAGGGACCTGAATGAAGCCAGCAACGTGGAAAAATCGACCCATTCAGGCCCCTCTGAATGTACATCTCTGGATTGCAGTAAGCTGTATTTGTAGGCAGCGGACTGCTAAATACATCCATTTTTCGTGGTGCAGATCTGGACAGGTGATTAGCATAATTAGAGGAGAGCAGGCCATACATATGGTAATGTGGTGTGGAGTAAATGGCAGCTGCGGTGTAAAATTTGTGTCAGGGGTCGAGCTGGCTGCTTGGGGGCATTGTGCTACAGCTGCGGGTCAGGGACTTTCTCTCTCTCCCTCGGTCTTCTCTCGCTCACTTTCACTTTACTGCGCTCTCACCCTTCGTATCCCCTCCGTGAATGTAAAAGTGCTTGGTGGAGGTCAGCACATGGACAGCCGTTACAGGACCTAGCGTGTATACAGGACCTTAACTGGAGGTGCTTTGTTTGCGGAAATGCTTGTGTGAAAGTACAATATCGTTTAAAAAAATTGTCTCGGGATTTGTGCAACCAAGCCCTAGAATTTCGGTAAACGAAGGTAAGCGGTGGGTTTAGATGCAGGTTTGGGGTCAGCGTTACGTGGAAACCAAGGAGTCGTGGTCAGGGCTATGGTTTGTGCCTGGATTTGTGTCCGAAGGAGAGAATTCATGCCGCTTTGACCCCATGCAGAAACTTCCTTGCAAACCACAGGGGGTCTCTCTGAGATGGAGTCTAATCCAGCTAATCCTGCCCGCAACACAGTCATAAAAACTGCCTCCCTGTGCCGGCATTGCCACACACAGCCCCTTCCTCCAGCCCCCACCCAAAAAAGTCCTTCACGGGCCACCATAACCCACACCATCACAGAGCAGCCCCAGTGACTCTAGCCACGTGATTGGTGTACTCGGTGGGATGAAGTATAGTGGGCGGTAGTTGAGTTAGCAGTAGCATGGAGTTATGTCAGGCTCTTGAAGGGCTTGAGTGCAGTGGTTGTGGTGGGGGGAGTGGGTGGGGCGTTTCTTTTGTACGGAACCCCACACACCCCTCTGAAACAGGCCACTCAAAAGCCACTCTGCGGCTGAATGGTGAGAATAGCAATGCGCTGCTTGAAAACTCGGGGCAATGGAGGAGTCCTTCCAATGGCAGCTCCCCCTGTTTGTGAAAGGGAGGTTCAAGGGTTAATGTTATGCAACAAACTGAATGGACCCAGTGGAGGCACCAACACACCGACATGTACACCAGATTCACGGCCGCCCTGTTGCTCTTCTCACTGAGAGAAATCGTTCATCAAGGCTTTAGCACAGACCTCTGTGGGATAAAGGCAAATGTGAAGCGATCTGGGAAAACCCACCATATGATGAAATTGTACATATTCTGATACCATATATTTAATACCATGGGTTTGACACCTTTCCAAATCAGTTTTTATTTTGTTCTTACCTTGTATGTAACAAAAGTTATGGCTATCTGAAGTCGGCTGACCGCTGTCGTTTTCAGGAACAGAATTTGGACAAAAACAGTTTTAAAGAAAATAAAAGCACAACGGACAAGTATCACAAGTAAAACTACTTACTCTATTAACAATGTAATAACTAAAAAAATTCCTAGTGTTGAAATGTATAAAAATACTTTATAAAGCCATATGAATAAAACGAAAGTAATGAGAATGATACTGGCCACACTTAAAGAACAAGAGCTCTGTCAGGAGCGCTAAGAGCAATGCATCACTACACAAGGAGACTAGCAAACTTTTCCCTGAAAAGAGGACACCAACTAGTTGGTTGTGAAGTTAGTTTTCCGTAGTTTTTTATGGGCATATAGTGTTTGAACTTTTGATCACTCCTGACATGTTTCGCGATCGCTTTCTGGAGATGTATTGAGCAGCTGCCCATCGGGACTCCCGGTGCTCTAGACGGCGAGGTCCGCCATATCACGATTACGTTGTTTAAAAAACTTTGCATGTCGTTTACACAGGATTGGTGGGAAATATGCATTGATAAACCTTCGTTCTACATTTTAAGGGGTTTTAACTTGGATAGGTGAATTGTCTGTGTAACGTTGGTGTAAAGAGAGCGAAAGTTATGGCTGATTTTTGCAGCCCTGAATTGCATGTCTTTAAAAATCAGCTTGCCACAATAAGTATCTATTTTTCAATATTAAACAAGTGAATTTGACAAAGAATTTTCAGATGTGATACACATGATATTATAGAATAATAATTTACAGAAAACCCAATTTTGACCAAAAAACTTTAAACTTATTTTTTGATATTCCTGAAAATGACCCAGCCCGACATCCGATGGATTTTCCCAGAACGCATCACAAATATGTTTCGGTTTTACAGTTAAGAACATACGGTGTCTAATTTTCCTACCCTATCGCCATTGTCCTTCTGAAACCTCAAATGTCCAAAAAAAAAAACTTGATTAAATACTGTGTTGTCAAAGTTGACAAGTAGTTTTTAATACTTTGTACTGGGTAGATTTTGCAAAACCCAGTGACAAACAAAGGGCGACTAATAATTATAATTTATGGCAAAAATCACAAAATATGATGATACAAGGTTTCAGAAGGACAACAGTGTTATGCTTATTTGTTTTTAGGCATATCCCAGCTGTTACACCAAGTTGAATTTAGTTTTTTTGTCATCAAAGTTGTGACGTCACCTCTGGGTTTGTTTTGTTATAACGTATATGTCTAGAACAAGTTGCTTTTTTTGACTTAAGGTCATTCACACCAAGGATGATAACTATAAAGAAAAAGTTTGAAAGAAAATCTAAATTAAAGTGAATAACAGAGTTCACACCACAACTTGGCCTATAACAATACCAGTATATATTTGCATACAATGAACACTTAAACATTGACAGCCAAAATCTGTCAAATCCAAAATCAATATCTTTACATTTTAAGGGCTTTACATTTAGTATGCGAAACAGCAGCACACAGTTTAGAAAAAAAACAATGTTTATGTTCTTTTGTGTGGATGCTTATATAAATATTGTTATCGTCAAAGTTATTGTTGTGAATAGTTTTACTAGATTGTGTATAAGATTTACAGTATACATTTGTCCAGCAAAAAGGAATCAGTGTGGACCTGCTTTGAACCTAACCAGGACTTTTTCCTAAGATATGCCCCCCAAGATCATAACTGGAAATTCTGCTGGTTTTCCAAAACCCATAAAACACACCTGCAGTCTTGTTTCAATGAATTTAGCGCTTGCTTTTGTTCTAATGTATGTGTGTTCATCTAGCAGATGCTTTTACCCAAAGCTACAGGAAAGCTAAACTCTCTCGCTCTCTCTCTCTGTCTCTCTCTCACACATACCTTCACGGACAGACATTTTATTTTGTAGCGTGGGTGTTCATTTCACACCTGAGGCAAAACCATTTGTGACCTGTAAGTCTCTAAAGAGGTGTACTCCAGGGTTCAGGACATAATATGACGTTTCATGGTGTATAGGACTCTTTGTCTGTAACGTGAGTGACACACATTGTTGTGGCTCCTTCCTGTTTCCTCCGTAAATCTTGGCGTACATCAGAGGATCCATTCATGACGTGAAGGTGACTCGGTTCACGTTAATCCAGAGGAAAAACCTTGATTGAAAAGCTGACATCTGAGGTTGTTTCATCCTTGAAACACGTCGGTGTTCCCAGGGCTTCGAAATCAGGAACATGTTAAGCTTGTTTGGGATGTAATCAACCTGGTACCAATAATCATGTTGAAGTAAAGCTCAGACTCGCTTAAAGCTGCAATTAATGAAGGATATTATAAACATGGCCTAAAACAAGATCAGATGTACATTTTGGGCCAGGAAAAAAGAAATCCATTGCATTGGTATAATGCTTCTAGACGTTTCCCTCCGTCGTGAATCTTTTTCTCGGGCTGGGTGGTCTGCCCTGAGAAAAAAGCATGGTTAGTTTCAGCTTTAATACAATTACAATGGTTTGAAAATATCCAACCTATGTCCGTCTGGTGAATTGAAAACCATTGTTAAATTGGATTATGGCTTATAAATTCTAACAGATTGTTTTACACAGCCCTTCCCCCAGAGTTGAAATAGGTTAATGAGAAAAAGACATTGTCTTGCTTTAGTTAAATGGCATGATGAATGTTTCATTGTATTTGACCGTTCAGGACATTTTAATGGCTTTGAACTCTCAGGAAGATGAAATGGCTGTGAAAAAATGTTTTTGTCGTAGCCGTTTCACATTTTATTTTCTATATGTGCACATGTGTTGCAAAAATGTAAGCGCACAAGTTGTAGTTGGTGAAGTTCTTACATCCAACAAGGTGCAAAATGTGTTGGGCTTTAAACTTGCTGGTGTAACTTCTTAGAAAAATATAAATAATCACAAACACATGTTTCTTATGTCATTTTTCTTTGTGAATGTGACTGGAAGTGAGGTCAAGTTCAAAGCAAACTCTGAAAGTGACCTTATTTTAGTTAAAGGTCAAATGTCATTGGGGTACAAGATACCTTAAAGCACTTGTGTTAAAGGGATACTTCCCCCAAAAATTAGAATTATGTCATCATTTACGAGTTGTTCAAAATCTGTATAAATTTGAGTATATGAGTAAATGATGACATAATTTTCATTTTTGGGGGAAGTATCCCTTAAACAACACTTCATTAAATGGATACATTCACACCAAAATAAGAATTCTGTCATCATTTATTCACAATCATGTCGTTTTTCTTCTGGGGAACACCAAAGAAGATATTTTGAGAAATGGTTTTGTGTCCCCACAATGGAAGTCAACGGAGGCCAGTGTTGTTTGGTTACCAACGTTCTTCAAAATATCTTCTTTTTTGTGCTTTATTTCATCCAAGTTTTGAATGTCATGAGGGTGAGTAAATGTTTCAAGAATTGTTGACTCTACTATCCCTTTAAGCATGAAAACATCTTGAAAATATTTTACATTTACCTTGAACAAGTTGCGATAGGTGGCCATAAATGAACCCTTCTCCGTTTCAACACAGCGCACCGAAGAAATACAGTAGATGATTTAGTATCGCTAGGTTGATTGTGAGGAATGAACAGATTACCTGTACGAGACCGTATTATTTATTACCTGCGTTACGTGGTGGCACTGAGTAACTGTGAAGCCTTTGTGAACCGTGTGGCCTGCTTCTCAAGGGTGCTTGATCCTGGAAACGGAGAAGTCTTCTATTCTCTGAGGTCAGGTAAAGAGCGCGTGAAGAACGTTTGAGAGGCAGACTTGGACGCCGTTCAGCGCTGCTCTGTAAAAGGCCGCTTTTGTAGCCGGTTCTGCTCAGATGTGCCACACAAGGACTCCGCTGGCCGAATGCAATAAAGCAGACGGTTCGCGCTCACAAATGCTTTTTCACACATGCTCGTAACTCATAAGCCGTGGGATTGAGAGCTGTGAAGAAGACCGCAGGTGTTGAAGGGTACAATGAAAGGCATTTTGAAGCGAAGTTAACAGGACAGGTGGGAGCCGGTACATGTGTTAGCACAGATTTCATCGAGGCTGAACGATATAATTGATTACCTTTAGACTTTTGCTTGACCCTGTGCGATAAAGCTGAGAGTTATGATTGGTTGTCACTGTGCTGAGCTAAGTGAATTATTTGTGACACGATAATGTGATCCTTTTCTACACGCCAATATAAAATGGCAAACATGTTTTTTTTTACCCACGACACATTCAGCAAGGTGTTTATGTCACTTCCTTTTACAGTGGGCGGCAGGGTAAATCAAGAACTCAAGTACACACGGCAGAAGATCGGAGAGGAGGCCATGTTTAGTCCTCAGCTCATGATTCAGACGCCGAGACAGGAAGGTGCTAACATTCTGACGGTGGAGGCGCTAACGCAGCACCTCGACTCTGCCATTAAAGCCAGCAGAGTGCACGTTTACATGTATAACAGGTAACAGCACAACGATTTACATGTTAATGATGAATTGTATTTGTTATTAGTGTTTGATGCACCTTCTACTGTGTGTTTTCAGGCAATGGAAATTGGAACATTTATGTTACAAATCAGGAGAACTCGTCACAGAGACCAATTTTGTTGACCAGGTAAGGCAGTAGAGTGATTTTTAGTTTACTTATCTTTTTAATACTGGTTTAGTAGAAATGTATAAAATGGTTAGTTCCAGTACTTGATTCTGATTTGGTTCAATTTAGTCTCAATTTTGTGTAGCACTGTGTGCATCATGCTTAGCAATGTAAATTTAACATTCTGTTGCTGTTCACTATCGACTTGGGACTTGAAGTTTTAAGTGATTTCTCTTCCTGAAAGTTGCATTGATACATATTTTTTGGCTTTAATGTTTGTATTGTGTGAGGTGTACATTGACATAACGTAACTGAAGTTGTCTGTTATCTTACTATTCTATAGACAACTTTTGGATACTGGTACAGCAGCACTTCTGGTTTCATTTTTTTTTTTTTATCTTGCAAATGTACTTAAAGTGGTAGTTCACCCAAAAATAAAAATTCTGTCATCATTTATAACCAAACAGTGGCGGCACCCATTAACCTCTATTGTATGGACACAAAACCAATGCAAGTGAATGGGGCCCAGATGACGACATTCTTCAAAATATCTTCTTTTGTGTTCTGCTGAAGTCATACAGGTTTGAAATGACAAGGCGAAAAATGATAACAGAATTTTCATTTTTGGGTGAACAATCCCTTTAAATCTTAAAGATATTTGTTTAACATTTTGATTCGGTTATGAATGTTCTGGTGGTCGTATTCTGTTGAAATGCTTATGTAGTGTTGAAAAAAACTGACACAGGGAGTTCTGGACCAGCCTTGCTTGTATCTTTCAAAGTGGTCTGTTCATAGTGCATAGCTTGTGTATCAAATTTTTGATGGTATGCATAGTAAGACTAGCTGTAAAAATATCTATAATTGTCTGTCTTGTACTTAGTTTCTAAGTAAAAAGAATTTGATGAAATCGATGACAAATACTTGTGAAGGCACATTATCAAAGATCTGTGATATTAACACTGCATCTATCTTTTAGATTATAGAGAAACTGCATCCATGTCTGATCATCACTCCTCTGGACTGCTTCTGGGAAGGTGCTAAACTGCATGCAGGGTCAGTCTACCTCCCGTAAGTTACACCGTATTTGTTTGGAGCCTGTTATATTTTATCCTTTGATCACTTTAAATCAGCTTGACTCGCCAGAAATGCACATTGTTGAAACACTGAACAAACTGCTTTCTGTGACTAGAGAACATTTCCTATCAAATGAAAGCCCAGCAAACATTGCAACATATTTTTTCTTAAAGCACTGCAATAAAATATTTTAGATAGCAGTGAAAGGGAATTTCAGCATGTTTGTTGGATATACTTGTGCTTGTACAGTCTTCAGTGGCGTTCTCGGTCTGAAGGCTGTCATTGAACTTCACACACTTGAGGCCTCACACAATTGTTCCACTTAAATGCTGCAAATGGCTTCTTGCAGCTCGGTTGACAACCACCAAGCCTGCAAACGTTTTTTCTGCACTCCTTCCATCCTCTCTCTCTCATCATGGATGGTAAATAAGGACTTTACTGTGTTCTGGTTGGAGGACTTGGAATAATGACTCAAGCCTGGTTAGGCACATACAATGTGGTCTAAACCGCTGCAGGCCTGCCAGAAGAGGAAGAGAGTGAAGCGTACAGAGGAAAAGCTTACAGAAAGAATGAAAACATGAGGGAAGATGAGGAAAAATATGGCCGACAAAATGGTGGCAGAAAACTAAGTCCAGCATTAGATGTAGATGAATGATGGATCGTGGAAGAAGAAATAAGTGAGGTAGAATTCAGAGCGAGAAAGGGCATCTGAGGATAGAGGCGAATGAAAGGGCGGGGCAGGAAAGCGAGTGAGGAAGCGGGCGGAGAATAGGGTGCTGAAAGAACCGACTTAGACAAGATGGCACGGAAATCACAGGAGGTTTGTGAAAATGTGCGCCGGGCTGTCATCTGTGGGGAGATGCCGGGTCCAGAGCGGGATCGCCCTGCGCTCTGGTATAATTAGAGGGGATAAAGATCAGATGAGCGGATTGATTCCATTTTCTCAAAGCTGTTATTATGGAGGTAGGCTGAAATCCAATCTCAGATGCATTTGTGTTGTGGAGCGCCCGTCTATCCATAAGCCTGCTGAATGAATTCCATCAGACTTCAGACACGCCCACGAGTGAGAAAGTCCATCTACAGACTTACAAAGTTGTCCTTGACAGTTTACCAGACTCTCAGATCTCTGGAAGTCCATTGTTGTCAATAAGATTATTTTGACCAGTATTGAGATCATGATTATTTAACACAGTTTGTCTTTAGAAACAACAATTATTTAATAAATTAACAAATAAAAAAAATTGATAATAAATAAAGCATAGGTGCTAGGGCTGTGCGAAAATCGCAATATTTTTTTTCCGATAGAGTAACAATACATTTTTTAAATCATGTCATATACACACGGCCAAAAGTAAATGGAAGCGAGCATGCATGTAGAAAAATATTAGAACGCTTCGATGTGTTGGAGCGTTTGGTTTTCAAAAGGAGTCATAAAATAATAAAAAATAAATGCTGTTTGTAAGCTTCACAAGTCATGACCCACCAAGTCACTTGGCTACTGCAGTGCATTATGCAAAAAGTTTATTCCAAAAAGTAACATTTATTGCGCTTTCACGGATGTGACACCGGCGCATGTACAGCGTGGATGGGGTTTTATTCTGTCCATGTTAATTTTCTTAACCGTAATCCACCACAACAGCCAAGTGATTGTGTGACCCACTTTATTCCCCTGTGCTACCCACTTGAGTGGCGCAATCCAAAGTTACGTAACCCAAACCTCTGATCTTAAGGTCCATGCATCGCACATCATGGACACTCTGCAGAGGTAAGGGATGTTTTTTGACACTTATCCCTACAGAAAACCCCAGGTGGTGTACAGCATGTTGTATTTCTAGCTCTACTTTTTACATTTTCTATTTAAAGTATAGTAATATATTGCAAATGTGTATAGTATCGAAATACACAGCAATATATTGTATCGTGACCCATCTATAATGATATGTATCGTATCGGGAGGCACTTGCCAATACACAGTCCTTATACAGTAGGTGCATGCATATCAGTAATAGTTATAATAAATAATTAATCAAAAATCTATATTGCTACTGTCCTTCTGAAACCTTGTATCTCCATATTGCATGATTCGTTTTTTGCCATAAATCATTATTGTTAGTCACCCTTCATGTTTTGGACTGGGTTTTGCAAATATTTAATCAACAAAAAGTATTAAGAAGTGTTTTTATTTATTAAAAAAAGCACATTTTGACATCCGAGGTTTCAGCGATGACATGCAAAATTAACCATTTTAATTGTCCTTGAACCCGGGACAATATGAATGTGAGTAATGAGTGATGGGATGAAGTGTATAATATAAGATCTACATGATGTAAATGTTTTGGACTTTTTCTACATTAGTGGCAAACCTTCCGTGCAGTGGACCAACTTTGATCCAATGGAATTTATTGCTGATCTGAAGAAGATGAAGATTTCTGTGGACACATGGGAGGAGATGCTGATCAAAGCAGAGGTGGGTCATGGCTACATGGAGCGCCCCTGCCTGAACCCTTCAGACCCCGACTGCCCATCCTCAGCTCCCAACAAGAACACAACACGGGTGAGTCCTGGAACAATGATCAGATAACACGCCTACTTGTTCAAATGTATACATGTAAACATTTGCTATTGAGCTCATTTGAGAATGCTTGTTTTCAATGTTAGATGTCTGTTTACCCAGCTTATGGTTGGTTAAACCAATGTTGTCTAAGGCTCTAATTTACATTATGATATTCTTCTCAAGCCTTTTGACGTTGCTCGTGTTCTGACCGGCGGGTGCCATGGGCTCTCCAAAAAGTACATGCACTGGCAGGAGGAACTTATCATAGGCGGGACCAAAAAGAATGACAGCGGCAAACTTCTGAGGTAAGAGACCACTGGGAGCTTTAAATGCTGATGACATCTCTGGAAATGGATTTACCTTAAAGCAACCGAATACTAAAAAGTCTGTCCTCATATACTCGTCCTCATGTTGCTCCGAACCTGTGTGGCTTTCTTTCTTTTCTGTGTAACACAAAAGGCTTGTTAGTGACTGACAGCCTCAGTCACCATTCACTTTCATTGGATCTTGTTTCGTTGAAAGTAAACGGTGACTGGGACTGTCAGTAACTACCATTTTACCTAATATCTTTTGAAAGTCATGCTGGTTTAAAGCAACATACTGTGGAAAACTATGGAGAAGTGAAAAAGTCATTTTTGAATGGTACATACATACATAAAACAGACAGACTCTATCTCTCTGTCTCTTAGTCACTCACATATACAGTAAGAGGTTTGTTTTTTACTTCTCTCTGGCTGAGTGTAATCATTATTAAACTGCTTATTAGTATGCATTCCCACAGACTACACCTCTTACCCCAAAAACGGACCGTTTTTCCCAGAAGCCCTTTAGGCATGAGTACTGACAGAATTTGACATCTTCATTATGAAGGAACTTTGTCAAGTCCCAAGAATGATAAAGTAGAGCGGTGGTTGAAAAGATCCTTAAGTAGCTTAGGAAATGTCCACCAAGATTTCTAGGAATTATTTTCTAGAAACCACATTCCTCTCAGTTCAGAGAGTGTGTTTAACAATAGCAGCCTGAGATTCCACTTGAGGGAGTCTGAACTGTACAGTTGGGAAAGTCTGTGAACATGTGATTGTCTACTGTATTTCATTGTCTTCATATTTGTATTTGCCAATACATAATCAAAGTATACATTTTTGCTATTAAATATGTTAAAATATCACTTCTTGTCTAAGCATTTGGTACCTTTTTAATTTAATCTGTCTTGTTCTGTTTTTTCTCTAACCCATAGCGCACAGGCCCTTCAGACCATGTTCCAACTCATGACCCCAAAGCAGATGTACGAGCACTTGAAGGGCTACGAAGAGGTCTCTCACATCAACTGGAACGAGGACAAAGCAGCTGCCATACTGGAGGCCTGGCAGAGGAAATACTCTGAGGTAAATGTGCTTACTTCATCATCTCATTGGCTGAAAGGAGCCCAGTCAGAGGATGTAAAAATGCCCTCAGGATGTCCAGACAGCAGACTACTGACAGATAACTCAGCTCGTGTCCTTATTAGATTTTTACAATATTAAAGGACACATTGAACATTTTGGGCCACTATAAATTTGGCGTGGGAATCTTGGTCCACTTCTGGATCTGTGAATCATTTTCTAATCATTTTGCTGTCTTAACACATTTACTTGTGTTTGAACAAAAATTAGAGTTTCTATACCTTTGGTTGTGTATAGTTACTATCTCTGTATGGTATGATTGGCTTCTTAAAAAGGTTAAACATTGACAAGTTCTTTCATTTTATAAAGAGGGCCTTTGTTTAGGATAAACAAGAAAAAAGAAAAATAAAGAGTTCTCGACATAAAAGTAGAAACCTTTTTTAGGGCAAGAATTTCTTGGTTTTGACAAACACAGAGAAAATATTTGGAAGAATGCTTGTAATCAAACATTTCTTGGCCACCATTGACCACCAAAGTAGGAAAATTACAATGCTAGTCAAGAGTGTTTGCTTTCTTACATTCTTCATAATAAGCAATTTTTCCAACTATGATAGTCAACGCTGGCCCAGGACTTTTTGGTTACAAGCATTCATACACTGCATGATAGCCGGATTTATATGTCAATTTATATGGTATATGTGTGAAAGTTAAATCGCTTGAAAGTTTAAATCATCACGATCTTAAAACAACATGCATAAAAATGAACACTGACTGTACCTTGGCTTAAGCGCCTGGGTTTTTACACATCATAATAAATTCACAAACCAAGAGGTGTTGTACATACAACAATGCTTTTAATCTGGTTCTACCTTACATAAAATTAGAAATGGTTAGTGACCGTTTTGGGGGCCTTTGTCAGTTCTTCTTGTTCAGCATTTCCTTGAACGTGCACACACACACACACACACACACTCATGCTGTGTAAATGCATTCCATCTCGAGTCATAAGTACTGAATACATTCCAAGAGAGTTGTGTCTCCTGAGGTTAGGACCCAGCTGTTTAAGTGCAGTCCTTCAAAGGGATCCACTTCCCTTTTCCTTCTCCATACTTGAAATGCTCAGGTTAAGTGTGAACTTGGAAAGATGGGGCACATCTGTAAGGGCTGGAAAGGTCGCTATGGGAGATTATATAGTTGTGTGTTCTAAACCCTTCTTATGGATTTAAGTTGTATTCATAAAAGCCATACGCTGTGAGAGGCTGTGCGTTGTAGTCAAAACTTGTCCTCTAAGCGATGGTGTCTTCAATAGTCTTCCATTTGTACTCAATTTAATGTACATGGATAAATCGTTATAAAATAATATTAATAACAGATTTCGAAAATCAGAATGAAAGCACACCCAAAGGGTCTGTTTTTGCTAGAGTGGGTGTCCATTGCAGAATAACCCCTTTTTTCTGTGGTGGCCCCAGCAGTTGTGAGTCTGCGTGTGTGTGGTATCCATGTGTGTGTGTGTGTTTGACAGCACCGTCTGGAACACATTAACCCGCTCAGCGCTCAATCTCTTTCACAGCTGCTGTCCCATTGGTGGCTTGTGTGTGACATCATCTGGTCTCTGTTTTGTCAGCCCTGACCTCTGCTTGGCATAGGGTTTCCTTTTGGTGCCTGTGCGTGCGTGCGCTGGGCTGAACATGTGTGCGTTTGTGTATTTGAGTGTGTGTGGTTTTAGGGGGTGGGGCTGCGACGTTCATTTCTGGGATAATTGCTCTGCAGGAACATTTGTGGAGTCAAAGACTGCAGTTTTCGGTGTTGCTTAATTCGTTTAATTCACCGGAGGGGCAGAAAAACGAAATGACACATAGAGAAATGATGAATATGAAACAACAACGTCTGTAAAATAATCGTTTTTTTCTTCTCCCCCTAAGGCGGTCCAGCAGAGTGTGTCTGTCAATTCTTCGCAGAAGGTTCTCACGTTCACCACCACCACCTTGGAAGACATCCTCAAGTCCTTCTCTGATGTCAGTGTGATTCGTATCGCCAGTGGCTACCTCCTCATGGTAAACCCAATCCCACATCTCCAGCGTGACAAGCTTTTGTCTTTTATCTAGACTTCCTTTCGCTTTTGTTCAGGTTGAAGCACGTCCAGCCTTTTCACCCTGCTTTTCTCATGTTAACCTGATAAGGACTCACCGGAGTATTTATTTACAACTGGAATATAACGTTTTGATGTCCACGACTCAATCGAATGCAGCTGAACAAGAATAAAATCTTAAATATTTACAAAATTATTTAAATGACTTATAATTGTATCATCATGGCATTTATAGAGCTGCATTCACAGCTGAAAAAAAACATAGAACCCCTATAGAAACATCACTGAAATTCTGATGGTTTCCATTAAATACACTTATAAACCATTAGCTTTTTCCATTAAAACCATTGCAAAAATCCTTTTTGTAGTGTGTTTGGGCATTATTCCAATAGGATTAATCAGCCAGATAACACCCTACCAGTAGAGTTCATCACAAACTAATAAACACCAAACCACAGTTTCCATTGTAACCATTAAATCCATTTCTGTCGAGTTCAATCAGACTTGGTGTGAACGCTCAATCCTGTAGCTCAATTGTTAAAGCATCACATTAGCCTTGCAAAGGTTTTGGGAACACTCTTACTGATAACAAATGTATACTTTGGTTATAATGCATAAATGAACACACCTTTGTCATTACGAGTCTCTCATGCGCCAGGTAACATGAAAATGTCAGATTAACGTTACACTTGTGTTATCTGTGTGCAGCTCGCCTATGCATGTCTGACCATGCTGCGATGGGACTGTGCAAAGTCCCAGGGGGCCGTGGGGCTGGCCGGAGTATTACTGGTTACTCTGTCTGTCGCTGCTGGACTGGGGCTTTGCTCTCTCTTGGGTATCTCTTTTAATGCCGCTACCACCCAGGTATGACACGCATATACTAACACACATTTTGGCAATGCTGGACTTGTAATGAGTTAATCATGCTATTAATGCTATTAATATCTACATAATTTTTTTATATATTAAAGTTTTTTATTGTAATAAAGCATTAATGTATATGTGAACATTTGATAATATACTAAATTGTAATGTGTAGCGTAGTAAATTTATTCGAACACAGTTTTTGTGTGAAATAAATTTGGCCATGAATGAATAAAACATTTCAATGTGTAATATTAAATTTGGTTTGTATTCCGAAAGAAATGCTTCCTTGAATAGCTTCAGTGTAGTTACTTACATACTTTACAAAGAAATAGTTCAACTGAAGCTTCTCAAAGCTTCTACAAATATGTTTGCATTCAAGTACAGTATGTGTGTTTGTTTTTTGTGTTTGCGTGAAGGTGTTGCCATTCCTGGCCCTCGGCGTAGGGGTGGACGATGTCTTCTTATTGGCTCACGCTTTCAGCGAGACCGGCCAGAACAAGAGAATTCCATTCGAGGTGCGTTATCTCCCAGACACGTCCAGAAAACAGGGCACACGTGTAAACAACGACCGAGCCGCTGCCATCTCAGAAACACAGAAGTGACTGCACATTCAGAGATAGTGTCGAGACAAGACAGTCCGTGAGGGAGCTAGCGTGTTATGAGGGGGAAGGAGGTATATCGGAGCGTACCCTCATGTTATCACTTACCTAAAGGAATGTGTGTGTACCTGCCCGTCCTGTGATGTTACTTCAAAAACACTAGCACTAGCTTTGATCTGAGGCGGTGCTGGTGAGGGCCACCGAATAATGTGTTTCTCCAACATGATGAAAACAAAATTATTTGTTTGGTGATGCAGCGTTTTTATTACAATATTTTTTCTGAGGAACCTGAAATACCTTTAACACGTCATTTCATTCACAAAGATCCTTGTCGGGTTTCATCATTTGAAACACTAGAAATGTTGTTCAGACATGTAGTTGTGGTTGTTAAACTGAGCGGTCAAAGTGATAAATTATGTGGTTACTCTATTTGTCACCTGTTTAAGTTCGTCCTCATTGATTTACTAAAACAACATTGATTTTACTTAAGGGATGTGGAAGTATCTGATGGTGTCACCAGTTTTTGTCATAAGGAAACAAAACTTTTATCGAGTCCCTGTAGAGCTCCTTAAAATAGCTTAAGGAATCTTAAAGATTAATACAAATGAGATTAGATTAGGCACATTTTTTATATTATCGTGTTTATATTCGTTTGTATTGCTGTATTTGTCAGGGATATCTGTGTTTAGAATTCGTGTGTGAGGTGATTTAGAGCACGTTCATGCAGCCGAGGTGAGTTCAGGCTTGTATTTGCTTGTGTTTATGTGAGATTGCACAGCGTGCGGTGACACTTTTGTGTAGAAAGTAAACAGTTCCCCTGTGGGAGGAGAGAGAGAGCGAGTAGAGCTGAACCGTCCCGTCTTGGAGCTCTACGTGTGTGGTCCTGCACGTCCTCTCTCTCTCCTCATCTCTACCTCCGTGTACAGAGGTGGGGTTTGGAACTGTTTCTCATCCGTCTCTCACCCTGAATGGCATCGAAGAGAGAGAGCTTATCCTAACAAGACAGCGAGCCAATCGTGTTTCTGGGCCCCGGGCTGCTTTGTTTAAAAGGATATGTCCTGCCTTTGATGGAAAATATTTCTGTGCGAGCGAGGGATAAGGGGAGGGCAACAAACCGCTTTTTGCGCTTTCCCTCTCTGAAAATTCACATAATAGCGGGACTAGAAAGGAAAGTTTGAAGTGCAGCTCATTAAGTTGTCACGGCAGGTTGTGTGATTATTAGTGCTTTCTGATGGAAACATCAGAGCGAAGTTACACCTTCATCAGAAGCTATAATGAGTCTGTCAGGGATGAATTAAAAGCGCATTACCGTCGAGTAAATTTCTGTTTTTCTGACTACAGACAAAGTCTGGAAGGTAATTCATTAGTACACTTTAAACGTGGCGCCCTTGAATGTTTTTGTAAATTTGTGTGGTGGATTTATAAGTTCCTGTCAGAGAATGCTGCAAAAATGGCTTGTATAGAAATCGTCACCGTATTGATCTAAAACAAGGTTTGATTTTAAGAATGTTATGTAGTTACCTAGTAGTTTATATAATTTACATTATATACTTTTATATTTAAATTATGCAATTTATATTACTACAGTATATGTATTTAGTGATGTATTCAACTAATGGCAACTTGTTTATTCTGAGGAAATGGATTTTAGGGAAAATATAACAAACAAACAAAATTGTTTGCTGTGGATTGAGAATTCACTTTTGTTTACTATTGTAAAAGTTAGGCAACAATGTTTATTTTGTCAGATTAGCTACTATATTTGACACAAAAAACTATTTAGTCCACTTAAAGACATAATGACAGTAGTTTTGTTATTTTAAAGTTAGATATTTTGATATTGCAATTCTACTTATATTTTATTCATACAAGGAAAATACAAAGCACTCTTTTCTAAAGGAGAATAAATGTGTATAAAAAAAATATTTTGGTGGGTTTTAAGAGTTTATGCCGGCCTAGAACTATAATTTTTTAGTAAATTTAGTGTTACCCTTCTTTTATTGTATGTACTCTCTCTCTCTTTCAGGACCGCACCGGTGAGTGTCTGAAGAGGACTGGAGCAAGTGTAGCTTTGACCTCCATCAGTAACGTTACCGCTTTTTTTATGGCCGCCCTCATTCCAATCCCCGCACTGCGAGCCTTCTCCTTACAGGTATGCGTGTTTATATCTTCTTCAACAGGAATGTACTTCATCTGGCATGTGTGTAGCAATTTCATGTTTGTTTATATCCTCAACGTATGCTTGGATAAAATCTCCAGTACCTGCCCCAGTGTATGCGAGTCCATGCGTGTGTTCCTGCCTTTCATTGGCTCCAGATTTCTCCAGGAGACTTTTATTGATTTCATTCATCAAACAGAGCGTGTGACGGGTTGAGGGCCAGCGTGCCCCTTAACCCCCTCACTGCGCGTGATTAGTGGTACGGCCCCCTAAGTGTGCAGATTGTGGGCACGTAACTCAATCTGGGAGTGGGGGTGGGTCGCACGGGTTGTTGTTCCACACATCTGCGGTTTATTTATGACCGCCGTGCTGTGGAAGTGACATTGCAAAGAGGCTAGGCGGGGAGATCTGCCCACAACCTGTACTTGACTTTACCTGAGAGTCATCTTAAATAAATAGTTCATGTTGGTTTCATCTACACAGCGAATGTGTACATTCCCGCCACGTTGATCAATTTGATTCAACACTAGATGGAAGCCTCACATGAAACGCACATGCACGGGCTTCTTAACCCTTGAACTTTAGGTGAAGTAACCTTACCGCCATCCCCCAGCCTACACAGCTGCAAAGAGACACATGCCGAGATTTACACACTGATGCCTTGTTCTGTTCAACAAACATGCTCGCACAAATCTCACGTTAAACCCTACGGACAGCCTCCCTTCTGCGCCAATCTTTGATCTTTAAAACAGATACCCAACATTTCTTTATATATCTGGGAGGTGATGGCTCGAGGTATTTGTGTCAGTTTGCGTCTGTGTGATGATTGTATATTGTCATGAAAATTATGTGCGGGATTAAGCTGGCCGACCACACGCAAGATGTGGCTCACGCCCAAACATGCGAACTCGCACGCTCGTACAATGCTGTAGATCTAGTATTAAGATGTGTGGATTGATGTCTCGCACACGTCTGTCAGACACACACAAATACACACACACAGTTTTTCACTCAAAGCACTCCAACTGGCACCTATTCAGCAATGCCTGAAAACACTCATCTGCAAAACCTCAGAGAACACACACTCACAAAAACACATAATGTGAAGGTGAAGACACTGCTTTTTAAATTTATTGCTGTCTCAACTTTCAACAGCTTTGGTTCCCTTTCTGTCGGTCTCTCGACGTTGTGTCGAGAACGACAGATGGGGTTCGCCCTTGAGAACCAATCAACTCTGACTACTATAGAAAAGGCCAATGAAATTTGGCGAATGCAATTTGCATGCCGGGCTCCGCCCCCGGAAATCCGGTATAAAAGGAGGCCGGCGTGCAGCATTCACTTACCTTTTGTTCTTCAGAGCCATCGCTCATGAGTACAACTCAGGATTCAATCCTCTACAACTACACGCTGGTGCTACGACGTGTTACAGCGGATCGTCCCTTCCTGCAGCGACCTTCCCCTGGGCGTCTCGGCGGTTCCGGAGGTGTTAGAGATTTTTTCTAAAAGTCCTTTTCAGGACTAACTGAGCAATCTCCAGCGCGGCATGTCCCGCTGTTCTCTTGGGTGCGGCACCCTCATCGAGGAGGGGGATGGACACGATCGCTGCATTAGGTGTCTGGGCGTCCAGCACACTGAAGCAGCGTTCGTTGACACATCTGCCTGCACTGCGGGCAGATTGTCATTCAGAAGTTGCGGTCACGGGTGGCTGTCTTCCTACGGGAACCAGCCACCATTTCGTCTGCTACCCGGGCTGTGACATCTGTGGCTACGGCCCCGATGACCACCCACGTTAGCAGCGTTAGTGATACGGGGAACTCTGCGAACGTAAACCCGCCAGCCAAGTGCTCACGGGCCGATCGCACCCCGATTCGCTCTTCTGAACGTTCCCCAACCGGCGGTGGCATACCGTCCGGATCCTCACGCACACACTCGGAAACGATGTGTGACGTAGATGAGATGTCGCTCGCAGCATCGGAGGGAGACTGGCATCCGACTCTGCCGAATCCAAACTCCACCCCCAGCGGTCGAGTTCAGGAGGAAGCAGAAGTGATGTCATCCGTGCTAACCCGGGGATACGTGGTTCCCGAGGTCGGTGCGCGGTGCAAACCGCGCCCACCCCGGGTGCCATGTTTTTCCCGGAGGTGCATGAGGAGCTGTGTAAAACTTGGAACGCTCCACTCACGGACCGTTCCAGTGAAACCAGCTCCGGCTCCCTTACTTCCCTCGATGGTGAGGCAGCCAAGGACTGCGTCGAGATCCCCCGGGTGGAACGTCCGCCTGCGGTGCACCTGTGCCGCGGACGGCTACCACCTGGGGGGGGATCGACCACTCCTACCGTCCAAAGCACGTAAGACTTCGGCATCACTGGTGTCGAAAGCTTGCGATGTTGCGGGCCAGGCTGCCTCCTCTCTCTATGCCTTGGCCATCCTGCAGGTCCGCCAGGCCAGGGCGTTGAGAGGGCTCCACGAGGGTAAGGCCGACCCGGGTATAATGCAGGATCTCCGTGCCACCGCTGACAGCGCTCTACGGGCGACTAAGGCGGCGGCACGGGCCCTGGGTCGGACGATGTCCACGGTAGTGGTCCAGGAGAGACACCCCCGGCTATACCTTGTGCAGAAGAGTGACAGCAAGGAAGTCCGCTTTCTTGATGCACTCATCTCGCAGGGTGGGTTGTTGGTAACACCGTCGAGGACTGCGCTCAGCAGTTTTTTGACGGCGAAGCAGACCGTGGCAATTAACCACATTTTTTTCACGCCGCGACTCGGCCGCCTACAGGCCTCCGAGATCTCACGTGACGTCTGCTTCCCTGCAACCCAGGACCCTTTCGACATCGACTCCGGTTCCTGTGCCCCCACAGGCGGCACCCCGGAAGCAGAGGTCGAGGGGGAAACCTCCACCCCGTCAGCAACCTCCTCGCGAGAAGGGACACTGACGGGAAGACCCCAGGGAGAACAACATCGGGCCCGAACCTTCACAGCCACGGCTCTGATCGGTCGGTACGGGACGACTCCTGCCTTGTCACCAAAGCCGGGCCCTTGTTAGGGCTTGGCGCCCACTTACTCACTGAGTTTTCTGTTCTCCCCGGGTTTACTTGCAGCCGATCGCACACTCCACTGGACTGTGCTCGGCGAACCGACCTCACATCCTGGCGAGGCGTGAGGTCGTACACATATGACAGCTGTCACCACTCTCAAACCGACAGTGCGTGCCGTTGTCCCGCCAGGCAGGTAAGCAGGCGGAGCAAAAACCTTCCCTCCGGGGACTCCCCGTGACATGGTTAGCTCCGCCAGCCGACGAACCACCCCCCGTGGGAATGATGAAGCAGACCGTCCCCTTGGTCACCCTGTCACAGTCCCTGGGAGCTCGAGAGCTGCCCACACTGTCTCGCTGGCTAATGAGGGCGGTCCGTCTTGGTTACTCGATCCAGTTCGCCAGAGACTCACCCAAGTTTCGGGGCATCATCTCTCCCTCTGTCAGAGGCAGGGACGCCTCCGTACTTCGGGTAGAGGTCACCACCCTTCTGGCAAAACAGGCATCGAGTTCGTCCCTCAAAACCAAGATGTTCAGTGGGTCACCACCCGCACTTCATCGTTCCCAAGAAAGACGGCGGGTTGCCCCCAAAGGCTGCGTACCCTGAACAGAGCACCTTCACAAGCTGCCATTCAGGGTGCTCACACAGAGGCGCGTCCTGACATCTATGAGGTGTCAGGATTGGTTCGTGGCAATCGACCTGAAGGACGCTTACTTTCATGTCTCGATCCTCCTCGACACCGGCCGTTCCCACGGTTCGCGTGCGAGAGGCGGGCATATCAGTACAGAGTCCTCCCTTTCGGTCTGTCCCTGACCGCCCTTTCTCCCTGAGAGGAGGAAGGCGAGCGGGTACTAAACTATCTCAGCGACTGGCCTATCTTGGCACACTCGCGAGATCTGTTATGTACACAAAGGGACCTGGTGCTCCGGCACCTAGGTCGATTGGGACTCCAGGTCAACCAAGAGAGGGGCAAGCTCTCCCCAGTGCAGAGCATCCTCTTTCTCGGTATGGAACTCAGCTCTGTCACCATGTCAGCACACCTGTCCGCAGTTGTGCCCAACCAGTGTTGAACTGTCTGAAATGAACATTTTAGGCAGACAGCGGTCCCCCTGAAACAATTCAGAGGCTCCTGGGACACATGGCGTCCTCGCGGGTTAATACCCCTCGAGTTGATGCACATGACACCGCTCCAACACTGGTTTCAGAGTCGAGTTCCGAGGAGAGCGTGGCACACCGGCAGCAGGCGCATGGTGATGCCGCCCTGCTGCCGACGCACCATAACCCCTAGTCTTTATGACTTTTTCGACGGACTCAGGTCCCTTTGAGCAGGTTATGAGGCAGGTCGTGGTGACGACTGAAGTCTCCCTGCAGGGGTGCGGTGTAGTGTGCAACGGGCACGCAGGTGGGGTGTTGGACGAACCCCCGCCTGCGCTGGCATATCAATTGCCAAGAGTTGTGGGCTATGCTACTTGCACTGAGCAGGCTACGGCCTCTCGTGCGAGACATGCACGTGCTGTTCCGAGGACAGCACTATAGCTGTAGCGAATACAGATCGTCAGGGTGGCGTTCGCACACAGCAGCTAAACACAACTTGCTCGACGCCTCCTCCGGTGGAGTCAACAGGTTACTCGTTCCCTGCAGGCCACACACCCCGGGCAAACTGATCTAGACAGCCGACGTGCTTTCTCGCCAGTTTATGCCTCGTGGAGAGTGGCGACTCCACCCCCGTGCAGTCCAGCTCATTTGGAGGCTGTTCGGGTAGGCCCAGGTAAAACCTGTTCACCTCCCGTAACACCACCATTTGCCCGCTTGATAGTCCCTGCCCTCGGCACGGATATCCTTGCGCACAGCTGGCCGCGGGATGGGCGGAAGCACACCTTCCCCCCCCCAGGAGCCTTCTTGTACAGACTCTGTGCAAGGTCAGGGAGCAGGAGCACCAAGTGTTATTGGTTACACCACACCGGTCTAACCGCACTTGGCCTCAGAGCCGATGCTCTGGACAGCGACTCCCCCTGAACCATTCCCCTGACAGAGGACCTGCTCTCTCAGGGGAAGGACACGTTCTGGCATCCCAGATCAGACCTCTGGAACACCCATGTCTGGTCTCTAGACGGGACGAGAAGATCCTAAGATGGCTACTCCCCCTATACGGCTGAGACCATCACCCAGGCTAGGGCCCCATCTACTAGGCGGTTACACGCCTCTAGACGGTGCCTCTTCTCGTCCTGGTGTCTTTCTCAACGAGAAAGACCCACTGAGGTGCTTGATCAGGATTGTGTTCCCCTCCTCACGAGACTGGAGACTAACATCTCCCTTCCACACTGAAAGTGTATGTAGTCGCTATTGCCACTCATCACGACTCAGTCGGTGGAAAGTTTCTAGGGCAACACGACCTGGTCACCAGGTTCCTAAGCAGCGAGAGGGCGGAATCCGCCTCATCTCCGCTCCATACCCTCTTGGGACCCTAAGTGGTCCTGGGGAGCCTCAGGGCCCCCCAAAGAGCCCCTCGGAGGTTCCGATCTTCCTCATAGAGTAAGACGGCCCTCCTGACGGCGCTCACTTCCTTCAAGAGGGTAGGGGACCACCGAGCATCCTCCGTGTCCCTGGATTGCCTTAAACTCGGCCCTGGAAACTCTCACGTTATCTTGAGACCCAGGCCCGGATGCGTGCCCAAGAAGTTCCCATTACTCCCTCCGGGGCCAAGTGGTGAACTTGCAGGCGCTCCCCATGGGGGAGGAAGACCCAACCCGATTAGTGTTGTGTCCAGTACGTACTGGACCGCACGCAGAGCTCTGAAGCTCTGACCAGCTCCGTGTCTGTTGGAGGACAGCAGAAGGGGAAGGCTGTCTCCAAACAGAGGCTGGCGCACTGGGTCGTGGACGCCGTTACGACGGCATCCCGATCTCAGAATCTCCCAGGCCCATTGGCAGTGAGGGCTCACTCCACACGGAGTTTAGCCACCTCCTGGACACTGGCAGAAGCGCCTCTCTAGCAGACATCTGTAGAGCTGCGGGTTGGGCTATGCCCAAACACCTTCGCAAGGGTTAACAACCTTCGCGTAAACCCGGTGTCAGCCCACGTCCTGCGTGGCGACATGTAGGACTGGCATCCGGGGGGGCGTATGCCTGCGAAAGCACCTTTCCACCCTCTAACAGGTTGGGTCAGTGTGCTATTTACCTTTTCTTCTTACCCGAACACATCGCTAAGAAACTGGTACCTCACCAGCCTCCCTTCTTACCCAGACACTGGTTAAGAATAGGCATTCCATCCATCACCAAACAAGCACCCCCTGGGGGCTGGCTGGGCAGAGCAGCCTTCCCCCTTAGGCCGGGATACCATGTGAGCTATCACAGATAGCTCTAACCGGACCTAGTGCTACCGGACGTCTGTAACACCCCCTCCGTGGGCTGTTCCGTCTGATGTATCCTCATGAGAATGGTTCCCACTCCTGGTAACCCATGAGCTTCCCCAGGTGGGCCTCCACCTCGCGGTTAACTACTCAGTCCGCACGTTCCATGCGTTCTCCTCCAAGGACGAGACCATACCTATATCCACCATATTCCTCCCCACGGGTAGGAGGTGGCCTCTGTAGCGCTTCTCTGATTAAGAGTCGCGCTTACCCGGTGTAAACTGATCTGGACGGCCTCTCGCCTATAGAGAGCTAAGGCCCCGTCCGTGAAAGTTACCGGTCAGGGCTGTACCCATCTTTCTCCAAGAAAGCTCTGGAACCCCCCGACCACCACACTGGAAGGTTACAGTCTCACGAAAGCTTCGAGATGACACGCCCAGGCTTGTTACCGTCGCTTCGCTAGAGATTGTGACGCGATACAGCGTTGTGGCGTTTTCCATAGGCAACCCCATCTGTCGTTCTCGACACAACGTCGAGAGACCGACAGAAAGGGAACGTCTTGGTTACGTATGTAACCTCAGTTCCCTGATGGAGGGAACGAGACGTTGTGTCCCTTATGCCACGAACACGTATCGTATTCTGCTGCAGTTTGAGAGGTCTCAGGCTCTTCAGAACAAAGGTAAGTGAATGCTGCACGCCGGCCTCCTTTTATACCGGATTTCCGGGGGCGGAGCCCGGCATGCAAATTGCATTCGCCAAATTTCATTGGCCTTTTCTATAGTAGTCAGAGTTGATTGGTTCTCAAGGGCGAACCCCATCTGTCGTTCTCGACACAACGTCTCGTTCCCTCCATCAGGGAACTGAGGTTACATACGTAACCAAGACGTTTTTAGCTTCGGTGTCCAAATGTGGTTACTTGAGCTTTTGTGTCCAAACATTTGCTTTAAATTCTGTATGTTTGCTTAAGGTCTTTTGGAAAATACGTCATTTATCTTCATGTTTTAACCCTAAATCTGGAACATTTTCAAACCTTGAAGTCAACATGACATCAAAAGGAAACCTTCAAGCTTTGTGTGTTTTATTCATAGGTGCTTATTATGCTTCAAGAAATTCATGTTGGTCTTTGTAATCAAACTGTCATTAAATTCTCCGCCTCCAAAATGACTTCTTGGCTGATGTCACCCAGAGCCGTAGAGAGAGAGTCGCGACAACCGAAGTTAAACATTTTTGCGTGATTCATGGAGCTTTCAGATAGTTCCAGGAAGTTATGTTTTCTCTTTAAATGCTTTATTTCTTTCATTTATTTATTCATTAAATGACTGCGTTTTTAAATGGGTTAAATGTTGACCTCAATTGGTCTGTTTGGCTGCAGCTCCATGCGTTTATTACTAACTTCCGGGAACTATTGAGAAGTTCCATGAACCGCCATTGCTGTGATCATTTTTTTTCCATTGGAGTCAACAGAGTTGATGCAACTCTCTCTCTCAGTGGCTCTGATGTCACCAAACCTCCAATTTTTAACCCCTCCCCTCTAATCACATGTGATATAGACATTTTCGTACCGACATATATACAAATGATTGAAGCCAAGTGGCTTGTAAATGCCGTTTTATGCAGACCATAAAACAGCGTATAATACTTAAAAATGCACAGTACTGACCAAAAGTGTTTCTAGATGGCCAAATTTGTACAATATTTGACATTAATGTGCCTCAGATTACATTAAAACATCAAATTACGATGTGTATGGCAGAAAATGGACAAAACACTAAACTTTTAAGGTATTGATTGGACAAATTTTTTTCTCGCAAAAACGCTGTAATCAGGGAATGTGTATTTCATACGAATATACAAAAATGCATAGAAAAAACTCACAAAAAGCATACATTGACTACAATTGTATCAGTTATTAATATTTGTTGATCCTCTCTTTTAGTAATATTTTGTAGCCATTCTTCTGGGTCTTGACTCGATAATTTTTGTGCATGTGCTGTGTCTTTTTTCTTTAAAGATCTACATCTCACTTTCTGTGACTGACAGAAGGAGCTAAAGCTAGTCAAGAACTGCAGTTAGTTTGTAGAAATGCTGCGATTTTAGTGCTTTGATTTGCATGCACATTGCTGTCTTTCATTGCGTCTTGGCTCTGTCAGGCCAAGCTTCTCCCTGGGTGGTCTGGGAGTCTGACACGGCTCCAACTTCCACCCATAAAAAAATACACCCTAACTTGGGCAGGCATGCTTCAATCTGCCTTCTGTATTGTGATTTTTTACTTTCTTTCATCTAGTCGCTCCCGCTTTTATTCTGTGAGATTCAGTGGAATAAATAAGGATTAAGTGTTTCCAATCATTTGTTCATTTCCATACGCTGTTGAGGAGTTCTTGGCTTGGTTTTCAGTCTTTTTAGTGAGCGTGTGATGCATTGGCTCTCAAGGTGGCTGCTGTCCAAGATCAGGAGCGCCTTATCAAGCAGAACTCTGAGAAAGTCTTTTTACAGGGTTCATGGTCAGTTCTGATGTCTGTTTTACTGTGTGAATGGAGATCCGGCCCATATGGAAATGCGCGGATTGAATTATTTGATAGCAATCGGGACTTACAGTGAGAATAGATCCATGGCTCAGGGCGGTATATAAAACTAGTGGTGCGTTATCTCCACGTTTTGCCATAATTTTGTCCAACTTTACATATTTTACAGTATGTCACAAAGTTAATGTTAACTAAATGCCTAAAATAGATGTTTTTTTTGGAAATAGATGTTTTGTTGTAATTCAGTCAAAAGGATTTGTTAGTTTTGGAAACATAAGCTGTTTGGGTTGAAAATCATAAAATTATAGGCTGTTTTCCCAGATAAATTATAGCTGTCATGAATTTACATGAAAATAAAAATCTTATATTATTTGTTGTAATTTACTGACATTTAAAAATAGTTAAATAAAGACATTGGTTCAAGAAAATATATTTCCATGTGCTGGCAATGTGATTTATGCTTATAAATGCTGGTAATATAATAGTTATTTTTTTCTAAAATGAACTTAAGTTAAATTCAGATGTGTATGAGGGTTGTGATTTGGTCTTGTGTTATATTTGAATATGTACTTAAGTTGCTCATTGTTTCTCTCTTTAGGCCGCAGTTGTCGTGGTATTTAACTTTGCTATGGTGCTGCTCATCTTTCCTGCCATCCTCAGCATGGATCTGTACCGCAGAGAGGACCGCCGCTTTGACATCTTTTGCTGCTTTGTCAGGTATGCTTTGTCCATGCAAACACATTTACAAAAAAAATACTGTTTTTCAATAAACCCTTAAAGGATAGTTCAACCAATCCTCTTGTCCTTTCAAACCTGTATGACACAAGACTTAATGGGTACCATCTTTGTTCAGTTACCAAATTTTTTCAAAACATCTTTTTTGTGTTCTGCAGAAGAAAGAAAGTAATACAGATATGAAATGACAAGAGGATGAATAAATGATGACAGAATTATTATTATTTTTTTTTTTTTTTTTAAGTTGAACAAAGACATTATTTATACATCATCGTTACATTTGGAGACTTTCACAGTTGGGAAGTTTTAAGTGATTTAGCAAATTATTTTAACAAAGTAAACTAACAGATTATATTACACTATTTGGCTTGTATGAGCCGTACCACTAGCAGGCACTTTAACAGCTTTAAAATATCATTTTGTGAGAATGTTTAAGCAAATTTTGGCTGTTTCTCTGATTAAAAAGATATTTTAGGAAATATAACACAATAGCTTTTCATGACATTGAATGCAATTTAAATACAATTAAGTGTCAACCTGCTTTGACAAGTATACTGTGTGCGTTGATGTTTATCTTTGTCTGTGGCCCCGGGCCCTCAAATAAAACATGCTGTTGCCTCTCCTGCTTGCTGCAACATTCTTGGTGTCTGATGAGAAAGAGAGAGAGTCGGCGCATACCTTCCTAGTCATGCCCCCAAACTCCCACAGGAAATTAAACCTGATGCCTAAACCTTCACCATGGTTGAAACCGTTTCCTTCTAGTCAGTGGCACTCACTGGCCTCTTGACTCTAACTGCTCTTGACTGGAAACTCTTTTGCAAGCGTATTTACATGCATTTACATAAAGGCAAAAAACAAATGTTTGCTGGTCATAACTGCTTAGCTTAGCTAGTTGTTTTTAATTTTTGTTAATATTTAAATATTTAAAGTTTATATGGTTCTCTCTTTTCCTTAGCCCCTGCGCAAACCGGGTGATTCAGTTGGAGCCGCAGGCGGCGTATGCCGACTCCTCCGCTGACTCCAGCTGCTACAGCCCTCCACCCTCCTACAGCAGCCACAGTTTCGCCCAGCACACCCACATCACCATGCAATCCACTGTACAGCTGCGTACCGAGTACGACCCCAGAACGCAGGCTTACTACACAACGGCCAAGCCTCATTCTCACATTTCCGTCCAACCCTACCAGCCCAACCCCAACCGCAATAACAACAACAACCACCACAGCAGCGGGGCAGGAGTTAGGGCGAGCCCGCCAGGAAGCAGTTCTGCCGGCGGCGGTGTGGTTTCGGACACAGCATCCTGCCAGAGCCCTGATGGGGCGAGTTCCACACGTGACCTTCTGTCTCAGTTTGGGGAGTCAGGATTAAGGTGTTTGGAGCCTCCGTGTTCACGTTGGACGTTTGCATCGTTTGCTGAGAAGCACTATGCGCCTTTTCTGCTGCAGCCTAAGACGAAGGTGAGGGCACATGTTTGAAAATCAAAGCAGGCTAAACATTTCACTCCTGGCATCACACGTAGTTCGATTAGAAGTGGGAATAAATTCACCCGCCAGAGATGAGCTAATCGCCTGGGCATATTGTCAGTCAGTTGTTAAAAAAGCCATCTTATTCATTTGAGTAAATATGAGTCAGAGCCTTCTGAAAACCACAGACACTTCAAGTTAAGTCTGTGTGGGGTTTAGTCATAAGACAAAAAAGCTAGTGCAGTAGCTTCAGCTCTAGCCAACCCCTGACTCATTTTCCTTTTTGTGTGTTTGCTGAGCAGGTGGTGGTCATTTTACTCTTCTTGGCACTGTTGGTGGTCAGTCTGTACGGAACCACGCGGGTCAGGGACGGTTTGGAGCTGACGGACATCGTGCCTAGGGAGACGGGCGAATACGACTTCATCCGTGCCCAGTTTCGCTACTTTTCCTTCTATAACATGTACGTGGTGACCCAAAGAGCGGACTACGCTCAGATTCAGCCTCAGCTGTACGAACTGCACCAGCGCTTTGGAAGCGTGAAGTACGTCCTGCGGGAGGAAAACGGACAGCTCCCAAACATGTGGCTGCATTACTTCAGAGACTGGCTACTAGGTAATGCATCGCAGTTCTTTTGAAAATCTTGCTTTTGGTTAAATTTATCGAAAACGCGCTTTACTAAATATTATAATGTTTTATGCATTTTGAAAAAAAGGTTTTGGAATGATTATCGTCACAGGAATCTGTGTAAACGTAAAAAATGTAGAGCAGATTTTGGCGACATCTCTTTGTAAAAAAAAACAACGCACGTCAAAGCATACATTTCTAGCTTAATATTTTTGTCATGTTTTACAATGCAAATTTGCAGAAATTAGCGTGATGTGATTTCATTTTGGAGTATGAATATCCATTCAGAGAACAGGACTCTCATAAAAATGTACGCTGATTAAATCATTTTTAGATATCTGTACTGTAAAACAAGAAAAATTATTTCAAAATTCCATATTTTTGCCACAAAATTAATACAGACTAAACATTTAATACATAGGTGCATGGTGTTACTATTTTTATAAAGTTTATTTTATAGCAAAAATAATGTAAAACCAGTTTTCAAAAGTTTGTGTTTTCAGATCCCCAAAACGCATGTGTTTCATAAAGTAATTATTAGTTTTTAGTTAAAACATTGTCGTAAACGCCCCATTAGGTCTTATGTTTTTGTTAAAGTAATGCTTAAAACAGGCATGCAAAAAAATTTGGGGAATGGTTAAAAAACAAATCTCCTAATCATAATTCAAAATATATTTTCTGAAAACACGAACATTCATACATTCAACCGTCATATCTTAACCAGTTTAGTTTAGGTTTATTTTTGTATGTAAAGGCTTACACTGGTCTGGTTGCATACTAGATACAGTAGTAAAATCTCAAACAGGACTTTGATAACACAAGCCCATTAGTAGCTGGATGACAGTGGTTGGATGAGGTTTAATGAAGATCTATAAACCATCAACCCCTTAGTTTTCATCTCTCACCATCCTATTCGCCTGGGTAATAAACAAGTACATTTAGTCCAAATCCATTTTACAAACTTGCACAGACTGTCTTGATTTTCATACGCTGTGTTTGAGAAATCTAACCTCAGTTTTACCAACATCAGATCATCTGTTTCAATCCTCGGTTTCATCAATCACGCGGCTAAACCTCGCAATCTGTAACACATTAAATGTCTTAAATCGGATTAGGATGCAAGAGTGAGAATCAATTGGAGAGATTAAAAACAGAGGCTGAGATGTGAATATAACAACTGAAAGCCAGAAAGGGTGGAAAAATATGCACCGAAGGTGAGAGGGGGAAAACAACAAGATGTGGAGATACAGGACATGTTCCTGCAACATCCCTCTCCTTGTGGCCTCCTTCACTTCTTTCCTCGAAATCCATGCGGCGAACGCTCGGAATGCCGTATCTAATCCCACACGGGCAGGATTTAAAAGCAGTCCATGTTTTTGATCTCATTCTTTCATGGCTCTACTGTGTAACGGCATATTTGTTTCCAAACGTCTGCTGGAGTTTGACTCTTTTTGTGTGGGATGTTGAAAACGGTTTTGTTGCGGTCTGTTCGGCCAATCAGAACTTTTTTTGTCTTTCAATGGTCTTGTTACAGCACATGTTTGATTACATCTATACGTAAGCTGTAGTAAAGGCCCTTCCAGAGATGGGGTGAAGAGAGCTGTCTTTAATATTATGGTTTTTGAAATGGCTCGACAAATTGGTCACAGACATTGGGGTGAAGGAAAGAGGAAACGATGCGTCCCAGAGACGGACCACTGGCGTTGAGGGAAGAGATAGGGGAGGGGTGGAGGGATATATGAGAAGGGTGGTTAAAGGTAAACACGGTTTAGGGATAAACCCATTCAACAAGGTCCTTAAAACAATTTCAAGGCTATTTCCATCAGAGACTTAAGTGGAGTTATGGTAGAAAGTCCCTCTGAAAGGGATAGATCACCCAAAAATGTACATTTTTGTCACCATTTATTCACCGTCGTCAAAACTTGAAACATGAAAAAAAATGTTTTGAGATATGTCTCTGTAGTTTTGTGTCCATACAATTGAAGTCAATGGGGATTGGTTTTGTTATCAACGTTCTTCAAAATATCTTCTTTTCTTACTTATTACAGAAAAATAGTTATTTCCCTAAATGCAGTGTGCTGTTTGTATCTCCCCCAGGTTTGCAGGAGGCGTTCGATAAGGACTGGCAGGCAGGTCGCATCACTCAGGGGAACTACAGGAACGGCTCTGATGATGGTGTCCTGGCCTACAAACTCCTGGTGCAGACCGGCCGCAGAGAGAAACCAGTCAACATCAACCTGGTGAGAAAACTGTCTCCAGCTAACTTTACTTCACGCGTAATCCAAATACATTTCATTCCTTTACTCTAATACTACATTGCCAAGATGTCCTAAATAGCAGGTAGATACTTAAATAAAATAAAACTGCGTTATTGGTGGTACCGCAGACTTGACTTGATTTATACATCTTTAGTGTGAACGTCAGGGTTTATGCCGACAAATCAAAACCACACCTGGCTTCTGAATGTCCCCCTCTCTCTCTCTCTCTGATAGCTTTACCAAGCGGAGGAATTTAAAGCTCTCGATGGGGCCGCAACTCGCCTCTGAAAAAGCAATTAAGTCTTCATTTAAACCATTTGTTCCACTTTCTTGCTGCAGGCCTGAAGCTCAGCCTGTGCAACTTTTTCAAGACTCCTTCAGAGGGGCCTTGTCAGAAAGAAACCCCTACACACACACACCGGCAAAAAATATAACAGGTTAACACATTAACGGTTTCCATTTGCTACCCAGCATGAAATGTTAGGCAATAGGAAAGCAAAAATATGAAATATACAAAGCATACCACATGCCAAAGGGGCTGGAGGGTGGGGAACAGTAGAGCACAGCGCTAGGGGCGTGTGTGTGTCGTCTTGTGGGTTCATTGGCAATGCAGAAAAAACACTAGAAATGATTTGCATTTTTGCTGTTTCAAGTGGTCATTATTGTGGTGAACCATTGCCAGCAAACTATCTGCCGATCTGTGTTTGTGTGCGGCCAGTGATGTCATTTCCTCTGCCTGTGAGGGAAGAGGGCGGCAGTGGGCCAGGAGGCCGCCAGGCTCGCACTGTGTGCTTCCCTTGACAGCTTGAAGACATACAGTTGTTGCGCATCCTGCTGCTTAATGCGATCCAGATCTTTGGAATCCAAGTCGGCTTTTTTCTGTCCAGCCTCTCACTTATTCCTTTCTCTTGCAACTGGTGCCATGTCTGCTTAGAGTGGATACAGTGGCAGGAGTCACATGTTGCATTCTGCTTTTTGGTCAACTTAAAATCACTTTTTTATAGCTTTTTTTAATGACGTTTCTTACGTGTTTATCTCATCAACAAAATTACTGGCGAACATGTTCAAACAGTTCTTAAATTAATTAAATATTAGTCACATATAATTGTAAACTCTATTAAATACATTTTTTATATTTATATAATTTTATATATATAAATACATGTATATGTGTGTGTATATATATATATATATATATATATATATAATATATAGATTTTTAATAAAAACTATTTAAAATGTATACCCAACAGTATTATGTATATTTGCTGTTGTATTTTATGTAAATCAATGTTTTAATTTTAATTAAAAAAAATTGTATCAAGTTTTAGCGTAATTACATTTTTCTAAAATTTTCATTCCAAGTATAAAAGTAGGGTTTTATCCAAAAAACGTCAGTTATGTCTGTTTCGCCCAGCATTCTGGGTATCCAAATGGGTCAAGAGAAGCAAGTGTTTGCAACATTTGTGCAGATGTTGTGTTATTTTTATAGCTCTCCTCCATTTGCTGGGTGGCATTTCCTCCAGTGTTAACAGCAAAGGTTAACTGCACACAGACGCGCTCAGGGACTCCGGCCAATTTTTTTATTGTTACACTAACTCAAGCAATTTTTCTCTCTCTCACTTTCATTTCTGCCACACACACCCTGCCCCCCCTCAAACACACACATATTCACACTGACCCCCAACTCCTCACTGAAAGACTGTAGATTTATTTTCATGCGAATTGCGTATGGCGTTGAGTGTGATGTCGTAATAGCTTTACCTTCACAGGAGGTAGCTAGCCGAGCGTTGAGCAAGAAGCGAAGCGTTTAGAGAATGCTGCAATGGCGGTGGCCATTTTAAAACTCGGAATTTTCATAGCATTTAGATAATGAGTGGTTGGTGAAATTCAACATGATTGTTGACGTCCACGTAATTTTTTTCCTCAAGGACAAATTGGAAATTACAGTTTGTAATGTTTCCATTTTTTCACCAGTTAACCAGACAGCGGTTGGTGAACTCGGAAGGAATCATCAACCCGAATGCCTTCTACATTTATTTATCTGCCTGGGTGAGCAATGACCCGGTCGCCTACGCTGCGTCACAGGCCAACATCCGCCCGCATCCCCCAGAGTGGCTCCACGACAGGACCGACTCTAATCCTGTCAGCAGACATAACAGTAAGTGTTGTTCTCTGCATTTTATGCCCACTGTTTTTGAAAGGTTTCAGATTGCAGTGGGTGGGATAAATGCATAAGTTAGTTGCTACTTTCTAGTTTGCATTGGTAGTTTTGAAGACTGGAAGATTTTTTTTATATTATTCCAAATGGCAAATAAATAAAAAATCTATCATATTATTTATTATTGTTTGATTTACGCCAGTGTAACAAGGCTTTTCATATAATAAATTCTGTTCTTAAAGGGATAGTTCACCCGAAAATGAAAACTCTGGCATCATTTGCTCACCCTCCTGTCTTTCCAAACATGTGTGACTTTCTTTTTTCAGTCCAAAAGAAGATATTTTTAAGAACGTTAGTAACCAAACAACACTGGTATTGACTTCCACTGTATGGACACAAAACCACTAAGACAATTCTAGAAGTCAACTTCAAGTTTTGAACTCATTTAGGACAAATAAATGAAGACATCATTTTTATCAAATTACAAAACCACAAACTTTAGTAGTAGCTGATTTACTTGTCAATTGGAAGCTTTTAAAAAGCTATTCCCAAACAGACTGACTTGTATAACTGCGTTATTAAGCTAACAAGATTCGATTTAGTAGAAAAGTAAATGAATTACCTTTTCAAGCCTTGTTTTTAACAAGTAGAGTTATACAAGGCCATGCAAGGTTGCGTTTTCTACGTGTGTGCTGTACACTGTGGGCTCGGGGGAAATGTGACTGGATAACAAGCTGAACCGGTCTCTGCGTGTCCGAAGCCCCCGCAGCAACGGCTGGCAGCCGTCCAACTCCCATCTTGATGGAAATTTATAGTGCAGATTATACCGGGGCAAAAGCATGTTAAGCAAGTGGTCCTGCATGACCCCTTCAGGCACTGGAACACACACTCAGATATTCCAACCACACACCACTGGAGCACTAGTCATTCTGGGTCACATTCTTCTGATTTTATTGGTGGTTTTAAGACTGCCCTTATCCAAGTCCAGTAGCCGGAGTGATGAGTCATCGCATGGCCGCTGTTGAAAGGCGCGCAGCATACAGAAGCTTTGATGACAGGTGATAATCGCCAGCACGATATTGGCAGCATTTTATAGTTGTCTTTGTGTGTGTTCGTTCTTTAGAGGAGTGGTGAGGTATTTAAACGCCGATTTTTGACAGCGTAATTACAGCAGATCGCTGTCAGGATTGACGTTCGGCTGCATGTCTAGATTTGATAGCTCGTAATTTCGCCCCCTTTTCTTCCCGGGGCGGTAAAGAACCACTGAGTTAAATAGGTGCGGTCTGTCACCTCCAGGACAGCAGACTTCTTTTATGCTACTTGTGATTCGATAAGTGGATGTGAGAGGGATCGTCTGGCTTGTTCTTGTAAAAGTGATGTTAACTAACAATTGACTCTTCACTATCCCCGCCACCCTATTCTGGTTTCTGCACGCTTAGACAAGCATTACTAGACATCCTCTCGGAAAGTCGATTTTTTTACGTGTAAGAATTTATGATGTTTTTAACTTGTTAAGATTGTTTGTGTTCTTTTAGGAATCAATGCAAATACACGGGCCTTCTTAAAACTGTGACGTTTAATAGACTATCTTGTGTCTTGCTTCTATTAAAGGCAGGGTTAGCATTTTTTCTCGGGCCGAGTACCAAAACAAACTTGAAGCCGATCAGCAGTGAGGGACGTGTCTGCTCATGTTGACAGAGGGAAAAGAGCGATGTCTTATTTATTACATTAAAGTAAGGGGTCCGTGGATTTGAAGTGAAAAAGAAAGACAAATGTCAGGCAGGAGCTAGGACAGGTGTTTTATTATAAAGACTTTCCAGCAGAGACGCATTAGGGCCCGCGGTATGGCGAAGGCTTTTTGCATAGATTTGCTAGCACCCGCGATTCTTTGAAGGCTTTACATTAGAGAGACGTTGGAGAGCAAGATCATCTGAAAGTCAACCCCGAGGAGGTTGCTTTGATTCGGATCAGTATGTCAGTGTTGGCTTTGCTGTTTGTCAGAAACAAGATATGTTGTTGTTGTAAGCTGCGTAAGGGGTCGATCAGACAGAACGTGTTTTTTGCTGTTTGACACGCCTCTTTTGAATTGTTTTTACTTGGCAGAGAGCGTTTTGCGCGCTGCATATGCGCGCCTTTCTGATAATATGACAGTTAACAGCAACTAGAGCACTCGCACTATAATCCTTGACTGACAGGACAGCTGTTTCTGTGGTTACCAAGCAACAAACAAAAAAATGTGGTCGCCCGCTAACACCGTGTTGGCGTTCAACGCACGCTGCAGTCAATTCGCGTCGGTAGTGAAAGAAATTTGACGCACAAATGAAGCGAGTAATCTCAAAATGTAAAAGTGTCCAACTACGTGCGAATAGTGCGATTTCTTCATGCAAGTCGTGTTTGGCATGAACACACCTTAAGGGCGGAGTCAAACAAACCAGTCCAGAATCTTAAAGAATTCTAAATGAACATAAACAGACCAATAATACTGTACATCAATAACGTTTTTGTGTTATCATCTGCAGTTCCTGCGGCCGAGCCCATCGAATATGCACAGCTTCCCTTCTACCTCAACGGGCTCCGCGAGACGCCACAGTTCGTGGAGGCCATCGAGAGCGTCCGTGCCATCTGCAGCAACTACACTCAACAGCGTCTACCCAGCTATCCAAACGGCTACCCCTTCCTGTTCTGGGAGCAGTACGTAGGCCTGCGTCACTGGCTCCTGCTGTCCATAAGCCTCGTGTTGGCCTGCACCTTCCTAGTGTGTGCCGTCTTTCTGCTCAACCCTTGGACCGCTGGAATCATAGTGAGTTCCTCTTTAAAGATGTTTCAAATCTGAGTCTGTACGTATATTACAGGCCCGTTCATAGAAGACTGAATGTTAGGACTTTGGCGTTTCGATACTTTTGTATAAACTTTCTCACAGCGCAGTTTCTTAGAAAATGATTATGTGTTTGTTAAAATGAGATGTCTAACTTGTGATTTAACTGTATTCACTAAACTCGTTCATTCATATCTACTTCCACATCATTTATCAGTGATGTGCTGTGATGTGAAGAATGTTTGGAAGTAATTCAAGAAAATGTTATACTGTAGAACGAGACGGGGGGACAGGCAGAAATAGCCGAGCAAAACTGTGGTTTTACAACCCTGCGCTTTGTGTTTATCTTAAACTGTCTCAACCAGTTTGTTTAGTCTATGAAAGGCTTTCTGAGACGTCCCTAAAATAAATGGCAAAATGAGATGTTACCACAGCAACAACATCCCTCCATGTATAAAATAGACACTCTTTCTTTGATAAACGTCCATTTGTGTATCATTTATATCGACCGGACTGTCTTTCCCACAGTCCCTTCGCCGCTGTCCGATGGCTTTGGTTTTATTAGGGGCTGTGTTTAAGCCATCTGAATGATCTAGCCCTGTCTGACAGGATAGCAGCTTCATCCCTCTGCTTTACTGGACACATGAAAGAGAAAGTTATAGCCCCGCTTTAGCTTTAACTATCTCGCTTTTGTCCCAGACCACCAGCGGTCCCCTTAAACTCCATACGTCCCCACTTCCGCCAGGCTCGCCCACAATCCCCCTCCCCGTTCTCTTTATTCGTCTTCAAAGGAAGCAGGGCCCCAAGTAACTCAGGTCTCATCAGCTGATTATGGCATTTAGTTAACCAGTTCATAGCACGGGTTCTGTCCAAAAAACACTTTCCCACATTCCACAATTCTTTATCTAATCTAACTTTTACTGTAATCTATGAAGCAATTTAGCTTTTTAAGAATGCTGGATTTAAGGGTGACGTTTCTTTCCGCAGGTTCTGGTGCTGTCTTTGATGACGGTGGAGCTGTTTGGCATGATGGGATTGATCGGCATCAAGCTCAGCGCCGTGCCTGTCGTCATCCTTATTGCTTCTGTGGGCATCGGAGTGGAATTCACCGTTCACGTGGCTCTGGTAAGGTCACGCAGATAGAATCATTCTTCCACTGATCAATAATCTCAGATCATTACATTTATGCATTTGGCAGACGCTTTTATCCAAAGTGACTTACATTGCATTGTATTATACATTTTGTTTCTGACTATGTGCAATCCCCTGGGATCAAACCTATGATCTTGGCATTGCTAGTGCCATGCTCTAGCCACTGAGACACAGGAAAGATTATTAAGCCTATTCTTGTTTGATGAAGAACATCATTGCTGATCAGAATGATGTTTTGCTCATAGGCATTCCTCACAGCCATTGGGGACAGGAACAAGAGAGCAGTCCTGGCGCTTGAGCACATGTTTGCCCCGGTGTTGGATGGAGCGTTTTCCACCCTGCTGGGCGTCCTGATGCTGGCAGGGTCAGAGTTTGACTTTATAGTCAGGTAAGAACTCACACCCTTTGTTCAATGCAGCGAATGTTGTGTAGTTAATGTAACAGTGTTGATTCTGAGGTAATCCTTAAATATGCTGTCGTTGTAAAGCCTCACAATGTTAGTGCACCCTTACAACCATAATAGTTTTTCCATTTTAACAGGGTCATATCATGGGAAATAATTACAAAAAAAATGAGTTTACTGTAGTTTACTTTGACAACAAATGGAAATTGAACTCAAAATGGCCTCCCTTATACAAAAAAAGACAAAAGTTTTAGGGTTTTCCTGCATAGAGAAATTGGAGGCGGCCGCCTCCGTCAAATGTTGTGCCGCCTCAGGCTCTCGCCCAAATTGGGAAGAAAGTCTTCATAAGAAATGCTGCGTGCATTTAACACTGTCATTTGTAACTGCAGTTGCGAAATTATCCCACAGTGACAGCACTGTTTCGTTATCAGCACACTGAGATGCTAAAAAGAGTTGCAGAACAAGAGCCAGCCTGTGTTTCATGGCTGTTTGTTTTGCATCAAAGTACGTTTAATTTCTTAATTTTCTGAAAAATTAACATGACGTACATCATTGTAATGTCTTTAGCTGTGCAGTTGGATTGTTGAATCACCGTATACTGTACACAGCGAGTTTGCCAGTATGAACGCACATTGTGTTCAGAACGACTCGCACACGAATGAACCAATTCATTTAAACTATTGAACTTTTCAGTCCCTAGCGAATACAATAGATCATTGAATCATTTAAAGTGAACCACAGAGAATGCAAGATGTGAATGAGCTTTGCTCATTTAGAAAGACTGGTTACTTCAGTTGGCTATTGTGGGCTGAAAAGTTAGTTGAAAATGATAAAAAAAAGCTTTATTTGATTAATAAAACATTTCTGTTAAAAGTAATGTTTTATATAACTTAATAATTGTCATTTTTATCAAATTTTATTAGAACTTTTAATGTGTCAAAATCACTTTGGTTAAGCCACTTAAAGGTATGGTAGGGCACGTGTGTGTGTACAAGAACAGGATGACACCACCTCCGCCTCATTTTGAGCCAGGAAAAACCCTGGATTCAAGTAAATCTGTAAAATCATTGTAATATTAATGTTTTCAATGTTGCTGTCGGACGCAAATTTTGTATCTTTGAAACTGCCACTGTGCAAGAAAAAAAACTGCATTTTTACAGCTTTTTTTTTTTTAAACTGTTTTATTAGTTAAATTTTGCACAAATCCACAGAAAAAAATGAGGTAATGATTTATGAAACAAAAGTCATGAAAAATGGAGATGTTCATTTTTTGGCCAGAGAAACTGTTTGGATGATAGCGTGCATTTAAATACAGTGTTGTCTAAGTCCAATAACTGCAGATTTGAATGTGTATTATATGGCTGTAAAGTATAATAAACATGCTAAATTGACAGAATAAATGTGATTATTAATCGTGATTAAACTTTTGAGCAAAAAATTTGAATGATCATTTTAACCATGATCATGCAGCCCTAATAAAATATATGATATCACCCCTTTATGTGTAATGCCAAACAAAGTGTCTTAACCAACACTGTACCTTCCTCACACCTCTTATATACAAGCTTTATCTTTCTACAACACTACAAAAAGCAAATAGTAGGGAATAAGAACAGACAGATATTGCTTAATAAGTTTCTTTATAGTGATTTTTGGTCTTTTGTATACACCGATTATTGTGTGTGAGTACCGACAGATACAGTATTCTTTCATTTTTGTATTTGAGCGGCTCTTTTTGAGTGGAATAAATGTTATGTAATTGTGGTTGTTTGAAGGAGACGAGTATCACTGCTGTTTCAATGAGAGGGAAGAAGAAATGATTGCAGTAGCTCATTGTTGTTAGTAAATGAGTGGAAAACCACCACAGCCCATAGCGTGCCAGTGAAATAATGCATACACAACTTCAGAGTATTACCCCTACACACACACACACACACACACAGAGACTGTGTGCAGACCACATCGAGCCCCGGCCCCTCTCAAGTGCTCCCATTGAAACGCATCTACTGTTTTTTCATCAAACAAAACCCCCCTGGCCTCTGAAGATATGGAAAAAAACAAAAAGTAGGCCTTATTTTTATAGCCTCGCAGGAATAAATGTTTCCCTGACTTTCCCCTGTCAGGTCCGCTAATGTTTTGAATCTAAATAGCCGGGACGTGGTGCTCTGCGAGGTATGCGGTCCCTGGTTGCGCTGAGGAGAAGTGCCTTTCATGCACGGAGGGAAAAGCTCTCGGTTCAGAGACTCTTCACATAACAGCCCTGTTCGAAGTTGAGAGTTCAGAGTTGAAAAACATAAAACGTTTTTGTTGCTTCAGTTAGTGTGAGGGAATCGAACTCACCCGTGGAAAAACACGCTGTTGTAAATCACTCCTCAATACAAACGTTTAGTTTGGAGCCGGCAACCTTCTGAACACAACTGAAACATTATTCATTTTTTATTCTGCGTTGGTTGATTTTTTTTTTTGCGATTTCTCCCAAGAAATGCACCCTAGCTGCTAGCTGGAAATTATACTGCTTATTCACTCACAGCCCATGAGACATTTGTGTCAGACATTTTCTTCAGATTCTCAAGGAGAAATAAAACGCAACGAGAACTAAGCAAACATGTTCACTTGATCTTTCTGTGATCGCATTGTCATCAGTTGAGAAATATTTAAGATTTCACTTTTCTGTCCTGTGGACCCTTTGAGTGGTAGCGTGCCGTGAGAGCCAAGGACAAACCGGGAATCCAAAGAAACGTATTCAAGAGGCCTGATAAAGTACAGACAACTATAAAGATCCAAACATTTCCAAAACCTAAGCCTAAATAATACAAGGCTGGCTTCTTTCTCCACCGTCTCCCCAAACAAGTGGCGTCTGCTTGGGTAAACACTGTGGTAACTCTCCACATTCACCCCAGACCTATGAAACCTCCCTATGGACATAAATAATGCAATGTACCATGAGGGACACCCAGGACTGCCATTCTTCTGAATTCTGGTCTGAGGAGCTACTCGTAAACCCGGGGAGGTCGAGCTCAGAGCCACATAGCAGCATCAGTTTTAATGTGTATGTAAGTTTAGTCTGAGACGCAGCTGTGCCGCATGCCAGCTGGAGACGCTAGCTTATATACCCCTCCGTCTTTCTCCCACACATGTATACTTATATTTATCGCTGACCTAAGTGTGTTTTAAATGCATATTTGCTCTTAAGCTGAACCCGTTGACGTGGTCACTTTCAGTGTTTTGAGACCTTGAAAAACAATATTGTATATGATAATATAGTATATAATTTGGATTTGTGCTGGGAAGATCCCCAAAATGAAGATAATAAACTAGAATTTCTTTTAACCACAAAACATAACATGTTTAATTCGTTTTATTTCTATATTCTACAATATATTCTTTGTCCCACTGTCAAATCATTTTCCATTTGGTTTTAAAAATATGTGTTTTTCAATTCTGTGACATGGAAACTTGTGTACAGATAAGTTTTGTGTATAATTTTTTTTTTTTTTTAAACATAAAATTGAAAGACAAGGTTAATTTATACACATGTTTATGAAAAAAATATTCAGTGTTTTTTTAGAGATTACGAAGCTGCTCTGTATCGCCATCTCTGTTTGAAACATAAAATTGGACGGTATTTTTATTTGTCTTACAATGGTTTAAATACTTACTTTACAAATTTAAATACTGTCAAACTTATTTACCTGCAAAATCATACTTAAATTATAAATCATTATTACATTTCACAAACTTTTTATATTATGAAAAACGTTTTAGAAAATAACTGATTTTTATTTTCAACCAAACAAAAGCGCCATATTTTCTGCTTTAAAAGCAAAGTAAATTATGAACATCCCCCAAAAATGGCATGTGTCTCCTGGTTCCCGCATTTTCTGTGAGGTACTACATGGCAGATGCAATTTGAGCCCCAGCAATTTACACACAAGCATTGGCGAAGTAGCGGAGGAAAGAAATCCACTCCATAATGAAGAAAAGAGAAAGAACGCGGGAATGAAGGAGGAACACGAGGGGAGGGCTTCGTCCAGGAGATTGGGGGGTCTTACCTGATGCTCTAGAGATTTAATTAGAGCAGGGGATTGTGAAAGGCAGGGACATTTCGCAGGGGCTTAGCATAGAGTGATAGAGAGAGAAAGGAAAGAAGAGAGAGGAAAGTGAATGAGCTTGAGGCCAGGCAAGAGGGGCCGGTAGTCGTTCCTCTCCTCTCTTCCTCCTAGACTAAATTGTTTAAATTCTATACCGTTCACTTCATTTGTTTGCTGTGCTTTCTTCTTTTAAAGAGCAGGAGAGAGGCCCCGTCCTTTGTGCTGGGTCTCTCTTCTCCACTCCACATTCCTGCCTGTTCTGCTTTCCCTGTGTTTGCTTGTACTCCAATCGCCCTCTCTTTTCTCTTCCCTGTTTTCCATGCCTTTGAATTAACCAACTAATTATGTCTTCTGCCTCTCTGCGCTGCTTTCTTTAAGACCTATTTGGAGACTTTCTCTGGCACAAGGTAAATTTAGTTTCAAACCAAACCAGACTGAAGTCGTTTTGTGTTCATTGTTTGTTATGATGTGCCCGATTGACTTGTGGTATTACCTTCTTTCAAGTTCATTTCAAGTTCTTTTATTCTGACCATTATAATTTGTTTATTTGCAGGTATTTCTTTGCCGTTTTGGCTATCCTTACGGTGTTGGGGGTCCTGAATGGACTGGTGCTTCTCCCAGTCTTATTGTCCTACTTTGGCCCTTATCCTGAGGTAAGAGGATTGCTTCTTATGAATCCTCCATAGTAACACTGTATAACATTGGGTTAGCATACAGCCTACAAAAAACATCTACCTGAGACTGGAGGGCTGCTTTTAATCATTTGTTTATGGTATAGGACATTCCCGATGAATATAACCATGATTGAACTATAGTGCTATAATTTTTGGGTTTATATTATTGTATAATAATAGTACAGTGTAGTATCCCTAATGAAAATAACCATCGATTCACTATTGTATAATTTTAATTGTTTTATAGTATAGTACCCTATATTGTTCCTTACAAAAAATAACTATTGATTAAGTAATTTCAAAATAGATTTTTAGGCCTTGGATGGGAACGCTTTTTTATTTATAGTATATTTTCAATATTTATTCAAAGTGTAGTAAACGTATAGTGTCCCTTACAAAAATAAACATGTTTTTTAGTATAATGTTTGTTTGTTTGTATAGTAATAGTGTAGTGTCCCTTACAAATCAAACAAATCTTAATTATATTATAATTTTGTTTGTTTATAATATAGTTACAGTATCCTTTACGAAAATACATGTTTTAACTATATTATAATTGTAATAATGTTTTATAGAATGGTATAGTACAATATCCCTTATGAAAATGAATCATGGTATAACTTTAGTATTATTGTATTTATTTGTTTGTAGTATACAGTAGTATCCCTACGAACATTAAACAGGGTTTTACTATAGAATTAATTCGTAATTTGTTTAGTATTTCATTGTATTGCACGTTTAGTATAGTATAGTAAAACCATGGTAACCACAAATTAATAATGGTTTTGCTACAGCAACCATAGTTTAACGAAGATTAAGGTTCGACAATACATGATTATCAATACACCGATACATATACCATTGTAACTACACTTAAACTAAAATAAAACCATGGTTAATCGTGTTATGGTACCTACGATACAGTATATTATTCATATTGTTCAGTATTGTTTTCAAGATATCATAGTAACCTATTATAATTTTACAACTTTAAAATGTCACAGAATGTCCTTCAGTCTTCAAGATGATAAAACTTTTTTTGTCCTATTAAATCCACCCCTCAGGTGTCTCCAGTAGATGGGCGAAGCCGACTACCCACCCCAACTCCAGAGCATCCCCCACCGGTGGTACGCTTCACCATGAGGCCCAGTCACACCACCTCTGGAGCAGGCTCAGACTCCTCCGATTCCGAATATGGGTCCAATACTACTGTTTCCGGCATTAGCCAGGAGCTTCAACAGTATGAGCTCCAGCCCAACAGGGGGCGATCCGCTAGGCTAGAAGAGGTGCGGATCGCCACGGGGGGACGACAAGGCAACCGTCAAGTAGAGCTGCCAGCCTTTTCTTCTTACTCAGTAAGTATCGCATTCGTTGCCGCCATCTTGGAAACTATGTGAAATGTTCCTCTGGTTATATTATTCTGCCAAAATCGTTGAACTCATGTTATGTACGCCGTTTTCCACAGGATGACTCCAGACAGCACCAGCCACAGCAGCAATACAGATCCACCCATCCGCTCAGTTCTCAGGATCCTGGACTTCAGTCGACAAAGCGATACTGTAGCAGGGACTCTAAGAGGGACTTTGGGAACGGTCAGCCGCCTCCCCCTCACAGGCCGCGCATGGATGCTTTTGAAACCGCTACTGAGCCAGGTGGCCGTACGGGCCCCAACAACCGGGAACGCCCAGGGACCAATCGCCCCCGTTCCCACAATCCCTACACTCACCCATCCCATCCATCCACAGGCCCCGCCTTCTGTCAACCCATCACTACAGTGACAGCCTCAGCCTCCGTTACGGTGGCTGTGCATCCAGGGATGCCCGGTCAGAGCCCTACCTACCCGTCCTACCCCTCCAATGACAGCTATCACACTTCAGAAGATGTCTACACTGCCCCTCACTTCTCCGACCCTCACGTGCCCTTTGAGGAGAGCAATGACGGCTCAAAAACAGAGGGCTTGGAGCTGCAGGATCTGGAATATGACACACTCAATGCTTGCCACACAAGACCCTCCAGCTGAGGTGGGATTTTGATTTGCTGAATTCAAATTTGGCGTCGCGTATCGAAGCGTTCGAATCTGCATTGACCGTTTCTTCTGCCATCCTTTTCTTTTCGTACAGTGGCTTAATGTTGAAACCGCAACAGCCAAAGAACGGGACATCTGTCTGCCGTGTGGCAGAAACACGGTGCCGCCTGGCAGGGGCACTTTGACCAGCGGCGCCAATTCGGTGCTTGACTCTGTTACTGTATAACCCTGGTGTATTATTGTTCTATATTTCTATAAGTATTTATGTGTACACGTATGTAAATAATGAACGAGAGTAGATATAATTTGACCGGGGTATTCAGATCGGATGGCGTGCTTGTGTGTTTATTTGTTTCGAGTGCCCATCCGTCATCTGTGCCATGAGGAAACTTCATGTCTGACAAACATTTCAGCATACAGTTGTTGCTGCTTATTATATTGTTGAAATGTTTGTATAATGCTATGCAATTATTTTCTCTAATTTTATAGAAGTGTGTGTGTGTGTGCGCGTGCGTGAGTTTGAAGACTTTTTGTGCATGTGGACATGTGCACCTCTACAATATTTCGGTTCATATCATGTCCCCGAGACTTACACTTAATAACTTACACAAAGACGAAGTAATGTGGAATTTTTCAGCAAATATTTAGATTCGATCCTCAAACCATTTCTATCGCACTTCTGTTAAAAACACAAAAAACGAAACCTAACAATACTTAAAATACTAAACAGTATTTTTTAGTTGTACATACATTTTCAGAGGACATATTCAGGGAAAACTAGATATGTAGAACTTCACAATAATATCCAACTTTTTGGTGCCGACAAGCAAATGTTTAAGTGTGCGTGCGGACTTTTGTGTTTGTGTGTATTGAAGCGTTAGAATTGATGCTTTTTAATTTTAATGTGCTTATCACAAACCTGTGGTAGTTTAAAAAAAACAATTACTGTTTAACAATGAAACACGCTATGCGTGAGATTTTAGCGGAGTAGAAATGAAGAAGGAAACATGAGTGAGTGATGTGTGTCTGTTCTGAACTTGTCTCTGCCGTCTTCTTGAGTTATTTTACTGTACGACGGCCAGTCGGTGGCGACCCTAAATTTGCTCACGACTCTTGACTTTACATTACTAACTGCTTATAGTTCTTCACACCTGAGAGGTTTTTTAATGGATATCCATTCTACTGTGTAAAATAAGTAGCATTGTTTTACAGCTGTTTTACCGTATGGCATTATTTTTGAATTCTCAATTCTGGTTTTAAGCTAAACATACTGTTACAACAAGTTTTCTTGATAAGACATCAGTGTCTTACTTCGGTTTAAATAAGCTAATGAGCATTTCAGGGTGAGTCACGCGACGGCCGATCAAGATGATGTTTTTTGTTTATTCGTTGACCTCTTCGATGATAAATCGCAACTACTGGCCCCAATTTAGTCCGAGCAGTTCTGCTCGCTGACCTCACCTCGTAAAAATCCACAACATAACGCCATGACACTAATTGGAAGTTCCCCCGCGACTGCCAAATGGTGCATGCGAGTGCTTTAAGGGACAAGGGTCATGGAGCCCCCACTCCTCCATCACTCTGAGGCTTGCGTGTGTTAGTAAAAACGTGTGTTTGGTGTCTACCACAACCTTATCCCCCCTCGTCCAGATTGACTTCCTGTCAAACAGATGTCTGCCCTTCTGGAACTTTGTCCTTGACAAAGACCTCAAGAGCTATTCTGTGTTTTTGTGTTTGTTGTTGTTGTGTTTTTGTTTGTTTGTTGTGTCTCCTACATGTCACATTGGCAGAAATGGGAGAAAAATCATGGCTGGCAACTATTGTAATTTTTATATATATATATATATATTCTATTATTTTTTTACTTTTGTTTTGCAATATTTATATTTTTGTATTATAAGATGTTGTTTTGTTCAATTATGGTCATAATGCCAGTTCTTAACAATGCAGGGATTTTTACGTCTGTCTGAAAACACTATTACAGTTTATTTTACATTAACGGATTTTGATCTGTATAAAGTGCTTACTAATGTTAAATAGGAAAAAAAAGAGTATATAACATTTACATTACAGATTCATCATAGCTCTTAGAGGATTTTAAAAGGAAAATAATCCATGTTTTTTACAGACTGCCATTTGTCCTTGTTTGGCGTGGATGTATGTCGTTTTCAGTTACAAAGATAAATGTATGCCATATAATTTATTTATATGAAAATTTATTTTTGTAGTGTACATAGTAGTTGTCAAGTTATTTGACAGAAGTATATTTTTAAAGAGTTTATATGTAATGCTATCATTTTTTCTGAGAACAGAACTGAGAAGACATGCACACTTGCTTACTTGTTCTCAGACAACTAAAGGTCCATGTTACAGTGTTATATAGAGAGTGAGACTGTTTTGGGGTTTTGTGAAAAGCTAGCCATGAACGTAGAAAAAAATGTACTAGCTCTCTGAATAATAATGTTCAAACACTGATAGAATTCTAACAAATAAAAATATTATAACTTATTTGTCTCTGTGCTATACATTTAATAAATGATTCTTCAAACCGTAGCTATCCGTGACTATTTCTTTAGTTGACATTACGATCTGCATTATACATAACAATTTATGAACATTTTGCTTAATAACAAACAATAAAAATGTATTTAAGAAAACCGGTTTTGTTACTACAATGTACCAGTGCCATTCGCTTCTAGTCGATTATCTCAGTTGTTATCTATGGAAAATAAAGAAACTAGAATACATGCTTAAGCCTACATTTCAAACAGCTTTAAAGTTTAAAATCGAAGTCACAAAGGTCCAGGAACATTATCTCACGCTGGGTTTGGACTTGCTGACATCTGTCTGCAGATTTGGGTCTCCCCCCCACACTTGTGCAGCCATGACTCTGCTCTGCGCTCGGCTCTCCTGTATGATTCTGATTGACAGTTTTATAGACTGCAAGGAAATTGGTTTTAGTTACAATACAGCTGGTGTGCTCCAAGTAATGAAAAGGGGCATATGGCCTTAAAAATAGTGATAGAAACTGATTCAGGCTGCCCCCTTCTAACTCTACTGCATGGGTGGCAGCCATTTATTATTCATATGGTGAAATGGCCAAGCTTGTTTCAATCAACTGTAACCTCTGATATATTGCATCATCTCTGAATAGACTGTGGTCAGTGTAATGATGTAAGAAAACCGGACCACCACCTGTGCACCGCCACTTGTGAGGACTGACATTGTAATCGTGTCATGATCTATATACTCAAGATACAGGATTTTGGCTCTTGACTCAAATTATTTTACATGGGGAATTTTTTTTTATTGTTTTTTTATAAACATTGAACACTGTAAATTTTACTATACGGTAAAATCACGGTAACACACAGCCTTCGTGGATTATTTGCTTTATATTTTGGAACAAATCAGATTTTTTTTATTTGCAATCTTTTGATGTCATACAAGAACAAAAACACTAACAATTTACAGTACAGATCGAATATAACTATTTCGTGTTTAACGTTTTTGGTTGCAGTAGTAGCCAAAAGTGATGCCCAACTTTGGAAAATAGATTGTTTGTATATTAAATAAAACCCATGTTCCCTGGGAGGCTATAGTTTTACTTTTACAGCAAATAATTTTGTCAATTAAATATCTTTACCAAGTTGAATTTTCTTCATAATATTATGATGGTTTAATCAAATTTAAGGAGACATTAAAAGCAAAGGAAGAGTTTATTTCCAAAACGTGATAACTCTGAGATAAAAAGAGATTTTTAAAGAGATAACATCATGTCTTTTTATTGTGCATTCCAACTAATATCAATCGAACTGCAGTTGGTAAGTTTTGATTTAAGCCATAATAACACAAAAGAATACAGCTAACTAACACGATAAAAACATGATAACGCCAATCATCACTGGGATATGAAATGAGCATATTTGTTCTCCACCCCAGCAAAGTGTCTATCAGTATCAGGTCCACGGTCCCTCTCATCAGCCTCTCAAAGCTGGAAAGCTGGAAGTCATTAATGGACGAATTCAGAGGCCCTGAAATCACACATCTCATCACCCCTCCCACTCAAAAAAACAAGACTAGAAAATGCAGTAGACAGTAGAGGAAGAAGAAGGTGTTTATTTTCCAGCATTGGAAGCTGTTGAACAACTGATCAGCGATGGCAGACTGACATCTCAATGGTTACACCCAGAGGAGCATAACATTACAGAACTGCTGCCATCAGCCAGCAGCGAAATCAAGTCTAACACAGCCTCGAGGCTTAAGTGCAGATATGCTGTGCCAGAGAGTGATGGAATAACATACATCCCCAGAAATTAGCTAGAATGAAAGAAAAACTGTCAGGGATGGAGAACAAAAAGCCATTGTGTGTATAATGGAAGGCGATATAGTATGCTGATGGTGATTAAAACTATTTCACCTGTATATACTGTACATAACACATGTATCCTTAAACGTGTCATTTAACGGCACCAAGCAGAATTGCAATATTTTGATTAAGTAGACAGCACAACATTGGTTCAACCAACTGTTTCAACATATACAGGCTTAGCTTGATATAGACATATTTCATAGCCTTTTTAAAAATTGCTTAAATGTGATGCAGTTATTGCAAATGTGCAAATTTTGTCGATATTACTGCAAATTTGACAAACTTGCTTTTCATTATTATTTTTATTATAGTTATAATTTTTATGGTCTCTAATTATATCATTATTTTTCACAGTTAGTATTACTATACTGTACATCTTTTGAACAAAAAAATTGCAAGTATTATTTCACAGTTTTCGTGATTGCTGTGATTTTCTTATCTTCATATTTTTTATATTTTTATTATTATTGTTATGTTGTTGTTGTTGTTGTTTATTATTTTACAGTAAGCATCACTTTAATGAACATCTTATGAATAAAATCACAATAATACCATTAATTATTTCATAGTTTTCCTGTTTCCTTCCCTTCTGTGATTTTTTGTGCTGCTTTCTTCCTCGTGTCTCTGCTGCATCTATTAATATGTATTTACTGTTACACCGTGTTTACACTTGCACCGGTTTTAATTTTACAAAATGTTAAATTATAATGGGTTCTAATGAGTTTCTGTTGTCTTTAGTTTTGTTTCACGTGACTCACGTCGCACCGGTCGCATCCGGTGTATACACGGTCTAAAGCTGATTTGCAAACATGCAAAATTGTAAAAATCTTAGAAATACAATACATTTGAACTGAATTAAACATCACATATTTAAATATAATGGTGTTTGAAAACAACCCTTATTTTTTATTTTGTTCGTATATAGTTCTTCAAAAATACACTTTATCTTTAACTAAATGCAGCCAGTTCTAGACATTTGATAGATATGGTGTGGTCATGCACTATTTACTGAATTTTTGCAAGAGGTTCGACTATCTATTTCTCTGTTCCAAACACTGTAAAAAAATTTAACCAACGTAAAAAAAAATGAGGCAACCTGATGCAGTAAGTCTTTTGTGTTGACTCAACATACATTATTTAATTTTTTTAAGTAATGTTACTTTGTTTCACCAACTTAAATTTGTTTGTTTATATAATGCTGATTGTCTTATTTTTCTAATAAAGATATTATGGTCCCACCAATTACTGTTATTCAGGTAGTTCACATATTTCTGTTGTGTGGATGAAAAAGTTAAATTAGCAAAATTATAAATTCCAAGTACTGTTAAATATAAAAAAAACCAAAATTATTTGTCTTTTACTACAATTGTAAATGTTTTCTGCCTCAAACAGACTTGAACTCAGATCAAATAACAGTTTCAAACTGATTTTGACCTTGTGTCATGCTCTTACACGTCAATATTGAACACACAAATCTCAACCAGGGTAAAAATCAAAAACCATCATTCATCAAAAGATCTCTAAACTCAACACATAACAAACAGTAACAACGATATTAAAGCATTAATTAAGCCAGTTAGAACTAAAACACCAATCTTTAAAAGAAAAACAAATAAGAAACACAGAATTGAACATGCTGCAATCCATCTTGGGAAAAACTCTTGTTAAATCGCTTTTTTTACTGTTTTGTAAGTTGGGAAAACTTTCTGACGCATTTTGGAAACTAAGTCCAGTCAACAAAATAATCTTTGTTAGAAACATTATTCAGGCTAATTTTGTTCAGAATACGCAAAGCAATCATTTGACTCCTTTTACTTGAAATGCTATGTTCAAGTTACTTATTTATCTTTGTAGGGAGAACATTTAGCAAATTGGATTTTTACAGTGAATGACTATCCTGCCTTGCATTGCATTATGGGATTGCATTATGCACAATGTATTTAATGCATAGATGATTGTGCCAAAGCTCAGCAATATGCTAACATAAAACTCTAAATTATTTGCGATTAAAGTCTCCTACCTGGAGAAATAACCATACTGATTTGTGAGCCGTGCTTTTACAGTAAAGTTTCCATGATGGTTGCGATGCTGCCATAGAAGGTATGCATGTAGTTTTGGAACAGATCTTATGTTTTTATTTAAAGATACTACATAAACGTCCAGTCCCATCCCTCAGCACTCTTGTTATAAGAAAGGCTAACTATTTTGGCCCATATAGGTATACAAATGAGGCACGTCAGTGGGGGAGGACGCCATGTGAATGATTACACTGACTGATGTTGTTTACTTTGATTTTATTTCGCATCATTTACTCTGATGTGCTGTAAACCAAACCTGTATTTACATTTCTACCCCAGCGATCGTGAAGCGCGAGCCAAGGCCGAGACCTCTCGCAATGCTTACACAAAACTCACTCGGCTCGACCGGTTCTTTTCCAATCCCAACCGCATGCCAGACCTATTGGAACAATCACCACGTGTTTACACTGGGCTGATGTAGATGTGTTTATTGTAAAGATGACAAACTTACGCAGCATCGCCATGTGGTATTTGCCCCCCTCTTTCTGTAACCCCCGCGGAGCGCTGATGTCCCCTCCTGGAGAAAACTCCCATCTTTTGTTGAACTTCTGTCTCTGCCAGCAAGCACGCAGCAATCTATGGAAACATATACGTCATCTGGAGGGCGAGAGAGAGCGTGAAGGTTTAGGAAAGTTAAATGCTTTCGTGTGTATTCGAAAGTGTTGTGTGAAGGCAATATTCTGCTAATCCAAATAAAATTAGGGGATCTGATTTCACGAGGCTGGGCTGGACGAAGGATAAAAAACTGCTTTTTCAGCTTGAGGTGCTGAAGGGCCCCAAGTCTGAACGAGCGAGAGTAATGAGGAGAGGCCCTTGTTTGTAAATAATTTGGATGTTCTGCTCATTCACAAATGGCAGTCTGATTTTGTTCGAGCATTCTGCTGTATTGATTCTGGCACACGGACAAAAACCAAATGAGAAACAGATGCTAAGGAGCTCGCACTTCTCTCATTCACTCTCACTTTGAATGTGCCCCGAGAAATTTTCACTTAACACTTAAAACCACACTGTGAAATGTATGATTGTCATAACATTACCAAAGAATATATCTTATTAAGTGGCATTTATTTTCATTACACACCTTTGTTTTTATACATCGGGTGAACTTTCCAAACACTCTCAATAAGTGATTACAATTTATTTACTCACCCTCATATCAATCCTGTATGATTTTCCGTAGAACACAAAAGAAGATATTTGAAAGAATGTTGTCTAGAGGCACCCATTGACTTGCATTGGTTTTGTGTCCACACAATAGAAGTAAATGGGTGCCTATGTTGTTCTGCAACCACTACAAATATCTTCTTTTGTGTTCTGCAGTTCTACAGGCTTGAAATGACGAGAGGGTGAGTGAATGATGACGGAGAAGATCAGCGCCTTGACACATAACAATTAACACATGCAGTCAATCTCCAAGCCATTGGAGAAACCTGAGGTGGAGCTACACTCGTGTCTTATGGAGCTTGTGTGTTGTCCCGCTGTCATTATGTGCAATGGGTTGGCTCGACACGACCAGCAGTGTGCCAAGCAAAGGAAACAGCAGCGACAGCCATCACGATTACATGCCAAAAGTGAACAGAGTAATTACTGAGAAATCAGTGTGAAACGCTGGACCTGAGAGACCACACCACACTGAGGCTGCAGTGTTCCTCGTATATTTTCGGACGTTTACACTCAGTCCGGCGTGTGCATTAGCTCAGATTCACTGGGCGAGGTTTGTGAACGGGCTCATACAGTCTGCCATCTATGTGTGAGCAACGCTTAGCTCCGAGCACAAGTGTTAAATGCTTCCATATAATTCCTTTCTGAATCCTCAGCACCTATTAAAAACACGTGTGCGTGAGGGTCTTGGTCAATCGCTAAATGGATGAACGCAAGCGTAAGGAAAATTGAGCAATGGGGGGGTGTCTCATCAACCTGACACCTTGCACATGCAAAGAGGGTGAAGGTCAAATGTTGTCATTTAGTTATGTTGTGACTGCATGGACTCAAAAATGAAGGTTTATTTATTCAAAAATTAATATTTGCTCTTCCGAATTCACAGTTGTTTCAAGGACACAAAGGGGGATATTCGCAGATTCTTTTCTAATTGAATTATAATTGAACACATTCTTCAAAAAAGGACTCAAAAGCAACTTAAACGAATCTCTAAAGAGTATCTTAAGCTTAGTGGAATGAACGACTTGTTTAGAAATGATCCTCATTTTATTTGTACAATTATTTAACATGTCGTCACGTCCACGATATCCTCCTGTTGTTACCTGAAAAAGAAAACGTTATGAGCTTTTTTTTACAAAACAAAAATAAATAAAATATATGTAGAAAATGTGAATATGCGGAAAATATAATGCAATGTATTGAAAGCAAATGCTTATATTTTTCAATACACATCAAGAAAAGTGAAAACACACTATTTGTAAAAAAAACTGAACTGTAATAAAAATCCTGTAAAAAATGGTAATATTCCATCAGCTGAGGTGCCAGAATTTTTTTTTTTTTATAAAGTAAATTACATTATTACATATTTTTTACTCGTAAATTTGCCCAAACTGCAATTTTGTTGCAGATTCTGTGAAATAAAATCGTAAAAATCTCAAAAAATTACTTTCTGTGCAGTGAACCGCACAAAGCGATTTTATTCAACTTTACAGTTGAGAATGTGTTGCTTTGTTTTCATAGCTCATTATTCTTGTGTTTGGCAGTGATAATGTTCAGATCTACACAGCAATAGTTAACTTGATCTCCAGTGTTTACAGCCTGCTTTTGAAAGTTCCAATATGGCGGACGACATTCATATTCAGTATAGACAGTGGCCCGAAGTAAACTAACGGCTGTGTTTGGTTATGATAAAACAATTTAATTTAATTGTATATTAATATTAATTTAGATGAAAATCTGATTGTATATGAATTATATTTAATTATATTAAACTATTAAGAGCTAAGAATTTTTTGCAGAGGTCTACAGAGGTTTGGGCCACATAATGTTTGCGTTTGTTGTTGACGCTGAAACCATCTATAGTGGCCTAGAGTGACTAATGGGGCATGTATAAATATATATTCTAGTATCACAAAGATGAGATTTGGCACAACATATTTCATTCATTACAACAGATGAAAATCAGTCTTATTCGGGCTTTGAGTGTGTTGTTATGTTGTTTACAACTCACTGGTTAACATCTCATGGTATGTACACTAGTGTTGTACCTCATGAAGTCTGAATTTTCATTAGCCACCTTTAATTGAAAACGTAGCGTTATTCAAAGCCGATAACATCTGTTCGTGCCAGCAAAGCTAGTTTGCCAGCACAGTTTGTCATTGAACTGTTAAGCTATTTGTTTAAAGTGTTTGAAAATGTGTATCAAATGTTGCTAATTTTGTGTGACTACATCGTACGAGACAGCTCTGCGGAGAGATGTGGGGCTGTGATACCGTCTGTGTGGAGTTTGTGCAGAGTGCAGCCATGAATCAAGATCCGGCCCTTTTACCACCGCGAGCCGTTTGTCAGTGATTGCTCTGTCAGCCCATCTGCGTTTTGGCATCGCTTCTCGCTCCATGCTTGTTTGTGTTAGACCAATACGTTTACTTTAATCAAAGAGTGTTCACTCCAGCATCGCTGATTGAATCCCCCTCCACCACCGCACACCCCCACAACCTATAATCCCCCCTAATTCAACACACACACGCGCACATACTGTACACACACACACACACACAATCAGACATATAGGCCAAGTAGGACATATAAAGACTGATCAGAGCAAGATGTTTTAAAAGCTCTTCTGCATTTGGTTCATGTCAGACTGAACCACTGCAAGGTTCTGTTCTGATCATTGCATTTGTTAATAAAATCCCAACAAGACTGTTCAGCCAAAGCCACGCTGGAAATCTCTGTTAAAACGAAACGTAGCAATGCATTAGTAAACATAAACATCAGCGTTCTTTGCTGGTTCAGATTGGTCACACACCATTCCCTCCTTCCCCAATGAATCCCTTGCTTCCTCGCCCAGTAATAAAGGGCTGTGCTGAAAAATGTTTGGAATTGCAGTAAAACAGCTCGATAGAGAAACTCTCAATAAGTGAAAGCAGCATCGTAAACACACATCAGGGTTGCCAGATCTGTGTGACAAAACTAGCCCAACAGTATAGGCCAATGACCCCAACACCAAATCTTAAATAAGCCACCACTATACAGAACAAATGCATGTTTTACATACCCTGTTATGCATTACACACAATCGCTTCTTTAAAATCACTGTATATAAATTAAAATAAACAATGTGTTTTTCATATATATTTGTATCATAGCTTAAAAACTTACAGCAGATTAACAAAATCCGTCAACTTTAAAATAGAAATGGAATAAAACAACTCATAGCAGAAGTTTAAAGTGATCCAATTCCGCATGAAAACTGAGGAATTGGCAACCCTGCCACACAAGGTTGTGGAGGCTTACAGTCCCCAACAGACACTTTATTTTTTAGGATCTTTATGAGTGTATCGATAAAGATCTATGTATGATGATCATATTCTTGTTACAAAGTCAATGTGTTGATGTGCTTGTTTTTTACTAAATCAATGGTCTGGTGGACCGACATGATTAGTTGGATTTTTAAATCAATACAGCTAAATATGTGTAAAATTCTCAACAGATGTTTACTTTATCCTTATTACAAGAAATGGTTGATGTTCGTCATTTACCCGTGTTAAAACACATTTGTTATCAAAAGTATTATTCAGAACTTGTGGTAAAATGTTTTATAAAGAAAATATGATATGGGTGGAAAAGTGTTTATCTTATAAACATGAATGGTTCAAAAACCAACTTTATCGTTTATCTTTTGTTTAACATTGCAGATGGGTCCCACAGACCCGAACACCACACCACAAGGATTAAAGATTTATCGGGTAGTTTTCAACATTTTCTAAATATGAAATTCAAAGTTACACCAAAAAAGAAAAAATACCATGGTAAAGATGGCAACTTTGGCATTCAGATGTTTTTAGAAGTTGTTTTCCAAGCATAGTTTCATAGATTTGACTGAAGTTAGAATTCATCAAGATTGATTTAAGTGCAGTGGTAACATGATCTATTATCACATGTTGACTCCAATGTTTTGGTTTGTAATGCATTGTGCTATACCTTTATATATAAAGGTTCACCAAGACATCTTAAATAATTCTGTTTGCAGCCGTCTTTCTGCACAAATACTTTGTATTGAGAAGTGAAACATTCCATGTGAAAGTAGCACAACTGTGCAGTAAATTTACCCCTGAGTGCAGATCATTTCCGTTGCTGTGCCGTCTGGTCTTGTAGGTGCTGATCTGTCATTCCCTTACAGGCCTGTCAAAAAAAAACAGCCCGGGAAAGAAAAAAACGCACTCATTGACTGTCTCTGTAAGTGTGGAAAGGGAAAGAATTGGAGAAAGAATTATAGAGGGAATTGTAGAATTGGAAAGAGTAAGCGCAAAGACAATAGACAATGAAAGTTTGACAGGTGCGAGAAAGATAAAGGCAGAGGAAGACCATATGTATCACATTATCTCAAATTTAAGACCAATAAAGACCTCAGTGAAGATTGAAACAAAAAGCAGATGATCATTATCCATTCTGGTGTGTTAGCCATTATTATTCAACTATACAATGCCTCTCTAATCATCAAGGAAGACAACGGTGTCGAGATGGACTAAGAAGAATTATGTTCGTAGCTAACAACAAAAACACACCTTTTTAATTTACTCTTGATGATGACATTACGTGCGCACACAAACCATCTCATTGACACATGGCTTACAGATCACAGCTCTCGTAAACCCAATAAAGAGATTTTTGGTGATCAGATGTATCCTTTATGGAGAGGGGTAATCCCATAATGCACTGGGAGAAGTTCAGTAATAGAAATAAACATATTGATAATGTTAAATGTGAATTTAAAATGTGTTTTTGTTTGCATGCTTTTTTTGCTTACCAAAAATAAATGTATTCTAGTGCACTATTACTTCACTTCTTTTAAACTAAAAATGAGCAAGTGCACATTTTCAAGTGTTTTTTCTGTTCTTAGAAATATGCTTAAATTACATGCTTATGCTGACAGAAAAGTCATTTGGTCTTAACTTGTATTTTTTATACATACAGTACCATTCTATATACTATAAGTATTCTTAGTATACATACCTGGTTTGTAGTATACATTCCTTAGTTTGCTTAAATTCTTTCCTCACGTGCAGTTTTACATACGTCTCAAAAAACGTATATATTCAAGTTTATATAACTCAAAAACATACAGTATAACATAAATATTATGGTAAACTAACCATAATGTTAAGTTCACTAAATAACAGTACAAGTTTACGTGCAATATGAAAACTACTAAACCAGTAGTTTATGGAGAGCATACTTCAAAGTGTACTTTCGTCAACTTAAAAAGTATTAAACTCATAAACAGCTTGTTTAAAATAAGTTTAGTAGTATAGTTGCAGTTCAAAGAAAAAACCTAATTATAAATTAGTTATATGTTTCCAACTGGCTGTTCCTAAAGTATATTTAAAAGTATACTTTTAGTAACAAAAATTTGACCAGTTTAGTCCTATGAACCTGATCTCACAGAAATTCATAACTTTTTTACGAGATGGCTAATTCATATGAATTGTACGATTTGAATCTTTGAACAAAAAAGGAAGATAGAAGAAAGCAATAGTGAAGCCATCCTCTAATCCCACCCCAAAACTTAACATCTCTCACTGGCCACGAGAGCAAATTGTACTAAAATGTACGATACAAATAAGATTGTTCAAATTCATACAAATTAGCCACCTAGTTAAATAATTACGTAACTAGTACATTGATTTAAGTATACTTACCATATAAAGTATACTTAACTGAACTGAAGTATAATAATCAAAATTAGCACTTATCTTTGTAACTGATATTAGAGGACTAAAATAAATTGTCTTATGTATGTATTTATGTTTGAGTTTCTGCCTTTGTAGCATCCAAAAACATCACCTATTTCACTCCATGTAGAAGATGTTGGGATTCACAAGGCTTTGAAACACAGCAGAGTCACTGAACCGTCAACCGTCCTTGAATCACTGTTGCTCTTACCTCACTGAATAAAACAACACACACTACTCTCCTCATTCTTCACTCATCCAGCTCCATTGATTTATCTCACAGATATTGAGCGTTGATTTTACCAAAGTCTCTTCCAGTCGTGATCACACTTTTTGAGTAATGGGGACCGTGCAGTGGATTACTCCCCAAGAAACAGACAGCGGATTCCTCCGGACAAGATTTATGAATTCTAAGCAAGACAGGACATCTGTTTTTTCATCTCGCTGCTGAAAGATGTTCTAGTCTCTTGATACCATTTTTACTGTCTAATTGCTTTTGCTCCCTTCGAACAGAACTTGGATATTACTTTTCGTGTTTGAGGCCATTAAACATTTGTTTTGCTTCCAATGCTTATTTGTCATCGGATCTGAATGCAGTAGCCCTTGTATTGTGACTCTTTCTTTCCGACAAAGGGGTTTTCGATCTGGCTCCTGGAGATCCAGTGCAGGGCTTAGCTGCAACCCGAATCAAACAAGATAGGATTTAGCTGAAGGGATGGGGTTATTTTCTGCAGGTGCAGGGTTGTTCTTCTATTTAATAGTATAATGCGTGATGCCTTTAGTGAAATACGTTAAAGCTAAAATGTTTAATTTAAGGTTTATGCTTTTTTAAGTTGATGCATGTTCTACTGTTTATTTTCCTCTATAGTAGGAGGATAATTCTTCAAAAAAAATCTTATAATAAAAATAACGACATGCATAAGTAAATCATTTTTAGTAAACACTGTGGTATTCCCAATAAAAACAAGAATTGTCAACTTTGATTTCATAATTACTTTAATATAGAGATAATAACTGTAAAAATGTATAGTTTGATTTCACCCAAAAGAGAAATGATGAATTTAAACATTTTGAATCAGTGGCACTATCAAAACATTGCTTTGTTGTTGCAATCATCCTAACCAGCCAGGCTCAGCAACTTTAGCTTGACCAATGGTGTGAGTTTGGGGCGGGGCTGTCGATTTACTTGACAAGATGACAGGTGGCAAAACATTTCTACTATTGCACAACAATAAAACCTAAACTGTCGTATTTGTTCATCTTCACTCTAAAAAATAAAGATGCTTAAATGGTTCTTCACAGCGATGCCATAGAACAATCAGTTTGGTTCCACAACGAACCATTCAGCCAATGGTTCTTTGGAGAACCATCTCTTTCTTACCTTTTTATAATCCGAAGAACCTTTTTATCCCACAAGGAAACCATTTGTGAAATAGAAAGGTTCAACAGATGTCAAAGGTTCCTTCTGGAACCAAAATGTTCTTCTTCTTCTATGGCATCGAATAACCTTATGAAGCACCTGGGTGTGTGTTGGTGCACTGCACACCAAAAGTGAAGCATCTTGTTCCTTGTTCCAGATAACTCGCTGGATTTCTTGTTTTTTGTATCAAGTCCATCATTTGTATCAATTATAGAGAATGTGCTACACTGAACCCTATGCTACAGTGGTGCCGCCATCTTGGGAGGATAATACTCTCGCTATTATTCTTTTGATATGTACCGTTACTTATTTTGTTTGATAGAGAAATAAAAAGTGAAAGAACCGCTTTTCCTGAACGACTCTGCGTAATGCTGATACAGTTTTTAACACAGCAAGACCGACCTACAATATTTCATTATCAAACCAGAAAAAGAACTAGCAGCCATCCTCCCAAGATGGCGCAACATTCAACGTGGCGTGACATCGATTCACAAGCTCTACAGCTCTGTTCGGTCTGGCATAGGTGCTACGGACATTAAAATGTTGCAACATGACTAGTATTAGTCTAATTTGAGGGTTATTTACAAAAGAAATCAATTTCCATTCGTAGTGTGGTAACGTATGGAAAGCCAGGTTGGTCTAGCCACACCTTGTCTGCGTGCTTCTGTTCCCTGTGAGTGAGGATCCAGCTCGAAGCCAGCTGGCTTGGATTCTGGTTCATGTGGGCGGCAATAATGCATTCAGCCAGCACATTTTCATTCAATATAAATAAAGATATTGGTGGGGACTTCACCGTTTTGTACGAGTGGTCGTATATTCAACGTGCAACCGCATCGCATGTATAACCCAGATTCGAGACCTCTCGTGGAAATGGAACATTCAGCACAAAAAGAGGAAAGAAAGATAATCCCGTCGCTGTTGGGCAAGAAGTGGTTAAGAGACACTCTGCCAGGTACAGAAATGAAACCGCTCTGGATCCGAACTGAACTAATTTGTCAGCAATACCATCTGCGCTGCTCCCGGTCTCTGGCTCCATGACAGGTTTCAGTGGTTGACATCCTACTCCAGTCGAACTGTATGGAAGATTTGAGCGTTTTTCATGATTTGGCCAGAGGGAAGCTCTGTACCTACCACCCACTTAGTGATCTCAGTGCTGGACATGGCGGTCTTCTGCCAATACCCCTCTTCATCATTCCAGCCCCTCCGCCCTTGCTCTTTTTCTCACATTTGCTCTTTTTTTTCCCGCATTCTCCGGTTTTCGTTCCCCTCACCATTTCGAGCTCAGGAAAAACACATATGGTTTCAAGGCCATGCATCAAACCGCATTTTTGTGTGTGTTCTTTATTCCTGTTTGGATGACTAAAGAACTTCCGCACAAGCCAGATGTATTTTTATGTAATAACCAAAGGAATCTGCCGCAGACTGACCTAAATTGACTCACAGTTGTGTGTTTGGACAATATAGCAAATAGTTTAATTATATTTATATAATTTAGTTAGATGTTGCAATTACAGCAAAACTACAGGAAAACTGATGATCATTTTAACTGATGTATTAAGGAAAAGGAAATAAATTCCTTCACATACGCATTCACACACATATGATTAAAATGATTTGTTTTTACTTGGTAGTGTGCAAAGAGGTTTGTCTATGCAGCGTTTCCATTTGGTGAGTTAGCCGAGGCACCACCCAAATACAAGAAAAACATGCGCGCACGTGCACACACACACACAATTTTATGCAGAAAACCACAGGGGTGTTGAGCACTAATCTGGAGCCACAAGCCCACCTTAAACATATTCCCCAAATAACAGCCTCTGCCTCACCGACTGCTTTAAGAACACACCATATTTTTTCTACATCACTACATAACAACATACATGTAACAAACCTGCATGGTTACAATCTTTTAGCTCTTTTGATCTCATCAAACAGGCTCACATGAAATCTGGTACTATTACCTTTATATAAACAACCACTTCCCGGTTTTATAATCCGTCTGTTCTGCATCTGCTGGTGTGGCCTTGAGAAGCGATATTTGCCAAAGCCTGCAACACAGACTGGGACTGCCATGCGTTCGTTTTCGGTTCCAGGGGGACAGCGGCACAGACCCCTGACTTCTTGAAGGCTGGTATGCGGTAGAGTCCAGATCCTGCTTTCTGCTGACCTCGAACAGCCTTGCCATTGTATGAGGCTCAGCGTATGTACCTCCCTGAAATAAATGACACTGAATGCATAACATCATTTAACTGTGATGAATGCCTGGAAACGTCTGCCATGGTGGTGAATGTGGTGCTTCTAAGAAAATTAGTTGGAAATTAAATGTGGAAGAATTGGGAACACAAGGTAAAACTGTGATTTAAGATATTTGGTCGTAGCAAGACAATACATCTCTATACATACATAATCATTTTATAATTTTTGCTCTAACATGGCTCAAGATCAAAACAAAATTTTGCATTTCATTTCTCATTGTGCATAATGCTCATTTCTTATCAACTGTAAAAATGTATCATACGTTCGTACTGAATTGGTGTGTGTCTAGCCTGAACACTTCTTTTAAAGATTCCATCTGACAGATCAGATTAGTCCTCCAAACAGTTTTCATGAATGACGTTAAACAACTGGAATGCATTTATCCTGCTTGTAAAAATGTCCAAACAGTGGAGTAATGTGAGAATTTGGGAAATAACACATAACAGTTTGCAGGCCAGTATGATTAATTTTTTTATCTAATCCACTTACACAAGATCCTGTAACAGTTGTTGAGTGCGTTTTCAGTTTGTAGTCCTTTAAACAGTGCCACCTAATGGTCAACTGCAAACAGTCATACTGTATTTCTATATGCAGTAGAGAAATGAAGGATCATACATTACATCAACATATTTGAGAGTAGAATAAAACTATTTATTACCATCTATATCATTATTAGGTTTATTGTTAAAATAAACAACGGCACTGAACTAAGAAGTAAAACACGTGCATGTCCTCACTATCTGCATCAACCTCCATCAAGCAAGCAGTTCTGTTTCAGTCCATGCTGCAGCTTCGCCCCGCCCTTTTCACGGCGCAGCCAATAGCATATGACAACATCCGGTTCAAGTGTCTGAGAGGGAAGTTCAGAAACATACAGCAGTTTATGCCGCGAAAACATTTAGGTTCAATTTAATAATCGTTCATATCTTAAGCTTATAATATTCTGGAAGTATGACAAGAGGTGGATGTCACCGACAAGACTGAACGGAAGAAGGGAGTCGTGAGAGTCGTTTGCTGTCATACTGAACGGCGGAAATCTTTGCATCTGTTGAACACGCTTCATATTTCTGTTTGTTTAAGGTAAAGTTAACGTTAATATTTGTTATTCATTTCTCGCAGCTTTTTATGCACATGGAAAGGAACGAATCTTACTTTGGTGAAAGGTTGGCTCATGAATATGAATGAGGTGTTTGGCGAGAATAGCCACGAATAACGTCATGACGTAGTAATATTAACGACGTAACTCTACGCAGTACTGTTAAGTTTCGTGTAGTCTGTCATTAAGGTGAAATGCTCTCTGTACAAAACAAAACAAAACCACATAACATAATATAAATATATCAATAGCGTCCTTGAGCATGTTGTCTAAATATTTACTTTATAGTTTTTTGTAACATTTGTAATTAGTAAAATGATCATAAGTACGTTGGTAAGTATGCTGACTGATATTTACTTACACAGATTTAGTAGATCATTTATTTTATAAATTATAATGATATTGGTTTGACTCCACAGTACATTGAATTATGGGTGTTTTGTACAACTTCAATTTCTTGACATTAAAAAAATTCACGACGTGAAATATGAAGGTGAAATAAATGATGTCGACACGTAGCGGACTCTCCTGAAAACGCAGGCTAAACAGAATTTGAGATTATAAGTGAACACCAGAAGGGACTTTGATTCTGTGACTCTGGACTTTATAAATAAAGGTTTTCATGATTTTATTAGTTAATTATAAGAATCTCTTAGTTTTCTTTGATCTATGCATGGTTTTCAGATTGTTTACTGGAGTGTAATAACGCGTTGAAATGTCAAAACTATTAGAAGCACAGTAAAAGAAACTTCTGTCACAACATTAATTGCTAAACCAGCTGTCTGACTTTAGTCACTTCATGCCATCTTTATCTTTTTTTATTCAACTTAGGCAAAACAAGGGCAACTTGTTTCCTCTGCTCTTGACTGACTGTTGCTCATCAGACGCATAATTATACATTTGTGGTCACTTTTCTTGCACATTTCTTTCGATTGGCACATGCTCAGGGCATTAGTATGCGTTGGTACACGCCGATGTTGACACTCTCCGGTGCATAACATACCCCAAATCATTTTTTACACTTGCACATAATCAGATAATGTTCTACCAGGATTCTGTTTTGGAAATTACACCCTTGGCTGTGGCAGTTTATTGGCCAGGCAGCTATGTCCCCCTAAGGACCGGTGAAAGCTGTGCAGAGATGACAAGTCAACAAGGAGCGTTTGTTCATAGTTTGGTTTGATTGAAAAAAGGATAGAAAGGCTAATTATATATTTACGTTGTCTCACCCAAGGGATTTTACCAGCAGGGGCGATGGCAAGACATTAAACAAGTGTGCCGTTACGAGCAGATCATAAAAACACTCCTTGTTGTGTTTTTCACAAACCTGTCATTAAGACTAAGAACAACAATTACCCACAAACTTCTGCTCCTGCACACACAAGCTGTTTTAGGGCTTTCTCTACCCTGTTGTGTTGTGTTCGCATTCGTAATGTTAGAATCTGGCCTCCCAGCAGGACATAGATGTCGCCACTGATGCTTTCAACCTTTACTTGGTTATGTTTATTTGTCAAAAATACTTCAGTGCTTAGTTAAGAGTTTTCTAGGAGTTTAAGAGCGAAGTCTGCAAGATTTTAGTGCACAACATGGTCCCTCTTTTATATATATTTTCTTTTAAAGGGGAAGGGTCATGAAATGATGACAAATTTAGGACCCTTGGCCTTAATAGGTAACACATTTTTCTCACCAGTTGCTGAATACAACTGTCATCTTAGTTGTATACAAAATAGAGCATTTTTACTAGAGATACACGATAAGTTATCGGTATCGGATTTAGGCTGATAAAATATGAATCACTTTCTCTGGTTAAACCACTTCAGGTGTACTCTGCTCACAGCCAACACAGTGCTGTCTTTCTGTCATGATCATTCACTTACTGTTATTAGCAAAACTTTTTTAATGTAGGTACAGTGTGTAGATATTTATAAACATGTAAATTATTGGAACAAAAGCTACATTTTTAAAGCTGATTGGTGTCTGAATGCTTTCTGTCTTGACGCCAGTTAGACATTTGGCTATTTAAGAACGCTTTTTTGGGTTGCTCTGGAAGAACATCAATAATTAGTTTATTAGATAAACATACCAGAAAAGTTTGATAGTTAAAGAATCTTTAACTAGTGTAAAGTAGGCTTGGTACTAATGGTAACCTTGTTTTACTTTTGTTTCAGTCGCAGAACATTTTGTATTAATATTTAGATACTATATATCGGCCAATATATCGATTATTGGGCCCCAGTGTTAAATAATCATCGGTTATTGGCCAAAATTTACATATCAGTGTAGTCCTAATTTTTATTACCCTGTCAGTCTTTTCGGCATTAGGCATTATAGGAATAGTCATCATTTTTAATCAGCTCATGTTACTCCAACACTGTTTGACTTTTATGGAACACAACCGGTGAATTTGCTTTTTTTCATGTTATGAAATCAATATTGAGACTACAAAGCGGCAACATGTCTAAACTGCATGTTGTAACCATCTAACATGTAAAAAATAATCAAACCGTACATGTGTCCTATCGTGTAACATAGCACAAAATTCTATATGTTATTATATGTAGAATAAAAATACATTTTAATAATATATTACTAATATTTATACAATTAAACCGTGTAAGAGATTTATTTTCATAGTTTTTTTTCTAAATTTTGACTGCCTGTCTCACCATAGAAGACAGTTATGGTTTATTTGTCTACAGTTTGGAATCATAAAGGGTAAATCTAGATTCTATGTTATAGCAGAAGGACAAGAAACGTGACAACAGGATTTGATGCACCTGTCTTAATGTTTAACAAGATTTTGATTTGTCTTTCTAGATATCAGATAATGGCTGCTTTTTCCGAGACAGAAGTGCAGTTTTGGACGACCAAAGCAGTGAGCTGGGGTGAAAATACATCATGTTTGACCCTTCTGGACACAAGCAGACACCTTAATGGTCTGAGAAGCTTTCTCCAGAAACTTCTGCAGGGGCTGCAGCAAATGGTATGCAAAAAGACTTGATAAGTCTTAAATATATTTCTTTCATTGGATTCAAGAAGTTTGAACTACAAATGACATAATTTCCTTTATAATTCTATAATACTTGTTGCATTGGACTTTACACTTTATTAATAGTTCACAAAATTATATAAAAGGAATAAAGGTCATAGTGCTTTAACTTTGGAATCTTATATAGTGGCCCTTACAGAAGCTACACTGTGCATATGAAGGCAGGACATTGGCAATGCAGCTATGCTGATGTAGTGGGCTAATAGCCACCCAGAGACCGCCAGCGTTAACCTAACGTATCCCTGCATCAAGAGTTGTGAATTTGGATGAGGTAGCACGGTGTAGGGGAACTCTGTGAAGGTCCAGTGTTAAGAAAATCTTCTGCCTCCCACCGACTCTTCACACCTTGAAAGGAGCTCTTTATTCACCCTGCAGCGGCCTTTCACACCAGCCGATCTCCCGTTGGCAGTGCTCACCGTGCCACTTCAATGTCTGGTGTGTCGGAAAATAAAATAAATCGCACAGTTGTCTGACTTTCTCATGTCAGCTGTTACAATGGCCACCCTGCCAAGATGCAATCATCCCTCGGCACTCCGGTGACGGAATTCAACAATGTGACGGGATTGAGATTTCTTAATTGGCCCTAAAACGTTTTCCCGGCAGAGACTAGTAAAACCAAACAGAGCTCACTATCAGCGCTCGGATGATTCAGTGCTCGATTCTCGCCTAGGGGATAAAAATGTCTCGTTTATATCAATTTCCTCATTTGCATTCCATCACACTCTGTATGGTTTTCTCTTGCTGCTCTAGACTGCTGGAAAGGGGAGGTTTTGCTGTCCCGTAAACCTTTTTTCTACCTAAGCCTGGCACAGTGGGTGCCTGCTGGCGTTCTGCCCGCTCAAGGGGAGGTTGAGGGATGCTGGTGTTTTTGAACACATTCTGTATTTGCTGACTTGGGGAAATATGTATACGATTATTTTCTACCTTAACCTCATGAGAAAACATCTCTAGGATCATACAAACTAGGAAAACATAGTTTATACCGCTTTGTGGGGCTGGATTATGAGGTCCAATTTGAACTAATCCAAAAGATGAATGGATTAGTTATTAAGTTCTTTTGCTTTATAAATGTGATAGTTGATTGACCAATAATGTAAAACAAAAGTTACAAAAAAGCAGACACAATAAAAAATGCCTTTTCCATGGGCTCATGGGTATGTTAAGGTGTTTTAAGGGTCTGTATTAAGGGTAACACTAAAAGTTAAAAAGTTGAAAAAGCGGACAAATTAAATAAAATGTAAGGGGGATGTTCGGTTTAAGTGTGGATCGCTGTCAATAGTGCGGCTCATTATTTGCACTGAATTCACAAAGTGCTCTGGTTAGTTTATTTTTACATTCTTATTGTAGAGCAGTTTGTCAATTTAGGGCAACTGTAGAAACAACACTGGGAATTCCATGTAAGGGGACTCGCGGTGTATAAAGAAATATATGAAGAGCTCTTTTCCAAAACGCTATAAATCCATATGAATAGTTTTCATGAAATTGACATTTTTTCACCTAGACCCATACATTTTGTTAATATTCAATTTATCCTGTTAAAATGGTCTGTTGACTCAGTCTGAACATGTTAAACAGTGATTGTTAAATGAAACAACAATGTTGTTGATTATAAATTCAAAGTTTATTTTAATTTTTTTCAAAACGCTACAAATCCATCCTTTTTTTCAAAAAATGTTGGTTTATTTCTTTTTAAAAACAAACAAACAAGAGAACATGCGACATATGACATCAGGGACTCATACTATAAATTAATATAAATCAAATAAATGCAAATGAATCAAATAACTAACAGCCAAATAAAATAAATAGTAACCAACTAAATAGTAAAATATATATTTTCAACTTCATGTTTCAAAATTTTCCACCACATACAACAAATCATTTTAAAATAACGTGCATACAAATACCACTAACGAGCGAATTCTGATTGGTCGAGAGGACATATCGCAATTAGGCTAAAAACAGGTTCGGCACTTATAGCGTTTTAGAACGAAACTGCATCTTGCAGAACATTTTAAACAAGGGAATATAGCGATTTGGGATGAAACATTGATGGAGAGGTGAATAGGTTTAGTAAACAGCAAAATGGCATGACAAACTCATTTTTTTTAATGTGGCGTTTAATGCGTTTTGTAAAAGAGCTCTTTATATATAGAAGTAGCTCATTCTGATGTAATAAAAACATAAAGCTTCATTACGTACGCTCTTAATACACATCTGAAGACATAGTTATGTTTATTATATTCCATTTCTGTCAATAGATCCTCCTAAAGTTACAAACAGCACCAGTTGTTTTGTAATCCAATTAATATGTTTGGATATATCCCACCATAAAAAATGTAAACGTTGACTACAAATAATCAGATTGTTTTGAGATCTGTATATTCATGTTGAAATGAATTATTTGGCTGTCAAAGGTGTTTTTCCTTGTGTGAAGCTTGACGTGTTAAAGTTCCATCAGAATAGTGTCATTTTTCTCATGCGTGTCCTAGAATTATTGATGTCCAACAATGTATGTTCCTTTGAAATGTAAAAACGCTCAGATCCTTTGAACGGTTTCCAGTGTGTACAGTAAATTGGCAGGACACATCTTGAACTGATGCAGAAAGCTGCGATCCTCAACATGGCTTTGCATTAGCACGCTGGTTTTCATTAATTACGTAACTGACTTGAAAGAAATGATCAGTCATTTTCTCCGTCTGTCTGCATGGGAACAGTTTTATGAAGGCCGTGAAAACCGGTTGTTGGCTCAAACATTTCTGTTAGATATTATGATTGATTTTTTTCATATTCATTTGTTCATACATGTGATGTCAGCTAACTCGGCGAGCGGCATACATTCACGGTGCACTTAATCTGTCATTAGTACTTAAGAAAAAATGTAGTGTTGAGCGGGACTAATGAATTGCGCCAGAACCTGGTGTTAACACGGTTTAATTTGATGAGGAAAATACTGAGAAATATTGTTTTTGACATGTGAAAATTTGCTCCTGCTGAGTTCCTCTCAACAACCACAAAGGGCCTTCAAATCTTCCTTAATGTTCTGAGAACCAGTTCATTCGCGGATGCCCGGTTTAACAGACACGGTTTAGCTCAAGCCAGAAAAATCCCTTAGTTGAATTGAATTTCTAAAAGTGCTTTAGAAGAATACATTACTGGTGTGCATCTTGAGACAAAACAATGGCACTGATATATTTAAAGATATTTTTGGCCAAGTTACATTCAGTTAAGACATGTCACACATTCAATTTAGTCCGGGACTAGCTTTAAGACTTGTTTGTGAAACCCGGCCATGATCTATTGCATTTGCTTTGATTTTTGAAGGTGATATAACCAATTATTTACATTTAACCAGCAATAGGAGTGAATGCTCTGAATAACTGTTTTATTTGAGTAATTACCTAGAAATTATTCAGATTCTGCTTTCTAGAGATGAAGACAAAATAAATGATGCATAAATAAGGTAAACATGGCTATTTATTTGATGAATTGTGCATATAAATTATTAAATATAAGGAAAATGCTCTTCATTATTATGAACCTACTTGGTTAGTATAGGAAGCGAATGCTTGAACAATTCAGAAGATGATATTTTATTTTTCCAAAGTGAGATGTCAAAATGAAGTCCAAATAAAGTCAAAACAAATGCCTGATTTGAAGTAGATGCTACAGCACATGAATGATTCAGGTTTGTGAATAAATGTATCTTAATGTGTGTGTATTTACTGTAAAACAGAGCTCCACTAGCGAGGCAATGAGGACGTTTCCCTTTGTTGGCCAGCTCCTGGGAAGACTTTGCTGGAACCCATGTGTTATTGTGGACGGTAAATTTACGACTCTTCTACTCGGGGGTGCGTTTCCCATTTGAGACCAAGAAATGTGTCTGCATGGGTTGGGTATTTACAATAATTTTGCAATGAACCCTGTAGCAGCCTGTTGGGCATTTGCTCTGTTGCTTTATCTCTCCCTCTTTCACTTTTTCTCACTCTCCCTGTCTGATAGAGTACCACTTTTTGGACTCGCATATCATTTTCAGATATTTACAAGTAGTGGTATAGTAGTTCATGCTGTACTTTTTCTCACGAGTAGGGTCCATATGTCTAAGACCGCTGGTTCTATTTTGCATTTTTAGAATTGAATATAATTGTGTTTTTTCTTTTACGAATTTCTGAATTTCTCGGTGTTTGGTGTCCACATCTTGCTTTGATGATAAACTGAATTTCTTTTAATTAGATTTTTTTGTTTTATTTTCTTGTTTACATTAGATTCTAGAGACACTTAATATTTTTATATATCAGCGTCAGAGCTAGATATACATTGTTGCTGGTTATAAATATACCCATGCACGTTTATAGGTTCTCATTAGAAATAAACAATGTGGCCATTTTCACATCTTATTAATGGCTTTTTGTCCTGTTTTGTTCATGCATGCTCAGAGAGGAGCCAGAGACTCCTGCTGCGCTGTTTGAACTGTCTGTACAGTGCTGAGCCTCTGAGCGCCGTTGAAAGGAAAGCCAACATGTGGATCAAGGTAAAGCCAATGCAGTTTTACCTTCACTAGTTGTTCAATTAGTGTTTGATTTTATGACAAAAGCTATTATAAAATGAATATTCTTTTATTCTAAATTATTTGATTCAAATTCAAAATACATCGCTAGTAAAAGTTACGGTTGATTTCAACATTTGAGCACCCAGCTCGTATTTTGTTTTAATGTCCCTAATTAAAATACTTTTCCAGACCTTCACATATAACAGGTTTCAAGCTGTCAAAAGTGTTTTAGAAATTTCCAGTGTGCACTTTATATTTAAGGGGGAGTGTGAGTGTCAAAAAAGCAAAAATAATAATATAGCTGCAAGCAGCAATCATCGGGTTCGAGCAGTCCAAGGCGTCTAAGGGGTCGACTAGGCTCGGGAATCGCACCATTACAATCCACGACGGATGTCACTCTCCCACACCAAGAAAAATGACGGAACAATGACAGCCATGTGACTGGTTGAGTCACATGGCGTAATAAACGTTTGTTATGTACATAAATACAGCATCTTACAACCAGCCAGACATGTGCTATATTTATAAATGTATAAATAAGGACCAATGTTTAATGTTTAATACATTTAATTTTTATCACTGTCGTATTGTGAGACAGATTTCATTCCACACACATGCACAGTCTCAATCACACACGACACACAGAAGTATAAAGTACATTCACACTCTTATGAAACAGAGAGAAATTATATCCATAAATACACACACATACACACACAGAACATGTAATACATACGCACGTATGCACACATAATATAATATACAATAAGCCGCTACAGTGGAACTACATGCATTGTGATCTGTTGACTATAAAAAAGCCATTGAAATGAATGATATTTCGTCTTTTTGACTGTTATGAAGGCATGCCTCTTCCGATGACCTTCACATTTTGCATGCTTGTTTAGTGTCATAAGATGTATAATAATCCTTAATGACAAATCAGTTGGATTATTCATTAAGGAGGAGTGAGCTTTCAGGTGTACTTTTGAGGTTAATATAATAATGGACCTGTTATGGTCACACAAATGAAAAAGTTCAACATGTTCTTGATAATTATTTATCAAGAGAGTCCAGAGAATTGTACTGTGGTGAAAATTTGGAAATTTCAAGAAAGACCTAAAATTAGTATGCAAAAGTATGTCTTTAACATAATCACCAATAACTTGCCAACTGTTTGATTGATATCAATGGATCAAGAGGCAAAGTTGTTCAGAATGAGGAGAACTATCATATGATATCATTAGTTTGTGTAAATGTAAAATGTCACGTGATAAACAACTGCTTAAGCAATGAAATACGCATCAATTTTGCATTTTTTTGCTGTTATAACGCCAGCTAGTGTCCAAACGCCACGTTCTTTTGTGGGTGACCTCGGAGTAATGGTCTACACATATGTTCCGAGGCCCATGATGATATGTTAAGCCGTTCTGGATTAATAGGCATTTTAATTTGATAGGCTCCGCCCATTTTTTTTATTTTGGCGGCCCTATTCAACCAGGAAAGAAAATTTGAACTTTTTTTGGATAATTATTTACCTTCACACTCCACACAAGTCATCTACATTGGTTTGGGTCTGATCGGTCGAAAAACCAACGACTAGTTTGCGAAATTAGGTTTTTAACATCATCAGCAATAACTCACGAACAGTTTGATCGACAGAAGTGGTTCAAGAGGCAAAGTGGCTCAGAAAAAGGAGTCCTATCATATGATATGAACAGTTTGAGTGTATGTCAAATATCACGTGATACACAGTTGTGCATGCACTCCAAAAGCGCTATTACGCCCCCCGGTGGCCGAATAAGTTCATGTTTCTTAAAGACCTTCAGGACCATGAGACAAATAAGCCCAGTGAGTGGTGTTTTGATCGGCCTCCGTTAACCCGTTGTAATGAGTGCTCAAACTTCATCGACCAATGGCGGCCATGTTTTTTAAGATACGGCAATGTCCTTTTAGATATTCATGTAGAATGAGACAAAGACACACCATACCAGATAATAAGTCAATCGGGCAAACTGTTGCGTAGTTATAGCCATTTTCTAGCTCATTCAAATTATAGCGCCATCTAGTGGCCAAACGCCACTGTTTTTTTATTGTGACCCCGGACTGAGGGTCTACACATATGTTCCAAGCCCCATGAAGATATCTCAAACAGTTCAGGAGTTATGCCCATTTTAGTTAAATATGTCACTTCCGGTTTGGACGTTTTAGCGCCACCTAGCGGCCATGAATTGAAAATTCAACTTTTTTTTGATAGTTATTTACATTCACACTCATCAGAATACATCAACGTTGGTTTGGATCCGATAGGGCACAAATCCAGGGACTAGTTCATTTTTTATTTTTTTCATAAAATGCAAATTAGCGAAAAAATTTGCATACCGGAAATGAAATCGGAGATATACGTTTTTTAAGTTTTGAGCCAATGATTACACTGATATAAAACACTCGGGTGTGCGACAAACGGTTTATGGGTTGCGCAAGCCAACGCGTGCGGCATCGCTGTAGCGCCACCTATGGGCCGATTTGGCTGGTTCCGTGTATCTGAGTAGCGACAAGGACTACTACCATCTGACCAAGTCTCAGCTCTGTCGGTCTTACGGTTTGGGCTGCACGATCAGTTTTAGGGAAGAAGTATAATAATAATAATTAAAGCTGCAAGCAGCATTTAGCGGGTTCGAGCAGTCTAAGGCCTCTATTGGCCTTGCCAATGTCAACTAGGCTCAGGAATGGCACCGTAACAAATCCACAACGAATGACACTCTTCCACACCAAGAAATATGACAGAAACGGTTGGTAACTTTTAATACAGACCATGCATGCTTACACTCGTATGCAAAAACGGGCGTAAACCGATAATACCTAAGGGACGAGTGCAATGAACCAATTCTCATGTCTCTACGATGATTTGTTGCAGAGATATAGATCTTGCTAAACGGTTGCTAAGCTAACCTGTTCGGTTGCCATGGGTGTGGAATAGCACCTGTCAATTAATAACACATCAAACCAAAAGTCAAACGAACCAAGCCCCGTGTCTCTATAATATTCTACTGCAGAGATGTAGGTCTGGCTAGACGGTTGCAAAAAATAATCTGTTTGGTTGCTAAGGGTGTGGCTTGGCAGCTGTCAATTGATAAAGAACGAAGCCATTAGCAAAACAGAGCAACTCCTGTGTCTCGAAAACATTCTATTGCACATTTTTGTTAATAAATGCACATTCTTCAAAATAGCTCATTTTGTGTTCTGAAAAATTGATAAAAAAAAATAAGACCAATTTAAATAGATAATTGATTCACATTCATGGTCTGCAACAATATTCCAGAAGACCTTGCCATTTAACTGATGCTTATTTGGTTGAGTCTGGTGACTCTGAAGGCCATTGGAGTACAGTGAGCTCATTGTCATGTTCAAGAAACCAGTTTGAGATCATTTGAGCTTTCTGACATGGTCCATTTTTTACTGCTGGAAGTAGCCATCAAAACATGGACTTGGTTGGCAACAATCCTCAGGTGGTATGTGTTATCTAATATATCCCATACCATATATCCAATTGTTTCTCAATTTTGATGCTCGGTTTGAACTTCAGCAAGTGTGTTTACCACGTCTAGAAGCCAAAATGGATTGAGTTCATGCTATGTGACTGGCTGATTAGCAATTTGATTAGCAAATGATGTATTTATTAAAGACAAGTTTAAAATAGTAATTTAAATGTATGATATTTCACCTTTTTGACTGTTGTGAAGGCATGCCTCTTCCGATAAGAATCACATGTTGCATGCTTGTTCAGTGTAATAATATGTATAATAGTACTTAATGGCAAGTCAGTTGGATTAATTATTAAGGAGTAGCGACCTTCACCGTACTCGGTTTACGCTAATATAATAAAGGACCCTGTTATGGTCACAAAACTAAAAAAACTCAACATGTTTTTGATGATTATTGACCTAGAGAGTCCAAAGAAATGTACTGTGGTGGAATTTGTTTAATTGCTTGAAAGTCCTAAAACTAGTTTGCAAAAGTAGGTTTTATACATCATCACCAATAACTCACAAACCTTTTGATAGACGTCAATGGTTCAAGAGGCAAAGTTGTTATGAATGAGGAGTTCTATCGTTTGATATCAATAGTTTGTGTATTAGTCAAATGTCACGTGACACACAGTTGTCTAGGCCACCAAAAGACATGTACATTTAACCCTTTTTACTGTTATAGCGCCACCTAGTGTCCAAATGCCACGTTATTTTGTCTGTGACATCGTATTGGTGGTCTTCACATATTTTCTGAGCCCCTTGCTGATATGTTAAACCGTTCTGGATATATGCCCATTTAAAGGTGATAGGCTCCACCCATTTTAAGTTTTGGCGTCCCTAAGCAATGGTGAAAGGAAATTTCTACTTTTTTTCAATGATTATTTGCAGTCACACTCCGAAGAAGCCATCTGCATTGGTTTGGTTCCGATCGGTTGAAAAACCAACGACTAGTTCGCGAAATTAGGTTTTTGACATCATCAGCGATAACTCACGAACCGTTCGATCGACAGAAGTGGTTCAAGAGGCAAAGTGGCTCAGAAAAAGTAGTCCTATCATATGATATAAACAGTTTGGGTATATGTCAAATATCACGTGATACACAGTTGTTCATGTACTCCTAAAGCGCTATTACGCCCCCCGGTGGCCGAATAAGTTCATGTTTCTTACAGACCTTCAGGACCATGAGACAAATAAGCCCACTGAGTGGCGTTTTGATCGGCCTCCGTTAACCCGGTGTAATGAGTGCTCAAACTTCATCGACCAATGGCGGCCATGTTTTTTAAGATACGCCAATGTCCTTTTAGATATTCATGTAGAATGAGACAAAGACACACCATACCAAATAATAAGTCAATCGGGCAAACTGTTGCGTAGTTATAGACATTTTCTAGCTCATTCAAATTATAGCGCCATCTAGTGGCCAAACGCCACTGTCTTTTTATTGTGACCCCGGACTGAGGGTCTACACATGTGTTCCAAGCCCCATGAAGATATCTCAAACAGTTCAGGAGTTATGGCCATTTTAGCTAAATATGTTACTTCCGGTTTGGATGTTTTAGCGCCACCTAGCGACCGTGAATTGAAAATTGAACTTTTTTTTAATAATTATTCATATTCACACTCCACAGAACTCATCAGCGTTGGTTTGGTTCCAATAGGGCAAAAATCCAGGGACTAGTTCATTTTTTTTTTTTTTCATAAAATGCTAATTAGCGAAAAATCTATAATGGCGGAAATGAAATCGGAGATATACGTTTTTTAAGTTTTGAGCCAGTGATTACACTGATATAAGACACTTGGGTGTGCGACAAACGGTTTCGGAGTAACAAGCGCAAACGCGTTTGGTATTGCTATAGCGCCACCTATGGGTCGATATGGCTGGCTCCGTGTATCTGAGTAGCGACAAGGACTACTACCATCTGACCAAGTCTCAGCTCTGTCGGCCTTACGGTTTGGGCTGCAGTATCAGTTTTATGGCAGAATAATAATAAGAAGAATTAAAGCTGCAAGCAGCATTTAGCGGGTTCGAGCAGTCTAAGGCCTCTATTGGCCTTGCCATTGTCAACTAGGCTCAGGAATGGCACCGTAACAAATCTACAACGAATGACACTCTTCCACACCAAGAAATATGACAGAAACGGTTGGTAACTTTTAATACAGACCATGCATGCGTACACTCGTATGCAAAAACGGGCGTAAACCGATAATACCTAAGGGACGAGTGCAATAAACCATTTCTCATGTCTCTATGATGATTTGTTGCAGAGATAGAGATCTTGCTAAACGGTTGCTAAGCTAACCTGTTCGGTTGCCATGGGTGTCAATTAATACCTGTCAATTAATAACACATCAAACCACAAGTCAAACGAACCAAGCCCCGTGTCTTTATAATATTCTACTGCAGAGATGTAGGTCTGGCTAGACGATTGCAAAAAATAATCTGTTTGGTTGCTAAGGGCGTGGCTTGGCAGCTGTCAATTGATAAAGAATGAAGCCATTAGCAAAACAAAGCAACTCCTGTGTCTCTAAAACATTCTATTGCACATATATAGGTCTTTTTTTTAATACAATGCACATTCTTCAAAATAGCTTATTTTGTGTTCTGAAGAATTGATAAAAAAAATACGACCAATTTAAATAGATAATTGATTCACATTCATGGTCTGCAACAATATTCCAGAAGACCTTGCCATTTAAGTGATGCTTATTTGGTTGAGTCTGGTGACTCTGAAGGCCATTGGAGTACAGTGAGCTCATTGTCATGTTCAAGAAACCAGTTTGAGATCATTTGAGCTTTCTGACATGGTTGATTTTTTTTACTGCTGGAAGTAGCCATCAAAACATGGACATGGTTGGCAACAATCCTCAGGTGGTATGTGTTATCTAATATATCCCATACCATATATCCAATTGTTTCTCCATTTTGATGCTCGGTTTGAACTTCAGCAACTGTGTTTACCACGTCTAGAAGCCAAAATGGATTGAGTTTATGCTATGTGACTGGCTGATTAGCAATTTGACTAGCAAATGATGTGTTTATTAAAGACAAGTTTAAAATAGTAATTTTAAATGTATGATATTTCACCTTTTTGACTGTTGTGAAGGCATGCCTCTTCCGACAAGAATCACATGTTGCATGCTTGTTTTGTGTCATAATAGGTATAATAGTACTTAATGGCAAGTCAGTTGGATTAATTATTAAGGAGTGGTGACCTTCACCACACTCGTTTCACGCTAATATGATAAAGGACCCTGTTATGGTCAAAAAAAAAAAAACTCAACATGTTTTTGATGATTATTGACCTAGAGAGTCCAGAGAAATGTACTGTGGTGGAAATTTTGTAATTGCTCGAAAATCCTTGAACAAGTTTGCAAAAGTAGGTTTTATACATCATCACCAATAACTCACAAACCATTTGATAGACATCAATGGTTCAAGAGGCAAAGTTGTTATGAATGAGGAGATCTATCGTTTGATATCAATAGTTTGTGTATTAGTCAAATGTCACATGACACAAAGTTGTCCAGGCCACCAAAATACATGTACATTTTGCCTTTTTTAATGTTTTAGCGCCACCTAGTATCCAAACGCCACCTTCCTTTGTATGTGACCTTGGAGTGATGGTCTACACATATCATCTGAGCCCCATGATGATATGTTAAGCCGTTCTGGATTTATGGCCATTTTAATGTGATAGGCTCAGACCATTTTAAGTTTTGGCGTCCCTAAGCAGCGGTGAAAGAAAAATTCAACTTTTTTTCAATGATTATTTACATACTCACTCCACAGAAGTCATCTGCATTGGTTTGGTTCCGATCGGTTGAAAAACCAGGAACTAGTTCGCGAAAGTAGGTTTTTGACATCATCAGCGATAACTCACGAACCGTTTGATCGACAGAAGAGTGTCCAGAGGCAAAGTTGCGCAGAATGAAGAGTACTATCATATTATAACCATAGTTTGGGTAAATGTCAAATATCACGTGATACACAGTTGTGCATGCACTCCAAAAGCGCTATTACGCCCCCCGGTGGCCGAATAAGTTCATGTTTCTTACACACCGTCAGGACCATGAGACAAATAAGCCCAGTGAGTGGCGTTTTGATCGGCCTCCGTTAACCCGGCGTAATGAGTGCTCAAACTTCATCGACCAATGGCGGCCATGTTTTTTGATATACGCCAATGTCCATTTAGATATTTATGTAGAATGAGACAAAGACACACCATACCAAATAATAAGTCAATCGGGCAAACTGTTGCGTAGTTATAGCCATTTTCTAGCTCATTCAAATTATAGCGCCATCTAGTGGCCAAACGCCACTGTTTTTTTATTGTGACCCCGGACTGAGGGTCTACACATGTGTTCCAAGCCCCATGAAGATATCTCAAACAGTTCAGGAGTTATGGCCATTTTAGCTAAATATGTTACTTCCGGTTTGGATGTTTTAGCGCTACCTAGCGACCGTGAATTGAAAATTGAACTTTTTTTTAATAATTATTCATATTCACACTCCACAGAACTCATCAGCGTTGGTTTGGTTCCAATAGGGCAAAAATCCAGGGACTAGTTCATTTTTTTTTTTTTTCATAAAATGCTAATTAGCGAAAAATCTATAATGGCGGAAATGAAATCGGAGATATACGTTTTTTAAGTTTTGAGCCAGTGATTACACTGATATAAGACACTTGGGTGTGCGAAAAACGGTTTCGGAGTAAAAAGCGCAAACGCGTTTGGTATTGCTATAGCGCCACCTATGGGTCGATATGGCTGGCTCCGTGTATCTGAGTAGCGACAAGGACTACTACCATCTGACCAAGTCTCAGCTCTGTCGGCCTTACGGTTTGGGCTGCAGTATCAGTTTTATGGCAGAATAATAATAAGAAGAAGAATTAAAGCTGCAAGCAGCATTTAGCGGGTTCGAGCAGTCTAAGGCCTCTATTGGCCTTGCCATTGTCAACTAGGCTCAGGAATGGCACCGTAACAAATCCACAACGAATGACACTCTTCCACACCAAGAAATATGACAGAAACGGTTGGTAACTTTTAATACAGACCATGCATGCGTACACTCGTATGCAAAAACGGGCGTAAACCGATAATACCTAAGGGACGAGTGCAATAAACCATTTCTCATGTCTCTATGATGATTTGTTGCAGAGATAGAGATCTTGCTAAACGGTTGCTAAGCTAACCTGTTCGGTTGCCATGGGTGTCAATTAATACCTGTCAATTAATAACACATCAAACCACAAGCCAAACGAACCAAGCCCCGTGTCTTTATAATATTCTACTGCAGAGATGTAGGTCTGGCTAGACGATTGCAAAAAATAATCTGTTTGGTTGCTAAGGGCGTGGCTTGGCAGCTGTCAATTGATAAAGAATGAAGCCATTAGCAAAACAAAGCAACTCCTGTGTCTCTAAAACATTCTATTGCACATATATAGGTCTTTTTTTTAATACAATGCACATTCTTCAAAATAGCTTATTTTGTGTTCTGAAGAATTGATAAAAAAAATACGACCAATTTAAATAGATAACTGATTCACATTCATGGTCTGCAACAATATTCCAGAAGACCTTGCCATTTAAGTGATGCTTATTTGGTTGAGTCTGGTGACTCTGAAGGCCATTGGAGTACAGTGAGCTCATTATCATGTTTAAGAAACCAGTTTGAGATCATTTGAGCTTTCTGACATGGTCCATTTTTTACTGCTGGAAGTAGCCATCAAAACATGGACATGGTTGGCAACAATCCTCAGGTGGTATGTGTTATCTAATATATCCCATACCATATATCCAATTGTTTCTCCATTTTGATGCTCGGTTTGAACTTCAGCAAGTGTGTTTACCACGTCTAGAAGCCAAAATGGATTGAGTTTATGCTATGTGACTGGCTGATTAGCAATTTGATTAGCAAATGATGTACTTATTAAAGACAAGTTTAAAACAGTAATTTTAAATGTATGATATTTCACCTTTTTGACTGTTGTGAAGGCATGCCTCTTCCGATAAGGATCACATGTTGCATGCTTGTTTTGTGTCATAATATGTATAATAGTACTTAATGGCAAGTCAGTTGGATTAATTATTAAGGAGTAGCGACCTTCACCGTACTCGTTTCACGCTAATATAATAAAGGACCCTGTTATGGTCACAAAACAAAAAAAACTCAACATGTTTTTGATGATTATTGACCTAGAGAGTCCAGAGAAATGTACTGTGGTGGAAATTTTGAAATTGCTTGAAAATCCTTGAACAAGTTTGCAAAAGTAGGTTTTTTACATCATCACCAATAACTCACAAACCATTTGATAGACATCAATGGTTCAAGAGGCAAAGTTGTTATGAATGAGGAGATCTATCGTTTGATATCAATAGTTTGTGTATTAGTCAAATGTCACGTGACACACCGTTGTCTAGGCCACCAAAAGACATGTACATTTAGCCATTTTTACTATTATAGCGCCACCTAGTGTCCAAACGCCACGTTATTTTGTATGTGACCTCGGAGTGATGGTCTACATATATTTCCCGAGGCATATGATGATATGTTTAGCTGTTCTGGATTTATGGCCATTTAAATGTGATAGGCTCCACCCATTTTTTTATTTTGGCGCCCCTAAGCGACCGTGAAAGGAAATTTTAACTTTTTTTCAATAATTATTTACAAACACTTCCCAAAGAAGTCATCTGCATTGTTTTGGTTCCGATCGGTCGAAAATCCAACGACTAGTTCGCGAAAGTAGGTTTTTGACATCATCAGCAATAACTCACGAACCGTTCGATCGATAGAAGTTGTTCCAGAGGCAAAGTTGCTCAGAATGAAGAGTACTATCATATGATACCAATAGTTTCTGTATATGTCAAATGTCACGTGATACACAATTGTTTAAGCACTCCTAAAGCGTTATTTCGCCCCCCGGTGGCCGAATGAGTTCACATTTCTTACAGACCTTAAAGACCATGAGACGAATAAGCCCAGCGAGCGTCGTTTTGTTCGGCCTCCGTTAACCCGGTCTAATAAGTGCTCAAACTTCATTGGCCAATGGCGGCCATGTTTTTTTAAATACGCCAATGTCCTTTTAGATATTCATGTAGAATGAGACAAAGACACACCATACCAAATAATAAGTCAATCGGGCAAACTGTTGCGTAGTTATGGCCATTTTCTAGCTCATTCAAATTATAGCGCCACCTAGTGGCCAAACGCAACATTTTTTTTACCTTGACCCCGGATTGAGGGTCTACACATATGTTCCAAGCCCCATGAAGATATCTCAAACAGTTCAGGAGTTATGGCCATTTTAGTTCAATATGTTACTTCCGTTTTGGACATTTTTGCGCCCTCTAGCGATGGGGGATGAAAATTTCAACTTTTTTTTAATAATTATTCATATTCACACTCCACAGAACTCATCAGCGTTGGTTTGGTCCCGATAGGGCAAAAATCCAGGGACTAGTTCATTTTTTATTTTTTTCATAAAATGCTAATTAGCGAAAAATCTATAATGGCGGAAATGAAATCGGAGATATACGTTTTTTAAGTTTTGAGCCAGTGATTACTCTGATATAAAACACTTGGGTGTGCGACAAACGGTTTAGGAGTAACAAGCGTAAACGCGTTTTTTATCGCTGTAGCGCCACCTATGGGTCGATTTGGCTGGCTCCGTGTATCTGAGTAGCGACAAGGACTACTACCATCTGACCGAGTCTCAGCTCTGTCGGCCTTACGGTTTGGGCTGCAGTATCAGTTCTAGGGAAGAAGTATAATAATAATAATAAAACCAACAAATACAATAGGTTTCTAGCCCTTCGGGCTCGAACCCTAATTAAAGCTGCAAGCAGCATTTAGCGGGTTCGAGCAGTCTAAGGCCTCTATTGGCCTTGCCATTGTCAACTAGGCTCAGGAATGGCACCGTAACAAATCCACAACGAATGACACTCTTCCACACCAAGAAATATGACAGAAACGGTTGGTAACTTTTAATACAGACCATGCATGCGTACACTCGTATGCAAAAACGGGCGTAAACCGATAATACCTAAGGGACGAGTGCAATAAACCATTTCTCATGTCTCTATGATGATTTGTTGCAGAGATAGAGATCTTGCTAAACGGTTGCTAAGCTAACCTGTTCGGTTGCCATGGGTGTCAATTAATACCTGTCAATTAATAACACATCAAACCACAAGTCAAACGAACCAAGCCCCGTGTCTTTATAATATTCTACTGCAGAGATGTAGGTCTGGCTAGACGATTGCAAAAAATAATCTGTTTGGTTGCTAAGGGTGTGGCTTGGCAGCTGTCAATTGATAAAGAACGAAGCCATTAGCAAAACAAAGCAACTCCTGTGTCTCTAAAACATTCTATTGCACAGATATAGGTCTTTTTTTTAATACAATGCACATTCTTCAAAATAGCTTATTTTTTGTTCTGAAGAATTGATAAAAAAAATACGACCAATTTAAATAGATAATTGATTCACATTCATGGTCTGCAACAATATTCCAGAAGACCTTGCCATTTAAGTGATGCTTATTTGGTTGAGTCTGGTGACTCTGAAGGCCATTGGAGTACAGTGAGCTCATTGTCATGTTCAAGAAACCAGTTTGAGATCATTTGAGCTTTCTGACATGGTCGATTTTTTTTACTGCTGGAAGTAGCCATCAAAACATGGACATGGTTGGCAACAATCCTCAGGTGGTATGTGTTATCTAATATATCCCATACCATATATCCAATTGTTTCTCCATTTTGATGCTCGGTTTGAACTTCAGCAAGTGTGTTTACCACGTCTAGATGCCAAAATGGATTGAGTTTATGCTATGTGACTGGCTGATTAGCAATTTGACTAGCAAATGATGTATTTATTAAAGACAAGTTTAAAATAGTAATTTTAAATGTATGATATTTCACCTTTTTGACTGTTGTGAAGGCATGCCTCTTCCGATAAGAATCACATGTTGCATGCTTGTTTTGTGTCATAATATGTATAATAGTACTTAATGGCAAGTCAGTTGGATTAATTATTAAGGAGTGGTGACCTTCACCACACTTGTTTCACGCTAATATAATAAAGGACCCTGTTATGGTCACAAAACAAAAAAAAACTCAACATGTTTTTGATGATTATTGACCTAGAGAGTCCAGAGAAATGTACTGTGGTGGAAATTTTGTAATTGCTTGAAAATCTTTGAACAAGTTTGCAAAAGTAGGTTTTATACATCATCACCAATAACTCACAAACCATTTGATAGACATCAATGGTTCAAGAGGCAAAGTTGTTATGAATGAGGAGATCTATCGTTTGATATCAATAGTTTGTGTATTAGTCAAATGTCACATGACACAAAGTTGTCCAGGCCACCAAAATACATGTACATTTTGCCTTTTTTAATGTTTTAGCGCCACCTAGTATCCAAACGCCACCTTCCTTTGTATGTGACCTTGGAGTGATGGTCTACACATATCATCTGAGCCCCATGATGATATGTTAAGCCGTTCTGGATTTATGGCCATTTTAATGTGATAGGCTCAGACCATTTTAAGTTTTGGCGTCCCTAAGCAGCGGTGAAAGAAAAATTTCAACTTTTTTTCAATGATTATTTACATTCACACTCCACAGAAGTCATCTGCATTGGTTTGGTTCCGATCGGTTGAAAAACCAGGAACTAGTTCGCGAAAGTAGGTTTTTGACATCATCAGCGATAACTCACGAACCGTTTGATCAATAGAAGTTGTTCCAGAGGCAAAGTTGCTCAGAATGAAGAGTACTATCATATTATAACCATAGTTTGGGTAAATGTCAAATATCACGTGATACACAGTTGTGCATGCACTCCAAAAGCGCTATTACGCCCCCAGATGGCCGAATAAGTTCATGTTTCTTACACACCGTCAGGACCATGAGACAAATAAGCCCAGTGAGTGGCGTTTTGATCGGCCTCCGTTAACCCGGCGTAATGAGTGCTCAAACTTCATCGACCAATGGCGGCCATGTTTTTTGATATACGCCAATGTCCATTTAGATATTTATGTAGAATGAGACAAAGACACACCATACCAAATAATAAGTCAATCGGGCAAACTGTTGCGTAGTTATAGACATTTTCTAGCTCATTCAAATTATAGCGCCATCTAGTGGCCAAACGCCACTGTCTTTTTATTGTGACCCCGGACTGAGGGTCTACACATGTGTTCCAAGCCCCATGAAGATATCTCAAACAGTTCAGGAGTTATGGCCATTTTAGCTAAATATGTTACTTCCGGTTTGAATGTTTTAGCGCCACCTAGCGACCGTGAATTGAAAATTGAACTTTTTTTTAATAATTATTCATATTCACACTCCACAGAACTCATCAGCGTTGGTTTGGTTCCAATAGGGCAAAAATCCAGGGACTAGTTCATTTTTTTTTTTTTTCATAAAATGCTAATTACCGAAAAATCTATAATGGCGGAAATGAAATCGGAGATATACGTTTTTTAAGTTTTGAGCCAGTGATTACACTGATATAAGACACTTGGGTGTGCGACAAACGGTTTCGGAGTAACAAGCGCAAACGCGTTTGGTATTGCTATAGCGCCACCTATGGGTCGATATGGCTGGCTCCGTGTATCTGAGTAGCGACAAGGACTACTACCATCTGACCAAGTCTCAGCTCTGTCGGCCTTACGGTTTGGGCTGCAGTATCAGTTTTATGGCAGAATAATAATAAGAAGAAGAATAATAAAACCAACAAATACAATAGGTTTCTAGCCCTTCGGGCTCGAACCCTAATAATAAAACCAACAAATACAATAGGTTTCTAGCCCTTCGGGCTCGAACCCTAATAAAACATACAAATACAATAGGTTTCTAGCCCTACGGGCTCGAACCCTAATTAGACTTCACTTTCTTACATAGTTCAAACAGATGGTTTACCATAATCATTGCAGAACGCTTCACATTTTTGGCAGATTAAAACAAGAATGCATTCGTTTGATAATTATTTTCATCTAATAAAACATAGCGCTAATTAAAGGAGGGCTTTTAAAGTCAACTTTTAATCAGCCAGATGTTTTTTTTGACCTATATGAAGGAAACGGAGTCAGAAGGAGGTGTCAGGGGCTGAGACACAGTGTTTAATCCTACAGTATTTATTTACGATCCCTATTGTAGTGTGTGGGAAAATGAACAGGGAAAAGATTGGGAGATTGGGGCTTGCTTTGTGTGATCAAATTCCAGATTATACGCACAAGAGTATTTAGGTAAGTGATAGAGAAGGTTTAGGAAGATGAATATGATCTCTACAAGTCTTCTAAAGCATTGTGTCATCGTGCTGAGAACTCTCTGTTCTCTATGTACTATAGGGGTTTGACAAGCATGTTTACAGTATTTAAACGTTTTCCATACTCTAATTCATATCAGCAGTATTTGCATCAGTAATGTTAAATGAAATTAAGTGAAGAACAAATAAAAACGTTTGCTTGCCTCCTGCATCTCAGGTATGTTTTAGCAGAAATCTCAGCAGAGCTCAGTTTGTAACATTGTAAAGTCCGTATTCAAAAGTCAATATTATTGCAGATATCAATATGAACTGAAATATTTCTTATTAAATTGAGCCCAATCCAGATTATTTTACTTGTACAACCTCAATGTGCTATGTATCTGTAATGTATGTGTCTCATTTGTTTCTTTTTTATTTCTCCAAAGCAATTTTAGAAGAAAATATACCTGACAATAATTTGATACTTTGGGATAGCTCACCTTCAAAATGAAAATTCTGTAATTATTTACCCTCTAGAAATTTTAAACCTGTATGATTTTCTTTCTTCTGCAGACATTTTGAAAAATGGTCCTCATTGACTTGCATTGTTTTGTGTCCATTCAATATAAGTCAATGTGGACCGACTGTTTTTGGTTACTTACATTTTTCAAAATATAAATTTCGTGTTTTGCTGAAGAAAGAAAATCACTGACAGAAGGATGAGAGTAAATGAATTTTCATTTTGAAGGTGAACTATTCCTTTAAGTGAAACACAACTGAGAACTTTGGAAAAACTTCTGGCATCAGTAAATTACTAAAACTAGTTTAATTTTACATACCATAAATGTATGGTACACGATATTATGTATATGGTATACAGTCTTTCCTCTGTTTTATTTCAGGATGTTTCACAGTTTTGTATATCGTTTAGTTTTCCATTTTCCTGTTTGTTGCAGTGCTAATAGGTTGTGCGTCTTTTTTTCATTTAGCTCAGCTTTGTTCTGAGATTTGTTTACTTTCAACATCAACATATGTAAGCTCACTCATCTGAGAAACCCTTCATGTCAGTCATCATGGGCTTTAATGTGTTTTCTGATCATGTATGATTCTAATTGACCCCCCCAGAGCACCTATGGCAATGAAGGTCTGTGTTCCTATAGTCACCGAGCATGAATATACAAACAGTCATGTCATTCAGAAAGCTAGTTCGGTCATGTTTAGAAGACATTATCTTTTTGTTTTCCTCTTGTGGGTGGTTTAGCCTTTTCAGAAGAGACAAAGAGGAATATGGCCACAGACCGAAGTCTCGTCTGTCATTAAAGTTGCTTATTGCTAAATCTTCCATGATCCTTTGCTCTCAAGCGCCAGCTTGACTTGCTCTCTCCACATCAGAGAAACCAGGCCATGTTTGATGGCCTCTCTGCTCCTGCGGGCCTCCTGGAGCTCTGGAAGCTGTTCTTAGGGAGACTTGTGTGGTCTTTTCAGTTACAGTTACTGTACATTCAGTTACAAACAACCATGTTGTTTTTTATAGTGTCATCTATTAGACAATTTGTCGTTTATGTGTTGATGTATCCAAATTATATCCTACATTGACAAACAAGACATGCAAGAACCTTCTTATTTCTGATGCATGCACAGTACATAGTATGAATATTAAAATATATTGTTATTTAATTGAAACATACTTGATCAAACCAGCACTTTAGAAAACATCTGATGTCTCTGAACTTCTTCACAATCGTTCTAGTTTGTTTACTAACTTATAAGCATAAAGTTGTTTTCATTTAGCATTGGCATCCACATGGTTTAATACCATCCAAATAGCCACTTTGAAGAATAAAGAAAATCATCATGATGACAAATTCCATGTTTCTCCTCTCAAGATGGATGAAAAAAAAGAAGAATGTATAAAGGCCTTGTTTCATTGGGTCGTTCTGTAGCCGCAGCCCAGCTTTCGGTTTAGTGTGATCTACAGTGTGTTTTTGCAGTTCAGATGTTTGTAATTGAGTCTCTTTCGGTCTGTGGAGAACACGGCATACTGTAAACCTAAAGAAACCACATGGCCCCGCCACAAACAGACGTGTGTTTTGTCAAAGCTTTCAAAACAGACAAGCAATGCCATCCAATACAGTGTGCTTTTCTCTCTTTATTATTGTCATTTTGTACATTGCAGAAAGGGATTTATGATGAAAAAACAATTGTACAAGCATTGTCAAACAAAATGATAGCTATTGGGATTTGATGTTGTCATATTAAATAGTGTTTTAAAGCTGTCATCACAGTGTTTTATGTCTTTGTTCTGGACAGAATCTATTGTGTCATCTAATATCAGAAGAGGAGGGCAGTGTAGCTCATGCTACGGTGAAACATGCTGGAATAAGCCCTGAACGATACCACATGGATGCCCTTGAGAAGGTTGGAAATGTTAAAATGATGACATGGTTAGATTGATGCATGTACCATTTACATGAGAAATCACTCTGTGGTTACGAGTTTTTACTTAAAGGAACAGTTCACTCAGAAATTCATATTTTTTCTTAACTCACCCTCAGGTTTTCCAAATCTGTATACATTTCTTTGTTCTGTTGAACACAAAATGAGATATTTTGAAGAATGTAGGACAGCAAACAGTTCTGTGGCACTTTTGACTACCATTGTTATTTTTCCCATGGTAGTCAATGGTGACCAAGAACTGTTTGGTTACAAGCATTCTTCCAAATATCTTTCTCTGTGGTCATCAGAACAAAGTAATGTATACAGATTTGGATTAACTCAAGGGTGAGTAAATGATAACATAAACGGTTCGTTTAACTGGATAGTGAGTCAAAAAATGAAGATATTTTGAGTAATGTCAGTGGTTTGTGTCACAACAATAGAAGTCAATGGGGTTACCAACGTTTATCAAAATATCTTCTGTGTAAAGTCATACAGGTTTGGAACGATATAATGGTTTGTAAATGATGAAAACATGTTTACTCACTACAGTCATATCAACAACCTAGGGAATGTTGTTTGATTTTACATGCAACAGTTATAATGTCAAACTGAACAAATGCATTAAAACATTAAAATGTGTGTTTTAAACAATGTAAACGTTGAATTTGATTCATTTTTCACATGCTTTAACACATTAACTTTGACTGCCCCACTTAATACCATTATATATTTTATTTGATCTTTAAATCTTGTTTTTGTTAGGTTTGGGACATAACTAATAGTTTTTTCCTGCCGTCACTTTCAGGTGGTTTCATTAATGACAGAGGAGGTCATTAAAAGCTGTGATGGTTCGCCAAACTCATCTGCAAGGTTTCCATAAACACTCTTTTAAGTGCCTATAACAACAGCTATTTATCATAATGATAAATACTTGGAAATGAACATTTTATTACAGTTGTAAATCTTGATGAGTGGTGTGACATTTAAACACAATTTGCTTAGTCTTACAATATTTTTTATAAGCAATCCACTCTTGCAATTGTAATTGTTGTTTTGTAGGTGTTCAAATGGCAACATCAACACCATGTCAACAGCGTGCATTCCCCTGGTCACGTGTTGTCAGGCGGCACCTCTTATTGGTGCTCTGTTAAAGCATTCAATAATCTGTGCTACTTCATGTGTGGATGAAGAGTTCATTGAGGAAGTCAGTAAGGCTTGGGTCAGGTAAATAACATCATCTCTCGACTTATGATACCAACACTAAAGTGCACATTAGGCACATTTCAGTTGTATAGGCAAGCATTTTCTTATTCTCTCTCACACAGTAAAAGGCTTGTGATGGAGGAAGAAGCAGTGGTGGCCCTATATTGTCATAACCCCGTCTGCCTAGAGGGGGCAGCATTGAGCTTATTGGAATCTGTATTGTGTGACCCTAAAACAGTGTCACTGAGTCTGGACAAGTGTGTTAATGAGTTATTACTGGTAAGCATGTTTTCTCATTAGTTGTATAGTTTTAGTTCTATGTATTCACGAATAACTCGTAAATTGTTCAAAAATCTCTTTAATGTACAGTATAATATTGTACAACACTGTAGTAATTGAAACACGTTAGTCTTAAAATTCTGTTTATTCGTTTATAAAGTGTGTCTTTAATTCTGCATGTTATAATACTGCTAAAATAAGTAGAATATTGTAAAATGGGGTTAAAAGTCATTTCAAGGTGTTTTAAGGGTAGCACCCCACATGTTTTCAAAATTGATACCATTGCATAATACTCTGGCCCCATTTTGAGAACTACCTCAAACACTGTGATGCGAACCAGGCCTGTGGTCCGTATCCATCAGCACTAAAACACATCTTTATAACTGTTTCTAGCTTAAAATCACTGGAACTAAGACCTTATTTACACGCTTTTGTCTAAACACGGGTGTTATTTTGCTGATCTCCATGGTTCAACCGTGACCTGTTTATCATCTCATTCAGAGCGGTACAGACAGCAAGAATGGGGCCCAAATGCAGCTGCGGTCAACCCTCATTTATTTGCGCTTGAGAGCAAATTGAACTCTGCGGCACGTTTACATTGCAGGAACAAGTTGTTTAAACCGCAATCAAAAAGGGGAAACCAGAAATTAGTTTCACATTTTTGTTTTCATCCACCTTCCTCAAAACTTCGATCCAATAACAATAAACAGCATCTTTCAGCATCCCAATGCCAGAAAGAGGATGTTTTGGCCATGCTGTAATTGACCCTCCCTGAAGTGTTAGGAGAAGGTATGGAGGAGTGTTCATAGAGCCCATCTGTTTTCACTAGGGACGAAAAGCTTCATCCTTCATAAAAAATAAGAACAGATCTGAACCTTTTCTGCACCCCTGCTTTTGACACGTGATGTAGACACAAGGCTTGATGAACTAATGGAATCAGTATAGGAATTTTTAGTCTATGGATATTCGCTTTGAAACTAACTGTATGTTAATATAATCTTAAAGTAGAAGATAATCCAACTTTATTAGATCATTTCATTTGAAATGTTAAATCTTATTTTGGAGAAAAATTAAGCAAAAGTATTGATGACTCATCCTGCACAACACAGGTATTTAGCCAATCAGATGCTTTCTAGAGTAATAATGTCCTGCCCCATTACCGCCGGTCCTATCTTAAGTACTGTAAATAACACTCAAGCATAGTGTTTCAAAAGAAATCTCATTCAAACAAAAAATAAACATATAAGTGTTACGACTATAACCTGTGATTCATTACAATCATAGAGTTTCATTCATTGCTTTTATGAATTTAGCTGCTAGTTACAGTTTAAGCTGTTGAGTCCTTTATTCTTCCAGTCATCTCTCACATTCTCCCTCTGTCTTCTGTTTTTAAAACATCTCATACCCTCTAATGTTTGTAGCTGAAATGTGTCTCTTTTTTATTGGAGCAGCAAATTGGCGGCTTTTGGCAAGCGTCGACTAGCTGGGGTTACGGGAATATCTAAGATGCTTCAGGGTTTAGGGGCTGTTTAGGATTGTGTTTGTGTGAGTACAGAGGGGAGATGAGGGTGCCTGGGTGGGGCAGACTTTTTAATGGTCCCAAATGTAGGAAAGAATAATTACACTTCTCCCTGTGGCACACACGCACTTGCCCAAACAGACACCGTGAGGATCAAAGACAGCAGGGGCACATGTGGGCTCTCTGGTGCACCGATGTTTTGGGTCTGGGTGAAATGTTTTATGGCATTCTTTGCACATATGAACTACGGGATTGGGCTTTGTATTAATGAAACCTGTTCTATTAAAATATGACTGTAAGTTTTTATGATGCGTCAGACGCACATGTACAGCTGCTTGGATGTTTTTTTTGTAACTTATTTTCACATGAATTTAAAACAGATGATGATGCTTTGTAATAAAGTGTGCATTTGGTTGTTTAGAAGCGGGCACTTAAACTTGCGGCAGTTAATTGTGGGTATAAGATCTGTGGGTGAACATAGCCAACACGTTCTTGATACAACATTGCCCTCTTATGGTTGAGTAATGACATGACAGTCTGACTTTTTTATTAACATTATGTTTTTACTCTCAGCCACAAGCATCGGCTCTTCACTGCCACATCTTTCTGACAGTCAATGAGATTTACAGGTGAATTTTGCCTTTGGTGTTTATTATATATATAGCCTGTAGTGTAAAGATTCAGCCCTCCCATGACCCTTTATACATTATAAATCTTTACAATATGTAGACCAACGCATTTGTATTGGTGCGTCCCTGATTAGTAATGTAGTTTGTTTTACCTAAATGTGTACAGAAGTCAATAGCATCTCAGGACCTCTGTTTGTGTGCACACACAGGAATGTGTTGATGGAGATTGATGAGAACATTGCTTTAAGAGCACTCATACAGGTTTATACAAACTGCTTCCTCCAGAGACTTACTTCTCTCAAACCACAGGTAAAATCTCTCTCTCTCTCTCTCTCTCTCTCTCTCCTGAAGTGGTTTCACCTTTAATGATCTTAATTTTCTGAAATCACCTAAAGCACTAATGAAAAAAGAAATGATAAAAAGGTGGAGTCTGTAATCTCTTTTCCTCTAGTGGCACTGAACTGATGAAAAACAGTACTTGTTTCTAAATATACCGAACCCAACAGAGGCTGTATAGAGACTTAAAATTCATTTTTGTGTAGGACAGAACTAAACATAAAGTATATGCTACCTTTTGAAGCTTAAAGCCTCGGCTTTCTTACTAGTACCATCAACTTTGCATTTGTTACATAAAATAAAATAATAAGGTATACATTTTTCTTCGCAAAAACCCCTCCCCACCCTTCTGTGAAAATCATGAATACACATTCAATTTGATATTTATATATCAAATAATAATAATAATTGTCATTTATCAAATAAAAGCTCTCTAGAATATCACTGTAAATTTGACTGATCTAGCAATTAAGGGACAGTTCATCCAAAAATGAAAATTCTGTCATTATTTACTCACCCTTGAGTTGTTCCAAATATGTATACATTTCTTTGTTCTGATGAACACACAGAAAAATATTTGGAAGCATGTTGGTGACTGAACAGTTATTGGCCACCACTGACTACCATATTAGAAATAAATGGTAGTCAAAGGTGCCCCAGAACTTTTCCTACTTTTTCCCTACATTCTAAAAAATATCATCTTTTGTGTTCAACAGAAAAAAAAATGCATTTAAAAAACAAAATGCATTTTGCAGATACACCCATCCAAAGCAATTTACATTGCATTATCCTATACATTTGTTTCTAAAAATGTGCAACCCACGACCTTGTTGAGAGCGTTTTTAGTGCCTGAGCTACAGTGGTAATACACCACAGTGGTGGATTAGAACTGTCAGTTGATAACATTCTTCCAAATATATTTCACTGTGTTCAACCAAACAAAGACATGTATACAGGTTGAGGGCAAGTAATTCATGACAGAATTGTTATTTTGGTTGAACTGTTCCTTTAAGACTAAAATAACAGAATAATTGTGACATTATTGTCAATTTGTTAAAATGTTATGTTTAGGGTTCTCAATTTACTTCAATGTTTGTGGGTAGGGCACTCTTTTAAATTCAGTTAAAAATGGAAATAAACAGATCTTAATAGGTTGAAATTCTCAAAAAGGATATTTCAAATGTGTTGTATTATCTGTGTGTGTATGTGTGTCATTCGTAGGATGGACCTCCACTCAGTGCCTTCTTTCCAAACTTGCCACCCAGTTTACTCTGCCCTTTACTGACCGCACCATCAGGTACAGTACCACCCACTATGTGTGAGAAATACAGCCCTTCACATCTTAAACAAACTACAGCCATGGGGAGGCCACTTGTAAACTGTAGCTTACCTAAAGATTGAACTTAGTAGTTCATATAATGGGCTCTTTGCATGCATGACTTCCGCGTTTCACAGGAAGAACCACAGGCAGTTTCTGGTTGGGGAGACTTAATGAAGAAAGAAATGGAAAAAAGTCAAATTTATCAGATGCCGTACATTGCGGCACACAGCAGTGGTATACTGAATAGAAGTGCTGTTCTACCATTTTTTAAAAGATACTTTCATAAGTTAACATTTCGTTATAACATTCAAATACAGTAGAACGGCATTTCTATATACCACTGCTGTGTGCCGCAATGTACCGCATCTGATAAATTGAACTTTTCTAAGTCTCCCCAACCAGAAACTGCCTAGGGTTCTTCCTGTGAAATGCGGAAGTCACGCATGCATGGATCCAATTAGCTTCTTTTAGTTAGAAACCCTCAAGGGACTGCATGAAATGATTCCTAATTGAATGTGCTGTATTTTTACCAGCTCATAAACAACGTTTGCATAGATAAATCTCGATTAGAGTGACAGCATTAGACTTGAACAGATGCTGCACTGTCCATTTACACTAAATAGAGATCAGTGACTTCCTTTCTCATCATTTACTTTTTCATTTTTGGGTGAACTGTCCCTTTAAGTTCATAGTTCTGTATGTCAAGTTCTACTGCTTTCACATGCATCAGTTTTCAAGATTGGCTGTTCAAAAACCCAAGGCACGCCATCCTAAGTTTCCGTACCCTGACCTTATCTACCCTCCAGTTTAAGAGCACTCCCAAACAAACACAGCATTCCTCCTCCTTTAAGCCACCCACCCTGCCCGACTCAATGCAGTCCTCCGATATGTATCTCTGGCCTCTGTCACAAAGTCCCCAGACCCCCTTCAGTGCCTGCTGAACTCCAGAGGATATCCTCACAATGCCTTCTATTCTGTAACCTATTCTATAACAGAAGAATAGCGGCAGACCTCAGGTGCCTCGTGTGCCACGGTTCCTTTATGCGATGTTTGTTTGCATTGCTTCAATTGTCATTGTTAGTGAAATGACTGACGTGAAGAGGATCGGCTCTGAATGGACACTTCTAAATGCAGGGGTGATATATTTACCTCACTGGGCTTAAAATAGCCCAGAATCCCTGACTGTGGTATGACCTTTTGTGAGGATCCGCTGAACAGACAGCATTCCGTATATAAGAAATAATGTTAACAGTTATATTCTAAACAATTAGACCAAAATATGCAACACACTTTTTAAATGCACAATATTACAGTTTGCTTGTGACAAGCATTTTTTCACACGTAGATTTTTCATATAGTTGATAAATATCTTAAAAGGCATTCAGGGTGTCCGCGGGGTCTTCAAAAGTTGATAAATCAATCTATAGAAAATGAATGTCCTTATAAAGTATTAAGAAGTCATTATTGTTTTTTCATTATGTATATTTGTCCAAAGTGGTTGTACGCTAAAGTTTGCCCGAATTATTCATTACGCAGGAGTCCAGTTCGAATTTCTACGACAAATTAAAATTTAGGCTAATCCTTATAATCACATTTACTTGTTTAGTTATAGTTGTCAAGTCAGGTCAGGCATCAGCGGTCATGCAGTTTGCGACAGCGAGGTGCTGAAGAAGTGGTGCTGCACAATCTTTCAAAACGGTCCATTAAGACAATGGTTTGTGCCATTACCAACCATAATGTCAAACTAAACACAAGAAGATCACTGAGATAAGAGGCAAGACGCGGCACCCAAAAATCTGCCTGTACATGATGTTTTAAACACACTCCAAAAGCCAGCCAGCTTGGCAAAGCTTCTCGCCGGCAAACATCCTGTCCTCTGAGGTAGTGCAATTCTAAATAGATTATTTGTGGGATGCCGGTACATTTTTATCTGTTCACTGTGATGCATATAGGGATTCACAATTTAAATGATGTAATGATTGTAGTCATCATTTTTTTTTCATGATCATTCAGACAGGCTATATAGTTTGCAGACAGTTATGAGTTGATTTTACAAAGACGTCTTGTGTATACTGTGTAAACATTTCTCCTTCTAATAAACCTTGAATTGCGTTTGTCACTTAAGTAATTCTCTTGTGCTTTGTTCCGACCCTTGTAAATGATGTTGTATTGATAGTTAGGGATCACAAAGACTGTTTAGTTTTGCTATCTTACTATCATTACATTGTAAATATAAGGTATGGTGTCGCCGATCCAACCAGTTAAAATCCAAAGTGTCGATGAGGTCTTAAAATGTCTGGAAAGAGTTTTAAAAAAAGTCTTAAAAAGTATTACATTTAACTCCATGGTAACTGTACAGTATATACTCTGTGTGTTGTTTTTGATACTCGTGGATGTATAAACGTTAGGTATCCTGATTAACATCAGTCTAAAGGAAGTGTTTTATTTGCAGATGTTCCCCGGACGGCCTGGTTGGATCATCTAAGCTGGATAAGAAGATCTCTTCAACGTGTTGTCGAGAGCGAGAAGGAGGATAGGGATGCGAGGTGAGCTTCTAAACAATCCAGACTATTTTTTTCTGATACACTTTTATTAGAAAGCTTCAAGGAATGCATTACCTAAGAAATGTAAAATTTGTATACACAATACATTATACAAAGTACATCTTTTTCATATGCATCTGTTTGATGTGGATGTGTTTCCAGGGCATATCAGGCCGTGTTTGATGCTTGGTTTTTGCTAGTGCAGTGTGGGTTCTGGGTGGACACAGCTGCTGAGCTCCTAGTTTTGTTAGAGTCCGAGAACTCTGAAGCACTTCTCTGGCTACTGACGTTTTTCCACCACCCCACCAACAGAGGGCACCAGAGGTCCCAGCAAACCGTAAGAGATCTAATTGTGGAGCTGGAAGCCAGTCATCCTTACGTCACAGGTTAAAAACAGCAAAGTGAAGCAGACTGGAAAATTACTGATATCTTCCTCCTCTTTGTTTTATCTCAGGTGGTGGCAAAAGAAGCCTGGGTTCACATAAGGATGCTGTTTTATGCCCGTCCACCCCTTCCCAGACACCTTTGTGCCGTGAAAGATCTCCTTTCCTCCTGCCTTTCCAGAAACCTCGTCTTACATCTGTTTTTAAACTTTGCTGTGTTTTCCCATGGACCTGTTAGCTTTACCACAGAAATAATTGACAAGGTGAGGTCTCCACTGATTCGGTTTTAACAGCTTAAGATCGTCGCATTGCGAAATTAACATTTACGTCCTCAAATGGCAAGTGTTTGTTTATGCGATCTCTGCGTCCTGCTCGGAGTAGGCGAGGGTTTCACAGAACCCAATTAAGCTGTCATCAGCGCCTTTATTGACCCTCCGCTAGTTCTTGAGGAGTGCGGAGTGCAACAAAATAATAGGCTGCTGACTCTTTACGACACATTCAAAATCAAAAGTGTTTCGTCCCAACACAGACACTGTACAAAAACAACTTTACACCCAACAGCTCAATATCTAGGCTTTATAAGACAAGAAGTTACTCTAATCTACTTTCAACCACATTGTTGTGTAGCAAGGTTATTTTCGTTTACTTAAATTAAAACAAAAACAAAAAACATTTCTGTTCAAGAAATCAAATCAAATATTGGCGTAAAAAAGACCTGATTGATCTTGTTATGAGTTATCTCAATAAAAAAAGAATTTAAAAAAAGAAATATGTTAAAGGTCCTAAAATTTGGAATGAAAATAAAAACTAAAACTAAAATAAAACTAAGATAAACATGTATCTTATATCGCATAATAAGAAATAAACAATACAAATGACAAAAAAATGTTACAAAATTTTACTAAAATTAACACAAAATCATCTAAAAATAAAAGCTAATTTAAGATATTAATAAAACTAAATAAGATAAATTTGACTATCAAAATTCTTTATTGAACTATTATAAAAATTTAAATCACACAAATTATAATATGCCCAAAATTCTGTCATCATTTACTCACCTTCGATGTCTTTGTTCTGATGAACACAGAGAAAGATATTTGGAAGAATGCTTATAACCAGACAGATTTTACCCCCCAAAGTCACTCCCGTAGTAGGGAAAAATACAAGGGTAGTCAAAAGTGCCCCAGAACGGTTTACTGTCCTACATTCTTCAAAATATCTTCTTTTGTGTTCAACAGAAAAGAAAACAGATAAAGTAATTGTTCCTTCTATAGGAGTAGTATGGGAGAATATAATATGACTTTGTGTGTTTTTTGTGTAAGTGTTCCATTAATTGTTTTGAGCAGTTTATATTATATTGCATTTCTGTCAAAAGATTCTCCAAAAAATGACACACCTGAGCTTTATGACAGTAGGTTAAGTAGGTTTCAAAAACACATATCAGTTTTCTTTAATGCTCTGTCCTGTTGTCTTCCATTGCTTTAAAAGTGGGATTTTTTTAATCAGAGAATTAACATTCAGGTCAAGGCACGAATTGATAATTTGTTGTAATTATGTGTAAATGCATTCGGTTTAATTTTTAAATGCATTTTAATTTCATTCCTTTTTAAATGGTTTAGATTAACCCATTTAATACATTATACATCATACATCTCAATAACACCTGTGATTCAGTGCAGACACCAGACATTGAGAAGCACATGTGTGAAGGCTGGGTACCCGACGGGTGTGTGTTGTGCTGTTGGCAGGTGCTGATTGACGCTGGTGTGAAGCAGAGGGCACTGTGGATTCTCTCTGCAATAGACTGCAGACTAAACAGAACGGCCGTCTCACTGGAGGCCAGAGTTCAGTCCAGGCTGAAGACGCTTCGGGAGACCCTTCTGGCACCCTGCGCCGAGACCCTCCCGTAGGAACTCCCAGTTTCAGGTGCTCAGTGAAACTATTTATTGGGAGAAGGATTCCTGGCGTGGCTCTGTTATACGTACCAAAACGCTACGTGGGACAACATGGCATTTATAAGAGAAGCCCAGCTGCGGTTTTATTTTAAAAGCTGTGGGTGTTCTCAGCTTAAACCCGAGAGGGGCCTGCAGACTTGTCTGAGCCAAATAAAAGGAACGCATACGTATATGTTTACATCTGTGTGTTCGGTTGACATCACAAATCTTTTAGAGCTAAATATTCAAAGTCTGTCAGATTTGAGCTCGTATTTTATAAGTGTTAGGACTCTGTGACTTTTGTTGTCTGACTGCTCAGCTTTGTCTCGGTAGCACGCCGTTTGTCTTCGCTCAATGTCCTCCCACACACGCGTTTGACGGAAGACCATGCCTGAATCCCTCTCACCACATGAATGCTCACATCTGTGTGTCTATTCCCAGGGAGAAGGGCCTCTTGAATAGTTTAGTCTCTGTGTACTGTACTTTCTAGACTCCATCATCGGTAGTGGGTCTTTTTCTCTATCCCACCACCCATTCTCAAGCAGTTCATTACTCAAAACTGGGTCATACTGAATTTACTGCCTTACCGGAGCTTTAAGGCTTATCATTGTTTTCTTTCATTTGCAATGCCCTTAAGTGCCATGAAATTAAAATAGCTGAATGTCATTTAATGTAGACCAAGCTGCTTCTCCTATTTTAAATATAACCAACACATCTTAGTCAAAGTAGACACCTTAATTCTTTTGATCAATGTCGACTGTTTATTATACAAACAACTTTTACACCATTCCACACATTTTTTTGCCTACAATGCTAGAAATTCCTCTGTGTCTGAATGTGTGTGTGTTGGTGTAAAACACTAACAGTGAGGATAATGTTACATGTTTGGCTTGCAAACATGCGTCGGTAGCACATATTTCTACCCACAACTTTTTCTTTGTATCTGATGATACTGTAAGTCTGGGACCTGAGCAAGGGAGTCTAGAGAATGCTGATGTCATCTTTACCAAACACAAAAAACAAACTACCTCTGAGCTGCTTCAACACTTTTACATGTGATACACTTAATACAATTCAGCACTTACATTTGTTGCCATATTTGTTTTTGTTTTATTGTAAAAATCTGACAATACAAATCTATGAAACCTTTACTTTGTTTGATGTGCTTAACAGGGATTTATTGGGATTGTTTATTTGGTGCATTAGTTTCTTTAACTCATTGAGTTCTTTGGACATCAGTAGTGAAGGATAAGCTCCCGAGACTGAATCTCAGTTCCCTGAGTTGAACCTGTGACTGGACACCAGACGAACCTGTGAAAGAGATGATTCATGGTCAAAATTCCTTAATGTTTTTTTATGAGCACTCATCTAACTTCTGATTTCTTGTCATCATAATCACTTAAAGGATGAATCCCAATCAAGGGATAATCCCAATAAAGGAATCGCCCAAAAATGAAATCTTTCATGAATTGCTCACTCTCTAGTTGTTCAAACCTGTATAAACTTCTTTGTTCTGTTGAACACCAAGAAAGATATGCAGAAGTATGTTAGCCACTGACATTTCTGGGGCATCATTGACTACCATAGTAGGAAAAATAATTATATATATTTTTTGGTTCTGTTTCACACAAAAGAAGACATTTTGAGGAATTAGAAAAGCACAAAGTTCAGGGGCACTTTTGGATCTAAATTGAATTTTTAATTCATTTAAACCATGGTTGTCAATGATGCCCCAGAAATGTCAGTTGCTTACATTCTTCCAAATATGTTTCTTTGTGTTCAACGGAACAAAGACCTTTATCCAGGTTTGGAAAAACTACAGTGATTTTTGGGTGAACTATCCCTTTGCCTTACGCACAAACATTATACTTCATAAAACATTTACATTTACACTTAGGCATTTGGCAGACGCTTTTATCCAAAGCGACTTACAACAAGACGGTGTCAAGCTAAACCGAATTGCAGCCCATAAAGCAGAATTAAACATGGTCCAATATGTGACTAACTACAAAAATAGAAACATTTCAATGTGTCGGTTTGTGAGATGACACATTTTTAAGTACCAATCAAGTTATAGGATGTGATTATTCACTCCGTTCGATCTGAGCATACCACCTTGTTGTGCTCTGAAAATATCATTACAATAAATAATATAGGTTATGAAAGGCAATTCACATCGACATTAAAAGTCCTTGGAAATTGTACAACAAACAGCTTTGAAAGATAAGAGAAGGTCTCCAATTTTCTTCTGTTTAGACCCTTGTGTTAATTTAGCACAAATAACAGATACATCTTGTTTCATTCACAATGGCAAAGGTTGAAATCATTCCTGTTTGATCTTCGTGTTGGTCTTTGGATCTGGAAGCGGGGCCTGTGGACCAGACTCCTGTTCCTGCTGAACTGAGCCAGTGTTTCTTCGGTACTGTAATCAGCTCAGTAGGCACGGGAGGCCAGGTCCATCTATCTCTCACACATACTCATTTCTGAGAGCTTGATGGAAGCTTCAGATACGGGATAATATGCTTCAGCTGAAGGTGCTTAGCACTTCATTTCCCACCAAATATCTCCTAATGACATTTTAAATACAGCCTATGCAACTAATTCCATTTTTACTAGCCTTGGATGGTAATGCATCTTTAAACAGCTTCTAAATATAGTCATTTATGGGCGGCTTCATATTTAACTCGTACATCTGTCACGACTTAGAAGTCGGTCTGCTGGCAGAAACGGCCGCTGGTCGTCCGCTAACTCAATCTGTAGAGGTCCTTTTAAGCACAGAGCTTCCTGTCTCTATTGCCGTCTTTCATATTCAACCCATCAAAGCTAAAAGTGGGTCTGTTTTTTATAGCTCTCACAAGCAGATGTTTTTGTGCGTGCAGCTGTGCTTTGTTCCGTTTTGTGTTCTGTCCACGTTTCCCAGAATTCCAATGGATTTTATCACGTTCATGGCCCCGCATGAAGACAGTTATTCATACAGTACAGGAAGAAGCCGAAGAACACGGGTGAGCTTCATTGGCCTAGCCCTGAAATACAAACACCTCCACCATCTCAAACCATCCTTTTCCACATGCCATCCCAAGAACTCTGGGAAATAATTGATGTTTCTCCTGATAGAAATGGCACGATCGGATCATTAGGGCAACCGCATCATACAACACTGCTAGGGCGAAGTTTTGTTTTGCTTCTCAAAAGCCTCAAAGAATGTTCACACAATCGTAAATAAATTCTCAGTGTGATTGGAGGGAAGTGCGAGCGCCATAAATGCAGAAAAATGCTTTAATGACAAATTTCCTTGTGTGCCTGTGGGACAGAAAATAAGGGAATGAAAAACAAGAGGTGGCAGTTTGACTTGTTAGTATGAGCAAGTTTGTTTCTGCTTGTAGATGATAAATCCACACCATCTGGCTGCAAAAAATAACTTTTCCATTTATGGCCATTCAGTCGTATTTGTGCTTTGATTAAATAAATCTGAAGCTTTTATGTTAATATTTTTCTGTCTTTGTTGTTTTTTTATACAGTAAGCCGCATGTCACATGGCATGTGTGGCTCAGGTAATTATATAAAACATTTTAACCAAAGACCTCCTTGATAAAAACAGGTCTCAAGAAAACCTCATAACTCAGACACCCCTACAAACTGTCTCCATAAACTAAGCTCTCATGCATTTCACATGTGAACGGTGTAATTATTACACTTTCAACACTTTGTTTCACCATCAAGATGAAAGAAAGAGAAAAAAATCACTTCCTCAGTTCCCCTGAGGTCTCTCTCTCCATCTGTCATGCTCTCATCAGGTGCAGAACTTAGCCACTGTGAACAAAGAGATAAATCACTGTTCACCAATCAGCTAAGCTCTGCACCTGCTCTGAGAGACTCTCCGCGTACCCGCGCCGTTCTCCGGGACGAACCTTCGGGTCGTCCCGCTAGAGGCCTCGGAGAAAAGCCGTGTTGTCTTTTATTTTCTCAAGCTGCGTTAAGACTGTGCCTCTGGTTGCCATAGCAGCCGTCCGAGCGGCGGTTGTGTGGTAATCCCTGGCAATGTGATTTTTATCTTAAGTCACAAATCAGCACGCCAGGAACCCACACAGCCAGCTACATGAAAGGCAAAACCTGCAGATCCTCTTGGTCTCCTACGATTGAGCACGCTCCGCTGGGTTGGCGATATGTCCTCTCATTATCCCCATCAAAACGGATTTCTGAGGCCTCCGAACCCTGCAGCCCCCGACCCTCCCTGTGCTCTTATGAAGACGGTCAAATTTCAACCCGGACACATTTCTCAAGAGTTCTCTTAAACACATTTTTACTGCATCTGATTGTAATCTGTAAACAGGGTGTAATTTAAAAGCTTGAACCGTTGTTTTCATCATCTCAGAACTTTTAAAATGTGTCTGTCAGGATTCTTGTTTTTGTCCATCGGCCATCTTGAAGAGGAAGTCAGGCACACAAGCACAACCGTTATTCAGCTTTCGTGAAGAGCTGCCTCGCTGGCAACAGGTGTAACCTGCTATCGTCAGAATTAACCTCCCACATTTAAGGGCACGCTTGGACGCTCCGTGTGTACCGAAGAATTATTGACGGTGGCTAGACGATGACCTCTGAAGACAAAGTCTCTCTGAGAATGAAAATGCTGCATTAGTGCGGCACAAATCGCAGGACGATCATTCCGAAGGCTGTGATTCATGGCAAGTCAAGTGACATAAACCATATCAGCTTGGAAGTCACCCGTCGCCTCAAAGTCCCAAAACAAATAAAACTGTCTTGTCGGTGAATTAAAAGCACCAAAAATGTTGGAGGGAGACGTCTTATGGATTTCTCCGGAGGCTGACAACTATTTAGCAGCTCTTCCGGTCGTGGTCTGTGTAACGTGCTGCTCGGTTAAACGGGATAATATCTTTGCATCAATACTCGTGAGACAGGCAGCTTCAAAGGGAGACAATGGCCCTCCCCTCATGGTTATCGCCATCTGTCTTGCACAGCTTTTAAGGGTGAGACAAATTGCAAATTGTTATGTGGACCCGGGGAATACCTCCATTGTGGATGACATGCTGGCGCGAAGGCAGGAATTTCAGAGCGTGATGTGAAAAGGTTAACCCTCGGGCACACGGACCGATCTCTCTCTTAAAGCAGTGTTTAAAAAAAGATGCTGACACATTTTTTGTCGGAGCACACTCCGAATTCATCATAATACAAACAGATCTCAAAGAGCTTCCTGGAAAAGTGCAGAAGCAGCCGGGAGCTCCTGGAAGAATGTGAATGTTGGGAGTGGATTTTTAATCATGTGGGAGGTAAAAACAAAACGTCTTTATGCCTTCTGCATCGCTAGGGTCACAGCGGCTTCTAAAATAAGCAGCTCTTTCAAAGAACTTGCATAATATGAGTTTTTTCATCAAAGGTGTCCAGAAATATCCAAGTAATAGGATACACCATAACTCAACCATTCAGATCTGCTGACAGTGAAAGTTGAGACGGCATGAGTTGACTTTGGAACCTCCTTTTATTTCCAAAGCTCTTTTGTAGTCCTAACCTGGCATTTCGAATGGCATGGTTTATATTGAATTTCAAAATATTGTACATAAAAAGTCATTTTACAAAAGGCAAAAGATACTCGTAATGAGCCCAACCTGGTTTGTCTGGGCTCAGAGGATCATTTCCTCCACAACGCTGCGTGCTGATTGGTCCATGTCATCTTTAATGATGGATAAGCAGCATCGTGCTAAAGCTTGCTGCCGAGCGTCTTCCTGCACCATCAGCTCACCATATAAATACACACCCATGGCCTGTTATGCACACACACACATTTTTGGACATCTTGCCATTTGAATCAGAGAGTATTAGTAAGATTGGGAATGGAGAACTGGTTCTTCTTCTAAACAGAATTATTCAGAAAAATACAGGAACTAAAGCATTTACATGAAACTTAGTTCTTCTTATGGATTAACTCTACTATGCTACTATGGTATGTGAATTTGAGACCTCTGATGTGTGTAGTCAAAAATGCAAATTAAGTGTAATATAAAAGACAATTTACATTATCGTTCAACAGTTCTGAAACACTGGACTGAAAAGGTTCTTGTAATCTTAAAAATCGTGTAATCTTAAAGTGGATGTTTTTGGACTGGTTTCCCAGACAGGGTTTAAGACTAGTCCTAGACAAAAATAAATGTTAGAGTTGTCTAAACTGAAAACAGCTTGTACTGACACATCATAAAATACATCAGTGCCGTCTATTTGTCCCAGAATGTACACCAGCACAACTACTTAAATTGAACTTAAATTGAACCTGGTCCTGGTTTAATCTAATCACTGTCCGGGAAACTGCCCCTTAATGTTGTAGACAAAAGTATAATTGTGCCATATAATATATACGTTTATAAATAATATACAGCCGCAGAAAAAAATTAAGTGACCATTCCAAATTTTGATTCAAGCAGCATTTTTAGATGTATTGTGGTATTGTGGTTATCACATAAAAAAACTTAATACACATATTAAAGTTGTATTGCTTTAAAGTGAATATTAACTTTGTTTTCTATGAAGTATTTGAGGTCTGACATTTGTTTTGACTTGTTTCTTCAATTATCAATATTTTTATTAATAATTTGGAGAAATATTGTTAGTACTTTACAGAATTTCACATAAACACATACCTATAAATAGTCAATTCAGAAAACTGATAATAATTTGGAAATGGTCTCTTCATTTTTTACTAAAGGACAGTCTTTATTAATAATTGATATACCTAATTTATAACCATAATTATATACAGTATTCATATAAATTAATATATTAATAACTAATATAAATAATAAAAATACTTTTCTTCTTCAATGATTCTGAAATAATGCTTTAGCTACAATTGTGTTATTCTAGAATTTGAATGAGTTTACTATTATTCTCTAATGTGAAAACCGAAAGAATGGGTAAATGTTTCTACTCACAGTAATGTAGTGTATAGAAATTATAAAGTCAATGGCATAAGACTCGATTATTTAACTCCAGAATGCCAAATTGTAAGTAATCTAAAGTGGAATTTCACAATTTTTCACCATTCCCATCATAACTTATAAAGTATAAAATGAGTGATGAACCTGGTCATGGATCAGAAACTGCTCAACGTCTCTGTATGCCGCTGTGTATTTGTGCTTGACCACCAGTTCACACCAGCGATGTCTCACCTAATGAGAAAGAGAAAATGTGATTACAACAAGCACCTCTACAATAACATGAATCTAACATCACTGCCTGCAAGAATCACGCATCAGAGGAAATCTGGTGAAGCACATGACTGTGGTAATTTTGTGATGAGGCAAGCATGTCAGTGGATGTGTGTTCTCTGTTTATTTCACACTCCCCCCCCCCCTCTCTCTTTCGCCTGTCTTGTATAAATGGAGGCTGTGTTAGTGAAGCAGAGCGGGGAGATCTCTGACTGGCTCCGTCACCCTCTAGCACTCAATTGTGCTGTTCTTGTTGTCTGCTGTCGTTCAGTTCCTCCCACACACAAACAGTGACATATAGACACGCTCTGTGCTGGGATTTGCCCAAAATCTCACACAAAACGTCTAGAATCCTTTGAAATATGAAATTTGTCTTCCAATTTATTTTTTCTTTGCACACACACAAAATATATTCTACAATTTCTCTTAAACTCTTTGATGTCACCCAGTAAGTCTATTTCTGAGTAACAGTCCATTAATAACACGCATTCCTCTATGAGTGCTTTGTCTAGTGTAAATACACCTTTGCTTTATATATTTGAACCCCCTCTCTCTCCATCTCTTTTTGCTCGACGTGATACGGTAGGTTATACATCATAACTAAATTAGCATGACATTGATAAAACGTTAATAAAATCGTTCTCTTTGTCTCGCTCTCCCCCTACACACACAGCGGGGGTTTAATTGAAGCTGAATGGGTGGGAGATCGCAGAGCCCAAGGTGGCCTGCGGTTAATGATTAATGAAGTAAGATTGTGAAAGTGTGCGTACAAGTGTGTGAGAATGTTTGCTTTAAGACGAGGTATGAGCTAACTCAGAAAAACAACAGGAAACAGAGCCTTCCGATTGCAAATCATCGTATATTGAAGCAACGTGTTGAAATGTCACCACATGTTTAGAGCCAATGGGATTTAAGCTCCCCCCGTACTTGACTGCCGTTAGACCTTACTAGCTGTAGTGGATACGTTGGCATGACAAATAAATATAGATTGTAGCTGAAAAAATCCTCAGGTTGTGCTAAATACAATCCCGACAAGGTCACAGAACCACCCGGAACCCACATAGTGACGACATTCCAGGCCACATGCTAAAAAAACCCACACAGCTTTAATTAGCAGTATAGGGCAGATCCGCCACATATACACACATAGAATAACAGACCTTGCGTGTTTGTGTATGTCGACACGAGCAGAAAGCACCGAGCGTGTGTGTGGAAAGGTTACTCCAGGCAGGGTGTGGTAATAGCAGACTTGATGAAAGAGTGGCTGTTGTGAATCTCTAATCTGAACTCCCACAACAGGAAGACATTTCGTTGACTCAGACAGTCTGACCTACATTAACCTCACCTCAGAACATTTGGGGAATTCAATAAACTTTGCACATAGCAACAGGTGTCTTTCTCATTATAACTGACGGGAAGATTTAAGCAGTGTGAGTGGAAAAAACGAATCGTCCAAATGTGGAACTGATGTGTTAAGGAACAGTTCACACGAGTGACTTAAACATCCTCAAAAAAGAAGTCCAACATGCCTGGACAAACAAAAAAGATACAACATTTTTGACCATTTCAAACATATATTAGTTTTTTTATTTCCCATTTAAAGGTATGCGTTTAATTATCTGTTTTGTTTAATTCTGTGAACAATATTTCAAATCCTTTTTATTTCAATTTTGCATATTTTGCAGAAAATAAAAACTGGAGAAACCGTTCAAAATAACAGTAAAGATGCTCTGGATTTCTCAGACCTCAAATACTGCATAGGTTCATGCTCAATTTTAATCAATACAACAGTAATATTTGCACAGAACATGTATTTATGGAAAGTTCAAAAAAAAAATTGTGTGATAACCGTGTGACAGTTTTCATGTGTCTTGTCATGCTGTCAGTCTTTCACATTGTTTTTGTATGACTTTGTCACTCCTGAGGTTTGCTTTTGTTGAAATTCAAAAAAACGGTCTATTTTTATTTTATGTAGAGTACAGGATGTATGCATATTGCGAACGTAGGATGCAGGGGGCAATGCCAGCGTTATGATTGTGATATGATTTTATTTTTCCGTAAACCCACTACGTTTCTCATTTGACATTTTGTAAATACATCAAACTACGACATTCGCTACTCCTGGATCACGGGTAGTTGTTTGCGTTCATAATATTTCAATGTTACGTGTTTTGTATAGTCTCATCGGTGAAAGAGTAGGCGTGTCTTTCTTAAGATCTCTGAAGGAAGGGTTGCATCTTTTTTCATGCTTTGTCACTGCTAGCCTCTACGAAACTGACTACCCCGGCTTTAATGACTGGTCCGTATGCCTCATCGGGTGACCCCTGGTTCCCATGCTAGATTAAAGTAACATGCCCCGGGCATCACCGATTACACCATGGATGAGTGAGAGCATTTCCGTGTGCATGTACATGTATGCCCGCAGTAACAAATTATGGAATGTCCTCAGTAATTACCGGGTCTCTTGAGAGAGAGAGAGAGAGAGAGAGAGGGCGAGAGAGACGCTGGCAGGCACACTGCAGCTGTCCTGCCTCAGGGGTCTCCCCAGGAATGTAGCTCAACTCTGATCCCCTCCACAGCTGCCGGGTCTATACGGAGCATAGAGAAGGGCACGCCTACAAACCGACACATGTAATTTTAATTACAACATCACAAACCTGTAGCCGTGCACGCACAACAGCATTTTCTAACCGTCACGTGCACGTGCTTATATACAAGAATGTGCCTTCTGAAGGAAGCTTAGCCAGGTTGGACACATGGTGGGCATTATGCGCACGCTGAGATTGATATAAAGACTAAAGCACATGGGCTTCCTGATGAAATAAATGGCAGGACCGTAGAGGCTCCATCATAACCAGAAATAATCGGGTCATTTATCACCAGTGATTCAATATTTCAGAATATGTCAGGAGCTCTAACCCACTAATGTCGTAATGCTCAGGGTGTGTCACGCTGCCCTCCGTGCTGCACATGTGGACTATTAGCTTGTGGAGAATTGGCAGTTTATTTAGTTTAATTACGGTGCTTTTGAAGTAATTTGGTTTACATTTTGATGTTGTTTTAATAATCATTTTATGCCGTGTTTACAAACTCGCACGGTTTGATGAATGATGAGCTTTTTACTCTCTTTCATCTGCGGTAGTTTGCTCAATTATGTTCTCTTAACTCCAAGTGTTAAAACTGTAATCTTATCCTACTCTGGCCACCATTGACTTCCATTGTTTTGACACATTTCTCAAAATATCTTCTTTTGTGTTTTACAAGAGAACGAGCCGTATAAAGATTTTGAATGATATGAGGGTGAATAAATAATGACAACATTTTCACTTTTGGGTGAACGATCCCTTTTATATGCATTTTTAAAAATAAAATCACAACGAAACCTGGTACTTATTGCAATTCATTCATCAACTATTGTTCGGTTTCCTCTACAGAGGCCAATAAAAGACTTGTTGCAATGACTGGGTGTCAACATCAGGCATCTCATTCATCAGCCCATATTACGACTTAAGTTTTTGTCCTGTATACGGCTTTAGGAACACATTTTACAACCTCTCACTTTCTGGCTGATGGTCCGTGTGAACTTTGTGGCCGAGCTTTGAGGATAGCTGTGATATAATACGTTCTGTGTGCCTGTCCGACAGATGGTACACACGCACGAGTCCTCACATGAAACCGCATACCACATCACGTAGCCCTTATGCTTTGCCTGTACTTGCACGACATACGCAGAATACACAACGTGCCAAGGAGTGAAAGAAAGAAGTGCTCTTCTCACCTGACTGGCATACCTAATCTTACCGGAATCCAGTCCAGATACTCTTCAAACACCCCTAAACTCATACGCAGGGTTGTGAAGTGACTTATTGTGCAAGGGAATCTGAGCTGTTCTTATTAATTAAACCTTTTCTGTCCCCTTAAATTCACCTTTCAGTTAGTACAGAAGTTATCATTTTAGAGATGCTTTCTGGTGTTATTCCTGTTTAATTTTAATTTGTGTGAACAATCTTAAAGCGGCCCTTACACGGGGTTCCTGCCAATCTCATATTAATCTTACGTACCTATAGAGTAGTATTGCATACGTCGTATCTTCAAAGAGAATTGGGTTTGCTCACATTTATAAAAGAGAGATACAGCTTTACGATTACTTCCAAAATCATATGTGCGGGGGGAGGGGTAGGCTGAACTTAACACACTGTCAACACAACACAGACATCACTTTCACTCACTGCATGAAGTTCATGTCCGGCATCTTTTAGCGCAGGCACGGCTCCATATATCAGTTTCAAACGATCTCCAAATCCAGCGTTATATCCACCGTTTATATAACATTCATCACCCAAATGCAGTGAACAAACAAACACCTGAACTTCGCGAACGTATGCTCTCTCTCTCCTACTAACTAAGTGAAAAGTTACGTCTGCGCAGCTCCTTCTCCTGCTCTGGAAATGCCGGGTGCTTTTCCGGGAGAATTGTTCAATACGGGACTAAGAAAAATTGTTACAATAGTTTTATATGTTCAAAAAAACTGGGGGAGTGTATCGTTTTTTGAGAAGTTGTCCATGTTAAGCATGAGAAGACAGCACGTTTAACATTGTAAAGAAGTCAGAATGCATGACATGTCGTTGCAGCACCCCTTTAAAATGCCAAGAAGAAGTCTGAGACGACTAGTTTAATTCAAGTAGCTATTCAGAAAGTTGCCAGATTTATTACTTAGAGGTTGCTTTTTCGTAGCTCAGGAGTTCTTGGTGGTTTCATTTAACAAAAATAAAAAAAATGGGAAAATTGTTCAAATACATTTAATGGAGAAGAATTAATGTTGATTGTAGAGGTAGAATACGGTTAAATTTGAAGAGAATTTTTTTAATTCATAATACACATTTTTTCATTGCAGATCTTTGTTTGATCAGTTTTTTGCATATTTCAGATCTCTTCTAAATCACTCATAAAGATATTTGTTTGTTGGAAAGAATATCTGAGATGCTTGAAACTTAAAGTACACAAAAGTTTCTATTTGCTCTCTATTTAATTTCATCAATCTCAGTTTAATTGAGATATTAAAGACATTTGGAGTTGTGGATGGTTGCTATGGTGTTGATATTCAGTTGCTAGGGATCCCTGGTTGGTTGCAAGGACATCGGTGGTCAGACTAGCCACCTTTACAGTCTCTATTACTGTGTCCTTAGATATGGACCCTTCTTCAAATTTAAGATTTTTCCACCCATTTTGAAATCCGCCAGACGAAAATGACTAGTCTAATCGCACAGAAAAATAATGGCACAGCACACCTCTCGTCGTCAAGCCACGTGAATTGAGGCATGATTGATGTCCATAGCTTAAGTAGTGCTGAACGAATTGTGCTCCACAGTTTATTTCTTAAGGTCAGGGGTTTGTACAAATCCGACATCTCGAGCATGAGCAATACTAATAGTGATGCTTGCCTTAGCAAGCACCAGCAATTATGAAATATCCATAGAAAAGCCGTGATTCATTTTTTGTGTGCGAACAACACCCAGTCAGGACCCGGGCAGACAAAGCGGCGCCAACCACACCTCTTTTTTTATTGTGCCCTTAAAGCAATGTTCACGCAGAGCTAATAATTACGCATGGCTAATAAGGATCAGCTTCTATTTTAAAACATGAAAATTAGGTGTCAGCGTCAACATCTAAGAGAAAAAAAAAGAACGCTAAATGGCCACTTCACTTCAGGGGGGTAAAAACGGCTCGCAGGGATGAGAAGTAATTCTGTCTGGAAGAAAAGATGACCGTCGGGGCCTGGGAGCAGAAGTGGGGAGAAAAGCAAGCGAGAGCGGTAGGATGGAGGGAGGAGCTTGTGGTAGTAATAACCTGATTTATTTTTAGAGGGCTCTTTGTTTTTCCTGGAAAGTCTTGACGAATACCTCCCTTTGGGCCCCGGTTTGAAACGAACTGTGGTAGTCTGGGTCTTACTGTGGTCACCGTTCCGTATTATCTTTCATCTTCCATCCTGCCAAATAGTGCTTCATTTCAAAAGAACGTTGTTTTAGGTCGCTGCCGCCCTGCCAAATTTTGCTCCCTAACAGAAGCTGGCCTCCTCTGAATTAAATAAGAATCACAAAGTGGCCTAATTGGCTGCTGGGACAGTAATTGAACCAGGAGGTGAATACCACAGAGGTTAGTGTTCGGTTAAAGACGGTTCTCAAAGTAAGAGTCTTAAGGATGAAAACGTTCTTTATAATCAGATATCGTCTCTTGCTCTCTCTTGTGATAGGGCCAGGTAAGATGACGGTTCGTGGAATTTAAGGAGACATGATATTTTCGAAACCTCTCTATCTAGAACAAAATGATGAGATTACTTAAAATAAATGCAACCAAGTTATTGACTGGGGTAAAAAAGTAAATGTCAGTGGTATCAGTGTTACAGTATAAACATACGAGAGCAACAAAATGATAAGAATGAAGGATTGGGTTTTTATTTATTTAGCTGTTGCTAGAGATTTGACAAATGATTTCAGCCAATATTTGGATAGGCGGAGGAGGAAACAGCCAACAAAAGAAGGTCATAAAAACACTTTTTTTCTGGACATTTATCGCAATCGTGGAAACAATCAATTACGAAGATGCCATTCCTACTCAACGGCTCTATACAGTATGGACTTTTTCTGTGCAATGTCAGCAAATGAGTTATGTGCAAAAATAATGATTGTTTTCACTGAACGAAAGTCTGCCATTGGGTGGCAAACAGATAGTACTGTCCTAAGAGACACCGTGGCTGGGTCGGGCGTTTTTATAGTCACAAATAGCGTTCTTATGCTTGTCACTGCATATTAGGCTAGGCTAAAGGCTAATTTACACTGATCCAACAAACGCATTTGTTGGCTCATTGTGAATAAGAGTTTAGAATGTTGGTGTTCGTCGAGGTTTGCTGGTGTTTGATATATCAGTGTAGTTAATCTTAAAAGAAGATATTTTAAATACTACATTTATCACCTTTAAGAAATGAGTCAGTCTTCTGAACTACAACCACACTAATACAGTAAAAAAGTACAACACAATTTCAGCAATTCGCAACTATTTTACGAGACGGCTAACTTGCGTGAATTCATACAATATATTTTGTACGCCTTGATACGGTTTGCTTTTGGGTCAGTGATTGTAAGGTTTAGGGGTGAGGTTAGGGGCGGGCATCAGTATTGCTTTTCTCCAATAATCGTACGTTTTTGTATACGATTCACATCATAGACATTCATACGAATTAGCCGCCCACTAAAATATTTGCAAATTCCATGAAATCAGGCTGAATATTATAACAGCATCAAAGCTATAAACTGTTGCCTGTTTCCTAACTGATTTAACTAAAGATTCAACATACGTGGTGACACCTCAAAACAGGAGACAAATATAGGCCTATGCAAATAGTTTTGTGCTGTAAATATATAGGAGTGTTGTTTACCTCAGCATCTCGGGCCTGTAGATCATACGCGGTATGGAGATGCCTTAGGCAGGAAAGGCTCAGCTTTGGTTCTTCCAAAAGAAACTCCAAAAGCAGGACCAACTGTTCTGGATTCAACTGAAACAGAACAAACACAAAAAAACTATTAAGACACCATGTATTAAATAGAAGTGATTTTACTTTCAAGGTTATCACATAAAAAATATATTTTTTCCTTTTCCTAAATACATGTACAAATACTACTGTATTGCTAAAAAGTGAATATTTGCTGTACTTGAAATATGCAAAAAGAAACAATATTTTTGTTGGAAATTTGGTAGAGATATTGTTAGTAGTTCACAGAATAAAACCAAAATAATCTTTTACCTAAACATACGTAATAATAGTACATACATACATAATTGCATACATAAGTTCATAATAGTAACATACAAAAGTAGTAAATTCAGAAAAACTGAAAACGGTCTTTGAAATGGTCTCTTAATTTTTCTGCGGTTGTATAACTTCATTGTATATAATCTGGATGGAATTCACTATTTTGATTGTTAATTGCGGCAGACAATAAATGCTGAGTTTTGTAAATAAGTAGCATTCTGTGATAAGTCCAATTTGCATACAGAAGTGGTGTGTTTGCGACGACAAATACTGTATGACAAGGACTTAAGCTATTTCAGCGTATTTACTGCCTGTTTAAACTGGATTGCACATGCCCAGTGAATACGTTTGGCGCCACAGGTGTTGATGAAGGGTTTCACCAGTTGACACTATACTTTTTACAAGTCTGAAGTCATAATCATAACCATAATAAAAGAGGCGATCCCACGCAATCTGCCAAAATAAGACAGACTTTAAGGAAAGGCTCCGGATGCCTTTAAAAATGACATTCACAAAAGGGTAAATCAATCCTCAATGCATCAGCACTCTCTTTGAAGAGTATCAGAGAGCCGAGCAGGACTAGAGAAGCACATATTGAGTAAAAACTCAATGGTAAATACATTTGGCGAGTGGAAATAACATATAGCCATATTACCCCTCCCTCCCATTAAATGTAGCTCTGATAATCTTTAGAATAAGAGGAAAATCGCATTTCGCGAAAAAGCAAAGTCTGCATAATGGTTTACAGAGTACAGACAGCTAATGGAGGGAAGCAACGCTTTGGGAATTAAGCTTTGGAAGATGCTTTAATGCCTTAGTCTCATTTTGCAGTATGGAAATCAGGCCTAAACCAATTATTGCATGAAATGGTTACTATATTTACAAGGGATTGTGTTTTTTTTTTCTTAACTTGCTTTACTCTTGTCTTCACCCATCGTTTAGTTATTAAAATCTCACATTCCAAGTGAGAAGAATGAAAGACAAGCAAGTCGTAACAATCTTCAACAGGTCGACATGAGAAGCCTCATGTGCCGTGCGTTGCCATGAGATTATCAAAAAATTGTCCTGGCCTTTGAAAGAAACGCATGAGTCATCCTCATAATGCATTCGGGCAAATATTCATAAAGGCACAAAGTGAGTCAGAGGGAAATTGTTAAGAATACAGCTGAGCTGAGATGTAAGAATACAGTACTGTACATTTTTGTGTCCCATTCAGGTTTTAAAATCATTAGAAATACAAATTTGAATTATTACTACTGTCTAACATTAAAATAACCTATTATTAAAAAGTATCACCGGTAGTAACTTTTTCCAAACTTGCTAGCCTTTGCCGAGTGATTTAATTTGGGCTAAATTTGCAACACTACCACTTATTCAAGCATACTATATTCAATTTATTTATTCTACACATTCTAAAAATACTATAGAAATTGAACCTAATAGGAAAATAAAATGTAATACTCGCCGATATTCAATTTGTCCACAGATGGCTGATTATTCAGAGTGCTATCTGCCGATACCGTTAGATTGGTGGTTAACTCGGATGAACTTAATTCTAAAGGTTAAATTAATATTTCTTAATTTCTGAATGTTATTAACTAATATAACGACTATTAATATTGAACATCAAATTGGTGATGTTTCTAAATACTGGATATATGCAGATCACAAAATCATTGCAATTCCCTGTCCTCTTTGATTGACAGGATATACCGTAGGTCTGGGCGATATATATTGCGATTCACACTTAATATACATGTCTAAATCGATTCTGAAATCACTTTTTATGCACAGCTATTCTGCGGATCTTTGATCAGTAGTAAGTACTGCTCAATCTAAAATCACTACGAGATCGAGTCGTTTATAGCGTGCATTTGAAAAATTCAATATAAATGTACTTTATTTTATGAAAGTACCTGAAAGGTTTGAAGAACAGTGATAGAATATCACCATTTCCTGGAACTGTGGCTGCATCCGAAATCGCCTACTTCCATACTATATAGTAGGCGAAAATGAGTATGAGTCATGAATAGTATATGTGCGAAATCCCAGTATCCAAAAAACAGTAGGCGAGAAATACCAGGATGGTCACCTACTTCCGCCGAGATACGTGTGTGTTATGTGGATCGAATAGACACTTATCTTTCCAATGATGCCACGGGAGCTGAGCAACGGTTCAATTTCAAAATTAAATCAATTAAATATAGCGGAAAACTTTAAGACTGATGTCATATTTAATGTAAGTGCCAATAAATACATTTCTCGCGACTAAATTATGTTTTTATCAACGTTCACGTTTAGGTTGTTGTGAATATTGTTGTTAATTGCCGTGTGTGTAAATAGTTCTTCTTCTGTCTCCCATATTCGAAGTTTATGCGCGAGAGCGCCCTTTGGCTTTCAGAATATATCGCCCAGCCCTAATATATCGTCCCTGATACTCCTCTGTTTTTAAACTATCCGATAGCAGATAGCTTGAAAGATAGCTTTTATCAACCAATACCGATTATCGGCCAATATATCGGTGCATCTGTTATATTTACTCTATTATCTGAAGGTTAAACACCATATTTCATTTATCATTTCTTTGCACCCTTTATGCAAAGTGGCTTAAATTAGATGGTAAATGTGTATGGATAAAGACCAAACTGAAAGTTCTCTCCTGTTGCTCACATCTCAAACAGGGCCAGATAGAGAGAGAGGGAACTGGCAAGACTGATGTGTCTGGTGAAGGAGACAGGAAAAGAGGAATGGTAAAGAGAGCGTGAGATAAGTAGACAGAGAGAGAGAGAGAGAGCTGGCAGAAAGACTGATGTGGTAGGAGATGGGTGGTGGCAGGCCTGCTATTATTACTCCATTATCACATCAGGATCTGTAGAGCACTGATGCACATTCTCCTCCCTTGTGTGCCACTTCCCTTTCTCTCTCCGGCCAAGCCCAGCACAAACACACATACATAAATTAACTACACACACGCCGCTGCTTAGCCTGAACATTTCTCCCACTGTTTGAAATAAATAATACTTAAAAATGCCTCATAATGAAATAAGCCACAATCTCTTTCATGAGCATTTTCAAATCACTACTTGCAGATGCAACATTATCAACAAGTTGATCTGTTGAAATATCCTTCCCTAAAATGGTTAGGAAATTTAGGGCTGCATCCCGCCTAACCAAACTCACTACTATATTTGTCTACATTACTGAAAGAAGGAACTATTTCACTCTTGACTGCCCTGTGGCCGTTCAAGGCCTTCAGAGAATCAAAACTCGGGACAAAATAACCACGTCAAATAAAACCAAAATTATAGTAATTTGACCGTGAGAAACCCAATAAACTCGCCCACCTTTGAAGAATAAGCGGCAAGGGGCAACCGTTTTCCTCTCTCACATCCACTGTGAAGGTTTAATGCGGTGGAAAGAAAAGTTCTCACTTTCGCCTGATAAGAGGGTGCAGCGCCTCCGTCTGTTATATCATTAAGGGCGCATTCACAGGCCCACCCAAGATCATCGCATCCACCGCCTTTGAAAGCTGAGAGGAATTTAAAGTCATAAAAAACCAAGGGGAGAGGAAAACCCTCCTCCACACTCAATTTGCCTCGAGGAATGTCCAATTGTTTCAGAACGGCAACAAAAACTTTTCCACGCGGGGGAACAATCGAGCCTGCTGTGCCTAGCTCCGCTCGCCTTGTCAAAAACAGGACAAAAAAATAAAGCGATGTGATCGGCTATCTGGGGGAAACACCCTCTCACAATACATCACTTGGTAAAAAGCAGAACGGGGTTTTCCATCAATGGTTGCCATCCAGTGCACGGACCCAAAGAAAGGTCAACAGAAGATTTGGATGTCAAGTACTGTAGATAAAGGTTCAAGAGTGTTATATTTGGTAATGTCAGGTGTCTCTGGACCGACAGATCATGAGGCAAGGGTGTGCATCTCAACTGCGAAAACAAACTCAAGCATACACACAGACTGAGCAAAATAAAGTGGATTAACTATTTCTTTATCACACGTGCCTCTATGAGAAGTACGTGTTTCCAGTCACCTGTAAGACTCCCTCCACATGCACTCGGGACGAGCGCGTGTTTGGTTTTCCTCTGACCTTTTTACATTTCTCCCCACTTGAAAGACTCTTTTCATGCCGTGTCCATTAAAGCCATGGAAAAGTCAGTAGCACACAAATAAACAGAACGAGGAAAAACGATGTACTTTTAAATCAAGCTCGATGACTTGAGGAAAGCTTTCCTTTGCCCCGTTTCGATCTACTCTGTTGTAGAGTATTCCGCCACTTCTAAAAGATTATCCTTAATAACGCACTTCGTCGTCTCCAAAAACCCCATCCAAGTAAGTGAAAAAACAACATTCAGACTGTGTGCGCGGAGGAGAGAGAGAGAGTTTTTCACTTCGCCAACAGTCTCAATCTCCTAGAGGGGAAGAAAATAGCAAGAGGACGGTGTGGTGGGTAAAGAACAGTGACTCATAGGTGCTGAGATTATCTTTCTGTTTGTGGAAAGTGAAAGACACACAGACACACCCTGTCACCGCTATTCCTCCACGAGCTACAGGCAAGGCAATGCTCGCATCTACGGCTGCTTTCTCATGCCTTTAAAGCGACAGTTCGCCTGAAATATCCCAAATATTCTGTTATCCTGTACACAGTAATGTCATTGCAAACCCATACTGTTTCACTTACTTTCATTTTTGGGACTAAATCTCTCTTTTGTTGAAATCATTTCCAGTATAGTTAGTAGAAAAGATTTTTTATATAATAAATAGGGACTGGTGCTGTCATAATCACGATGACAGAAAGTACCATAAAAGCGGTCTATATTCTTCTGAAGTTCTGAATCTTGAAAGCTTGAAAATGACATAGAATATCAACCAAAACATTTTTTGTACATTGTGTTTCACAGTAGACATGCATAAAGTTTGGACAGACATTAGAATTAATAAAATAAATTGTTTAGGTGATTTTGTTGACATCACCATAGAAAGAGGAAGCTAAAGGAACTATTACTTTACTAGTGTTTTGTTTCAAAAACCCAAGCGGGGATCTTATGGCAGTCTGTGCGTTCCTGTACACGGGAAATTCCCGTCATGTGGGACACAATTAGAGTAACAATGTTCAGACATGAGGTTTGAGGACTGCATGACAGGTTGGAGAAAAAAAATAAAAATCACACAGGAAACCAGTGACATGTTCCACAAACACCGGAAGAAAAGGCCAAATGTTTCATAACCTTCTGTTCTCTAAATCTGTGCATTTTCAATGTCTGAAAAATGTCTAAAATAAATTATTATCTACAGGTGCTTCACTCTATTAGTACCGACATGAAATTCATTATAACCATAGTGTCAACCATGGACATGGAGACGTGTATTTTTAGGTGCTGTGACCCATCCCTAATTCTTTTTGTCTGATTTTCTGTGCACTTCCTTTGCTTGGTGTCACAATTGAAATATGTTTCACTTCTCATGCTGTTATTTTTTCGTTTGTTAATAAATTATCAAGCACATCTTATAGTTCTCACTACGAAACGCATGCTTTAAAACTGTGGAAAGTGCTCCTGCTCTCCTCCGGGGCCCCTGCATCCTGCCATTGTTAATGTGTTTCCATAGTAACGGTAAGAATATTAAATTAGGAACCTGAGACTAAAAGTTCGATACATATTCAAGAGACACTTACAAAATGACAAAACATTTGACTGAACATCTGGTCTTATGGGCCCCAAATGTCATGGATCACAGAGATGTGGCACCCGTCGGCAGAAGTTGTGGTTTAACGTTGGCTTCAAGGACCCCGGTTCTGGTCTCATTAAAAACTCAAAGACGTTTTGTGCTCAGAGGACACAAGTGCACTTATAAAAGGACAAAGCAACGCAATGAGTTCAAAAAGTACAGTCAAATGGGTGCGTAAAAACTTGGAGACAGTCTGGTGTGCCGACGCGATTGACCGCAAGAGGAGTTCTCAAAAGATTTGCTTTCATCTGCCACCGTCAAGCGAAAACCTTGGAAACAGAGATCGTCTCTGTGAAACCTCACGCCTTGTTGCCCTCAAAGCCCTGTGGAGGGTCCTGTGTGTCAGAATGCACGCCATTCACTCGCTGTTATTCTTGCACAAGCGTCTGTGCCTAAGTGGCATTATTAAAACACCAAGTGTGATTTCTGTGGCAGTTTTACTACTGCTGGGCTTTTTATGCTGTCTGACCACAGCCTCGTAAAAACACACTACGGCATTGACGGTGGCGCAACACCCCGCCCGGAATACTCGGGTTACTTTTGCCTTGTCTCTTGTTTTCCCTCCTTTTCTCTCCCTTATTATCTTTATCGAGCCTTTTTTCCCACCGGCAAAGTATGCCTCGAGGCGGACTTTCAATAGGGTCGAAGCCCAAGAGCAGATCTCAGGATATCTGCGCTATCGGTGGACGTTGAATGATGACACATGACACGCGGCGGTGAACTCGCGTTGGCTCTGTAGTTCAGGTCATATAAGCCTCTCGGTTTCGGTGGCATCGGGGTTCTCTCGTCGCCACGGGGAAGGCGAGACTTTTGTGAATTATAGATCATGTGAGGGAGGGTCTGCCCTTTAAATCCACAGCGCTGACTGTAATAGGAGCGATAGTTTAACAGCTCTCAAACCTAATTTTGTCATGGACAAATTATTATATTATCACGATATTTATTGCTGTTTTCAGGAAATAAATCATTCAAATGAATCTTTAATTTTGAGGCAGAGAGAGAGCGTGTAGCCATAGTGGCTCTTAAAGTAAAATGATTGCCAAGTTATTTACTATATTATCACATGTGTAGAATGAACACAATATCAATGATCATGGTTTTAATATCGCGGTTATTGTCAATACAGGTATATTGTGACAACCAAAGCAATCCGAGCTTTTAACACTCAGAACAGTACCTTCAATGTTTTGGAGGTTCCTGCTTTTTAATGGAGAGAAATAATAAAACGGAGACGGGAAATGAATGTGGGAACTAGATCGAGATATATTGTGCATAAGGACGCCATATTTCATTTTAAATCAATGAAACAAAACTGAGCGACAGGGGTACAGTCCATCCAAAAGGTTGTACTGTGTTTAGGGCATTGGTTACATACAATTTTCACAATGTTTTCACCTATTTAAAATGGTTCAGAAAAGTAATTTTCTGCTTTGACTATATGAACAATATCCAGACTCAAACCTCCATCACCTGTAAGAGCAGCACAGTATCGTAACCACAATTCCAACAGCAACCTCAATGTTAGCAAAGGACATTGGGTAAAAAGAACGATCAATAAACCCCCTTTTAGACGCTAGAGGTCCCCCGTCCTTGTTCAAGGCGCAGCTCAAGGTGATGCTCCTTGTACGGTTTAGGCAGTCTCTAGTCTCAGATGATGTTGTCTGTGGGCTGGGCCCTCACAAGAGAAAGGAGTACAGAGAGATCCATACCTGTGAATAATCAAGCAGACCTCTCCAGACAGCAAGTCGATGAGACGTCACTTAGTGAAACCGATACGCCTGTTTTCACAACATTACCTCATGTGCTCTAAAAAGGCCTTGGCGGGAGAGGCTGCAGGGTTAATAGAGGGGAAAGGATCACGAGTAGAAAAATCCTACTTGAAGACTTCGGAGAACAAGTCAAATTGTTGTAGCATTATTGAATGGAATAGCATTCATTGGCTTCTTTCATTGGCTAAACACATAAAGAGTCCCTCCCCGAAATAATTTATGAGCTAGTGCTATATTGGGGTAGTTACACAAACAAAGCAAGCAATGTTTAATTCACGCCATACAATTGTTTTCTTGAACTTATTCACCATGTGCAATTTGGGATCAGTGAAAGTATTATAAAATTGGAAGTATTGGGAAAAACTCCCATGCCTGAAATACGTAGTGTGAAAACTATAGTAGCATAATCCATAGCAAAGCTGAGCTTGAAGTGTGTTTACTACACTACCTATCGAAATCTTATCGTAACCCGCATGTAGCCATCTACTGATATCATTCACCTGCTCAAACACACTTTTTTTACAGCAAGACCACCATCACTCTCAGAGCTGAATGTAGATTGGAGGTGTTGTGATCAGGAGGCCTCTATACAGCAGCTGAGAAAACATCTACTGCCTCTATGCACTTGAAAGATCTATTGTGTTAAACTACAGCTGTCCTAACAAGACAGGTTACATTGACCTCGACCCTTAAATATGGACAATAACCAGCAGCTCTCTTGATGGGTAACATGATACAGTTGTCTCTTCGATCTGTCATTTCAAAACCAAAACAAAGTGTCACTGGTCATGTATGATTTTTGACTCTAGTCAAATATCTTCACAGGTTACTGCTGTTATCAACCACACTAGCACTCACAAAACCTACTGTAGGAACGTGAAGTAATGGGAGCCAATCAACAACCTGAAACGTACAATAACTTTCTTTTATATGATGCAAGAATAAATGCATCACAGGGGCTATTTGTGTGGTTGTACCCTGAATTTTGATCAATGTTAACATATGTTCTTCTGACCTAGATAACTACGCACAGGCTAGGACTGCCATGATATCAGAATTTCATGACATAATTATCGTGGCCAAATAAATAAATAATGATGTCAGATATAATCATCTTTGGCTTTTTAGTTTTCTTTTTTCGGCCAATGAATGACCTAAAATCCAATTGTTGGAAGTACAGTGTTTTTCACTGTAACCAACTCTTAAGGCAGAATGTTAAACTGGTGAAAAACACAACGTAGTGCATTGTGTTGGAGTAACAACCAGACACCGACACCAAAATATTTACGATAGTATTATATGTGTAGTTTTAATGCACTTAGATCAATCTCAGCATCATTAATATTAATGTCTTATAATTCCTCATAAATTTTAAATTACACTTTAAATTTAAAGTACACTGCTCCGGGTGTACGTGTTTTCACGACTATCTGGATGGGTTAAAGCAGAGGTCACATTTCAGGTATGGGTCACCATATCTGACTAATAGGTCACTTTCATTTTTTTTGTAAGTGTTATTTTTTATATAAATATATTTATATGATTTTCATATTAAAAGAAATATCATCACTGTCCTTTCCGAAACCTCAGATCCACAGTCGACATACGCTCTTTTAGAAAAAGGTAAAACACTGTACTTTTGAAATGATTATATGCCGTGATGTCAAATTTGACATGCACTTTTTAATGCGTTTCAATGGTTAGATATTTTAAAAACCAGTGACCAACATAAAGGGTGACTAATAATAATAATTTGTGGAAAAAAACTAAACATGGAGACACAAGGTTTCAGAAGCAAAGCAGCGATATTTATCTACAACCAAAAAAATAGTAAATTAAGATGTTGAAACAGACCACATTTAGGTTCTCTCAGAATACAGTGTGGGAGGTTGAGCGAGAGATAGGAAGGGAAAAAGGGAACATCCTCAACATGCACCGCTACACATTCGCATAAAGGACACCTTTGACGACGAGAACAAAAGATCTACTTGAGTACATAATATCTGCAAATTAGGTGACAAAAACAAACAGCTGTGGGTGAAACACTGAGAAGAAAGGAGGAGGGAGAGGGTCACGGCGAGGGGGCACGTGTTCAAAGCGGAGAGAAAAAGGCTTGTGACATCGCAGGTGCTGGGAAAACACACACAGTCGCAACGTTGTATACTATATGATGAGTGATAGGTAAACACGGGGAGGTGCAACATGGAAGATCAAAGCAACATTTCTACTGTTAATAAAAGCACCTGCTGAAAAACACTTTGATTATACTTGTGCGAAAGGGCATCAAAGCATAACCAGACCTTTGCGTTGTTCCTGACAGCACAATCGAAACCAGAAGATGGCTTTGAAAAACAATGGCCGTGTTGTGGTCTAGACCACAGGAATTTCTCGATTTGCGTCCAGATGTCATTGCAGGGTGACCTCATAGTGACCCGTCAAGATGGCTCTTCGCCAACATGGCATTTGAGAATAGTTTCTCTGGCTACGACCTCTCAGTTCACCTGTTGCTCAGACTCACTCCACATAAGCTACTTGTTCATATTGCGTTACAGTTTAATCAAAATGAGAAATCAGACTAAACTTCTCAGACTCCTGAAATATGCCATTATAATACATTGCCATTGACTCAAAGAAAACTTGCATGTGTAGTCACTTCTGCTGTAGGTTTCTTAGAGTTCAATGTAAAGTGGAACATATGAGTTAATGTCGGTATTCATTATGTATACTGAACGTACACGCAACAGGCTACTCCCTTCAATCGAATTTCCTCTGTAAAACCCGAGGACGAGCAAGAGAAAAAAACTAACCTTGTAAATAAATGAAAATCTTACACAGACAGCATCGGTTCCTGCTAAAAGCCTGCTCGGGTTCATCTCCCCGCACACTGGCGCGGTAGCTGCCACCTGGCGAGATCCAGGAAAGATGCGTTATAAAAATTCTAGTGTGCCTGCAAGGCTTGTGACAAGTTGCAAATGGGGTGGTCTGTTGAGCCGAGCTTTTAGCCCGCTGCTGCCCTTAGATTAGGTCTCTGGGATCTGCTAATGGACTAAGCCTGGATATCTTTCTGTGTTTTTCAGAATCTGACTTTCATTTCACCACTTTTTTTTTGGCGTGAATGCATGCAAAGCCCAGAGCTCATGCATGCTGTGATGTGATCAAATTCAAAGTCACCTGAGAACTCGGATGGGGAATTCACTTAACAGTAGAACCACTGTTGCGAATGCTATCCCATCAAAACACTGTCATGTACTTGCTAACAACAGTAATTAACAAGTGCAAAAACACCAAGGTTATTTCTAGATTTAAGAACATTTCTGGGAATTTATAAATCAATAAAATATAAGTGGAAATATTTGAAAAATGTATCAAAAAATATGTGGAAGTCATGGCAGTAAAAATATGAACAGAAAATAAAATTAATACTATACTTAAATTGAAATAGGATTTTTTTTTTAACTTGTATAGCAATAAAAAAATTAAACAACTAAATAATAAATTATACTAATAATTACATGACAATAAAAGCTAATTAAAAAAATTAATAAAACTGAAAACTAAATTACAGTAACTCTAAAAAACACCCAAAGTAGGACTCATAACCGACTTTAGTGCTCAATTTGCATCACTTTGTTAGAGAATCAGACAGTAAAACAACACAGACAGCACATGCAAAGAGCAGGTGTCATACAGTCTTAGTCAATTCCCCCTGAGAGACACAACAGGTCTTTCACACCGTGTAAGAAAATGGATCCGTCGCAATAAAACCCTTCACAATACATTTTTCATCATGACTGCTGCTGATAAGGAAATCACACATCAAATCTGACATAAGGCAGACCACTACATGCAGCATCAGAGGACAGTGGCTCTTTAAGAAGATTAGAGACTCATGACAAGCAGCACGGGATGAGTCATCCTTACACATGGAGACTAAAACGTGGCAGAGTGTCTCACCAGGCGATTGCTAACAGATCTGCTCTAAATATCTCCACCTGCTTTAATGCTGACATTCAGCTGCAGAGTCGCAGCATTGCATCCTAACAAATGCACGAACAGGCCATCACCCATCCTTCATTCTGTGCGAATTGTAACCTTGCAAAATGGTTTAAAGGTTAAGGTCACGTGGCTTACAAGCAATGACTCATTTGTTTTCGTTCAAGAGATAGGACACTTGCTCAAGTCACTCCTCGAGCAGATTTTCTTAAAGGTCTCAAAAGCATAGCCCTTTGACAATTATTATATGTACTATACACACCTTCCCTGTGTTCATCAGTATAAAGACATTTATACAGATTTGGAACAAGTCGAGGGGGCGTAAATGAAGACGGGATTTGAATTATTGGGTGAACTGTTCCTTTATGTCTTAAACAAAATTGAAACAAGAACGTGCTTAAAACATGAAAAATATCTGCCAATTGTATAAGAAAAATAAAACTTGCACCATTTGCTTGTATCTTGTTTAATGCATCAAGTCACAAAATGTTGATGATTTATGTATAAAACAAGATTTAATATATTTTATCAATTTACTTCTCAAGTAAATGTATCTTAATTTAGGATTTTTTTTAATATTTGTACTTTGAAAAGACAAAATATACAAAAAATGATATGTCTGCAGTGTGACATATTTCTGGCTTTACTTAAAAGTCCTCAGCTTCAGCAGATATCTACGACATGCTTTCTAGCAAAACAACCAACAAGTGCCACCCCCACACGGACACATCCAGGAAAATCTGCTCCAACATACGGCCATTTATTAAATTGAATGTCATATTTCGGAGCAGACCCCAAGAGCACAAACAACAGAAGGATGCTATGAGCATTCTTTTGTACGAACGTCATTCTTGCTTTGTGCCCTGGCGGCACAGATTACAGTTAGCCATCCACTGATTGTGCCAGTCAGACGGGCAGCTATTTCTGCCTGCTATTCCTGTCTGTGCCATTACCAAACTGGACCCTCTCGCTTTGAAACCCAAATATAGTGCCATCGAATGGATCTGATAAGTATAATTTTCCTGGCCAGCTGCCAGGAAAAATCTGTGAAACGGTGGCCCAATGACGTTTTGGTTATTGTGTTTTATTCTGTTATTTTTGATGCTTGTAGAGAATTTCTGGCGCTTGGTTTCTATTTCTGCTGCGCTATAGCCCAACCCACTGTGGAATCTCACTGGTCTGAAAGTTTTGCTTACAGTGTGAACAAACAAACTGCTTATGCTGGAAACCGGCTGCATTGTTAGGACATGATGCTTGGTCTACAGTATTTCCACTCACATCTGTTCCGTAAAGGTGGTGTCTTAGTACTATTTTGAGCATAAATATGACAGTATTGGTTTGTCTACTTGTAACAAGATCTAATTTACACATAAATTGGACACGATATGTGTATTATGTACTTAGTTGAAAGTCACCAGTTGCTTTAGCAGTCATTTCCGTACAAAGATTGTTATGGAGAGCCTCTCACCTTCCCACACCATTTCAATCACAGGATTTCAAAGAAAAGTGCAGCTGGGAGACTTTCAGCACAAAAAGCCCTATTACGATGTTTCCCTTTGACTGAAAACACTTAGGGTCAAATTGATCCGTGCGCTTAAACGACAAAATAAACCCCTTTAAAAGTCTCGGTTATTGGATTCATATGTGTCTCCCTCAATAATCTCTCCGCCTGTGAGCCCAACAGCATTAAGCTTCCGCATTAAAGGGCCTGCTGTGTACGCTGTGGGCTTTATAAGTCTGATCTGCAGACCTTCAGAGACCGTGGAGAGGAAGGGGGGGGTGTAATGAGGCTAATAGTGGCGGAGTCGTCTGCGAGACCCGCCGTCTCCCTCGCTCATTACCCGAACGCTGCCTTTTCCCCCATCAGACAGATGTTTGAGTGCCGCGCTTAGAACGAGTAAGAAATGGGATGAAGTGACGGCTGAGTTACTGCGCCAAATCAGGCCCTTCGCAGGCAAGGGGGACATGATGCAAAATACGGGCCGTTCCATTTTGCGCGGGGCCCGTACGCTACCTCTCATTTACGAAGGCGCATTTATCCGTAAAACGGTATTTGACATAAATCCACTTGGAGCTCGAACGTCACGCTTGTGGAAATAGTGAGGAGGGACCATATGTAATCGGTTAAAGCTACATGTGTCTGTGCATTTCCTAACTGATGCTTTTTCCATGTGGGCTGGAAAGACAAACACAGATGGTATTTAATGACACTGGAGATGTTGTGGCGATTTTTTCGGTGAGGAAGCCACTCACGTTAAAAGCTTCAAGCTCTATTCCTCAGAGAACTTTAGAGAGAAAGTGCCGGAGTTTGTGCTGATTGAAACGCAGCGATTAGACACGACTGAAACACACAAACTTAAAACAAAGAACAATTTGCGACATCTGATTCTCATTACAAGTCATTCGTTTTCAAAAGTTTTTGCCACTGGGGGTTAAAAGGGAAGAATTATTGGACCAAATTGATTCTTAGGCCAGGAAACTGTATATGCTTTATGCTTATATCCCTGTGACAAATAAAATGAAAGGCCTTGTTCACACCAAAACGACTTTGTTTGAAAATGTATCTTTTATTCTCCGGTTTGACCTTCCAGAGGTGTTTTCGTCAACAAAAATTAAGCATTTTGAAAATGCTCTCCAAAGTGGATATATTTGAACACGGAGGATTTCGAAATTCTAGTCAATTTAATTTATTAATATATCACTTTTTACATTGTTGTGTTTCTAAGCAGCTTTACATAAAAAAAGAGAATATATTATAACCATCCGAATACAGAGAAAAGTTAAAATTTTCGAAAAGATTTGTAGTCATGTGACTCATTTAGCCTCAAACCAAGAACTGGCCATTATTTCTTTATTTAAATACTTTATATTAATAACATTCATTATTTTAGTAAAGTTTTAGCATGATTACCGTCAACATTTTCACTCACTTCTCCGACTTTATAGTCTTATGTTAACTCCACCTTATCAATGTGCAGCATACATAAGCGTTTTCGTAAACGTTTGAAAACACAACTGTGGAAGAACAGCGTTTGAAAAGCTTTTATGTGGATCAGGATCAGTGTAGCCGTAGCCGGAGTTGTTTTTCCTCTCGAGGAAGTGACAAGCTGAGCAGGTCACCCAAGACCTTCACAACACCGCGACCTTTAACATTTTGTACCTGTAATTTCACTCCTCGCATTCTTGTTATGTCGTCCTTACATGAGAAATATTCCACATGTATCGCCACACGGTATAACAAAGTAGGTTTTTTGAATCAATATTTAAAAATTACTTAACTAACCATACAGCTGTAAATCTGTTTCCCATAACCCTCCACCTGACTCAGAAACACGCTACAGGCTGTCTGTCTTCTCATCCCTTTCTAGTAGCTTGAAGCTAAATACCACTGTAAGACCCAGCTCGGAGGTCTCATGACACATGTTAAAGTACTTCAATCCTGGATGGAAGGAGATGGAGAGAGAGAAAAAAAGAAAGAAACGGGCGAGGGAGGAAGACCGCAGAGTTCTGCTTTTATGCACCGGGAGCGGCAGAGCTTTTTATATACATACTGTTCATATAACGCTTTGGCTTTTAAAGACCCTAGGTCTATATTACAACCCTCTACACTGTTCTCCAGCGAGCGAATTAGTGTATCAAATAAAAGCCATCAGTAATATGAGGCTTGCTGATTATAATGGGCTTGCATTGGAAGTTGGACGCAAGTCGCAAGAGCGCCGACATTGCTTATTCCGCCCTGGCGGAGCACAATTCATCCCACACAGTGGAAACTCTCAGCCATGCAATTCACAATAAAAATGCAGACACGTGGGCACACATTAACGCTAAAAAACACACGCACGCACATGCCTGGGCACACACCCGCAATAACAGGAAAAATGTGTCGTACACTGCCAGTACGATCTATTGTGTTTGCGACTCTGCTTTTGTTACAAAATTCTTCAGCGTTACGTGATTGATCTGCCTTTTCATTAGCTTTTCTTTAAACAAAATCAATCCAGCACAAACCAGCGCTCATGAGGCCAATACCTTCATCGCACATGTGCTTTAAACACAACAACACAACACAAGTTTAGGTCTCCACAAGACGATCTGCATCTGACTTTGAAGTCTAAATACATTCAAACCTAAAATAACTTTTCTGGTTATATGATTGCACGTTGTATAAATCTCTCTGATGTGAGGAATGTTAAGTGTATGCGCGTGTAATAAAAAGCACATGACTTCATGGTCTATTCTAGCATTTGTTCCTGTTCGCGGCCTCCTGCCTTCACTTGGGCCATTGGGCGCCGTCATTCCCACACATGCAGACAAGAGAGACTTGTGACATCTCTCTTCTCTCCCACATCCAAACACCCGCTGCAAAAATCATCCGCTCAAGCGGGGGTTCCTTAAAATTAGACAAATTTGTTTGAGAAGCAAAACTGTGATAGTGTTTAATGGGAAAATATTGTTTGTATAGAATACAGCTCTGAATTTTTTTTTGTTTGCATTTAAGCAGCATTTCATGTTTTCTGTCCATTTCATTCTAGTGTTTGTTGAATTTCATGAAAGTAAACCTCAGGAAAGATACAAATGCTAAGAGCATGCCAAAAACATAGACTGTACAGTGTCTGTGACGTCACCCGTAGGTTTGCGAAGAGTAAAAATGAAGCCTAATGTAGGCGGGGGTGCTCATCGCCATCTTGGCATCGCATCATCGCGATCACTCCCGGATATTCGAAAATGGGCAAAAAGGTGGGACGTGGTAAGAGCAGAGGCGCCTGGTTTGCTGAGACCACTTGTCACTCTAGTGGCCCCACGCCTACTTTGCTGAATTTTAAGGCTTAAAATAAGTTAAAAAGGAGACTTATAAAAACTCCATCCTTCTCACAGTTATCATGAAGGGTAAAATTAGATATCTACACCAAAATATTTTTCTGTACCAGGCTGTAAACTTGTTTTTTTCTGCTGTAAAGTTGCCCAATTTAACATGGAGCTCAATGAGATTCTGCTCTCTTTTGGAGTCAGTGTCTAGCTGCAAGTCGATAAATTGCAATTAAAGTCACTTCAGTGTTGGCTTCACGAGAGAGACCGGAAGGTTGCCGCTCAGCCAAAATGCATGAAAGCTATGGTTGAAATCAGGCTTGGTCTATCAAATATTCATTTTTGAACAGATCCTAAAATGCATTCAAAACATTAATTTTAAATGTTTTAAAATGAATGAACTTGGCTTTACTGTATTCGAAATCTGAAAACATTGCATTCATACCTGCAAAACATTCAGGAAAAAAATATTTTTTTCCTTAGCTTTATGTTATGTTTAAATGTTTTCAAGTATACAATATATTCACACGCAGTACAATTTAAAGAGATTTATTTTTTAAGTCTTGCTTTCGTTTACTGAAAAACAAAACATACAGTAAATACCAATTAAGATGGCAGCTTAAACCCTGCTCTTTACAAATCTCATGCAAATATGCCATCCATCTTTGGCTCTTTACGCTTGTAGCTACATGTTCAGCTTCTATGGGTATAGGTGTGGGTTTGAGGCACTCATCTGTTCGCAGTACTTGCTTTATATTCCTGTTTTTCCTTTAATGGCTACTAAGTTAACATTAAAAATGATTCAGAATCGTGACTGGTCAGTATAGTCCCCCCTCCATTCCGTCACCTTCAGCACAGGAGATCCAGCGACTGAAAAGGTCAGCCTTGTTTTGCATTTGCTTATGAATCTTTCTGTTTGTTTTCTCATGGATCTTGCCGAACCGATCTGTTCTCTAATACCAGATTCCTGGCGGCCGCGCAGAACCGCACATATTTGGGTTGGCCTTTTGCACTGGCCGATGCCAAAATATTCCCTAACTGCAGACCTCCCTCTCTCCCACAGACACAGCCTCGGATATAAAATCTACTTTTATTCTGTTCACTTGTGTTTGAAGAAAAGACCTGGATTGAGGGGCCTGAACTTCTTTCTCCATCCCCATAAATCTGCACTGGATTCAGGATGCAGTGCACGGAAAACACTTCAGGGAGGGATTGAGACTCTAAGGAGTAGTGGGAAACAGGTCACGGCAATCAGGCTCTGTTGGATATCTCGGTACGCGGTAGTAAAAGGAAAATGGGTTTATGCTGTCAGAGGCCTGCATAGATAAACTAAAAGGCCGAACATTACTGCAAATATCGAACAGGCCCCAGGAACATCCATTTGGCTCTTTGAAGTAACGATAATGTCAGCAAACAACAGGAATTTGGATTTGACTCAAAAACACATCATCTGCAAGCAAACGCTTTCATCTGCATTCCGCTGAACGTTCAAAAGCACGCCTGACCATATGAAACAAATGCCGAAAAAGGCATTGAAGCGGCCGTGGAGAAAAAAGAAAGATTAGAAGATCAGCGTATCTGCTTGTGACTACGGTTTCAAGCAGTGCGGTCTAAGGAAAGGATTACGTTACGTTTGAATGTGACCTTAATTTCAGACAACCCAACATTCCCTTCTTTGACACTGTATAAACAAAGAGAGATTTCAACAAGAGACAAACCACAAAGCAACCAGGAGCTTTCTATAGTGTCTAGCCACTAGATTACCTGCTCACCAAACCAATAATAGGGCCTAAACCATCACTGTTTAGTTCACGTAAGGGCCATACTAAGGATGGTGTAGAGGTGAAAGCCAAAGTGCAGCGTGTCAGTCATTGTGTAAACAGAAATGACTCTGGCGTTTTGAGCTGTGGTGCCCATGTGGGGGATGTCGGCTAAAATCTGGTTCACATTTCATGTTTCCATCTCGTCGCCATCTTTACAAGTGATTTTTTTACAAATACAATAGCAAATAAAAAACACCAAAAGATTGTTCTTTAAGAACGCACATGCTTGTTATATGATAACTTTAAAGCATTGCATTTTTTATTGTATAGTAGTATGCGACTGCCCATACAAAAAAAGCATATTAAAGTGTACTATTAGTGCACGTCTTTTAAACACGAAATAAAAAAGTAATCTTTCCGTCTACTTTTTATGTAATTCTTAGAAATTTACATCACATTTACATTTATGCATTTGGCAGACGCTTTTATCCAAAGCGACTTACATTTCATTATCCTATACATTTATACATAGGTATGTGCAATCCCCTGGGATCAAACCCACAATCTTGCGTTGTTAACGCAATGCACTTACCACCGAGCTACAGGAAATATGCCTAAAATTACACATTGTGTGCTTGTGATAGGTATAATTAACTTATTTTAAAGAAAAGTACAAGTTTGGTCTATACTTGTTCTCAGTCTATACTCCGTATACATTAGCGAAATTAAAATGCACAAATCATTTATAAATAGTAAACTAAGTTAACTTAAAGAATACCTGGAGTATAAAAACGACTAAAATAGTACTTTACTCATATCATACTTCAACGAGCACTTTTATTAAATTAAAAAACATGATACAAGTATTGAACTTCATTAAATTAGCATACAGTACCTACAGTGAAAGTTCACTTGTAGTATAGCATAAATGAAAAAACTTTGTTGCTTACTAGCGATGTATTCAAAGTTTATCGCCACACTTTACTTCAAATTGTGATTTTATGAACTTAAAAGTTTACCGATTTGGTCCCAAGTAGTATTGAAACAATACACTTACATTACAAGTACACTACTTGTGCATTGAGATCAGTTCAAAGTATATTTAAAACATACTTAACTTATTTAAAGCTGCAGTATGTAACCTTGGTATTTGACCACAAGAGGGCGCATTTCCAACAATAACAAAGGAGAAGCTTGATGACGCTATGAAGCAGGTGACGATGGGAGATGTCGTTTTAAATGCGTTTTCGCCATAGCGATGTATCCAAATTGGATAAACGAATCATGATCACGGATGAGGTAACTGTATATCTGATCGTATTATTTTATGTCATCATAATTAATGAACTGCAAGGAACGTGAAATGTTATGCTATATTATCCCGTTACAACTTACAGCTATTTGTTAAATGATTTGTTGGGTTAATGTTGTGCAGTGTTACGTGTTTATGGTTAATGCCGTGTTGTTTAACGTGCTCAAACCAATCGTTCTAAAATAAATAATTGATTTGCTTACCTGTCTATCAATACACTCGCGAGAGCAGAGTCTCTGTCAAGTCCAAGATTGTCGCGCAGCTCTCTCCATCTCGAAAACGCCTGGCCGATATTTATCCTGGTTTTATTCCTCCGTTTGTCACACAGTCTGCGTGTATCCAAATATGGACGCTTCCGTTTTACTGGCACTTCAATACTCGCCAAAGAGTAATCGTGATCCATAACAACCACTTCCGCATTTGACCATGTGATATTCTGGTCTACACCGGAACAAAGTATAGAGCGGACATTGCGTCACTGAGAGGCGACATTTCTTTTCCGGGACGGCCAGTTATTTAAAATCGAAATTTCTCTGAAATAAAAAATCTTTAGAGACTTTTGAAATATTGTAAGTACACAACTGGAGGAAATATATCACACTGTGCAAGTTATTTTCTGAAATTTTATTACAAAATTATTACATACTGGAGCTTTAATAAATGATTTGGAAGTATGCTTAATTTTTGTAAAGGTAATGAATAAATGCACTATAAATGTACTTCTGGATTCTTGAAACATAAAAGCATCTGCTAAGCAACAGCTTACAAACAGGACACCGTGACTCAATGTCGACAGCATTCCGAATATTTCACCTCGTACTATATAAACGGTTATGAGCTCTGTGGGAGGTTAGATATTGTGTGAGACTCTTATGAGAGGCTGGTACCTCTGTCCCACGATTAGCCCGTGCAGACAGGCACTCTCATTAGTTTGGCTTTGTGATAATGAGCTTCATTTTTGCTCCATTTTCATCCAAAGCGTAACTAATATGGCACATCAACTCCCCATACACACACATGGTCGAATGGAGGCAATAAAACCCCATTCTTATCCGGCCCAAAACTTTCATTTCACATTAAAGTGACCCTGATCTCAGTTTAGGGTTAGCGGGGGGTGTCTGGTCCTGTACTGTGCCAATTACCTATGACGTAATTACCTATGAGAGAGTTGTGTTCGATGCCTGCGCTCTTGGCCCGCCGGCCCTTTAAGAGCCCGGCCTGTGCTTGATTTATGGGCGAGCAGAGGATGGGGCTCTTCCTTTTGAAGTCCGTGAATGCGCACTATAAAATACACCTGGAAGAGCCAGGGGCACCCAGTGTTTTACACAAGCAGGAGGTGGGGTGTGTGTGAGAGAAAGAGAGAGAGAGAGAGCGAGAGAGAGAGAAAGGAAGGGGGCATTAGGAGAGGAGGGGTCACCAGTATTTCCTTTCAGGTTGGCTTTTATGGCAGCACTTCAAACAATCGTTCGCTCGCTCTCTTTCTCTCTCCGTCCCCACCCTGGTCATTGTACGGAGCCAACTGGACTGTAATTGGTCTTTCTTTTCTTTCATGAGCTTGCGTCTGTCTTTACTCCCCCCGTCATCACTGTCCTCTGAAGTTACATGCAACAAACGTGTAAAATTCGCCAGGTGCCGGATAGACTGGAGTAAGGAGAGTACGGGAGACATACACATTATATGTGTGATCTGATGTTATTTTCGTCCGATTTTGATCTCTTTCGAACATTGTGTCTTTATAAAAAGTGATAAATTATGTGACACAATTGCAAAATCAGTGCAGTACCTAAAGTGATAAAAATGATAATTCTCCCATTATTAACTCGCCCTCTAGTCAGTTCAAACCTGTAAGACTTGTTTTTTTCTGCATAACTCCGAAGAAGATATTTTGAAGAATGTTGGTAACCATAGAATTAACTTCTATTGTATGGACACAAAACCAATGTAAGTCAATGGGTACCGCCATTGATCAGTCACCAACATTCTTCAAAATATCTTCTGTGTTCTGCAGAAGAATTTCATAGAGAGTTTTAACATTTACAGTACATAGTATGTAGCAGGGTCCAAATGTTTAAGACCAATAGTGTGCAATAATTTTTTTTTTTACAAAAGATTAGATAAATGTACCTCATAATGGGATAATGTTTTCCCAATTTAAAGTTAACATTAAATTGTTGTGAATCTCAGATTTATAATATGGCATTAGAATTGTGTACCCTTGTATATCCGAGTACTGTGAACTTTACTGTACAATTACTGTACCATGTACTGTCCCAATTCCTTTTTCAATACTAAGGTTATTATCTTCATAGAGACGTCTATGCTAGTCGTCAAATGTGAAGCATGTGACATTTCAGAATGTCCCCTGTATTTCAGAATGTTCTCTTAGCTTCAGTCTCTATGTTACACATATACACAAACACACACACACACCTACTATTGACGTGACAATAACAGGATCTTGGGGCAGACATTACATCATCGCTCAAACTTGAAGTCGACTCGCATCAAACTTCCTGAGTACCACTCAAAATACCCACAATCACCCACACACATCCTAATAGTATACTCTCATCCATGTATGTTTTAAAATAGAGGCCCAACTTTTTGGTATAAAGCCAGGCGGTCTGCAGATTCCACATGTGCGCGACCGGCTTCTCTTTCTTTTCCATTTCCAACGAGACAAATCTTAACTGTTTGACATTCGTTCTAAAGGCGTGCCGAGGAATCCGTATACACGTATGCACAACTTCGCAGAACTGATAAACAAGGCCGGGGAAAACAGAAAACAGAGACATAAAACCACGCTCATGCACACGCATGAACTCGCATGCCCAATGAGCGACAGGTATCTTTCCTGGCTGAGGATCAGCCATTTTGAAAAGTCCAAGCAGATCCTCAAAGGAATGAGTCATTGCCATCACATGATATGGCAAAAATGACCAGCCGCAAGCTATTTCCAGTCATCCCTTGATTTTACCCCCACCTATCGTTTTCTGACGACCGGCCAAGGGGCGGACACACAAAACGGGCGTATGTTTGAGCCCTTTTCCAGCATTCAATGCCCTCCAGACTCTGTCGTCTGTGTGCTAAAATCTGATAGTAGTGAGCAAACAAAACTACGTGCAGACTCGAGCGCCGTTCAAACAGCAACCCAAGCAGAGCGGGAGTTGAGGACTTGATTAGGCATGATTAAGCAAAATCACAGAGATTTCCTTATCCGGAGAGAGGTCGAAAAGATCCCGGAGTTTGGAAGAGCGGGCAGTGATTGGAAAGGAATGAGGATCAATTTAAGTGCGCTTGATGGCCTCTTACCTCTTTGAAGTTAACCTTGGGCCCTGCTCTTTTCCGCTTGGTGCCCTTTCGGCAGGAACCGCTGAAGTGAATCCATTTTCCAACCTGTAGAAGGGGCAGATGAAGACGGGAGAGAGATAGAGTGAGACAAATGAGGAGAGACAGACACTGCACGATACCTGGCGTATCGCATTTCTGGCCCCCTACACTTTCCATCTCTTCATTCTGACAGTTATGAAACCATAAAAGTCGAAACACGTTCCCAAAGTACAAACAAGGTCAATTCATCGAGATTCTCTGCCATTTATACTTCACAGAAACACATTCAAATACTGAAGGACGAGCAAGGAGACTCTTGCAGCATCTGCACACAGAGCAGAAGAGCTTTTCTTCCTCGCGCAGAACAAAAATACACTGTGTGATATCCTCAGTTAGCCACTGAGGGATGCTCCAGGTACAAGAAACAGCAGAGACCTCCCACAAAAGCATCGCAGGAATGATCAAAATGAATCAAACCCTCGAGCACAAGCAGACGCTAGACAGACAACGCAAACTTTCCTAGACCTGTTATCTAAAGTGCTACGTGTTGCACGATCAAAATCATTTACTAAGTCACAAAGCATTAGGATACAAAAGTTCAAAGAGCGTCGTTGAAAATAACGTTTTCTAGAGCTCACAAAGTGCGCTTACCTCTTCTCTGACTTCTTCCACCGCTGGAGTCTGCGACCATTCTGAGCTGGCATCCGTCAGCCACTGGACGAGAGGAAGAGAGCAGCAGAATGTAGAGAGAGAGAGAGAGAGAGAGTCACTTGTTCCTTCCTGACGGCAAACAAGCGATTGACACGACAAGCTCTGTGATGAGCAGCACGAGTTTGAAAGACAGAAGAGAAAATCCCATCATTAAGTTGAAAGAAGGCATCAGCTTTAATCAGGAGTTCTCCTCTAAAGCTCCCGTCTCCTCTGAGATCCTGCGCGCGCTCCCACCGCACTTAACCTTATTAAAGCGTGTACCGTTGGCACGGTGAATACCTTCCCTCGCACACTCGCATGCACACGCGGAGAGAGAAGTGAGGGAGAAGGGAGGTGAACGAGTAAGAAATGAGGGAGGTGTAGAGATGAGGTGGACACAGGAAGGTGAAAGAGAGAGAGAGAGAGAGAGAGAGAGAGAGCGTGTAGACAGCAGTAGCAGCAGTAAAAGGTCTGGGAACGGAGCTTCATTGTAATCAACTGCGTTAACTCCCCGTGCTGCTGAGGAGGGGCTCTCTCTCTCTCTCTCTCTCTCACTCTCACTCTCTCGCCTTCACAAGCATGCACACAGACTTCTCCCAGGGCTGCTGTTCTCACGAGGACTATGTCTTAAAACTAATGAACCTTGTGTGCGTAAACATGTGTAAACACAAAAGCAGGTATAGTGACACAGCCTCTCTCAGGTAATAAGAAACTATGGAAGAACATTTGACAATTTAACTTATTCCACTTCTTTAAACAATACTACTTAGAGAAAGTACAATATATACCAACACTCTACTGTACATAATACCAAGATGTCCAAAAAACTTGCCTCTGGCAAACAAATCCTGTTTTCTAGTTATTCAATATTTTCAAAACACTGAATGTTCACGTTTTGTGATTACAATGAGAATGTTGCTTTCCTGTACTTAAGTTGCTCCTTAAAGGGATAGTTCACTCAAATATTTTAAAATTCTGTCGTTTTTTATTCACCATCATGTGGCTCTAAACCATTATAAGACTCTTTCTTCTGTAGATCACAAATGAAGATATTTTGAGAAGTGTCTCTGTGGTTTTGTGTCCTTACAATGGAAGTCAACAGGGTCCAATGTTGTTTGGTTATCGACATTCTTCAAAATATCTTCTTTTGTGTTCTGCAGAAGAAAGAAAATCATGCAGGTTTGAAATGACATGAGAATGCCTAAATGATTCAATAACTGTTATTTTTGGGTCCATTGTTCATATTATTCTACAGTATGTCTATCAAAGAACATACATTTTTAGAGTCTTATGCTCGTACAGTACATGACTTTATCGGCTATTTTGAGCAAGTTTAAGAGAATTTATTTTTGCTTCTTTACAAATGTGTCTTTGTGTGTCTTTGTCGTGCACATTCAAGAAAGCAGAGTGGGTTGAGCAGAATTTGACTCTCAAGCTGCAAACTGCCATTGTTAACTTGGATACCACACATAGCTGTTTTATGGCCCAGATTGCCTGCCTCATTCCCGGCACAGCCAGGCCTTTGTGTGACTGTGAGACGCTGCAATCAGCCCCCTCTCGCAGCCGAACTCGTAAAGAACGCGCAAACACACACACACACAACCAACCTTTTACGCACACACTGATGGTATACATGGTAAACATGATGTTTCTGTATTAGCACGTCTGCATACGCTCCTAAACGCTTGGAAATAAATTGTTATTGAACGGTTAACAGTAGGGTGCTGCTTTTGTATTGCCGCTTTTTACAATGATAGACGTGCTAACTGTTCTCGCTTTTCCATTTGAACTTTTGATACTTCTTAAATTAGCTGCCACTGACTCCTACAACTATAAATCAATACTGACCCTATTTACTTTCATAAAACAGAATGATAGTCTATTCTTCAATGCATGTCATTTGCAGAGAATATTTTTGCATTGATTTTCTTAATTATGTTTTTCTGGTTTTATTAACCACCCAACAACAAAGTTACTTTTGGTAATTGCCAACACGTGCTAATTGGTTAATGCTTTTTCGCCATTTTTTTAGGCTGCTGTTATAGTATATAGTAATAGTTAGCCCAATCACAATAATAGTAATAGTTACTTAGTAATACAGTAGTTACTTAATAGTTAAAGGTCCAGTGTGTGAAATTTGGCGACATCTAGTTGTGAGGTTGCGAATTGCAACCAATGGCTCACGTCACGCTTTCAATTCTTTGATGGTTATATCAAATCAAAGGAGAAAAATGATTTGTTAATGGGATTTCATGTTGACTTTAGTGAGTTTGTTTTATGTTGTGTTCATGAGCATCAATAAGTTTGTCACAATTTCCTTTTTTTTAAAGAAACTTGCCCCAAGAATTGGATATTGAACTTTAGTTGTATTCATGCACACAAACACATGCTTACAAACAAAGTACACACACACACACTTTCATGCCAAGAGGAAACAAGCTCTCTCTCACACACACACACACACACACACACGTGCACGCACACACAATCACTCTCCAGAGCTCTGCACATTAACTTTCTGCTGATCGGTGAGGTGGGAGTAGGCTTGACATTTCAGCGAATGCCACTTTGTACTTTGATACAATCTTAAAATTTGTCTCTGTGAATCCTAATGTCTTGGGCCGCAGCTATTGTCTGCAAGCTGCTCCCCAGCTAATGATCTGACAGCGACTTTGCTTTTCTTTTAAAAAGGTAAGTGTCAGAATTAAGATTTAAGAGGATGCGTATCCTTTTAACATCAACCCGAGTGAGTGGAGTCAATGGAGGTCATGAGATTCAGATTTCTTAGGTCCTTAGGTCTTAAAGACCCTGTGAAATTGGAGGAGTTTAAAAGAGAAAATAGTGAAGGGAAAACTTCATGTGTGTTTTCTTTGAGGTCATCTGAATGCTAATAAATTGCAAAAAAATTACACATGTAATAGATAAAAGCTCTTAAAAAGTCCTTCTGTACCAATAAAATACAAAGATTTTGTTTATGTGGCACTACACAGCTTTTCATCCAATGAAATATTAAAATGAGATAGTCACTCCTTCTTTAATGCAACTGAAAATAAACAATTTACTGACTTATTGCGTTTGCTCAAAGACAGTCTAAAAACAGCATGATGGAATATGAATCTTTCCCATCTAAATTCTCCATGTTGCATCTGCGTGTATGTGTGGTTGTGATTGTTTATCGTGGGGTTTGACTATTTCCTGCCGTTATTTATTTAAATGAATGTTTGAGAACACAGTAATGGCTTCAAACAGGAAAAAAATAACAGGGTTTTATCCCAAAGTTCCAGTGCTGGTTTTGGCAGCCACGTGTCATTCGATCGAATGGCGGCTTCGATGAATAAAGCACTGCGTGTCTGGTCAGCGAATTAAGCAAAATCATTGTCAAAACTGTGACATGGACTTGGTGTGCTGGAACAGACAGAGACGAATGTTAGACTTCATTTCTTCCAGACATAATTTCAGGATGGATGAACAAATAGGCTTCTTGTGCTCTGCTCTGCTTTGGTTGTCAAGTCAAGATTTTGAAATCTTGAAGAAATTGCTAACATGACGAAGATCTAATTGAAGAGATGGAAAACATCTTCCACAAACAACCTCAACTGGACAACAAAACCAGTCTTATGGGTCAATTTTTCGAAATTGAGATTTTTATATTATCTAAAAACTAAATAAATAGTTGTTAGAATAGGACAATATCTGGCTGAGATAAAGTCGTTGAAATCTCTGCAATCGGAGTGCAAAAATATTGAGAAAATTGCCTTTATTTTTGTGAGTGAATGGCCTGCTACAGTGCCACTTATTAACAACTTCAAAGTTTTTATATATTTACGGTAGGACATTTACAAAATATCTTCATGGAACATAATATCCTAATGATTTTTGGCATAAAAGAAAAATCTATAATTTTGACCCATACAATGTATTTTTGTCTTTTTCAAAAAATGTTCACATGCTACTTAAGACTGGTTTTGTGATCCAGGGTCACATATCTCGACCAATTCCAAACTGAAAAATAATGTCTAAATTCCCCAATAAACCATGATCAAAACCGGATGGAAAATACTAATGTTTCACATTAGTCATCGGCTGTATGTAAAGCGCTTGTGGCGGCCCAGTTTGGAAATGTCTAAACCAGGTTCATTATTGTCATTTTTGTTCTGCGTCCGTTCTACATTTGATAGCTCATGCAGAAATGGATTAAAAATGATTTTATATTCTGAGTGACAGGCATGAGAGCTACGAGCAAACCGTCCTTCACACGTTGTGTAACAAACCTGCTTTTAATCATTTCGCATAATACAGCGCTTTAATCTGGCTTGAATGAGCAAACGGCTCAAAATAGATCTTAGCTTACACATCTTACCTTTGGCATTTCGGGTGTATCAAGCCAGTCTGAAAAGATGGTTTCCAGTGTGATGCCTCGACTAAAAGGGAAAAGGCATATGTTCAGCAAACGCATAATTTTTGTAGCTCAGTACAAGTAAAGAGTGGCATTGCCACAGCAAAATATAACAGGCAAAGAATGCACAAACTGATCAAAAACTATACTTTGAATGCATTGTAAATTGCGTCAGCCAAATGCGTAAATGTAAACGCAATTACAGAAGATCAAGATCTTATAGTGTTTCTTTTTCAGTGTGCCACACAACCGACGTCTTTCAAATAAATGTAATCCTAAATAACAGAAAGAGTACATGCACTTTATGTGACAATAAGGTACCGATTAGTTTTTCCCCACACCCCCATATTTCTCCGGCTGTAATTGAAGTCATTCAGCACTCACTGCAAATCAATCTTGCAAGAGCGCACACACAAAAACCACATATAATCAACTAATGGACTGTCTCGGGCAGGAACGGTGTGTCTCCAACACTTCTGGTCCTTCGACACAGCAGTCGAGAACATTTAGGTGATGACAAAAGAAAAGCTGGAAATTTCCACCTAGAATTAAGCCCTCTATGTCGGAACAAATCACTGAGCTCGCTGGACTATGATTGCTAACAGGTCAATGTGTGTTTCGTGTTGTCGGCAAATAGAAGCGAGGATCAGTCTGCACAGATTGCTTTAATGGAGCATGAGGGCTAATCGGAAAGATCCTGTGATGTACACTCAGATGTACATGTAAAATGTGTCCTAAGATGATTGGTCACGCGGTAACGCCCGATTAATAACTTATGGCTCACTTAGAGATCATTTAAAATGTAAAAGCATCGTTTGAAAGCACTAATTTCTGTAAATGATGCAATGCAATACCGCACCTGATAAATATTTAGCAAATCCCGTCCTTACTAGATTATTAACCACACTTATACAATTTCAGTAGTACAGTTAGCATAAAGGGCTATGATATAAAATCATAGTAAATATGAATAACCCCAAAAGGAAAATTGTCTCATAACTTACTCTCATGCCATCATGAGTTTATACAAAAAAATTGATAAGAATACCCATCTCTTGATTTACTATGCTACTGTAGGTCCGAAAATATTGTAGCACATACATCACAATTTCCAAAACTCTAGTCCGTTAATAAATGTAAACAGATGTTATTTATATATAATATACCTTCTGTGGCAAAGAAGCGAAAACATAACAACATCTTGTAGTGCCTTTGTATTGCTTTGAAAGGGAGTTTATACTAAATTTCATAAACTGGAACTTTAAGGGAATTGAGAAAATTGCAAATTCTGGAAAAACTACTGTATTCAATACCAATCAAAAGTTTACGGTTACTCATTTCTCACTTCGTATTTATTTTATATTTTTGTGCATCATCAAGAAAAAATGTACAAAAAGCACAAATTTGATTTTTGTAATCCACTGCAATTATGTTGAAAAAATATATATAAGAATTATTACATTTGAGCAACTTCAATGTAGCTCAAATATCACATAACTTTACAAGTGATATGAATGGTTCCCCAAGTCAAGAGTCTAAATCTCTGCTATGTTCAACAGTACAGCTTGGTTTTCCCTTCTCAAACTGGGATTTTCTGCCATTTTATCAATCGCCAAGTAAAATTCCAAGTTCTTAGAAAAGCAGCACACATCACTAGATATCAGGATTGTATAATAGGATCTTTTGCCAGCGATTTCAAATTTGGGAAAAACGAAGACACTGGATCAAGTAAAGCGTAAATCAACGAACCAAGTCAAGCATACATTAACAGAACCTGCCATGGACTTCCGTAACTGGGAAGTGGTGTAGGAGGAACGGTTTGCCATGAAGGCATTGATCTGTCTTTGATCTGACACAAAGAGGCCCATCTGTGATTGTTTCACCACATCAATCTGCCCTTCCAGCGTTGTGCCGCCATGAATGTTTACACTTCTGAGCGGCAGACACAAATATTGAACGCCCTTACCTTTCAGTTTAATGTAATTTAATCAATCATCGGTCGGTGGCCAGGCCTTAATGAGGATAAAGAGACAACACGACAAACCAGAGAGATGAAACGGGGATGAGAAATAAACAGTATATAGAGACATTAGAGGAGACAAACTGAGACAAGAATAAGCAATGTGAAAGTTGTGCTCAGTTCAGAGACGGATAGACTCGGTATGAAGTCAGTTTAATAAAAATGAAAGTGTAAATTTCTTTTTTGGATATGTTTTATCTTAAATATATCTATGGGAAGAAATTAAGAGACTATTTCATGATTCTTTTCCGTTTTTCAGAATTGACTATTTATTTATTAATGTGTTTAGGTAAAATGATATTTTTTTATTCTGTGAACTACTAACAATATTTCACCCATATTACAAATAAAATATTTTTTCTTTCATTTGCAGAACCTAAAACTGTAGAAACAGTTCAAAATAACAAAAAAAGATGCTCTGTATTGTTTCAGACCTCAAGTACTGCAACTGAAACAAATTCATATTCACTTTTTTAAGCAATACAACAGTAGTATTTGTACAAGTAAAAAAAATGTTTATATATATATTTATTATATATATATATATATATATAATATATATATTTTTATCACCGTGTGTCTTACCATGCTGTCCATCTTTCACATTGCTGTTGGATGACTTTGTCACTCCTGAGGTTTGATTTTGTTTAAAAAATTCATCAGACACTGGAATGAAAAGGCCACAATACATCTAGAAATCTGTGAAATGGTCTCTTAATTTTTCTCATGGCTGTATATTTTAAATATATATTTTCAGTATATTCCTCATTTGTTTATTCTGCACGGTCAAAATGAACCAGATTAACATTTCACAATGGGTTGAATATGTACACAGGTACAAAAAATCTTCAAGACAGCTGTCTGGAAGTAACGTTAACAAGAAACATATCAGATTGAAAAAAGAACATACTCTAGACTTCCCACTGACCACAAAGCGCAAAAATATTTGAAAGAGCTTTATATTTCAAACCTTCTCTTGAAACTTAAAGGACAATATAGACAACCTGCGAGTGATGAGAGACTGGAAAGTGAATAAGAAAATACTATGATGGACAAGTCTGAGGAAACATGCCAGTGGAAAACTCATTTGAGGTACTATAGGGTTGGAGAAGAAAGACGCCTGTAAAGGTCTGGTTTGGCCAAATACTTCAGACTCTATGATCGTGTCCTTCCACAGTAATGATAATAATGGCAGAGCAGCTGAGGAGATGTGCTTCATTGAGCAACTAAAGAGCACACACTTCATACAGCCAGTGTTGACACAATTTATTCCTACCTGCTCACTGCAGAAAATGTGTCCAGAAGCATCTGCAAGAAATCCTACAAGAGAAAGACTACGAATGAAGAACAGTGTTTACAACAAAAAAAAACAATACAACTTTAAGCCCAGAGGGTCTCTTTGCAGGATATAGGGCAACTTGGAAAAGGTTTCTTATATCCATATACTGTAATAGAACTAAATGTTAAGCTTTAAAATGTGATACGTTAAATAGGATCAGCACGTTTTCTCCAAAAACAAATCATCAAGATCAATGCTGCAAGTCTCTGTCCCACCCGAGTGGCATCTTTGCACAAGATGCATCCATATTTTTATGTTTTCATTACCGAATATATTCAGACTTGAGTTCCATATTTGCCTTTTCTGTGTGTTTTGAAGCAGTTAGGGAGAGTTAGGAAAATCTGCTGTAGCTTCAAACAAAGCATGCTGTATTTGGTAAAACAACTATGTGCCAAACAGCCCTGTCTCAAATCAAGTCAAGGTAATACACATTCGGAGGAGTCTGTGCATTCTTTCTCTCACACAAGCTGATGGAATGACAGTGAGATTGAAATGACCGTCAAAATACGCATAACCTCCTCCAAAGGCAACATTTGCAAAATGAACGGACGGCTCCCATACAAAGTGCCCTTACCTGCGAGAGAATGAGCCTGCCGTGGAATTTTCTCACGAAGGATTTGAAGAACAGAAGAAAGTTCTCCTCGCCGACCTGATCAGCAAGAAACTTCAAGAGGAAGTAGCCCTGAGAAAGAAAAAGAGAGAGAGAAGAAACCTCCAGACGCAGAAGTCTCCAGACATCTGTGGGGAATGTGAGCTTTCGTACCTTTACGTAGTGAACTTGCATGAAGGGTTTTCCAGGGTTGAGGGCATGTTTCACGACTGACGCACCAGACTCGCTCACCTCCCCTGTGTTCTCTTTATTGGTCCTGAGTTGCAAAAACACGAATGTGCATTAACACGAGCACACAAAGCAAACTGTAGCCTGATAAGAGCTGCATCCACAGCGATCCGGGTAGGATTATACTGACATCAGCATATTAGCCTCTAACAGTTTGCTAAATGTATAAGCCATTGCAATCAGAAAACCATTACGGCTCTTATAGCTTCTCCATCTACAGCTCCGTATATTACAGTAATGCTAGGTTTTTATCGCTCTAACGCAACAACCGTACATAAGTGCACATTAAGAGAAGCATATAACTGTGTTAAGTTACAAAAAAAAGATGTTTTGTAAATGAAATTGTAATATCTTAAAGAGTAGCATAAATAAAAACTCTTTCTTGAATGAAAGTCATACAGGTTTGAAATAACAAAAGGATCGATCTAAAAATGAAATCTCTTTAAATAAGCAGTTAATCATAACACGAACGACGCCAAATCTAGACACTTTTATTTATAGGTTTCCAGGACACATCTTCTACGAATCACTAGACTAGACGGTTTAGTACTGATGGAGTGTTTCCTTTCCGTGTGCGGAGGTAGATCATGAGAGACAAACAGAGCTTTGAGTGCTGACCATCTCAGCGCGAGATGACGACCTCGGTTAAAATCTATTGATCTTCTCTGAGAGATTAACTGGTCTTGCCAATAAAAGGCTCTTGTAAAAATTTGGTCGATACTCAGGCGCCGCTCCCCCAGACAACAGCTAGTTTTTTATTTTTCTTGTGCAGACAAATGGCCGTATTGATAGTATGTGTACAGTCTTTCTCCAGCTATCGTAATCTGTTTTTGTTCGCTTGTTTGTGTCAAGCGGATTCAATGGGGATAAACCTCAGTATGATTGATCACGCTCTAATGTCTTATCTCTGTGTTCACGTGCACCCCTAGTTATGGTCGACACCGTCAAATTTCTCCGTGAAATAAAGCCAGATCAAAAACATGGACAGAAGTTTTGCCTGATATGGTTTTTTATTTAAGTTTCCTACCACTGAAAAATATATATCTTAACCAGCTTTCCAAAAAAGCGTGGGTGGTTCCTATGCAGTTGCTAAGGTGTTCCCTTCTGATGTTACAGATAGTTGCAAAGGTAATTCTATGCGGTAGCTAAGGCACTGGGTGGTTGCTTAGGAATTGCAAACCTTAACCTTAAAAGTGATTTTAAATATTTTAATTCAGTTCGCTCACCCTCTTCTCATTTCATGCCTGTATAACTACCAAAAGAAGAAACTTTGAAGAATGTTGATTATTGAACAATGAGAGTTCCCATTCACTTTTATTGTATAGACACAAAACCAATGGAAGTGAATGGATGCCGCCATTGTTCGGTTACCGGCATTCTTCAAAATATCTTCTTTTGTGTTCTGCAGAAGAAAGAAAGTCAAACCGGTTTGGAATGATAAGAGGTTGAGTTGATAATGTCAATGTGACACTCGGAGATCCAAACCCAGATCAACAGATACGGGTCAACTGCCTTTATAATGTCCAGGGCTTCCTATGAGTTTCTTGTTGTATTTGGGTCACTCACATCGCTTCTACATTATTGATGCTTACATTTGGTTTTCCCCCAGAAATAAAAAGCTGATCGTCTTTCTCTCTCTCTCTTTCGCTCTCTGTAGGTGTGTGATAAGGGGTAGCTCCTTTAAAATGCGCATAGTATTTTGCCCGTTCGCACAGGTTGTGCGTGTATTTGTGAAAGTGACTTAAGCGGTTCAATGAAAAGTGTGACAGCTTTTCATCGAACACAATAGGTGGCCTTCTCTTCCAGATGAATGCATGGAAAGACAAACAAATAAACAGTTACTCTTGACTATTGGGCAGTGTGTGTGTCACAATTAATGGGATCGCTCACTCACTCTTACTGATTGGGTGTTAAAGATGTCTTTTTCACCATGAAACGATTGCTTTGTGTTCTACTATAATCATGGTGAGATACATTCTAGTGCTTGCTGACAATGTGCGAATATAACAGTTTCTTGGTAATCTACGTTGGAACAACGTTACTCCTTGGCATAGTACAGATTATGTTTACGATTTACCTCACATCCTTTCCTGACATAGCGTGGTTATAAGAGACGTACATGATACATGTTTTAGGACACGCATATTTTTCCAGCGCTGTTTTGTCTGAACACTTTATCCCTGAGATTCCAGTGGGTGTGGGTCCCTGGAAGGGCCAGACTGTCAGGTGTGGATCCTAAAAACATGCTGGTATTGTGAGAGGTGAATTCCCGATATGCTCTTTCACACACGCTCATTTTCCCATTCTTAAAAGTTAAGCCACTGGTAATCTACTCCTACCTGAGACTTACATAAAACCTACTAACCTTATCACATTGTGCTCTTTATATGAGAACATTGGGTTAGGTCTTATATCAAATATTACTCATTGTAGTAGAGTAGGCGGGGCGAGACCGTTGTTCGGTGAGTAATTGTGAATTAGCGCCAGCTGTGCGCACACCGGGCTCGAATCACGTAGGAGATGGGAGCATATAAAAGGAACGAGCGACCGGACCGTCGAAGAGAGAGGACCGGGCCCGAACTTATGTTATGTTTGTATTTATATTTATGTTCATGTTATGTTCGCCGGCGGTCGTCCGTGAGGGGCCGCCGGCTGTTATATTAATTTATTAAATGTTTAGAATGTCTTCCGGTTCCCGACTCCTTCCTTCCTTTTAATGAAGTTTGCTACACTCATGCAATGGCACGTTCTAAATAATTCAGTGCAGTCAGAAATGTCAACTATTTCAGGCACTCACTTAAATCAATCTTTCCTGGAAATTTGATTGCGAATGGGAAATATATTGTTTTTCCAAAGAAGTCGATTACACATTATACTTGACCCGATTACTCATTACAGTGGCTTTGACTAAACCAATTTAAGAAATCTGAATGGGCCAAGGTACCAGGTAAGTGAATATATTATTAACTTATGTTAACTGTCATGTCTTTTATAATCAACGCCTTTGTGTATTATAAAGCCAATAACCTTAACAATATCCTCTAATAATAGATACTAGTAGCACAACATTGTAGCACAAGCTCGGAGTTGAGTTAGGAAAAATCAATCCAAACCGTCACTTATACTGTATTTAGCAGCTAAGTTTAATGCTGTCAATGTAATAATTATTCACTGATCCTAAAAGTCTCAATGTTATCCTTGCTAGAGCCAAGGACAATTATTGTAATATATCACAGTAACTCATTTCAATATACCCCCGCTAAAATAACTAAGCTTCTATAATAGGGGCAGTCGTGGCCTAATGGTTTGAGACTCAGACTTGTAACCCAAACGTTGCCGGTTCGAGCTTCAGTACCAGCAGGGATTGTAGGTGGGAGGAGTGAATGATCGGCTGTCTCCTCCACCTTCAATACCACGTCTGAGGTGAGACCCTTGAGCAAGGCACTGATCCCCCAACTGCTCCCCAGGTGCAGCATCACTGCTCTGGGTGTGTGTTCACGGAGTGTGTTATTCATTGCTGTGTGTGTGCACTTGGATGGCTTAAATACAGAGCACAAATTCCAAGTATGGAACACCATACTTGACCTCACATCACACTCGGTTTCTTTATATCAGTACTTAATATATTTTTATAACTTATTTAATGTATCTAAGCAAGTTATCATAAGAGATGCTTGACTATAGCTTTACTTCTTTAACTGCTGTATATTATGAGTAGCTCAGGAGAGAGCTTTTGCCATTCAGACCTGAGGACCTGCAGCTCTTCTTCAGAGTTCTGCAGCTCATCACTCAGTCTCCTCCAGCGTAACAAGGCCTTCAACTGTTTCTGCTCCTCAGCCTCTTCACAACCCAGCTGTTAAAGACAAAATAAGTGCGTGAGCTTCGAACGTCTCATATTTTCAAAAGCGTTTTAGCATTGAACAAACTGTTTTGTAAAACATACTGGAAACACTTTACTGATACTGCGATTTCAATACAGAGCAGCCAAGTGCAAGTAATTAATACATTCTGAATGCAGTAAATTGCTGTGTTGATGCTGCGCACAATCGCACACAAAAACAAGCTCTAGTTTATTAAGAATTATAAATAGTATTACTAATGATGAAAGTATATATATCGGCCAATAATCTGTGTCCACTTTTCACACTTTTGGGTATCGACCAATAGTTTAAAAACAGCCGATAGTTAGGGCTGATGTATCAAAAGAGGACAGGAAAATGCTATTTATTTGTGCTCGGTATATAGAAAATGTTAAGAAACATCAGCAGTTTGATGTTCAATATGAATAGTCATTGTATGAATTATTAACATTCAGAAATTTAAGAAATATTATTTAAATATGCACAATCAGTTTCGGCAGATATCACTCTGAATAATCCGCTATCGGTATCGGTGGAAAACATTAGTATCAGTGCATCTCGAAGTTTTGCAAGAAATCCAGTTAATAGAGCTACTTAAAATGTATCATATGCTTTGACTAAATTGTGGTCAGTTCAATGCACCGCTGATCAAAAGTTTAGGATCACAATCTCAAACAAATTTGGCATATAGTGTAAAGGCATTTGCTTATATATTAGAAATTATTTTGTAGATAAAGTATAATTGTGAAAACAGAACTTCTTTCATAAGAAAAAGAAGACTAAATAGTGAGGTCAGGGAAAGGCATCCAATAAGAGCCCAGCGTAGATGGGAAATACTTAATGCTGCATAAAAAGCATCTTGAGGTGAGACCTAAAGAAACTGGATGACAAAATTCCAATTCTGTAAATTTAAAGGCACATGGTAGCAACTTTAAAGTCACAACAAAATTCTCATCATCACATTTTTATATGTTTTACAATCTTGAAGAAATATCAATAAGGAATAAATAACAGATTCCAAACCTTTGAACTGTAGTGTATAGAATGAATAGTACTCAACCCTTTTTATTTATTTATTGATAATTGCTGTATATCAGTGGTTGGAGCACAGCGCTAGCAATGCCAATTCATCGGTTCAATCCTAGGGATTGCACGTCCTGAGAAACAAATGTATAGTATCATGCAATGTAAGTCTTTGGATAAAGGCGTCTTCCAAATGCATAAATGTAAATACATAACATTTTCATGGGATGTACATTAGTATAGTTGATGGCAGATACATTCAATTTAATCCTAATCCTCTGAAGGCTTTGACTTACATTAGAACTTCATGAATGGGAAATGTAGCAAAAACGTATAATCTTTAGATTATGAGATGTTTGTCTTTTGTGTGACAAAAGTGACCATCCTCTGTGATGAGCCATACACAAAATCGGGTCGTCTGGCCACCATATGCCAATAAGCCAGTTACCTGCTGAACCTGGGCCCAGAGCATATCTTCTAAATATGTTGCGAAACCCTCGCTGATCCATTCCTCTGTCCAATCCTGTGCTCCTATAGCCAGCCCAAACCATGAGTGGGCGATCTCATGGCACAGTCTTGCCCCGCAGAGGTTCCTCTCACCCTTTAACACGCTCTGAGACAGGAACACGATATGAGGACTGGAAAACAAATGCACAGAGCAACAGAAGTAGGCCATCACAGCAGACTGATTCATTTCAGCATTTTGAAAGAAAACAAGATTTGCAGTCTAGAAAAATAAATAGATCGGACGTCATGGCTTTATTTGGTCCACTAACAAATCATCAGTTATTATGTTACTGCGGGTACTCCGAGCTTAGAGCCCAGACTTCAGCTCTGATCTAGTTATAACATGTTATAAAACTCAACCACCCTGAAAAAACATCAAAGTATGGGATTTTCTCTCTCGTAGCCAGACTGTCGTTAAAGAGGTGGAGCTCTTGTCAAAATGATGCCTGTTCACTGCCAGTAGATTTTAGAGTCGCCACTCGTGCCGCACCCTTCACCAAACAATCCCGCTGCATTTGCTTATAGCAGCAAATTGCAAGATGTATAAACCTGGTAATATCGTTGCTTCACTGTGAAACGTTCCATTGAATGACAACAGCCTTAGCTGTAAAAAGACGGTCGAGAGTAAGATAAGTTTCTTTATTCTAGCGATTCAAAAAAAAAACATGACCTCAGGATTGCACATAAAACCAGATGAAATATAGGATTGTTTGCCTCCTCTCTCAGAACTACCTTGAGTGACCTTTTCAACCGGATAGCCTTGTCTTTTCCACACTGCAAATAAGGCTGTTATCAAGACCATGTTCCGAACAAAGTTCTGACATGTCAGGAAAAACAAACCCATTTCATTTCTGCCGTCTGGCTTCGGCTCGGCCGCATAATAGATTTCGAATGTGACACACACCATTGAAGATAGCCGGGAGCAGTTTCACAAAAACGAACCTCTACGGTGGTGATAAAATAATCTGAAAGTTTTATGAATGCCTTTTTTACCTTTTCATCCAGCATTGCCTCGGTTCTTTAAAAAGGTTCTTTTGCCCCACCGTTGCTTTCTTTACACAATGACCACAGCAACCAGCAGGAAAGCAATAAAAAAGGTTGGCCTTGACTTGAAGGCGGCAGGCATGCCTTTCATTCACACTGTTATGGTTCCCTCAAGTCATCGATATGTTATTTTAGCAGAGGTTTGTGTGCCCAAATACTTTCATAGGTTGAGCTAAGGGACTAGCTTAATACAAATGGCCAGTCTCTGGAAAGAGATGAGAGACAAAGGCCCAATCGTGATACAGAGATGTGTAAAAGTATTTCTTTATGTACTACAGATGTGCAGCAGCGTTCTCCAGAATGTTCATTCTGGTAACAGTGTGCTAAGGTTGCCAAATACCAAAACTCAATATTTGCCTATAAAGAAGCTTATCTTACTTTCTACAGTTTTTTTAACAGCTAAGGCTGTTGTCATTCAATGGAACGTTTCACAGGGAAGGAACGATGCAAAAATATTAATTTAACAGTTAATTTTATGCATTATGCACAGTTTTTTCTTGAAAATCATTGTACAGTAGTAACTCTTTCTGTTTAATAAATAACAATGACTATTAATGTACGACATATTTTCAATGTTCTCAAAACAACCTGCAGCAAAAGTATAAAAGTAACCCATTTACACAGAAAAAACAAGGACTTGGCAACCCTGTATGTGGTCCGAAGCAGCAGTCGGGACTCCCTACATTTTGTCAACAGCATACCAAAAAATGCTATTCTCATCATGTCTTAAAAAAGTTCATTACCTGCAAAACTATCATTTCAAAGTGATTCGATTTAATACATATTAAAAACGTATTAAACAAATTGTGTATTGTAATCCTATCTTTACATTTTAAAGCTCAACTTTAGAAAACTTTAAATGGATGCTTTAAAGTAGAAGTGTGTGATTTTGTTCAACATAAATTCTTCAGTATAGTCGTGCGATATCTAAACTCTTAATTGTCTTCAACATTCTTTTGAAGGAGGGATGAACTTCACCACGTGGATGAAAGAAGCGATCAATCAGATGTCGCACCCGAGCAATGACGAATAGTGTACATCATTACTGCAATAATTCTTGAAAGATACTTTGAAAGACAGAATAATAATGTTCTTTCATCCAAAAACAGGATATCACCACCTGCCCTGTAATTACCTGAGGAAACACAAAAGTGGAATGTAATGGGTCAGATTTCAAACATGACAATTCCAGAGAGGAATTCCAGTTTTACGGAGCAGGAAAACTTGATGGGAACAAATAATTTCCCTTGCCTCAATTTAATTACTGCACCCGGTGTAATTCTATAATGTGAACTGTAAAAAAATCTAAACTTAAAACATATTGTTCAAAAGCTGCATTCGATTTTTAAGTTAAATCAAATCGGCTCTACAACTTTTGAATATAAATTATATTAAACTGACTAATCAAGCACCATTCAGTATAAAATAAAAATAGTTCAAATAGTAACCCAAAAGTGAAAATTATTTTATTATTTACTCAACCTCTTGTCATTTCAAACCTGTGTAGGTTGCTTTTATTCCAAAGAACACAAAAGAAGATATTTTGAAGAAAGTTAACTGAACAATGACGGTGGCCCGTTCACTTCTAGCGTCTGGACACAAAACCAATGCAAGTCAATGGGTACCGACTAGTGACATTCTTCAAAATATCTTCTTTGTGTTCTGCTGAAGAAAGAAAGGAAGTTTTGAAAATAACACTATAAAGTAATGGAAAAAACGTGTTGCCATTACTTATCGAGACCATCATACTTAAAGAGTGTCCGTCTCAAACCTAATACAATGGCTACCATCCTATATTCCCCCAAAAAATGAATTTCTTTTTAAAAATAAAATCAGTCTAATCTGTTCATTGACCACGCTAAAAAACACAGCCACTAGCAGAGGTCAGAAGTGGTCATACATGCAAATGAGATGATGTAAGAGATGACTGCTGCACATGTTGTGTTTCCTAAACAGCTGCCCTGTTTTTTGTCTGCTTGGTGAGTGAATGTGTGCAGGAGCTCATAACTGCACCATATCCTTCCTGTGAAAATACGACCTGTTCTCGTAAAAGAAGACTTGCCAAAAGTTCAAGAAACAAGATTTGGGTCGGTGATACGCTTAACCTCATTTAACCCTTATTGTTTTAAGGATGGACATTCATATATATGTTACAATTGTTCACAACTCTTTGTGTCTTTCCATTCTCCTCAATCTGACTGCATGAGCTTATTAGGCATAAAAACCTAGTCGAACCTTTCAGAATGAAACAGATCTACAACTGCTCAGACTTTAAATGTGTGGTATTCCCGTCTAGACAGCAGATTACTCTTGAGGGGCTGCAAAATGAGGTGTGATTCTTTCTGCAGACCCGGCGGGGCTCTCTTAGCATGCCAGTCCTTTTTAGGGCAAGTCACATGTGTCAAACAAGAAATCCTGAGAATAAATACCCGCAAACAGAGGCTGCTGCGGTGAGACAAGTGGGATTCAGAAAGCAGTCTTGAAACTGGATTTTATCAATAAAGCCTGCTACAGATCACCAGAACAATGGGATCCATATGTCTATGCACTGCCTGCTAAGTGGGAAACATGGCGAATGGATCTCTGCTGCAGCATCGCTGGCGATGTTTATCGTCTAGTGTCTTCTGGCAGTGTTTTAACTTGATTGCTCCGCATTAGCGCTTCAGACGCTTGCCGAAGAGCGTGCGTAAACAGAGCCGGAGGCGCTCATCGGTGCCAGAAAGGCTATCCGGAGTGAGAGGCAGCGGCAGATGTTTATGTATGGCATAAGGCTTACAGTATGCGAGGGCCCATTATGTGATCTTCCCTTAATCCTTCAGAACTATTCTATGTGTGAGGCCACTAGTCAAGAATGAGGATTCGTAGAATGTGTGGAATGTTAGACACAGTGCTTTATATTTTATCTTTTATAAAGCCTTAAATCAACAATAAAATTGACCACAATATACTTTTTTACTGTTCATTGCTTTTTAAGTGAGAATTTAAGAAATTCTTTCATCATGTACTCACCCTCATGTCATAACAAATCTGTGTGAGATTATTTCTTTATTTCTGCAAGATATTTTGAAGAATGTTGGTAACCAAATAAAACCACTCCTTGACTTCCATTGTATGGACACAAAACCACTAAGACATTTCTCAAAATATATTATTTTGTGTTACAAGGAAAGAGTCATAAGCAGGTTTTTAACGTCATGAGGGTGAATAAATCACAAAAATGTTACATTTTTGGGTGAACTGTCCCTTTAAGAAAGGCTTAATCCTATTGTGCATTATAAATCATGTTATTGCACACTAAAAAAAGTTTTTCTCGATTTGTAAGTAAAATATCGTTTACAAAGCCCTATTATGTTGACTTTAAAATCTCTTTCCATCATATACAAGTACGGCCATTTGGTACACCACCACAGTTTGATAAAATATACCAATTTAATATCAATTTAACTCCTACGAAGTCTGGCTGTTCACCGTGTCAGCCTTCTGCAACTAATCTGCTTAACGTATTTCTCACAGGACGCCAGGAAGGAAGAACGATTAGCTCAAATGTAGCAATAACACCATCTCATCGTCTGCGACACACTTCTAATGTTTCTCTATGCTTGGATTTCTTATATTTGTGTCTGGTCGGAGGTCTGGCGAGGGAGGGTGGCTTTTTTGGCTCGGAGAATCAGATAAAACGCAATGGCAGACACTATTACGGTGTATTAGAATGATTCACAGTGTACACATTGCAGGGACATCTGCCCTGTGTTTGAATGGCCTCGTCCATTACAGATTTTTGAGGGTAGATGCTCCGCCGGGGATGCTGGGTAATGGTTCTTAACGTTTTGCTCCAGTTTACCAGTTTCTACTGCCACTCCTGCTGCCTTAAATCAACCCCAGGGTCAAATAAACTCTCTCGGATTTGATTCATTTAGACTCCGATTCTGTTCCTCAAAGCAATATCTATTTGTTGTCTCTCCGGTGGTTGTAAAGTAAATGAGTTTGATTTGAGACAGGATGTGTTTACACTGTGTCTAAACTGCATAATGCCCGTTAACAAAGGCGAAGTGGTTAAACAGTACAACTCAGGTCGGACCTCTAGAAATACTAATAAAGCAAGGAAGTAAAGGCCCCTGATAACAAGACAGGAATGTAGTAATAATAACAACAACAACTTAAAGTCTAAATCGGACACTGCCTATTTACATTTAAAGTGTTTGAAGGGCAAGAGATTTGACACACACATGCTGCCTGTTGTACATTTACATTTAGTCATTTGGCAGACGCTTTTATCCAAAGCGACTTACAGTGCACTTATTACAGGGACAATCCCCCTGGAGCAACATGGAGTAAAGTGTGTTGCTCAAGGACAAACTGGTGGTGGCTGCTGGGATCGAACCCTTTTGATTTACCAGTTCAGTGGTTTAACCCACTAGACCACCATCTCCACTTCTGCATTGTATAGTACAAGAAATCATGCATTCAAGTCACAAATGATCGGCGGCAAAACAAAACAAATCAATGAGTAACGACAAAAGTCCTCTTGTTGTATTAGGCAATGAGCAAAATGACATGCACCTGTATCCCATTCACACAATCTAAATGACGGAGCAAAAATAAATGAATTCTTTATTATAATGCAAACTGTGAAGGGCTAGTCATTACCTCTGCATTGGATTACTGTGTGTTATGTGGAATACAACACATTTAATAATTTTTCAACAATCTTGAACTAGAAAAACCACGATGCTCCAACATACTACAACAATTCATAGAGGAGCTTTAGATTTAGGGCTTTCTACTTGAATATTTTTATTTTAATGTCATACAGTGCAACATGTAAAAAATTCTGTAAAAAGAAACAGATTAAAGGGACAGTTCACCCAAAAATACAAGTTCTGTCATCATTTGCTCACCCTCAGATTGTTCCAAACCTGTATGAATGTCTTCTGATGAACACAGAGAAAGATATTTGGAAGAATGCTTGGAACCAAACATATATACAACGTATACCGTATAGGAAAATGTACTTCGTATTTCTTTGTTCGATTGAACACAAAAGAAGATATTTCGAAGAATTCAGGACAGCAAACAGTTCTGGGGCACTTTTGACTATCAGGGTCATTTTTCTTAATATGGTAGTCAATGGGGTCCAAGAACTGTTTGGTTACAAACATGTAAATATGTGGCCGTTGCTAACTCACATGAGATGGAGTAAAATAAGAAACATGAAGATAAACACACAGATCATAAAGACAAATGCTGGAGAACGATCTTATTCTTTATAAAAAAGGTGCGACATCAGTGGCGTGGACATAACTGTTTTGTGATATATGTTGTTATGGTGAAATTACGGCTCATACCGTGAATCAAAATACCCCTAACTTCTACTTATTTGCTTAAAGTGCCATATTTCTTCCAAAATGATGTAGACAGAGGTCTTAAATTACTGTATATTTGCAAATAAATAAATATTTAAATAAAAAGCAGAATGCATCATTTGAGGAACAGAAGTACATTATAGTGTAACATAAGTATCTTCCTGCTTAAGGAAGTTACCTGCAGTATAGTGTAAGTTCAGAAGATATCTTATTTACCGATAACTGAACTTCTTTTAACTGCACTTGCCTGCCAGGTGCAGGCGTGCTTTGAATTCTTTCATTCGCTGAGGCTTTTGTGTGCACGCGGCGCAAAGCGGGACAGAAAACCCTCTCTGTGGACAAAGAGAAAAAACCACCTCATCCTTGACAATTTGATTAACAGCTGTCTTTCGTGCCAGAGACTCCCGGTCTGAAAAAACACACACTGTCACACACTTCTTAGGTTACTCAGCAATCAGAGAAGACAGAAAAGAGAAAGTAAAGAGAGAGAGAAGAACGAGCGAGAGAAAGGGCTATTTAAGTGCTGTTATCTCAACCTCCCTAGTTCCCTGACTAGTCCAGCACATTCCGAACGCTTCACATCCTTCGCCCACATTACACTTCTCACCCATGGGACTACGCTTTACTTTTCCAAATATGGTCATTTTTTACGGCTGCAGGAAGCTTGTAAGCAAACAAATGTGCTGCTAGTCAACGTAACACACAAAGGTAAAGAAATAGTTTAGTTGGATATGAAAATGATACCACATGGAATTATCAGATGAATAGGACCTACTTTCTTCATTTGAACCGAAACATTTTTTATACTAAAATGGTGGGATTCGAATTGTGGAAGCTATATAAAGCACATATGCCGGTCAATAAAAAACTATCAGAAATGAATCTAGTGGATTCAATTTCGCAGAAAAATCTTAAACCAAACGCCCTGAAATACCACAAGAAAACCTCACAAACTTAAAGAGAACAAACAATGGCGGAACCCATTTACTTCCATTGTCTAGACACAAAACCATTGCAAGCCAATGGATTCCGTCGTTGTTCGGTAACCAACATTCTTCAAAATATCTACTTTTGTGTTTTGCATAAGGCAGAAAGTCATACAGATTTCAAATGATTACAGAATTTTCATTTTTGGGTGAACTATCCCTTTAAGATATCCATTTGCAATGCTTTTTGTGAACCTGAGAGAAGCGATGCTGTTCATTGTTTGGGAATGCTCGAGTGTCGTCCAATCAGACTGACTAATCAGACAATCCCTCTTGGTATGAAAAACATATAACATTTGAACAGACCCAAACCATTTTCAACAACCAAAGGCAGATTCAGACTGATTTTAATGAGGGCATTTCCCGGGCTGCAAACTCTTATGAAAAGCAGATATTAAAATGCGAGCGTACATTTAAATACTGTTTTTGCTTTTTCATTACCCTCGGTCCACATTATACCTACATTATTAACAACTCAAAAATCCAATAATTTATTTCAAGGCGCAGTACTATAACTGGTGAGTCAGAAGAAAGATGATTCATTTTCCTTTAAACGTCTCAAATCCCAAATCCTCGGTGTGGGTGGTGCGCATTTTGAAGGAGAAAATTGTATATTGTTAATCTTTGAAGTGTTTACATAATCGTCGCTGATTTGAATACCTAAATAACTTTAAAGGAGATTCGCCGCACTCTGTTTGAGAATGCGTTCGCTAAAACCTTGTGAAATGTTTAGACTTCTGTTTAACCTTCGTCATTCTTTTGGGGGTTAAAAACGTTCAACAGCTCACAAACAGCTAACAGAGCACCTCGGGCAAATGAGCACAAATTTCTTTTTTACTGGCGATGTGCATTTGCTGACACGCCATAAAAAAGTGAAATATGAAGAGTAGCTGCCCCCAAGGTCTCAAAGGATGTGGGGCGTAATTTAGCAACCTGCTCTTACCTGACAAATAAAGTTAACTAGTAAACGCATTTATTCCCTCACTACTGCTCAAAGGAGGTAATCCAGATGGAGCACATAACTCAATCATAATGGATGACAGTTCATGTTCACCCAAACTGTGAAGGGTAAGCGAGAATTTCACGCTATGCTAGTTTTGTGCATATTTCTCCTTACTCATTCTAGCTTCTTGTGTCGTTCCAGACTCTCTCTTTCAGAGTTTACACGGAGCTAACAGGCTATATAAGGTCAAATACTAGTCTAAACAGTGGAGTAATTGCAACGTAATGGACCCAAATGAGCTATTTATATACTGTGATGTTCAAAAGTACACAGAGTGTGTTCAAAATGAGTTCTGGGGATCAAAACCACAGAGACATTTCTCAGAAGATCTTCATTTTACATAAGAAGAAGTCATTTGCAGGTTTTGACATGAGGGTTTGTTATGATAAATGTAGACACGCAAATAGGAGGCGACTCGATCGCGATGTGCATGTGGTGCGACGCGTTTTTCTAGGCACATTGGTGCCGCATGGAGATGAAAATGGTACAACTTTTCAGAATGCTGCACGTGGAGCGCGTGAGAAAGCAGTGCGGCTCGCGTTTTCCGAACAGTTTAGATGCAACATGTGAAATGCCCCAAAGAGTACAAAACTTTGACTGGAATCAACCTTGTCTATAGAAACGACTGTCTGTATGTTTTTTACCATACATCAAACAAGCCAGCGATGACTTAATCGGTGCTTTGTCAGTTCTAACAATACAAACTTTGATATCTACATAAAAGACATCATTAGTTAAAGCTATTACCCACCTACTGTCTTTGTGAACGTTATACGTCACTGACATAGCGTGGGAATAAAACAAAAATCTCAGAGCTGTGAAAGCCTTCAGTCTCTGGAAAACAGGCAATGCCCATATTTGCACATCTGGCACAAGTATTCCAACAATGTCCTGCTGTGGTGTAAAAGAGGTGTTAAGGGACAGAAATCGACTGCATTCAAGGCCTAGGAAAGTGCTGTGCCCTTCCTGTGCGTCTCCGGCGAATATGGCGCACGACGTGCCTAAGATCTGAAGATACAAGTATCACCGCAAACGTCATTTCTTAGCCGCCTCAGTCTAGACCTTCCCTACGTGATCAGTCAGCAATACACAGGATGGAATGCTGATGACATTCTTCAGAGAAATATTTCCTGAAGGTTCAAGAAGACTGTCATTTCATGATTCACAAATCAGATTCGTTTCAACCCGAAGCAGGATTTGAGCCAAGAATAACGTCCCTGTGGAAATGAAGCTCTGTGCTTTGGGACAGGAGTCATGCGGGTATTTGGGAGGAAGCAAAGCAAACACTATCAGGCCTGCCCTTTCTTGACTTCATAATCTTTACTTCCTGGCCTCCAGAGAGCAACCACCATCACCACTGCCACGTCCCAAGCCCCAGCTGCAAATGAACAAGCATGATATAAAAAGCAGATATTGGCCAGGCCCCAAGGATTTGGGCCCACATACTTCCCAATTTTTAGATTAAACAACTCCCGTCTCTGAAGTGTTTCCAGGAGCGAATGGCTTTTGTTGCTGGGAATAATCCACACATCCTCTCCCACATCCTTGGGGATCGGCATCTCAAAGTGCCCCTTCCCTCGGCCCCAAAAGTACTTTGTTGATCACTCTTTTTGGTCTGATTCGGATCAGAGGCACTTCAATAAAGACCCGATGGATTATACAATTCCCCAGAGAAGGGGCGGGTGGCTGTCGAATGCTGTGAGCCATACGGGGGCACAAGTATCTGTTTCTCCCACACACGCACACATTTCTGTCATCAATTGGCAGATCTTGTAGGGAGGGCTGTGATAAATTGGTGAGGCCACTAAAATTAGTCAATATTCTGCAGAAATCAACTAAAAAAATAACTGTAGTCTTGACTCCTGTGCTTCACATTAACTCGAGCAGAAAGGGAGGAAAAGAAAAACAACGAGTGACCGATGTTGGCATGCATCTCCAGCGCTAGTTAGAACTTGACATTTTCATCTGGTGAATAGATGATTCCACCTTGGTCAGTGAACCATGTGATGACCTCATATCCTGTAGAATATACTGGAAATACAGAAACACCTGACTGCCCAAAGAGCAAATTTACTTAAATCTAAAGGGCAGTTTCACTAAAACTGACTGATGTTCCGTAATATTCCTGATATTCCGTATCAAATCCCAGTCAAGCCTGACAGAAAATGAAATTCGGTATACTGTAAACAGTAAACACAAACTAAAGTTGCTGCGCAAACATTTCACAGGAATATTTCCGAAGCGGTTGCCTTCCGACAAACTTAAGGAGTTACTGTACTCATCAAGCAGCCATTTAAAAAGATCCAACAGGTTATCACCACCTCAAGCCACACAGACTATTAAACAAACAGTACGGTTGGCCAAGAACACCATTTAAATCAGCCAATTCATAAACACTGTGGCATCCTCATGGAATCCAAATGGCGATCAAATGGGAATAGCTGCCAAAACATGGCTTAATATCTATAGAGTCCTTATTTGAATCCCCCAAATACTGTAGCTTGCAGTACTGATGATGAGTTTCTGAAATACTGCATATGGATATAAGGCAGACACTTTAAACTGACATGATGCTTACTGTAGGTTACAAAGCAAGCGTGTGCACTTTACTGGTGGATTTGAGTCCAGTTTACCTGTAGATTAGCAGGGTGCTAGCAACTGAGGTCATAAGGCACTGTATGAAAGTATTTGGGAATTTAAAATAAATTTGCATGGAGTTGGTACAACAAATGTTTAAAGTTGTGGTAACTTTTTTATCTCTGTTTTCTATATCACAAACATAGGTAACACTTTACAATAAGGTTGTATTTGTTAAAGGTACAGTTTGTAGAAATCACCGCAAGAGGGCGCACGATCAAAACAACAACAAACGCGTAGCTTGATGCCTCTGTGTAGAAGCAGGTCTTCAACCCCACTGCTGATGGTACCGCTGATACATCAATCAGACAGGAAAGAGAAATCATGTTAGCGGAAGAGGTAAAGTAATAAAGTTTTATAAATGTTGCGTTTGACGATGGTGTGATAACACTGCGCAGTTTGAAGTGTTCAAATCAGTCATAGTAAAAGTTATTTTTGAACGTACCCACATCATTTGCAAAAATGCTTGAGTGACCGACGGCACAAACTACTTCCGCATCTGTCTACAACAGTGTCACGCGCTTGCTACGTCAGTAAAGGCGGTAACAAAGCGTAACTTGGATATGACGCCATTGACAGGAGACTAAACGGCCCTGGACAACTGTTTAGAATTGCGATTTTCTCAGGATTTAAAAGCAGTTGGAAACATTTGAGATATTGTAAGTACTCAGTTGAACAAAATATATAACATTGGCCTAGTGGCTTTTGGATATTTTACTGCAAAATTCTTACAAACTGCACCTTTAACATTAGTTAATGCATTGGCTAACTAACATGAACTAACAATGAACCATATCTCTACAGAATTTATTCATCTTAGTTCATGTTAATTTCAGCATTTACCAATACATTTTTTAAAATCGAACAATAAAAATGTTGACATTAGTTGATGCATCATAAACTAACTTGAATATTTGTAGGTGACATTAACTAACATAAACAGTGATCAATACAGTATATGTTGCATTAACTCTATTGCTCATTGTTCGTTGAAGCTAGTTAATGCATTACTTATGTTAACAAATAAAACATTTTTGTAAAGTGTGTATCAGGAAGTCTAAATTGGTGTTCAAATTTGTTAAACCATTGTTGCTCTTTCAGGCTGGTTGGAATGCCTTAAAGCCACAATGTTTATAAATGAGCCAATAGCCTATTTACAGCTGTTTTGCATAGTGTTATAGCATAAAATAAATATTTCACCTTCAAGCTTCAACTGTGTTCAAACTGTACAACAAATAAACATTATTTAAAAATGCTACAACACTACTTACAACTCAAAAAGAGGCATTACAAATTACAACTATAGAATAATAAACTTACTCATGCACAGAAATGCATCATCTTTACCTGGCCATGCCCAGGCTGGAGAATCCTGAGGGAACAATGAGAACATCTAGGCGTGAGAATGGATGGACACCTAAAATGAGGTGTGCGGCAGTCAGGCAGAGCGGCAGGAGGGGTAAAACCTTGTCTTCTGCCCCCTGCAGGTGATGGGCCGGGGCATATACCCGGTGAGGAATTACTGTCTGTGTCCTAGCAGTGCTGACCATGAAGCGACAAGGATAATCCATGTGGGAGCAAACATATTGTTCATCACCTTTTTGTTCTGATATATAACTCCTCAGATGTTGGTCTGCAGGTCCAGATTGTGAGTTGTCCAGAGAAACACTGCAATATAGAGAAAGGCAGAATTTAAAAGACACTGCTTTATGTTTTATTCAAGGAAATGCCAGTTGCAATTTAAGAAATAAAATAATAGTGCAAAAGTTTTAGACTAAAGGTCTGCATGAAAGAAAGGCTGCATTAAAGCAGCTTTGCTGTTGCCATGACACTCAGCGTGTGTTTCCTGTCAGTTTAACACAAGGATCGACAGATAGTCATAGTGAAATGACATCACTATGTGTTTTACTTAAATGCTCAAAATTGAATTACCATAACTTAGTGAGAGTATCTAGCATTTTGTAAAAACACACACATAGCTTAAAAAGCTTAACTATACACTGACATTCAAGTGAGATTCAAGTTCACCCAAAAATGAAATTTCATTCCAAACCTACATGGCTTTCTGCTGCAGAACACAATATTTTGAAGAACAATGGTAACTAAACAACACTGGACACAATTGACTTGTACGGACATTTCTTAAAATATCTACTTTTGTGTTCCACAGAAGAAAGAATCATAAATAGACTTTGACTGACATGAGGGTACATAAATAAGGACAGAATTTTTAATAAATGTTTGGTTGAACTATCCCTTAAAGAACTTGCCTGGGTACATCAGGTTCTTCTGTTTTCACCACCTCAGAGTTAGAAGCCTTTACACCAGCCTCCAGCCACTGACCTACCGCTATGGTAAAGGTGGAAGCTGGCATTGGCATCGTAACATAATAATCCCACTGTAGAACACCTGCAAAAGAAAATAAAGATCTTCAGCCTTGTGCATATTGAGAGTCTAAAACATCTGCTGAGAAAGATGATTTAACTCTACCCGTCTCTGCAGGCTCAGGAAAGGCTTGATTTTCACCGCTCATTAAAACAGTATAATCACACGGCGCTCTTACACGTGCCTGCCATGTTGACATGGCAACAGGTGGTTCTTGGCATGGGAAGAGGGCTCTGTTGTTGATCGGCGAGCCCATGGTATATACACAGCATCTAGAGGTTAAAAATCACGCCATGTGATGACAACATCATACTCTGGAACCGCTTGTGGCTGTATGTGAATATCTAAACTAGCATACCTCCCATCCTGGTCTTTCGTCCACCTCACTGAACCACCTGTGGGTTTAGTTTCATACCAGATTCGAAGAGCACACGGGAAAGCATGAGGGGACAAAACGCCCTCCTTCCTGATCTGAAGACTCCACTGATCCATGTGGAAGCGTAGAGGTTTTTCATGTAGGAAAGCAGGGGAACGACTGCACTGGAGATATAGATCTTGTTGCCGTCTCCAGCTAGCTGAAGGCATAGAGACCAGCCTCCGTACCAGACAGTAAGATGGATGATCAGCATTTGCATAAAATCCCTGTTTGTCAAGGTCCTTTAAATTAGACACTGTGGTCACATCCACCTCTTCCACTCTGGACACCACTAGATCACAGCAATCCAGCACCAAGGTGAAATCGTCACTATCATCATCCCACGTGACATTATTGATGTCAGTTCCTTCACTCAAATCTGATGGATATTTGGTGGTTATTAATTTATTTGGGCAAGGCATGATGGGAGATTTCGCATCATTTTTGGATGATGATGACTTAGATACATCTTGTACTGGTGTGGAGGATATAGATCCTCTTTCACTTTTAACAGGATCCAGAAAAAAAACAATGCTGCCACCAATGACCTTCCTTTGGAAGTGAACGGCCAGGTCAAGCACATAGTGTCGGACAAGCATATGGTTGGTGTTGGCCCGCAAGGGCAGATCATCTCTATTAGGGTCCAGATCAGGCTGAGGATTACCTTCCATACCTATTGGTATTCTATAGGTGGAAGCCTTTTAATAACGATATTGTAAGCAAATGTAACAAACTAAATGCCATTCAGATAACTCGCAAAACTCCACTCATTATTCAGTCTGCATGCTGTCCTGTGGTATTTAATAGCCTGTAAATTAAAATGTTTAAGAAATCATTTAAAAGTAGGTATCCTTAAGGTACAGTGTATGTATTTTAAGATGTCACAATACCAGGGATTCACTACACCACATTTTTGTGGCCAGAAACTTAGTGATGCTAATAGTTGCGTGACATCTATTGAATTGAAGTAAATGATGCATTGAGTTAAATTCATCTTTAATTCACTCATAATAAGAAGCTGGGGAGTTTCTGGCTCTTAAAGGGGCTGTTCACCCAAAAATGAAAATTCTTTCATCATTTACCCTCATGTCACTGCACTTTCTTTTTTCTCCAGAACACAAAAGATGATATTTTGAAGAAAGCTGGTAGCTGAACAACACTGGAACCCTTTGACTTCCATTGTATGGACATCAAACGAGAAATTTCTCGAAATATCTTCTGTTGTGTTTTACAGAATAAAGAAAAGAATGCAGGTTTCGCATGATATGAGTGTGAATAAATGATGATGCTTTTACTTTTGGGTGAATCCCTTTAAGACAAAATGTTAAAGGAACGTAAACCCACCACCACTACATTGACGTGTCAGACAGTGTTTGTGTGTGTGTCCTATAAATTAGTACTAAAAATAAAGACACAAACAAAAACTACTTGACATAAACAATGTAACGTGTTAATAATCTAAAACACTATAAACAGAAACATGATAAAATACTGTGCTGCTACGGACCAAAGAGTGTAAAACAGGACGACTTGCATTGCAGTATTATAAGCTAAAGGTTCATTCGAGATGTTTCACGAACCTGTTTCTCCCTGTGACAGAACTTATCACGCGGGCCGCCGACGCTGTCGCGTTCAATGCACGTCATCACGGAGCACCAGGAAGTAGAGCTGGATCTCATATGACTTACCTGCGATCTCCATGCATTGACGCACAGCAACACCACTCAGGATATAACTTTATCCTGCAATAATAACTTGTTATATTGATACAAATATATTTTGAAATATACATCAATCACAACAGTTACACGCGTGTACTTTTAATTAAGAAGTGCATTTTATTTGACATGATAAAAATATTTAGTTTTTTTGTGCTTTCAAACTGAAGTAAGGTCTGCGGAAATCGTACTGACCTATGCACAAGATAATGTTAACAGAGCCAACATACAGATATCACAGTTTTCACAGCAGGAACATGTGTAACAGAAGAAGCTTATATACACTTGTGCAAATAACCTATTGGGAGAAGAATAAAATTAACCGTTTACCGAAACATTTATTGTTGACACAATGGGAACTATTTTGGCACGTGAAATAATACAACATGTTTTTTCCGCTATTTCCAGTCAATCATACAAAAAATACAAACAGGAAGTGGGGTTTTTTTCTTGCAAGGCGTTTGTCAAGGATTCCTAATTCAGTTTTATTTTGATAAGTCTAGTCGCAATGATGGAATATCCTAAGAATTATTATCTATAAATAAAATAGATCTATATATACAACATTTCCATAAATCTCTGCAATTACAATATAAACATAATAACACCAAGGATTTAAGTAATATTGATCTATGCTATTTAGCTGTATGTAAAACATGAGGTGATTACTTTCTTGTCACGTATCCAGCTGTTCGTAAACACATTTGAGCAAATCTGCTTAAGTACTGACACTTTTGACATTTCAATGGATTAGTGATATTAGTCCAGATTAGGTTTCATTTTTTTAAAGAAATCAGCTTGATTTTTAGTCACATGTAACAAGTCCCTTTAACTATGAATGCAATGTTGTAACATACTAAAGAAGATTCGAACCATAATCAGAATAAAAAAACATAGACCTACAAAGAAAACTGACCAGCTGAGGTTTTTTTGTTCTAAAATAACAACAAACAAATGAAAAATATGTTCTGCATGATTTAAAATCTCCATTTATACAGTATAAAGAACATAACAATTTTCAGGATTTTCTGTCCGTTAAACTTTGCTCGAGTCATCTAAATATCAGCTGACAGAGCTGTTGTTTCCTGGCACGCTGCAACATCCTTCCCTTGATATTCTCTAGAGAGACCATTCTCTTGACATCATGAATTTTCATCTTGTGTTCGACGGAGGCTTTGCCGTTTGAAGGAATCTCTGTTGGAAACACAATAGGGAATAGAAATGAACCCATTATGACTGTCATTATGGCCGTGTATACCATAAAAAAGTCAACGTTTGGGATTGCATATTAACAAACAGGTGTGACTCAAATCAACAGCCATATTCTGCAGCTGTGTTAACAGCTATCGAAAACTAGGAAAGAAATGAAACCGAAAGCATTTTCCGCATTCACTGATTATTGAGTCAAAGTTCAAGAACAGCATTTGCTAAAGTACCTATTCTCAATGCGAGGTTTGATGATGGGTTTGTAAAGCTCTGGGATTTTTCTCTCCAGCATGGGCCTGAGATTCTCTCTCAGTTTGTTGTAGTTCTTCTTCATCTCCTGCTGGTACTCCTTCTGATCGGGAGTAATGAGCTGCTTGTTCTTCTCCACGGCCTCCCCACACCTGCAGATATGCAATCACGCAAGAAGAGCCACACAAGAACTTTAGCATGGTACGGATGATGAATAAATCATCAGAAGCTCCTATTCATTCATAAAAAAGCAATAAAAGATCCAATACAGGAAGATCAGCATAATTGTATTACAAATATTGGATTTAAAATGTTTTATAATAGTTACTGACAGAGCGTTAGTTTTTGACCTTTATTACTACAATAGCAAGTCCAAATAAATGTAATGTAAGTCGCTTTGGATAAAAGCGTCTGCTAAATGACTAAATGTAATGATAAGCGCAAATAATGTATTCATTAAAAGTGGGTCTTTTACACAGGCTATACTGTCTTTGTATACAATAAATGATGAAAACTTGGCTGGAGAAGAACTGTGCCAGCTTGGATAGATTTTGTAGAAAAATAAACATTTTAAATGAGTTTAAATATTTGTGTGCTTGTTGGCACAGACCAAAACCTATCATTTACCTTTCCATCTTTAAAAAGCGATGTGTTGTATTTCCACACAAGTTGCATACGTTCTGGGAAATATCACTGCATTCAGAATCCTAATTTGTTTTGAGTCTTGTATTAAACATCATGATTTTATGCAAAACAAACGCAGCTGTGTGACATTAAGTCAGAGCTTTCCTGTTTCCATGTTGGTGGAAAACACCCTCAAGTGTCTTATTTCAACTTTCGAATAAAATACTTTAAACAAAGCTACAATGACAAAACGGACACATCCATTTGTTCTTTGATTCCCGCGTGGAAAACCAAGCGATATCAGGTTAATAAGTCTCTATGGTTTGGAAACGGCCACTCACCGCAGTATGAACTCTTTGAAACACAAACGCAGTTTGTTGTGATGACGGAAGAGCTTGGGGTCTGCCGGGATTTCGTTCAAGAAGACCTGGGCCACCTCCAAAGGACCCTGCGGAGACACAGAATTAGACGACGAAAGAAACGGCCCCCCTTTCTCCAGAGGGAGAAAATGAATGCTTCATGCATTGGAGGCCACAAGGTAAAGTCAACACATAAGGGAAAGATCATGAATAAGTCTTTGTGCGAGTGATGTCACCGTGGAGCCGGCAGCCGAGGCTTTGCCGCGCTCTTCGTGTGTTGTTTCTCCAAAGGGCATTTATCAAGTAACCGCATGCCAGATCCATGGGATTTGGATGCGTTTTGAACTTGATTGGTGTTGTAACTTGTCACTCGGTAGCCTCAGCCATTACTATAAATATAGTGCTCAGTGCTTCGGTATAAATCCATTAAGACCGAAAAACTTACATTACTCTCCTGACCTGTCCTTGTATTACCCAAAGGATTTAAAACCACACTGGAGGCCTTTAGAAGATCCCTCAATTTGCGAGATAGTAATGGGCTGGCGGGAGACTGGGTGGCTGGATAAGCAAGCGTGTGTTTGCCTGTGTGTGTGCTTGTGTACACGGTTCAGACCTGATTAACGGTGGCTGTGACAGATCCCTGCAGAACCATTTGCAGCATCACGGCATCTGGCTTCTCTCGGTGCGTGGCTTCGGCAAGCTCTCGAGTCTTCTTCTGCATGTCTTCAATGGCCACCTCGATGGGTGTGAGGTCAAACTAAAGAGATTCAAATATTTTTTGTCTTATATTTGCAGTTGGTTTTGCACAAGATGACACCTCATAGATCGCCCTTTGTGGGTTCAAACCCACAACCTTTTGGAGACCATTTTATATATACAGATGAATCAGATTAATGGGATATTTTCTTGGATCATCATTACCTCTTCCTTTTGAATGACGTTGATTCGCGTCTTGATGTAGGGGAAGGCGTGCATCGTGGTAAGGATGGTTTTCCGTTTGTACTGCTCATTCAGTTCTCCTCGGGGTCTCCCGCTCTTCGTGAATGGCGTTGTATACATGAAGCGACGAAGGTTGAAGTTCTTCTCAAAGTTGGTAAGACGGTCCTTCATCTCATAGTCATCAAAGAAAGGCTCCACGAAGGTAATCTGTATGTATGCCTGAATGTTTGAGACAACGCAATCTGATTAAGGATTCATCAGCATTTAGAAGAAGCATTGAACGTAAAACTGGTTGAATCAGTCAACAGAGATTTGACTGCAGAGGCACTTAAAGGCCAGGTCATACTGAAGAAAGGTTTTGATTGTAATCGTGTATGCATTTGCAGAGTAGTTGATAAGAAGTACCTTGTTGGGATTCAGTTTGTTTCTGTGTACCGGTGTTGAATCTTTAATCATTTCCAGAACTTCCTTCCCAAAACACTCAATGTAGAAATTCTGATAAATAAGCAAACTAAAAGTTGACCAAACATACTGTACACCTGGCCAAACAAATGTAATTTCATCTGTCAAACAATTAATCGGGATTATCCGCACGTTATAAAAGATGGTGTTTACATAATATATGTCTGTGTACCTGGATTTTTTTATTTACAAAACACACACATGCATATATTTAAGAAAAATATTAAAATGAATATACATTTCCTGTTTATGTCATTTAAATGATTGGCAAATAAAAATAAATACATGTAAATATTTCCTAAATATGTATACATGTGTGTGTTTGTGTTTATAAATACAAAAAAAATATGTACAGTACAGAGACATATATTATGTAAACACAAACTGTTATTCTGGATGCGATTAATCACAATTAATCGCTTGACAGCCCTAATTTCTCTGTATTGAAATTAAATTAAATTGTGATCCGAGTATTATTTTTCAAACAAATATTAGAAATGTTGCCACAGAAATCAACCCCTTTAGTTAAGTACTAAAATGATCTTAAAATAAATAAACAAAACTACAGCTAAAGTAAATTCGTCTTATAATAGCAACATAATATAATAATAAAATGTAATAATAACATAAAATATTTGCTGAAAATCTAACTAAAATTAACATGAAATAAAAAATATAACAACACAATTTCAAAATATTTATAAAACTGCAATCAGTTCTGAACTTCACAAGTCTGCAAAAAAGTCTCACCTCGAGCCGGTGTGAAATCTCAGGTAAATGGGTGATTCCTGGCTCTTTGTAGATAAATTCCTGCTCATCCAAGTCTCCAAATTTAGCGCCATAAAATCCCACACGGAAGTAGGTTCCAAACATCCTCTTGTGACCCTGAAAAGTAAATAAACACATGGTTCGAACATGCATCAAGATCCTTGTGTGGCTTTAGACAACTCCTTCCTGTCTGGCAGAATCATGGAGGAGGCATTTGTATGCTTTACCTTCTGAATGATGTTCTCAAAAGCCCTTTGGAGTTTGTCGTGTGTGGAAGCGAGTTTCCTGAAATCTCTGTGAGCCTCCATTATAGGAATGATTATCTTGTAGACTTCGTTCACTGCTTCAAATAAGGCCCCCTGTCCAAAAACAAAGATTTAGAAAAAAACAAACTACAGATTTTATAGTAGAACTACAAAGCTACATTAAGTAGTCTTACTAAAAACATAACACAATATTTTAAACTTCATTAAAATATTGCACTGCGTTTGGTATTGAGAAGGGGCAACAAAATCTTGTGTTTTCTTTTATATATGTTGAATAAAAATCTTTTAAACATTTTGCGCAGACAGAATATAAGAATCCCAATAAACTTATGGTGCATAAAAAAATAAAATGAAGCAGTAATAGAAATGCAACAATATCAAGCCTGGCTTTATGCAAGACTCACGTTGCTGAATAACTCAGCGGCCTGTTCCAAAAGCCCAACCAGGCCATTTTCCGTGAAGTAGCGTCCCGAGCAAACCCCATCCTCGTCTGGAGACAAGATGTCGTCTGAGACAGCCGACTCCTCCAGCACGTTAGGGGAGATGTTCTGGTGGGAGGGGAGACATTTATTTACCACAGTCAGATATGTTTCTCATTTGCGCCGTACCGAGTGTGAAGGGTTCGGGGAGCAGTCGAGACATGATTCACGCCTACTGTTAATATCAGGAAAGGAAGCCGATTCGAGCATTTCCCACTCTCAATAATTACTCACTTGAAAGGTGACGCTGCCCACCGGCAGGTATTTGTGATCCTCCAGCATGCTGAGATATTCAGCCACCAGGGCTGCAGCATGAACCAAACACATGGCTGATTCTGTGTAGCACTTCCTGGTGTTGTGCTTCTCCGCCATGTTTTGCAGCCAGGTGAGACGAAGATCTGGAGATGTCTGGTAGCCCTTTGCGATCCTGGAGTCAACGTAAATAATGGGTTAATGCTCTGAGAAATATCTGGATAAAAATTAAATAAATTCATCTTAGATAGCAACATAAAAAAGAAACTAAAATAAAAAGGATATCATATAGTACTAAAATTAACCTAAAAATGTACAATAAATGCTATTTTAAAATATTCATAAAAATAAACCATAATAAGTCTTTTATAGTTATATGCTGGATTGTGATTGGTCATTCTGCTTCATATACTGCAAAATAACTCTAATGTTTAATTAAAAAAATATTTTCCTTTAAACCCTTGAGGATGATGCAAAACTGCTCCTCTCTAAATCTGTGTCCTGACCACACAGGGTTTATGAAAACTGTCTAACTGTCAATAATCCATTTATTTTCCAAATGTCAAATCAAATTGTGGACTGGCATGTGAGGCACTCTACATGGTTATGTACCACTTGGTTACCATGGTTAGTCTAAAACAGTAGACAAACAGTAGAAACCACAGCAAAATGGGAAGCAGAGAAGAAAACCACAGGCCTGGCATCTTGAAAGCAGAAGCAGATTTTGTTTTAGCTCATGGAGAGTGTGTGTGTGTGTGTGTGTGTGTGTGTGCAGTACCTATACATGAGGTCCATAAGCATCTCAGGATCCTTCTGAAACTCTTTCATCTTAACTGTGTCTGAGAGGATACTGTTCAGGTTCCTCAAAAGTTCGTCCACCTGTGAGGACAGAATTTGGTAATTCAGGCCTAATATTAATTAAAGAAAGATAGAAATTAATTCCTATAGGTGAAATCAAATAATTATTATTGAATATTTTTATTGTCAACATGCTTTTTCCTGTCTGGTCCAAACTCAAACCACACTGTGCATGTTCACAGCTTTAACACATGTTATTTTCTGACATGTGTCCAGTACTTAAAGGGATTGTTCACCCCAAATTAATATTCTGTCGTAAATATAAGTTTTCATTTATTGTTCCATTGAACACAAAATAATTTTTTGTAAGAATGTTTGTAACCAAACAGTTCAGGGGCACCATTGACTTCCATTGTAGGAAATAAAACTACTATTGTTGTCAATGGTACCCCGGTTTCTTATTTTATTCAAAATATCTTCTTTTGGGTTTAACAGAACAAATACATGTATACAGATTTAAATCAACAAGAGACTAAGTTAAGGATGACAACATTCTTCAACTATCCGTTTAAATGTTTATTACGTTTAAGCACATTTTCAAGTATCTGTACTTTATCAGTGTGTTTTTACATACATTTTACTATTCTACTTTATAAAGTATGCATCATATTTTTTACTAACTTATCTTTTTTTACCTTAAAAAATCTAGCACGTGCTAACTGTTTTTTTTACAATTTTACTTAAAGAAAGAAAGTACCAGATGTTTAATATACTTACAGTAAGAATCAAAAGGTATAAAACAAACAGAAGGTATTTATGAGATGCAGTGTAGTAAAAAGTATGATATATGTAAATATGCGTTTTCTAAAACACTTGATACTTTGAAGTACAGATGCTTGAAAAAATTCTTAAATATAAATATTGAAGTACTGTCCACTTCTGTATTTTATGCACTGTGTCTGAATTCATCTGACATCATTAACAAGTATTTCCTCATTATTCTAATTCAATAGTTGCTGTCATTTTAACTATAAGAAGTTGCTTAAAACATTCAATATAACACCGGTCCAAGCTAGCTTACCTGTGAAGGCAGCTGTGTGGACTGCATCTCAGTGTCCTCTTCTGCATACGCAAGAATGGTTCTGAAAGAGCGCCGCAGGTACTCCTCGTGGATATCTGAAGACTTTCCAACCAATGAGGCCAAAGACATCGTCACCTGCATCTTGACTCTAGAGAAATTCTGCGACGAAAAAAGATCAATTTAAAACAAACACTTTCTTTACATTGCATTTTTTTAAGATGAATAAAATTTCCATCTACATCATTATACTAGGACTTCATCCAAAAGGATCCAAACAGCATCAGAGAATGTTTGTTTTGCGATATTGTTTTATATGCTTCATGAACAAAACATTTTTTTATATGATTGTAACACATCAGCATCAATATCTCACAAAAGCTTGTATACTGCTTAAGATGTCATTTCCAGTGTCCCGTGTACCAGTTACCTCGAGCTGTGCCATTTATCTGGCTTGGCCCTGCTGAGGATATTGAAGGTTACATTGTCAAATACAGGTGTTAGGCTGTGAAAGAAAACGCCACACTGCCTTTGGCCATTGCTGTCATAGCCTCAGATCATTGATTCCGAGGGTGGTTTGAGCCAGGGGCTGCAAATGCTCCATCCATCTTGCTTAGCATCAGGAAACTGCAAAATGATCTCCCATTAACCCCTGTATAATTGCCAATGGATCATTTCAATGGCACCATTATGTTTAATTGAGCGTATGTGTGAGGCATCTGAAGACGTCACAAATCTCACATCTAGGTCAGTTGTGCTGTGAAGAATGGCTCGAGATCGACAATACAGAGACGATTAATGTTATATTTGCACTGGAAGCCCGTATGCCTGTTTTTAGTGTTCAATCTAATGTGTGTCAAATAAAATCACAGGATTACTTTAATATCTCAAATGTTTCTCTTCTACCGCCTCGACATTGGATGTAGACAATTGTGTCTATTCATAGTTTTCATCAGGATAGTTTGAGGAAACAAATTGATACTTATATAAAACATAACTGATAAATAACGCTTTTTCTGTGAAACATATCAACAAACCAGGGCTGGGGGGAGTTTAGTGATATGTCGCTAAAAGGAAACAACATGACATATTCAAGGTTACGCCGACGGCTGGGTCGAATGCTGGAGCCTTTTACAAACCAAACAAGCAAACAAACACACAGACAGGGAGAGAAATCCATCCTTTGGCCATTAAAGATGAATGAGATGGCAAACAACATGGCCATCTGGTGGGGTAGGGCTGAGGGGGGTGAGAAATCGAGTCAACAAAGGAAACACTCCAGCCATCAGCCCGCTGCACACAGAGATGGCCGGTGAATAGTGACAGGCTGGTGTTATCAGCAGACAGACAGACGGATGAATAACATTTACAGACACCGTCTGCAGTGCTACATCTGCGTCATTTTAAGAGAGAAGCATCAGTGACGTAAAGGGGGCAGTGAGTTTTATTTGTGTGATGGTCATCTTGATTTGGTTATTGGGGGTGTTTTTGACATTATTATCAGTGATAAATAATAATGTGTGAAAAATCACTGCAAAACTCCAAAGTATTTTGGTCTTGTTTTTTAGTAGAATTGTCAGAAAAATCTTACATTTAAATACAAAATGAGAAGCAAAATGACTCAAGATGTTCTTGTTTTCTGAAAAAATTAAGTGAGTTTTTAACAAGCAAACAATATCTGCTAGTGGGGTAAACAAACATAATTCGGGGCTTAGCTTGATTCAAACTTATTTTTGTTATTTTTTCTCACCCCACTGTCAAATATTTTGCTTGTTTTAGGCATAAACTTACTTAATTCTTTTAGAAAAACAAGACTTAATATCTTATGTCATCTTGCTTGTCATGTAGATTAGAGAATTTCTTGGTCAACTACTAATAAGACAAAAATACAAAGCAAGAAATTCATTTTGCAGTTTAAAAATAAGTATTTTTTAAAACATGTTGATGTTTTTTTTGTATTCACATTAGTTTCATACAATTTTCAGAAATGTTTCATTTACTTTCTACTCCTATTTTAAAGTGCAGCAGTGGACAAAATTAAGAGACCACTGCAAAACTATTTTCAGGTTTTGTAAACACATTTATAGATGGGTATTTAAGTAAAATTATTATTTTTGTTTCCTTCTGTGCACCAGTTACAACATTTCTCTCAAATTACTATTAAAACCGAAACGCGACAATCCTGTAAAAATGACCAAAATATGCAATGTTTGTAAAGAAGTTCATATTCATGTTTAAACAACATATTAATAATATTTTTACGTGTATTTTAGGATCAGGTCATAAATGATTATATGTCTTTTGGGTCGATTTTACATAATCTGAAAGCTGAATAAATAAGCTTTCTGTTTATGTATGAGTTGTTAGAATAGGACAATATACGGTTGAGAAACTCAGATATCTGAGGGAGCAAAAAAATCTAAATATTGAGAAAATTGCCTTTGAAGCTGTTAATCAGGGCCACTGTGGCAGGTCATCCACTCACAAATATAAAGTTCATGGTACATGATCTTTACTTAATATTCTTATGATTTTTGGCATAAAATAAAAATCAATAATTTTGAATTTTACAAAAACAATTCCTGTGCTCACATATAATAAAATAAGCCTTTGCCTTCTAGTACTTCACATTGCTGTTAGACTTAACAGTACAGTATTTTACTCCAGTGATTTGTTTTTGTTGAAATTAAACCGATACTGGATTGGAATTGAAACATTATATGCATAAATGCCGATAAAAGCAAAACTGGAGTGGTCTAAAAATTTTGGCTGTATATTAAACTGCATTTAATAAAAATATGTGCATATGTATTGCAGCTCTATATCTCATGATCAGGTATAATAGTGTTTGTATACGAGTCTTACACTGGCAGAGCTGTAGCTGTATCTCATGATCAGGTATAAAGTAGCACAAGCTTGACTCCTGTTGCTGTCCACACAGCTGCTGCAGTAATGGAGAACTTTCTGACACAGGTCTGCACACTGCTCCGCCTCCTCCTCAAACAACAAGTCTCCAAACTAAAAACACCAGCAGATTAGAGTGGCTTTAGCAGTAGGGTGGGAGAGCTTTATTGTGATTTTACATAACGTTGCCTACCGCACATGAGTCTGTACCTTTACTATGAGAGCCCGTAAGGTGCTGAAACAGTGTGACAGGAAGGTGTTGCTCTGGTTACAGGTGAGAGAATGCAGCAGGACCTTTAGTACCCCACCAACCACATTATCCTTACAGTCTGCCAGAGGAACCGCCTGAGAGACAGAGTCACATATGTTACTCTCAACAAACCAACCGAAAACAGTAAGCTTTGTGTTTACATGTGTTGTCTTTAACCTGTACTATCATCTCCAGCAGATCAAGGACTATGAGGTTGGTCTCAGTTGCCAGGTTTCCACAGATTATGGCCTCTTGATCCAGTTCCGCTTTAGATCTGAAGAAAATAATACCAAACAGTAGAAATCAATTCAGTTGGAAAAGTAAAAACAGTAGAAATGTCCGTAAGCCCTGCAGGTTAAATGGATTTGATCCATGAAAGGACGCTATTATTTTCCGCTCACTTGTCCTGCCTGTCGTTGGTTTGGCGCCATTGTGTCAGGTCTTTCCTCCAGCGCAAGTTCTCTCTTTGACCCAAAGTCCTGTCGTTACCTTCCACAAGACACAGCCAACATACAAAGATGGGACATATTTAGAAAACATGTAAACAAAGGAAGTCTGTAGAGTAGACAGCATTTAAGGTAAAACAAAAAATGTGTATTGTGGAAAATAAACAATGCATTCGTCATTCTTGTACGTAATGTATTTGTGTTTTATAAGGTTTCCACTTCAAACTTAGGTTTATTCATTTTACGCTACAAAATGGACCAAAATGAATCACATTCACTACAAGCCTTGTTTTATGAAAGAAATTATAGGAATTAAGCAAAATCATGTTAAAAATAACAAAAAAGGTCTAAATGTTCACCCCAAAATAAAATTTTGGTCGCCATTTACTCAACCTCGAGTTGTTCCAAATCTGTATAAATGTCCTTTTTCTGATCATCATGGAGAAAGATATTTGGAAGAATGCTTCTAACCATACAGCTATGGCCACCGTTGACTACCATAGTAGGAAAAAATACTTTATACATTTCCTTGTTCTGTTGAACACAAAAGAAGAACGTAGAAAGTAATTTTTCCTACTATTGTAGTTTAATAAATACCGATACAGAACTTGAGCGCAAGTAAATGATGACAGAATGTTTTTGTGGGTGGACTGTCTCTTTAAGGCCGAGTAAAAGGTGACAAAATTGTCATTTTTGGCTTAACTTTGCCTTTAAAGGGAAAACTAAAAAGTAAATGAGATGCAGCTCACCTCCCACCCTTTTCATCATCTGCCCCCTGGCTCCGATCCCTCCCAACAGAGCCTCCTCCAGACGTGCCTTAGCCTGCTGAGACTTATGCAGGGCCTGTGTGCTCACCTTATCAGAACTCTGCTTCCCCTACACAAACAAACCATGTGTTCGTCTTCGTGAAAGCAATCCAGAAGATAAATCCGTATCCTCAAACTACTTCCTGTCACTCTAAGTAAACAGTTCAAGTTACAGAAGATCAAAAACAGAGAATGATGCTGAATATTAACCCTGTACTCGAAGCAGGAGATGCAGATGGCGAGCAGTTCCAGCAGGCGGCTCAGCTGAGAGATGGGCATGTCTATGGTCCAGCGCTGGACCAGATTCTGGTCCGCGTTCTTGATAATCCACAGGAAACACATGAGCAGATTGCGGCTGGTCTCTGCCGTCAGCATGTTCGTCGTTTTCCCCGTCTGGACAAGAAGACATTGACGGAGAACATCGTGATTAGACTCTTAGTAGTGATTTAGTTTCTTCCAAATCATAACTTAACAAAAACACAAACAGTCAAATAGTTTCTACACTTATGTTAAGGGATATTTCATTCTGATTGGTCAATCACAGGCTCATGCTTTAAAAAATATTTTTGTATACTGCTAAAGTGTATAAGATAAAAATGTTCCTACACAGCTGTTCTAAGTCAAATCAAATCAATTTTACATCCTTTTTATTTATTTGATAAAAAGCAAGATGTAGTCATAAAGTCACCATGGCAACACAAATAATTTCTTGACTGACAGCCTTACAAAAACATGCATTATATTATAAATCATGCAACTTAAAAACTTACCACAGTAGCCATAGACATCATTGCGTTCCTTGCCAGGGTGTTGAAGGGATTTCCAGCTATTGCCAGGGCAACGGACTGATTGATGGGGGTGACGCTATCAGGGTCATCCTCCGGCCCACCCGACTTGCTTTTACCGCCACGCGAATCAGAAACTGTGAAGGCAACACACGCACACAAATGAATAGGTCTAAAAACCTGATTTATTTCAAACCCCCATAATGCACCACAAGAGAGCCATAATCAAGCACATTGGCCCAATGGCTAGAAGAACCCATTAAGTCTAACTGAGATTAACAACTGCACTACCAAAAACAGACGCCTGGGAGAGAACTCTTAAGTGTGGAGTACCTGTGAAGTCAAGGTAATTGATGGAGTCAATGATGATGCCCACAAGGGGGAGGTAGAGAGCGGCGATCTTAGCCTTGACCTCGGGCCTTGAGCAGCGCTGGTCCAGATCGTGAGCGCATAATAAACTGTAAGTTGCATTAATGGCTTTTTGCTGGACTCTCCCCCTGCACACACACACAAAGCATCAAAATATCATTCAATTTCACTTTATTGTTGGAATTTCTCACATCTCACAGCGCTTAGTGTCCTACAATAATTCATGTCCATACATTAATACACATCCACAACAATACCCATAGACCCCCATACATTTGCCATTCATCCCAAGATCTACTTTGATCACCAATTCTGATTTATTAATTTTATCGACTGATTTACGTAGCCTATTCAGCCTAGCAGAAGTTTATTCATTTGTGAATTTCTATTTTTTGCTCTATATACAGTATTTGCTTATTGATGGTGACCCACCCCTCAGACTCCATGTCCAATGCGGTACTGAGCTCGGTCAGGAGCATACCGGTCAGGTAATGGCGCTGCTTAAAATCCTGCGACAGGTCAAACATGGACGCAATCTTATTGTCTTGAAAACTGTACGAGCTGGAGGTCTGGTGAGAGAGATACACAGGTTTATCAGCCACCGTTTCCAAACACGGAGTATCGGATGGGTTGTAATAGAGCTACACGGCAGAATGACCTGCGAGGAGGTGGAGGGAGAGGGGGAGGCGGGAGCGGAGGCAGGGCTACTGAAGAACAGACTGAGGTTGAGGTAGTGCTCATGACTGCACAGGACCCTCAGTAATTCAAGTCTCATACTGATTAAAGTCGCGATGTTCATGCCCTTGGCTGCCATCTGGATGAAAGGAGAAGAGATAAAAGAGTGGTTTAATGTTTGAATTCGGCTTGCAACACATCTTGATCCTATTCTTATTCTCTCCATATTTCGCCACCACTTGCATTTAGTACGCAAAACATTTTATCCTAATTAATCTTGATTGTTTTTTTTTAACTAAATTCTGTGTTTGTAGTTTGCCCTGCACTGATTTTTCCAATTATTTGATTTTCAATCTCGTGCCAAAAATAGTTTAATTGGACTTCTACAGAGCGAGAATGAGCGAGAGTGTTTGTGCCAGAAAATCTTTGAATAATTGAATGCGGTTAAGATAATCGATAGTAAATAAGATGAGCGTCCTCACCAGGTTGCAGTAATTCTTTACCAGCTGAAACACAAAGCCACGGTCCATAATAGACATCAGGTCATAGAGGAAGAACGCCAAGCTGATGTTAACCTTCTCCGCCTGCTCCAGCTCCTGTAGATAAACACACACGTCTCTTTTTAACATCACAGACACACCACATTCGTCCATCTAAGACGCAGACACTATTGTCCTCGATTCAGTCACCTTGTGCTGTTTAACCAAAATGCTCCCGATCTCAGCCGTGACCACGTTGACAATAGTAGTGATGTCATCTTTAAAGCGGTCTGAGAATCGATTCCTTCGAGCGATTGTCTTTTTGTCCAGCTGAGACACATGTTGACTCATGGCCTTCACCTGGAGAGCATATACATATCTTACACAACACATCTTATTAACAAAAGTTAGTGACAAAGTGGCTTGTTTCGTGAACGAAGCATAAAACGGCCAGTAGGTGGCGGGAAATGTTTTACCGAGTCAGTGAGTCATTCAACCAATTCGTTCAAAACTGATTTATTCATCAAGAAAGCAAGTGTCTTGATGAATGATTCGCTGAATCATTATCTCATTCGAGTTGTTCAAAACATAGATTCATTTAAGAAACACTGTAAAAAGCCAGATGTAACGTTAAGTGTACAAATTAACATTAATGCGCCTATGTAACAATACAGTACAACCATATTACCATTATAAAAGCAGCATGACAGCTATTTTGAAGCTATACCATCGCGATGCTATCGTAGCATCGGTACACCGTACGACCATACACGATAGGCACTCAACGGATTTTGTTTAACATAAAGATGAAATATACAGGTTGGCTTATCAGCATAGATCACAATCTCAGATAATAATCAGATTTCCCTCTTACAAGAAGCTCAAAGAAGAACCAGGCATATTTGTAGACGTTCTCCCGGCACACTCCGGTGCTCACCACCATCTGAAGAGCCAGTTCCTCATGGAATAACTAAAAAGAACCAGACACAAATGAATCTTGTTAACAAGTACAACATCCGTCAAAATGACAGATGTTCTTGGGTGATCTTGTCAACCTTTTTGTTTGCAGGTCGTGTGCTTGCAGAGGTCTGAGCACTTCCGGGAAGGTTAACAGCGGTGGAAACCCGACTGCCCGGGTGATTTAAACCCTGGTGGGGATCAAAATGTTGATGCATAAGAAACACAGCAAAAGTGTATATGTGTGTATATAGTTCAGGTTGTGTACCTTTGCGAGAATATTATCGACCTCGGAGTCCTCTGGGCTGTGCGGTGCTGGTATATCAGGGTTGCTGCTGGATCGGATCCGTGACTGAAGGAGCATTAAGCCCACCGTCGTCGCCGAGGTGCGAGTCAGAGTGCTGTACCTGTTCTCAGGATGAGCCATCTGACCTCCCGTGCCTGGTGAACATAAACCTCGATTTTAGTCTTAGGACCCCGATTACAAACATAAAACCTCTTTTCTTGTATTTATTTAGAAAAGTATAAAGTATACTGAAGGAAAACAAATTCTGGTTTGATTTCTAAAGGGATGTCGCTATCAAAAAAAATCTCTATTATTGATTTATTCTCATGTTGTTGGTGTCCATACAATAGATGGGTGGTTCAATGTTGGTTTCCAACGCTCTTCAAAATATCTTCTTTTGTGTTTTGCAGAAGAAAGAAAGTCACACCGGTTCGGAACAGCAAGCAATTATTTTGGGGGCGGTCATCTGTTCCTTTAATGCTCCACTTGTGGGTGTAGCTCACAAACACTGCTAAAACTCTCAACAAACTCTCTTTCTTTTGTGTAGTATTGTATTAGTGGTGGTCTGCATGATATTAAAGTCGCACCTGTGGTGTGGATTTCGTGCTGCGAGTCTGGCAACCGAAACACAAAGTACAGGTACGTTGCTAAGAGACAGCTTCTTCCCTGATGGTCCTTCGCCAGCTCCTGACTGTTGTGAAGGCTGTTAACAACTGACACTACTGACTCAAATGCAATCTGGGCCAGATTTGCTGCACAAGATAAAGAAAACAAGATTACAAATACATTTGAGAATTATTCAAGCAAAAACCTAACGGTTGTTGCATTGTAGGTCCCTTGCAAGAATTCTTCAAATTCTTAAACTTTAATGTTTTAATGGTAAAACATCTTGAGGTTAACCAAAAAAGCACATGTTTTCAAGACAAAAAATGCGAGAAAATCAACATGCGCAGGCGGCGCAACACACAAATCTAAATCTCATTAGTGATCTCTAGTACTACAGAGTCCAATGTCCAACACTTTTTGAAACGCACCGGTCTGTCCTGCGATGACCATGGGCTGCATGATGAGACGAAAGAGCTTGTCCAAAACCTGATGGAGAAAAAGTACCAGCGGCTCCAGGCCGGAGGAGGACAGCGAGATAATGCTCATCTTCAGCTCGTGTTCAAACATGTTCTCAGAGATCTTCTCATCGCCCACTCGAAGAGGGAACGTGGTCTTCCCCTCCAGAGCGTGACACAGAGTAAAGAAACGTTCCAGGTGACTGTCCTGTGATTAAGGAAAACCAGATGATAAACAGAAACGGGCCACATCACCGTTGCATAATGTGTTAAATTTAGATATATTTAAATGCTGAATGTACTAGAAATAGAGCTGTGTGTGTTACACACCTGTGTTTGAACTGAGGACATGCAGGCTAACTCAAGGCTGAACAGTCCTTTGTGGTTTTCCATCCATTTGACCGGGGGAACCTGAGCTGGCAATTTCTAAATACAACATAAAAGAACTAAAAATTACAACTTTAAAGGTCCGGTGTATAAATTTAGCGACATCTAGCGGTTAGGTTGCGAACTGCAACCAACAGCTCGTTCCATCCCTCCCTTTCAAAACACTACGGAGGGTGACACAGAAGTAAGATGTCGTCACGTTTTCGCTTCTTTGCCGGAGGAGATAATGAATTTATGAAACACGCTTTTGACCTTTAGGTCTACTGTAGAAACAACATGGTGGATTCAATGTAAGGGGACCCGTGGTTTATGTACTCTAGATATTAGAAATAGCTCATTCTAAGGTAAAAAAAACATAACACTTCATTATGTAATAAGTCACGTATAGACCTTCTGAAGACATAGTTATATTCTATTTGCATTTCTTTAAATAGATCCTCCTTAATCTTCCATATTGGACCTTTAACACAAAAGCTTGGATGAAAAATCATTTTTAAACATAACAAAAATAAAGAAAAGTGACAAAATGAAACCTCTTTAGAAGTACAACAAAAACAAGACGTAACTGGTCTACTGTACCTCAGGAGAATGCATGGAATAGTTGAGAGGAAGTTTGTCCAAAACGATCGGCAGACACTGTTGCCCCGTCTGTAGTCTGTCGTTATTCCATATGGGTAACCACTGCCGAGAGAAAATCAATTAGAGACGTTAACGTTCATATGTACTTGTGACCATTACAATTATACATATTAATGATCTTTACAGATGTAATCTTTGTTTGGTAGATTGTGCAGATGTCACTAAAACCCGCTATCTGTGTGTGTGCTGGAGAACACAATCTGTCACTCACTGAATATCCGATGAGAGTCTCCAAATTGCCTGTCTGGTTCTGTTTCTGTTGACAGCTGATATGGAAGAAGGTGAAGAGAAGGTGATGTTTCTTGGTTAAACGAGCCGGCATGCGGATCTTCACTTCATCATAGAAGTCTGGAGACCTGCAGTGGAGAAGATAAGTGCTCTATCACACCAGCCTGATATATTGACTATCAGAGGTGAACCATGAAAGCAGGATTACCTGTTGTGGTATGTGACTGGGCTGTAGACCTCTTGAAGAAACTCAGGACCACTTGATTTTCCATAGATCACCTTTAGAGAGATTTTGTTATTAGGTTTCCTGAGTTTTAACATTCAGCTGTGTGTGTGTGTTCGTGTTCATGCATTGTACTCACATTCATGGCACAGCTGGGGTCTTCACCACTCATGAACTGGATTTTAACTGTAATGTTTCTAGCTGATGTCAAACGGTTGGTAAGATTCAGCCTCAGAGGATAAACATACAGGAAGTTCCTGTAATGTGATACAACAATAAATAAATAGTTACATAAAGTAATGTTTAAAGGATGAGGGGAAAACTATGCACGAAGTTCAATTATTCCTCCTGGAATTCTTATTTGGTTGTAGAAACATAAACTGACCACTAGATGGCGCAAATCACTCACATGTCGACTAAGAATATCAGGCACTGACTACATGCAATTTATAACAGGGATCAAGATGGACTTAAGTCCTAAAGTCACCCCCTCCACCCTTTTTTTCAGACAGAAATATGTCACAAGCAATGTTTTATATCGACTTGAAGCATTGATGTGTATGTGATGAGGGCTCACCTATATATGTTGTGAGGCACATAGACTTCGCTGGAAGGAAACTCTAGGACTTCTTTAACTGCTCGTGGATGTTTCTCAGACACAGGCTTCACGGGAATCAGTTCAGGGGACAGACACCCAGGCACTACGTCTGGGACTGGGGACACTTCAAGTCTCACAAAACCTGTGAAGCACACACACACACATTTTGAGAACGTTGTTGTTACAAGGGTATTTTTGGGTGGTTACTGGTCCAGTTCTGGTCCCTGGATATGGCTTTTTATGACTGGCCAATGAACATCGTAAGTTTATATCAGGATTTTCGACACTTCTGCTGAAGAAAGATTAGAAAGAGTTCGAATTTCTCCTCACCGGGTATGATCTTAACACGTCTCTGATTGGAAGATCTCTTGATATCCCCCAGGAACTTGAAAAGGTCCTCGTCACTCAGACGCTCTCCTTCCTGCACGACAAACAGGAGATTGTCACTGTATTTACAAGTACGACATCTTTTGAAAAATATCTTGTCTTTTTATGGAGAACTGCACATTCAGACACTCTTAAAAATAAAGGTGCTTAAAAGGTTCTTCATAGCGATGCCATAGAAGAACCATTTTTGGTTCCATAAAGAACGTTTTAGTCAAAAGTTATTTAAAGGGATACTTCACCCAAAATGAAAATTCTGTCATAATTATTCACCTTCGAGTTGTTTTCAAATCTGTATAATGTGGTTGTTCTGATGAACACAGAGAAAGATATTTGGAAGAATGCTTATAACCACCATAGTAGAAAAAAATGTTTTTTGTTCTGTTGAACCCCAAAAAAGGCATTTTGAAGAATGTTGGACAGAAAACATTTCTGGGGCAGTTTTGACTGCCATTGAATTTTCCTACTATGGTGGTCAATGGGGGGCAAAATCTGTCTGGTCATAACCATTCTTCCAAATATCTTTCCTGTGTTCAGCAGAACAAATAAATGTATACCGATTTGCAACAACACGACCGTGATTTTTGGGTGAAGTATCCCTTTAAAGAACCATCTCTTACTTACCTTTCTATAATCTGAACAACCTTTTTTCGCCACAAAGAACCATTTTTGAGCCATAAAGGTTCTTCGGATGTTTAAGACAAAAAGGTCTTCTATGACAGCGTGAAGCACCTTTATCTATATGAGTGTTTCTAAGAATGCAGTCATCATTCCCGCTGGAGTTAAAGTATGCAGACTCTGATTCATCTAGAGAATGTGAAGAATGAAATAATGCGCTCAAGGTAACTTTATATCAAGCCCTTTCATTTTTCAACTCTTTTTCTCTAATCCCCTGTCAAACAGCACAAATATCTAGCTGTACTGTTTTGTGGAGCGCATACTTTTCATGTTCCAATTTTGATGCATAAAATCATTTTATCAACACTTTATTTCACAATCCATTACAGAAAGCAGATACTACCACACATCATAAATGTCAATAAACTTATTTGATAGGGAATCATTATAATAGTCGAAAGCAATACCTGCTTGAAGAACGTACACACAGTGACAGCTGGTTTAAAGCCAGACAGAGAATAGTTGTCCTCCATCAAGCTAAATCTGTCAGAGTTACGTCTAGGCAGATTCTTTTTGTCTAAACCCCTGCCTGTGCCAAAGAGAAATTGAAGCACACATATAAACACAATAATTCATCATGGTAAGGAATGGAGCAAAATGGTGTAATGATGACTCACCATTGATGCTGTCCGTCTCAGCGCTTTCTCGCTCCAGCGTGGAGCTGATCACACTCATGATGTTAACCGTGGCGAAGGCAAACGGCATCCTGTAGCGGCCCAGCCTCTGACAGAAGCTCTCTGCCTGACCCCTCAACTTCTCCAGCTTGTCTTTGTTCTAATAGAAGCAATAAAAATTACACTGTTAATCAAATTTTGCATTATTCAAATTGCGATTATCATAATTTGAAAAAGAATGATGTTAAACAAGCTACATGTCTGGGCTTTGTGCATAGAGACGTTATCGTGCTTGGGAAACATCTTACCCCAAACTATTTCCACAGTGTTGTAAACACACAATTATCTTATCTTAAATGTCACTGTATGCCGTATCATTAAGATTTGTCTCCGCTGGAATTACGGATCCTTGCCAAACCCAGGGTGTCCACATACTTAAGTCCATGAGGCAGAGTTTTTGCGTTATTCTGTGGTTACCTTCACTGTGTCGCTCTCCTTCATGACCATGTACGGTTCAGCACAATCCCCGATCTCTCCCTGCTGAAGAACCTTCTCAATCTACAACACACAATTGACTCTTTTCATCACATCTGTGCCCATCATCATCATCTTAGCAAAGGAAATATCATTTGTTGGTAAATTTGGAACTTAAACTACCTTAATGACCAGGTAGATGTCTGGAGATGGGTAGGAGATGGAGAAAATGGCAGCTCTGGCCAAAGTGGAGGTATCTATGTGGGGGGTGTGCGGGCGCAGGAGACTCTTCATCTGATCTGAGTTCAGGTCCAAGTGGATGTTCTCTGAAATCTAAAGGAATCACAAACCTAATTAACATGGACAGCAGTTACAAAAAAGGATGCAAAAGAACATGCAATCTGTAACTTTTGACTCTCTCTGTTGCAGGTTCTTGTCTTCATGTGTGCTGAAAGGATGTTTGACTTCTGATTTCATGCTAAAAAAAACATCCTGGGCATTCAAATTATTAATCACTGTTATAGGTTTACCTTTCTCAATAATCTTTTTTTTTTATTACCTATAAACAGTTAGATTGGAAATACCCTAGACATACTGACCATCTCCCTCTTTTTGACAAACAGTCATCTTTAACATTATTATAATGCAATCTAAGTATAACTGAGGCATATCAAGAATGTTAAGTGAACACGAAGCCTTGGAAGTCCATATTTAGCACGAATCAGACAGCCTGACACCCCGCACATGGTCATTAACCTTTTCATGCAAAGTTAAAGAAGATTAATCTTACGGTTGAGGACATTCCTCTAGAATATGATGTCTGCTGGCTGTCATTAATTTGGAAATGCGCATGGCATTGCATTTACACTTTGCATTTAAAACCTGCTTTGAGTTCTGACAATCTGACAAATTTGCTGTTTATTTACTCAACAATCAGATTGTATTTACTCAACAATCTGACAAATTTGCCGTTTATTTACTCAACCTCAGGCCATCCAAGATGTAGGTGACATTTTTCTTGAGTTGAACCATAAAGAAGATTGTTTGGTTAATCCGCAGCCCTCTCTGCTTCATATAATGGGAGTCTATGGGGTCCACCTGTCTAAGAGTTCCTAAAGCACATAATTCCAAAAAGTGGCTCCTGGCGACATGTTGGTGTTTCGCGAAGCGAATCGTTTGATATTTTCATAAAACTGAACGTCATTTTTAATTATATTAGCCATAATGCACAGCCTCTGCACACAATTGAAATCTTTTTCTGGTAGTATTTGGTGGCGGTTGGCATGCCAGCGTCTGGTACGTTTAGCGCCACCTTCAGAAAGGGAGTGCTGAGGCTGTACAGTATGGCTAATATTATTAAAAATGATGTTCAAATTTATGAAAATATCGACCAAGTCACTTCACGAAACATCAACATGTCGCCAGGAACCGCTTTTTGGAATTATGTGCTTTAGGAACTCTTAGACAGGTGGACCCCATAGACTCCCATTATATGAAGCAGAGAGGGCTGCAGACCAAACAATCTTCTTTATGGTTCTACTCAAGAAAAAATGTCGCCTACATCTCGGATGGCCTTAGGGTGAGTAAATAAATTGCAAATTTGAGTTCTTGGCTGAACTATCCCTTTAAACGCACTGTCACCCTAAAATAGAAATCCGTCATCATGTGATTACCCTCGATGATGTTCAAAACCTGCTTATGACTCTTTTCCTATGTGGAACACATGAGAAGATTTTTTGGTTTTAGTAATCGCTTCAGTCAGACCCATTTCTATGCCTTTAGAAGTAGAAGTTCTTGTTATAGTCATTGTCAGAGATTTGATTGAGAGGTGAGACTTAAATCAAGTTAGAATTAAGGGTTGAAAACTATTCTTTCACAATTTATTAATTTGGCAGACACTTTAATCCAAATGTACTTGAATATGCTGAACAAATGGATAGCCTGAATGCATTATCTGGGAATCACACCCTTGACCTTACTGTTGCTAGCACAAAGCTCTTCTAGCTGACTCGCAGGATTTTAAATAACACTAATTCTGATTTTTTTTCCATAAAATAAAAGTGAATAAAGGCTAAGATTCACTATCATCTCCTTTTGTGTTACACAGATGAAAGAAAGTCATATGGGTTTGGAACAATTCTCATTTGTGGATGAACAATTTCTTTAAGGTCCTGCTCTGTTCTGAGTTTGAAGAACGTGGGAGGACGAACAGGAAGTCCACTGACAAAAAGAATATTTATTAATTATGTTTCTACTCTCTACGATAATTATATAAAGCATGTCAAGTATGTGAAGAAATGCTTCTAAAGGGGTCATCTGTTGTTTGTGTACGCAAGTCCACATTTTTCATTTCTAGTTTATAATAAAACAATCAGATACTGACCTTCTTCTTCTCCTTCAGGTCATAGAGGGCCATCGTTGCAAAGAGGGGCTCGATTTCAATCTCCAACCTAGAAGGATAAGCAAATATTTTTCTTTCAAAATCATATACAACTCTAATATAAACAGCAGAAACATTCGGTTCATCATATTTCTTTGATGTATTTGATTAATCTTCACTTTATTCATTATCAATAACATGCTTTGCTCAGTGGTCTTGGTAATGCATACTATTGTAAATAAACTAAGAAGTAGATATCTAAGATTGATAGATATAAACATAAGTACGTTGTTGAAAAAAAATAAGAGAAAATTGTTCCAGAAAATAGTGACGGTTTGGGGAACTGGCTTTTAAATACTTTACAACTTCCATATGAGCTTCCAACTTCAGTCGAATGGGCTGAATATTAGCCACTACCCAAGTTTAGAACAACCATTCAGAGAAAATAGGCAACAACTGTGGAGGATAAAGAAGCATTACTTGATGCTATGACATCGCACAAGGATCCTCTGTCCAAAGTGCTCTTTGGGACAATCGGGAATGGGACGAATCGCTACAGCATCCTCCTGCACAGAGTAAAGGATAGATTAGTAATTTGGGTCAAATCTTTTTTCATCTTTTGCTTGTATAAAGAAGGTCCAGGTAAAGCTTTACCTCATCTAGAGGTGGATATAGACCGAAAACCTCGCCATGGCGATTGCTCTGTCTGGACTCCTGGTTGAAGCGGTCCAGCTCCTCTGGGTTGCTGAAGCGCAAAAGGCTGTCCACCCGAGGGTCCGGCTGGAGTAAACGCAAGTTGAAGTCTGAGCAGGTGAGGGTGGTCCGAGACGAATCATCACACAGTGCTGTCAGGGACGGGGACTTTTCCTGCCAAACATAGAAAACAATCAGATTTCAATCTCAAATTACACAAGGTCCAGTGTGTAATATTTTGGAAGATCTATTGACAGAAATGCAATTTAATATACATAATTATGTCTTCAGAGGTGTATAAAGGCCTTACATAATGAACCGGTATGTTTTTATTACCTTAGAATGAGCTATTTCTATCTACATACACCGCGGGTCCACTTGCATGGAATTCGGCACGTTGTCCTTAAATGGACAAACTGCCCTAAGAGCGTGTTTCGCAAATACGTTATCTCCTTTGGCAAATTAGTGAAAACATGACAACATCTCAGTCCCGTGTCAGCCACCGTAGTGCTCGAAAGGGAGGGGGGAGTGAGCCATTGGTTGCAATTTGCAAGCTCACCTCTAGATGCCGCTAAATTTCATGCACTGTGCTTTAACATCATGGCTAAACTGAATTAAGTACTTCGCATTCTTCTGTCACGCGTTGGTCGAAAAAAGTCTCTTTAACTGCAGCTTAACTCTTGCCATGTTAATGCATGTGGATAAGATCACACAAGCGATCTATAATGTTCGAAAATGAATGCCTTTTCCCAGAGAGACCATAAGCCTTTGAGATGGATGATTCTCAAAAAAACATAGAAGAGATTTCTGTTAATCGCCAAATATAAGAACCATATGCACCGGCTCTGAATGATGATTTCCCATGATCCAGTGTGTCTTGTCTGGACCTTCCCATACCATTTGTATTTTTCCTAATCTACTTGAAACCCCACACAGCAGAGCACAGTGGAGACTAGTGTGACGACTGCTACTCGTCTGGATTGCTAATAACCCCTGCAGTGAATGCTGGAGGCCCTTTAAAGGCTCCAGAACTGAAGAGTGGGTCTGGGGTTCCCTACAGACTCTGAACTCATGAAAAAACATTGTTTCGGTTTGCATAATTAAGTCTTGGCAAGTCATGTTAGCACGGAAACAGAGGGGACAGAATGAATATTCATGTCTCATTAGGTCCATGGTCCCAGACAACCAAGGCCATTGTGACCAAGGGTGATAAAAGTAAAAGAAAAAGTAAAAGAACAATAAAAAATATTTTACTTCTGTGTATATTTCTACATATTTTCAAGAACATTGTTTGCATATATGAAAGGGAGGAATTAAAGGGATAGTTCACCCAAACATGAAAATTAATTTACTCAAACAGCCAAACAGATCTCATCCCCCACTGACTCCCATAGTATTTATTTTCCCTACTATGGCAGTAAATTGGTTCCTGACATTCTTCCAAATATCTTCCTTTGTGTTTAGCAGAACAAAGACATTTATACAGGTTTGGAACCACTTTAGGGTGAGTAAATGACTACAAAATTTCCGTTTTTGGGTAATTTAAATTAATTAAAAAACAAAAACTACAGAAAAAAAGTGTTGTGTCATTTTACAGATTGCGTAAATAACAAAGTGTGCAACATCTAAATTCACTGCTCTGTTGTAACTGCAAAAATACTTCTGTTTATAAGAAGGATGAATATAGCGTGCTTACCGGCTGCTCTTGTTTATCAGGTTGAACTTCAGACTCAAATATCTGTCTCTGTAATACTTTGTTAGCGTCTGTCCTCTCTGAATATGAGATCCATCCATATTCCTGAGTTCTGTGCATGAAACAAGACAAAAAAAGAGTGTGAGAACATATCTTTTACAGAGATAGACTTTTGATTGCTTTGGAAATCTCTGGAAATGTACCTTCTGCTAACCACCAACCATGGCTGTATATAACTCTGAACACAGTCTCTCACGTGAGGGTCCAGCTCCACTCTGAAGACACACAAAAAAAAACATAGAACATATGGGATGTGTCCAAAGTAAATGACAAGAATGTGACATTTCTTTATTGATTATCTATAATGCTGCTTATTCGTCCATTATCAAATCTATTCAAAGAGTCAAGAGCATCTGACCTCACTAAAAATTGATCAACACCTACCCTTCCTCTGGAACAGAGGGCCGGATGGTCCTGCATTCTCTTTCCACCAGCTCCAGCTCCAGGTCATCATCGGGGAACTCTCCCAGCTCTTGCATGAGCTCAGCATCTCCACTGCGCAGCTGTGACATCAGGAACTCATCCAGGTCCACCGGCTCAACCGCTTCATATGACTGAGGCTAAACACAATGATTATCATATAGAAGCATAATATGACATTGTCTGCTGAAACGGCTCTTCCAGGTTTCATTTGATTGTTATCGGAAATAATCTACAGGCACTTTATTGTTTGTGAATGTGTACCGGAAGTTCAGTTGGGGTCACAAAAGTAAGCATGCGCAGTAATGTTTGTTTATGATGTTACGATGAAACCGTCTATAGGTGTGTTTAGGTAAAATTATCATTTTAGTTTCATTCTAAGAACTACAAACAATAATTCTCCCGAATTTCAAATAAAAATATTGTTTCTTTTTACATCTGTTTGCAGAAAATGAAAACTGGGGATACAGGTAAAAATAGGAGAAAATAACTTTTTTTTCAGACCTCAAATTATGCAAAGAAACAAGTTCATATTCACTTTTAAGCAATACAACAGTAATATTTCTACATGCATTTTTAAAAAAGTAGAAATTACTTTTAATTATTTTTTAAGGAATAATCTCGATAGTTTTCATGTGTCTTGTCATGCTGTCAGTCTTTCACATTGCTGTTGGATGACTTCATGTCACTCCCAAGGTTTGGTTTTGTTGAAATTCAACAGATACTGGACTGGAATGGCCACAACACATCTAGAACTGCTGACTGAATTACATTTTGACTATTCTTTCCGTAGCTCTACATATTGTGCTTTGAATATTAGTATTAGAAATGTGACTTAGTATATTTTTAAAAAACTATTTGCAAACAAAGTCCACAGAAAACCAGAGAAAACAGAGTCTAGCCTGAATCCATGTGTTTTATCTCCTCTTTAATATTTGTTGGCTTTCAAATAGGACATGCCTTTAATCCCTCTATATAAAACATACACAGAACTCTCTCTCTCACTCTCTCATGACCTCCCTAAAACAATGAAACAAAAAATAGGGAAACACTAAATCCTTTTAAAAGCCAGTGCCAGAATGAAGAATAATATTAAAATGCATTGCCTTCAGTAATATTTTCTATTAGAGAAATGCTACAGTTGAGCAAAACATGTTCTGTCACGACTCCAGACAGACAGCTCCAGACCTGTTCAAAATGACCTCACTATGACAACAAAATAACTGTTGTTATGCACTTCAGATGTTTCATAGATATGGTTTAATCGCACTGCTTTTGGGAGTCAAAACCAAACCACTTATCAAATGCTATTTTGAAAATGATACCCTCTGAGACAGAAACATGCAGGTCGAATAAAAATAAATGTACCTTAACTTCACAATGCAAACCAACAGCTTGGTTACGCAAGACGCATTTTTCATTCACTAGAGGTCTAGTGAGTGCCTCGATCTTATCATCCACGGTTTTAACAACAGTTTAAGTTATCATGAAAACAAACACACCCATATATGCAAGGTCTTACGTCTTACTATGAGCAATTCTGATAAAACACTTTCAGATCTAAATATTGCAACGACACACCTTGAAAAGCATCCGATCTAATCAAAAAACAGCCAAGATAAGATGCATATAGAAAGCCAAATTCCGAGGGAGTTATTTATGTTTATATCCTTAACACGTTGCAGTCGAACAGGGATCTGTATTGCAAACTATGGCAGTATTCTCATATCTGTCATACTACCGTTTTGGTCGGTACTGCACCCAAGTTTTTCACCTACTGTTGCACTTGTGTATATGGTTGAGTGACAATAAAGGGATTTGATTTAATAATATAAAAATAAAAAATCTACAAATATTGTAAGTCTCTAGCTGATCTCAACACTGTCTGTCATCTTTTAGATTTGCACAAAAGCACACAAACATCTAAATGTTGTGCATTTTAGCAACATACCCAAGCAGAAAAAATACAATATTGTATGCACCTGCAGCATTTAAATTCTAACGCCTAACTGCTGACAGGAAATAGAACAATGACTACAGTTCCTGTATTTAACACCATAAAGATATTAATAGAAACCACACAGGTAATTCTCATGGTGTAAATTACATAGTTTCAGTTTTTCATCTACACGAACGAAGCACTGCCGCACACAGAACATATGCGTCTCTAAATGATGAAGAAAACAACTCACCAAATGCTTCTTTCGAACCAACAACAATGCAATGACAAGATGGCGTTGCCCGGAAATAAAAAACGTCTACTTGTTTCTGCAAAACTCTTCCTTAATAGGTTTAACCACCAAGAAGCTCTCTATCTTGTTGGTCCTCTCAAAGCAGGATGTGACTTCACAACCACTTCCTATACTAGTTACGGGGAAACAGCAGAGGCACATAGGCTTGTGTTTCGAAGTCAAAGTGTTTATGGCAAACGCACAAAGTTCAGTTGCAATTCAATTATGAGCCAATGCACAAGCTTTGCTCTAAACTATAAGATCATCTTGAAGAAAAATGATGATAGGCATTGTGGATGTTTAACTGTTCATGACATATCTGTTTATATGTTCACTGCAGGCACATTTGCTGGCAGTGAGAGAAAGTAATGTGTAAAATAGACACATCACTTTATTTATAGGCCTATTTATAGGCCTTTAGAAAGAAACTCATGTCATTTTCTATCAGAATACCACCGCTCATTTTAACAATTATTACTGAAGTATAAACTAAAGTTGAATATCCAGGATACCAAGATTTGGTCCTTTTGACAGTGTCATTAACTTCCAACAGTCTGCTTATACTGTAAATAATAAGAAAACTATAGAGGAAAGAATATGTTTTTATGAAGCAAAGAGCTTCTAAAACCCACAGATATTAAAGATGAATGTGTTTAAGCTGGAAGGCACCAGCTGTAGTGGGCTTGTAGGGTGGGCTCTGACCCATTTTCAGCATAGAGGAAGCACAAGCAGGTTAGAGCTTAACCACATGAATGTTCACAAACACACACACACACAGGTTTCCATGTTTTATGGGGACATTCAATAGACTTCCATTGATTTTATAACAGGCTTATGATATATGATATCCCATAACCTCCCGTACATCTAAACCTTATAATCACACAAACCCTTCAGCATTCTTTCATTTCAAATGAAATAAATATTATTCTGTATGATTTATAAGCTGTCTTCCCTCGTGGGGACCTGAAAGATGTACACCAGTACCCACACACACACACATTATCAGGTGGGACCTCCCATTGACTTTGTTCTTAAAATAAGATAATCATATGTACCACACGTCCACACCCTAACCCTCCCCTAACAGACTCGTCAGCATCTATAGAAAAAAGGTCCTCACAAGAATAGGTGTATGTATATATTTGTATGTATTTTATTATTCAATCTAATTTCTAAAAGTCGTATGATAAACAATATGAACAAATGAGAAATATCTTGCATTTTAATTGTTTTAAAATGTATTTCATTGCTCATTTTCAAGTTCTATTTGAAATTATTCAAATATTCATCCTGATTATTCACAGCCCCAGTGTTGAGAACCACTGTATTAACATCTATGATATATAATTCTCTCTCTTTTTGTCACCACATAAAACTACAATAGTGACACAGACAAATCATAGCACCCGGGCTGACATCTTTTTATACAAAAAACTTTAACTATTTAATACATTTTAACAATTTTATTGTAAAATATTTGAATAAAGAGCAAAGATGTCAATTTTCTAAAGCTGGACATCACTTCTGGACACTAACTGTATGGGAGACAGGTGACTAATAACCCGTATGTTTGTTTTCTCCAAGAACAGTATTCAGCTATTCACACTAAGTTTAAATAGCAGTAGGTTCTGTTTCCACTAAGTGAAAATAGCAGGATTTCTTAGAGATATGCGATTTACACTTACTGAAAATACTCGCTGAATTTGCCTTGGATTAAGTAAAAATAGTAGCTAGATCCTATTTACTTAAAAATAGTGGCAGAACTACATTTCGTTACACTGTACTTGTATATGTGTAATGACAATAAAGTTGAATCTAATCTAATAACGTTACTATTTGCACCTCAGTATATTTGTGCATTAAACGTTAACAGAGTGTAAATCATTATTTTTATTTAAATTAATAAAATGATGGCAACTTATTGAGATATTAAAGCCCCACACCTACCCTAACCTTACCTTAAACCTAAACTTTACGAATAAAAATTAATTTCAAGTATTTAATACATTTTATTGAAAACAAATGGCTTTTTGATTTCTAAGGTAAAAGTAAAAGGTCTGGGAGCGTTTTCAGTCAGAGCTGGTAGAACCCTGGTCTCCTGTGCTAAGCTATACAAACTTTACACCTTGAATCACTGTTTGAAATGGCGTCATTCTTACACTTTGTCTATTCCAATCACATATTTGTGGGCGGAGCTAGTGCACATAGTCTCTGCCAACAAGGCGGGCTATTTGTACTCCGTGTAAATAGACACTCCGGCTGGATTCTACTCAAGTATTCATTCAAGTGTGTAAGCATTGAGTGACAGTGGAACACTCACTATGTTGAAGCTGAAAGAGCCAGATGTGCTGTTACTGTGCCGATGGTGCGGCAGGGACCCATGACTGACCCCACTGAATTGTCTCCGGATATCTGCCGAGGAGTGTCTGAGACGAGAGACAGAAAGAGAGAGACGAACATAAAAAATGATATTCTAGAGGATACAGAAATAAGTGCTGCAACAGAAGCGTTCTCTGGTGACAGGATTTGTGTGAGCATGTGTGTTGTTGTTCTGCACCTGTGTCTTCCACCAATTAGCTCATTAGGTGCATTACTTGTCATTAACCACACATTCCCCCTCATCAAACAGAGGTTAACAGTCTTGCTTAATTCAAATTCAAAAGGGTACCGCAATAACTGTTTTTGGTCACACCTACAATCGAAAAGTGATGGGCAGATGTGTAAATCACAATATTTGGCTTTTTTCATATTGTCGGTCAGACAAGACAAATTCTATAACCATAGACTATATTATTGGTAAATTAAGTAAAATAAATGGTTTCATTTCAGCATAAAAGTGTACATTGTATTGTCTTGATTAAACAGTATTATTAAATTACACACATACAGCATTACAAGAACTTGAGAAATAGTTTTGGTTTTAGTTGAGTTTACTATTGCTAGGTATTTTTTGGAGGTTTAAGAAAAATGATAATATTTGTTTCATTCTGTGACAACATTTCTCCCAAATTCTAAAGGTAAATAATGTTATTATTTGCAGGTTATTGAAATGGAACAAAGTTGCCAAAATAGCAAAAAGGATGCAATGTATATCTTTAATACTGCAGAGAAAACAAGTTCAAATTCATGTTTAAACAACACAGTACTAGTGTTTTAGAATTAAGTATAAAAAATATATCTCATGGAATAAGATTTCTTTTTTTTCACAATCTTCACAATCTTGTGTCTTTGTATTCTCTCAGTCTTTCACATAAAGTATGTCATTCCTAAGGTTTGTTTCTGTTCAAATTCAACTGACACTAAACTGAAATTGTCACAATTCATGCATAAATGCTGATTAAAGCTAAACTAGAGTTTTTTTCTGGCTGTACACAATAGACATTATATTGGAAAACGACCACCTTGCTAATTGTTTTGTATCAGTATCACAAACCACTATATTGGAACCCACAACATTTGCAGGATCAGCCAAGCTTTTCCAGGCTACTATCTTTCCAAAGTTTCCCATGATTCTTTATGTAACAGTATATTTCATATACACACTATTATCAAACAATAGTGTTCTAGTACTTTTTTCATGTCTATTCAAATGTCGACAACCTAACATGTGATCCCAAAGAATTCATTATGCTCCTTTGGCAAAAGAGGTAAGTACAGCAACAAAGCTTTCTACACATTAATCAGCACGCTGTGTGATTTCTAAATGAAGCGTAAAATCATTTAGACGCAATATGATAAAATGTTTCTCACTAGTGTCTCACAAATCCATTAGGAAAGGCAGAAATATAAATCTGGCAGACATTGGTCCAGATTCTCCAACCTGCTTCTACATAACTGATACTGATTAAATGAATATTTGCGGTGTCTACTTTGAATACAGAGCATACTCCGTATCATGATTATTTATAAGTAACAAATCTTTATTTCCCTCCAAATGTGTTCAAAAACTAAAGACATTGAAGTTCATTAGGTGTGAAACTTAAAGAATTCAGTCACATCCCCACAGGGCCAACAATTCCCACAATGCAGCCTGTTTCCTCGCATTGATATTAGTACAACGATTCGGCTCAGAAGCGGAAAGCTATTGAGACATCAGCCCTCCCTGACGCGACACAACAGAGTGCTATTGTGCACCCAGTTATCAAAGCTTAAAAAAAATGGGTCACCAGCAATTTTGGGGTGTTGCTTACCCCCAAACTCATCGGGTGCCTATTCTCATTTTTACTTCATATGCTGATTACATTATGCTACAGAGCACAACCCAACCATCCCCCCCGCAACATTAACACTGATTATTGAAAATGGTGAAGCATCTGTTGATGATTTCTATACAAAACACATATGAACTTAATAGCTTTTAAAAGCTCTTGAATTATTAAGCTGTTTTTATTCCTCACTGCTTTTCCAGATATGTCTATAAAACGAGGCACAAAGACACTTCATAAACAACTTTATAAGGTCAAGTCAGACGAGACGGAATGCAAATTCTCTATGCCAAAGGGCACAGACCAACAGAAATTATACCATGCAAAAACATTTCTACACACTGAGACAAGGACAGAATAACTATGCAGCCACACAGAGTATTTAGCACACCGTTTCTTATACTGCATAAAAGTTCATGTGGAGTAAAGGTCAAATTATAACATCTGCACACACAGTGCATCATTACATAAGATGTTATGCAACACGAAAAGCCACAAAAATAAGCTACCTGAATTTTAACAACAAACACATTACAGGATTGTTCTATGGGACACTGCATTTGTAATTCTCCTTTATGGCAAAACCAGACAAACTATTTTGGCGCTATGTGTTCTATGTCCATTAACAAAGCCACTATAAAGACAATAGAATTAAACATGAAAGACTATGATGGGTGTGGACTTCAGTTCATGGCCCCAAAAATGTTGTAGTCTTAACCACTCTGAATGTAATGTTCAGCACAATAAAACAGCTTCAGCCTTTGATTCTGTTACTGTGGATTTTGGTAATAACACAGGATGCTGACAGATGAGTCTCTTTTTACCCTATGGCTTTCCATTCCCTTTGACAGGAGCTGTAATTGTAAGGAAGAAACACACAAGAAATGAAAGAAGCTTACACTATCTGAACACGCTTCTGTTTTCTGGTTTCGTTACAGACTTTGATGATATGAATAAGTGAGTAGGAAGCCCTTTGGAGTGCAATATGATGAAAAATACTGTATAGTTTGTGTTGATTTAAAGTCAAAGTTCCCCCAAAAATGAGAATTCTGTCATCAATTACTCACCCCTATTCCTCATAATCGCTCACCAAAATCTGAAAACATACTTCCGCTTTGGAATGACAATTCTTCTCTGATAACATCATTTGAGAGACTTAAGTGAGAGAGCATTTAAAGTGATGGTTCACCCAAAAATGAAAATTCTGTCATCATTTACACTATGGAGCCAGAAATCTGACAAAACAATCTGAATTAGAATTTTGCAAATCAGACTTTTAGATAATTGTGCAAAATGGTATATTTCCTAACATTCAATATAGTTCTAATATGAATATTTAAATTCTTACTTTTAGTAATTTATTTATTGGAAAATGAAGTACAAGTACCAATGAGGTACAAGTTGCCTGTTAACCGTCTCCCGTCCCGTATACGGGACCCCTAAGTTTTTTTTACGAGACCAACCGTAAGTGTGTATTCAAAGAATTCATGAGCTGCCGCCATTTCAGTTCCAACATCATGTGCAGGCTCAAAAAGGGCTCCGACAGTTGACAGGTTAAAACAAAAAGATTTTCCTTTAGCAAACGGACACACCTCCATTTTATATAGCCTACTTTGTCAAATGCAAAATAAAAAAGCTATCCATTTACACGTTTTAGTGAACACAGCAGAGTCTAAATGAAATAAAAAAATATACCAAATTTCTATTTACTAGTAGCTTGCAAAACTAATGCAGCAAAATGCAACTGGATATTAAGGTATGGCGTTTCCAGTAAAAAATCACTCAACATATTATTTATAGTGAACTATATACACAACAAACTTACATTATATCCCAAGTTCCTTTAACGATAATATGTAGGTCAGTACTTTTTTTACGTGTCAAATAATTGTGGAATAAATGCTCTTAATTGTTATCATTATCAAAATGTTTAATCTGCATGAAACTGAAAGTGCATTGCATAACCATACAAAACACGAATATCTGGTTGCTTTACTGACAAAACCGGAATATTACATAGATCGATAGATTTGTTGTTTCAGCTCAACGTCCAGTCGTTGAATGTGTGGTGTAGTGGTTTGGCGCAGCAGTTAGGTGTGTGCTCCTTTCTGACTGTCAAAAACTGAAATCGGTTCTAGTCATAAGAAAAAATCTTTACGCGTGTTGTGTCTAGACTGTTTCAGTTTAATGTGTCCTGGATCAAAGTGATAGCATTTACTATTAGACACTAATATACATACATACATTAACATTACATTTAAGTCTGTAACTCACATAGTTTATTAATTTTCTCTTTATTGTAGCATTAAATGTTATACATAACTTTTATTGCAGCGTGCCACATATGTCATTGACTTTGCAGGACCCACAAATGTATAAATTATAATATACACGCATAAACGCTGGAAGCCAGAGCGCACAGTGGGGCAGCTGACAACCAGCGTGCACAAAGCACAAAGTCAGTTAAAGCACCAAAACAAACGCTAGAAGCGAGCACAAATAGTGGAGGCGGCAGGCGAAAACGCAGGAAATGAGCGCACACAGCCCAGGCAGCTGCCAATGCCTATCGGAGCGATATAAGCTCGGCTACACTGCAGCAACAAACGATCAACCCGTGTAGTCTTGTGGGCGTGGTCACAACTAAGACTCGTTATTTGAAAATTTAAATCCTTTTTATTGCAATGTAAGAAGTTCCACTCTCAAAAATAGCATCTTTGGAGTTTGATTGGATAAAAACAAATAATTGGCCATTGTGGCCAAAGTGCTTCGTTTTACTTTTCCGAGATCTTCTACTCTTCCTTGTCGAACCCGGAAGCTAACCTTCCCACTGAAACATGTCTGAATTCGTTTAGAATTTTTTCAATATTACATTTTAGAAATTAAATATTAAATATTCATACTAAAGTTATAAAAATAAAATTCACAACTATATTGAATGTCAGGAAATATAACATTTTGTAGAATTATCAAAAATTCTGATTTGCAAAATTCTAATTCAGATTGTTTTGTCAGATTTATGGCTCCATATTACTCGCCCTCTTGTCATTTCAAACCTGCAAGAAGTTCTTTCTTCTGCAGAACACCAAAGAACACATTGTGAAGAAAGTTGGTAACCGATCAACGGCAGGACCCATTGACTTGCATTCGTCTTTTTTGTGTCTACAATTGAAATTAATGGGTACCGACATTGTTTGGTGAACAACATCCTCCAAGATTTTTGGCGTTCTACAGAAGGTGACAAGCGGGTAGGAAAATGATGACGGAATTTTCATTTTTGCATGAACTGTATCTTTAACGTTTTGTCAATGATTTTAGAAGGCATTGCCTATGTGATCCAAACAATTCACAGAAAAACACAAGCCCAGCCGTCTATTCTTCTCATTCGATATTAATTTAACATGGAAACACTTCCAACTACATAAGTCAGTAGTGATTTCTGTGGGGAGGAACTTTAAAAAGTGGATGGGGAGCGTAGTGGAATTAGTAACCCACAATTTCAGGAAGAAAATCCTGCCGAAAACTTCATTCTGTGTTTAGAAGGGAAATGGATTAAGTGACGACAGAATTGAGTTTTGGGCGAACTATCCTTTTAAAACATTGGTATCGATGAGATGCCGTGACACAAACGAATACATTCCTTAGATAGTGGACTATGATCTTCCTAACTCTGGCAGCAGTTTATAATTGTGGGTCAGGGTGTGAAAATGCATTGTGTTTGAATGAAACTTCCCTTGAAGGTCAACCTCAGCTGCACATAATCAAAATTAAAGAACAATTATCGTGAAACGGCCGAGCGCTTCCTTTGACTTTCAACCCTTCAGCTGTTTTCAAACTACAGCATCTGACCTACACTTCTCATAGTCAATCATTTCTGCGTGTGCCTGTAAATTCAAATGATTACGAAAGGATGAAGTATGTCAGAAAGACAAACACAAAGACAAACGGACTCATAGCAGCCCTTCTGCAGTACAACACACAGGCTGTGTGCATACAACTTTTGTTAAAGCCTCATTAATGCAAATATATGTGCGGCCACAAAAATAGGGAAGGGACTGGAGCGGCGTAGACCTGCAGGAGAAATGTGCAGCGTGTGCGCTGACGTTTTACCTTTTTTCAAAGCTGTCTGCAAGAGGCAGCACGAGTTCAGCGGTTGTGCAATACAAACAGCTGCAGCCACAGCAAGTTTCGGTCCCACAGGCCGGACAGTCTGCAGTTTAATGGACACTTTCATAACTTTACAGTTAACATTTGTGCTTTAGTCCTGAGTGATGATAAATTCAGTGTTGAAGACTATCCGTTTTTATATCTGTCTGTTTCTCCTTTATTGTCAATGATTCACACCCAATTTCCTTCTGTGTCCTTGTAAAAAGGAAGTGAAACAATGACTGTTAATTACTTAATAATAGTTGGCCAATACCGTTTTGAGAATAGAAATATTTATGCGAAACACCTCACGTTTTAACAAAAGCCATACATTCTACATACTGCACTGCAGGTTTCAACATGTAAAACACAAAGCTCTTAAAGTGATAGTTCACATAAAAGTGAAAATTCATCATTCAACCTGTATACCTTTCATTCTTCAGCCGCACACATAAGAAGATATTTTGAAGAATGTTGGCAGCCGAACAATGGCAGTCTCCATTCACTTCTATTGTATGGACACAAGTGAATGGGTCCCGTCGTTCTTCGGCTACCAACATTCTTCAAAATATCTTCTTCTGTGTTCTGCAGAAGCAAGAAAGTCATACAGGTTTTAAATGACAAGACGGTGAGTAAATATTGACAGAATTGCCTTTTTTATGCGAAATATCAACTCAACTCAACTTTATTTATATAACGCTTTTTACAATTTTCATTGTTACAAAGCAGCTGTACATGAGACACATTGAATACAAGTATGAATTCGAAAGCAGCCCCCCCCCGTCCAGGCAGATAGTGCAAAACAGTATGCAAACGGTGGTGAGGAACCCAAATTATCACTTTAATACTTTTGTGTGCTCATTACATTACAAGAGGCTAAAATAAATGTTTCGCTTGTGGTGATTTAGACAACACTTGCCCTTGAGCAATCTACCCGTACAATGATGACAGACTCAACTCAAACTTCAAACTTCTCAACTCAGCAACTTATTAACTCAGTCGATGCATTGCAAACCTGTTACAAGCATTTACAAGTCCCGAATCTTAACCAAAGCATCGACCACTTCAGAAAGGTCCTGAAAACACAAAATCTTCAAAAACAACACTAAATGTGCCGATGGTGTACAGCTTAACTGTAATGTTATGATCTGAAAATGACTTTTTAATACCACAAAACGACATGATTTAGATTACCCAATTTAATGTCTACTATGAAAGCAAAGGCGTGAAGAAGATTTACTCCACAGCACAAATGAAACGATATGTCCTTAAGCAATGCAATGATGCATATGACAGTTGTGCGAATGAATGAAGCATTGTGTGTGCCCGTGTGACATAAACTCACAAGATATAATACTGATCGTTGCCGGACTCCCTTCTTTCACAACATCCTAATATTCATTTCCTCAACACCTGGTATGATAAAGAACAGGAACAACAGAAACTTCCACTTTAGCTTGACACCCAACAGGGGTCATAATAGAGAAGGGGATTTGCAGGGGAAATGATCAAATAGTCTGGAGCTCTACATTTAGAGCTGGGCGGATGTTAATTAAACTTCCTCTAAATTGCCTTGCATCATGCTTTCTTTTATACCAAATAGATATACATGCCAAGCCTTTACATTTCTCCCATCTTACAAAGAACGAACGTGTTTGAGCTCTTTGTAAATCTGTAGACTGTGACAGGTTTAAACTCCAAGTCAACTTGATTTCACACAATGAACATCACAACAAATGTGACAAGGCTGCGTTCCCTTTAACTCGTCAAATCAGATTAACAATAACTACCGAGACTTTAAATGTGGTGTCAGTGCGTACGCAAGCATCACCGATACTTATGTTAATATCCCAAACGTGTAGCTGCCCGCTCTGGAATTCACTCAAACTCCCTCAAAATGTGAGATAGCATTGCACACCGACAGATCCATAACTGTGTCCAGATGACCTGGGATCAGCCAGTGCGTGCGCTATGAGCTCCAGCCCAAACAAAAGAAGATTACCTGTTGATTTTGAGAGCGAAAGCTCTTCGCTCTGATGCTGGCAGAGAAGCCATGCGACTTTAAATCACTCCACGCGGAGCAGCGGAGTCTCGAGCTCAGCCGTGATGATCGCAGATGACATTCGCAAGCTTCATCTTCACCGTATCAGTAGCTTTTCTGGGCGGAAACTTCCGCATTTTAACTTTAACCCAAACAGAGTGGACGCACGAGAGAGAGAGAGAGAGAGAGAGAGAGAGAGAGAGAGATGTTGTGCAGATTAAAGGGTGGGTTTCCGTGTTAAGCCGTTCTGATGGGTGACAAAGATCCAGCAACGACGCAAAGCTGGCAAGCTTTTGAGTCACTCATACATCCGTGGCTTCACACTTATTGAATCTTCATATAGTAAATAAGTAGTCTGTACATTTTTTTGTTTAATATTCTTAATCTTGATAAGCTTTTGACACTTGATTCAGTATTTATTTACAATCGACAATGTACTTTAAACAGATATATTAGACGAGAGAGCCCCCTGTCGGCCATCAATTGCGTTGCCTCAGCAAAACAAAGGTATGCTGTCCAATCAGCAGACGGCGACCAATTAAATCAAAACACTTCATGGATTATTATAATATTAGTAAAATTAACATTTTCTTTTCATTTACATTCAATATCTTAAAATGTTAAGTATGGTCGCTGTGGCTGTGGTCAATTTGAAAATGACAAAGCCATTGATGATGCTTAATCTCATCTCACTATAAGGGTGACCAAATTTGTTGATTCTGTTTGTGATCCGAAATGACAGGACTGCACACAGGTTTGTAAAGTTTAAAAAAAAAGTTTATTATCATCAACAAGAACGGGAGGAGAAACCGATGAAGTGTTGCCGTAAGGACGATGACTCTGTTGACACAGCAGACATGAGGAAACTTGTGTCTTTGCGAGAACCCCTTTCCAGAAGTGACCGGGGTAAATAAATCAAAACTACAAGAACATATTAAACTACAAGGTCAGCACAGCAGACACATCCCCCTTCTTTAAGAGTGACATTACTGCTCTGAATGGGACACAATGTTCATGATGGTAGTTATGCTTTATATTTCATTCTTTAAACAACTTTATAGAGTACATGAATACAAAAGCTCTATTTGAGAGTTAAAATGATTTTAATGATATAATGATGAATTACTGTTGCTCTTAACACACACAAGTACATTTGGGTCATTCGGTCTACTCTGTGTCCTGGCTAAAATGTTGATTTTGATCATTCTTTTCATGGGGTAATACTTTAAGGAAACCAAAATATTTACCTTTGCTCAGGTAATTCATGTTCAATCCCCAAGCCTCTGGAATAGCTAAATACTTAATTTGTCTTTAGGCACATGACTTTATTAGAACCTTCAACAATAAGACATTGCTTTAGAGCTTATGTGTTCAAATATCAAATGTGAGACAGAGAGGTGCTGCGGACTCCACTGCCTTTGTTTTAAGTGAAAAGGTTGTGTAAAGATAAAAAAAACTACAGACGTGCTCAAAAAACGAATAATGCATTTTCTCTGAAATGACTTGAAACTGACAAATGTAATTGGCATCCGCTATTGTTTATTCCATATATAATAGAAATCAGACTTTGCTTTTGATTTTTTATTCAACATAAACTGTAAATAATAAAACAAATGAAATGTCATGAACAAAAATGATGGGACACCTAACTTATATTTTGTTGCACAACCTTTAGAGGCGATCGCTGCAGGCAAATGTTTTCTGTAGTTATCAATGAAACTCCTGCACCTGTTAACAGGTAGTTTGGCCCACTCTATTCTGAAGGCCACTTCAGAATAGTCCAATGTTTTGTTCTTATCCATTCTTGGGTGATTTTAGCAGTGTGTTTTGGGTCATTATCCTGTTAAAGGACCCATGACCTGCGACTGAGACAGAGCTTTCTGACACTGGGCAGTACGTATCGCTCCAGAATGCCTTGATAGTCTTGAGACTTCATTCTGCCCTGCATGGATTCAAGGCACCTTGTGCCAGATGCAGCAAAGCAGCCCCAAAACATAACTGACCCTCCTCAAAGTTTCACTGTAGGTATGGTGTTCACTTCTATGAAAGCTTGATTTTTTTTCGTCTGTGAACATAGAGCTGATGTGGCTTGCCAAAAATCTCCAGTTTTGACTCATCTGTCCAAAGGACATTCTCCCAGAAGGATTGTGGATGGTCAATATGAATTTTACCTTATTCCAGTCTGTCTTTTTCATGTTACTCTTTCAAAAGAGTCCTCCTGGGTCTTCTTACATTGCTCAAAAAACCATGGATGGTGCATCAGAAACTGACGTACCTTCACTTTGGAGTTCAGTTTGTATTTCTTTAGCAGACATCCTTGGTTCTTTTTCTACCATTTGCACTATCCTTCTGTTCAATGTTCACAATGATACCAAAGAGCTCAGTGACTACTTGTCTACGTTTAAATAGGCAGAATGACTGATTACAAGATTAAATACATGTGTGATACTAATTAAAGAAACGAATTAGTTTGAAATAGCATTAATCCAACTTTTCTAAGGGGTACCAACAAAGTTTTGAATATCTTTGTAGAATAAGCAATAATTCATCTCTTTCCACAGCTTCTTTGCTTTATTCTATGACATACCATAGGCATGCAAGTATACATGATACAATAGCTTTAAATTTCATCACTCTTTAGGAGGAATGAAGCATTATTTCAATGAGCTGTAAGGGTATCAACAAATTTGAGCACGTCTGGATATGAAATACTTTGACGGTTTGATTTTCCCCTCTTAAAAAACTTGTATTTTCAGATCTAAGTTGGAATGAATAAATAAATACTATGCACTGATCTGGGTTTGTCTTAATTTTTAAGTTATTTTCTATAGTGCTTTTTACAGCTGTGCATTGTTGCATAGCATTATTACAATAAATGAATATTTTTGAGTTTTTCTCGATTGCTTAAACACATTTCTTGAAATTATGCCTCGTGTTCTCAAAACAGTAAACACAAATCCATAACATCTCACCCAATTCCCCAAACATCCTATTTTCAGGTCCAAATGAAGCTCTCTTCTCAAAACCCTTCAAACTTTTCCCCCAAACATGACACACAAACCCTCAGAAACACTCACAATACAACATAGTCTTAGACACTTGTGAGATCAATTCAAAACACTGTTACTAAAACCTCTTATTGGGTTTCAAGAATAATTTGACAGCTTAGTGTTCAAAAGAATATACAACATAAAAGAATGAGCTTCAGGAAAAAATAAAACATTACACTGCTGTAAAGTAGATGAAGATGATCTTACAAGACAAAAAAAGTTCAAAAACCAAGAAAAGCATGAACTGGTAATGCAAAAATACAGAACAGGTAAAAAATGGTGTAAACGTGCTACAGTTTACTAGATACAGAATATTTCTCTCATATTAAGTGTGTACTGTAATGATACTGTATATTTACAGTAGTATAAAGCGCAGTAGATGATTCTAGGATGCACAATTACCTGTGCACCTATTGATATTATCCTGAGATTCTGATTGGTGTGTCATCGGTCATAAGTTACTGGCAAACTTCCTGCAAAACTACTGCAATGTTTTTAATTATTAATTTAATGAAGTCTGTGTCAAATTATTGTCAGTGCTGCTGGTTCAAGTAAGTAATAACCATTAGGCAGAGGAGCCGAGAGTCGGAGCTGGGATGAGCATCAGGCAGGACCAGAGCTGGATAGGTGTCCCGGGGATGAGACATAGAAAGAAAATAAACTGATATTACCTAATAGGCCACTCACATGTATTTGAATGATTCTACAATAAGATGTGTGTGTTAGGCTATGATCAAACTATTGTATGTTTAGGCATTATTCAAAGGTGCCGGTTATTTTGGGGGGATTCATATGAAGGCTTGATGAGAATGTTATGTCTTATGTGTTCCTAAAAAGAAAAGATCAACATTAATATGATGTATTGATTGTGAGTTCTGGAGTAAAACAGTTTACATTTAATATAGAGGCACTGACACCACACCTATTGCATTATTCCTAAATATAACCGATACATACGTAGCTTGCTTTGATGATGATGTATTTGAAAGCTGAATGGGAATTAGGGCTGCACAGTTATCATAATTGTCAATTATTCACCTCGATATCGTAATTGCGATGATTACTGCCGATTAATAGATTTTATTATAACTTTCTGTGATGCAGCTACATGCCATATTCTTTCTATTAACACTCAAAACTAAATAACATAACGTAAATACCAAATAATTATGCAAATAATGATGTTGCCAATCAAAAAATCCAAAACGAGTAGTTTCAGGACACGTTACTGAATTAATTATTTGATTCGCCACTGTATCTTTTGCCCAAAGGCACAGAAATGAGCCAAAATGGACAGCTGTAATTGAGGCTTTTGGCGATTATGTAATTATTTCACCCTAATTGTAATCCTGATTAGTTTTTTGATTATTTTGCAGCCCTTATGGGAATGTCATCTCCTTATCTGTGCCTTAAAGGAAAAATCCACATTATTCTGATGTATTAATAGTGAGTTCTGGAGTAAAACAGCCTACACTTAATACAATGGAACTGACACCACACCTATCACAATATTCCTACATATAACGATACATACCTTGTATTGATGATGATGTGTGCTATGACCACTGATTTTTTTGATTGACAAATTTGTCCGTCAGTTTGTTTGTGGACCACAATATAAGGGTGCTTTTGGCATAAAACCTACAGAGAATTTTTTGACATTAGCTAATTTTCATATCAATATCCGAACTGCTGACTAAACAATGCAAGGATGAATGTTAAGATAATAAGAAATGAGTATAATACATTACATTGGCAGACACTTTTATCCAAAGCGACTTGCATTGCAAACTGCTATACATTTGTTTCTGACAGTGCATAATCCCCTGGGCTCAAACCCATGACCTTTGCATTGCTAGTGCCATGCTCTAACCACTGAGCCACAAGAAAGCGTGCATGCATACCTCACTTCTTAAGATGGGTCTACAGCCACTCGGCTCACTGCATCTAAAAAGCGACCAGTGAGATTCTTGGGGCCACGAGCGAATCTGTCTGGTCCCAGTTTTTCAGCCAGTTCTTTTAAATGGAATGCAGTGCATTTTTAAACAGTTGTAATGACTGTTAAAACAATAGACATTTTTTGTATTGTTAAGGCACAATGAACAAGATTTGTATTTAGAAGATTAGAAGATTCTTACCTCAGTCCTCTATTAGTCCCTCCATCTCACTTAGAGCCGATGTAACTTCGACACAGGTGAAGCCATTGGTGTCCATAGACTTGTGAAGGAGAACCGCAATGATGGGCTTCACCTCCCTTTTCATGTTCCCATGAAGATGCTCACAAAGGTGCTCACAAAGGTGCCCAAGGGTGACGACTGCCTCCCTTGACACAGCTGAGTGATGAGTCATGTCTTCTTTTGTCACTCCAAGACTGAACTTGTGCATGTTTTCTATCAGGATATCTGGACGATGCTTTGCTAAATACTGGATTTGCCTTAAAGCAGCAATCTTCTTCTCCCTTTCATAAAACGTACAAAAATCTGTTTCTATCACTTACTTAATGCCTATAGTTGGCATTTCATAAATGAAAGATTTTACTCACCATAATAAAATCATGTTAATAACAACCTTTAGGAAGTAAACCATTTCTAAATTCTTACTGTCGACTGCAGTAGATTGAGGATATTTCGGGGAGTGTGTCTAACTTCATATCCCGATTTTGCATCTTTACATCTTATCTTGGTTTAAAAAGAGCAAAGACTTCAGGTCTGAAGGATTCACAGTCTTCTCCACCATAGCCTTCATGGACCTAAAGTATGAAGGCTTCTGATCGTACTGACCTCGTGGCATAACTGCTTCTGCATAATGTTTCCATTATGCTCATTAATATGAGTCAGTGTCAGAAAAATGTATGGCTTTAGTACAAATAAAACATTTTGTTAAACAGTCACTTGCTTATTTGTGATGTATCAAAAGTGTTATAAACACCGAGTAGCTACTGTTGCTAGGAACTGTTTTAGCAGGTCGACGGGCAAGTCGGGCCGTAATCGCAGATACACCGAGCACGTCGCTTATAGCAGGTTTGCACTTCGCGTTATCAACTGCTTAACTCATATTGTCAGTCATGTTTTAACGGATTTTTTTATTTAAGGGCTCGTATTCCTTGAAGTGTAAGTTGTCCACAGTTTTTATGTGTAATTTTCAGTGCGTTTTGCTGTCTAGTGGTAACAGTCACACAGCCGAAGTGACAACACAAGTGTTCAGATTACAGTGCTGTCAAACACCGCTTCTATTCTAACATTACTTGACTGAATTTACCTTTTGAGCCGCTACGATGTCTGGTATTGGACCTTGTCCACATTACATAAGATAAACACTCTTGAATTATTATTCTGAGTATGAATATACCGACAGTCATGAACCTTATTTCACCTTAAACAAGTGCCTGTATTTTAGGACCCTCGTTGTATAGGTCTTAGTAATGGAGGAAGAAGATGAATGTCCTGAGTTAGTGCCCATAAAGGAGAAGAATGTCGGACCTACAGCTCAGATTCCTGTTACGATCATCACTGGATACTTGGGTCAGATTTTTAATCCCTCACCTCCCTCATCTTTCAGTTGTTTTATTTTAATGCTTGAATTTATTTATTTATAATAAACTACACTGTATACATTGTATTTAGTGGCTTGACTATATTCAAAAGGGCCTAATTTTATTTCTCTTCTTGCGCAGGTGCTGGGAAGACCACGCTTTTAAACTACATATTAACAGAGCAGCATAGTAAACGCATAGCTGTTATACTCAATGAGTTTGGTGAAGGTAAGAGAACATCTCTAATATTCTGATCTATATATGAGCATTTGTTGGTCATGTGATTATCCCAGCAGTCCTTATGGATTGCACTATCTATCACGACCACAGGAGGGCAGCATCATCTGAATGTTTAAATTAGTGCATGATTGAAGTAGGACTTTACCTTTTTCTTGTGTTCTTACTTTTAAACTTGATGTACTTCCTTGTTAGATACACTTACAGCTTCCATATCGTACTTGTTATTTTTATCAAATTGACAATCCTATACATAGGATTACATAGGTCTTTTCCTCAAATTTATAAAGCTTTTCGAGACATTTTCAAATGACAGATTTTAGGATGTCCTGCACATGTTGATCTGGTGCTGTGTTTTTCTTCAGGCAGTGCTTTGGAGAAATCTCTGGCTGTGAGTCAAGCAGGCGAGCTTTATGAAGAGTGGCTGGAGCTGAGAAACGGCTGCCTCTGCTGCTCTGTAAAGTACGTTCATGTGTTTCCAATCATTTATATTTTGTATATACATTGCATGCATCCATTTGAAATGTTACTCATATCTACAAAGACAATTGCGTATATATAAACATAGAAATCAAAATAAATAAACACGTATGTTTTCTTTAACAGAGACAATGGGTTAAAAGCCATTGAAAATCTAATGGAGAAGAAAGGAAAGTTTGACTACATACTTCTAGAGACCACTGGTTTGGCAGATCCAGGTATTTCACAGAGTATTGCATATTGAAGATCCCCTTTTCTTTATCATCTACATCTCTATGGTTTGCATTGAGTCTAATGTCTTTGTTCATCATAATGGATCTTTGAAATGACATTTCTTACATAAACCAAGTCATAAAATCAATTTTCTTGGCATGATGGATTAAAATAGCACCCGATACACATTTTTTTATTCCATATAATAAACGTGTGAGTGAGTGAGTGAGTGAGTGGGTGTGGTTAACTCATGCACTTCTGCAGTTGCAACATGTGAGAAGAAGCTTATGTCTATTATTAAAAAGAGGTGTGATATCTGTAGTGTGAACATGTTTTGGGTTACTAGATATATGTAATCAAATGACTATTTTGTGGTATATGTTAACACAAAATTAAACTACTCGTATCAAGAGTTTAGTTGTATTTGTAACGTTGTATTTTTAAGAAATTGCAAGCTATGTCAGACATTGTTTTGCTTCCTATAGAGCAAAGCCAAGTTAACTTGTTTAGCACCTGAGTAAAATAGAAATCAATAAAGGCAGGTGGGATCAGCATCTCTGCACACAGACTGTGTGCTTGAGTGACAGGTGTAAAAGGGCCAATGCCGTGCTGGGCCCCGCAGACAACGTAGCATCTGAAGCTGACGGGGCCCTCTTTTTCTTGTCTGCACTGTCATTGGATGAGACAGGCCTGTCACTTCTGAGTGCCTCTGGGGGATAAGCCCCTCCCCTTATCCAAAATGTGTTTGTGGGCTGAATGAGTTATGTATCTGATGTCTCTCAGGAACATTGCATTCATTACACTTCTATCAAATATTTATAGTGCTTTCTTATTCTACCCTGACAGTTTGACAAAACTCCATTATGTGAACAAGACACCCTTAAATTATAACACAGAACTGTGAAATAACTTTTACAAGAAAAGTTGGACAGCATGGAAACAAACAAAATAATCCTTGTAGGTGAAATTGTTTAAGGCGCCCATAAAATTTTGGTGTGCATTTTGAAGTACATGCCTTCCAGCAACCTCTTCAAGCCATTATACCTCAGTTTTACTATGGGATGTGCTGAGTTAGTTGATAAATACTGCAGAACAGAATAAAATGCTAAACGCAAGCATGAATATGCAATTTAACTTTTTACACACTTGCCAAAGTTAATCAATTGAAAAATTACACACCCATAAATATTTTTTTAATAGCCAAAACTGTATTTATTTATTTGTGAGTAAATATTTTAATATATTGAATATTTTAGGTTATGTTTTTTGGTAAAGCTAAAGTGAAGCTTGTATGTCATTTGCTTACATATGGTTCTTTGGCAAGTAGGGTTCTAACCATATATTGCCTATTTTGATTCAAAAAATGATGTATCGTAGAGCTCTGGCTATTGTTTTACTATATGATGTCTGTTTAGGTCTATTGGTTGAATTGCCAACATGTGACATGGTCGACATATATAATTATATTAATACTTATTATTATTATTACTTATATTATTATACAGTAATATTAATAATAATTTCCTGGAAATCATTGGCTTTTACTGCTTTGAGATTAAAAATGTAAATGATGTTGCCTGATTCTATTCTTTTTCTTTAAAAGTCAGCTTTATTGTTCACAGACAGACCTATTTAATTTGCATATAGAAGGTTTAGTTATACCTTGAATGTTGTCAATCCTTTAACAGTTTATTTTGGAGATAAATTGGCTGATTGAATTTTGTTTTGTTTTACATGTTGATTAAAATAGCGTTATATTATTGTAATGGTGAAACCAGCATCGTGTGTATCATATTGTATCATTAGCTTAGTGTTTTTGTTACACTCCTTTGGGTTACTTTTACGTTTGGACCCTGATTCTCTATGTGATATTATAAAGTGATTTTATTCCTTTTTCTTTTCAAGGAGCTGTTGCTTCCATGTTCTGGGTTGATGCTGAATTAGGGAGTGATGTTTACCTTGATGGTATGATTCCAAGCGATTAATTTCTCTTGTAGCTCATCGACATTTTACCCTTCAATATGTTACAACGTTCTTTTCCCTCTTGCAGGTATTGTTACTGTCATCGATGCTAAATATGGAATGCAGGTAGGTTGTCAATTCCTATCTTATCGCAGTCCAAATGACTTCTGCAGGCTGATATTTTGCTTTCTATACAATAAACCAGTCAACAAACACAAATACAGACTAAAATGCAACAGACATTCATGTAGCTCGTAAGATAAAGTACTCGGAGATAGGGCACCTCAGTTATGACACAATCTCTATTGTTTTTGCCAGTTTTAAGAACAGAATTATTTAACATGGTTATTCATTGGAATTATCTGGAACTAGAATCAAATGGAAAGATCAATCATAATTAAAGCATGAATCCATAAATTAAAATAATAATATAAAAATAATAATTCTGTGCAATGCCAGAAAATGTATATAGATTTTATTTATTTAAATGTTTGTTTTTGTAAATAAGTATTGGTTATACCAAGTTTTTGTTATATGGCTTTCTGTAAAATGGTTCTTGTGACATGAACAGTAAGGCTAGATTTAACCCCCTAAAATGAATACATACTATAAGGTCTTTGAATAACATATCCCACCCAGTCCCACTTACATATCGCCCCCTTCCTCCCCCGTCCTCCTAACACTTCTGCTGGGAGCTGGACTGTGCTACTGACACCTGGGTAATAGGCTGCAATTTAGCCGGTGTCAGTCTTGGCAACTCAGTCTTTTTATTGCAGAGGTGGCACCTCTTCTTCACCGCAGCCCTCCGGGGTTCCACGAATGCCTGTAGAGGAGAAGACAGATGAGAGATTGATAAAAACTGAAGAAATAATGGATATCTAGTCCGATCACTGTAATGGGCCTGTCACCCTTTGTTTTTCTCTTATGTCACCTGATGTATTCATACAAGCAATACTTTGGAGATTTGAGGGGAGGGTTGACTTTCAAAGGCATATCCATCAGGTGCCTTCATGTTACTTGAGATCAATCAGTCATGCTGACAAGCGTTGGAGATTTGACAAGTTTAAAATTTGTACAGACATATGATATGGCTGGTTAAAATCCCAGTGCTCTGTGTTATAACGTATTGAACACAAATCCAGAAAGGAGAGGATAATGATAAAAAATATAGAAAATAAATTGTTTAACGTTTCCGAAGTTACAAATCTTAGAAATAGTTTTTAAGGGGTTTTACTACAAATTGATAATATAAGATATGATTTTAAAGATATTTTCAGGAAATGAGCTTGACAGAAAGGACAGCTGATAATATAGGCAGAAACAAATGAGGTGTTTTTTTATTTTCATCATTTTGTTCTAATATAGGATATAGATTTAAAAGTAAATGCTGATAAGATGAGCAGGTTCAACACTGTTGGAAAGTTTTCAGTATGTGCACATATGTCACATATATTACTTGGCAACCATATTCATTATTACTGTTTGTTTATTGATCATTTTAGCTATTACGTGTAGATTTATAGTAACTTTATATCATAATTGTTTTTTAATGTGCTGTGTTGAAAGGCTGTATATATGGGAACTCCAACATTATGGTTGTGATATTTTCAGTCAAAACTTGAAATAAATTCTCAGAGAATGTATTTATTGCTAGTTTATTGAATCATCTGTTTATATTTTAAAAATATAAATATATAAGTCTATGCATGAGTTTTCCATTTATAAAATAGGAAAATTAGACAAAAATGATGCACATTTCAAGACACAACATACTTTGTAGGATTTCTGTGAATAACAATGTACAAACCAGAAGCAATAATACCCAACAAATGAATAAGATATGGTTCTTCATAGACCACAAAATAGTTATTTTGTTTTTGTTCATGTGCCCATCTATGAGAAATAAGGACAGTTATGGACAATTCAATTACCTGACTATGGAAAACAGTTTTTATGAAGGAAAAAAAACTCTTAAGAGAGACTTCACATGGATATTTAAACCACCAAATATTGACACCTGACCTAACAGTGTGATGAAAAACTTGTTGACAGTTGTTATATTAAAGAATCACAGTTTAACCATGACAAGTGACTAACACATAGCAGTCTTTTTGGCGCTTATTGCTTTAGGTTTCATGGGTAATTTGTAGTAATGTAGTAATGAGTAAATCTATTACTTACTGTCATCTTAAATACAATGCTGTCCTTGTCTTTAAGATTTGTTATCGCAGTTATTGTTTAATGTTATTTTTATAACTGTCTTACAGCACATAATAGAGGAGAAGCCAGAGGGTCTTGTCAATGAGGCTGCCAGGTAATAATCTCGTAATATATCATTTAATTCCTTGCCACATAATTGAAATAAAACAATATAAATTGTAGATCAAACAGCTCTACAAGAATCCAGAAGACAGATGTTGGCCGACAGACAATGTGTTTTAAAAGTCTGATTATGTCGTCCTTAAGTTATAAGTAGTTTTCCAAGCTAGAGCATCTGGTATTGTTCTCTGTAAGCAAGTCTCAGACGCCTTTTTGTTTAGCAAATTAGAAATAGTGCCCAATGATAAATAAACCTTATTAAGTTAACAACATTCTCTGTAACATTTCCCATTGTTTCCAGTTTATCACATTTTGAATTCCAGAATTTAAACATGAGCTAAGACTTTTAATCCCCGCTGTGTATTTTTACGAGTGCCTCATGTGTGGTCTTTCAAAATATAGTTTGTGACCGTGTTATCTCTATTAAACATTACAGCTGGCTTCTTCGGCACTAATCTTTGTGCAAACATGTATCCTATTCCATCCTAGCTCCCTGCAGCTCACCTGCTGCAGTCGGGGTGTTGTTTTTGGGCATTGGAGGCATGTCGGAATGTTCACAAGTGTCAGAGGCCGTAAAAACAGCCTCTGCTCTCTGTTTATGTTTTCCTACCACGCAAAATGGTGGCGCCTTTTGAGCGTGGCACAAACCATACCACCCACACGCAACTCGACAACAGGGCGGGGGATGGATGTAACACAACAAAGAGTGTTTACACACTTACTCACACACACACATTTAGATTCAAAGGGAGAGTGGGACATTGAACACCGAGCAATAAAGAGAGGGAGAGAATGGAATGAGCTGCTCTTCATCTGTATTGTTCTATTGATGTATTGTCCGACTGTAATCACACATACTTGCGTACGACAACTTAAACACAACTGCGAGCGCACGTAGAGGCGATTTGTTTTTTATGATAAATAATCCATATGTGACACCTGGAGGCGTCATTCGTCTTTGTCTCAGACACACATGCAGGCATTTAGAAAAGATGGGCAGCATTTTACAGGTGGTTGGGAATGGGCCTGAATGGTGGTCTTGTTTTATTGCAGGCAGATAGCTCTTGCTGATCTGACCATCATCAATAAGACAGATCTGGTGAATGACACTGAGTTAGGACAGCTCAGAGATGCAGTGAGGTGAGAACTTTAGAGCCATTTATATTCCTATATGTTCCAGCAATATTTATGTTGCCAAATACTTAAACAAACTCCTTTATACGCATAACACCTAAGCAACCGCATAACAATGTTTAAAACCCCTAAGCAGCTGTATAGCAACATCATTGTCTGCCCACCACAAGATCTTATCTGACCTTTTTTCAGAAAATGTGAAAATTATTAGTATTTTTTTAGATGTCTTTAGATCTGTCTGTGAGCTCCGTTTTCTCTATTATAGATCAATAAATGGCCTTGTAAAGATTTTGGAGACACAAAAATCAAGGTAAGACATTACAGCACATGAGCAAATCGAAAACATTTGTACCTTTATTCGTAATAGACGTATGTTAAATGATTAATATTACACAAGTTTGTGTTTATCAATACAAAATTAATATGCACATTACACAGACATATATCATGTAAACACAAACTTGTATTCTGGATACGATGGACCTTTTTCACAAGCCTGTGATGACGCATTAAACTGTCATCAGCATTGTAAATTGGAAAGATTTCCATTTTTTTTAAATGTATTTATGTTTATAACACTATGTATTATATTACCTTACAAAAAAGGTTTCTGCTAATACGAGGGTGGTTCTTATACAGCGTCTAAGGAAGTCATGATTTGAAATCATTCTCTCTTTTGACTGCCATCATCAGACTCATTGTGAGAACACCATCGTTGAGTTTTTCTTTTGCTATTTGAGCAAATGAGAATTCCCAAAATGTATGTGTGGTAGTCCCCCACATTCACTGCTATAGAAGTTTTCCCAACTCTGAAGACTTCTGCTGCTGAGAAACCCGGAAACGTGAAAAAGGTCCATTCGTTGAACAGCCTCATCTGAATCATGACAAAAAATTCCTTGAACATTTAGCCTAATTTCAAATTATTTAATAAAGTTCTTCTGCCAATGTTCTTTATGCAACTATATGCAACAATTGTCTCAAGAGCAACTAGATTGTAACATTTAATCTGTTCACTTAGTTTCAATATTTTGTTTTACTCTTATGCAGTTGTCAGATGCTTTTATTCAAAGCAATTTACAGCACATTTAAACTATGTTCTTGTAAATTAATTTATAGTTCATCCAAAAAATATATATTTTTCAACCTGTATATGATTTTTTTCTCTGAAACACAAAATAAGATATTTTGAGAAATGTCTTAGTGGTTTTGTTTCCATACAATGGATGTCATTGGGGCCTCGATGTTTTCTGGACACCAACATTCTTCAAAATACCTTATTTAGTGCTTTGCAAACAAAAAGTTATAGTTTGGAATGACACAAGGCTGAGTACAAAATATAAGAGTTTTTGTGTGAACTTTCCCTTTATTTACTTGTGGTCTTTTGTCTACTAAAATGATTAAAATATATATTTTAACCATCCTCATAAATAAATAAATGTAGTAAATAACAGATTGACTTTGAATTATCAATCATTAGCCCAGGAATCTGGAGATTTTTTTTAAAAATATGTTTTCTATGTTAAATTGAATTCTATAGAAATAAATGTAACTTTGTTAGTGTCTGTTTGGTTATCTAAAGGCTTAGTAATGATTGATCATTCATCTGGAATGAACCATATTTTTCTTTCTCGTAGAGTTGATCTGTCTCAAGTATTAGATTTGCATTCTTTTGATACCAAAGATGCAGTAAGGTAAGTGTTTTTATCAGTTTTTATTATCACAGTGATTCACGTATTTCGTTTACTTCACAGTATTTTGTGTAGCTGACAAGAATCAAACGCTCCATTATCTCATGCTAATTTTGATGACTTACACAAAAAAATGAAGAGTAATTACATTGAGACTGTATAAATGTGAATGGGACGCCCCAGCTGCAGAGGATTATAGCCGATGTCTGCAGTAAAAATACAGAGGGGACGACTCTTTACATGCACTTCCACACAGACTGCCTTTCAACCCTGACTGTGTCCCATTTGCCCCCCTGAGCCCTGGCTGCTTGTCTGCTATGACCCCCCTCTGGTCTGCTGTGTGGTACTAACAGTCCAGCGAATAATCCACAGAGCCACGTTTGCACACCCCGTCGGGTCGGACTCCTCTCTACGCTTTCTTCTTCTTTCTTTCTGAATAAAGCTCGGTCTTAATGTTACTTAACCCAAAATGCTCCTCTGCATCACACCAGCGCCGGGATTAGTGTAGTCAAATGCTTTGATAGGTTTTAGCTAAGACTGTACATCTGTCTGATACATTTGTGTATGTAAGAGACTGTTGTTTATTGAAGGTTTTTGACATCGATCAATTACTGGTGTTTTACATTTAAATGTTACTAAAATCTGCATTGGTTTGTTTTGTGTAGGTTAGCTGAAAAGATACAGCTGGTGAGAAGTAATCATGCTCATCTAGACAAGGTGAAAATAACTTAATAATTTTTGCTTAAAAACGTACATACAAATATATGATATTTTTTGAAAGACCTTATCCAGGCTTTTATAAACATTAGGAGCTATCCAGAGTATATTTCTGCAAGCTTTCTGTAGAAACCTACTAAGGTTTGTTTAGGCCAGAGCCTCATTCAATGTTAAATGTTTCTTCATAGATGCAAACTCTCTTATCATTAGATGAGTCACTTTCTCGCATCCACCCCGTCTGTCCCTGTTCCCCCCACAGAGCCGAGCTTCACTGCTCTTTTCATGTAAATGAGTCCTGAGTTCTGTTGTTATTCTGAAGGGAAAAAGGAAGTGTGTAACTTTAAGACAGACAAACAATGGCTTAAATATGTGTAAAGTGCCCATATAACACCTATAGGAAATTCATTTAAGCGTCAAACTGACAGTTTTAAAGATAGGATCATTATTATAAATACAGCCGTTAAAAAAATGATTTATTATTTGCTGCTAATTTGGGAATTTTGTTACAATATATATTCTTGATAAGAGGTATAACAGTCTTAATTTCTTTATTTTTTGATGTTCAGATTATTATGAAATGTGACCCTTTGGTCATGTTTATATTTTGACTTTGTATTTGTTTTCATTTTAGACTATGCTGACGGTAACCTTTGAAGTACCAGGCAGTGTTTCAGAAGAACTATTAAATATATTTATTCAGGTACGAATTAATTGTGTGAAAACATACACACTACCGTTAAAAAGTTTAGGGTCACTTAAACAAAATGTGCCTTTTGACCTTCCACACCTTTCGATCTGAAGATGTGTGCTGAAATGCCTCGAATTAGTTTTGTAGAAAAATATACTACCAAAGACACTGCTTCTTCATTCCAAAAATAAAATTGTATCGAAAAATGTTAAAAAAGCAATTAATAGTGTTGTTTAAAAGCATCTCAGGAGAAATTGACCGATGAAATGCCATTTCTGTATGTGAGTTTGGAAGATGCTAAAAAGTTTTTGTTTCATTATTTTAAAATGTGGAAAAATATGTAAGTGAACCTAAACTTTGAACAGTTGTGTATAAAGAGCAACACTTAAAAATGACTTTCTAATTTATTAGTTTTAGAGAAAATTTGTGAAATGGAAAACCACATTTTCTTCTATAGAACCTCCTGTGGGAGAAGTCCATTAAGAATAAAGCAGGATTGCCAATGACTGTTATTCGGTTAAAGGTGAGTAATACCTTTTTTTTTAAGTGTAGTATGTATTGACATCATCGAAATCCTCAAAATTATGAATAATTATCGGTCTCTGACAATACAACATAGCATTTATTTCAGTTAAGTTTCATCAGTGTACATTGCGTAGAGAAAACCCTTTTATAATTATTTATGTAAAGCTGCTTTGCAACAATGAAAAAGCATTATATTAAAAAAAGTATTGAATTTTATTAAATAAGTATACTTAAGGTAGGGCACGGTGGCTTACTGGTTAGCACGTTCGCCTCACACCTCCAGGGTTGGGGGTTCGATTCCCGCTTCCGACTTGTGTGTGTGGAGTTTGCATGTTCTCCCCGTGCCTCGGGGGTTTCCTCCGGGTACTCCGGTTTCCTCCCCTGGTCCAAAGACATGCATGGTAGGTTGATTGGCATCTCTGAAAAAATTGTCTGTAGGGTGTGAGTGCGTGAGTGAATGAGTGAGTGTGTGTGCCCTGCGAAGGGTTGGCACTCCATCCAGGGTGTATCCTGCCTTGATGCCCGATGACTCCTGAGATAAGCGCAGGCTCCCCGTGACCCGAGGTAGTTCGGATAAGCGGTAGAAAATGGAATGGAATGGAAAGTATACTTAAGATATACGGGGTAGTGTTATAGATGACCTGAGGTTGAGTCCTGGCACAAGTTTTTTCCTAAACTGATTCCCTGTCAAATAAAGCCAAAACTCCCCATCACTTTGCACATGTTACCTTTCATGTATAACACCTTTCATTTGATTCAATTATGTTTTTGTGCGTTTTTCATGCTGCTACTGTCAAAGAATGTTTACTTCATTGTTAAAAAGTGTCTCTTTTAGTTATAAGATTACAAACATGTGAACAGTAACAGTTCCTGTGCAACAAAAATAACATCAACACAGTCAACATACTGGAGATTGGTTGAAGGCCATAAAGTAGCTGTGCGAGTGTCGAGAACTAAGTAAGAGATTATTGTGGGTTGTGGCAGGGGATCATCTCCTTCCAGCAGAAACAGAAGAAGGTGATGTTGCAGGGAGTCCATGAGCTTTATGAGCTGGATGACACTCCAGAATTATGGGCAGATCAAGAGCCAAGAATCAACAGAGTCATCTTCATAGGTGAGAACTGACTTTGAATCTGAAATTAAAAGATTACAGATGCTCATGTATTCAACGGCTTCCAGATATTTTGCAGGGGATGTCTAATATTGAAGATTAGCAAATCGTTGATTTCATTTTGCAGATTCGTATGCCTTTTTCAAACACCCCTGAACGTTGTAAATTATACAGTATTAACTATAACCTTCTTTACTTCAGGTCGAAACCTTGATGGGGAAATTCTGAAGGAAGAGTTCATCTCTGCTGTTTCAAATAATCAAAGCTTGGAGTAGATGAAACCCGAAAAATGTTGTACAATCTACTAGTCCAGGTATAGAAATATAACACTGCAATGTCCTCATGTGTTGGTGCATGCATGGACCTGGGTTGCAGGGCTGGAACAGCTTAACTAGCGACAAACATAGCTGTAGTAGATTTAAAATTAAAAAGTTATGGTTCTTCTCAGTGTAAACATGAAAGTCATTCATGTATTTGATTAAACCAGTAAGACTAAAATTCATGTCGGCGGCACAAGTTGTCATTTTTGTGACAAAACTTTTGTCACATTTCCAATTTTCCTTTTTATTTATTTTGGAAATACAGAAACTGTTTGTATTCCGAGAAGTTGTCATTATTTACACAATGTATTTCTGCTACGAATCAGCCTATCATGGCTGTAAATGTTCACATTGTAAAGTAAATGCCGAAATACCAGTTAAATAAATTTAGTCTTGATTTATTATTCTGCCAATTTTTCTGACGTGTTAAATGTCGTGTCTTCCTTACAATGTGAAAGGCCTCCTGTAACTACAAACAGCAATTTAACACCCTCTGTCTTTCTGGTGCAAGGTGAAAATGTGGCAATTTAACAAGTGTTGTGAAGTTTTTAAAGATTAGGAATTTTATTCTGCGTTGAATCTCTCTCACACAACAAAGAACAAATGAATACTTAAATTCTTAAAGTTAAGTGGTTTATTGTAATTTCTAAGATACAGGGTCTCCTGAACCAACATGTGTAACATTACACACAAGATTAAATACAAAAATTTACAGAATAACTTTTTTTTGCACATTTTCAGTGTTTCCCATTTTTAATGCTTCACTATAACCTAAGAAAAAAACTATTAGTTAACAATTTAATGCAATGTTTAACTCTGTAGAAATCATGTCCTGCTTAAATACAAGCAAATGTTGTTTTGTTAGAAACACTAAGATTCAGCACAAACACTATAACACCAGTTAATGTTCCTGGATTCATATGAATGGCTGTTGTAAATAGTCAAGAGAGCTCTGTGAGTTTACACAACTTTCAAGTACTCCCAATTCACATGCATCCACTTCCACACCATCCGCAGATGAGGAAGTGAACAGTGGCCACCAAGCCTTTCATTTGCAATTGAGATGAGCGCAAACAGTTTTAACACATATCCGCGCACAAGCAGGTTTGCTTTGAGGATCGCTGTGCGCATTCATGGCCTCCAATAAAACTCGCCCCTGCCTGTAGCCTAAAGCCGCGCCGTTTCCTATTCGATTCTGATGTTGATAGGCTCGTTTACGCGCATTCTTCATTCCATGCGGGGAGCCGGGCCATGGCCATTTTCATGGTCACACCACCTGCGGGTAACTTGAGGTGACAAACCAAACGAAACCCAGGGGGTATCGGGGGAAAATCGGTCTTTTAAACCGGTAGTTAGGCGTGGTGTGAAAATTCACCAGCGCGCATCTCGGCTCCCACTGCGCTAACCTGCTTCTGAATGAGACTTTAATCTAAAAGATCCTTTAAAATAAACTTTTAGAGATTTTTTTATTCCAGTAAATAAGTATGAATCAAATCAATTGCAAAAGGGATGTGCCTTAATATTTGTATTACATTTAGGATAAATCAACTTTTTGCATTATGTTTCTTATTCGTCAAATCAAATTGCTATTTTATATTTTTAGGATTTAGACGTGTAAAATTTAAAGATGGCGTTTAGTTTTTCCGAGACTTTCACGCCCATTTTTGATTAAATAGTTGACATTAGTAGCCTACATAATAATTATTTAATTACATAATGAAACTAAGGGGTATAGGGAAATTAAACTAAAATTCATTATTATTTTTCTGTACACAATAATAAAATGACCCTTAAAGAAAAGATTGTGTGATATATCTATCAGAACCTAAACGTAATACATAATCTTTTCTAAATTATATGATTTGAAATAATGATAATAATACACCAAAATACGCTTCTCATATACAGTGTGAGTTCGATGTAGTAAAAGATACTCTAATGAGATATTTAGCACACGTATCTGATATGATATTGTTTAAAGCAGGTCAAAGCCCCCCACACCTGCTTGACTGTCCCGAATCCCTGTGGTGAAGCTCCGCTCCTATTGGTCTGACCATCCACGGACAAAAAAAAGAGCGTGTGTGGCCCCTCTTAAATAGCCCCCATTTCCACTAGTCCTGCAAACCAGCCACAACTATTACCAACCAATTTCTACACTTGGAGTCCCCAATCATGACCCTTTCCAAGGATTACCAAGACGTCCGAACCTCAATCTCTTCAGAGGAGGATGAAATCGACATCGTTGGAGGAAACCACAGTGACAGAGAATATTTCATGGCTTGCAAGGGCGCAAAAGAGATGGGCTCGTCGGACATGGATCATTCAGAGACCGAGTCTTCTGGCGAGAGCGAAAGCAGCTTTTACGCGGAGGCCTCTGCGTCATCCGGCCCGAAGCAAACTTCTGCAGTCAAACCTCCTTATTCATACATCGCTCTCATAACCATGGCCATCCTCCAAAATCCGATGAAGAAACTGACTCTCAGCGGCATCTGCGACTTCATCAGCAACAAGTTTCCATACTACAAGGAGAAATTCCCAGCTTGGCAGAACTCCATAAGGCACAACTTGTCTCTGAACGACTGCTTTATCAAAATCCCGAGAGAGCCTGGCAACCCGGGTAAAGGGAACTACTGGTCCCTCGATCCTGCGTCCGAGGACATGTTTGACAACGGCAGTTTTCTGCGCAGGAGAAAAAGATTCAAAAGAAACCAACCGGAGTTCACCAAAGATGGCCTAATGCTTTACCACCCAACGTTAAGTTATCGACCATATGGGCGACCTTACTGCGTTTCTGGGCCAGTTCCAGCCCATGCTAATCCTATTGGATATTTGCCAATGCCCGATGGCATCATGGTGCCACCTCCATATTTTCAATATCAGACTCTTAATATTAAAGTCCAAGAATCTCCAGAAATTCCGCACCGGTCTGAACGCAAGACGCAGAAGTGTTCGTTCAGCATTGACAGCATCATGGCCAAATCAACAGTTTCTCACATCAAAAACTCTCCTCGTCACCTCCCAACTGACTACAGTTATGTGTTTCCAAGACCAACATCTTGTGTTGCTCCAAGTTTGTTACCTGTGCCAAGGACTCCCATGCTGAAAACAGTTTCCTTCACAGACACATTGAGAATGGTATATCCACATTGTTGAACTGTTGTTATCGCTGTCTATCATATTTTTAGTATGATAATGCCGTTGTAAATTGCTCTTATAGTTTTAATGTAAATAAATAAATGGTAATATATTTGTCAGAGAAATTGTCTGAAATGCTTCAATGGATGTATTCAAATGTCTGTTTAAAATAAACCACCATTGTCGAGTGTAAATTACGCGTTCTCTTTATTTTCTAATTTTCTGCTAGTGGAGTTTTGTACAGTTTATACGTCTACTTCTGTCCTATCTATAAATGATCCGATTACGATAATAAAACAAATAATGTTGTTGATTAACCCAAATCAGATTTCAAACCATATGTTGGTAACCCTTTATTTCTTAATACGATTTAATGCATTAGCTAAAAAGGAAACTAACGAGTAGCGTTTATTAATCCTAATGCCAAAACATCTGAAGACTTTATGCAAAAAAGGCAAAAGCCTCCAAGTGCCGTCTGACACTTTTCTTCACATTTTTTATCAGGCTCGGATGTTTATATAAAATGTTATTTCGTTTTCATTGCCATCAAAGTGAAAACTCGAACCTAAACATAGAAGCCTGATATAAAAACGCTACTTTTAGAAGAAGTTTTCGAATGGCATTTTGAGGCTTTTGCATTTGAAGTCTTCATTTGTTCAAGTTAGTTCATTGTGCTTTAACTACTGTTAACAGTTAAAACTTAGCTTTTAAAAATATTTGTATTGCTGAAATTCACAATTGCTGTAATAGTTCGTTAATATATATATATATATAGACACACTCTAAGCACCACATACTGTATACATTACTAAAATAAATGCTTAAGAAAGAATATGAAGGAAAGCATAAAGACAAGTTATTGTTATTCAAATGAATATCACATTAATCGGCCAATCTGATCATTTATAACATAAAAAGCGATAACAACAGCCACAAATCAATATAATAAATGTGACAATCAACCCCTAAAAAGGGCCTAGCAACGCCACTGCTACAAACGTATAGTAAAGCGTTATATTAATATTTTATAGATACAGATAAAGGCAAAATTAGCTGAATCATTTGAGTTGTTGATCTTCTGGTGAGTACCAGGTTCATTTCTGGCCAATATAAAATAGTTAAAAACTTTTTTAAAGATGTTGTGTTCATATTATAATGTATTTATGCTGTGCATTTCAGTAGCATCGGTTAACAACTATTTTCAATTTAGCTTTAGACCTACTGTCATTAAATTTGAAGCATCTCTACTACAGTCTTAAAAACAAAGGTCCTTACAAGGTTCTTCACAGCAGTGCCATCGAAGAACCATTTTTGGCTCCAGAGAACCATTCAGCGAAAGGTTCTTTGGAGAACCACCTCAAACCTTTGTGAAACAGAAACGGTTATTTAAAGGTTCTTTATGGAACCAAACGGTTCTTCAATCTACGGCATCCAATAACCCTTTGAAACACCTTTTTTGAGAGTGTTAATGTCCACAAGAGGGAGACTGATGCTCGTAAAATCAGTGACAATTTCCTTTCCTCCAAAATGCAGTAGCCCACCTCCTGAATTGCATGGGCTTCTATTATAATTTTATTAATATCATCACAACAAAATAAATGTAATGTGTAAAATGAATAATGCTTTTACATAGACGTATCTTATACGCCTAATTTATTTCACAAATTGGTATTTGAAAATGTCTACCCTTGGACTATTCTACATATTTAATGCCGTGAAGTTCCTTGAGAGATTCGATCACTTTTACGTCAGGTGAGAGGTGCACCTTTGCGCTTCAAGAGTCAATGCGCCACGGACAGTAGAGGCGTCTGATTACGCAGCAGCGCAGCGGCACTTTTCGTTCCACCACATCATGAGCTATTTTTGGAAAGAGCGTTAGCTGATTAGTTCTGTAAAGCTAAATGTGCGGGTGACAGCTTGGTAAACGGGTGTTGGTGGTCGTAATTCAATATCTTGGACTATTTCTTTAACATTTACATCCACTGTTCTATATATTTTGGTCTCTTTACCACGGTCCGTCCCGGTGCGATGAGAAGACAGCTGTCTAGTTTTCCAAAGAAGCGTCACTGGACGCGTCTCAATAATCCACTCTTTCACTGAGGCGCACTGCGCTGTGGCGCACCCTTCACTCTGCTTCTGTATCGGCAAGTTTGAGAATCCAATGCCCCGTTACTTTTAAAGGTAGGCCTATTTACAACACTTTATATCGCACCTCATTCTTTATTCCGACAAGTGTGGACAATTTTGTCAACAATAAGAAGACCATCCTCAGACGCCCACCGGAGGGTTTCAGAAGATCATGGAGACTAATCCAATACCCATTTTGACTATTCAAACTACCCCTTTCGATGACCAAAGACCAGGATCAAACGGGCTACGAAAGAAGACAGCGATTTTTGAAAGTAAAAAGAACTATCTCCAAAACTACATCCAAAGTGTCTTGTCTTCTATCGACTTGAGGGACCGTCAAGGATGCACCATGGTCGTGGGCAACGATGGAAGATACTTCAGCCGAACTGCGACAGAAGTCATCGTACAAATGGCAGCTGCCAACGGGGTAATATGTCTTAAAGTGTATTTTCGTTACAGTGAATCTTTAATAAAGAGACTTTATAGATAATCTGATCTATACATTAAAGATTATAAAATAGATGCGTTAGGAACTAACTGAAATGGATTCATTTAAATACAGTTGTTCACGTCTTGGCTACAATTCCTCATGTTTGTTTAGAGATAAGTTTATTCAGATTTGGTAAAACAGTGCTAGATTTACAGTGTGATATTTCTTATTTACGGTGGTAAAGGACCTAACAAAGTTCATATCTAGATTTTTGGAAAGGAAATTGATTGTTGCATATTGAGACACGGTTAAAGAAAGAAACTAAAAAAAACCAAGTATCTTTTATGGCTCAGCCAAATACCCTATCTGTTGTGCCATCCCTCCCCTTCACCTTCTTCCTGCATGTTCTCTGCTTCCCTTGTTTTGACCCCCAGGGTGCACATAACCAAGGGGAAACCCAGGACACATGGGCCACAAGCCAAAATAGTTTTTCTATCAACTCTTCAACAGCCTTCATACAGTATTTTATTGTTCTTTTAATGTACGTTGGTTCATTTTGAGCAAATTGTCTTAATTTATGTTTTTAATTAATTTCCTCTGGATTTATCATTAGTTGCAACCACATGATTCCTCCACAGTGTCTCCTGCATTGTATAAATGTTGTTCTTTCATACAAACTCAGTAGCTGGATACACAGAGCCTGTGATTTCCACAGCAGTGTGTATCCAAAACCAACACCTTATATGGATAATCTTTGCTGGTGAATACGGTTCACACACACTGAGACATACAAGTAAAAACAATAGGAGTGCAATGCGATGCATCAAATAAATCCGGTGTTTAATTACAATATGAGTCGAACATAAGCGTAATGATAAAAGCCTGGAGGGATAGTGCACTTGGTCATCTTTTTAAATGCTTGAGTGAGAGATGCCAAATAACTCACTATTAATAGAAAGTGCCTGATCTTGTAAAGCTTAATGAGTCACAAAGTTGCTGAGATGTCCAGGCTGCTGATTTGAAGTCAGGGAGTAGAAACATTGAAACAAGCAGGGCACGTCAATAATCCGAACAATGTTTAATGAGGATCTAATTCATGACAGCGGGAATGTCAAGTCCACATTAAACATGTAGCTATTGTTTATGTATATCTTCCACAAGGGAAAAGAAGTCGGTTTCATTTGTAAGCTTGTTACTGCCAAAGGAATGAGCTACTAGGTATAGTTGTCAATCTGGTATGCAGTGTTAGCTCTGTTTGGCGCCTCTGAAGGTTGCAGATTTAACCCACCTCAGATGCAACAATGTTATGATAACCCCAAACAATGCAGGGCAAGGTCTGAAATCTAAGAAAGTTTTTGAATATTTGATGAATATATTTCATAAAAGTTGTGCCACAATACAATATCCATGAATTTGAAACCATGATTATCGATATTGTATTAATATAAATGTTGCAAATTAATTACAATAATATTTCAATAGATATTGTGATAGTATTGTCATTGTGAATACTTATGCCCATGGTACCTATCTACTGAAATTATATTATATTATATTATATTATATTATATTATATTATATTATATTATATTATATTATATTATATTATATTATATTATATTATATTATATTATATTATATTATATTATATTATATTATCTGTTTTCAGTATTTTATTCATTTCTTCTAGTGTATTATACTTTACATTACTTAATTTTGCTTAATTATATTCTACGCTATTTTTCTTTTATTGTTTCATACATTTTTTATTTAATTTTTGTATTACTTTCGCACCAAATTAAATGAACATTATTGGTTCCAGATCAACAAACAAATTTCAAAAGGAAAAAAGAGTTTCACAAATCCATCTATTTCAGATAGGACGTCTGGTCATTGGACACAACGGGATTCTGTCCACCCCAGCTGTCTCCTGCATCATCAGGAAGATAAAAGCCATAGGTGGGATTGTCCTCACAGCAAGCCACAGTCCAGGAGGCCCAGGAGGAGACTTCGGCATCAAATTCAATGTGGCCAACGGAGGTGAGAACATTGTTGCACAGCAGTACCCAGCATTCAATCCTTTAGAGGATGATAATGATAACACGGTTCTTAAAATATGCAATCATCATGTCACATCAGCCTTAAAGGGAATGGCCATTCCTAGAGTCACCAGTCATGACCACTCCGCTTAACATCACCTTGGTGGAAGCTGCCTTGAAAATCTATTTATAGAAAAGAAAACTGTACAATGTGACAGAACATGAAATTTCTCGCTGTTATCAGGACCTTCTCCTGACACCGTGATGGAGAGGATTCATCAAGTGAGTCGCACGCTAGAGGAATACGCCATCTGTCCTGACCTGCACATCGACCTGTCCCGCCTTGGCCGCCATGACTTTGATTTGGAGAACAAGTTTAAGCCCTTCAGAGGTGCTCAATATAAACATAATTTACTTCTTCCAAAGCGTCACATTTACAGTCTAAGTGTAAAACTGTTCTTATTGTGTTTTCAGTTGAAATTGTGGATTCTGTGGAGATTTATCTAAACATGCTGCGTGGGATTTTTGATTTTGGGGCCATCAAAAGTTTGCTAACAGGCCCAGAGCAGCTTAAAATTCGGATAGATGCTATGAATGGAGGTAAGATCTTTCGGCTTACATCAAAATGTTCTTTTGCAGACTTTCACAGTTATCTTAATGTAGATCTTCTCTTTCAGTCATGGGGCCCTATGTCAGAAAAATCCTATGTGACGAGCTTGGGGCTCCAGCTAACTCTGCTGTTAACTGTGTCCCACTGGAGGACTTTGGAGGCCAGCATCCCAACCCTAACCCAGCTTTTGCCGGACCGCTGGTGGACTCTATGAAAGGGGGAGAGTTTGGCTTTGGTGCTGCTTTTGATGCAGATGGGGTGCTTATCTCTAATCATATGACAATTATTCGTAATTGCTTTAATGGCACGAAAACACACACACAAAAGATTATCGTTTTTTAATATGTCTCAGGAGACTATAAGAATCTTATCCAAAGCTGCTAAGCCATCCAATCAAAATTACTGTAGAACATTGCTTGTATAAGGATCAAAACATATAGAAGGGTAACCATGTACCGCACAAATGAACAACATTTGAGCAGATTTTGACTCGTGTTTAGAATAATGTCTGTAATTTTAGCCTGAACATTACTGGTTGTTATTGTGTTATCAGGATCGTTATATGATTATGGGTCGAAATGGATTCTTCGTGAGCCCATCAGATTCCCTGGCAGTGATGGCTGCAAACCTTTCCTGCATCCCTTACTTCAGTCAGAGAGGGGTACGGGGATTCGCTCGCAGTATGCCAACCAGCATGGCCATTGACAGGTAACACACTAAAACACTGGTAAAGAATCTTGTAGGAAAGCAGAAAAAGACTAGTAACGCTTTTTAGAAATGTGGGAGATTTTAATAGGACTCTCGTAACTCACTGTCTTACCATGAAGGATTCTGCAGCTCTTCAGAACTGTTCAAAGAACAGCCAGTCAGCTCTTAAAATAATAGATAAGCTGATGATCAAGGAGAAAATCCTCCCTCAGACCTTTTAAACATCTTGGTGAGTCATCCTCTCCAATTTAAGGTACTGAACACTGAAAGCATTAGCCATGGACTGGGCGTTATGGCGCGGAGACTCACTCCCTAAGAATAACAGTGTTGGCTCAACCCAGTGTTCACCCCACTAAAAATAACTTTCAGGGTTCATCATGCTAAAGACCTGCCTGCTTTGAGACAGGTTCTTGTACTACTTTCGTTTTGTGAAACTTGTGAATAGTGCCGCTCAAAAAGTTAGATGATGTTATATGATAAATACTTTCTCATATACTAGTATAATATCTATAGACTGAATGAGAGGACATGTGTTAATTCTGGCGGTCAAACAGGAAGTGAGGTTATTCAAAGCTGCCCACTCACTGAAACACCCATATTTGTGTCATTACACACAGATCCATAAATTTTCTCCCGTCAATATATAGTTTTAGTGTGGTGACTCATTACTCAGTTCTTGGAGGTTTTGCAAGGTCAATGTAATGTTGGTGACACACTGCCAGAGAGAATTAAACTACTGGTGTGACTAAGATAAAGAAACCGGGGTTAAGTGTGGATTTGGCCTGGAGCTGTGCTTTATGATGTACAGTCAAAGCTGAGGATAGATAGTCTCATGTTTTCCATTCTGTGAAATAGTAGATGTTTAGGAATGTCCTGAACAGTTCATGTTCTACGATGTTCTTATTCAAATTGTCCAAGTTTAACTTAGGGCTATTATCTTTCTGTCTCTTTCTAAATGTTCAAGGATGTTGGGTAATGGCTCTATACATGGGAGTAATTCCCAATCACAATAGAAAAAAAATAATAGAGGCGGAAAGGGAACAAGCCTCGTTTCAATAGCTTTTGAAAAATGCTTTCCAATGTCAACACATTCTAGCATTATGGATAAAGTCCTTGAAAGATGAATTTTCCCAGAAATGAAAATTTTGTCATCGTTTACTCGACCCTGTGTCAGCCCATTTCAATTTTCTTTCTTCCATGAAACAGGAGATGTGGAGGAAAGCGGATGGTGATTTATAACTTTATAAAGAAGGTCTGCATGACTTATGTGCTATGGCAATTCGTAAACATTTAACAATGTGTATGCATTTTTATGATATCATTCATACATTGTAGTATGATTGGTGTTCATTAAAGGAACAGTTCACCCAAAATTCTGTCTTCATTTACTTCCCGCCAAGTTGTTCCAAATATGTATACATTTCTTTGTTATGATAAACACAGAGAAAGGTATACAAGGAATGCTTGTAACCTAAAAGTTCTTGTCCACCATTGACTAACATAATTATTGGGTTGAACACAAATAAGATATTTTGAAGAATTTAGGAAAGCAAACAGTTCTGGGGCACTTTTGACTACCATTGTCATTTTTCTTACTATGCTGGTCAATAGTGGCCAAGAACTGTTGGTTACAAGCATTCTTCCAAATACCTCACTCTGTGTTCATCAGAACAAATAGATTCATGTAGAATTATTCAGATTTGGAACAACTCGTGGTTGAGTAAATGATGACATAATTCTATATTTTTGGGTGAACTGTCCTTTTTAGAGTTTAAATCATCATCACTTTCACTGTATGAGAAACAACAATTCTGTCGTTGTTGGTAATTCAGTTGTGTGTTTCACAGAAAAAAAACATTCGGGGTTGAACTTCACATGCGCGAGTCCACTCAATATAGTTTGTTCTGAAGTGTGAAGGTCTCTGGAGATTTGAGTCGTTGGGGCGAGGCGCCTCTGCTGCTGTAAACCTTTTTAGGCGACGAGCGAGTTCTAGACCGTGCCTGTTTACATTATGAAACTCTCAGAAGTGTGTGTTTGTGACCTGGCAGAGAACTGACTGATCTGTTCAATCCCGCATGCGTAGGTCTGGTGTGTGCGCACTGAGTCTCGTGTGACTGTGTTTAGGGATGTAAGGATGGAGACTGAGAGGAAACATCTGCCTTGTTTTCTACACGTGGGAGGGGAGTGTGCCAATGTGACCATGCACTGAGGATGAACTGTTCAGAGACATGTTGTTATCATACACAGGAGAATTCAGTACAATAGTCACAAACCATAACTGTTACCATCACATATTTTCAACCCATCTCAAATAACATGCATCTGTGACGCGAAGTATGATCAATTATGTGGTCGGTTTGATTGACCAAACATGTACTTTTTTACTTTCGTGTTCTTGAAGTCCATGATTTGTTCAGCCTGTGTCTGAGTGTAAAGCTAGATTTGACTTTATAAAGTCATCAAGCCCCTAAACTGTTTATGTTTCAATTGTGCAATTTCAAGCTCCGCTGGTATTCAAAGACTCACTTAAAATATTTGATTTTAGGAATTTGACTGGAAACTTAAACCGCCCGTCAACTCAAGCCTACGTGGCTGCCAACCGATAATTGGGTTTCATTGCCAGGCTGTGGTTAGGAACAGCTGCTTCTGACTTTAAAATCCAGCAAGGCGTGTTATGCATCTTTTCATGTTCGACACACAGAATTGTTCACTTAAATGCAACACAAAATGTTTCAGATTCTGAGTTAGGCGAGGTGTTGCTTGTGTTGGCCACTAACATGAGAATAAATCATCAAAACCAGTGGAAGGGGGTCAGAGATTCCAGTTTGCTGTCCGTTTGCCAGGTTTTCGTTTCTACTTTACGTCCCTGGAGTGAATAACATTTGTTTTCCCATATTTAGTAATTCCACCCACGAGTAAACAGCTGCATCTCAAGCCTTTCATTCCACTCTTATTTGTCTCTTCATCTGATGGGATCTCGGCAACTCATTACCCATAATGCTAAATTGCAGTCTGAAAATAGTTGTGTATAGACACACACCCAAGATCAACAAACAGGGGGCTTATAGTCACTTTTCTTGTTTTCGACGTGTTTTTCTTTTTCAAGGGCATTTTCGGGCTTTATTTGACAGGATGGTGAAGTAGAGACAGGAAGTGACATGAGATGATAGAGAGGAACTTCTCAAGCTTGTACTTGAACTTGATTCGCACCATAATGCTACAGTGTGATAGTAAGTCATAAATAAGCTTTCCATTGATGTATGGTTTATCAAGATAGGAAAATATTTGTCTGAGACACAACTATTTGAATATCTGGAATCTGAGATATTTATATATGAATATTGAGAAAACCGCCCTTTAAAGTTATCCATCAGAGGCGCTAAAGAGGGGGAAGCATCGAGCAACGTTTTAGACGTGTTTCTGGCCAATTTTGTTCGTCATTTTGCTGCATCACCCAAAAAAATTACGTTTTGATATATTTACGTGAGATAATTTACAAAATATCTTCATGGAACATGATCTTTACTTAATGTCCTAATGATTTTTGCCATTAAAGAAAAATTTATTTTGACCCATAGGCTACAATGTATTGTTGGCTATTACTACAAATGTAAACGTGCTACTTATGTCTGGTTTTGTGGTCCAGGGTCACATATGATAACCATATAAATCTGTGACTGCTCACGGGAGTCTGACAAGCTAAGGAAGTTAAGCAGGTGTGTAGTACATGCAGAAGACTTAAGTACTCTTTACTCCTCCAGCCACATGGCTGAATGTCAAAACAAATGTCAGCCAAACTGTCAGCATGTTTTGGTTCTGCTTTTTGCCTTATAAAGTTAGTGGGATAAGCACACAAAATGTGTAGTTTGATTAATGTAGGACTAGATGTACTACTGAAAATATGTAGGAGTTGTATGGTGGTCTCTTTGCACAGAATTTATTAAAGTGATATCGCTAGATCTATCGTGTTTTAGTCCTTAGAGATCAACATGGATAGTTTCGTGTTTCCCAAGAGTTTAGGAAATACATCACTTTCTTTAACTCTTGATCCAAAATTTGCATTTTTACTTTGCATCGTTTTTTCTCACCTGTCATTTCGTCATTTAGATTAATGTGAGTTGATGTGAATTGATGTTAATGTGAGTTAACCTGTAAATTTAGCAACATGTTTCTGGAGTCAAAAATAATAGCATATTTATCACTGCATTAAAGGGATAGTTTATCCAGAAATAAAATATTCTGTAATCATTTATTCACCTTTATGTCACTTAAAACACATAGGCCTGTATTGCTATTTCTTTGTGTAGAACACAAAAGAAGATATTTTAAGAAATTCAAAAGGTTTTGTGTCCATATCATGAAAGTCAATGGGGGCCATTTGGTTTCTTCAATATCTTCTCTTGTGTTTCGTAGAAAGAAATTTGGTATCAGGTTTGGAATGACATGACGGTGAGTAAATAATAAAATAACTTTATGTTTGGCTGCACTATCCCTTTAACATGACTGAGCTATGCTAGCTACACAATTTGAGAGATGCTTCGATAAAGAGTTGAAACGGATAGCCGATGACATACAGAGAGAGTTTCTTTCACATCTTGTAAATCTTGTCCAGATAAACCCTCATTGGGCACGCACTAGAGATCTCACGCTTCCTGTTTGTTTGCAGGGTTGCTAAGGCTATGAAGGTAGCGCTGTATGAAACTCCCACAGGCTGGAGATTTTTTGGCAACTTGATGGACTCTGGGAGATGTTCCTTCTGCGGCGAGGAGAGCTTTGGAACAGGTGGGTGGCATCAAAGCCCTAGCACTTCTTCAAGAGGATATTAATGTAATTTTTAGTTTTTTTTAAAGTGGGATGGAGCATATGTTGATGCAGATGTGTTTTTAATGTTGTTGCAACCATGACTTAGGAAGCGCATTATGCATGTAAGATGTAATAGAATGACTGGAATGACAAGCCTCTTTGGTCACACAAAGTAAAAAATATGGTTTACATTTGTTACCCATTAAATCTAAATTTAAAACATTTAGAGCATGTTTGATGAGGGATTGCCTAAATGTGTTGCCGTGGCCCTTCCCGCCTAGAAGCCACATTGCGTGACTGTACAAACTATATTAAATATGAATACAATAACTGCTGTCACTAGAAATTTGACTGTTATCATATATGTGAGAATGATTTCGGCTGATGCAATAAGCGAGAAAACGTGTTTTGAGATAGCTTTTATTAATTTGGCCGCAGTACCAAGAGTGCTTCCAGCTGAAGATGCACCCATATGTAAAGGTGAGACCCTCTCAGTTATTGAGTGGTTTTGTTTTGGTTGGCAGCTGAATGTGGAATAAGCAACTGGCACTGAATCATGTTGCTGGGCAGACAGACGCTTGGCTCTTTTGGCGTCAGAGTCGATCTGTAAAGCCCCAGAGGTTTTACATTGTCACCAAGACCTTGAGGGAGACACAGCATTGTCTATACTGTAGGTGTCAAAAGAGCAGCTCAGTCATTATCCACCGTGTTTTTCATTCGCAGCAGGATTACAGGGTTGTCATAGGTCCCCTGGCTGCAGGCATATTTTCTCTTCCTTCCTGCTGAAAGCTGAAATTTTAGATAGGGTACAAGGGTGACGTACTAAACAGACTTTAGTAGCTTGATAAATCATCCTGGAGTGGACACATTCATATGTTATTTATTAAAGAAATAGTTTACCTGAAAATTCTCATAATTTTATGACAACCCCAAGCCACACTGTTTGTATATGAATTGTTTCTTTATATGAACACCAAGATTTTTTACAAAAAAAAAACAGACATGGCAGCATCTCTCAATCTCAATTTATTTATAAAGCACGATTAAAAACAATCACAGATTGACCAATGTGCTGTACAATGTTAATATTACAAATAAAATCGCAACAACTATATATACAAGAAACATCACATGTCATAAGATGTAGCAAAAAGATATGTTTTTAACTTTACTTTAAAAGTGAATAAAATTTGTGCATTTCTAATGTGGATAGGTTAACTGTTACAGAATTAAGGTTCGGCTAACGCAAAAGCGCGATCACCTCTGGATTTAAGTTTGGACTTTGGAATAGTTAGCAGTCGAACTTTAAACATCATTGGTTCTTATTTTGCGATAAAATATCAACAACTAGTCACAAACACGCAAAAACCAATGAGATTTGACATACTTTTATGGGGTTCAATAAAAGTTTTTAGTTTCATTTTTCTCTTGGATAACTGTAACGATGGACGGATGTGCTTTTTGGAAAAGTTGAAATGACAAACATAAATGGACAGATTTTGTTAAAAGGTACTAATTTGCGTTTGACTGAGGAAGTCATATACATCTGAGATTAAGGTGAGTAAATCAAGAGTGATTTGTTTCTTTTGTGGTGAAATATTCATTTGAGGAAGGACAGAAACAGTTTAATCATATACATTTGGTTTGGTAGGTTTATGAAATAATAGGGAATTTTGTTTCTTGATGTCTGTAGATGTATATGAGCACTATCGGGTGTTTACTACGCAGTGAATAGTGAATGAATGGACGAGACACAGCATGAATACATCTGCCTCTGGAGCTTAATGTATTTTTAAGCATTCAGTGGGTCTAAAAAAACAAAGTGAGAGATCATGACAGACCTAATCCGAGACAAAATGTACAATTTTGAAGACGTTTTGTACGACAAAGTCTCTTGGCATGTTGCTGATGCTTACATCATTACCATAGCAACCAATGCAGATACACCGGCTATTGACTACATTGACTGAGCGAGCAAATTAGATTTCATTACTGCATGACAGCACAGACCATCAGTCTTAAGAATGGATCTGAACACCAAATCAGCTTGTGAGCCAAAGTGCTGTCACTTCTTCCTGTGGACAACCTTGTTCAGTTTTATATATTTAAGCGGTCAGGGCTAATTGTGCAACAGTATAATGCTGACTTGGAACAGACTTTGGCTGATGCTTTGATACGTTGTAGGCCTGAATGGGTTTTATGATTGTAGCATAAGTCATTCACACACAGTTCAGCATTTGGATCTGTTTCTCTGTCTCCACTGACATATGATTAGATCAAATAAATCAATTTAAAGAACAAAGAAGATGTGCTCATAGTTGTAGTGCAGGATGAGAATTCAATTTTGTTATTATCATGTGTATCATATCATCGTCTCAGACTGAAAGATTAAACGTGAGGGACGTGTAATTATCTGAGCTTTTAATGTTTGTGTGTTTAATATTTTGATTCCCATAGATACAGATGGGAATAGCAAGATGAGTCTCTATATCATTCTTGATTTTTTCTTTCCTTTAGGTTCGGACCATATTCGGGATAAAGATGGCCTTTGGTCGGTTCTGATGTGGTTGTCCATCATGGCTGTGCGTAAGCAGGGGGTGGAGGAGATAGTAAGAGATCACTGGGCCAAAATGGGACGCAACTACTTCTGCAGGTGAGCTTGAAACTTAAATACGGCATGTTCTCAGAGGAGCCATCAGAGACCGCCATTGAACTCCTTTCTTTTTTTTCATTACATCTACATTGCTTCTGATCTTTCTTTAACTTTTTTCCAAGAGCAGTCAGCAACCCTTTACATGTGTGCTTGGATTATTTTGCTTTTCCCACACATGTTTTCCCAATTCGACATATTTAGCTTTACTTGTAGCTCTCGTGTGTATTTAAGAATCTTAGGAGCTCTCCAAACTGTTAATATAGAGTTATTTTTTGCACTCTTTCTTTTATTTTGATGTCCTGTTTTGTGTTTATTTGTTCGCGCCGCACAGATTTGACTATGATGGGGTGGATGGCAGGATGGCGTATTGCCTCATGAGAGATCTGGAGGCAGTTATCACAGATAAATCCTTCACCACTCAGAAGTTTGCCGTAGGCAATAATGTCTACATCGTGGAGAAGGCTGATAATTTCGAGTATATCGACCCTGTGGATGGAAGTGTATCCAGAAAACAGGTTCGTTTCAAATGTTTTATAGTTTAATGCACTCCATCATTTCCTACTGCATTTGGGTCCCTATCATCACAGAGCCGACCTCCCCTCCTGCATGCTCTGGACACTATTATAATGGGAACATAAACATGAGCGATGACCCTCTAAGAAACTTAATACACTGTGCATACTAGAAATACTTACCAGGCTTGAAGGAATCTACTATTGATGAGATTCAATACAACCGTGATTGAAACTGACTCAACAACAGAAAATGATTGTTCCTAACATGTGTGCACGATTATTTTTAACTGAATCATTGTAAATGGTTGAGTTTTGGAGACAAGATCAAATGTTAGCATCGGTCTCATAGTGTGCACCGTTCATGTGAGTTAATAGGGAAATGGCTGAGATTTAGCAGTTTAGTCTCTTGTTTAAAGCGCTGCCAGAGGTTTGTTCGGCATTTAGGGTTTATGTTCTTCAATTATAAGTGATTCAGCGTGGCACGCTCCCTGTTGCACATACGGACCACCCAGCGGAGACGGGTCGGAATGGGATGCCATGTTTGGGCATCAAAATTCACAGCTTATGTGTTTATAGTATGCATGATGTGCTTGAAATGAACATTATACCAATGTCTGTGCTCTGTTCAACTTCAGCATTCAGCAGCAGGTTAGCTTTATAGTAATGATAGTAATGAGAGCTGAAGTAGAAGAAGGTTTCAATAGATAAGCCTGGATTTACTGTGCCTAGATGGAGAGCATTTCGGTGTTCAGACACACACACACACACACAAAGAGAAAGATGAGTTTGTCTGTCTGTATCTTGATTTACTGTGTCTGTATGTCTGCCTGTCTGTCTCTTTATCTACTGTATCTTTCTGTCTGTCTGTCTCTCTATCAATCTACTGTATTCACTGTGTCCATCTGTCTGTCTACCTGTCAGCTTGTCTATCTATCTGTCCCACTTGCCACAGTAGGCCATTCTAAACAGATAAATGAATAAATAGATGGATGGAGTTTGGACAAGACTTTTCTGTTTCTGAACAATACAATAGAAGAATGTTGTGGAAACCTGTCAGAATTTTCAGATCTTTTCAATTTTCAGAATTGTCAGATTTTTTGCTAATCTCACAGAGATTGCACACACCTGCACTTGATCTCTGTTGCATATAGTCTCCGACAAAGTTTAAACCCCTGAAATTCTAATCCACTTCTCTTCATTTCATATGCCTGCATATCTCTGTAATAAGGAAATGATCTTCAAATTATCTCACCTCACCATTTTGTGTGATGTGCCACAGTGACTGGTGACATCAGGTCAGGGCCCTCCATCGGGTCGGACTCTGAGCCGTCACCCGCTGACCGCGCCGGCACAGTCACTTCAGTCATGCCGCCAGCGTCTCCACAGCTGAGTGTGTATTATTACAACAAACATTCCACACAGCGCAGGATTGTGTCAGCTGTCCTGGTCCACTTTTCTGGATGGCTGTAGGGGCCAATGGAGGGACACTCAGCTGTCGGAGTTGATGACACACGCATGCACACATACTCTATGGTGCTCAGAGGGGTTGAGACTGTAATAGCAGAATAATCCAGAAGGAAACTTTGTTGTACAAGCCACTTTTGCCTCTTTCCCTACCGGAGCGGTGCTACGGGGATGGGCCCCCAGCTCAAATCTTATTGGCTCCTGAAGTTCCCTGTGCTGTCACTAGCATTATTATTGTGTATGTTGTTGGTATGAAATGTATTTACTATGCACAGCAATGGTTGTTAATGAAGAAAGAGGAGTTTTCAAAGGTGGCTAACTAGACCACACTACCCAGCCAAACTCGTTTTAGAGTGAAATGGGTTTAAAATGAACCCAAATCGAAAACACACATCCAATTGCATTGTACCATGCGTTGCTGTGAATAACTGCCACATGCCAAATTAGAAATGATTTATTAGAAGCATAAGAGATGACAGTAACTGTTATGACTGCTCTTACCCTGCAGGGCATAAGGATCATATTCACAGACTCCTCCCGAATCATCTTCAGACTCAGTGGATCTGGATCTGGAGGCGGAGCCACCATCCGCATCTATGCTGAGAGCTACGAGAGAGATCCAGAGAGACATAACAGAGAGACTCAGGTAAATATTCCTCTGTTCTTCTCTCTCAGAACAAATACAAGGACCGGTAGGTTAAAAATATATAAATATTTGATGAGTGACTGGGTGTAGTAATAGATAGCGTTGTTGTAGCTATTTGGTTGAAACTTTGTATCTCCAAAAACTTCTACTTTTAAGCACATGGAAGAAACCCTGTATTTTTTAATTAAAGCAGCACTATATACCTTTGGCTCACGGTTCCCCCATGTGGTTGAAAAATGCAATTGTCAGTTACCTGTTGTTTATAAGCTTCCTTATGGGTAGCGCAATACACATGAATTTGTTTACTAAGTGGAACCGGCAAATTTTGAAACGTTGTTTGCAAACCATGTTGCACTCTTCTGTAGACAGGGGGATGGTCGGGGCTGTGTGTGTAGCCACTAGCTCGACCTAATTTTGCCAAGTGGTTGATGTCCTCAGGACAACATTTTTTGTTAACCGAAGGACAACAATTTTATAAATAAAACCTAAACCCACACCGAACCCCAATCCTAACCATAACTAACCTCTTTAATCAGAGGGAAGTGATTAGAAGCACCTAATCTTGGTTAAAAGATTAAATTTAAAATAAACTGTAAATTTATTTCTGAAATCTGATTGGTTGATTTAAATGATGGCCCAGGGTCAACATGATGTTGTCATAAGCACATCAACAACTTGGCAAAAACAGGAGATCCGTAGCCACAATGAGGTTGCTCAGGTAGCAGGTAGTGGAATTCATCTGTTTAAGAGTTGTTCAACCACTGAAATAATTTTAGAGACAATATTTTTGTTGCTTTATTACTTTTCATCAAATATTTACAAAACCCAGAGATAAATATAAAAGGTGACCAATAGAAAAGATTCATGAAAAAAATCACAAAATGCAAAGATGTGATTTACAAGAAATATGTCTAAAGCCCTATTCGCACGGGATTAGTATTACATGGGGACCTCTGGTAATTTTTTACAAGTAAAATTACCCCAAAAATGACCTGCCATATTTTGACAAACCTGTGATAATATTAGCCTCGTGGGAATCGGCATCTCATTATTCAAGGTTTTATCCATCATTTGTTGAAATTAATTTGGTTGCAGGGTCATTTCCATACATTGCCAAAATTGTTGTTTGGAAACGCTTGTAACATTTTTAGCATTTGAGAGAGAAGATCACCACAATCATGGGTCTCATATGCTGACAGGTACGGTCATATATCATTAAGCACCATACAACAATATGCTCTATACAACCTATACACAAAGCCTTGCCATCACATCCATGAAATAAGGCAATACATTTGAGTAAAATCACAGGCTCTACTTATCCTGTGCGAATGCGCCACATGAAATACAGATGTGGGGAGGTCTTTTATAATTCACATGAGGTCCCCAGATAATACTAATCCTGTGCGAATAGGGTTTAAGTAATAGTTTGTCTATTTAATGATAGTTGGTTTAGTATGTGAATTACGGAATTTGGGAGATTTAGTAATCACACATCATAATTCTGTCAGGTTTCAGTGTGAATTTCTCATTTTATTCCTTATTTTTTTTTTCAATTTTAGGTTGTGCTAGGCTCACTTATTGCCATTGCTCTAAAGATCTCGAACATCCACGAACGCACTGGACGCAGAGGCCCCAACGTCATCACCTGAGACCAATCCTGCACTGTACACCAGGGGCCAAGACAGGAGCCGTGCGATAGCCTTCTTCGCAAGATTTAATCTTCACAGTTTCCTCACACTTCATCTGATCTTTTTTTCAATTTGCCTTTTCTGTTAGTTCAACACCACAAAGAATGTGCCTGCTTTTTGTTTAGCTGTTTCACCATAATTCCTCCCTTTTTATTTTTTTCATTTTATCTTTACAAGGGCCCCTGTAAGGTTTTTACTTCTTTGCACATATTTACACTCATGTAAACCACTACAATAACCCATAAGGGAGCAAAAGTGTTTTCTTCATGCTTAAGCAAATGGTTCTTTACTTTGTTCAATACTTGGATGACAGTGGGTCAGAAACACAACATTATGTAGATCACTTGTGATTTATCACTTAACACTGATTTTAATAAGCCGTGGTCTAAATCCAAAACATTGTGAATTCAAGTGTGCTTTTGTTTACAATGAAGAAAGTATAAAATATAATGACTATAAAAAATAAGGGAGCAATGTTGTTCACTAGTTACTTATTTAACTGTGGAATTAATTTTAGAAATGTAATAATAATACAACCCAGCAGTGAACCACACCACTAAAACTTTCAAGATTAAGTGAATGTTCTTTTCACAGTTTTACATCCTCAATTTGAATCTGGCGACGCTGGTTTTGATTTGCAAACTTGTTCAACTTGGATTGTCCTTTAAAATCATAAAGTGATTTAAAGTATGAAATGAATCATTTTCACTTTTGGGTCCTATCTGCCATGTAGGTAAACATATCATAATGCTCGCCTTGTATATGTGAAAATTACTTTGTCCAGCTTAAATTTTTATTCTAAAAAATGGAAACATTGTATCAATATTGCATTTAGAAATGTGTCACTATGACAATTACACTAATATAGGTTACATGCATTCCATTATGTGATGAGTTTCAAGTATATTATTATTGTAATTATTCTTACATGACACTGCTAGCATTTAAAATACATGTTTTTGAGCTGAGACATTAGTGTAAGGTATTGTATGTAGAGTTTAAGAGTGCATTTTACATAACAATTTACTTTAATTAAAGATCCTAAAAATGCAAGGATAAATAACATGGCGACTCAAAAGTGAAAAAAAAATGGAATTCACTGCTACTTTGATATAAGAGGGTATTCAAGTAAATAAATAACAATGGCCTTAGCTGTAATTATTTTGTATCCTAAATCTGACATAAATAAACTTGATCTTTTGCGTGTCCTGGCTTTGTTGTCATATACAATGAATGGTCAATGAATACTTTGCTGCCTGTTGATCAGTATCAATTATGACATGAAGGAATGTATCCTGATATATATTCTGTTAAAAATCCCCACAGCCATCTCTCCAAACATAAACGTAGTTCCTAAAATGACACATATTAAGGCAAAGACATTTCGGGAATTGCATCTTGCGATTGAATTGCTTGTTTCTACACCAGATTTTCAGATACTGTCTTGTCTGCACGCAACTTTAAACATTAATCACAACTAGCTCTCATATTCTGTTCTTTTCCATTATTTTTCGACAAAAAGCTTTCCTGTAGCTCAGTGGTAAGAGCAAGGTTGTGGGTTCGATCCCAGGGGATTGCAAATACCTATGTCAAATGTATAGGATAAAGCAATGTAAGTCGCTTTGTATAAAAGCGTCTGCCATATGCCTAAATGTAAATGTAAGTAGCTCATCTAGTAACGCAAGATGGAGACAAATTCCCTTGACAACAGTTGATATGTCCGTCACAGAAGAGAAATACAAATAAACGGTAAATACATTTACATTTAGGCATTTGGCAGACGCTTTTATCCAAAGCGACTTACATTGCTTTATCCTATACATTTTTACATAAGTATTTGCAATCCCCTGGGATCGAACCCACAACCTTGCGTTGTTAACGTAATGCTCTTACCACTGAGCTACAGAAACACAGTTGGTTTAAAATCATATTCAGACATAATGAGTTACAAAGTTACAACGAGATCACATTTTAACTGGAGTATATATTTTTTGTATATAATATATATATATATACGTATTTGTATATACCAGTGGAAGTCGTATATGAGCTGCAGTTCCACCTACTACCGCCAGATGGACACAAGCGCATAAATAAAACACTTTAGAAATCTCTAGAACTTCAACAAGGAGTTGTCATGCAGCTATTTCGGTTATGAACGTGTAAAAAATTGATAAACAGTCGTTGATTGGTGGAATTCGTTTTTATATTGTGTGTTTATAAATCTCTCTTGTCCTATTAAACTGGTGGGATTAGTGATAGAGATAAACCAAGTTTTCTTTCTTTCTAGAATAATCGACTCTCCTTTTCTTTGAATAAAAAAAATGTCTTTGCATTCAGTCACTATTAATAATGTACTCGGACTATTAGTCCCACCCCTTCCTTCACCATCATTGAGAGAGAGAGAGAGAGAGAGAGAGAGAGCGATACAGAGAGAGAGAGAGAGACTACAGTCAGATCTTATGGTGTGGCGAAAAGCGATGCAGGTACAAATCTTACATCTTTCTGAAATATGGACGTTTGACAGAAAACAGCGTCATTCTGGCGTAACTCTTTTGTATTAAGCATCATTAGGATGAGATTTACGCAATAAACGTGAGAAGTGATTACGCTGTTTACAAGGAATTCTCAGTCAACATTTGCCTTTTAAATGCAACGAAACTCTGATGTAAATGCTCGGAGCTTTGAAGTGCACCTGGATGTTCCCGTCCTGCTCGCTGTCATTTGAAGAAAGAGGTGAGAGTGTGTCAAAGAGAAACGCAGATAAAGTGTTTGTCAGGTGCGGAGATGATGTTACTGTAATGTATCGTGACAGAACAATATTCACGATGTGAAGTTGCGACGTGAAGCTGTCAAACACAATGGCTTTCTGTATTATCCGAAACTCGATTTCAATGTGGAAGGTATGTTGACGATTTTTCTTTTAAGTAAAAAGTGATCCATCCACGACTAACCATGGTAGAATCTGTTGGCTTTGTGGAAGCGTGGAAAGCTCAGTTTCCTGACTCAGATCCTCCTGAAATGACTTTGAGCTGTATTGGAGATGTTGAGCAGGAGCTGGAGAAATGCAGGAACTCTATTAGGAGGCTGGAGATGGAGGTGAACAAAGAGCGTTTTCGAATGATCTACCTCCAGACGCTCTTGGCCAAGGAGAAAAGAAGCCATGATGCTAAGAGATGGGGCTTCTGTAAGGTCTCAGAATGCGACGGTGTCAAGCCAGAACCCACAAACTCTCACCATCAGGGAAAGGCTGATGGAAGCAGGTATCTCCCAGCTGAATCAAAGCACACAACAACAGCAGGTCTATCCCAAGAGGAGAACGGTGAGGCTCAGCTGTGTGTTGAGGAGGTGGGTGGCGACGTCTCAGACCGTGATAGACACAAACTCAAAGAAGGAGAAGTAGATGGGATGTTTCCGTCCGAAAAAAAGAGCGGCGATGCTCCACACAGGGCCATTGCTGATCTTACACATCATGTGGCGGTGGGCGTTCCTGATTCACCACCAAAGGAGAAAGCCAGCTTGGGGGTTGCCGCTCTCAGGTCAAACTTTGAACGTATTAGGAGAGCCAATTCACAAACATCTGGGGAGAAAAAGGGTGAGAGGCCGTATTATGTCAATATGGAATATCATAATGAAAAAGGTCTCGTAAGAGTCAACGATAGAAACGTCTCCGATAAGATTAGTAGTCTGGGCAGTCAGGCAATGCAGATGGAACGCAAGAGGTCCTTACATTCTGTACCGGGTAATCTCTCAACTGCTTTCGTGGATGATCGTAAACTAGAGCGCTCTTATGAGCGAGCCATGGAGGACACCTGCAACTGTGAATATGAGGATGATGATCTGAATCATCAGTTTCTTAAAGACAATTTAATCAGGTTTAATGGAGGGAAAACCGAGTCTCAAAGGGGCCCTCAGCAGAACTGGCACCCTTCTGACTGTCAGCCCTATACGACCGTTTATGTGGGGGGCATTATGGGAAATGGGGAGGACCTGCATCTGACTTGGCCTAGGCGATCTTACTCTCCCGGGAGTTTCGAGGATGGCTATACACCTGATTGCAGCTCCAATGAAAATCTGACATCCAGTGAGGAAGACTTCTCTTCGGGTCAGTCCAGCCTCGTGTCCCCAAGTCCCACCACCTACCGCATATACCGGGAGAAGAGTCGCTCCCCCTCCCAGAATTCTCAGCAGTCGTTTGAGAGTGGGAGCCCCCCAACACCTCAGTCTCAAAAACGTCTTAAGCAACATCTGTTGCTCTCGGACGCCCCTGTCATCGGTGTTCGCAAGATCTGGCCTTCGGATGGAAGCTCTAACAGTTTCAACAGTTTCCATGGAGATTTGGGTAAGATAACATTTTTTATTGACAACAGTGTTTGTTTTCGTATGTAGTAGTGTACGTGCATTGGTTGTTTGATAGGCTGTATTCACATGTAGATACTACACACACAGTGTAATAATAGAAGTTGTATTCATTATAGTGAGAACATCTGTCTGACTCTGCTCTCCTATATTGACCAGTCTATGAAATCAAATTTAAAGAAATCAATATTTCTTTGTTTATGGAGTTGAGACAACAGTTCTTGCCCTCTTTTGTCTTTCTATGAGTCCATGTGGGTTCTCCCCCTCACCGTTCAGTTCAGAAAGCGTTGATCTGATCTGCAGAGCTTGAATTGCTTGAGGCAGTGCAGAAACTCACTGTCTGTCCAGTCAGAGAGTTTATGCATCAGTACGCATCAGTGTTGTTGTCCTGCTGTGGGCTAATTGACCTAAAGGGGTCATGTAGCATGATGAATTTAGCAAGGCCTCTTTGTTTGTTGGGGGTTGGGAGGAAGACCACTGACAGGCAACAAATAAGGATCTGAAATGAAGATACCGAATGTAAAGCATATATTTGATGTATTAATAATATAAAAATGATATAGTATTAACAGTTAACCGTTTTCAAAATGTTTAAGGGTTAGGTACAGTCTGACATGGTACAGTACAGTTTATTTGTCAACCACCCGAATATAATGGAATGTATTAAATAATAGATTTATTTTTATTGGGACCTAGTCCTTATGTTTTTCAAAATATGAACAGTAGCAATTGCTTTATTATTCAATAAATTTCAATTTTGTAAATATATTTTTTTGCGTGAGGACCTTGTAGGTTTGAATGCTTACACCAATTTTTACGTGAGCCTTATGACAGCATAATAGTGTAACAATTACAATTGTTGCAGATAAAGAGTTTACAAGTGGCAAAATAAAATTTTAATTTAAAGCTGAACATAATTTTTTATAAATTTCTGGTCATTGTTTGGGTGAAGGGTTAATATCCTGTGTGGTTTTCCGTGTGAAGCAGGGCTGTCAAACGATTAATCGCGATTAATCACATTTAGAAAAGTTTGTGTTTATATATACAAAATTATGCAGACATGTATTATGTAAACACAAACTTTTCTAAATGTGATTAATTGTGACAAAAACATACACATAGATATATTTAAGAAATATTGACATGTATGTATTTATATTTACCATTAAGTCAAATTATTTATAAACTCTTATTTTTATGCATGTATGTGTATATGTGTTTATGAATACAAAATTGAATACACACGACACAGAACTGATATGTAAACGCAAACTTGTTTTCTGAATGCGATTTAATCGTTTGAAACAGCACAATGAACAAATGATAAAAAATGGTTCCAAGCATAAATGTTCATGTTTTAACCAAAGTGTGTGTGTGTCTCAGCTGTAGTTACGCAATTTGCAAGGGAGAGAGAGAGAGAGTGCTGAGCTGCAAAGTCAGCAGGCCTCAAACAAATTGCGGATGATCAGTATAAAAGCAATAAGCTCTGCATTGACTTTCAGTGACAGGTCTCCATAGACTGTGATTTACACCAGTGGCAAAACAGCCACAGAGAAAACCTCAGGCGGTATCAAAAATTGTTCCAAGTTCCCTTTGGAATCTCGATCTAATGCCCTCAAGGTATTCATAAACAAGCACGGTCCAGTCCTGCAAGTTAGTTCGGGCGGGCTGTTTTATATGCATTAGTCTGATGTGACGTTGAGAATGTACTCACTTTTCAGTTATCTAAAATCTCAGTCACGCTCCGCTCGTGCCCCTCCCTTATGTAAACGTCAGTGAGCGGTCCAGCCACGTGTGTTTGTTAAACAAGGACATGCTGGTGTAAAGTCTGAGGTCACTTCCTTGATATTTCCCTTAAAAATATGGATTTAGTCAGTTTTATCTCTAATGGGATACTTCACCCATGAATGAAAATTCTGTCATTATTTACTCACCCTCAAGTTGTTCCAATACTGTATAAAATTCTTTGCTCCGTTGAACACATAAGATATTTTGAAGAATATGGGAAACTAAAGAGTGGTGGGGCACTATTGACCATACAACTTTTTTCCTAATATGGAAGCCAGTAGTGCCTCGGAAAAATACCTTATTTGTGTTCAGTGGAACAACAAAATTTATACAGGTTTGGAACAACTAAGGGTTTGTAAATGATGTAAGATTTTCATTTTTGGGTGAACTGTTACTTTGAGGCAGGCTTTTAATGTGAATATATAACCAGAGTCTTGCGTCATATTTTTTGCCGTCACCAAAGATCCCACACATGCCAAGAGTTATTTATTTAAGACATTTTAGAGGTAATCCCTTATGTTGACATGCACAATAAAATGTTTCCCAAGATTTACTCTGTGGTTAAACATAATATATATCAAATCATGTTTGGGAAAGAAGTCTATCAGGCGCTTTCCAGTGTTAAATCGCTTCTTAGGAACAGACTGGTCCTGGCACACATGCTAATCCTGCCTGTATTATTAGAATAAACAGTCCTTTGTTACAGCTCTTACATACAGTTCTCTTAAGATGTGCTTTGGTTATGCTGGCTTGAGGTTATTGGTTCTTGTGGGAAATACTTATGAGTTACATGTTCATTCTGCTGACAGGTGGAATAACACAGGGCTGCGCATTATGGCTAAAATAAAATCTAAATATTTCTTCTTGACGGATATAACCAGCATTTCATCCAAACAGCCATTGTTGCCAAGCAGATTTCAAATATATGTGATGAAATGCAATAATGCAGAAACAAAGATGCAGTCAAATTAAAAAAATCTACTAAAACATTGTAATATGTAAAGAAGTTTAAAGGCATTAGTATTTAAAATCAGGATCTGTGGACTGAGTTCAGCACGAGTTTGGGAATAGAGAGAGAGGTATTTGCTGGCATTCATCCACCTCCTTGTTTTTGTTTTTTATCATCTGCCAGAACTCGTAAATGCAACGAAAGCTTAGACATCAGAAATAGCCCTCATGCAACATCAAACGTGCAACATGTGCACGCAAAGTCGGGCGCGTTTAATTTGCTTTTCAAAGAGTCTACTTATGTGGTCTCTATGCTTTAATTTTGCTCTACCAATGCCCAAAAACACACTAAGCGGCCTGATGCAGATGTCTGTTTTCACGTCACCTGTTGTCCTGGGGGTTGGACAGTGTACATGGGACAGGGATGAGGCCAGGCTGGCCTGGATCCAGTTGGCACAGGCTCAGAGAGTCCTGCACTAACATCTCCAGCTGCAGGGCAGAGAGCAGATCTTTCTCAGTGTCATTTCATGGGCGGAGATGCCCGCTTCCAGTGACACCAACACAAAAGCATGTTATTTATATAGCAGACGGCTGCCTGGCACAGATGTGCTTGTGAAAATCCACGTGTAGGAAGAGATGGTGTGGTCACTATGTACTGTACAAAACATCTACTGTAAACTCATTTAAATAGGCAAAATTGCTGTAAATTTTCTCTATTATAAATGGGATTTTATTTCGTAGTATAATTAGGGCTGTCAAAAGATTAATCGCACCCAGAATAAAAGTTTGTGTTTACATAATATATCTGTCTACTGTGAATAATAATTTTGTATTTATTAACACACATCCATTCACATATTTAAGAAAAACATACAAATTTATAGTAAACACAAACTTTTATTCTGGATGCGATTAATGGTCAATTTTGTTTAACTTAACGTATTTTCAGACGGTAAAAGTTGCATTTTGAAATCCTGCCTTTTTGTAAACATTTACGAGTGCATAACACATATCCTTTACAGAAAAGTAGATAAAGTATATTTTCAAGTATACTTTATGTAGAAAGTATAGTTTCTACATAAAGTATATCAATGTTGTAGTAATATACAGTCCTCTAGGCCTACTTGTACTGTTTCAATACCACTGTTTTAATATTACTTTTAAGTATAGTTTATGTGTAACAGTAGTCAATGTTGAGTACACATCTTGTTTACAGCTACATTTTCCATTTGCACTGCAAGTGTCCTACAAGTTAACTTGTTTAATACCTTTAGTACATTTTTAGTTTATGAAAGTATTTTAAGTACTTGGAAAGTACTTGGAGTGTGAAGTATACTCTCAGTAAACTACTAGTTTGATAGTTTGGATAGTTTTTAAAGAACTGGCTATTGTTAAATATTTATATTCAATATTGCACTGACACTATATAGATGTGTAAACGTTTACGTACGTTAAAAGACGGTGTGTGAAATAAAAGGCTGCTCAATCAAAAGAGTAAACACAACTAAGCCAAGTTTACTGAGAATACTTAATCATTTTAAGTACATTTACATCTAATGATTGAGTGAAATAAAGTATAGACCAAATATACATAAACTTTCTGTCAGGATAGATGAACTATACTTAAGTGTAATTTTAAAGCGGCCCTGCAACGATCTGTCATGCATTCTAACTTCTTTACAATATTAAACGTGCTGTCTTATCATGGGTAACATGGTCAACTTGTTAAAAAACGAGTTGGACGTATTACGTAGTATTTCTGTTTTCGATACACTCCCCCAGCGATCATACAGGTTTCGAAAAGTTTTTTCAAACATACAAAACTGTTTCGCAACAAATTTTCTTAGTCATTATTGGACAGTTCTCCCGGAAAAGCACGCGGCACGGCCACAGGAGAGCAGGAGAAGGAGCATGTGCAGACGTCACTTTCATGAACCACATGCAGTGAGTGAAACTGATGTCTGTGTTGTGTTGACAATGGGCGCGCATGTGCTTTTGTTCAGCCTACCCCTCCCCCCCGTACTCGCTGTTTGTTTTCGGAATCAATTGTAAAGCTGTATCTCTCTTTTATAAATGTGATCAAACTAAATACTCTTCGAAGATACGAAGTATGCAATACTACTCTATAGATACTCAAGATTAATATGAGATTGGTAGAAACCCCGTGTGTTATGCCCACTTTAAGTATATTTCTTATAAAAACTACACATTCGGTCTGCTCTTTCATTTATAAGAAGTATACTAATAGCAGACTTTAATATGTTTTTGTAACGGATAGCATCCAAGCTCATGGACCTTATAGACGGCATCAAAGCCTATCTTTTCTTTGTTAAAACGACACTGTTTTTGTTGATTGTATTTAAAAAAGCATGCGAGGAAGTACTCTCAACATTATTACAACTTTAACAGAAGGAATTCATACAGAATTAAATTTACATTGAGTCAATTTTGAGGAGATTCCAATGGTTTTGTCAACTCAGAAGGTCACTGAATAACCGGCTGAACTGGTGTTTATAATTATAGTGTTTTTGTCTGTTTTCCTGTTGCATTTTAAAGTATTCAACATTCAAACTGAATTGCTCTTGTTCCTTCATTTACTAGCACAGTGTGTGAATCATGACCACGTTGTGTGTTTTCCCAGAGGTCTTCTGTACAGTACAGTCTTGTTAATGTAATTTTCTTTGTGTGTGCCCGAGCCGTGTCATCTCAATGTCCTTATTCTGAATCCGTCCCTCACAACTGCTACAAAACCCCCCACTCTTCCATTCTCTTTCTGTCCACATTCGTTATTCACAACAGGGGGACTGACTCGTGATCTTGTTTTTGCCCATTTTAGATGATCCTATTTGATTAATTGTACAGTTCACAATGTTTTCCGTACATTTTAAGTTGCATAGATGCCTGTAAATTCAGCTGCTTGAGAAATATATGAATATAATTGTATTATTTCTGTCAGGACCACTGTCGTCAAATATTTAAACAATTGCAATATTTAAGGTTGTAGGAATGAAACCGTTCGGGGCAAACTCTCCATGAACCCTTGCATGGACAGAGCGGGAGCGCAGAAATCCATATCCCCAACCTGGGGAACCAGAACAGTTCATGATGCGTAACTAGATGAATTAAAATAGATATGGAGGAGATGGGGATGGAGGTGGGATTTTAGCGCGGCACGATTAAGAAGCTGATAAGGAGCAAAGAAAGGCATCTTAAATAGGACACAGTTTAGAATGTGTTGTATGGCTATTGGTTAATGTTGATAAGCTGCACCTGATGTGATCTGCTGATGCAAGCTAGCCTCCCGTGACCTGCCATAACTGACCTCACGCTTGATACTAGTCTGCAAATACATGATGCTCCTTCATAGGCCAACTGTTAATATGGGATGCATATACTATAATACATATAATAATGGGATAGTTCACCCAAAAATTCCTCATCTCCTCATCATCGGCCTCATCTCGATTTAAACCTGTATGATCATCTTTCTTTTGCAGAATATAAAAGAATGTTTTGAAGAACGTTGGTAACCAAACAACACTGGCTGCCATTGTATGGACACAAAACCACTGAGGCATTTATTAAAATATCTTTTGTGTTTCGTCATATACAGGCTTTGAATGACATGAGGGTAAATAAATGATGACAGAATTGTTATTTTTCGTTGAACTATCCCTCCAGTTCTCACAGGTGTCTTACTAACCAGTTTTTGTCAGCATATGTTTACATGTCCCAACTCTACACAATAAGCACAACCAGTTTCTGTTACTAATAATTTCTCAGATGTTTCCTACCGTCACCTTCCCCACTTACCTCATCAAGCAAAAGAGCCTGTAAAAGTTCTTTTTCCACTGTTTCCCTACTGTGAGCTATGATCCCCAGGACTTGCCCAACATCCCTGGAGAGTCTGAAAGGGCCTTCTGTGCTCCTTCCCTAAAGTGTTTATGGAATTTCTCAGCTGCTTGAGAGGTGTGGTAAATACACTGCCCATGAAATATAAAGTGGCCCACGAGAACAGTCTTCACCCCCTGGGAGCCGTTACGCACATCATGTGTGTGTGTAAAGTGGTTAAGTGTAGACTGGAGGTCAAATGTGCAACTTGTACGATTTAAGATTTCTTTGTGGAGCTACTCTTTTCTCCTCGTAGATGTTCTTTATGTTAATGCTCAGCATGTGATTTACTGCAACGGTGGGTAACAACCCCAAAATAGCACAAATGACGATGAATAGAAATGAATACATTCCCTATTGAAAACCGAGAAAGAGCAATGCTGCGATGAATTGCATTGAATAAAACAAATCGTGCGGTTTGTGAGAGGAGCGCAAAACTAAATTATCGTTTTGATGTCACAGCCTGTGGATCCTGAAGCAAAACCAATAGCCACTGAGTGTAGATTTTATGGTTTCCACTGAGGCCACTTTGTGTAGTTAAGGGTGTGTTTTGGTGGGTGTGTTTTTCTGTGGTAACTGTAACATTTTAGACCTGTTCCTGCTCAGCTGAGCATAAGATCATGAGTTTGATCCCTGGGAAACACAAAATGTGTACTTCCAATGCGACCTCGAGTTGCTTTGAGTGAAAGCAAAATGCATGGGAAATACTTAAACTTAAGCTTAAATATCTACCCTTTTTTTCCACTCAAAACTGTTCACATCTGTGTTACACTTTACAATGCGGTTGTTATGGTTAATATTAGTAAATGCATTAACTAACATTGAAGATTATAGTTTTTCAGTATATACTAATCTTTATTAATGTTAGTTAATTTTACAACAATTATTCATGTTAGGTCACTGTGCAACTAATGTTGACAGTTACAATAAATTATTTTAATAATGTGTTAAATGCTGAATAAAGGGCCGGTTCTGGTCGTGCGATTCCCTTTTATACATTAAAAACTCGGGTTAAAATTGATGTCTTAATTCATGACTCCTTTAAAGTGTTACCAAGATTTGTTCAATAACTATATCCTGTTTTCTCATTAGGTTTCTTTTTGACCTGTCTGATAATAGAGAATGTAATGACGTTGGTGGCTGGCCCCTGATTCATCCTTATTCATTATAAAGCCAGACACTAGACGATTGAAGTGTTTTGATGGAGCAAACTGGCATTCAGCCAAACCGGCAGGCGGTGAGAGTTGAACAGATGTGATGCTTAGGTCCTACAGAATGCCATCCTTTCCCATGCCCGGAGCTTTTATCTTGATTCAGTATGTGGATCAGCCAGTAATGGGTGGTAACTCTAAACACTTTAATTTGGCCTGTCCTCTATTCTTATCTAAGTGCAAAATAAGCAGAAGTGTTTCACAGCTGATTTATTGAAGCATTAAGCTTTTGAATCCCAACCACAGGTTTTATGATCTCACCAGTGCAATTGTTCATATAGTTGGTTTGGAAATGCATAAAGTGTATAAGAGTTAGTCACTGTACTTGTTTTCATGTATTGGTTGATTTGAATGAGGTTTTACAATGAAGAACTGTCCTGAGCTGAGTTTTAAGATAATAGTTTTTTTAAGATAATAGAGTTTTTAAGAGGCTGTGGTTGATGGCACCATGTGCTTTTCCCACAGAAGAACACATCTAAATATCGCACAGCCATTGCTATTTTAATGCCTTTTATGAATATTAGCCACAGAGATGCTTTTCCACTCCCTGAATTATCTTGGGCCAGACATTACGGTGACACAGTATTAGTAATACCATCTCATGCTGGAAAAAAACACTCTTCGTGCAGAATTGGTCATTGTCGTAACACCTATATACAGTACGTAAGTATCGACCTGCTGCTATTTTTCCCCTGGTGTGAATCTAAACAGTTCTTGTATTGGCTCTTCAACTGTCCGTCCTAAGTGAATTGCCATTGATTTAGGCTATTTTTTGGATGATGCTTGTAGCCAAGAGAAAGTGAACCGTGTCTGCGTAACTTTCTGGTAAAATCCATTTCCACTCTCGGCCGTGTGACCGAGGGCTCCCAGGTGAGCATGATGTTGAGAGCTCCATTGATTTACTCAAAGAGCAAATCCTTTTAACACCACATAACTTTTCTCCTTATTCTCAAAGGCATCTCGTGAAATCGATGCATGCGAAGGAAGTCGCAAGGTTTACTGGTACAGTGTTTGTCAGATTGGGGCACAGGGGTCATATAGGGTAATTATAATACCCAAGTTTTTATTGAAATTAAAATGTTATTGGTTAGATTCATATTAGGATACATTTAGGAGCATAGGTTTAATTCAGACCTCATAAACATTTATCATGCAATGTTCAACATGACTCAGAAGTTCTCGACTAGGAACCCTGTAGTTGCCAGTACTACATTTACAGGCATTGTCTTATTTGTTTATAAAAGCTTTTCCACCAATTGACCACTTGATTCTCTCATTTAAAAAAGAAACAAAACAAATACAGTGAGCAAGTTCAGACCGTAAGCCTGATTCCTTTATTGAAGTGTGATGCTGTTTACAGTTCCAGCTTCCAAAGAAAGATATGAAGGGGGGCAGTTCCCACAGTTATATGGAAACCTGTCATGATGGAATTTTACCCCACTGAGTCCTGTTATTACACACTGATGGGGTAAAGACGTCAAAATAAATGCCCCCTCCAACATTCTCCTGGCTGTTTGGCTTTCTTATATAGCCTAGGAATGGGCTCTATGCATGCGTTTCGCAAGAAGAACCCTAGGCAGTTTCCGGATTGGGGAGACTTAAAGCAGTGGTATGTAGAAGTGGCGTTCTACCGTATTTGAATGTTATAACAAAATTTTAACTCATGAAAGTATAATTTCAAATACTTCTATATACCACTGCTGTCGCAATGTAAAACATCTGCTAAATTGAACTATTTTCTAATTTTTCCATTTCTCTTAAGTCTCCCCAACAGGAAACTGCCTAGGGTTCTTCCTGTGAAACACGGAGTCGCACATGCATATAGCCCATATGGAATGTGAAAATGAAATTATGAAAAACAAATGGGCTGTCCTCGTTCCTACATGCCTTGTGAAATATATGAAGAAATAGCTGTTTGTGTCCAAAAAACCCTTACCTCCCTTTGTGCAATTTTCTAATTTGTTTTTCTGGACATGTGGAAAAGAATGATAATGAAACAATAACTGCGAAATATGAAGTTCCAGTATATGTTACCAAATACCAGGTAATGAGTGATCGGACATTCAATCATAGAGAAGTTCAATGAAAAAGGCTAATCTCTAAGTGTTACGACTAAATCACGAAGTAATTCTAGGCATGTAGATCAGATTATATGTGTTTTGGGAAATTTATCATTTCACAAGTTCCTACTGACTTTTACAAGACCGCACTGTTAGAGTTTATACTGCACAACCTATTTTAAATTTAGAATGGAGAGGAAGACAAGCAACAGTGACAATTGAGCTGCTTCCTCTGTGCCTGTTCCCTTCGGTTTCTATGTCTTTTGTTTTTATTGTTGTACTTTAGAAACAAAAAACTGGCAAAAAAAAACAATAGAGATAAAAAGAGTGACTGCCAAAAATAACAAGATTTTATTCTGCTGTATCTTATCTGTGACGTTTCTTAAGTGGTGTTAATGAAGAGTTAAGACGGTCTGTCATAAACAGGAAGTTTCTTCATCAAAATAGTAACAGTTGAATGGCTGAAGAGCTTTTTCCTGTCTGCTATATTTACATTGTCTCCATTCTGGGGAAAAAGGACCACCGGTTGGTCTTTGAGGTGTTACGGACATTTGCGACACAATAACCGCACAGTCCAGATAAAACAACCGTGCTGCCTACCTGCTTTCAAATCCAAACACGCACATGCCACATCCTTTGTTTAATTGTTGGAATCAGATGTAAACCTGCCAAAAATTATATTTTCATACAACAGATATGTCCTGTTGATCACAGTTCATGTCTGGGGTCATTATACATTCCCATGGAGCTTTTGAATAAATCACAGTGTGAGCTTTATGGCCCAGTTTCGCAGACAAGGTTTAGCTTAATCCAGCAGGACTATGCCTTAGTTAAAGTAAGATATTTATATACAATAAAAAAATGCCTTGAAAAAAATATATTTCTGGTGTGCATCTTTAGACAAAAAAATGGCACAGACATATTTTAAAACACACGCGGTTTCTGCCAATCTCATATTAATCTTGAGTACCTAGAGTGGAAATTCATATTTCTTATCTTCAAAGAGTATTTAGTTTGATCACATTTATGAAAGATAGATACAGCTGTACGATTGTTTCCGAAATCATATGGCGCATCCTGGGGGGGATGGGTAGGCTGAACTCAAGCACATTGCCAACACAACACAGACATCAGTTTCACTCACCGCATGCGGTTCATGTCCGGCATCTTTAAGCGCTGGGACGGCTCCATATATCAGTTTCAAACATTCTCCAAATTCAGGGTTATATCCATTTTTTGACAAGTTGACCATGTTAAGCATGAGAAGACAGCACGTTCAACATTGTAAAGAAGTCAGAATGCATGCATGACACATCGTTGCAGCACCCCTTAAAGATGTGTCAGGGCACGTTATTTTCCGTTTAGAATGCTCATACATTCATTATAAAATGGTCAGTTCTGGTTCTTGATTCTGATTCGCGTTGTGCCACAACCCCCCTCAGCTCTTATAAAATGCATTTTTACCCATTGCTTCTTGGGACTTATTGCTTTGTTATGTTGTTTTGTTCTGGGACTAGTCTTAAGCCTGTGTCTGTCATTTCATGTCAACTTAAGCAGAGCTCCTGGCTAAAAGTTTTGATTTTAGAATTATTAAAATGATTAAGAAAGCTTAAATATTAAATGCCATTGATGAGTATTTACAAATTATTCCACTATTTTGTAAAGGGAGTCAAAATAAAAAAAATGTATCTAAAATCTTTTTATAAGACGTCAATCGTTATGAGCCACGGGAAATAGTTTCGCAATGAATATAGCAGCGTTTCAGCCTTTCAAAGATGTGGCGTATCAGGACGCGCATTTCTTAAAGCAAACCGTTCTTAAAGTCTCTCCACTTATTTGATTTGTTAAGGCGGGCTAGTTAAAGAATATTTGCGGGCCGCCAGTTGACCAGACCTCCACTATATGGTACAATCCCAGAGGGGTGCGAATCTCAATGTGTCATCATATTGAAAAAAAATGCCTCGGATTGTTTTTCACTTTTGACATATAGTGCAATCTGAGTGTACCGCTCAGAAAAAAATACATGAGGGATTTTCTGCCGATGTGACAACACATATGTGTCATAATTTATAATAGCTTAATTGTTTGATTGGTTTCTGGATAAGATCTGCTGTGTCACTATTTCTCCTTTTTTCCCATTTGAGTGTTTAGTTATAGCTATCTGCCTGGAAGTAGTCTAGACATTGTGATTCAGATCTTTCGTTTGAGACATGGAATTAAACATTTACATTTACGCATTTGGCAGATTTAATTTGGAAGCGATTTAAATTGCATTATTTTATACATTTGTTTCGTGCAACGTGCAATCCCATTGCATGATGTTAACGCAATGCTCTTACCACTGAGCTACTGGAAAGCTACAATTGATTTACATGATTTGGAATTTTTACATGCATTATGCATGGTATTATAGACTTTCTAAAAGGAGGTCCTTTACAAAATGTGTACTTCTTCACTTTTATGTGTGAAGAATCTGAACATTTGTTAGATAAAATAATCATATGTGATATTATAAAGACAACATATTGTTTCCAAACTTAAATAGTTGGCTATATTTGCTTGATGTATATAATCGAGAAGAGACATTCGAATGTATTGTAGCAGCTTTCACTTTTGAGAAAAAAGAACCACAGTAAAATTTCATTAGAAAGATACAAATATAAACAATTCTGAAAACTATGCGTGTAGTACAAAAACAGACATACACTTGGCATGACAATGTTTGGTTGCCTTTTGTCTAATCTTTTTCCTAGAAAGTTTCTGGGGACCGTTTGCAAACTTCTTGAGGCCCCCTGGAGGTCCCCTGCTCTGCTAGATAATGTTATAATATATTGCTGTAGATTAAGTAAACTTTACATTTGAAGTTTATAGTTAGAGAAGGTTTTGAGCAGCTGGTTTGAAAAGATGTGGTGCTTTCCAGTGGCTTTTGGGATCATATTCAAACACACAGATTAAAATGATCTCTGTGTATGTGTGTGTTAAGTGGGGGGGACTGACTTTTTTGGTATCAGCAGGATTGAAATGTTGCATCATGACTTGCTAATCTCCCACGTGTTGAGCTGTCACTGATGTCGCCACCGCACGTCTGCACTTTGTTCACCCTGCTGTTCGGTAGTAACCAGACGGCCTGTGAACACTGTCTACTTCAGGAAATTCAGGTTTTCTGATAATATCTTTGCTCTCCATCTGTTGCTTTAAACGGATTTATACAGCATAACAGCTTTAAGTCTTTATCAGCTCGGACACTATCAGTTATTGATGTTTCCTTTCAAGGAAATGGAATACATTTTTATCTGCTCTGTTTTATGGAAGACTTCCTGGTTTTCTGTGAAGAGACATGACAGTCAGTGATGTGAGGGACGGCTGCTCGTGATGGGCAAGTGCAGACTTGAAGTTCCATGAAAGGAATTTCTTCCCTTTTTTAAGGGTGAAGAGTAAATTACACTTTTTGCAAACAGACAAATTGTCCTGCTCCTCAAATCACGTCATCAACATGTTTGTTATTTTTATTTTATAGGTTTAGGGCAGTGGTTCTCAAACTTTTTTTGCTTAAGTACCCATTTTAAAGATTTTTTCAAGCCAAGTACCCCAGACCACAACATTTTGCATTAAAATACAGTGAAATGAGAGTCAGACTGTTATTATATCTGATGCCCCCAAGTAGGTTTATTGCTTATAAACAATTCTGTATGTACCTTTACGCAACTATGTAACTATTTTTTTTTTACATTTAACCGCAACCTCTCCTAACTTACATTATTTCACGCCCAGACACTGCTCCTGATTCCAGGCTCAAAGACGAATTCTTATAAATTGAAATGCGTTTTAAATTTATGAATTATTTTTTTATGCATATTTGTGTAGTCCTAATTTCAAATAACAATACTACTATCATAATTTATTGATTTTCATTGTTTATTCCTAAATTTCAGTTTCTCTCTCGTACCCCCTGGAGTACCCCAAAGTACGCGTACCCCTATTTGGGAACCACTGGTTTAGGGTAATGAATTCATGGTAGTTTGGATATTTGTTATCAAAGTAAACCTTTGCAAAAATAGTGTTTTTATAATAATATTTCACTGTGTCATTGGCATCATTTTTTAAGGGGTTGTGTTTGAATGTATGAGTGGTTGGATATATGTAAATGTGTGTTTTCGTTTGGAAGTATGACCTTGTCACAAACTTGTGTACTTCCTGTGGAAAGTTGAGTGTCTTGGTCAGACATCCCTACACACTTCCTCAATGTCTGATTCATGGTCACAGTAACAACTTTGTTTACTCTCCAGGTACGACTTCTTAACTTATATAAAAAGTTTAAATAATGATCACATTTGAAATAAAAAACATTTTTCGTTTTATTTTGATGCACTTTATCATAGTTTAGATATCAAATATATATATATTTTTTTATATTCTATGTATACCTATAACTACATAACAGGTACTGTATGTGGCGACCTCTGAAGGAGATGACATCAGGTCATGTTTGTATGGATGTGCCCTCCGCCCCCCTTTGAAATATGTCCATTTCCACAGTCAATATGGCCTTGGTGTTAGAAACAGGAATTGTTTTTCTCATAACCTCAATACAAGTGGCTAATCACAAAGGAACATAGACTGCCCTTTGGCATGGCTTTCCTGTCTACATTCCTCTCTCTCTCTCTCTGTAATCCATTTCTTCTCTCTTTTCAGCTCTCTATTTGTTCAGGCTATCATTCTTTTTATTTTTTAAGCAGGCATTATGCCAGGTCACTCAGCAGGCCTGCCTTCATGTTTCCGGAGTCCTCTCTTTCCTGTTTCTCTCACACTAAGATGATATAACTCCCAGTTCCTAACATCACTGCCCACATTTAACGTCCTCATATCCCACAAAAGCCACTGGCTTCTGATGGAAATATGGCAGACTGTTGTCGTTGTACAGTATTCTGTGCGCTACAGTCCTATATGTTAGACGGTCTCTATCTATAATTTGCCTGTCCTTCATCTTTAATTTGATAAAAAACACAAACTCACATCCTTCAAAGTGGATTTGGTTTTTATGTCAATTATGTTATGTACAGCAGTGGTTGTGCTGTTTTCTTGTTGTGGAACAGCCTCTTATACAGAAATTCACAGACTTTTCGCTTACAGAAAAGAAACACGAAATTCATATGTGCAAAAAACACATGTGATCATGGGTGTTTTTGGAACATTTTGGTGTGAGTCCCAGGTGAAACCAATGGGATTACATGTAAAAACCCATGGGATGACTCGTGCGACGTGTGGTGATATTTCTCCACATATTGCACATGTCATCCCATGGGTTTTAACATGTCATCCTATGTGTTTCACATGGGATTCACACCAAAATCTTCCGAAAACACCCAATTTACATGTGTTTTTTGGACATGTTAAACATCTTAATGTTCTTAATATTCGTTTGCCTTTATATTTGGGCTATTGCATGTTTTTTATTGGTTTGAAAATGCTTTTGTTAACCAATAAGAGGTATAGTAATCTCAGCTATGTTTAACACATTTTGATAATAGGTCATTTTTTTGTGTGTATTTTCTTTGCATATAATAAGTTCTTGCCCGAAAAAGGCATCAGACACGACTGAAGACTTGACCAGTCTTGACTGAACTGATCAAGACACCAGATTAGAAGAACACATAGTCAATGCTTCTGTCTCAACGTCTCCCCAGTGCTGAGCTGTTCACAGGCTGCAGGAAATGAGTGTCTGTTTTAAGACTTAAGACTTAAGACAAATACAGACAAAGAAATGAATCACTGTTGCACATAACAGTCTATGATGGCAGTGTAGACGAAAACACATTTGATACAAAAAGCGTGTTAATAGGCTTTAAAACTCGATTACACACAAACAGAGGTCTTTTGGATAATTTTTCCGGAACAAAAGATATTGTGACTGCAATTTTGTTGCATTACACATATTAATATAGTCTTTATAGACAAACTGTGGCAGATTTACCATCAATGGTGCCTTAAATCATTGGTTTTATGGTGTCTTATAGCCTATTTGAATATGCAGAACTGCGAATGAGATATGAGAGCCACAGTTGAAGGCACGATTTTGAGTAAACTACCCATTTATGTTCCTCCATAGCATGGATTTTGTGTGTTTCGTATAGGCTGTATGAAGTACATTTGTTTGGCTACAGCTTAGCACCTGTTCCTCGTTTTTAATTCTGCTCCGTATATTAAAATGGCACCGCTAGTGCAGCTATTCATCCATGTAATCCTCATCAGTGGTAATTAAAACAAGAACAATGGCATTGAATTATTCATATGCTATTGGAGCGATTAGGAGCTTTTAGTTTCCACTCAATAGGGTCTTGTCAGTCGTTCTCCTAAATGGAGTGCTTTGACTTCAGTTTCGAATTTCCGCCAATGGGCTGTCACGTTTCCAAGTTTCATGTTGTCTTTTCACTGCCAGTAATAGTGTCTGTCAGGACAGAGGCATGACTCGTGTAGTCTTTCATTGTTCCTGTGTGTCGGCCTTTAGGCACAATGACATGAGCCTACTTGGCCTTCTTAAAATCCTCCGATTAGCATCATTCCTTTTCCCTGGAGTAACAAATCCTCAACCAAATGCCTCAGGTTTAGCGTAAAATGGCATTAGCAATGCATCTCTAGTGCCTATAATTATAAATGTCTTTCGTTTGCACTTGCACTGATTTCAAGCATTGTGTTTTGGGGGGCTTTCGAACTCAAAGTTCTTGTTGTCATACTATTAGAGGAAATTTTACAATTCAGTCGTTGTTTTACCAAACTCCTTTTGAATATTAAAGTTGCTGTGTCATGCATTTATAATAAACAGAGCCTTAAATGTGGCTGAGGTTTCGAGAGATGGTAGACTATGTTTCCAAGAATACATTGAAAATGGGTGATAAATCCCTAATGGTTCTTGTTGTCTTCGCTTGGCAGACTTCATCTGTTGCTTTCAATTACTGGATATGTCAAGCTCTTTATGGAAAAGAGGTAAAAGCTATTCAGCTTGGGTTTCACACTCCTCTGTGTGGATTACATTAAGAAATAAGATGTATGAGACACTCTCTCCGGTGAGGGATATATTGATTATCTCAAGCACTTAAAATGATGAAAAAACCTTGACTCAAGAACGAGTCTTCGCGTGTTTGACGAGATATTGAATTATAATGATATTATATTACGTACTAATATAATGTTGATGTTATATATTACATGTGGTTTGAATTATTTATGATTTAGTTTAAAGGTAAAATAAAACAAAAATATGCATAAACCCGTTCGTTTAAGTATGACCTCTGACCTCTCTTTCCATCTGCAGATGTACCATTCGGTGGTACTCCACCTCCAGCATACGCTTATGACATTGAGAGAGCAGAGGACCAGCGTTCAGCTGCTGACCTTGCATCATACACAGATGACTCCCGCTCCTCCCCACGCCTTCATTCAAAGGGCAGAAGCATTAGAGAGACCCCCTCCATGGGATCCCTGAAGTCCACTAAATCAGTAAGAGACATTGAAGTATTGTGCGCTAACCCTTGATGTAACCTTCATGTGGTGTTAAGGGTTTCTGCTATGATTTAAATAGATTTTGGATAGTTCACCAAAAAAATATTGTGTCATACCTACTGCATATGACGTTTTTCATGTTCGAAAACGCAAGGCGCGCCACTCTGCTCTTTTGATTGACTATATAAAAAGAGCAGCACGCAGCGTTTTTTCCTGTTGCTAGGTAACCACCGAAACAGCTGTCCTGTCAGTCAAGGATTGTAGCGCGAACGCTCTTGCTGTTAACTGTCATATTATCAGAAACTTAAAAAAGGTTCAAGCAGTGGGCGCTTGCTCTGACCTTGCTCGGTTAACCTGCGTCACCCAACACAAGTTTCTCCAGCAACTGTAAAGTTTCATCACCACATCGGAAGGTCCGCCTCTCCTTTCATTTGATTGGACAATGGGAAAAAAGGCTTACGACATCAAGCGCTTTTCACCCAGAGTTTAGTTTTTTCAACTTCAGGCGCTCAGAGCGCTCCACCAAAAACGCAAGGCGCGCATTAGCAGTGCAAAATGCTCCTGTCCAACTGAAACAATTCAAAAGAGGCACGTCTAACAGCAATAAATGCTTTCTATGTCATCTGCCCCTAATCCTGTAATTTAATTCATCAGTATATGGGATTATTTGTTTTTAAATTCACCTCTGTAAATCTGTATAGCAGGGATTAGTTGCAGAAGAATTGCTAGGTCTTGGAATGTGTTTTTGGCCCATCCACTTAACTAGCACTTTCACCTCCCTGGACATTCCCAGACAGAGCTGGACATAGAGAAAGGCCTGGAGATGAGGAAATGGGTCCTATCAGGAATCCTGGCTAGTGAGGAGACATATCTCAGCCACTTGGAGGCCCTTTTACTGGTGAGTAATATGGCTTTTAGGCATCTCTAAATATGTTTTACCACACTTTCACTCATTAAAGAGGTTCAAAGGCCTTTTACTGTGGTGCTGAGCTCTGCACATTTCAAAAATGGAAGCATGTCGACTCCCTTTGACCCTGTGTTCTTTATCGCAGCCTATGAAGCCCCTGAAAGCAGCTGCCACCACCTCCCAGCCTGTGTTGACCCTGCAGCAGATAGAAACCATTTTCTTTAAAGTGCCTGAGCTTCACGAGATCCACAAAGACTTTTATGATGGCCTCTTACCCAGAGTGCAAGAGTGGAGCCATTGTCAATGTGTGGGCGACCTCTTCCAGAAGCTGGTGAGCAATGTGTTGCGTAATAAAACTTGGAACTGTACAAGGTCTATTTGGGCTGGGGACTATGACTTCCAATAAACCATTAAATTCCTGAAATACTCAATAAAGCCCCGCCCTACATTTTCCCTCATTCCAAAAGCCGTTTTACTCCAATATGTCACAGTTGCGGAAAAGAAACACCATCGCAGTCTTTCATTCGATTTTAATAATGTACCAGTGTTACTGTAGCATTACCCATTACAACAGCTGATTCGGACAATCACTCGATGCCACATGTCTCGGGTTGGGTAATCCATACATGATGTTTCCATCAGACCACCAGAGATGTTTCTGAGATGATCTTTAAAGTAGTCCTCATCAAAGCTTGCCACTCCAGTCTCTCCTCCCTGAGGAAAATTTCCTTTGATAACTGGTCTAGCAACAGCCACATATTGCCATTCGCCACAGTTAACTGTGGAAACTGAAACTTTACTCACTTCTTTATAGACGCCCGCAGGACTCGGCGCTTTTGTAGATGAAAGCTTTTCAGGGTAACGTGACTGCATGTAAAGCAGATAGGGGGTCTCGGGTTGGTGTGGCAGCCGTCAGATATGCTGGGGTTGAAAGGTATAGTATTAGGGTTTTGTAACCAGAGGTGTAGATCACATTACAGCTTAGGTGGACAAAAAATTAGGAATGTTCTTTATAATTGATTTTAGTTGGGGCTGTAAATGAATAACAATTTAAACGGGGCTATGTTTTTGAACTAGTCAAATGCAGTGATTCACATATAGTTGTAATACATTTGCCAACTTTAAGATATCACTAGCTATATGGATCTTCCGTTGGAAAAATGCATTGTAAATGCATTGAAGTTGTGACTGGAGGCATTCTGGATTGATTTGCACTGTTAATCTCAGAGGGATTATACTGTTAGCTCCAAATACCTGAGGTTATTAAAGCATTGGTGACGTGTTGAGCATTTTGTAGCTTTTTTGTTTGTCTTTTATTCCAGTTTGGGTGCGTTTGTATGGAGGTGTATTTGTGAACATTAAGCTAAATTTCTTAGGGAAGTAGCTGTGTCTATTTCTTTCCTTGTATAGGAACACATTTCAATCGTTATGTTTCAATTCATCATATTTGTTTTGGTTTTATTTTATATTGTATTATCATATATTGTATATGACACTGTGACTTTGTATGTGAAAGAATAATTACTGTCGCTTTTAAAAAGTCACCTCACACCAGCGCTGTAGTCAAGTCCACCTTTGTCGAGTCCAAGACCAGGACTAGTCGAGACCGAGTCAAGACCGGGTCTCAAGAGGTCAAGAGAGTCCAAATGAGATAGAAAAAAAGAATCAGGACCAACTACTTTATTTGTAATGATCAAAAAGCAGATCAAATTAGGTCATTTTATTTCGTTTAGATATGGAAATTTCAACAAAGTCACAAAAACCCAAAGTGCAACTTCTGATTTTCAGTCCTTTTATTATAGTGTAACTATCACATTCTGGGCTTCTAATGGAAAATATTCCCATTCTCAGCTTGATGACTGTCAGTGATAATTGGATTGAATCAACATCACTTTTACCTCCATAATTAAATTTGAAAGAATGTAGACATTCCAACAAACATCATTATTGTGATCAGTATTTTCTTTAGTTGGGTTCTTGATTCTTGTGTTTTAACATTACGTTTCATTGTCTGTTATAACTGTGTGCTAAAATACATTTGTTGAGGCACAATATCACCGTAACAGTTTAATTTCAACGTTGTGAACCAGAACACTCAAATCAGTAATTTAGTATAATTCATTTAGTATTATTTATGATCTTTTTTTACAGCTCGACACCCATCACAAAAAGTAACCTACTCCAAGAGGAAAGAAAATCACCTGAAAAAAGTCCAAAGCAAACATAAATGCTCCATCAATTGTTTTGTTTGAAAAGGAGAAAATGTCGTCAGACTCGGTCGTGACCAACTAGAACATTTGGCAAGTCCAATGACCGAGTCGGAGACAAGTCCGAGCTAGATACCAACGAGTCCAAGACCACAGAATAACGTCTCAAATCCGAGTACTACAGCACTGCCTCACGCAAACCTTTCTGCATTTTTAAATAAACGTCAATAGTTTCCTTTATAAGCTGTTTTTCTCATTGGGACAAAAAACATCGAAAAAAGTTAACAAAACACTGGTATTCCTATAACATTTTCAAATTAACATCATGTAGGTGGTTTAAACTTAAATCGTATCATATCACACAAGACAATTAAAATGAAGTTGACATGCTAGGTAATTTGTTCAAGCGATTAAAAATATCATTCAATAAAAGACAGTTTAGCGTCACATTGCAATAAGTGGGTGTGTGTGTTATGCGACATGATTCTCTCTCATCCAGGGCGTGTTTGTTTTACTCAGATAGGGGTAAATAAACAGGAAATCCCAAAGGGAAACACGGCAGCGTGGACAGCGAGCTCTCTGTTTGTTCTGTTTCCCAGAAAGTATGATGTCATAGAGCAGGGCATGTGTCTGCGCTGGAAACCCACTCACTGTTGGGCTTTCCCTTACCCTGTCGTGGACTTCCAGCTCCAACGGCATGGCATCTACTCACCACAGTCTCCTCAGCTCAGAATCTGGTCCAGATATTGTTTTTTTTCACACTATAAGCCTGCTTGGTTAGCTGGACACTTGTTTGTCTGGAATAGTTGTCCAAAACAGTTTATTATTGATTATTACATTAAAAATATAAAAAAATTCTGTTAGAACTTACATTTAGTGTTTATACAAAAAGAGTTTGGTTCAAGTGTATTTGGTCATTTGTAAACAAAACAAAAACATCAGAAATGTCTAAAAAATGATTTGCCCACAATATTTTTAACAGAAAGCTTCAATATTTTTATTCATTATATATTTTGTCAGCTAGTGAGGTTCGCAGTATTTGGGGTTAAGCAACAAATTTTTCTCTTTAACAATTTTGGCGAAACACTGCTCATATTCTGGATCCCCTCACAAGTTTCCCCAGTTGCAGTATAATGGCAGTATTGGTTGAAGTGCTGAACCTCGGTGTCTCATGACAAGCTCCATCTCGGCTCATTCTCCTCTTCCCTCCAGTGTTGGCAGCCCTCGAGATGTTACCATGGAAAATGCCTGTTATCTGTGCCCGTTTCACAGTTGTTGCCTTTTGAATGGTGTTTTTCTCTTCGTCGCACAAACGCTCATTCACAGCGACATTTTGGCTTCGTTTAGCCCGAGAAACTTTGTCTTTGTGTCAGCGTGTATTCATCCTTAAGACTCTTTTAGAAATCCTCTGGAAAATGAAGTGTTGGTATGAGTCTGGCGAGGGAAATTGCTTCACTGTTCAATGACGATTGAAATAAAATTGAAGAGAAGATTCTTCGTGGTGATCCTGGTTTAACGTTTTTCGCACTCCTGTTGTTAACACAAATACTTTTTTAGGAAGGTAGCAACCAATTCCTGCATTGTCATAACATGTCTGTTGTTTCTCTCGGGTTGTGCTGTTGTGCTGACGCTGTGTCAGGCTGGTATTTGCTTGTCTTTGAATGTCAAAACCATGTCAGCCATGCTTGAACAGGCCACGTAAACCCGTCTGCTCTATCTTAGCATGCAACATGAAGTCCGTGTAGCATGCATGAGTAATCCTTCACAAAGACTGACTTTTAATCCCTTTCTCTTCATGCACACAGGCCAGCCAGCTCGGTGTGTACAGGGCTTTTGTGGACAACTATAAGGTAGCTGTGGAAATGGCCGAAAAGTGTTGTCAGGCAAATTCTCAGTTCGCTGAGATTTCAGAGGTCAGTTTTAAAAGCAAACAACATGTTGTCAAAATAAGATTGTGACTTTTTTGCATGTGTGTGTATTTACTTATTTGTTTACCATTACTCAGAATTTGAAAGTCTGGAGCACCAAAGAGGTTAAAGATCACAATGCCAAGAACTCTTTGGAAAGTATGCGAAGAATCATTTGTTATTAGAGCATTATTGTTACTTTACAATATTGTAGCCCATATCTAAGGACAGATTGACACTTTGATATTCTGTTAACTTCATGATGATGTTTTGCTAATTCTCAGCGCTGCTGTATAAACCGGTCGATCGAGTTACCCGTAGTACTCTAGTGCTCCATGTGAGTAAATCTTTTGTTCAGTTATATGTATATAATGGGCTATGTTGCATAATAAATTCATGTTTTGTCATTTGTGACCCTGGACGACAAAACCAGTCTTAAGGGTCATTTTTTGAAATTGAGATTTGTATATCATCTGAAAGCTGAAGAAATAAGCTTTCTATTGATATATGCTTTGTTAGGAAAGGACAATATCTGGCGGAACAAAAACTGTTTACAAAGCTGGAATCTGAGGGTGCAAAAAAAGCGAAATATTGTGAAAATTGCCTTTGAATTTGTTAATCTGAGGCCCTGTGGCAGGCCCTCCACTCACAAAAATAACGTTTTTATACATGTATGGTTTGAAATTTATAAAGTATCTTCATGGAACATGATATTTACTTAATATCCTAATGATTTTTGGCTTAAAAGAAAAATCTGTCATTTTTATCCATACCTTATATTTTTGCCGATTACTAAAAATGTTCCCATGGTACTTAAGACTGTTTTGTTGTCCAGGATCTCATATATGTTCAGATTGCTTTATTAAACGTGTGTGTTTCTTTAAACATAGGACTTGCTAAAGCACACCCCATCCAATCATCCAGATCACCCTCTGCTGCAGGACGCCCTCCGCATCTCTCAAAACTTTCTCTCTAGTATTAATGAAGAGATCACGCCCCGCCGTCAGTCTATGACTGTGAAGAAAGGAGAGGTCAGTATACACATAGCAAAGACCAGCTGTAATGCTAAAAAATGATGAATTCAGATTTAAAGACATGCGCAGCGTTGCTGGATGGTCAACATTGCATCAGATTTACAGTTTTTCCACAAAAAACAGCTTGTTTATGTGTGTATACTTTAAAAGCAGTCCTATAAAGCAATCTCTACATTCACATCACTTAAAAAACTACTAATCTTATTCTAATTCATTTATAATAGTACATTTATGTTATACTTATCAGTATTGCAGTATGCATGAAGCAGGAAAACAAATATTCACTGTGATGCTCAGTTAGGTGACGTCTCCAGTGTGAACTCACCTCCCACCTTCCTATATCCCTTCCGCCTTTGGGTCATTTTTGCAAAACGGTCGCACAGGGAAGGGTTTCAACACCCTTCCGTGCTTCAGAATAAACACGCATACGCTTCCGACCCCTCCGGTCTCTGAGTCAGCTGATCTGAGACTGGACTTCCTCAGAAATTACTGGAAAATTGTGTGGGCCTGTGGACATAACAGGCATTTTTATGAGAGGAAATTTAAAAGGTATATTTTTATATCATTTATCATCAACAAAATGTCATGGTAGATAAACTGAGGAACAATGTTTCTGAATTACTCATTTATTAACCATGAATGAAGAAATGAAGAAATTCTTCTCACGTTTCAGTCGATTTATGGGTAAACAGTCGCAGAAAAAATCCTTGAATGTTAACTATGCTCTCAATGAGTAACTCATATTTAACATATTTAACAGTTTATTCACAGAACTATTAATGCCTGTAAGGGACAGTTCACCAAAAATGTAATTTATTTATTGTCATGTACTGTATATGTATGATTCTTTGTTTGTGGAACACAAAATATGATATTTTGAGAAATATCTCGGTGGTTTTGTTTTCATACAATGGAAGGCAATGGGGATCAATGTTGTTTCGGTTACCAACATTATATATATATACATTACAATATATCTTCTTTTGTGATGTGCAGGAGAAGGAAACTCATACAGGTTTGGAATTAAAATCCGGATGAGTAAATTCTAAAAGAATTTCATTTATTTGGTTCACTATTACTTTAAAAAACTGTCTTAGAAAATCTTGAATGATAATTTCTTACATCAGGTCATCTCAGTTCATGTTCTGTGTAATTATTGTCTCTAGAAGATGATGGATGCAGATCATGACCATGTGCTGCTTCTCATCTTAGTCTGTTTTAGCAGATGTTTCTCAATGCCCACTGAATGTGGCCAAAGTCAATACCGCACCCATTTATCATGTGGGCCTAAGCTTGGTGTACTTTAGAGGGAAAATGCAAGTTTAAACATAAAGGGATAAACACGCCCTCACTGAAACCAGGGTCATAGGTCGGTGTGAATGTTTTGTGTGTGCGTATCTACTTGCACACATACACAAACACAGTCATTCAGGCCATGAAAAGAGCAGATGTCTTAACATATGTCACACACCCTTCAATTAAGGATGCGGTCACTCAGGAGCGCAATTGCATATCCATTTGTAAAGAATGACCTGAGACGTCTTTGGACCCATCTGCATAACAAGTTTTAGTTTATGGAAAAATCAAATTACTTGGCGGAGGCTTGAATATAAATTGACTTACTTTACATTTGAAGCACACATTTGTTTAGTTTGTGTGTTTTTTGGGGGAATAAAACCCATGAGTGCCATCAGTAGTGCTTTGCTCTGCCAGTTACAGAAATTGGACATTTGTTCTTTTAAGCAGAACAAATTGCTACTTTTTCCTTATTCTGTAGCTGTAACTATTGCTTATAAAATTTGGAAAAATTTCTAAGCATTGTTTTGTAAAACTGTAAGTGCTTTATATTCTCAGTTATGACTTACAGTATCTAAGTTTCTCTCTCATTTTGTGAATCATCCGGCGCACGTTTTTCATCACATGTAACTACGCTTGTCCCTAGAAACCCCCTGAGGGTACAATCATTATCATGAAAATAGCTCCAGTGACTCACTCACAATAGCACAGTTTCTTAAGTGTGTCTTGCCTCCATCAGAGTGAATGGCTCTGGGTCTCTCATTGGCTGCTATTCATCCTCACCTACTTTAAATGACCTCATGCCTCCAGCAGAATGGTGACTGCAACTGGTTCACAAACCAGTAAATACTGCAAGAGCGCCCCCTATTGGTGTACAGTTTTTGTTTTTTGGCAATTTTTTGTATTTGTATATATTTGTACCTGTTATTATTAACTGGTGAAAAGTTTTAACAAAATTTTTATCATTGTTTTAATTTTATCTGCAAATTAAAGTCAATTTAATATCTTTATAGAATCGACAGCTTCTCAGAGACCAGTTTATGGTGGAGTTAGTGGAAGGGTCCCGAAAACTTCGCCATGTGTTCCTGTTTACAGATCTGCTGCTTTGCGCCAAATTGAAGAAACAAACCGGAGGGCAAGTCAAGCTCTCTTCTTCATATTGTTTTGCAAAGCACCATTAACATGCTTATTTTTTATACACCGATCATATTTGCATAGCAAATTGTAATTGGTTTCACTTCTCAAATCTGTTTGAATTGTGAGTTTTTGGTTTGCGTCTCTTTTTGTGTTTAGGAAGGGACAACAGTATGACTGTAAGTGGTATATCCCACTAGCTGACCTGACTTTCCAGAGCATTGATGAATCAGAGTCCTCGCCGATCCCCCAGATACCAGAAGAAGAGATAGATGCTCTGAAGGTCAAGATCTCTCAGATAAAAAATGAGATACAGAGAGAAAAGGTAAATACTTATTAGTTTGTTATCTAGCAGATTACTTTGTTTGTAGACTAAGTATAAGTAGTATGTTTAATGTTGTTCTTATCTTTCATCTTTTCTGCTCTTGTTTGTGTATTCTGTATTCAGAGAGTGTATAAAGGGGGTAAAGTCCTCGATCGTCTCAGGAAGAAACTGTGTGAACATGAATCTCTGCTACTGCTCATGTCTCCCTGCATGGCTTTCAGAGTCAACAACAGGAACGGCAAGGTGAATCAGAACCACAAATAATATTACAAGTGAATCTTTGCAAGTTGTTTTGTGTAAATATTGAATAGCTCCAAGTAACCAAGCTTGGACTTGGCAGTGTGAAAGCTGTATGGTTTGAACATTTGGTTTGTAAGTTTTAATTTCTTGTGTTTTAATGCAGGGCTATACGTTTCTGATTACATCTGATTATGAACGGGAGGAATGGCGAGAGATCATTCGAGAACAGCAAAAAAAGTGTAAGTTGGTAACTCCATGTACATGAAGTTGATATTATTATTGCATTCTCATCTCACTCTGCTTACGGATATACCTCTCCAGGTTTTAAGAGTTTCTCCTTGACTTCATTGGAGTTGCAAATGCTCACCAACTCCTGCATAAAGCTTCAGACGGTTCACAATGTTCCGCTGACCATCAACAAAGAAGGTAAGTGTATAAACAGTATAATATCATAAACTAGTTGAGCCTAGAATCCAAAGTAGTTCAAATATTTTTGTCTATTTAATATTTTAAAAAAGTCTTCTGTTTTGCATTTTGTCTCTCTAAGTCAACAAAGTACCTTCACTCTACATGTGGTGTTTTTCTTTATAGATGATGAATCCACGGGGCTGTATGGCTTTCTGAATGTGATTGTTCATTCTGCATCTGGGCTGAAACAGAGCTTAAGTAAGTTCATCTCACCTGCTTTATGGGACCACAGCCGCGTTTTTGCACCCATTGCAATTAAATGGAATGAAATCCGGCTCTCAGTAATCATTAAATTATTGAATGACTCACTAATATGTGCGCGCATGCATGAAAACACCTGACCTGCTCTCTGATGTTGTTGGGCAGACAGTAGGATGGGCAGAGGATGGGATTAACTGGGAACACGGCGTTCCTTCTTTGATTTAATTCTACATCACTGATTTATCTCTCTTTATCATACTGTTTACACCTACTGTTAAAGGTGCACTTTGTGATTTTTTTCTCATTTAGAAAATTGTAGACAAAATGAAATTAACAGCTCTGTTTATGTCAATACAACAAATATCAGTAGCTCAGCTGTGAAAACTGAATTTAATAAGAATCTGGAAATCTTTTGAAATTCTTACTTTTTCCTTTCATCTGCACCCTCTGTCCGCAGAAGAAGCTTTCTTGTAAACTGTTGTTAGAAAAGAAACATGTTTTAGTGTATTTTATTATGTTCTAACCAGCTCACTATTTGTTCTCATCCTCGCTCCAGACCTCTACTGTACTTTAGAAGTGGACTCTTTCGGCTACTTTGTAAACAATGCCAAGACTCGCGTGTACAGAGACACCACAGAGCCGAACTGGAATGAGGTTAGAACTTCAACTTATCCTCAGCACACTGTTAACATTATCACTTATTTGTCAGCTGTTTAGTGACGCCATTAGTACATAAATGGCACCTTGTGCATTAAAGAGATTATAATACATCTGTGAGTGGTGTCATGAAAGTAATGAAAATTTGGACTTTTCACAGGAGTTTGAGATTGAGCTGGAGGGCTCTCAGACCCTCCGACTACTGTGCTACAGTAAGATCAAACAGAACCGAGATGATGGGGAGAACATGGATCGCGTCATGGCCAAAGGACAGATTCAGGTACTGCATGTTCTTCAGAATGTTCGTGCCCATTTCTTGAGCCAATAATGTGTACTACAGTGCCTTGGGATCTGTATTATTATCTGTATCTTAATCAATATTTAGCTTTTTATTGGCCTAAAATTTGGTAGCTATAAAGGTTATTTGAATATATGATTTAAATTCGAGTTGTGGTCCTCACAGACATTTCAGGGATCTCTGCATCCTGAACTCTGGCAGCTGAGCCACACATTGTTGTAGTTTCAGTAATAGGGCAATAAGATCACGTGACTAAACGTATATAGTGACCAAGCATTTAAAGTCTCCAGTGCCTAATGCAGTCAACAGGATGAAGGCGGTAAATTGTTCAGGTTGTTAATCCCACCATATGTGGCAGCGTAGGGATATCACCAAAGACATCTCAGGTGTTGCGGTGGAGAGGATTAAAGGGAATGTACTGTGGATTGTCATCAGAGTCGCGGATGACCTGCATGAGCTCCAAATGGGGGAGAGTAAGTGGGACATCCGGAGGTCTTGATTTGCGAATAAAAGATCACATGAGGCTTTGTTCCCGTTCTTTAGTTTGAGACGGGATAAAAAGAATAAAGGAATAGAAGACACGCACCTCAAACTGTCTTAGATTGCTGGACGTGAGCTGCTATTGTAATCATGGTGGGAGGAGATTTTCTGAGTTAATCCCAGCGCTCCATCTGTGGGAAAAACTGTGCCAGGGAATCTGTGTGAGTGGACTCAAGAAGAGACATTCACGACAACAGTTGACCCAGAGATGACAGACTGACATGAGAACAAATCTTCAGCATGACGTGGACCATCAGCAGAGCATTGTGCATGAAGATCAGAATTTGACTTTGTTTTCGTACAATATTACTCGGACCATTGCTTAACCCCTGGGAACCTGAATAGAGCTGCTTTTGTCCGATGATAGAGGTTGAGAGTCACCAGCCTCTCAAGAACATGACCGAAATGGGCAATAAGGACCAGATTCGAGATCAGAATTGTGATCGGCATTATGGTACAATGAATAAGGATGTGAACGGTAAAGTGGTAAATGAAGAGTTTTTAAACAACTGTGAAGAGGAGAAACAGGAAGAGGGTGAGGAGGAGTTGGACTCTGGCATGAGGAGGCATCCCAGCACTGGGGCTCGACTCTGGGGTAGGGTACGCAATACTCTCCTCAGACAGAAGGTAATGCGGACAATACCTCAACCCACCCCTTAAAATTAGTATTCGATTAGTATACGCCAATTAGATATTAAAAAAAACTATTTGTTGTGTGGTATCATTGAGTAGGGTATAGTAATAACCGCTGCATGCTGTTATTCATATCACACAATGTAAGGTAATGGCTGATTTGTTTTGTTTTGGATGCATGTTGTGGTTCACTGTTGTCAAAGCATTTAAAAAAGTATAGAGATACTAACTAAATGTGTTTTCACTGAAATAAAGATGTGCTCAATAAGTCATCGATATTACTTATTATTTTTAATTAAAACAAATTTGGGCGTTTTTGCCTTTATTGGACAGACAGTGATTTTTTTAGAGAGGACAGCAAGCGAACTCCATGAGTGAGAGGGGGTGGGGTCGAGGAAAGGACCACGAGCCGGGATTCGAACTCGGGTCGCCCGGGACGCACATCGACCATCGTCTCCGACGCACTTACAGATGCCCAAATTGCAGTTATTTACTTGTAACGCTTGATTCATTTCTGACTTCTGAAAGTTCAATGTGCCGACTCAAATTTGGGTATAAAACGTGAATAAAGGCTATTTAGAGGTTTTAGTTAGTTTTTTAAGGATTCCTAAAGTATTTGTGAAACATTTCTCTTTATTATGACAGGTGGTCAATTAAATTTGTGGAAGTTCTAGTTTATGAAATTTAGCGGCATCTAGTGGTGAGGTTGCAAATTGCAACCACAACTCCACTCCCTTTTGAAGCACTAGGGTTGTTAAAAGGGAATTAAGATGACGTCACATTTTCGCTTCTTTGCTAAAGTAGATAATGTATTTATAAAAAAACGCGCCCTGAAGAGAAGTGTGTCCCTTTAGGGCTACTGTAGAAACAACATGGTGAATACCATGCAAGAGGACCCACGGTGCAGTTATCTATAATTCTTGATATTTCAAGCAGTGTTTTCACTGAACTGCTGTTTGTAACAGGTGAATGTGTCTGTGTGAAAGTCACACTCAGATCAGGATTATCCTCTCGATTGACCTTTTGCCTGTTTTTTCACAGCTGGATCCTCAAACGCTGCAGGGTAAAGACTGGCAGAGGGCAGTTATCAGCTACAATGGGGTCAGTGTGGTGCATTATCTGTATATCAATAAAACATTAAAACTAATAATAGTAACAACAGCCAAAAAGTAACTTATTGGTCAGTTCCGTGTAATATGCAGTTAAATATACCATACAGAGTCAAATGCAATAAACAGATTGTGTTAAACTATAATATTCACCAAAAAAGTAGCATTTACCAATCACAATCATTTGTCTGCCATCATGTGAATCACAATGATGGATTATTATCACTGTCATGTGGTTTGATATTAAGCTGAGGGCCAAAGCTTACAGTGATTATATTTCTGATGATTTGATCGCTGTTGTGTTCTCATCAGTGAGATGTTTTGTAATGAAGTTTATCACTCTGTGCAGACTGAGGTCAAGCTGTCTATGCGCTTCAGCAGCAGAGAGTTCAGTCTCAAGAGGATGCCCTCCAGAAAGCAGTCCGGAGTGTTTGGAGTCAAAATCAGCGCAGTCACAAAGTGAGTCCAACTACAGATCTGTCCACATAAAAACAGTACGCAGAGTTCAAGGGTTGATAAATTGGGATTGTATTTTTTTGTATTGTACAGGACGTTACTCATAAATGCTCATTTATTCATGTTTCAAAGATTAAAAAAAACTAGATATCATTCATATTTACAGTAACACGGTGTACACAGAAACTATTTTTTGAGTGTGTTTAGATAGGCCCACATGCATCCTCTGAGGGGTCATAAAACTGCTGCTCCCGTTTTAGGGGGGCACACTTCCCTTAATAAAGACGAGGAAACCGAAAAAGAAAGCAAAACAGACGCAGCTCCGTTATTGTCTTTCTGAGAAACAGGAAATAAGGATTATTTAAGGGATGTTTGCTAAGGGTTTTCCTCAAAGGACTGGTATAAAAACAGAAGTGTTGATTTAGGAATTAGATTCTAGATATACATTGCTGTTAAAATATAATAAAAAAAATTTGGGTGATATACTGCGCTCTGATAATAATTATTTTAACATGACAGCTTTGGGAGGACTGTTTGCTAGACAAAATGTTGATTTTGGGATATTGGAATGCTGTGTCAGGGTAATGCAAATGTAGTTTTAAATGAACACTGTGAAAATATTGATTTTACATTTGTACATTTGATTTTACATTCGTAGTGAAAAAAAACATGGAATATGCATAATATATTTTAACTCCCAAAAGTCTTTAAAAAAAGTTTCCTAAAATAACATCACACAGGAATTGAATTTTTGGAATGTGCATTTTATTAAAGTTTCTATTTTACATTTTTTTTAAATGTAATGCAATAGCACAAGAATTCCTGTAACATATTGCAGAAAAAAAAGAGGCTTTAATAGAGAAAGAAAATTCTGTATTCAGCACAGAGCACCTGTAAAGTATATTTCCAGACAGTGTTTGTTAACAAAGCCCTGTTTGTGTGTTACTGTCAGACGTGAGCACTCCAAAGTGCCTCTCATTGTGAGACAGTGTGTAGAGGAGATCGAGCGCAGAGGGATGGAAGAAGTGGGCATCTATCGTGTCTCCGGGGTGGCCACAGACATCCAGGGTCTGAAAGCTGCGTTTGATGCTAGTGAGTATCTGAGCTCTAAACAGAACCGTCTCTCTTACTGATGTGTAAAGGTGTGGCTGATCTCTTTGTGCTCCGCAGACAATAAAGATGTGTCGGTCATGATGAGTGAAATGGATGTGAACGCCATCGCTGGAACACTGAAGCTCTATTTCAGAGAGCTTCCGGAGCCGCTCTTCACAGATGAACTCTACGCAAACTTCACTGAAGGCATCGGTCTGTTGTTCTCCTGATGTTCTTGCATGAGTGAATCCTTAATGTGGAACAGTTAAGGATAATCGTATTGGGTGTGTGCTTCTCCTCAGCTTTGTCAGACAGTGTGGCGAAGGAAAGCTGTATGCTGAATTTGCTGCTCTCGCTACCTGAACCCAACCTGTTGACGTTTCTTTTTCTGCTAGATCATTTGAAAAGGTTAGTGGTTAGAGATTTGAACAACACCTTACCCTAAATATGAAACTTTATGTGCGTGGGTAAGCAATGCATCATGTACAATTTTCTTAAAAAACTGCAATATTGTTAAGTTTTCTCTTATTGCTGTTAGACCTGCATGTTAACTAAAATGTTTTTCACTGTTCCCCTAGGGTGTCAGAGAATGAGATCGTCAACAAAATGTCCTTCCATAATCTCGCCACTGTGTTTGGTCCCACCCTCCTCCGCCCCTCTGAGAAGGACAGTAAAATTCCAGCCAATCCCACGCAGCCTATCTCGATGAGTGACAGCTGGTCACTTGAGGTTATGTCTCAGGTAAACTTCTAGAGTTTTCGTTTTCTACATGTTAGTCTAAAAAGCACTCTGAAAATGAAATAAAAAATTTGTATTGTTTGATTTATTTTTTGTTCTTTTTGGTGTATTCTTGTAGGTCCAAGTATTACTGTATTTCCTACAGCTGGAAGCGATTCCTACTCCAGACAGTAAACGGCAGAGTATGCTCTTCTCTACAGAGGTGTAGGGAAGGGGTTTTTAAGACGGATCTCATCTCACATTGTGAGTGGGTTGCTCAGGTGCATTTTTATTTTCGATGCTCTGGGACAGAAGTGACAGCTTGTGACCATAGAGGGCGCCAACAACATACTGGAAAATAAAGGATAGGATGCCAAAACTTTTTTCAGTGAACCATTCTGTTTTGTTTTTATGATTAAGGTATAGAAATTCCTATTGGAGAATGACAAGCCTCTCAGATCTTTTCATGTACTTAGACCTTAAGAAAGTTACAATCAACATGAAGATGATATAGTTTCAGATGTTTTCATTGTCATTGCAATGTTTCTTTTTTGAATGGTAGCTCGCAACTTGAGTGCCAAGTTTATCAAAGGTCAATGGATAGTGAATGTTCGTTTTGAATTTTAATGTCTTGTTCCCGTTCTCCAACGGGGGTTTATAAAGTATTGCACATTCCAGTTTTCCATGATCATTTTATTTGATTTGACATTTACCTCACCTAAGATTTATGTCCTGCTGTGGCGAGGGCTACGGAACATCTGACACTCGCGAATCGTGGGGAGGACCGAATTTATATAGCCCTTCTCTGATGGATAAAACACATGCAGGGAATTAAAATGAAAGATTTTAACCAATGTTTGTGTCTATGGTCGACACCAGCCATTTGTGAAGGAGACATAACAGTATAGCTAGCAGTCTTAACGTTTCATGACCGAAAAGTAACCATATGGAGCATAATTATAGTTTCAACCCATCTCAAAATATACATTCCCTTTTGTTTTATGAATATATTTTTTCTGTTTTGTGTTACATAAAACACATTTAACAACATTGGATCACTTATACTGTATTAGGAAATGCTGGAAAACGCATAATGTTCCCTTATGGGTCATATCACACACATAATGTTATATTTTTATCAGATTTCAGTCAGATACCTTCAGAAAATAATATATTCTATTTTATTTTGAAGGCCTAACACACTTTTCAAGGTGAAATGTAACTGTTGGACTTAATATATTACAAATATATTTAGGAGTTTTGCAGTACAATAATAATAATGTTACTATACACTGTGTCTTGAGCATAAGCAAGAACCTTGTTTTTTTTCACTGTGATTTCATGACAATTCTACAAATATGAACAGTAGGTGCTCAGAAAGCCTCTGCTCAGTACACATTCACACAAATTAACTTAAGAATTCAAGCATTGTACAATGTTATTGTTTTTTCCTCTAAATAGTTTGAAGTCAATATATTTACAGAGGTGAATATTACTTTTTTGTTCGTCACTATATTTGGAAGCACTTTGTGGCCCAGAACTGTGCCAATACATTGCCCTCTTACATTTATGTACATTGTTCAGTTTATTGTAAGAAAGCTAATATACAGCTGCTGATTTGTTTTGTGTTGCATAGAGCATATTGGAAGATTGTGTATTATTAGGATATTGTGTAACATGCAGGCATGTTGATTTGTATATGACTTATCTTTCTTTAACATCTCTCTCTGAGATTTGCAATTGTTTTGTGTATTTCCCATATAGTGTGGAGCTTACTTCCTGTCATTCCTCTAACTGAAGATCATTGCGTTCAAAATCATTCTCAAATCCTGCACAAGCAGTTATTTAGGTAAAGTGTGTTTTATAGTATTTGATATTTGTTAATGCAAACCTAGGGGAATTACACCTATAACCATTTCTCTATTTTTTTATTTGGTTCATTACATACTGCACAGATGAAGAAATCTCTGGCTTGGCTGCCTTATAAAAAATCAGCCTCCATCATAAAAAGAACGTTCTGTATAAGTGTTATAGTTTAGATTTAGGTATGTTTTCGCAGAGCAATTGTGACTGTTATGTCGGTTTATCTGACAGATAGACAAGTACATTAAACGTTTCTCAGAGAGGTATGCTACTGCTGAAACATATTGGACAACATTAAAACATCAAAATGCTTGTGTAGCGGACATGCTATATTAAGAATGGCAATAATACTGTGTGATTCTGTACAAAGTAGATTATTAATAAAGTTGAAGTTGATTAAAATGATGTCAGTCTTGGGGTTCAATTTGGCTTTAACTCATTTGATGATTTGTAGAGTTTGACCTTTGATATTATGTTGTGCTTTTATTACTTTATTACAATAATATTAAAATTGCAAGTCACTATAACTAAGATCATTATCAAGTGCATCAAATTAAAGAACTGATTTATGTGTTTGGACAGGATATTAACGTGTCTGCAAACATTGGACCCATAAGGCAATATTCCCGATGTTTAATTCATACTGTCACATTTATTAGAGTCAATGCTGCTGCCCAAACACACAATAAGTTCAGCAAAGCAATTCTTGAGAACCACAATCAGTGGTTGTAAAATAAAAAGGAAGAAGAAATGTGTCAGATTTATAATAATTAAACCATTTGTGAGCAAATCTAATAACACTAAACGGCTGCTGTAGATACATAAAGATAAATATATTATTTTGTATTTTAATCCCATTTGTAATCATGTTACGTATTTTTTTGAAGTATATATATATATTGTCGGGCACCAAAGAACATTGGCCACCACGTTCATTGTAAACAAAAGAGTCATAACAGGTTTTGAACGACATGTGGGTACATAAATGATGACGATTTTTTTTAAGGTGCATTATCCTTATAAATCCATTCGAAATTTTGCAATGGTTTTTATTGTATCTACATTGCATTGTATCTCTGTCTACAGCAGGGACATGTCGACTTTGCTTAACAAATACAAAGTTCGCTCTGTAGTATTATACAGAAAGCAGAGTGTTTAAAAGATACAATAGACACACATGTGGTAACGTTATTAGGCGGGCGTAGAAAATGTGCAGGACTGATGTAGTGCGTGCGTGCGTGCGTGCGCGCGCTCGGGTCTAATAGTAGTCTGTCAGTAGCCCTGCTCTCAGGCAGTGGCCAGTATTAAGTGTAGCATGAGACGATGCCACAGACGATTAAATCACGGAATACCCGATGTTGTTTACCCCTTAACATCACCAAGAAGACCATCTATCCCGACAAGCGCTTATACAGACAGAAAGAAGGGAGTCAAGGTAAAGAATGGCATTTATTTCATCCCGCATCCTCTTCAACTAGCACATCCTGTTAGCATTAGCCGTTAGCTTCTAAACTTCAACGCATGTTGTGACTAAGCCGACACTACAGCGTTGATTGTGGAGGTCCCGGAGGGGTTTAGTTGACTTGTGTTTGCTCAGATATGAAGTTGCTAAGGTGTGAAACTAGTCGGGTTTGTAGTTATGCTGGTTTAGCTAGCAGGAAGTCAGACCTTCGTGGATCATGTCAACACCATAATAATCAATCAGTCAGTCAAGCGTAATATTTAGTTATTTTTCAGTTGTTCACTCATAGAAGTAAACTACTGTATGTAGGTAAAGATTTCATAATTTTACTGATGGACCAAACGTGGGTATACCCCTGAATTGAATTTTATTTAACGGAGTGAGGTGATGTATTATTCATGTACTAGATGACAGTACTGTTTGTTTAGCGAAACATTGTGAGATACCAACCTTGGCATTTATTTTTAATGCGCAATGATGCCCCATAATACTGTCTAGTCTGTTAACTTAACTTACAAATGTTTAATACATGGCCATACTTACGTTTTGTGCTTTTAAAGTGTATTTAATCTATTGTGGTTAAATTATGTTATAGAAAAATGGAATTGTGCAAAAATAAAGAGGTCATTGTTACACATACATTGTTCTTGTATATATTGGTGTTTTATTCCTGACAAATGAGGTTAATAAAAATCAGGAGCTTGTAGATGTTACAGGAGTTGTTCATCTTCTAAATGTAAATTCGTTCATCATGTCATTTCAAACCTGTTTGACTTTCTTCCGGAGAACACAGAAGAAGATATTTTGAAGAATGTTGTTAACAGCCCCCATTCATTTGTAGTGATTACAATAGAATTCATAGGAGGGCTGTGCTGTTCTGTTACCAAAATTGTTCAAAATATCTTCTTTTGTGTTCTGCAGAGTAGTAAGTAAATGATGACAGAATTTTAATTTGGAAGGTGAACTACTCCTTTAAGGTATCCAAGTGTTTGATCCAATGAAGCGATTTTCTTTAAGCGCAAGCCATTTTTCTTCACTCTCTCCGTTTGTGGAAAAATGTCTTTCTCTAAAGCTATTTATCATAACTGCAGCGTTCTGTCCAGGGAATGAGACTTATGCAATAAGAATTACAGCCTGTTTGGACTGGTCTCATTCAGACTTCAGCAGGACAGTCCCAAGTGAATAAACTGGAGTTCTTGGAGGCCTTTCTCTTAAAACCTAATAAATCCCGAAAAGGACCTTTAAATAAAACGTACATCACTGATGATGCATGGGTAATCAAATATTATTCATATCATCTGTGTTGTGGTGCAAGCGTGTCACACAGAGTGTGTTCTCGATTAAAATGTGATTGCTGGATAAAGTCAAGCTTCAGTTGCATTATCCAGGTCTGTTAGTCCCATTGAGCAAAAACTGGACTAGTGAGGTTTTCGTTGGATTAAAGCAATTATACCGCGTAAAAAAATAATTGCCTTATTAAAATATTTCCTTTAAAATGTATTGCCTTTGTCGGATTGAATTTTAAAGTGCACAATTTTACAGAGAAAACAAAGTGTGCCGAAACTGTGGCAACGCAGATGCCACATGTGTTATTTTGCCTATCAATACCTTTTTGTAAGAACTCTAGTTGTAATCGTAAGTAAAACTACTCCACAATATACAAAGTCATTAGATCTGATATTTAATAATTTGCTAAAAATGTTTCATGCGGTGTCATTGACAAAGTGATGTTTATTATTTTCAAATTCCACAACAATAGAGTCCATAAAGAGTTAATTCCCACTTTCTTTCCACACGGCTACCCAAACACAAAAAGCCAAGCACACTAGGCACAACTCCAAAAGGGTTTCCTGCCCTGATGAAGAGCACTAAACAAATAGTGCCATCTCACTGCTCCAGTCAGTAACTTTATAGAGACAGGCATTTTGTTTTTTTTGTCTTGATTTAAGTATCAATAAAAGGAAAGAAAAAGAAACTTTTGGGAAAGAACGAAAAAGACTTAACAGAGACACACATTTGCAAATAGGAAAAGCACCACACAACAATAGACACAAAGGAGTTCATTCACGGTGCAGAAAACTGTGTAGTGCAGGATGAGTCTTTTTTGAGTGAAAGCCTGTATTATTTAAATCTGCTTAAAGTGATTTTTTTCAATGTTTATCAGAACACTGCAAGTTGTTTACACTGACCCCTGTGTTGTTTTTAATACATTGCTCTGTTTTTGAAAATATCTCAACATTGCAACATCGAGTCGCACACTAAATAATAATATTCCGGTTTTCATTCAGATTGAAAATGATGGCTTGTATGTTTAAAACCCTACTTGGGAAGCCTCATGTCTTTTCCTAGGCAGGGTTCGGTGTGTTATGATGACCTCATTGATGACCTCATTGAAGTCAGAAATCATTCATGGACTTTACACATGCAGTACACACCTTATAATGTGACCTCATCGTGCACATTCCTGATGGCAGAGAATTCAACTGTCAAGGGGGAAAGACAGAAAGAACAGACCCCTAGCTCTACATATGTTTTCTTTTATTCCATTTAAAGCATGAACACTTTCCTTACTAGGCAGTAGATGTATTTTGCTTTCAATAATTGATACACTGCTGTGCATCAGTTTTTTTTTACATGTGTGCAGGCATCCCTCCCATGATTTAGTGTTGAGTCTCTGTCAGCGCCTCTAAACGCTTACTGTATAGCACGGGTCGGCTTTAGGTTAATTACAGAAGGTTCGGTGTAGGGTTCCAACAACCTGGAGTTCATGCTGCATCATGTGTTTGCGACAGTGATGCTGCCCATTTCGAAAGTGACCTGTTGGGAAAAGTCCTAGTTAGGGCTAATAATGCACAGGTCCGAAAATTATATTTCGTTTGCTCACCCTCATGTCTTTCCAAACTTTTATTTCTTTCATTCTGCAGAACACAAAATAAGATTTTAAAGAACATTTGTAACTGAACAACATTGGACCCTATTGACTTCAGTTGTATTAACATAAAACCACTGAGACATTTCTTAAATATCTTTTGTGTTCCACAGAGTCTTATACAGGTTTCGGACAACCTGAGGGTGACAGAATAACATTTTTTAACTAGCCCTTTAGATACAGACAATAGATCAATGGGTTGGGTATAACTGATAAACCTGGTTTCACATATCTGTTGAAAAATCTGAAAATAGTTTAAATGCGACATCGATCTAGTTACATAAATAAGACTAATAAAAAACAAAAAAACTGTAATGCCAATCAGAATGGTTCCCAAGACAGTTCAGAAAAACCTAGTCTGAAGTGCTTCTCTAGAGCCTTTCCCTTTAAGGGAATATGTACTGCTGCCTTTTTCCATTGGGGGGTCTGTAGGCTGGAAATGAAGTAAAAGTTCTCCCACACATCCACCCCCTGCCTCACAACAGCTGTAAGATATTAGCCTGATTTTTTTCTCTCATTGAGTGGAGGGAGGAACGAGCCCCTGCCTTCCTCTGATCAGACTGGAGAGGACAACAGGGAGCCATTAAATGAGCGATCTGGAAAGATCCACAACGATCAACAAACAAGTGCAGAATTGCTCTGTACGCTGGGAGCTTTGTTGGGTTTGGATAGTCAAGTTGTGATTCCACACCATCTTTCTGAAATACCTAACCATTGCTTATTGAAGAACGTCGCCAACCACCAGACATTTTATGTGATCTTTATACTTCACGTTTCTATTTGAAAAAGGTCAAAGGAGTTGTACCTGATTGTCAAATTTTGACTTTGTTTCGGTCTTAAAAGTTTAAGCAGTTTATGGCATGGTTTGCTTTAAAGCTCAACAGTGATGTTAAGTGCCTTCATTAATGTTCTTCAGATGTTCTTTCGCTCTCTCCCACCATGATATAATCTAAACAGCACGGATCTCCTGGCGATGTTATTTTGTGATGCCCAGAAGAATTACCCTAGCTTGTTGCCTACTCGGAACTAAAGTTCAGTGTCTTTGAACGCTGCTGGATCCTGGAATCATGTTTTTAACGCTGAATTGGAATTTGTCTATTAAAATAAGTGCTGAAGGATTTAGCTTTTTGCAGATGGCCTCTGGTATTGTTATGATGATCTCGTCTTAAGCACATCCAGGATTTTTGCCTTTTAAGGCACTGTTTTTGCAGTCTATAGATAGGAATACTAGCAGACGTACGACAGGCCCTCCTGTTAACTCATGGTAAAGCCTCAAACCAGCTGATGACAAGCTGTGCTTATACGCCTATTACATGTGCGGCTTGCAACAGTCAGATCACATGTAAGCAGGTCCTTCTCATTAGAAGACCAGCGATTCTTCAGCATCAGTCAACATCGTGCTAAATTTGCCAGAAGGCTGTTTCTTATAAACGTGTTGTAGCCCTGGGAAAGTTGTGCTCTGTGCTGTGAAGAAGGCTTTATCCCAGCGGTGCAAGTGTTTCTGATACAGTGTTGCCAGATCTCGCTAGAAAAACAAGCCGTCCAGTCTGACAAAATTAAAGCACTTTTATCGTTGTAATTATGTTTATGAGACAATACAGTTTACAGTGTACAGTATACAACTGGCCAAACATGCAAGCCTATGGGAAAAGTAAATACTATTTATTTTCCTTAATTAACGGTACAGTGTGTAGGATTTTTGAAGGATTTATTCACCAAAATGTAATATATAATACAAAACTATGTTGTGAGTGGTGAAGAAATACCTAACAAAACAAACCGAAATGTTTATATTACCTTACAATGAGCCATTTTATGTATATACACCACGGGCACACCCTTACATGTAATTTATCAATGTGCACAGCCATGTTTCTATAGTATCACTACACGGACAAACTAAGCGCGTTTCGTAAAACAAAGGATGCACGGGACTAGTTATTTTTCTTCGGCTGTGTTTGGAGGCAGCTTGCAAAGCGACTACATAGAAGGATAAGCAGAAGAAGAGGAAGAACAATAACAGCATTTACTTGTCGTGTTTTTTATTAGAAATATAAACGTTCTTTGTTGCAGTAAGAAGCAAAATTTGCGCTAATGGTGGACCATACATACTCTGCACAAGAGCCGATAGAGCGTCAATCTATTCGTTCAAAAAAGAGAAAATACGATGCAGCAAGGCGAAGTCGAGACAAAAAACGGCAGAAACCCAAAAAAAACATCAGCGTGGCTTTTCCCAAATGGAGGGCACTGAAGCAGGACAAGGGTTTGCTAAGCGACTCCGAAGTTGCCAGCTTTCTACTGGACCGGTTAATTTGTCTAATTTCCGCTATATAAGTGAACTGTTTGTTTGATAGCTTTAGCTAATAGATGAGCATGAGCATCAAGTGAGTTTTTCCTTGTTTTTAGCACTTTAATTCCTTTTTGCATGGCCGTGTGCAAATCAAGTTAGGAATCATTTTTACAATCATAATTTGCATAAATCGGGTGTAAATTATATTATAATACTGCTTAGTTTCTGTGCATACAAATGTGTAATTTAATAATTGATAGGATCAAATCCAAACTTCCAAGTTGCATAGTTTATCAGCAATACAGTGTCAACCAAGATTTGAGAAGATACAATTGATCAATTGGGGTGATGACAAATGTCTGCTAAGACTTTTGCGGTTAGATTACACGCCTTTAGCATTAGCAAGCGGTTTCAATAGGCAATAAGTTACGAACCAAGTTACCGTGCATAAAAAAAATTCTATGCAAAATAAGTGAATACATCACTGACACAATGCTAAACAAGTAACAATAATATTCACTATCACGATTAGAGTAAATAATTAATTAAGTCAATTTCATAATTTATTTTTCTTTGTAAATAAACGTCGTCACTTGACTTGTAAAGGTTACTCTCTGCTGTCTCAGATGACGACATCTCTGTCCTGTGTCCGTAGCTTCGGTCTGTTGTTCGCCTGTGAGACGTAGATTGCAATTATCAACACCACCGATAATGGCCGCTATCATTTACGGAACCCTTTTGTCCTGTGATGCCAACCGTAGCTTCTCTAATGGGAGGGAGAGGGGGGTATCAGAGCTGTAGATTGCAATTTCCTACATCGCCAATAGTGGCCTCTGAAACTTACACACAGAACCTTTAATACGTGTATTGTAAAAAAAGACCATTGTGGAAACAGATCACTTGGTAATAGACATGAAAGGACTATCTTTGCCTGCAAATTGAGTGCTTTGCGCCCCCTGGTGGACGTTTAACAAGCTTTGTTAGGAATAAGGAAGAGAAATTGATAAGATGTGTGGAGCAGTTATATAGGGAGATATTTATAATAACCAAATATAGCCAAAGTTAAATGTGAAGCATGTTATTTCTGGCCCACTTTTCCCTGTCCCTTGTTGGCTGTTCAGACATGTAGCCCACCCCAAACTCGCATCAATTCATTTATTATAACCATTGATTGACAATTCGCACATAGAATTTCTTTGGGGAGTCAGCCTACAGATGGGTCACTTGTAGTTTGTCAACATAAAGCAGTGATCCTAATCACAGTAAACCTTTCAACTGTTATCTATGTTTCTCTGCAAAGACTGAGGGGTAGATGTATCAGCAGGAGCGAGCGCAGTATGAAGAAAGCAGGCAGGCCAGCGGGGAACAAGGCAGCGAGTGGAGGAGTTAAAGGTGACACTGTGACAGCTGGAACCTCTGCTGGCAAACCTGCTGTTAAGAGCCCGACAACAGCTCCACTCTCCAAGGTACAATCACTGTGCTCTCTCTCAAATCGCTGGACGATGATCAACTCACCAAAAGTCTTTTTAAGTGACATAAATGAATTGTTCGTCTTTGATCTACAGGTGAAAAGTAATGATGATCTTTTAGCTGCTATGGCTGGGAACAGTGCAGGAGCGAACAACATTGTTGCCAAGGGCAAGAAATCGACCTCCGCTCACTCAACGTCCTCTAACAATAACAACCCTGACAGCAAGACCAAGAGCAACTCAGGTGAACTGAAACGCATGTTAAACATTCCCTTTTGATCTTTCTTAATGTTTATTTGACATCCATTATGCTGTATCAAATTTGTATTTATTTTAAGCTGCCGCTGAAGGTCCTGCAACCTTTCTAACAGAAATTCAGTGCCAGTGAATATAATAATGGTGACAGCAAAAAGTCATGCCAAACATGAGTCTTGTAGCAAATAAGCAAATCCTTCCTATATGCCAACCATTTTGGTGCCAAAATTTTAACCATTTAAGGTTCAGCATTGAGGCGTTGTGTAATGATTTGTTTAGTTAAATCTCTGTCATTATCTTCAAAAAGGCACATCCGGCAAACGAACGTCATCCACGGCCTCCAAGGAGTCGAACTCCTCGCGAGATCGTTTTCGAACCTCCAGAAGCTCCAACTGTAAGAAACAGTCATCCACTGGTGGATCTGATAGACCCCAGACCAGACATTCTCATGGACAAGCCCACGTATCAGACTCCGAGAGCCGCATGAGCAAATCTAAATCTGACGGACATCTAAATGACAAAGTGGCCCTGGAGGCCAAAGTGAAAGATCTTTTAGGTCTGGCCAAGGGCAAAGACGTGGAAATCCTACAGCTACGGGGTGAGCTGAGGGACATGAGGGTTCAGCTGGGACTGCCTGAGGTTAGATCAACTTCTATGTTGCAATGTTGATGCCCGATGAACACTTTGTGTCCAGCCAAAACAATTAAAAGATGATCCCATTTATTATATTTGCTTTTTTTTAACAAAAGTTGTTGTTATACTTTTAGGAGGATGAAGAAGAAGAAAGCCCACCAGAGAGGGAGGCAACTGCAGTGATCACCGCTGCAGATGTTGAGTCAACGTTGCTGCTCCTGCAGGAGCAGAACCAGGCCATCCGCGGGGAGCTCAACCTTCTTAAAAACGAAAACCGAATGTTAAAGGACCGTCTCAATGCTCTGGGCTTTTCCCTGGAGCAGAGATTGGATGGGGCTGAAAAAAACTTTGTCTATCCCACCAGTCCTGCCCCTTTGTCCTCTGGAGGTGGTGGAGGTCATGGAGACTGTGCTAACGTGGCCTTGTCTGCAGAAGGTTCTACACCGGGCTCCTTGGAGGACTTACTCACAGGTGGCCAGCGAAGTGGCTCAACAGACAACCTGGATAGCGAGTCTAGTGAGGTCTATCAAGCGGTTACCTCCAGCGACGATGCTTTAGACGCCCCTTCGGGCTGCGGTTCTCTGTCGTCCTCTGAGTCCGAAGGTGGAGCTCCGGCATGTCGCAGTTCCTCCCGTAAGGGGAGTAGCAGCAACACCAGCGAGGTATCGGTGGCCTGCCTGACAGAGCGTATACACCAGATGGAGGAGAACCAGCACAGCACAGCCGAGGAGCTCCAGGCGACCCTGCAGGAGCTGGCAGACCTGCAGCAGATCACGCAGGAGCTAAATGGCGAGAACGAACGGCTCGGAGAAGAAAAGGTCCTTCTCATGGATTCTCTTTGCCAACAGAGTGATAAACTAGAGCATTGTGGCCGACAAATCGAGTACTTCCGATCGCTGTTGGACGAGCATGGTGTTGGCTATACGGTGGATGAAGACATCAAGAGTGGGCGATACCTGGATCTGGAGCAGCGCTATGTGGATCTTGTGGAAAACACTCGCTTTGAGCGCGAGCAGCTTTTGGGTGTGCAGCAACACCTGAGCAACACTCTAAAGATGGCCGAGCAGGATAACGCTGAAGCTCAGAGCGTGATCTCCGCTCTGAAAGATCGCAACCATCACATGGAGCGGATCTTAGAGGTGGAGCGGCAGGAGCGGTCTGGCATGGCCGCGATGTTAGAGGACTGTAGGGTCTCTGTAAACAGCGACCAGGCTGATCTGAGCCGTTGTCGGACCTTACTGGACCAGGAGAGGCAAAAGGTAGCAGAGCTCTACTCCATCCACAATGCTGGTGATAAGAGCGATATCCACAAGCTCCTGGAAGGTGTCCGGATTGACAAAGAGGAAGCCGAGGCCAAGGCCGCAAAGCTGCAGGACGACTTGGGACACGCTCGTACTGAGGTGGCTTGTCTGCAGGACACCCTCAAAAAGGTATTGAATAAACCCGAGTGGTTATGCTTGTAATAAGCGTTAGGAGTCTGTTTAAGTTGTTTTGTTCTGTGATGGTGCAGCTGGATGCAGAGTACAGGGACTTCCAGAGCGAGGTGCAAAAAGAGTTGGCCGAGCAGAAAAGGACTTTGGAGAAGCAGCGCGAGGACATGCAGGAGAAAGAGAGAGAGATCGGCGACATGAAGGAGACCATCTTTGAGCTGGAGGACGAAGTCGAGCAGCATAGAGCCGTCAAACTTCACGACAACCTCATCATCAGCGACCTAGAGAGTGAGTTAAAATCAACATCCTGTCATGCAGAACATACTCTTGTGTAGCTCGGATTTTCATTCTTTTTTTTTTTTCTTTAAGCTTTCAAGAACATGAATCAGTTGCATAGAAAAGACAATGTTTGAAACCACAATTCAGTTTTTTTAGGTACCTTTAAGGTCTGGGTACATTTGAAAAACCACAATATGTATCAAAAGGTTAACAAAGTCCATTGCTGCTTATGAATATCTAGATTGCTAGCTATTAAAACGTAATTTCTGCCTTTTAAACTGATTTATAATAGGGAAGATAGTACGATTTTGTATGATCATTCTTCATCTCACCACATGGTGGCGCCAGTCATTTATAAACATACTACTTTCTGTAAAAGTATTAGAGAATTAATACAGAGAATTAAGATTTAATATTAATACATTTTCACATATTTTAAGCATTTATTGTACTAGATTGAAACTGCTTGTGAATAAATGTAGATGTGGTTTTATGCTAGTGGTCTTATTCTGTTTCAAGATTCAATGAAGAAGCTCCAGGATCAGAAGCACGACATGGAGCGAGAGATCAAGATCCTGCACCGCAAACTCAGGGTGAGCGTTGTGTTTGAGAGGTCATCTAAGAATCAGCCTATCACAGACAGGCATCCTCTGTGTATTGTTTATAGCAATGGAAAATCACACCTGTCTTCCTGAAGGATTGATATAACACACATGACCCGTGAACATTCTTGTGTTACTAATTAATGTCATAAATAAGCCATTATGCAGTACTTTAGATGTAGGAAGTAATACATGAGAGTGTGCTATATTATATATATTGTCATGGCTGAAGTTGTTGGTCCCCAAACTCAGTGCAGTGTTCAAACACCTAACCCAGCATATTCTCAAAAACGAGTGGTAGAGCATTCTGCACTTCGCCCTCATGGTGAAATCGAGTCTGTGCAGTTCTTTGGGAACTCCTGTTAAACTTAGTCTGTTTGCGTGTTTATATATGTTTAGGAAGAGTCGGCAGAGTGGCGTCAGTTCCAGGCGGATCTGCAGACCGCTGTGGTCATTGCTAATGACATCAAATCGGAAGCACAGGAGGAGATTGGTGACCTCCGGCGCCGCCTGCAAGAAGCCCAGGAGAAGAACGAGAAGCTGAGCAAAGAACTGGATGAAATTAAAAACCGCAAGTAAGGCTCTTCCAAACATAGTAAGGTGCCTCGTGGTCTTTCGACATAGGCAGACACTTAAAATGTGTCTAAATAGGCAGCTTTGGACCATGTTTTTATGCTCTTCCTTAAACAAAAGGCATATTTTTACAAATATTATTTGTCCATGTTTATCTAAATTTGATAAAGACTGCTATCTATGTGGCATCTGTGTCCATGCTAACATATGTGCTGAATCGAAGGCAAGATGAGGAACGTGGCCGTGTGTATAACTACATGAATGCGGTGGAGAGGGATCTGGCCGCCCTCAGGCAGGGCATGGGACTGAGTCGACGCCCCTCCACATCCTCTGAGCCTTCACCCACTGTAAAAACCCTCATCAAAAGCTTCGACAGCGCCTCGCAGGGTACTGCATGTCACACGAACTCACAAGTTACCCCAACACCAGGACATTTCACATTTTGTTGAGGCCACAAATGGTGGTGTTAGCTAGATGTGGTTTGTTTTAAATGGTGTACTGGTGTGGTCACAGGTCCCGGAGCCAATGCTACTGCAATCACTGCAGCGCCTGCTGCTACGAGCACAGCTTTGACTGCCACCTTACCACGAACACCTCTCAGCCCCAGCCCTATGAAGACCCCGCCTGCTGCCGCAGTCTCACCCATACAGGTATCTCCAAGTCTCATGACAAGCAGCGGTGCAGAGAAAGCTATTTTTACATTAATGGTCAAACAGCGGAATTTTGGTTGGTGTCCGATTTCAATTGTGGACTGGTTTTCTTTCCATTTCTTAAGTATCTTCAGCGTTTCTTTTTCTTAATAATCGTAAGTCGTTGTATGATTCACTTACAAAATTGCCACTTTGGGAAATAGTTTGTGATTTCCAGTCCAGTCAGGCTGGAATTGATCATTAGTCACAATTTTTGAAATTGGCTGAGCAAATAAATCGAGCTCTGCCTTTGGTAGCGAGGTTACATAAGGACATGCTCATCAGGAAAGATGAGATGAAAAGAGATGAAAATACTTTCTCCAGACGTTCTATTGTCATTGATTAGGTGCAGCCTGTAGCTCCTCTGACTGATGTAAAAATCCAGCAGCATTCCAAGAGAAAGTGCAAAGCAGGTTTAAGTAAAGCTGTCAATAATCCAGGCCTTATTACGTAAAAGAGAATAGAAGACGCTGTGGATTTGGCTGTGGATATTACAACTTCCTGTATCTTCAAGCACTACAGAGATGATGTGAAGACCTTAAATGGCAGATTTAAGTCCATCTCTTTAGCACTATTTCTGTCCTTTTCTTGCTCGATCATATTCTCCCAAGAACTAAACTGAGCCATGCTCTTGCCAGTTAATTAAAGGAAAATTTGAACATTGTAAATGTATTGTACAGAAGTGTATTACAACATTACTTTCTTTGTTGATTATTTGCAGAGACACTCAATCTCTGGCTCTATGGCTACCGCCAAACCCTTGTCCTCACTTGCAGACAAAAGACCGAGCTACACAGACATCAGCATGCCAGGTAACCGACACAAAACTACGCCATTGCTACCATAACACATTACAAATATTATGAAGTTTAAAGAGTAAAATTAACCATTCTCGCTTTTCTTCATTTTCTCAAATATTTTCGTGAGCTTAAAATGCATAAAGACATACAGAACTAATTTATGAAATATTCTATTAAATAATAGCCTACTACTTTTTATGCTAATAAGAATGATTTTGTTTGCAGTACTGTGCATAAAGCAAACTGTGACATACCGCTTTGACCTGATGAATAAACCGAGGCCTCTTTGTTGTGTTCATTATATGAAATATTCTGTTTTAGATTGACTAGTTCTCATTATGAATAAAGCCTTAGATGCTGGAATGGCGTTTAGAATGAAACAATAAAAAAATTACAGGGTAGATATGAGAGGGCTTGAATCTGTGACGTACATTGTGATAAAGCAGCCAATTTCCAGACACTGTCACCCACCCCCCAGCAACATTAAACTCACAATGACCTCAAATGTGATAACTCGTGCGAAAATAAGCCAAGTATGAACACATACTGGGATTTCAGTGCTCCTCCCTCTCGTTCTTTCATTTGTGGAGTTCATTATTGTGGTGGAAAGGGAGGCGGTGTGAATTTTCGTGAACGTGCAGGACGAGACGTAGGACCCCTTTGTCATGTCAGTTTTTGAGAAGATCGATGGGTTACTGGAAACTCTTATCAATGTGGAAAGAAGTGTGTTTTGATTTGCAGGATTAGTTTGGGATGCTGTGATTGGTTGCCCTTTATGACGCTCAAGTCTTTTCCCGCTAATGTTTCTTTCCATTGATTTCTTTGCAATAACATTTCATTATCTCTCACCTTTTATTCATTATTTTACACTAAATTAGTTTGAATCATATTTAACTCGTAGATAAACTGATATTTTTTAAATGTTGATTGTGTATGTAGCTTAGTGGTTAGAGCATGGTGTTAGCAATGCCAAGGTCATGGGTTCGATCCCAGGGTTTGCACATACTCGGAATCAAATTTATTATAGAATGCAATGCAAGTCGCTTTGGATAAAAGCGTCTGCAAAAAGAATAAATGGAAATGATGTAATATCTTTTCCTCTCCGCAGCCGAGCATCTGCTTCGGGCAGCCAATGGCAGTCGTCCAGCATCAGCCCTCCAAAGAGTTTCTAACATAGATACATCAAAAGCCATTACAGGTGAAGCTCAAGCCAATCTGAAATCTACTTACGAATGCAAGACTTCTGATAAACTCAACTACAGTGCACCTGCCATCAGCTCTGTATTGGTGTTTCTGTAGATTTCTTTACTTAAGTTTCAGTTTATTTTAGGTGAGTGTTGGGTATTTTCAAAAATATGCTGGAGACACGTATGACAATACGTTATAAAATCTTCATACAATCAGCCAATCCGATTGCGTCCTACTAGATGGTATACGCTCTTTCAGTTTTCTGTGCATTAGAAAGTTAGTGAACAGACTGTACGCATCCTGTCTGAGACTAGACTCTTCATTTATAATGTGATGATCATACCATTCTCTCCACTGTTTAGTTCCTCGTAGAAGCAGTGAAGAGGCAAAGCGGGATATCAGTACTCCTGATGGAGGTCCGGCTTCCTCTCTGATAACCATGGGATCTGCTGCACCTCCTCTCTCCCTTTCTGCTTCCTCCTCCCCCACGGCCTCCATCAACCCCACGGCACGCAGCCGTCTTCGGTACGGGCTCTCTGCAGCCTTAAAGCAACCTACACATGCCATGAATTGTTATTAACACGTATGCTTCTGTTTGTTAAGCAAATGCAACATTTACCCATTAGCATCACCACTTTAGAATAATTAATCAGCTATATGAATCTGAGATGATTTGATTGCTGTGGTCATTTTTGGTTCATGTAGAGAGGAGAGAAAAGACCCCCTGTCTGCTTTGGCTCGTGAATACGGCGGTTCTAAGAGAAATGCACTGCTGAAATGGTGTCAGAAGAAAACCGAGGGGTATCAGGTTTGTGCAAATCCGTGCAATTCAATCTATTACTTTGTTATATTTCGCTGCTGTCCTTCTGATACATCGTATCTTTTTTGCCATAAATCATTATTATTAGTCACCCTTTATGGGAGTCACTTGGTATTGCTAATATCTAAACAAGAAAAAGTATTTAAAAGGGCTTGTCAACCTTGACATCACAGTGCCTAATCATTTAAAATGTACAGTAGCTGAGTCTGAATTCACCCCCTATTTCCTATATAGTGCACTTTATCGAGTGTCTGCCATTTCGAGTGTTTTTCCGAACAACTCATTGCCTACATTTGTTCACTACTTTTTAACCACAATGAATTCTGATTTTGAGTACACATCTGATGTAACACTCCCTCATATTTCCCATGATACAATGTGAATCAACCGTCTGATTAGAATCAGCTGGAGGAGAGTGACCGTTAATGCCACGAATGTACATTTATACACTTGTGTTTGCTCTTTTTGACAGTTATTTTCTACTTTTTGAGAACAAACTGATGAAATAAATGTTATATATATCAGTGTTTTATTTTAAATATATTAAGTAAATTTATTAAATGTAATAGTAAATAAACGTGGCAAACGCTTGTTTTGTTCTCTTTATTAAAGACTAATAGCCTACATGTGACACATTTTGTAAAAATGAACTTTACCATTTTACAAAACAAGCCATAAAGCCACACAGGTGAAATATAAGCATTATGACGAATGTCCGTGACAGTACCGTCAGACGCAGGATATATTTTGTCAGTGTTCGAAATTGTTCACTTATTTACATTCCCTTCTTCCCCATATAGTGGACTATTTAGCATTTGCTAGATAGGGAAAAGTGCATGAGTGAACAAGTGAGCAAATTCAGACACAACTAGTGTCTTTCCATTTCCTGAAAAACAGCAATTTTGGATATACAAGGTTTCAGAAAGACATATCGTTAAATATGTATGTTGCATAGATTTCATGACTTGTATATCTGCACTTAGCTGTTAGTTTTGTCAGTTTTAGGAAAGTCTAAGCTTTCTTCATCATACTGTAAGTCAATTTCATCTTTTTCCAAAGCACAGTATGGCATAGTGCAGACTCATCGCATACTCATTATACAGTAGATCTGACAGCTCCCATAAATTACAATTAAATTTTGATTAGTGAAGGTTTTGCCCTTGTCAGATTTCATTGAAAGGCCATTTCCTACTTTTTAAGCAAGATCTTTCTTTCCAGTAAAGAGTGGATAACATACGGAAGTTACTGTATCAAGCTCCCCAGCAGGAAGTCTGGATTTGAATGTCTGTCTGAATGACACTTGACAGAAAACAGGGCCGTCATCAACAAGCACTTAAAGAAAAACAACTTCGCCCACAAATCTGCATCATCAATGTAGTATTTCTGTTTCAGAATGACTCTATCAAACGTTTGGAAATTCTACATTTTTGTTTGTTTAGCAACTGAAAGAAAGAAGTCTTGGTAAATCTCTTCATGGTTTCATCGGATATTTTTACTTTTAAGCTTTGAAGCTGAAGTAGCTTTTAATTCTAAGGAAAGTGGAAAGGAAGTGATGCCATTTGATTTGAAAGACATAATTGAAGATGAGTTTCTACCATGTGCCTGTGCTAGGGGAATTTTAGTTGGTGTTAACCACCAACATTTCACCATCATATAAACCTGTACTCTGATCACAACTGATGATTATCAACATGACATGGAACAGACATAAGATGATGCATTCACAATTCATTTCAACAAAACCTGCCTTTATTCATCACTGCATACTGATTCCTAAGCAGGTTCTAAAATATGAAAGACTGTTGATTTTGTTAAAATCAATATATTCTTGTGCTGCAAAGAGCAAAAAAGCGAGGTTGTGAGATATGGTACAAACAGGAAATGGGTTACTACCTTGCTGATTTTAAACCACAGGAAGATGAGGAGATTACCTGGGTGATGAAATGTTCCATTGAATGTGCCAGAACTTAACATACGTGTATTAGTTTTAAGAATGGCTTAATAAAGTTTCTGTAGCATAGCTGGTAGAGTATGAAAATGCCAAGGGGACACAAACTGATCAAGTGTATACTTTTGCTTGCAGTGATATCTTTGAATTGAATGTGTTCCTTCATGCTTCTTGTTTCTTCTGCAGAACATTGACATCACCAACTTCAGCAGTAGTTGGAATGACGGGTTGGCATTCTGTGCTGTTCTTCACACGTACCTGCCCGCTCATATTCCTTATCAGGAACTTAACAGTCAAGACAAGGCAAGTACACTTTATATGACATCAGAGCCTCAGAACATATGTGTGTGACCCATCTAACTTGAATCTCATGACGTTTGTTCGCTTTCAGAGACGAAATTTTACGTTGGCCTTCCAAGCAGCGGAAAGTGTGGGCATCAAATCCACTCTGGTAAGCCATTTAAACCAGTTCTTGTACAGCAGGAAGAACATTGAATTAGTAATGGTCATGCGTTCTATTTCCCAAGAACATACTTGGGAAAATTGGCATCATATCCGAAATTGGCATGTATCCAAAAATTGGCATTATCAGATAAATCAGTAGTTTATATACAGTAGTCAAAAGAGACGTGCAGAATAAGTACATTACCTAATGCAGATTTTATTCACACTATCATCAATCAACAAGGTGGGATATTTCTGTCCTCCACTCCCATCCTGTATTCTTAGTGCAGGTGAAAAGCTGGAAACACTTCATTATCAGCCTCCACTGTTTATTTATAGCACACAGTATAGAATTGTTCCCTAATTTTCATCTGCTTAAACAATAAGTTCCTGTATGTGCAGTATTGGACTTGGCACACTGTACCTTTGAACCTGAAGCGTGATTCTATTGTTAGAAATTGAATGAACTTTGTGCTGTCTCAAGTACTTTGTCTAGTACGCTCTTATTCCTGTCTCTCTTTTTCTTTTAGGACATCAATGAAATGGTCCACACGGAAAGACCAGACTGGCAGAGTGTCATGACTTACGTCACAGCTATCTACAAGTATTTTGAGACCTGAGCACATGTCCGTTTTCAAATGAAGCGTCACACCTCAATAACGATATTCGACTAACCCGAACGTAGCATCTCACCTCATCATCCTGGGCTCTAACTTCAGCGCAAATCATGCCATATCAGTTTTAGCAAATCACAAGGCCAATTCAGTTAGCATGTGGATATGACAGGATACGAAAGGAAATCCTGTACAGTTCAACTCATGTCTTGGCAGAATTATAACACTACAGACTGCTGAGCAAAGCCTGTGGATTTTCAAATCAGACTTGAGGAAGAGCGAGGAGCTGCTTGCCGTGCCTTTCGCCACATGAGATCTTGCTTTAGATGTTCGGAACAAGTTCTTCACCTTAATTCACAAACTGAGTATGTGTGGTTTGCTCAGTGCAGTGCCTAATTGAAACACTTGTAAAGCACTTCCATAGAGAGGAGTTGGACACTAATGGGAATTGTTAGATTCACTATAGCACACAGTCGGTGGTCTTGCCTTGTTTTATTGAAAGCTTATTGGGGGCACCTTTATGTTTGACTGTGACGGAGTTTGGCTTGAAATACTGCATATAAAAGAGGGAGGTCAGCAATAAGCTTATGTAACCTGTTGAGCCATTTCATGAAAATAGTGCTGCTCATCGCTAAACAGTAAGATACTGTAGTAAACACTATGTTGAGAATTACAGCACATGTGCATGTACTGTCTATAGTATTCATGGAATTTAGTCCTTCGATCCAATGCCTGAACCAAAAATGAAATCTACCAAGTTTTCCTTTTTGTTTGTGATTCAATTAAGCTAACTTCTGTAGTTAATCTAACGGTATGTTCTTTCTCAGGATAAGAAAAAATGTCAATATTTATCAAGATAATTAATGCTATATGATTCATAATATGCTATGAGCAGTGCTTTATCACATCATCAAGCACAAAAAACGTATTTAACGCATTCAAATGCACTAGTTCAAGCTGTAAATGAAACTACATTCCAGTGCATTAGTATGCATGAATTGAAGTTACAAATGGCGACTGGTTTTCAGCCTGTTTGTGTGAGAGAGACAATGCAAGATGTTGTGACACTATCACTTATAGCCTGTGGTCCAGCTGTGCTGAATTCACACATTCTCTTTACATGAATATGAACGCTGTTTTTATAAGCGCAGTATACTACATCTCCATCTGCAAATAACTCTCAAAAATAATGCAAAGTTTGAGAGGATACAAGAAAAGGCGTTGAAACGTTTTTCCTGTGTGTACCTTGATTTTTTTTTTAATGTAATATTTTGTTTGCCCGTTCAGTATGTTTGTTTTATTTTGGATAATATAATTCCTACTTGAATTGCAGTGTAACTAACTAAACAGCCATTTTTAGCCTTAGAGTTTGATTTATTCTCTAACTAAATGACACTGTTTTTAGTTCCTCATACACTTCTCTGGTAATCTGTTCCGTACAAGTTCACAAGTCAATACAGTTCAACCATAGTGCCAGGTCTCCAGTATTAAACTATATCACGTGTTTATTAAACAGAAGTTGTCTTTGAACTGTAAAGACGAGAAGCGTTCCCGGTCTCACATGAGCTTCATTGTCTCGAAAGAGATCGTGATGTATTTCAATGACACATTTCTTTTTTATGCTTTAAAGAGCTTTTATCATAAATACGAATGTCATACAGCAGAACTTCGCTCTGTTGCCTTTCAGATTATTGTTGTCGTTTTGTTTCTGTTTTTGAATGTTGAACTCACTTTTGCTACAGTTTTATTATGAGAGCATTATCTCAATACCACACGGTAAAATATGTCTTGTTTTATAAACAAATGTGATGAGCAATCAATATTCTGTTCCTTCAAATAAATGAATCACATCATCTTGAATGTTTGTACATCTGTACTGTATAGGCGTTATAATACAGAAACATCAGAATTGTATTCATTTATTCCCAGACCCTTAAACCTCTCCCAGACTGGAAATTCAAGTATCACTGTAATGCATTCTGGTTGTCCTAATCCCTATCTTAAACACATTTAGATGGTCATTTAAATCTCTCAATAGTAAAGGAGATGGAGTGTTTATGAATGTAGCTTGAGCTCTTTGTTCCTGTGAAGGATGGGTGTTGTGCGATTAGCACATTTCCAAGATTAGACATGACGTCAGTCAGTATGTGCCCTGAGAAAATGTCGCGTTTTCTCCTCAATGACACCAATTTATTCTCCTGCTTTAGTGCACAGGGCTCTATTGTCTGCGGCACACATTGGTTTCAAATCTTGGTTGTTTGTGTAAACCAAGATTAACCTAATTTGTCAGTGTTAACTGAGGTACAGGGTTTTTTGTTTTCCTTTGTTTCCTTTTGTCTGCTCGACTTCAACTGTATCGTTGGGAAAAGTTGTAATTGTGTAAAATACTTAAGATAAAGTCAACTTTTTCTTTTCTGCATCATCAGAGAGAAAGCCTTTATGAACCACTTTTAAAGAAAAAACTAACCACACATTTACCATAATACAACCATAGTTAATTACAAACAACGACTTTATTATCTTCGCATCCGAAAGCACTTGGCATCCGCACCTCATTTGTTTCGTTGATACCCGGAAAGTTTCGTTGATGGCAGGAAGAAAGCGCATCAGGACTCAATGGACTAGTGTAGAGATGCTCGCCCCCGCCGCTGGATCGGTCATGCACGAGCTCTATAGGGGCCCTAAATGCTGTCATCTCTCAGTAGTAATGTGTCTGTTGCCTCTGACAGAACCGGATCCATCAGCTGACGCCTAAACGCGGCAAATCAAACTTTTTCTTCCATATTTGCGGGACCACTGAGGAATTACAAGCGTTCATTTACCTATTGGAGGGGTTACATATTTTTTGTCCGTCGGGTTATTTGTTTTTTATTTATTCAGTCATCCCGGAGTGAACAACTCTCGTGGTAAGTAGAAAACCGCAACCAACACATACAAATAAAGTGCTTTAATATACGGGGTTTTACATTAGAATATTGTGATTTGAAGCGCGATTAAACGTTATTGTTTGAGCAGTTCTGATGTTAATTCAACATTAAAGTGTAAATGTACATTTACAATTTCTGTTAGTGAAGTGAAGACAAACTTATATGTACCGTATTTTAGATACACGTGTGATTTTGAAATATGACCCCACTGCCACTGATACAAATATTCTTTATTTGCTTTTTTGCTGTTTTTATTAAAGGGAAAAAAATGAACATTCCGTCATCATTTACTCACATCCGAGTTGTTGCAAGCCTGTTGAAATTTCTTTGTTCTGATGAAGACAGAGAAAGATATTTAGAAGAATGCTCATACTGCTTGGATTTTGCCCCCCATTGACTCCTATAGTAGGAAATATTACTTTATATTTGTTTGACCTGTTGAACACAAAATAAGACATTTTGTAGAATGTAGGACAGCAAACCGTTCTGGGGAACTTTTGACCACCATTGTATTTTCTTCCTACTATGGTATTCAATGGGGGACAAAATCTGCCCTTTCACAAGGGTCTGCTGTTGGGATGTTTTAGCCCACAGCATGCAGTATTTTCAACAAGTCTCCTGCTAACCCAAAACACTAAAACCCGAAAACTACTGTAGAGGCTTATTAAGACAAATAAGCTGGCTAATTCCAGTTTTGTCTTTCTTTGGTGCTCCATTCCATTGTCATTAAAGTCTGCACATCCATCCAGATCAATGGCTGCGAGGCTGGGCGTCAGGCTGTACTTGTTTATTGTTTTTGTTGTTTTCTAACCTTTTGCTACAAGGGTTTTCGACAACCCCCCAACATTCAGTTCTTGTCAATGGCAGTCACCTACTCGCATTCCTTTCATGTTTTCGCCGTCTTCCTGTTTCCCGGTTTGTCTTACAGACACATTCTCGCTGTCCCACCATGGCAGGTTTCCATATTATGCTTTATGTTATCTGTCTTTAGGAAATCAGCAACTAAATTGGATTTCATGGAGTCTCATCATATTGCAAATATTCTACGGCATGACAAAAATGTATATTTTTAAAAATAAATGTATGTTCAATCGATAAATATGACCCATTCTGTGAAAACTCGAATAGAGTCTCAAAGCTTGATGTCACCCACGAATTTCACTATAATTTCAATCTTTGACATGGCTTTACAGACATCAAGGTTATATTTTCAAAGAAGGTACTTCACAAAATGTATGATTTTATGCAGAAAGTAAACCACAAAGGCATTTCACTGGCATGGTCACAATGTTCCCCAATGCCACCTGCCTCTAGCAAATCGCAAATCTTGGTTTAAGCCTGGGAAATAAACGAAACAATAAATATGTTTGGAAATATTGATGAGTATTAAAGAACAGATGCTTCGTCTTGTATTCCAGAGGTTAGTAACCTCAGGATGTTTCTTTCCAGCACTGTGGGAATGTTCCAGGGTAAATAGCCCAGGCTCTCTGTGTTAAGAGCTTAAGAATGACTTCCCATAAACACTAAAACAAAAGGAAAGAACGTCTGGCCAGACATCTGGCAAATGTAAAGCTTGATATGAATTATCAACTCAATTCCCTGTGTGCTCTCACCTGTTTCTTTATTCCATTGACTTGTTATGTGTTCCTGTTGTGTAAACCCTTTATTCTCTCTCTGTTATACTTTGGCATTAATCTGGTTCTGGCATAAACTCAAAGGTCTCTGCTGTTATATCAAAGATCAATGATGATCGAAAAATCTAAATATCAGAAACCAGAATTATCCTACTTTGATATTTGATATTAGACATTATTACATGAAAGGATACTTACTGTGTTTCTTAATTCAATTCTATTTAATTATTTGAAGTGTTTTTCAACATGATTGTCGCTTTCTTCAACCATTTATTGAAATATCACAGTATTAAATTTAATTTTGTTCTTCTTTGCAGAGGTTTGTGTTCTGGATGGTGACATCATTTTCCACGGAACAAGGTGGAATAGTGGAATAAGAAGATGCATGGAATGATGACTGGAATTTCTGTGAAAATTATCTGGTGATTTTAACCTGGCTGAGAAATTAAAGAAGACCTTCCGTAATCTAATTGTAAATGAGAAAAACAGCACACCTTGGTCCTATTGGTGATACAAACGTATTTTCCTTTTTTTACCAATTGAGATTTAAGTATTTAGAAATCTCAGTCTTTTTAAGACTGACTCATCGCCTCCGTTGAGGTGGCTTATGCTTTGGGCTGCAGCTATGGACATTGAGGCGAGGCATCATCGTTTCCCCCCAGCGACCTCACCATGCTGAGCGATGTCTTCTACGTGGTGTACATAATACTAGAGCTCCTGATCGCCCTGCTCTCTATCCTGGGCAACGTGTTGGTGTGCTGGGCTGTGGGACTCAACAGCAATCTCCAGAGCATCACCAACTTCTTTGTTGTTTCGCTGGCTGTGGCGGACATCGCGGTGGGTGTGCTGGCCATCCCCTTCTCCATCTTGATCAGCACTGGCTTTTGTGCCAATTTCTACGGCTGTCTGTTCATCGCCTGCTTCGTGTTAGTGTTGACCCAGAGCTCCATATTTAGCCTTTTGGCCATTGCCATTGACCGCTACATTGCCATCAAGATTCCACTAAGGTGAGTAACGTGGTTTGGACCCTGTAGAAAAGTGTTAAAAAGGATAGTTTACCCTAGAATAAACATTTTGTCTTTAGCCACCCTAATGTTGTTTATATGAAGTTCTTCTAAATATGAAGGTTTTATTTATAAAGAAAGTGAACAGGGATCCAAAATGACAAAAAGCACCATGCAAGTCACAAAAGTAGTATATACAACTTGTGTTGTAGTAGTGCAAACCCAAATCAGAAGCATCAGCAAAATAGAAAATTAAAAGTTAATGACAAAATTAATGTTGTCTTAAACACAAATGCCCGGTTTCACAGACAAGGCTTAAGGCTAGTCACAGACTAAAATGAATGTTTGAGCTTAACTTTTAAAACCTTGCCCTGAAATATCTTAAATATATCAGTGCTATTGTTTTGTCTCAAGATGCACACAAGTAAAGTTTTGTACATTAACATTTTCATAAAAGCAATTTAAATATCCTTATCTAACTAATAGTTAGTCCTGGTTTACGCCAAGCCATGTCTTTAAAACCAGGTCAAAATGTTAAATGACTTCATGACTTATAATATAACACAGTCATTGTCTGAGTACTTTTTTGTCATTTAACAAAACAATGTATAGGATAATGCAGTGTAAGTAACTTTGAATAAAAGCGTCTGCCAAATGCGTAAATGTAAATCTATAAATGACAAACTATTTCTTTAAGCGAGACTGACATTTATGTGAGGGTGATGTCAGAAACATTCATCTTTGCACATTAATCATATTTAAGGGAGATTGCAGCTTCTCTGATCCCTAATGGGACCATGTGTCTTGAATCTGCTTATTATAAGATTTTATTGACCATATGTCTCATGTCAACTCTCTGAAATTGTCTTGGCCTTTAGGTGAAAAACAATATTTCTCAAAGAACAGATCTTGAGAAACTTTTCCATCTGCTTCTGTCTGAACATTTACTTTCTCTGATGGTATAAGACAAACATTGCGGTTTGCCAATTTTGATTAAAACCAACCATCTTTACAAAGAAATACTTGTTGACTACAAGTTTTTGCAGGTGATAGGCCTGGCCATGCTGGTCCATCATACCAGCATAATCCAGCCTTGACCGGCATGGAAGTGAATACGAGAGATACTGGGTCTTTTCAGCAAGGAAATACCCACATGTGACACAGTTCCCATACGTCGGGGCAAGGATTCCATTAATCACAGCCACCTTACTAATATGACATGAACTTACGAACCCAGCACAGGGACATGCTGTATTCTTCCATCAAACTTCCTATTCTTGCTTAATTTGGGGTGAAAATGATTTAAAAACCTAGCAAGATCCAAACTTCTATTTTGGTGCTGTCTATGACCACAACCCATCATAAATCTGATGTACTCTGGAATATGTTTGCTAATGGTTTTTACAGGCCTCAATGTTTCAGTATTTCAATATTCAGAAGAGATTGACTCATGTTGTTTGTCAATCAGTAATCTTTAATTGGATGCCATGTTTCATTTATTTGCCCTATTCAGTATGTTGGGCTATCCCAAAGTTTTGAGAATTATACAGGTATAATCTGATTTGGAGTGATCAGTTCTGCTGGTTTTATTAAGGACATGTGTGAAAGTGTGTGTCTGTGTGTGTTTTTCAATGTCCTGTCGGTCTGTCCCTGAAGCAGGTTATGGGTGGGTGGTTGGGGTTGTTTTCTCTGTGTGCATCAATGAACTTTCACATCTGGAGAATGAAAGCGATAGAGGCCAAAGAACTCAGCTGTTCTCCCACACTGGCCAAAAAGACGCTCTGAAAATAGATTTGTGTTCCAAACAGTGACATTTCCGAGCACATTCCTTCTTTTTAATTGCTCCAATGAGAGTGTTTGGGGGGAATACTGTGAATGGATGCTAGATCCTTGGCATTGTGGTTGTCGCAAGGCTGCTCACGTTGAGTCAGAATTACTATAACTCTGTGATTCTAAGATTTAGAGTAGGCCTATTAATATTGATGTGCTCTTTACAAATGATAAACCTTTAGATATGCCGTCTAGACAAACAACAGCAAACATTTATAACTGGAGAGTTTAAAAAACGTTTTCTTTTTTCTTTTTCAGATACAACAGTCTAGTAACAGGACAGCGTGCCAAAGGCATCATTGCAATCTGCTGGGTTCTCTCTGTCATCATCGGTCTGACGCCCATGCTTGGCTGGCACCAAACATGCTCGGGAGAGTCCATCAACAGCACCTGTCAGCCCGGCATGATGAAGTGTTTGTTCGAGGGGGTTGTGGTCATGGACTACATGGTTTACTTCAACTTCTTCGCCTGCGTCCTTGTGCCTCTGCTTCTCATGTTGGCCATCTACCTGCGCATCTTCATGGCGGCACGCCACCAACTCAAATGCATCGAGTCCAAAGCCGTGCCATGCGAGCTCAAGTCCCGCACCACTCTGCAGAAAGAAGTCCATGCGGCCAAATCTCTAGCCATCATCGTAGGCTTGTTCGCCGTGTGCTGGCTGCCACTTCACATCATCAACTGTTTTACTCTGTTTTGTCCAACCTGCAAACGACCGCCGTTTATTATCATGTACCTGGCCATAATCCTCTCGCATGCCAATTCGGTTGTGAACCCCTTTATCTACGCCTACCGAATACGTGAGTTCCGATACACCTTCCGAAAAATCGTGCGCTATCGCGTCTTGGGCAGACGGGAGCCGCTCTCTAACAACGGGAGCACCCGTACCTCGGCACGAGCGAGCATGGCGGACTCACTAAGAATTAAAATCAACGGCCTGGTGCGTGACCTCTACGCCGACCAGAGCAGCACCACCAGCAGTTGTGAAAGTGCAGAGCCCGGGCACACGCACAGACCTGTTGGCACAGAAAACTTGATATTAGATAACCAGCCAGCGGTGCTTACTAACACTCACAAGCATCGGGGGGATCCTGTACTAATACATTTAGAGTCGCCGCTTACCAGAAACAATCAGGCCGTTGCTTGCAAGAAGCATACTGTACTCGGTATTACGGATGGAAGGGATGTATCTTCGCTTCACATCGAATCAAATCTTTTTCTGCAAACAACCCACTGCACTGAGCTCACTGACATTTCCTGATAGCTGATACTTTTCCATTGATGGATTCTGCTTATTTATTTGATACCCTGACAGAATGATGGGTTAAAATATCAAAGACAAAGTAGAACTTTTAAACAACTTGGAAGACATTATAGTTATGGTAAAGCTGACTTGATCTGAGTGTCTATATTTTGAAATTGTAATGATTGACAATGAAAACGTCAAAATGTAAAGATGTAGACAGAAGACGTGTAAGGCGCTTCATGCAAAACGCTTTTTATGAAAGATTCTGGTTCAGATTACTAGGACGCTGTCTTGTTATGGTTGGAAAGCAAAACTGTGTAAATTTTTGGAGGATCTATTGACAGAAGTGCAATATAATATACATAACTATGTCTTCAGAGGTGTAAAAAGAGCTTATGCAATGAAGCGTTATGTTTTTATTTCCTTAGAATGAGCTATTTTTATCTATATAAAGCCCGGGTCCCCTTGCATATAAATCGCCATGTTCTGTAGGGGTAGGTGGAGTGAGCGGTTGGTTGCAAATTGTAACCTTGCCGCTAGATTTCACCGACTGGGGCTTTAATCCAACATCAAATATTTGCACAGGAAACCAAAGTTTAACATACACCTTAAAACCGCTGATTTAAAGAGGCAAATCGTGGCAGCATAAATAAACCACTATTGTAATCAAAACCTGCACCAATCACGAGGCAATTACAAAAGCATCATAAAGTTTCGATTGTGTAAACATCTTGTATGAGTCAGTTGGTAAAAACCAGTGTCTGGCATAGTTTCTGAGTATTTGGTACAAATGATCTGAATTGATCTGTTCAGTATTACTTTGGTGTGGTCCGTAAAGCTAGCACAGCATTTCAACATATAGCAGTGCATGTGCTAGGTGTGGCTATAAGTGTTAGGCTCTATGATGCGACAGTATTGCTTTTTTTCTCAATTTTGTTGGATTTATTTTCTAAATTTAAACATAATACTGCCCGGTCAGTTTTGATAAAATATCTTTTGATTGTGTTTTTATGCTAATTCTGTCTGTCATGATGTACATGTAAGAGATCAGGTTGTTCACAACTGAACAGCAATGAAAACATTTTCTTGTAACACATAAATAAAATAACTCATAACTGCATATGGAAGGCTCTTATCAAATAACTTATCGACTGGACATACAGTTCTCTGATTACATTATGTCTTTAAAAAGACTACAGTTTGTATAATAAAGATGTTTATGTGAAATTTGATTAAGACTTCAGTCTTTCAAACCAAACAAGTGGTATTTGTCATAACTGACTTAAGTCAAGCCATTGAAAAACATATTACGTGTGTCTTTGAACTTATTCTTTCGACAGTTCCTGTCTTTAATGCATATGTTTTTGTTTGCGTACTATTCTAGCATTTTTATAACATTGTCATTTAGCAGACGCTTTTATCCAAAACGATTTAAAAATGAGGTGAACAATTATAACACAGTTTTCAGCAAGTTACACCATCAAAGTAACGCAATATGATTATTTGTTGCGATTATATTTTGTTTTTTTATTTGAGCAAACTTAGCTGCTGGGTTGAATTCATGCAATTTTCAAAAAGTCTTATGCTTTAAATGATTTGGGCCATTTGCCCTCTTCCCAGCAAGCACTGGTGCATTAACGATTAATATCATACATATAAATGATTAATATGTTTTGGAAGTTTGACTGTTTTATCTAAATTGTTGCTGTTGAGTGTTTGAGTAGATGTGTGTCATTAAAGACAAGCACTTTTTTCATAACATTTATATATTTCATTGAAAACAAACAAATGAAGCATATAGTGTTAAACTAAACCACGTAAATAAAGAGATCAAATAAAAAGCTACTAATAAAGTCATTTAAAAATAAATATAATTAAATATGACAAAAAATATCTGAATTATACTGATAAAAACCAAATCCTTAATTCTTCTTACAGTAAACAGCTTCAATAAAAGGACATAAGCATAATTGATTTGTTTATACTAATGCTTTATTTGTAAACTGACTGCAAGATTTATTGTTAAAATATCACTAAAGCTGTGTGTACCGTACGTGCTGAAAGAAATGATCCAATAATGATGGATTTATATTGTAACTCTAACTTTTAATTCAAGCTGTTACATAATTAAGATTTTTCATCCAAAGATGGGAGACTCGCAGACAGAGAAATGAAGTGGCTATCCCGAGAGAGCGCTCCTCTTGGGTTGTTGTGCTCTATCACACGCTGAAGGGTCTTATGAATCCTAACATTTTATTTTCCCAGACTTTCCCCAAGTCCCGAAAGATTCCAGGTTAAAAAGGGTGCACTGCAGTCTCCAGAGACCTTTTGAGATATCTGGAGTATTTAAGGCTAGCATTCTTATAAACTGAGCTCAAGATATGATACAGTGAGACCAGAGCGTGTCACATCAAAAGCAGACAAAAATATTGTTGTGGCTTAAAGATCAAGGGTGGCTATGATTCTGACACATTTGATCCGTTAAAATCATTATAGAGAAGGAGTAACTAGATAATAAAGCCCTCAGGGAATTGACATGATGACGTGAACAATAAGTGCAATTTGTGCGATAAACCTCTCTGTCAACGTCGAACAAATGTCCAAGTCCTTGTTGTTGTCTGCTATAGTATATCCATCGATGGTTATACTGTGAGTGACGTTTGTTTCACGGTGAAAGAGATAAATCCTCATATGTAAAAACATGGTACGCCACACATTTAGCTTTTATTGAGGGTGGAAAAGCTCAGCAAACAAGCTGATTGGTTTAATCTTTGACATAAAGGTTGTAGAGGGCTTCATATCACATGTAAAGTTGGGAAAAATATCTCTTGATGAAGCTGATGATGTTTACACACCGATAACATTTTTCTGGAAAGGCAATGAGGGAGCGTTGCATTGTGAGGAGTGTAGAAAAACTAATGGCTGAAATCTAAAGCTTATGCCTGTGTTGTCATGGAGTTGCTGTCTGTTTTGTAAGAGCTGTCACTGCCCAGATCGGGTATCAGCCATAATGTCATAAAATAACATAGAAGGGAATCTACAATGCCAACACAATCCAGTCAACACAATACATATTATACTATACTGCATATACCATATGAATATTAAGTCTTTTGCTCAAGCGTTGCTGTACAATTATGTCTGTTAGCAGCGACTATTTTGTAATGTGCAATTATGCATTATTAATCAATGAAATAATTTACTTTATCCAGGGTTTCTCAAACGCAGGGGGGCTGTGAGCTCATATGTGACCCTGGAGATAAAACCAATCTTAAGTAGCACAGGAACATTTTTAGTGATAGCCAAAAATACATTGTATGGGTCAAAATTATCGATTTTTTGCAACCTTAGATTCCAGATTTTCAAATACTTGCATCGCGACCATATATCGTCCTAACAAACCAAAAATCTACCTCAAGACCGGTGTTGTTGTCCAGGGTCACATATATAGGCTGCATATAGAAGTTGTTTGCATAACTTTGAAAAAAAGTTAAATGGCAAGTAAATGCTACAGGTTATATAATAACAATAGTTATGTAAAATATTACTGAAAGAAAATTTAAAGCAATAAAAAGAATAATACAACGTTATAAATGCAAATGTGCCATTTAATTATTGAAATATTTATTTCAAATCTCAGCTGGTACGTCAAAAAGGTTCAGCTAACAAATAAGATGAAAAGCCCTGTTTTAGACCTTAAAAAATGACCTGTTTGTCACAAAACTGTATAGAATATGTTTACACCTGTATTTTGACCATTTAAATCGCCTCTTAATACCAGGTGTGACATTGTAAATCATCTGTAGTGTACTGATTCTGCCTTTGGAAGTGAACCATGACAACGTTTAGTTCATATGCTCTTGTTTTAGATCTTGTGCTTCTCTATGAAGAGATATTTTTAAACAAATCATTTGTTTAGCAACAGACATTTAAAAAAATAAATTGGGGTTTAAGGCTTCCTACATGACAGGCTTTTTTTAAAAGTAATATATTTATTTATGAGCAGAAAGGAGTTGTGTTTATTCTCAAAAAGGCCATAGATTTGTTCAACAAGACATCGAGAACGGATGAGAACCTGTCTATCTGTGTACTGACTCCATGGAGACAAATAAGACCAGTCTGCTTCATAAACAACAGGCCCTTTTCTAATCTCCTTTCAAGGGTAGTGAGTGAGAGAGAGAGAGAGAGAGAGAGAGAGAGAGAGAGAGAGAGAGAAACGTTTGCCTGCATGGGTAATATGGTGATGTTTGTGTAATCGGAATTCTAAATCAGAATGGAAAGTTAATCTATAGGTCAACGGTGGCACAATAGGATAAAATGCCCATTGCTTTACTTGAGTCTCTTAATAGTCTCGCCATTAAATTCACTACTGCAGAACTCTTTAGCATTCCTCATAAAACAGGGCTTTGTCTCTAGGTATGGCTGTAGTCAACAACATTTAACTGTGTTTTATTTCGGCACTGCCTGAACAGACCAGGTTCATTACCGCAAAGCTGCTGTGAAAACATTGTGCGATTTACCAGCTAAAATCAGGAAAGTGAATGTACTTCACATCGAGATGTTTGTGACTGTGATGTTGGATGGTAAGTGCAAGATAATTGATATCTCTTCTGTTGAGTGTGGTAGAAAACTTTTTTAATGTTGTTTAACATTAACTCATTTATAAAATCATTTTGTAAAACTTTGTTAAAAAAGTATTTGGGTTAACTCTTATTCTTTTTTCCCCAGAGGGACGGGAGCAGCTTTTAAACCTAAATTGCTGGATTATAAACTTTGTCCATTGTCTTAAAGAGAAATGCGGTTTGGATCTGGAAGGTATATACAATTCATTTTTATTTTCTAGTATAAGATTCATTTCAAACACGAGAAATAAACTACATTTTTGTAAAAATGTTGCTTGCTTATTTGTGCAAAACTAATTATCATGATAATGATGTCAGGGGTTCGGCTGGTTGTAAGGGTGTTGCTATTCGGTTGCTGAGATGTTCTGAGTGGTTTATTAGCTTAAGTTGTATTATATTTAATTAAGTAACAGCATACCTCTCAATCAAATGCATGGTTTGAGATACATACAGTATATGTCTGATCATGATGCACTTCTTTACTTATGAACAATAGTTGTAGTGACGTCTCCCTCGCCACTTCAAATAAAATACACAATTATTAACTTAGTGTTGAACAATAAAGCTTCGTGTATTGATCTAATCCAAGAGCTGTTTTCTGTAGAGAGTGTGGATTTGATGGACAGGGATGGTAAGCTGATGAACCTCACAGAGAGAGCGCAGAGCACTGACCTTGTCAGCAGTGTGCTGAAGGAGAGAGAAACTTATATTCCAGTATGCGTGACACGTGAGTTTTCATGTTCATTCATTCAAAGTAACTAGGAATTGAGTCAAATGAATAAAGTCATACACACACGTTCTCTTCGGCAGGTGTAGGAAGTGAAGGACCTAAGTATTCTGCAATCTTTGAATATAGGACATGTCACCCTGAGCTAGCAGGCAATGCATTCATAAATTATTATAAAGGAACTGAGGACAATGTCTTTCAGCACAAATCAGTTCCTGTTGTTCTGTTTTTCAGAACATTTTCAATGCATGCCTTAAAAAATGTCTAATGCTTTACAATATATTACACACATAGTGCATTTATATGTTAGCTGTTGTCACTCCCTGCAATGCAATCTTTGTTTCTGCTCGTTTTAGAGGTCCTTAGAAAACTGTCAAATCCTTCAAAGGAACGAGACAAAAGGGGCGGAGCGTCAAAGAAGGGAGGAGTCAGTCAAAGCCGCATTAAAGCTGCTGTCAGAAAGAGCATAGCTATTCCTAGGAGCTGAAAATGTACTTATACTGTCTTTATTTTTTTTCAACATTAAAACATTTTTGTATACAATTCATTTCATAAATTTTTCCCCACAACGCACAATGGCATCAAGAAAACATATATATATATCTCTTGTTGTTGTGAAATATATTGGGCTATCCCAACCGTATCACCACTATGATTTTTAACTGTTTCTACATCGATTTCTATAATGTGAAGTACTTTTTTCAATTATTTGCACATAATAATAGGCAAACTATTGTGCTTTGTTTGGTCCATTTGATTTAGTTCATTATAGTTTTTCAGTAGGCCTATAGTACTCAAAAGGATATGCTATTATTTGGGGTAAACGACTCTTTGTTATTGGGTCTAAAACTTTTTTTCATTTAAATGACGCTTTTTACAAAGTCTTGACACCTAAAAATGGATAGAATTATAAATATATAGGTTGATTTTAAACCACAACATTCCCAAAGTTACAACATTAAATTGGGAGTTTCGTGCATTGGCCTGGAATAGCCTGCCATATATTAACCTTTTTGTCCTCTCTGAGCTCATGTTAAATATCAATCAATATTTACACTTGGGAATATTTCATGCAATCGCTTATTTAATATGAGAGCATAAAACTGTGAATAACGTTAAATTACAGAATGTCACAAAAACGTCTTGAAATACATCGTTAGATTGAAACTAGTGAGTCCTGCCATACTTTTGGCCTGAATATCCTTCGACTGCTGTCTTTCTGATAGATGAAAAAACAAAAGGTGGGCTATATAGACCAGAGACCCCTTGGACTCTCACCGGTGTTCAGATTGCGTAAGGCAGAGTTGAAAAAGTGCTGGTTAAACTTTAATGTGAAGGGGGGGAAGAATCGTCCATTCGTCCTGCAACCTGAGCGCAAGACATAAGACGATATCGCAAAATGTCTGGAACAGAGTTTGGATCGCTAGAGGAAACACTTGACGCGCATTTACCTGAGAAAGAGCTCAAAGATGTCAGGAGGCTAATGTTCGGAAAAGAGCTGAGGTAAATTACGGACTCTTCACTTTCACTTCAACGTAACAACTACAAATCCCAGGTTTCCAATGTGACGTGAATGAAACGGTGCCAACGCACGGTACCGCTGACGTTAATTTGACGAATATGCAACATTGAAACAACAGACCAACTCAATCTTAACAAACAGGCTATTAGAGTTGGCAAACTTCGACCCGTAAAATGTTTTTAAGTAGATTAAATTATAGTAACGACTGAAATTGCTCGTTTTTGTTAAAGTGTAACTGAGAAGTCCAGGCATTTTTTTTTAAGTGGACAGACTTTGACCACATGACGTCACTCCCCTAAACTAGTGGTTGGCAATCTCACCAAATGTATATGCCTAATAAGCTTGCACTACTGTATTTGTTATCTTACGGCTGTTACTTAGTATTTGTAAACTTTTTTTGTTTCATTGTCTTCTGGTAAAATCAATAGAAAAAAATATAAATAATGAATTAAATTTGTGTTGTGTGTTTTAGGCCGTATAGGCAAGGCAAGGCAAGTTTATTTATATAGCACATTTCATACACAAGTGCAATTCAAAGTGCTTTACATAAAATAATTGTCAGAAAGAAATAAATGTATCTTTAAAATGCAAATGATTTGAGATCACAAAAACTTTAGATTTTTAAGAAACAATAAAACAGCAATAAAATTGATTTAAAAAATGTTAGTGTATATATGAAAAGAATAAGAGCAAAATAAAAATAAATTAGAAATAAAAGTGCAGTTGATGTAAACCAGAACAGTGCTCAGGGGGTCCCATCGGCCAGATAACATGATACTGATAAACCCAACACATAGAGACCATCATAGATCAATGGAGTTTCCATTTAAAACCAAAACAATTGCCACTATAGCCATTAACTCCATAAGAATCTCTGTAATGGTTTCTGTTGTTTTTTAGCAAGGGTATTCATGAAAAGTTCATGAAATAACAAAAAAACCCTCAATGTTGATATAACAGTGGAATGTTGTTCATAACAACACCCTGAACTACATGTAAACATTTTAACATATTTGTTTGATGTTTCGTAATGCTTAACAGTTCATCAGCTTGTGTCAGGTAAAAGCATTACATCTCTTTTTTACATAAGTCTTTAATGCGTGCTTTCAGGAAGCTGGACCTTCCCCAGAGTGCAATAGATGCAGCGATGGATAAAGAGTTTGATCTGAAGGGTTATGTGTTTGAAGCTACGCCAGAGCAGCTCCGACCACCCAGGACTGTCCGCGTGGGACTCATTCAAAACAAGATAGTCCTACCCACCGATGCTCCTGTGCTTGAACAGGTGAGTTCTTACTTAGAGCAATTCAATGGGGGTCTTACTCCCAAGTTCACGATTGACTTACAGTAGGGTACACGTTACTGCCCAGGCCCATGTGTATATTTAATACATGTTCTAAAACAAACTTCCATTATGCTGGGGACTTATCTGAATATTCTGCACTATTGTTATCTCTTATTGTTTTCATAGATCACAGCCCTGCACAAACGAGTGGGTGACATTGTAGAGGTGGCGGCGATGTGTGGCGTCAACATGGTGTGCTTCCAGGAATGCTGGAGTGAGTATGCAAACACGCGCCCACACATGCATAATAAGCCATGTAGTTTTAGGACTTTCACAAAATATGCATCTGAAATGTGCAGTTTTAAACGTAAATATTTACAGTATGTGTTAAATACGACTGTATAGACTGTTTTTTTTTGTCTTAAATCGGTGAGATCAGATCCAAGGTAGTGTTCACATGCACCGCGTTACACCACAAAACATATCTTCCTTAAAATCTGTTAACCCTAATCCTGTCGCATGCTGAAACAGCAATGAATAAAAATAGGGGTGTCATACTTAATGTTTATGTTTATATAATAGGTTAATTGTAAAATATATAAATACATAAACATGCATGTATATATTTAAGAAATATATGTAATATTTAAAATTATATTTAAATGTGTATATATATATTTATGTAAATATTTGTTATACATACTGTACATGTGTGTGTTTTAATCACAATACATTATATAAACAAATCAATTAATCGATTTGACAGCACCAATAAAAACATTTTTAACATCAAGATTTTAAGGTAAATTGTTTATAAATCTGGGATAACATTTCTATTTTTGAACTAATCACCATAGTTATTAACCACTAATATTATAAGGTATGAAGTCCATTATTAATACAAATACATAAAGGCTGCCAATATATAATAATTAAATTATTATAGAGATTATTTATATATTTATTCATAAATAGGTACTTGGTTTATTTGTAAGATCTGGCAAGTCGAACTGCAGTAGTGTTTTTTATTCAGCTGCTTGTTTTTACCGGTTTCCTGCTGTCTTCAATCCCGCTACTGAGCTTATTAATGAACAGTGTACAAGAATTGTAAGACATCTTGACCTCCAATGATGTAACATACTCTTGAAGACATCAGCAGAATCTATATTACATCCGCAGAGCGTTGCCATGGGGCTGTGCTGAGGAACTTTAAGCGGTTCTCGCAGTTTCTCTGTTTGTGTTGGCTGTGGGGATGCGTGCTGATGAAACAGAGTCACATGCCTCAATAATAAACTCCCAAAGGTCATTCGAGTCCTTGTGGGACCCAGTAGGTCCAATCGCCAAAGCTTGAACCCCCTTAAGCGCCACCCAACGTAAACTCTCGACCCCTAGGAATCTCAGCGCTTGTACGACTTCCTGTGTTTCCATGCAAATCTATGTCGCATGTTTACTTTGATAGTCGTTTATTAATGCAATGTAAACAAAAATAGTTTTACCCTGCTCTAAACAAAACAAAAAAAAGAAAGATAAGGTAATAAACATATCCGCTTGACTTCCTCATCCTCCTTTTTAGCAAATAAATCAGTTTTATTGGACACCCAAAGTCAGTTTTGAGAATTGTACTGACGTAAACAAACATTAAATCTTTGAAAATGAAATCAAGAAGCATCATTTCCTTTCACGTCTGTTCTTTGTCCTCCATCCGTAGCAATGCCTTTTGCTTTATGTACACGAGAGAAGGAACCCTGGACAGAATTTGCAGAATCAGCCGAGGATGGGCTTACTACCCGCTTTTGTATACAGGTAGGAAGTTAGAAAATGGACAAATGGATGTCCCCATTTTATTATGGAGGAATATGATTCATTTTTTATTTTTTAAGCTTTGTATACCAATATTATTTCTAATTCTAAGACGTTTGGTTTAAATAAATTAAAATCATTAAAAAAATAAAACATCTATTTTATACAACACTTTATATAAAAAATTATTTAAATGACATGTTTAAAAAAATAAAATGATCCAAATATTTATCTGTTCACCCCACAGAAAAATTAAGAAGTCGTATTTCCATTAGCATAGAATTATTCTGTTCCCCTTTGAATTAATTTATGAATGTCCCAGTGTATTGTGAAGGGAGTTAATTATCAATTTGAGTCATGTGTGTCTTAACTACATGTAGTAATGTGCAGCTGCTGTGAGCTTTGTGATTTGTTAATGGAAATAGCAGGAGGTTAATTCCAGAGAGGGGAAAAGGACATACTGACCATAGCATGAGCCGCAGACCGATGAGCAATGCAGCACGTAACTGTAAAAATCTTCTGACACACATCTCTGCTTAAGGAAATAGATGCTCACTGTCTGTTTACAGATGGAGCACATCTATCATTTGAAATACGTCAGACGATTAAATGTTTAGAACCAAATCACTTCTATTACTATCTAGAAGTGACTATCTAATTTTTCTGTTAATCCACAATGTTTCCGTGATATTGACCGCATCTTGCTTATAACTGCCTAGTTGTTTCACAGAAGCAATTACATTAGTTTTCATGTTTACAGCTGGCCAAAAAATACAACATGGTTGTGGTGTCTCCCATTTTGGAGAGGGATGAGGTTCATGGCGGAACGTTGTGGAACACAGCGGTGGTGGTGTCCAATAATGGCAATGTTCTGGGCAAAACAAGGAAGAACCACATTCCCCGCGTGGGAGATTTCAATGAGGTCAGTGTCACCGTCTCCAGTCAAATAACACAGCTACAGTGTCATTCCTTATTTTAATAGTAGCGGTCAACTGAAAATGTCTGACTTGTTGCATTGCAGCTGACTTTTTCAATAGCTTAGTTAAGGTTTCAGAATATGTATCTCTTGTGGCGGCAGTCTTTTTAAAAGCTGTTTGTAAAATAAAAAACTGAATCAATAGAACTGTATTTTGTATATATTTTTTTTAACATTATATAACCACTAGTGTAGTGTTTGATGGGATTCTGTGTTGTGCTGGCATTGTGTTTATAAATGTATCTGGCAATGTGATATACAACATCAAAAAAGAAAACATATAATCTCAGTTGTAATAGCTTTCCTGTAGCTCAGTGGTAAGAGCAAGGTTGTGGGTTCGATCCCAGGGGATTGCAGATACCTATGTAAAATGTATAGGATAAAGCAATGTAAGTCGCTTTGGATAAAAGACTTAAAAGTGACCAAAGTGTGTGCGCTTGCACACATGCGTGTATCTAAACTACACTATCTGTGGGCACTTTAAGTGGTTGAGAGCGGTTTATTGTCCCTGCCGGGCTGTTTATCAGTTACATGTTTTTCTCTTTGATCCATTCCACACTGTGACAATGTTCATTACACTAATCTCTAATACAGGAAATGTGCCCACTCCGTTTCCTGGAACACGAGCCCTAGTGTACCTGTAGAAACCAGATGGCACACACAAACACACAGCTTTATTCTCATGCATTCAGTCAATTTAAAGTGAAATTTTTATGCATTCATGTTGATCCGTGTGAGAAATGTATGAATAGGTTTCCATTTGAAGAACACCACAGTGATGCAATGAAAAGACCATCCTAGGCCTTGTCGCATGAATTTCCATGCTGGTTTGTTTGGTGCTGGTCTAACAAAATACTAAATAAAAAGTAATTATTGAAAATATTTAACTTTTGTTTTTTAATTAAAATAAATCCTAAGCTTTGTTGTGTTTTATAATTTAATGATTTAAATAATTAAACGAAATATATAAAATATATTGCAATTTATTGCACTTGCATAAATCATTTGTTAAACTGATGCTGTTTCCTTCTTTTAAACAGTCGACATATTACATGGAAGGCAACACAGGCCACCGTGTTTTCCAGACACAGTTTGGAAAGATTGCTGTTAACATCTGCTTCGGTCGACATCACCCTCTGAACTGGTTAATGTACAGCATGCAAGGGGCAGAGATCATCTTCAACCCCGCAGCTACAGTTGGAGCTCTCAGGTATCAGGCTGTACTTTTCTCATGGGAATAACACTGGCCCCTATTCCTCATAATGATGCTGGTGTTTCGTTACAGTGAACCAATGTGGCCGATCGAGGCTAGAAACGCTGCCATTGCCAACCACTGCTTCACCTGTGCCATCAATCGCGTGGGCACGGTATGTTTCACCTGTTCTTTAAAAACTGCACATAAGGTGCCAACTAACTGTGTGTGAGAATGTTTAAGATTATAGAGACTTTGAAAACATGCTTACTAAGACGTTCCAGGATATTTCCTGCATGTGGAGACTTTAAAAACATGCTTACTAAGATGTCCCAGGACATTTCCTGCTTGTCCCAACCATGAGCTGTTTATACTGATCATATCACAACCACAGCTTAAGTAAACTGGACAAATAAGATAGATGATCTAATATAATTAGAGACGCACATGCAAATCATTTAAAAAGGATTATATGCCAAACTACAAATAATGTTACACAGATGCAAAAACAAGATCGCAAGTGTTTTTTTGTTTGTTAAGTGGCGTCTGGTCTCTGTTAATGGTTATAATGTCTTAGAGGGATGACTTGTATTCTCAAAGGTTGATACAGTAAACCAATTATCTTTAAATTGGTTTAAATGGAGGTTGTTTCTACAATTTGTTATGCAAGTTTCACATGTCTCTGGGTTTAGATGTGTTTCCTGCTGCCCTCTGCTGCTGTTTCCGAGTAACGCATGTGTCTCGATATCTCTCTTTTTTCCAGGAGTATTTCAAGAATGAATTTACATCTGGGGATGGAAAAAACGGTAGTTATCCTTTTATTTCATGTGTGCATGTTGCATTTGTAGTTCTTTTCTTCATGCTTGAATGTGTCATATGTGTAACCAGGGGTGCCGCCAGAAATTCTGGGCCCTATGGAAACCAAAATTTCTGGGCCCCCTACATTTTTTACAGATAAAATTTAACCCAATAAATATCCCCTGTAAACTTAAAAAAAAGATAATTAGCACATTGCATAGTTAAAATGTTTAAAGATGAGTACAAAGCCTACAAAAACAAGAAAAAAATAAAGAAATATGTACTTGTTTACATAAAAGGGAGAACATTTATTATCTCAATTGCATTTGCAAGCACAACAGAACATTATGTACACATATTGACATATACTTTACATGAACAAGCTTCAGCTGGGTCAAACTGCTCAATCAGGAAACATCAGCTACAGTAGAGACACGTTTTATTCAATTTTATATTATTTTTTTCTGGGGCATTTTATTCATATTAAGAACGTCAAGTTTGACAGCATCGATCGTAGCAGCAGCACTGTCACTTCACAGAACACACGACACACACCGGTAAACTGATTTTGTAATTTTTGAAGCGTGTAGATTACTTTTTGTTTTGCAAAGTTATCATCATGTGGCGAATACAGTAGATAAGACGTGTTTAGAGGCTAAAATCTTCGCGAAGTTTCGCACTCAGGCTCACCTTGTTCGGCTGATTAAGACGGGGACGGGGGACGTGGGGGAAGGAGGACGTGGGTGTGCAGCAGCCGCTGATTCTGTGTTCATAATTCAGTAATTATTTTACTAAGATAGCTAGATAAAAGCAGGTCATGTAGCAACAAAAATAAGTTTTGGAATACAGGATTAGGTCAAGCTACCTTTCTTTTTGAAAAACTGTGTGACATACTGTCGACTTTGGCGTTCTCTGTCTTCTCTTTCCTTCTTTTCTTAACGTTTTTGATGCCCTGACTTTTGATGTCACTGTTTGCGCAGCATCATTACAAGTACAATGGAATGAACCAATTTGAGAGGGAGCAGGGAGGGGTGTGACTGAAACAGTATACATTATTTGTTTTTTAAATATTAAATCTATGGTCAAAACGGACAAAATACACATTTAGTGCACGAGGGCCCCTAGCACATTTAATGTATGTATAAAAAAGAGAAAAGAAATACGAAAATAAAAAGGGGGTCTGCTCTTCTGGGCCCTAAATCAGGCTGGGCCCTTAGAATCGTCCTAACCTTCCACCCCTTTACAGCGCCCATGTGTGTAACATGAGTTTCTTTATACATGCAGTACATGTGTTCACCTGACTCGTACTGTCGGGATTACCATATCTGTCTGTCAGTCTAGCATCTTTATAAGTGACTAGGTGAGAACAGGTGACCATGTACGCAGGTGTCGTGTTACTAAAGTTTGAGTCACTGTCCTGCTCTCGCTTTCAGCACTCATTACTATTGCATAAGCCTTCGAAGTGAATATGAAGTTCCCTGTCCTGTTTAACATGCACAACTGGTAACCTGACCTGGGTCACACAGGCTCATAAACACGTCTGGGGACACTTGCCATGAATAGGGTAGAAAAATTGAGAAACAGAATTCTGCCATGATGCTCCAAGGATCCAAATGAACCAATTTATGAGTCCCAGGTCTAAGAATCTGGGAAAAGCGCATAGCAAATTAATTTTGGTTTGGTATTAAAAACTGGGAAAATAAACCGTTTTTCTTCAAAGAAACTTAATCACCACCAGATTATGGGGTGGACTAGTGACATTACAGGATAGTTTAATTATTAATCAACAAAAGCTTATGTAACATATTTAAGTTATAAGAATAGCAGTCCCAAAGTCATTCCAAGAAGATTTTTTTAAGAATGTTGGTAACCAAACCACAAAAACAGACACAAAACCACTGAGACATTTCTCAAAATATCTTTTGTGTTTTGTCACACATAGATTTTGAATGACATGAGGATGAATTCATTTTTTATTTTCGGGTGACCTATCTCTTTCATTTTCCTTCTAAAGCTTAGGAGAAAGTGCTGGGCAGCAGTTTATTTCACCTTTGACTTTCTTTGGGTATCTGTCTACAGCACATCATGACTTTGGTCACTTTTATGGCTCCAGCTATGTAGCGGCACCGGATGGCAGCAGAACCCCAGGATTATCCAGAACCCGTGATGGGCTGTTGGTTACAGAGCTGGACTTGAACCTCAATCGGCAAATCGCGGACAAGTGGAACTTCAAGGTAGGCAAAAATCAAGATAACACTTGTTGATATTAAGACATGGACATATCCAAACGTCACATGTCCTGTGGATATTAAAACAGGACTGCATCTTTAAGTAGTGTCTGTGGGCATTTACATGTATGAATCATCTCTCCATAGATGACCGGGAGGTATGAAATGTATGCAGAGGAGCTCGCCAAAGCTGCTCGGCATGACTTCAAACCCAATATTATTAAAGAGTGAGATTGTCAGAAAAGTGAGAACTTGAACCACCAAACTCTACATTTCTGAGCCTGAAGGAGAACCACACAATACTTTTCTCTCTACTTGAATTGTATCAGATGACTGGATAAATTATGCATTTTATTATTTAATTTGAAGTCAATAACAGAAATAGATATTTGAATTAAAATACAAATCCGACTTTTATTCATTTCATAAATGGACCTATATAATTCATAAAAATAAAGTTCGCCATATTACCATTGCTTATGTTCTTTATAAAAAATGCACAAGCTGATGTAACTGGACACCTGATAGTAAAAATCAAAACCAAAACAATATTTTAACCTGAATGACCAAAGATTAAATAACATAATTATGGCCGGAGGAACACCATAGTGCAAGCATTTCATTCAGCAGCCCATGAAAACCACCATAGCATGAACCATTTGAATCACTGAGCACTCAAAGTATGTTTACGGGACAGTAAAAGCATTCACAGCACTGGATTCAATGCATTTCAAATGGACCACAATTCTATTCTACAAAACACCTGACAGTAAACCCATAAGACTAAGCTAATCGTAGTGTTCCTCTCTCTCTCGTGGAGGCATTCATTAACAATGCGTTTCCTATGAATTACAACACAATATATTAATTTGAATATCAAAACATATTCATTTCTCATTTACAACTCATTTTGCTAATACATTGGTGCTGTAAGTGAGTTGATGGAGGCGTCTTGTGTACGAAAGTTCACAGTTCAGCCTGGGAACCCCTAAAACTCTTTTAACTAATCTACATGAGGTTATGGTAGACGTCCTGGTGATACTGATTTTGAGGAATAAAACCTGGAGAATTGAATCCAGCCGCATTGCACCTACGAAACGTTCCTTTTTAGATTGAGGAATATCATTTAGCATGCTGGATTTAACACGTTACCTGAGTTTCAAAAATTAATTCCCCCTCTCACAATAGTTAAAATCATTCACTAAATGTTCAACCTTAAGTGGGTTAGAAGAGGAACATTTTAAACTAAATCCATTCAATGCAATGTAACCCTGAACAAAACACAAAATGTCAGAATATCTTTACATGAACGAATAACATTATATACACTTCTCTTCTACCTCTTACTGTGCGACAGTGGCAGATACTATATAAATCAAATGAGCTAAAAATATTCACATCACAGTTATAAAATGAGTTAGGCCAATATATACTAAGCACAAATTAAAAATAATTTAATCTCCCTTTCCTTTCTCTTAATGTTTTGGAAGCTGTCATTCAGTGGCCGATTTAGCACCATAGTAATGTTTTGTGCGATGCTATAGATCTGATGAGGACCATAGACAGAGGTGGCAAATACTATCTGCTATTGGCTAGCAGCTTTACTACCTGTTGGCAAAAATGCTACCCAACCAACCACAGTGGATGGAGACGTGAGTTCTGAGTGTAAGTACAGACACTCCGAGTGAGATTCAGGCGTCTTTGTAGACCAATAAAATGTCCTCGTCCGTTCCGTAGCTTCTTCTGGCATCTTCAAAGTTTTTAAAGCTTGTGCAGCACACACCTTTAAGACAGCAATATATGAGCCACAATGTAATGTGAGTTTAAGTGCATGTATTAAGACATTCTAAGACTATGTTCACATTTTCCTTATTTTTTAACAAGAAAAAGTTGACAATTGCTCTTTTTTAATAAAAAAAAAAGCTTGCAGCGTTGTGGTTACAAATAGCAACCAGCAATGTTCAGGGGCAGCATTTATGCACCAAGGCAGCTAAGAGAAACAGATTCAGACAAGCTTCATAGTGTGGACAATATTTGAAATTATAATGGGTTCTAATGCGTTTCTAATGTCTTTTGTGGTATAGTGTCGCGCCTGTCACGTCCAGTGTAGACACGGTGTGAATTATGAACAGGGGGAGTCTTTGCAACAACCAATTACACATTTAAGAACTGCTTATCTAATTTCTCACAAGAAATGCAATCAAAAGTTGAAAATCATTGAAAGTGATGAAAGTGAAAACTATGCTCCAACCGGCATTTCGCCCACCATTTTGATGACTTTTTTCCTGCTCAACCAATCACCTTCCTTGTATGTTGTTATGAAAACGACAGTTCTCGCTTCTTGCTTGTCATTGGTTAGCTGTGAAAAAGGTGCTTGGCATATTTTTCAGAGACAAGTTTAACTTTTTTCTCTTCAAAAGATGCTCTGAGCTGCCGAAAAATACACCAATGCTGGCGGAACTTTTTTGGAAAACACGGTTTACCCCATTGGATTATAATGTAAAAACAGATGCTTATAGCTTCAAAAAAGAAGTTAGATGTAAACATAGCCTAACAAATACTTTTTCTTACAAAGGAATCTATACACGACTTGTCGATACGTACGGTCCGAGTAGGCGGGATTGTTGTAGAATATGCTGCCAGTTTTGCGGTTGAAGCCACACACCACTATGAAGTGACCCTGGTATTCTGGCTTCCTGCAGAAGCACTTCTGACCCACAGGGAGGAAGCAGCAGTATTTGACTGGAGTGGAGCACAGCTCACACACTAACACCACCGCATTCACCAGCACTATGGCCACGTGTCCCTGCTCCAGGTGGTTCTGGATCTCCTGAATAGTAACAGAACTACAAAAGAGAAATCTGATATTTAAGCACGAAATTGCCACAGGATGAAAAATTTTATACATGTAAAAAAAAGGCTCACCATTTCTTTACTGCTACTCCTTTGTCCTCTGCCTTCATAAAGAGTTCATTAACCCGGTCCTCCTCAGTGTCAAAATGCTTCTTGTAGAAAGACTGACAAAGGAAAACACAGGGAAAAATCAATACAGATTCTCACTCAACACTCAAATCAGGACCGATTTTTACTGAAATAAATCTTAAAGGGTCTGTTCACTGAAAAAAGTCATTTATTCTCTATTATGTTCAGTAAAAACTACTCTAGGACTCTTTCTGTGAAACAGGTTTTGTGTCCATACAATGAAAATCAATGGGGCCAGTACTGTTTGGTTAGTAACGTCCTTGAAATATCTTCTTTTGTGTTCTTCAAAAGAAAGAAAGTCATACAGGTTTGCAATGACATTAGGCCGAGTTTTTTGGGGATTGAACTATACGTTTAAAAAAGGTTACAGCTCAACAATTGTCTTTTTTTATGCTTGCAATCTATTGCTGTTATTGCGAACAGATCCTAATAGATAATAAGTAAAGGGATAATTCCCCAAAAAAAAGAAATTCTGTCATAATTTACTCCCCATTAGATTCTTCCAAACCTGTATAAAGTTCTTTGTTTAGCTGAACACACAGTAAGATATTTGGAAGAATGTCAGATCTCACCCCCCATTTACTGCCATAGTAGGGAAAATAAATACTATGGGAGTCAATGAGGAGTGAGGTTTGACAATCTTCCAGATATCTTCCTGTGTGTTCAGTAGAACGAAGACATTTATACAGATTTGGAACAATCCGAGGGTCTTTGGGTGAAGAATCCCTTTAAAGCATTCCTCAAAATAGTTTCCCAAACCAGCATCAGACAGAGCCCTGCCTCAAACCAATGTTGTTGAGTTGTACTGACTGGTCAGGACTTGTTCAAAAGCACTTCAAAGGCACACACAGTGTTATTCATTTTTGGGGGCATCGATCTACAAATGACTATAAATAGATAGAAGGCGGTGTGTTCAAATCGAGACGTTTTTGTCTGTTAAGATCAGAAGAGCTGCGAATTCCTGTACCTGATTTCTGAAGCCCTTATCCACACCGAGCGTCTGCGTGCAGAAGCAATGCCTGACCCCTAGTTTACACATAAGATAAGCCAGGTCAATAGTCCACACGCTCTCTGTGAACTCTAAGTCCGAACACGCTCTCTGGAATTCCTCATATCCTACTGAATGTAAATACCTGTCCACAAAACAAATACACAAGGATTTATAAGTAGAGTAAATATTGAAGATTACACCAAAAGTTCCCTAAAACAGAATCTATAGTGATTCTAAAGAATAGTTTGTCCGGTGTCACTGTGACACTGTCCAGAATTCTTTCGAATGGATTAACATGGTAAAAATAATTGACGCTTTGTCAATAACAAGTGTAATCTGTGTGGGCTGCATACTTACTCTAGTACCATTCTCGAGCAGGCCAGGCCACAATCCCAGTGGTACTGCTGCCGGATGACCGGTACGTTTAACATCACATCATCTAAACAAAAAGAGGTCAAAGGTTCCCCTTGAAAAGAAAGTGAAAGGCAATGACGTCACTCAGCAGGTTTTCAACTTTAGGAGGTTTACTAAGGATTTTACACAAATTACTATATAAAAGTACATTATTAGAACTATCATGCTAACTACATTAAACCACTATTCTTCATTAAGAGCTTTTATTCACATTTGTGTGTCTATCTATAAGATGTACAAGAGTGAATAACATCAAGAAGATTCAAGCAGCATTTGAGTAATCTGAGTACTGACCATTTAATAGCGATATATGTCCGGTTTGTTTATATTGTCTGTTCTTTGCTAACAGAGAATCATGATGCTCAATACTACCAAAAGGTGATCTTACAGTTCATGTCAAACCAACGTAATACAAACTCACCGGTCATGATGTAGTCAGTGTGTGTCGGTACTTTCTGATATCATGAAGACTGTCTGTTAGCAGGGTTAGCCGGACAGCTGTTGCCCTTCTGCCCTCGACATCGTACAATCTACAATCACTTCATGTCTCCTTTTCGAAACACTATCGATGGGCTGTCGAAGAGACGTGGTAGACGGCCTTATAAAACTCGACTCGTTTTCCCCACGCCTTACCGTCATCCCCAAAGATGAACACTTCCTCGATGTGAATCCACAGCAAACGTCGGCGCGTTGATTAGCATGAGAAGCGAAATCACGCCATCTGTCGGAAGAAAGAAAAATAACAATAAACCGCCTTTGTGTTGGATGCAAACAAATAGTCGTTTTATACTTTTGCGAGATTAAGTATATAACCAGTTGCCCATATTTACTGTTTATTTGACAATATGTCCAAAACAAAATTACACGTATTAGTTAAATATTGAGGAATCCTTTCTATACGTTTACTCCGTTGAATACGTTAAAGCATTTGAACGAATACAATGCTTGGCATTTTTTTCTTTAAATTTAATTTAAGAAATAATTGAACTCATTTCTACCGTCAACTAGGGATTTTGACAAACGTTTTATTGAAAACAGTAATATTCTTATGGTTGCTGTCAGCCAGGCCGGTAGGTGGCAGCACATGTATTTCGCATGATAAATATCCCCGGAAATTCCCATGAACACCAGCGATAGAGTGTTTTTGGACGACCGGTGCACGTTTGGGTAAGTTTGAAGCTATTATTCTAAGAATGATAATTAAATCCTCTTTGCAAGCACTGGTAGTGTGAGGGAATTATTTATATTTTTGCTTGTACTTTAAACAAAATATGCGAAAGGTGTATCTCGTTTGTTATGAACCATTCATAAGATCTCCGCTCTGCTTCCTTTGGCTTCGCTTTAACCTGATTGTAATTCAGAGATGTAACGTAACCTTCTTTGAGAATACAGTATCTCCTTTATCGAACAATAACCTAACCACTTTTTTATTTCAGGTAAGTTTACATATAGCTTTTAAAGATGTCGATTGGAGTTCCCATAAAAGTCCTCCACGAAGCAGAGGGGCATGTAGTCACTTGTGAAACTACCACTGGAGAGGTTTACAGAGGCAAACTGATCGAAGCTGAAGACAACATGAACTGCCAGGTATTAAAATTTGTCCAAATTTAACTTTTTAAAATGTGCAACACTATGTGTCGTTTTGTAAAACGACCCTATTTCTCCCTTCTAGAGTTTGAGAATATCAGTAATGTTTATTTCCTGGCTAGTGATGAGTGAATTTTGCTTATTTTAAAGGAACTGTTCACCCAAGTGAAAATTCTGTATTCGTTTACTTGACATGCGAGTTCCAAATCTGTATACATTTCTTTGTTTTGATGAACAACGAGAAAAATATTTGGAAGAATGAAATAATTCTTGTCCAATGTTGACCATCACAGTAGGAAAAAATGCTTTATACATTTCTTTCTAAAAGATATTTTGAAGAACGTAAACCGTTCTTGGGCACGTTTGATTGTAAAAATCTTTCTCTCAAAAGGTAGTGGTCTAGCTTTTGTTGAAACTAGTAACTTTGTATTAGCACCTATTGTATTTTGCTCCTGTATGACATTGCTTATTGCTCCCTGAACTTTATGTAAATTGGTTTCGATAAAAGGGTCTGCGAAATGTAATTTTATCTACCATGGCAGTCAATGTTGGCCAAGAACTGTTTGGTTACAAGCGTTCTTTCATTCAGTCATTTAGCAGATATCTTTCACTGTTTACATCAGAAGATATACATTTGTACAGATTTGGAACAACTCTAGGACGAGTAAATGACAGACTTTGACTGTCGTTGCATTGGATTACATGGATCATTCAAGGTGGAAGGTTGCCTGTGTCCTTTACTTTTATCTACCTTTATCTCTCCAGATGGCAAACATTACAGTCACAAACAGAGATGGCCGTGTAGCTCAGCTGGAGCAGGTTTATATTCGTGGAAGTAAGATTAGGTTCCTCATCTTGCCAGATATGCTCAAAAATGCTCCGATGTTAAAGAGTATGAAGAACAAAAATCAGACAGCTGGTGCTGGTCGGGGAAAAGCAGCTATTCTCAAAGCTCAAGGTATGTTTTTTTCCTTGGTTTATTCGAATTCAGTCTTTTAAGAAACAAAATATATAATGTTTACAATTGCAAGAGACTTAACTAAAGTTTTGATGTACTTGCAGTGGCTGCCAGAGGACGTGGACGTGGAGGCCCAGGGCGAGGCAACATATTCCAGAAGAGACGTTAATTTTATGTTTAGCTTTTTTATTTTTTTTATTTCTGATGTTCATTGTCATGCTTGGGGAAATAAATGGGTGTTTTTACTAAATGGGTCTTTTATTTATCTTATAAAAAAATGATAAATATTTTATCGGGTTGACGATCAGTTTTTTAATGTGCGTTGTCCACATCAAAGGTGGTTCACCCACTTGATTTACATGCATTTACACCATTCTAGATAATGGCTTGCAAATGTGCAGAGTGCAAATACTACTAAGAACATAACAGGGCTTTAAGCAAATGCCTGGAGATGGTCACATTAAATATCTTTGACACTTAATACGTTACAAAGTGTATTCAAACTAAATGTAAATTATTTGACCAGGTGTAGTAAGTCCGTTATAAGCTTCAGCGTAACCCAAAGTTGTCTGACCGTACTTTTGTTCCACAGTGGATACTTCTTAAAGGACACTATGGGTTGTGAAAAAGATTGCTGCAATGCCTTTCTCAGATGTCTTTTTGATTATGGAACACCTGTTACATTAGTTATCAGTAACAAAAAAGTGGGTTTCATCTTTAGATTGATCCAGTTATTGATCATTACTTATGTCGCTGTGTAAGTACAAAATTTGTTTATCATTCGGTCACAATTTCATTGTGTTTTGATGCATAGTCTTATTTTCTGTTGTGATCGATGTAGCACCTACATTAAGGAAGTCCCATACACAGTGAATTTCAATACAGGGTTTATAGTTGCTTCGGGGTAACAGCAGAACTGTGTATTGTACTCTGTAGGTATGTATGTTGGATGAAGCGGTTTTACCAGGACACAGATTCCGTTATCAGCTCTGTCAGCACAAAAGTGAAGGGAAACATTCTAACCAATTCATCAGCTGAGGGGGCTCATGTTTGGGATGTGGCTGAATATGTTATTCCCCCTCAGGTATCTAATCGTCCATATTATGTTATTTTGGTGTCTGATCTGCCATTATATGTTATAAAGGAATACAAAATTCAGCCACCTTATTTTGACAGGGTGAAAACTCTTTCTTTGTGATGACAAATATGATCGTCACTCCTGGACAGACACAGGGCAGCTGTCCTGAGGTACTATTAAACAGAATTTATGTCATTAATCTTGGAGAAATGTCCATTTCACATTTGGCCACATTCTACTTTTTAGGCTCTAAGTGAATTTACTCGTTGTGAGTCAAATATTGATTGCAAAATTGGACTCAATGAGGTCCGTGGCAACGGTAGGTGCCCACTTTGAGGAATATTTTTTTGTATGAAATAGTGGTATGTAATATGTACACTGTGACACAAAGATGCCGTGATCCTCAGGGGTTCAGACGGGCAGGTGTGGAAAATATTCTGAGACCATAAAAACCTGTGAAGTGTTTTCATGGTGTCCTATCGAAAATGACAACATAATACCCAAGTGAGTGTTTTACGTCTATAGACTAGAAGGTGATACAATAATATTAAATGTAAGTGTATCAAATGTATTTATACAGAACCGCTGTGCTTGGTGATGCAGAAGACTTCACAGTGCTCATTAAAAACAACATACACTATCCAAAGTTCAATTTCAAAAAGTAAGTTTGTGTATTTTTCCTTTTTTATATTTTCCTTTTATATCCCACTCTTAACAAAACAAACCTTATAATATCTCATTATAAACATGAGTGGTTCCACTAAGAAATATTTTAATGTAGGTGTTTCAGAGTAAACGTAAATTGTTTTGTTACTTCTAGGCGAAACATTCTGGATTATATCAACACTTCATACTTAAAAACTTGCACCTTTAATCGCAAAACAGACCCAGACTGTCCCATTTTCCGTTTGGGGGACATTGTTGCTGAAGCAGGAGAAGTCTTCAGTGTCATGGCTGTTAAAGTCTGTATCTTCAATAATTTGTTTTTTATAAAAAATGTAGTGTTTAAACATTCTGATAAATTTGAGAAAAGTGTGAAAGTGTTTTCAATGTTAAAGGGTGGTGTTATTGGGATTTTCATTGACTGGAGCTGTAACTTGGACTTCCCAGAACGTTTTTGTGTGCCAAAGTATTCTTTCAGCAGATTGGACAATAAACACATTGAAAATAATGTGGCCCCTGGATACAACTTCCGGTAACAGCATCATTTAATTTGAAACGTTAACTGTACCATTTTATTCATCAAGAGTAACCATTATGTAAAGATATTTATATTTACATTTTTCTTTCCCACAGCTTTGCAAAATATTTTAAAACCAGTGAAAATGTTGAAACACGGACATTGATCAAGGCCTATGGAATCCGCTTTGAGGTCATAGTTTTAGGCGAGGTTTGTTTTTTGGTTTCTTAAACTTAAACATAAGAATCAACCTGAATTTATTCATGCATTTAAGATTTTTGTAGTTTTATTTTATTTTAATTTCTTTGTAGGCTGGTAAGTTCAGCATTGTGCCCACCATTGTAAATCTTGGGGCAACCCTTGCCTTACTTAGTTTGGTAAGCAATATATATTTAGTTACTGTGAACTGCTTAATGGGAGAAATTGCTTTTATTCTAGCGTGTCATTGTTCTCACAGGCGGGTGCTGTTTGTGACTGGTTCATGCTTACTTTTATGAAAGATAGTGACTACTATGCCAAACACAAATTTATTCACCTAAACGACAGAAGTGACAGTGGTGTGCCATTGGTGAGTAAAAGTCAACTCTTTAGTTTTATATTTAATATTTATTTATGCAAATTATATATTTTTATTGTTATAGAGCTCTGTTGGGACACCTTCATATGGGACTCCATAATGTAGTGAATTTGATGTTTCATTGGAAAGGACACTTTTACGATTAAATCAAATATATCCTAACATAAATTTTATATAAAGTGTACTTCATACATTTAATTTCATTTTAATATGATGATATACTTGATCTATTTTTCCTCGATCAGTGTTTAACAGCATTTCAAATTATCAATAAACCAAAATACCGTTACATGCTCAAGCTCTCAAGATTTGTTTTGTTAAGTTTAAAGGCATCTGTATTAGAAAGAAGTTTGACATCCTTCTTCTGCTGAAGTGCTTGTGGTTAATATTGATTTTCTTTTGGTTGCTGGCAGGTTTAAACTGTAAAAAAACTCTATTATTGTCTGTAGTTAGTAGCATTCCCTGTTATGACATGTTATTAACATTCAGGTTGATCGTGTGTTTAAAAAACTGTTGATGAAGTTCATTGTGCATTAAACTCTGCCTGAGAGGGCGTGGCCTGGTGAAGTCTTAGCCCGCCATATTTACCATCAGGGCTGGGGTATTCTGCCCTTATTCTCCCAATGCAGCAACTGGGTATTACTGGAACAGCATCTCTGGGTGTGCTGTCACCAAACCGCCATCTAATGTATTGAGCGTAGGCCCCATGGCGCAGCTGAGCCCCTTCGTGCAGCTCCGCAAGGGGATCCACATAGAACAATGCTGTCTCGAGGACGGAGCGACTGAGGATCAGTGTGGACAAAATAGGGGAGGAGGTTATGCAGCGCCCTTTACCCAATCGGCAGCAAAGCTGCTCGTGCAGGGTGGCAGAAGGCGGGCAGCATCCACACTGACACCAGGCCTGACATCCAGACTGTGACTTCTCCAGCAACGGTGTGTCTGTGTTTCTGGAAAGCCCACTGCTCTGCCCATTCTGTACCGGTAAACTTCTGCTCGGTCCACACTGCATAACACTGATCAGAGTCCTCATGCTGGCCAAATCATTCTAGTAGTAAATAAAGAAGTTATTTTGTCATAGTTTAATTGAAATTTATCTCTATAGTACTTTGCACAATATTGCATTGTATCAAATAAGGTTTACAGTAATTACAGGGTAGTGAAGTAGAGACAAATGATGAAAGCTGTATGAATTGGACATATGCTATTATAACAAAATACAAGTACATGGACTGTACCAACTAAGAAAAATTTAAATATAAATGAAAAAAACTTTTTTGTGTTTTACTCTAAACATAATTGTCTGTGTGACAATAATGAAATGTTAGTATTAAGGATATTTTTTCGAAACATCTGAATAAAGCTAGAATAGTGTGTATTTAATTTCTAAAACAAAATACTACTTTGTACACTACCAGTCAAAAGCATCAACACACCTACACGTCCATTATTTCAACCATTTTTCACATTTTATGCTAAATGTCAAGTGTTCTATAAAAAAACAGATAGAGGCCAGTTTGGAAGATGTAAACAATGCCGGTCCAGAAGAACGTCCTGTTTACACAAACACTTGAACAAAATACAACCTACAGAACATTTATAACCAAATCAAATATCTTATATGCGTGAAATAAAAAAAACTGAAACCAAAAGTGCTTCTGCACCAGTGTCAAAGATATTAATATTAAAAAGATGCGCCACTGCCTTTACAATGAATGGCGAGGAATGCAATGATCAATATGGGCGCCCTTGCTCAGGAAGTCCCGCCTTCCAGTAGAACGAGCCAAATATCAATCAATAAAGACTGACGATTCTGTGGGGCGGTGCCCTCGTGAGGTGCTTGCCAGACGTTGCGCAAACACAGTAGATGAGGCGACCTCGAAAAATTTGATTTTAAGCGCAATTTAAGCTTATCAAACAAAAGTTATGATACAGTTCATGTCCAGTTTAATTATTGATTGGAAATATGTTGTTAAATTTTGATTTTCGCCGGCGATTTTAGAAATATCTGCCTTCCCCCATTCAAGATAGGACTATGGACTTTATTTGACGGACTTTGCCAGTGTTTGCATCAGTGGTCTATATGTAGTTCAAATATTAAATATCTGTCCTTTTGTTTCTTCAGACTAGCAAACCTTTGTCTATAGTTGATTAGTTTGACTGGTACTGGTTTGATTCACAATTTGAAAACGTTTGAAGTTTTGTTTCTACTTCAGAGTTTAACATAAAGTACTACTTAGTGGCCACTTTGTGACAAAATATTTAAGTATCTTACTTTCCTCTGATGTAGAGAAAGAGGTTTAGTCTGCTGTAGAGTTTTCTTTCTGGACTTTTTCACCACTCTTAACTTGTCCTCATCCACAAACGACACGCAAAGGAAGCACTGCAACAAACACAATACTAAAGTATACATGATCGCACAGTTAAAGGGATACTCCACCCAAAAATGAAAGTTCTGTCATGAATTACTCACTCTCAAGTAGTTCCAAACCTGTATAAATTTCTTGTTTGGTTGAACAGGAGATATTTGGAAAAACGTTAGCAACTGACAGCCTACTTTAGTAGGAAAAATATTGTATCATCTTATTTTTCTTATGTTAAACTCAAAATAAGATATTTTGAAGAATGTAGGAAAGCAAACAGTACTGGGGCAACTTTGACTACCATTCATTTTTTTTCCTACTATGGTAGTCAATGATGTCCCAGAAATATCAGTTGCTAAGATTTTTCCAAATATCTTTCTTTGTATTCATCGAAACAGCTCGAGGGCGAGTAATTCATGACAGAATTTTCAATGTTAGCTGGAGTAGGGCCTGTCCCTTTAACATTCCTTGTAATTTAGCCTGTGTTCAGAAAATAAGCATTGACAGGGTTAAACAGCTGCAACACAACAGCTGTTGACATGCCTGTTTTCCTACTCAGTTTGAACCGTATGCGAGAGTTCTGTGTATGCGAGCATGTGTGTGTTCACCTCTTCTCGGTCCTGTACGGACTCAAACTTCCTCTCTGAGTAGTTCTGTTTTGCTTCTTTGGAGTAACAACTAGTTCCAATAAGCCAGTCAAGGAGAACTGTTGTCTTTAGAAAAACAGTGAGAAACAACTGTCATTACCTCAAAATATTTTCTGAATCTATATCAGCTTATGAGTTCCTTACAAGAGCGTAATATGAGAGCGTTGATCCAATGTAGATGATAACCTGAATGATGCTGAACCTACCAGCCTGTGGAGGACACAGAGAACGGTTTGTGTATCTTAATCTAGCCAACATGCAAAGTAGTTCCAATATTTGATAGTCGTGTCTTACCTTTCCAAAAACCATGACATCAAACCTAATACCGTATATTTTAAACAGAGTTCTCTGCTCCACACCATTTACTGTAGAGTATCTTGCAAACCTATGTTCAGAGATAATGTATAAATAACTAACAAAAGAAATATCACATGCACTTGTATTTTCAACAATGTATGAACATTAGCAAAAATGTTGTAATGTGTTCTTTTTTTAATTTATTTTAAGACATTTTATCTTTACAAATCAATGATTTACACCTGAAGTTAAATCCAGGGTAAAGGGTCTTGTTGCTCTCTTTCTCATCTAAGCGACGGAACGAGTATTTAGGCAGACAGCTGTGAAAGATTCTGTTCAGATCACAATCCCAGTTGATCTGTATTCCAACCACACCTCCCTATTAAACAAATATTACCAGCACTGTAAATAAATGTCATATAGGTAATATACACAAACATTAAACATCGTTGCTTACCCGGAGATTATAAAAATAAGGCTTTACCTCCACAGCCATATCCCCAAAGTTCTCTTTGGCCTCACTCACAATATCTCCCAGCCGGAAAATAGGACAGTATGGATTTTTGTAGCGGTTATAGATGCAACCTTTTAGATCGGTATCCTTCAATTCAGGCAAGATGTTTCTCCTAAAGCAAACACATGAATGAATATGATAAATTGGAATAATGTATAATGCGAAGTACAGGGCTTTCTGACTAAAAGTATGCATTTGTTTGAAGTGAGATCAACCGTATGTAATTAAATGCTGGAAATCTGATGTTATTCTTGATCATCACAGTGAAGTTTTCTGCAGATGCCAAAAGAGCAGGTCTGCGGAAACAGAAATAAGAAAAGCTTACATTTATAAAAGTGCCTACTAAAAGTGCCACTTCCTTAAATGAGTTCCTCAAACTTGTTGCCAGGGCCAGGACTGATTTAATAGCAGTTAAAGTTGATCTGTTTCCTATTTCTTTGCATTTAGAGTAAGCTTCAGATAAAATATGAATCCTAAAACAATTGAGAATTTATTATTTTTAGATATAAAATTGTACACTATGGCACCTGGGTCTTTTCTTGTTTTCAATTGGGCACCAAGTTGAAACTTCACATGTTTTCTTCATCACATCAAACTTCACACAGGCTCCTGTTTGAACACCTGAGTAATAATAAGAAGAGAGCAGAGCAGATCTCAAGAGTCTAGTTAAATAGGCAACTAAATACTTAGGTGTCTTAAAAAAACAGATGCAAAAGTCTCTAAGTGCCATCTGACATATTTCTTCTAAAATTATTATTTTGATCAGGCTCTGATGTTTACATTTAAAGGTATTTGATGAATATGTTTATATGTCCTCTTTACCATAAAAGTTTAATCACTGAACCTAAACATAGGAGCCGAGAAAAGGAGAAAATTTCAAATGTCACTTATAGGCTTTTGCATTTGAACTCTCTACATGTTCCTGTATAAATAGGAACTATTCTTTATGTTATTTTAATATGTGTCTTTTGACAGAAGGCAAATTTCTTGTGCATGTTTATCGAGCACGCTCTTTCTGATTCTGGTTTGGTTTAGATTTTTGTTAATGACACAATGCCTCAGATTTGATATTCAAATACACAAACAAATCTATATTTAATATTGCGAAACACGATCAGTCTGACATATGTTTTGGTTACAAAATGCTTCCTTTTATACAGCATGTCCACAAACTAAAGTTGACAAATTTAGCCGATCGATCTAATCAACAAATATACAAGTCAAACGTGGCGTACAAAGTAATAAAATAACAATACAATGGCATAACAATACCATGGCTATACTGGTCAGAAAATCCTTTCTCACAATCCTTATCTGTTCGGCACAGTTTCCCATACGGTGGTACCTGAAGTGTGTAACATAATAATAACGTAATAACATCATTTCTGATCTGAAGATCATTAATATGAAGCTTTGAAAGTCAATGGTGAATGAATCACAACTTGTGTAGGTTACTTACCTCTGGACAATTAGCTTGTTTTTGGTTCTGTGTGACTATGACATTTGTCGCCACGAAAAAAGAGTTTTTCCCCTAACATTAAAGAAAAATGTTAAATGCATTTCTAACTTTTTCATGCACTTTAAAGCACACACATAGCCTTGTATTTTTGTGACATATGATAAATGATGTAAATGATATCACTGTTACCTGAGATGTCCCACTGTGGTCCACCACATCCCACACGACCTCGCCAATATCTGGTATATTTAGTTTTGCCACTCCTTTGACTTTTGAAGTGACTGAACTCACAACGAGGTCATACTCCTGATATCCTTTATTCCACAACAACATTATACTGCAAAGTGTAGACGTGGGATTAGTGAACAGGATGCATAAATGAACCTTAAAATCGCTTTAAATGTCTATCGTAACATCATAACACGTGTAAACGATACAGTGCAGTGACTGTACAGTAAATGAATAAGCTTTTGTTGAGTGATGCGAGGGCGTCGTACAAGGAAAACAACGATGCGCTCGATGTAACACTTACCAAATGAACATCAAGATAACTCCGTTTAACGTCCATTTAAGTGATCCAAGTTTAACGCTCTTGATTTTCACAAGTTTTTGAGTGTCGTATTCACAAAGATTTAACAAAACACAAGGCATGGCCGTGATTGAGAAAACACACAGTGGAGGAGTTTACTGCAGTGCCTGTCCAGCCCTGCTCGTGCGGGAGGTCACATGGTCTCTTGGAAGAAGACCGTTTTTTTTATTTTATTGAACAAATATAACATCAAAAACATAGTCACAATTAAGAGCAGAAATAAACAACAATAATTCAAAAAGCCAGTAAAGGGAAGTAAAATAAAAGCAAGTAAAAATAAATAAAATAAAATTGAGCCAGGGGTAACAAAAACTTAAAATAAATTCAAGAGAGAGAGAAAAGCCCCTTTTGGTTTTCATTATAAAAAAGCTGAAATATTATACTTTGTGCACATTGTAACAGACTTTAATGCTTTGGCATTGTAAGAAGAAGAGATAGTACCCAAATAAAAATTAAGGTCTTAAAAAAATAAAAAGAGGTTTGACAGACAAAAACTTACACTTTGCTAGAAAAATAAATAGATTTATAAGAAAATACTTTTCTTTTAGATTTTTGTCAAAATTATAAAATCCAAATAAGACATCCTTAAACATCAAAGAAAAGTTGACTAATAAAGAAGCATGTACAAAGAGACAAAATTTCCTCCAAAAAGTAGCTACATGAATACAGTCCCAAAAACGATGAGGTACAGACTCGTCTTCCACTCCACAAAAGGAGCAAAGGGGATCCAACTCAGGAAACATTTTTTTTATAAAGACATTGACTGGATAAAATCGATGCAACAACTTGAAGGAAGAAGACAGTTTTGTGTGATGATAATACACTTTCTTACGTCACAGAAAAACTCTTTACTGAGGCAAATATTCACAACTACTGCATATTAATATCTTGTATTGTCGCAAGATTATGGATTATTCTCCGTCAGCCTTTCTTGAAATCTACTTTGGTTATTTAATGAAAATGTAGATAAAAAATATATATATATATCTCATTTGACTTTTGAAATTTATTGTGAATGATTTTTTTTAGAGTTGAATATTTTAAGTCTCATGAAGTCATATGTGACCCTGGATCACAAAACCAGGTAGCACGGGAACCTTTTAAGGAAACGCCAAAAATACATTTTATGGGTCAAACTTATCGATTTTACTTTTATTGCAAAAATCATTAGAATATTAAGTAAAGATCATGTTGCATGAAGATATTTTGAAAAATGTCCTATCCTAAATATATAAAAACATTATTTTTGTGAGCGGATGACCTGCTATCTGATGGACGACTTTAAAGGCGATTTTCTCAATGTTTAGATTTTTTTGAACCCTCAGATTCCAGAGCTATAAACGTCTGTATCTGTATGTCTGTATTATCCTTAACAACTCATACATCAATAGAAATCTGAATTATTCAGCTTTCAGATGATGTCAAAATCTCAATTTCAAAAAATGTATAATTAAGACTGGTTTTGTTGTCCAGGGTCACATATATCGACAAAATGTGTCTTAAACTTTATTTAACCTTTAACCGAATCGGTGGCATTTCTATCCCCAGGACATTATGTATACAAGTGCATCAAACAGAGTCGCCTGCACATGATACTGACTGCAAAATTAAATTTAACATTTAAAACATTAATAAAAACTACATAGAACACTGAAAAAAACATTTATTGTCGTTTCCACTGTCCAGGGTTTTACTCAGTCCTGTTACCTTAACAGATCTTCACCTCTGAAAACCTGTTCCACATTCCAATAAACATTTTTAGAGTGGAAAGTTTCATCATCTTGGTCTTCTGAAGGCCACGTGATTAACAGAAGTACATTTTCTTATTTTCTCCATATTTTATGTTTTTGCAGATATATGGACGGGTCATTCTCAAGACGCAATCCTGTTACCTAATTATTAATCCTTCCTTCTTCTATTTAAAAACCCTGTAAAAAAGTAAAATAGTTTTCTGAGATTAAACAATACACATTTAGAATAGTAAAATATATGTTGTTAGCTTCGGTGTTGTAAAAAAAAAGTTAAATTTTGCAAATGTCACCCATTCGCGGAATGACCCTAGGCCTAGTCCAATTTGCTCCCATAGGTGGTTTTACAATTGTCCAAAACATCTGGGAAAGATCTGTTTCAGTGGTGTCATTGCTCATGTCATGGATAACACTGGATATCCTTCGTGACAGCGGCCAAGTCATATCTCGCCATACATTTGAATAGTGAAATTGGCTCCATTTTATCCACTACATTTCCAAGTAATTTGTCTAAAAAGCAGACAAACCCAGATTTGAATAGGCAAATACTGACCACTAATAACAAATACACTGAATACATATTGTCTTAAATATAGTTTTAATGTGTAAGTGATCTTCATGTACTGTTCATTTTCCATCAGTGATGCTAATATAAAAAATTTAAAAGATGTGAGGTTTTGTATCCACTGAACTCAAATAAACATAATTTTTCCTCATTTTGTGTTTTCAGATTCAGCTTTGACCCAATTTCACCAAGGATTATTACACATGCAGAGCCACTTTGCATAGGAGATTCATTCCACTTTTCTATAAATCAGTGTGAATATCACCACACTTCATACAACAGCTGAGCAGGACCACAACATCACAACATCATGACCGTTGCTGGGCACGTTCTTGTGTCGGTTGTAATGGCATTTGCCGGTGTTTCTGGGAACATGTTCAACCTCATTTTCACCATACAGCAGCACCTAAAGTCTAAGAAGATCCAGACTGTTGGTTTGATCTTAAGCATCATCTCTGTCAACAATATTGTCTTGGTCATCGTCATTCTCATGTTGGTGTTGAGCGTCTTTATTGTTCCGACTATCTGGTGTATTAGGCCATATCCTTTTTTTCTCCGCACTGTGATATATCTAATGTTGAACTGCAGTTGTATCAGCTTCTGGAGCATCGCTTGGCAAAGTCTCTTTTACTGTATCAAAGTTGTGAACTTCTCCTCTGAGTTCCTCATATCACTGAAGAGGAACATTTCCACCGTCATCAACACCGCAGTGCTACTGAGTTGCTCGGGTTTCTCAGTGTTCTTCTTACCGATTTTCACGCTCGACCTCCCGGCAACAGACACCAGAAATTTTTCTACAAACTACAGCCTGAATGCCACTCTGAATGCAACCTGCCCGAACCCAACCTTCTTTGTGAAAATTGACGAAATGGCATATATAGTCGCCGCTCTGTTTTTTCTCTGCCCCATTCCCCTGATGATCATGTTGCCCACCTCTCTCAGAATGGTGGTCCACTTGTGTGCCCACACGCTGGCACTCCGGAAGAACCAGACGCAGGTGCAGGGTTCCGACTCGTACGTCCTGGTGTGTAAGCTCACCATCTCCCTGGTGGGGGTTTATCTGACCACTTTATTTATTGTGTTTTTGTTTATGGTTATAAGGATGATGGAGGGAACTATCACCTACCTCACTTTAGCTTTTGCCTTTAGTTTTTATGGTGCCATGTCGTCTGTCATTCTGACAGCTTCAAACAGGTATCTCAAAGAGAAGCTCTGGAGTCTGTTCTGTTGTAGGAAAGCACAGGAACCTACTACCAAAAGCCAGACATGTGAAACAGTAGACGGTTGATATATACCTAACTACAGGACGCTTGATGTAGTTTATTGTCAAATTCTCTTGATTAATCTCAGTTTTACTGTTTGAATATCTTCTTAAATTTGCTGAATTGTAGTGAAGTAAAACTGTAAATATTCATGTATTAACAACATATGTTCTTTTGTGTCAGCTGAGGAAAAATTAAGAATCCATTTTTTAATTATTTCCAGTTGTACTAAATGTTCTATTTTAAGTTACGAGTTTAGGGAAAATTATCATTTTTATTTCATTCTGTGAACTGCTAACAAGATTTCTACCAAAATGTCAAAAACAAATAGTTTCTATTTTGATTTATTTACAATAAACTGAAACTTGAGAAACAGGTCAAAATAACAAAAAAGATGATCTGTATTTTTTCAGAACTCAGTACTGCAAAGAGAAATCATTCATATTCACTTTTAAGCAATACAAGGATTTGAACATGCATGAAAAATATAAAAAATATTGTTTTATGTGATAACCTCGATTCTTGTAACAGTTTTCATGGGTCTTGTCATTCTGTCTATTTCACATTGCTGTCAGATGAATTTGTCACTCCTGAGGTTTGATTTTGTCAAACTTCAACAGACAATACATCTAGAAATACTGATTCAATGAAAAATTGGAATGGTCTCTTAATATTTTCCATGGCTTTATGTTCTTGTGCTAGTGATCAATTAATGAAATATTTATTTTTATAACAATATTTGGTAAGACTTTCCTTAAAGCATGTATGTATAATGCATTATAAGGAGTTATTAAAGGGTAAAATGCATTATAATTCTTCATAATGTGTGTTGTAATGCATTATATGTAGTTATGTAAAGAATTATAACCAATCTAAAACGTAACAATGAATTGCTAAGTGTTGTAATGTATTAACTGTAATTACAATTACATTACAATGCATTTAAAGGTGCATTACAATGCTTTAAAACTACTTTTATGATGCATTATACATAGATGCTTCAAGGAAAGTATAACTCAAGTTTTAGATAAAAGCATATTTTTAAAAGTTTATTTTTCTGAACACAAAAAATATGATAAAAAACAAATGATACAAAATAAAAAAAATAAAAATTGAAAACTTTATTAGAATTTTTTATAGTGTGTTTGTTTTGAATACAGTCGTTTCACTGCTTATTTTACCCAGTGATTGCAAACAAAAGGAGGAAGCAAGTATTCAGTTAAACATTTTCGTTATCCGAAGTTTGAGAAACTCAGGAATACCCTTTGTTTCAAAAGTTTGTGAAAGTACATCAACATTCATGACAACCTTATGCGCTTCATCGAAGACTTCCGCTCCGATCTCCTTCTTCACTCTATCTCTCCATGCACTCAGAATGGGTCTGCCTTCAAACACATCTAGACCTGTACCAACCGGCTTGAACACACAGAAACACACATACAAAGCTCTTATGTCAAGATCAAAGAGAGTGTTAGTTCACATAGGTCTGGTGCAAGAGACAGAATTTTCATTTTTCTATCATCTATCCCATTACACTCACGTGGAATCACTTGTACAGAATGCGTTTTACCTGCATTGTCTCTACAATGGCCACTAGATCTGCCAGTGATATCTTCTCTCCAATGATAAAGGGCCTGTCCTGAAGAAACTTCTCCTCAAATGTCTTCAAAGACATGTTAAGGTCCTCCAGGGCCGAATCCATCTTCTCCTTGGGCACCGGGGTTCCTGTGACCACAGGTAAGACTCCCTAAAATTGTGAAATGCAGTTACAGTCCAAGATCTGGCAAAGAAATACTTTTTGTAAAATATTGTGGTTGGAACCGTTAGCCTATATACATTTAACCAAAAAACAAACTAGTGGACTGAGACGATGGTGGAATTGCAAGATGCACTTTTTGTTTATTCTATTTCTTCAATGATCTTATACCCTAAACCAGAAGACCCTTGAACCGTGAGCTCGTAAGCCAGTGTGCTGCCAGGAAAGATACTCATTGACTCTGGCACGCTTCACGAGGTCAGCTGGATACCAATGATCTGGAGTGCGATGTTTTGCTGCCAAATACTGGAGGATTGCTATGCTGCAAGAAAGAATCCAGTTTGTTATTTTCTTACCAATATCTTTAAGTAAACATGCATCAAGTTTAAACCAGGGTTGCGTTCCTAACATACCTCTCTGTGAGGATAAAATCCCCATCTTTAAGGACTGGTACCTTCCTTAAAATGCTGACCGTGCCAAATTCTTCCCCAAATTGTTCACCTTTTAAGCACAGAGAGAAGAAATTGCTACCTCTGTACAAATGCAAAACTGCTAAACTATTCCACAGACATCATTAGGCTTCGTAAAAAAACATTTTTAAACAAACATCACATGACGCAGTAAAAACCCCTAATGTAAATAAATGAATTACCTGCAGACAAATCCACGCTTTTGTATTCAAAGGGAATTGCGGTTAACTTTGCGAACATAAACACGGCACGACATGGCTGTGAATGAAGATCAAGATATAACTCAAGTGGCATTTTGGATCGCAAGTGTCTAAAGCAAAATGATCCACCCTCAAAACATCAAACTCTTATACTGTTTGTTAATGCTCCGCCCAGCAAGGGTCAATACAACATTCTTATGTTATTACTGTCCGCCTTAATCTAATGTGTTGGGGCCTTTGTCATGATAAAAGACATGGGGTGACAGATAAAAACATGTCAGCATATCAGGGGGGTTTTGCTGATATGTGGTGGATGTAAACTGGAGAGAAACATAAAAAATGCCTTTCTTGTTCTTTCTAGCTTTCCTGTAGCTCAGTGCATTGCGTTAACAACACAAGATTGTGGGTTTGATCCCAGAGGATTGCACATACCTAAGTATAAATGTAAAGGATAATGTAAGTCGCTTTGGATAAAAGCGTCTGCCAAATGCATAAATGTAAATGTACTTGTAACATTTAATTATTAACTCTTCTATGAGTCTGTACTCGTGTGGTCTTTGAATTATGCTGCAATAGACTAAAGTCCAAGAACAACAATTTCAAACCACATGAAGACTGTGAAAATTATTATACGTATTAAATTATACCTACTAGTGCTAATGTAGCAAAACTTTAACTTTTATTTACTTTTATTTTTTCCCATTTGGTCAATATTTCAACATTTCTTGAATAGGCCTATATGTAAGGGCGGCCTTGTCCTTATAGTTTATTGCAAGCACAAAATGATTTACTTCTAATGAATTCAGGTTACATTATGTTATTGAGTATGTAGAGCAACTGAATCACGTTATAATCTGAATACAACCTCAGTTTTTTTTTTTTTAGTTAAAGCTTTATTAAAAACACCACGAATGCATACAGTATGAAAAGAAAAACATAGTATACATATCACAAACATAGCTACATTATCTTATTTTTGGTGAAAAGCACTTTCTTTGGTTAACTGCAATTGTGACCTGTAGCAGTTTCTAGTATTTGTTTTGAGTTGTCAATCAATTCAGTCAAGTATAAAATGTAGGCCTGTTTTTAATCCTGTTGTTTTTATTTTTAAAAGAAATTAAGTAGCTAAAAAATAATCATCATTTTCTTATTTAAGTTAAACGCAATCCATCTTATTTTCAAATCCATATCCAAACAGTAGGTTTTTGTTGTGTATAAAAAAAGTCTTTATTTATCTTGATGTTTAATGTGATACATGGAAAATAACCAAGTTATTGTTTATTGTATAATATGAATTTTTTCGAAAAGATTCATAATTAATATGTAAGCATTTGGCCACATGATGGCGCAAGCTGACTCTAATTTGGATTGGCATACGCTTGAATTGCCTTCAAGCAGGTCAATAACTCATTGTTAATCAGGTGGCAGACTGGCAGTATCCTCTTAACCAAAGTATTATGTAATTTATCCAGTTAATTAAACAAATAGGAATTCTTTCTGAAGATGTTTTACCAAATTAAACATTGGGCAACCAGTGGACACAAAAAATCCATCCCTGCCAATAAATCTTGAGCTCTATCAGCTTGGAGTGGACGCAATGTAGATTTGCAGGGTGGGTTATTGTTGGTTTGCTGTAATGACTTGCATACACCCTTGATACATGATAAAATTACACACCCTAATTTTAGATAAGGGAATTTAGAACTCATACTGCATTCTGTTTTATTCTCTCACAACCATAATCTGTTCTGTTTATGCAATTATGTATGCATTTGTATTTTGGTTATCGTCTGTGCTGGAAATGGCCATGCTTCCGCAGGGAGATTCTAGTTGGGGATATAGGCTATATTTTTTTTAAACCATAAAGGCATAAACTCCTACTGTAAAGTATGCATGGAGCTTATTACATGGATAAAAGATGAAAATCTTCTCTATTTTGAGGTGGAACTCCCTCCCCACGCTTCTCCCCATTTCCAGCCCCGGTTATCATCCTCCACCATTTAAATAACTATGCAAGTGTGAGGTAGGGGAAACAGGCAAAGTTGCAAGAAGCAACCAATCCAATGGTTCAAGTGAGGTCAGTGGGGTTAGCTTGCTGAGACTTTTAGCAAATCTGGTTTGAGTTTAGAGGCATGTGGCACCACATTACAGCATGTATTTGGATTTAAAAAACAAACTTAAAATGTTAATGCTTGGCTAATATTGTTTAGCTGATACTAATTTCATGTGGTATTTTGCTTTAAGAGACAAGCAATGTGTTTTGGTAACAATTATGTTGTCTAAGCAAGGGCATGTTTAATAAAGGTTTTTGTCCGAAAGGATTAGCATTTTTGTTTGTTTAAAAAATAATTGTTGATTTAAATGACATATTATCCATAACACCCCCCACAGTGAACATTAAACACATACGTCATGTCTTTTGAAAGTATGTCATCAAACCGCTGTTTTTCATTTCTTCAACATCTTTTGTATGGTGGTGTTTTTAATCTAATTATTAGTTCCATTCCTTTCTAATTTTTATGTTCCTTCCCATCATCCCATTGGTTTTCTATTAACTTGTGGTCAGATTTTGATCAGGTTAAGTAATTGGATTCATATCTTCCCAAATTTGTTACTTTTTGCTTTTCCTGTTTTTCCTTTCTAGTCTGATCTGTCTCCAACGTGAGCTCATTTATGCAGGTGAGCTTTCCTGGGGGTTACTTATACCCAACACCTTTACATGTCAAATAAACACAGTATGTATTTATATACATTTACATTTATGCATTTGGCAGACGCTTTTATCCAAAGCGATTTGCATTGGATTATCCTATACATTTATACATAGGTATGTGCAATCCCCTGGGATTAAACCCACAACCTTGCGTTGTTACCGCAATGCTCTTACCACTGAGCAACAGGAAAGCTTTACATGCATTGGACAATTGCATGTGTGCATATGAGTAAGTGAAAATGCATTACCGCTTCTCTAGCCAAGGATGATAGTGTTGCTCTTGCATTAACATTTTAGGTGACGCAGTGACAAAGAAATGAGCCTTGAATCCATGGCTTGCCAGAGAAGAGAAAACAACATCTGAACCTAATGGTTGGGCTTTAAAAATAAGTGAAGCCTCATTAGTGTTTTGTGTTCCCCTGCACCTGCAGTTTTGGTACACCCACATACTGAGTTCAAAAGCAATGTAGCCCTCATCTTGAACGCACACAAGTAGACCTACACTGTTTCACATTATCTTTAATGAAAGACCTGATAGATTAATAAAGTCTTTATAAAAATGTGATAGTAAAATTATCCAGACAATTTATTGCGGTTAGATCCTTGAGACAAAAACCTTAATGTTAGTAATTCATTTCAGTCAAAAGGGAAGTTTGGAAAATCTAAAGCTCATTCAACACTTGTGCACGGAATTGTTAAAAACTGGGATAAGCAGCAGCTGTGCGCATTACCCAGTCACGTGGGATCGGGCAATATTGTTACTCCGTCCCATAAGAGAAAGGTGTATTAGGAAAGGGAACAAAGAAATCACTGCATATCAAAACTGCAGGCTTTGGAGCTGCAGTAGTTCCAAGCATCGCATGAGTACTTTATACCGCAAGTCCACAACCTTCTGACGGATTTTCACTTTTACGCAGGAGGTTACAGAAGAAGGATGCGGCTTCTGCCAGGCGCTTTTCTTCTGCATGCTCTCCTGGCCGTGAGATGCGCGCCTTTGCATGAGGGACGAGGGCTGACAAAACACAAACAACCCACGGTGAGTATAATATAAATTATTCCGTTTTATTGGCCCATATTTTAGCTTTCAAAAATACCTGTTTTGTGGGCTTTTAAGTTTTACACGTCATTTTTCACCTTCCGAATTTTTGCGCGCTCTAAATATCACGTTGTTTATGCTGGCCAGAGCTTTGTGAACACCACTGAGATACTGACTGAGATATTTGTCGTGTTTCACTATTGGCACAGACTCCGTTAGACAGAATTACATCATCATAAATAAAAAAGGGAAAACGGCTTCTGAAATATCTGTGACCACTAGCCAGAACCTGACACATTTTGTTCTTCTTTTTATGAAAGATGCCTTTAATGTGGCAATGGACATTTACTCTTATAAAGTATTTTTCTTATACTAATGCACCATAGTTCAAGTTTTTGACAGTTTTAACAGCTTGTCTTAATAGAATGACCTCAATCAACCTATGGTCAGTCTGAAAACAGAACAGACTTATTAAATGTTGTGTCTACCCGTAAAACTCATTTACAATGTTTGCACTTTGTTTTCTGTTTACAAAAGTGTGAGGGATTGTGCAGGCATGGATACATTTTGTCTCTCACACACTTATCAACACACACACACACACACAGCAGACTCACGCCTACTCTTAACAGAGAATTTTGGGAATGTTATAGTCTGCTCACAGAAACAGCACTGCCCCATCATTATTTTGGCTATACGCTTTGTGTCTCAGGCACGTCCCCGCTTGGATTCCAAGTCCTTTCAAATCCCTTTCCCATCTATATAAATATTACACTCTGGCCACTTAAGTTAATCTACAATTTATTTGAGGTTAATTTGTGAGTCAATAACTTTGGTTAATGTTTGATGCCTGAACATGGTAAGCACAAAAAGAAGTATCTAGTGCTTTATTTGCCTTCAATCTCTTTGGAAAGGCATGCCGCCAGCCATGGGAAAACATGAAACTAGCAGATAAAGTAAGACTTCAGTCAACACACATTACACTGTACATCTTTGGTAAATATTATTTTATAAAATGCTTTACAAATACAGCATGGATTTAAATACTACACGTTTTAATAAGCATCATGCATGTACCGATATTCTAAATTGTGAGAGAGAGAGAGAGAGAGAGAGAGAGAGAGAGTGAGAGAGTGAGAGAGAGAGAGAGAGAGAGAGAGAGAGTGAGAGAGTGAGAGAGAGAGAGAGAGAGAGAGAGAGAGAGAGAGAGACCCTGGCAGGGACCGTGGGAGCTCTAGGCAGAATCATTCAGGGATGTTCATTGTTGTTTGAGATTAAAGTTCAATCACAGAGATCCACTGACACATTTAACCGCACATGAGAGGATACAGGAACGTCTGACTCCTGGCATAATTTGGGGAGCTTATCGTTGTATCATAAATTAACTTGAACATGCTGACTCAAAATATTTCCAATATTATAAAAGGAGAAAACATTGTTGGCCAGCTTTCAGACTCTCGCAGACAAGTTTTAACTCTGCCCGTCTGATGTCTACAAACATGATTCAACTTTGATATCACGCTCTTCCAGCTCACAAAGGTATTTTAAGTTTGTGGGTCAGACAGCTCATTAAATTGCATTTGATAAACATGGGAGGGTGGACAGCGACATTATTCTATAATTCACATTCACTATTTCTAGAACTTTTATCAGAGCAAAGTGCAAGTTCAGTACTTTAATCTCTGAATTTTGGAGATTGCATTTTGGCAGAGGATCAAGACACCTTGGGCAACGGTTTCTCTGTAAAAAGGTTACACCCACTCACAAATAAAATAAAGAACTATTGTGTCACCATCATTCCCCTATGCATAGTATAGACACATGTGTCCCAACTTGCCTTCTGTGTTTGGAAAAGTGGACCAAACATATGCTCTGAACAGGAGTATTCAAAAATGGCATTGTGAGTTAACAATGGGGAAACCACCTCATCTTTTTGTGCAAGGCATGGAATGTGTGTGTGTGATTTCAGGGCAATGGCAGATCTCTTTCAGTGATAGGTCAGAATGCACGATGCAGTCGGATGTTATTGTTGAATAAACAACTGAGAACATAAAAACTTGAATCAAGCATCTGGCTTGATCTTTGGTTACATTTAGAATCCAGTATGATCAATGTGATTAGATTGAGCGGACATGTGAGTGTAAGGTTCACAGATTATAACTAAACTGTGTTTCACAAAAATAGATGGATGTTTGTGCAGTTGTCTTAGCCTTGTCTAAACGTATCCAATGTTTCAAAATAGAATGTGCAGCAAACAGTTCTGGGCAACTTTTGATCACGATTGTTATTTCTCCTACAATTCAAGTCAATGGTGGCCAAGAAAATTTGGTTACAATCATTTTTCCAAATATCTTTGTCAGAACAAAGAAATGTATACAGGGTGAGTAAATGATGACATTTTTGGGTGAACTGTCCTTTTAAGACTTTTTTTCTTCAAATGGGTTAAAATAAAATAGAGATTTTTGTGCTCATGTAAGTGTGGATTGAGTATAAATAGGCATAGCAATACATATAACGTATTTCAAAACACTACAGAACAGTACAGTAAACCATGCGTTTGAAATCAGCATGCAGCTTGGAACTCTATCTCCTCACAGAGGCACATTCCATGATTCCTGCTGGGCATTGTCTCCAATATAGCAGCTCAGCCTCATGCATGAAAAGTCACCGCACTGCCTGCATGTCTGGGAGAGAGATACACGGGGTCACAGAGGGGAAACTTTTTTTGCAAACGTCCTAAACGTTTTATAATATTATAAAGCATGAAACAATTCATACTACAATACAATACAATACATAAACAATCTAGGACGTATTTGTAATATCACACCGTGAGAAGTCGACTTTGGAACTGTTGATTTAATGGAATAAATGGATCATTAAACTGATAGTTTACCCATATTACAATTCTGTCATCATTTACTAACCCACAAATTTTCCAAACATTTCTTTGTTCTGTTAAATACAGAGAAATATGTTTGTGAAAAATAATGTTAGCAACTGACAGTTCTTGGGTACCACTGACTACCACAGTTAAGAAAAATTATTGGATCTTTTTTGTCCCGTAACGTAAAAGAAGATATTATGAAGAATTTAGGAAAGCAAACAGTTCAGAGGCACTTTTGACTACCTTTAACATTTTGCCAACTGTGGTAGTCAATGGTGGCCAAGAACTGTTTGGTAGCAAGCATTCTTCAAAATATCTTTATTTTTGTTCCTTAGAACAAATAAATGCATACAGATTTGGAACAACTTGAGGGTGAGTAAATTATGAATTTTCATTTTTGTGTGAACTATCCTTTTAAGACCTTCTTCAAAGGGGTCAAAGGTGAGCCATGCAAATAAAAACAGAAACATCCTGAAGTTTAAAGCTTCCATAAATGCCTCTGAATTATGCCAAAGAGCTCTACAGTATCGCCCACGGCATTTTCTTTCTGCATTTAACGCCCATGTTAATGAACAGCCATTTCCTCCGAAGGCAGTTTGGGGACATACATCCGCTATCATATTTCTGCTGCAAGCACAGAAAAAAGCATCAACAACAGAAAACCCAGAGATAATATTTTTTCAATCAGATTGTGATGGTTAGGCTTGTTTGTTTTATTTGACCGTTTTTTAATGTACATTATGTGTGTTACAATGAGCTTTGCATTGCCAGAGGTCTCCGTTCATTGAAATCATTTCCTTGACCACTTACATACATCTTTTTTCATCCGATGCCATTTGTTGTTCATTTGAGACAAGAATCCTCACACTGATCATAGAGGTTGAATCAAATAATGACCCTTGTTGTTTTAAGTGATTTTTATATCCTTGTTTAAGGTCAAGATCTTTATACTATGGACATCATATTAGCCCAGTAGGATGCTTTATTCAAATCTTCCATTTTTTCACCGCAGGGTTGGCCACAGCATCCCCATTCTCACTATGAGAAGAATCGAGGCAAAGCCTCCCACACTCAGGACACCTTCAAACAAGCATGGCCGAAGGGTGAAGCACAACTCAGGAACAGCTCCTCTGGGCCCATGCGCTGCGGGGTTCCAGATTATCCCGACCAGAGAGAGGTGCATCTCAGCAGACGGCATCGGCAAAAACGATTCGTGATTTTTGGAGGACGCTGGTCCAAATCAGACCTGACATACAAGTAATGTTAAGGATTTAAAGTGACATTTGGTGCAAATTCACACTCTCTACGATTGTTAAAGACAATGGGCCTCATTCAAAAAGCACGTGGAGAACGACTTTTGTTGTGTACATCGTACGTAAAGTCGTTCTTACGCAAATTTTCGGATTCATGAAAATCTTCGTATTTTTTAAACGTTAGTTGGTACGAAAGAAATGTAACGTTACACCTGCTCCCTATCACGTAGAATTGTGCGTAAATCATTCAAACGTTTTGCATTATTTAAGACAAACTGATGATCCATTTAGATGCACTATGTTTCATAATAATATTTCACGAGTTTCTTTTCTCTTTCTTGTTTCATTTATACTCTTTAACTTTGGGTAAAACGCAGAGCCCGTCACTGTACCTTTTTACAAAGTCGTCCAATCACAGTAGAGGAGAGGCGGGACAAATACTACATTGACCGATCTTCAAACTTGTACAACACAATGGAGAAGTTCATATTATTGCATTTTACATGCAGTAATATTCTTCAAAACAAGATAGTAACATGTTACTGCGGTGGAAATCTCCAATTCACATCAACCAATTTACGCGTATTTGAAAAAACGCGCAATGCCTCCAAAGCGTTCTCAAGCGCCACCAGCTGGTCGTTTTTTAGAAGAGCACCTGGTATTATTCTTACCCTTATTATTAGTAGTATAAAATTATTTGGTAGACACAGTTTAATGTATTGATGAATTGTTAGGCATATAGCCTATTAGTATGAATTTATGCAATGTAATGTAACCAACCTGAGAATGGAATTCAGAGGATTCTACAGCATTCATAGATACGTAATTTGCGTAGCAGTAATTCATAGGTGGGGATTATGCTAATTGTGAATAAGAGCGCGTTGTTAACGAATGAATGGAATTCATTAACATACACACATTTTACAATCAAATCTGACGTTTACGATGTAAACGGGAAGGTCCGTTTTACGCTCAAATTACTCGGAATTAACTCATACATTTACGAAATTTAAAGGCTCAATGTTCTTAAGTCCACAGTTTTGTTTGATTTTTTTTAAGTAATTTCCGAGCAAACATAAAGTGGCTCCTCTATTTAAAACTGAAAACAGCTATCGGTTCACCTTGCTGAAGTGCAGGATGATGTCATAAAAACGTTGATTCTGTAAAGATTCTTTACAGCTGATTCTGTATAGTTGAATACTTTCTTGTTATATTCAATAATATATTTTCGTACGTTCACTATTGATCACATTTCTGTTGTTTCGGTTTTTTAAACTCTTTGATCAGTCATTAGATATGTTCATGAATAGCACTTGATCAGCCATACATTAGCTGATTGCAACCCCTGCAACCATGTAGGAGTAAAATAAAACAAGCGCCAATGTCCAGATCTTTTTTCATTCATCCATTCAAAAGAACCAATCCTTCCCCTATTGTGCGTCATGATTGCACCTTCCTCTGTCTTTTGTATGATCTTATCTAAAACAGGCAGTTTAAGTGCAGGAATGCAGGTCTATACCATCTGTGTGAAAGAAGCAATCAGCCATATGTTTATACAGAAATCTATTCAAAGGCAGCACAGAGTGCATGCATCTGGTGCAAGATTTCTGTGGTCTTATTTGTAATATTTTAATTGAACATTAGACAAGAAAAGAGCAATTGTAAGATTACATCTGCTATGCCAAAAGTATTAAGCTTCTTTTGGTTACAAACCAGTTTAAAAATCAGTAGCCCACGTAAAATGAGAGGTCATAACTGGCTCATTACCTTTCGGTATGAATTTGCGAAATGTCAGTTTGATGTTATTTGACTTCAACATACGTCAAAGGTTAGTACAGTAACCTGCAGTTTAATTTTTTGAAATAGAGATGGCGAAAAAAGTTACAGCAGCTTTAATCCGTAAAAGAATTTTTGGTTCGCCCTGAAAATTGTAAGTCTGTTTAGCTAAAAAGCAATAGTACACATTTCTTCAATAAGTCACATTTACATTTACATTTAGACATTTAGCAGACGCTTTTATCCAAAGCGACTTACAAAGAGTTTAGGAGCAATAAGCGAAAGTTCATACAGGAGCCATAATACATTAGGTGCCAATACAAAGTTACTGGTTTCAACAAAAGCTAGACCACTACCTGTTGAGAGAAAGGGTTAGTGTATTATTATTATTATTATTATTATTTATTTTTTATTTTTTCTCATTTGTTTGTCAAGTATTCACAGAAGAGATGGGTTTTAAGTAGTTTTTTAAATGTTGTGAGAGATGTGGTTGAACGGACAGAGATAGGAAGAATGTTCCACCAGGAAGGAGTTGTGAATGAGAAAGATGATTGTCGTCTATTATTATTTGTATATATTATTAATATTTTTAAATTAAATGAACCCCAAATTTTAAGGCAGACAGGTTACTTATTTTGACAGTCAATAATATCTGCAGAGCCACACAAAAAACTACTTTTTATGCAAGACGTTAATAAAACTTTCTACCACTTCACAAAAGCTATGATAAAATACAAACAACACCATTCTACCTCCTGCAAAATGTTTTGACAAAACACAAAGGTTAGGTTTGGTTTTAAAAAAAGCTGGAGGGAATAAATTCAGACACATTCCAAAAGATGTTTTGGCCCTATAATAAAGCTTGGCTTCCTTCATTAAAATGTGCATTTCTGATATAATAGTAATAGGGCAGCCGCTTATGTATACTAATGTTTTCTACTTATGTTGATTGTTAAGAATAAATATTCAAAGAATGTATAATTAGATGCTCACATTTGTATAAATGTCTACAATCAGAGCATAGCATAATCGCTCTCAAATGGTACGTTTCGGAAGATCAAGAACATTCAGATCAAGTGTCTGAGGTATAATCCCCGCAGGGAGAATCTTGCTCCTATCAGATAACTGGGTCACCAAGCTGTGGATTTCATCACCCATAATTCCTCCTAAACCGCATTCTCATTATACTCCTAAAACAGCCAATCAGCACACATTAAGATATCAGATGAGATGATCACCAGACGAATGTCTATGGTGATGAATAATACAGATGAATCACTATGGAGTTCTGTGATGTTGGGTTGTGTTAGCTGGTGGTCTAATGATCTGTTTATGTGGAGACGACCTTGTGCTTATGGTTTCTCACACGTGTGTCCAGAATCCAGCGTTTCCCATGGCAGATGACTGAGGATAAAGTGAGGGGCGTATTAAGGGAAGCTCTTAAAGTCTGGAGTGATGTAACACCCCTCACCTTCACTGAGGTCATTAACCAAGAGGCTGACTTTGTCATTGACTTCACAAGGTAATATACGTTTTTTTGGTGAAGAATTAGATTATGACAAGATGTTCAAAGTCTTTATCTTCAGTGATTCTTATCTTCCTAAACAATTTACATGAAATTATTGTAAACATTACTATATACTATTTATACAATATAGAGATGATATACTGTATGTATATTTCTTATTTATATTATAATACATTACATTATATTATATATAGGGCTGTCAAAAATGATTAAATGTGATGAATTGATTCCAAAATAAATCTTTGTTATAATATATTTGTGCATTTTTAATATATATGTGTGTGTATGTTTAAATATAAGTTAATATTATGTATAAATATTTCACACATATATTTATAATAATTTATTTATTTATATTTTATTATACACATACTTATAAATGGAAAGTTCCAAAAACCGGAAAATTATTATTAAATGGTCTCTTAATATTTCCTGCGGCTATATATTTATTTGATTTATTGATTATATTAATATTGATGAAAATATATTTAAATGTAGACAAATCTTCATTTATAATATGCACACACACAAATATTATCTAAATATAAGCTTTTATTTTGATATCCATTAATAACGATTAATCGAACTGACAGCCCTTATTATATTTAAATATATTACAATACAGTACGTTATATCTTCTTATATAAGGTACTGGCATGGTGATAATTTGCCATTCGATGGACCTGGTGGCATCCTTGCTCACGCTTTTTTCCCAAGGACACACCGAGAAGGAGACATCCATTTCGACTACGATGAGTCTTGGACAGTGGGCAATGAACTTGGTAAGGTCAGAACAGTCAACGTACTGTCTTGACGCACTTCACTGCCTTCCGCAGATGATGACACAAATCAAAACAATAACAACATCACACAGATTCTGTGATCCTGTGAACGTTTCAAAGATTTATTCATTTAATGCAGGAACAGACCTCCTGCAGGTGGCAGCTCATGAGTTTGGTCACGTCCTGGGTCTTCAGCACTCCATGGAGCCTGGAGCCATCATGTCTCCATTTTACAGCTTCTCCTATCCCCTGCAGCTCAGCGAGGATGACAAAAAAGGGATACAATATCTCTACGGTCCCCGGCCGCAAGCCCAACACCAAATCCCTACAGAAACCAATGAGATTATCACCAGTGCAGTGAGTCAACGAATGTTCTCGCACTTCAAATACAGTAGGCCAAAAATATGACCTTGCATATGTGTAATACAATTCAAAGGAGGGAAGGAAAACGGGAACCGGCAAACATTTAAACATTTAATAAAACAACAATAAACTAAAAAGACAGCCAGCAGCCCCTCACGGATGACTGCCGGCGAACAACACAAACCACAACTAAAAGCCAGGCCTGGTCCTCTCTCATTGACGGCCCGTCGCTCGTCCTTTTATGCTCCCGATCTCCTCCGTGATACGAGACCGGTGCGCCTACAGCTGATGCTCATTATCACTCACTCACCGGCCTCGACTCACGGTCTCGTCCCGCCTACTTCACTACAATTTGATTTTGGAGAACACTACATATTTAAATGCACAATAACAGTGTCACTATGTCTTGTACTCTTGTTATCAAAAATCTCAATTAGAAGGACAAAACGAGTTTGACGATGAATTTAAGATGAATATAAAATTAAACATAAAACATGGGTAGTTCTTTAACCTTGTTAAAACCCTTAAACTTATGAGAAAAGTTGTGAACTTTATATGAGTATGGTTCGCTTCATTCCCCTTTAACAAGAGTTTTTTTTCGTTCCCTTCTGTCTCTCCATCACTGTTTATAGCCTGACGCCTGTCACATGGACTTTGATGCTGTGTCTGTAATCCGTGGGGAACTGTTCTTCTTCAAGGCCGACTATGCCTGGCGCATCAGGGAGGGCCGTCTGCAGGCGGGATACCCTGCCCTGGCCTCCCGACACTGGAGGGGCATTCCAGAGAACATCGACGCCGCCTACGAAGACAAAAAGGGCAATATCTGGTTCTTTGAAGGTTGGTGAATGGAGCACCGGTGGCTGACTGTGGTGACTTGTGGTTGAAGGACAAGATCTGACAGGCTTGCTTATATACATATCAATGGTGACGGGTGGTGCAGTACTTCCCCTTGACCCATATCTGAAGAATCCTGCTTTCTGCCTAATTCAGGGCATGATAAAACTTGAACACATAGAACACATACCACAAAAAACAGACATTAACACATGTATTGTGCGGTACAGTACACAGCATTGTATAAAAAATATACAAGTGGGTCTTGAATTGGTTAAGGATGGCGCTAGCTATGTGAAGGTTTTGTGTATGATAAAAAAACGAAAATAGATCAAATGTATACCTTACATGCATTTTAAGTTGTTTTGCATAGATTTAAATGTTTAATTTTAGGCCATTCATATTTCAAAAAGAAATCATGGAGACTTTAAACATATCCAAGACATGAATACTGATTTGACTTTTGTGTTAAACAACCTTTTGAAGAGAAACACATCTTTTGCATTTAGATTAGCCTTTAAATCTAGTGCAAATTGATAATCTTCACCTTTTTTTACCACATGAAGGCGCAATTGTAATGATAGCGCCTGTTATGAGCATCATTTCAATGTATTTTTTAGTCGCATTGGAAAAGCATGAACAAAAATGAGAAACAAACTGAGCTCTACAGTATTTAAAGGGCTAGTTCACCAAAAAATGTAATTTAATCACCGTCATGCCATTTCAAACCTATATCTTTGTGCAGAACACAGAAAAAGATGTTTCGAAAAACATTGATAACCAAACAGCATTGGCCCCTTATTGACTTCCATTGTATGGACACAAAACCACTGAGACAATTCTCAAAATATCTTCTTTTGTGTTTCATAGAATAAAGATTCATATACAGGTTTTATACCACATGTGTGAATAAATCATGCCAACATGTTTATTTTAAGGTGGACTATGCCCTTGAATATTGTATATCTTGCTGTTATATATATAGCATATTTTTTATCACAGAATCGTGACTGCTTTACAAGCTTCTCTTTTCTTTCATGAGGTTCCAACTACTGGGTGTTCGATGCAGAGCACAGGATAGCAGGTCCAGACCATCTAGAGACTTTAGGTCTTCCGAACACGCACATTCAGGCAGCATTGCGCTTAAAGGAGCACCACGGCCACCAAACATACTTCTTCAAGTCTGGAAGGTACTGGCGTTTGGACCCACAGGAGAACAGAGTGGAAGCAGGTTTCCCACGCAGCATCAAGCAGGATTGGTGGGGTGTCCCTGATGACATCGATGCCGCCTTTCAGGATACCCATGGTATGTGGATATTGTATCTATTAATGATTATACAAATGACATAAAAAAAACATGATCAATCATCTGTTGAATACTACACAGGTTATGCAATCTTTATCAGTCGTAGACAGTACTGGAAGTTCGATCCAGTTCAGCGCAAGGTTCTGGAGGGTTACCCACGATATGTTGGTCAGGATTTCTTTGGATGCAGCATTCGATAAACTCAGGAAGCTTTCAGTCTTCTGCACAGTTTTCACACTCTCCGGTCTAAAGCACATCTAAAGTATAATTTCCCTAACTGAGCACCACTTTGAACACTCCATTTTTTTAATTTTGTATTAACTTTAAATGAGTATCTTCTTAGTTTTTGTAATCAAAATGTCAAATGCAGTGTAACCTAAGGTTCTGCTTCCCCAAGCATTTCGTTTCACCTCTATATTGTTCTCAGGAAGCATGTCTGAGCTTTATGAACCATGAGCAGCTATGACATAGACATGAACCATGTCTATGTCAGTACTTTGTTATTATATTAACCCTGTTGTTACGGTGCTAAACAAGGTGCTAAAACTTTGAAAATCAGGGATTTTTGCATCAGTTGCAATCTAACTCTCTTGCTTTTAAAATTTCCTGCAAGTTGTACTGTGACTTAAAATTCAAGAGAATCTGGTCAACTGTAACATGTTAGGAGCAACTGATCGCTGTTACTCTAATATCTTAATTTACTGTGCAGTTTGTATTGATTCATACCAGACGCGATTTCTTTAAGACTGCAAGGGAAGCTCAGCTTCCCCTATAATTGTCAAAAAATGAATGGTCAAATATGTGTACTATTATGTTAACATTTTATTGACTAAAAATGCGTTAAACACGTTCATCAAAACAATTTCGTTCAGAATCAGCTACTTAGGTCGGCTGATTCGATTTCCTTCTCATTCATTCCGGTAGCGTACAGTGCATTACTCTGTTGAAGCCCAGCGTCCATTGACTTCAATGGGGCTGCTTTAAACAGTTTTTTTCAGTGCTTAGAAACAAGACGGTCATTGGATAATGCTGCGATTATGTCCCGCCCACGGACGCTCAGCGTCTCTGGGATGAATGGAGGAGTGGGCTGGCCCGGACTCCGAGCGTCTGCGTGATGATTGGAGGGTCTGTCATCTCTTTTTAATCCACTTTTATGTCCTGAAACGCTCGTTTTTTGGGGTCGACAGCTTATAAAAACGTATTCTTGGTTTTTTTTATAAATCATAAATGTCAAGGAGGCGGCAGCTTCTCGCAATGCAAAGAGACGGTTGGTGTGGGCGTGGTCTTCAGATTATGACGCGTATCACTCTGTCTCTCCATTTCCAACTCAGTCCCATCGCGGATTTTGCGTGTGTAGTCGAAAGACAAACTGCTGCAACCTTCATCGTATATTTCACACAATTTCACACCACATTCATTGTTTCAGTTTAACATAATTCCCACATTTCCTCCCGTTGAGTTAAATATATATATTAGATCGTTTGTTCATTAATTCATATAGTCTGAACTAGCCAGCTAGCAAACTGCACACGATGGCAGACAGTGCTAATATTGTCGACCTGATTTTGGCAAAGCCATTAGAAAGTCTTCCTTACGAGGAGAAACTTAGAATTAAACAGCAGGGCAGATCAACACCTAAAATTGATTTAGTGCAAAAGATAGGGAAAAGTAACAGGTCTTTACAGCTCTCCTGGTATGACAAAGTTAGCTGGCTGACTGGAAGTGCTGTGAAAAAGAAAATGTACTGCTGGCCATGTCTCTTGATGAAACCATCTCATGGATGTGTTGTTTGCAGCCAGCATTTCTGATCAGATCAGAGATGAAATTCAGGATGCTCCCTTTTTTGGATGGCAGGTGGATGAAACCACTGATATATCCTGCCGTGTCCAACTCTCTGTCATTGTTCGCTATGTGGATAGTGCAGGTAAAATTCGGAAGCGCTTCATTGGATTTTTTGATGTTTCTGGGGGGCGAGATGCTCAGTCCGTTTTTGATGTTTTAAACGAGAACATGCAGGGCTACAATTTTAAGGATAAGCTTGTGGCACAGACCTATGATGGGGCTGCTGTCATGGCTTCAGCTCTCAATGGTCTGCAGGCCAAAGTGAAAGCAATAGCCCCCAGTGCAATGTTTGTGCATTGCTATGCACACAGACTGAATCTGGTGCTGTCACAGGGGGCCAAATGCTTGCCTGACTGCAGAATTTTTTTTGCATCAATCTCTGGGTTTGCCACATTTTTCTCAAAATCCACAAAGAGGACGTATTTTCTGGAGTCTGCAGGCTGCTCAAGGTTGCCCAGAAACGCTCCTCCTATTCGATGGAATTTCACATCACGGATAGTGAGCACTGTGGCAAACAATTATGATGGCCTCCTGCAGACATTTGATAACATCATTGCAGATACGACAATGGATGATGATACACTGGATTGTGCCAAAGGCTTCGTGAGGAAACTGGAGGATTTTGAGTTTGTATTCATGTTGTACACATATGAACAAATCTTCTCTGAGACTGATGTGGTCTTTGATATTGTCCAGCAGAGAGCGATGGATGTTCTTTACTGTAAGAAAAGAATCGAGTCTCTTCTTGCATTTGTCAAAGAGAAGAGGTCAGAGGGGGCTTTCCAAGCTGTTTATGCCAAAGCAGCAGATCTCGCATCAGACCCAAGAGATGAGCCCATGAGAAAGCGCCGTCTGACCCAATTGCAGGATCCCCAAGAGCGCTACAGATGTCTGTACATGGCCATCCTTGATAACATCTTGGAGCAGATTCCTCGACGTTTTTCAAATTTGGAACGTATGCTTTTTTTTTAGAATTAGTCAATCTAGGGAAATTTGATGACATGAGACAAGCATTTCCAGAGGAGGCCTTCCAAAGTGTCCTGAAAAGTTATGGCCATCACTTTCATTCAGGGAGACTGAGGTCTGAACTTCAAGTCCTGTATTCAGATCAGGACTTGCAGAGTAACAGGGGAAAGCTGTGTGATTACTTGGTGTTCCTTAAAGACATGGAGTTGGACAGTGCAATGCCTCAGCTTTACAAACTGTTCTCATTAGTGGCAACAATTGGAGCTACATCTGCAGGTGTAGAAAGGAGCTTCTCCTTTTTAAAGCGGCTCAAGTCCTACACCCGTAACACAATGGGCCAAGGCCGTTTAAGCAGCCTAGCTCTGCTGGCCATTGAGAGGACACTGGTCAAGTCACTGGAAAAAACGCCTAGTTGGTATGACAGGGTTACAGAGCATTTTCTTGAAAAGGAACGTAGGGCAGAATTTACAAATGAATAAATGGACAATTTTTATGATTTAGTCCGAAAATGAGCTTCCCCTCTTTAAAAGATCAGCAGCCGCCACTTATTCATACCACTACCACGTTTTTAATCCAAATGTTGGGGGATATTTTATCTTTGGTAACGTTTTTTAAACACAAACTGTTTATGACTGTATGATTACTGTATCTACAGAAAAACTGACAACAGTGCCGGACACTGACATTGTTTAGATATTTTACAGGTTTGTTTTTTCATAAATCTTATTACATTCTATCAGTTTGAAATATCTTTTTCCAACATGTGCCTTTTTCTTTCTGTTATTAAATATATATATATATTTTTACCTATGTTACTCATTTTTCCCTCTTTTTTCATATTTACTGTGTAAATACTTATATTCAAACAACAAACACATTGTTTAGTATCTGTATTTTGGTACAATTAAAGTCACTATGAAATAAAAAATGTCTGTTTTCTTATTTACGATTCATCGATGCAGGTAATTGTTTAATTAATGTGCATGACATTTTTTTTTATTGAAAACCTCCAAATTTCTTCTTAAAATCCTTGGTGTTTTGAGTCTGACTTCATCACGCAACTGTGTTATTTGGCAAGTTTAAGAATAATATAGTTTAGGAAGTTAGGGTAAGGGTAAGGGTTTCTTAAGACTAGAAACAGCAAGGATTTAGACAAAACCAACAAGCCATGCCCACAGATCTGACTCGAAACACCAAAGGGCGGTTTCCCGGACAGAGCTTAAAACTAGTCCTTAAATAAATGTTAGACCTGTCTAAATTTAAAACAACTTGCACTGACAGGTGTTAAAATAAGTTCCATTGTTTTGTTTTAAAATGCACTCAGGTCATGTTTTTTGTAAGACATATTTGTGACCCTGGATCACAAAACCAGCCTTAAGTAGCACGGGAACATTTTTAGTAATGGACAAAAATACATGGTAAGGGTCAAAACTATCGATTTTTCTTTTATGCTAAAAATCATTAGGATATTAAGTATAGATCATGTTCCATGAAGATATTTGTAAATTTCTTACAATATATATAAAAACTTTATTTTGTAAATGGATGGCCTTCCACAGTGCCCCTGATAAACAATTTCAAAGGCAATTTTCTCAATATTTAGATTTTTCTGCACTACCAGATTCCAGAGTTTTATCTCAACCAGATATTGTCATATTCTAACAACTCATACATCAATAGAAAGCTTATTTATTCAACTTTCCGGTTATGTACAAATCTCAATTTCGAAAAATTGACCCATAAGACTGGTTTTGTTGTTCAGGGTCACATTTGTAAAAACTAATTTAACTAAAACCTAATCCCTGGTCCCCAAGGAATTAATGAGTGCCTTGCATGATTTTTGTCTCGGGATGAGGGTGGGACTTTGTTGACGGAATGTCCAATGGACAGGCTTTCAACTTTTATCTATCCAATAACACACCTAAAGAATGAAATTAAACCCCGCCCTACATTTTAAGTATTCAATACGTAGTTTCACTGTATAGTTACGTTTACATTTATGCATTTGGCAGACGTTTTTATCCTTTTTTCCGACTATGTGCAATCTCCAGGGATCGAACCCATGACATTGGCATTGCTAGTGACATGCTTCAAGCACATGAAAGCTAATTGACAAACCTGTGTTATGGTGTTAAAGCAAACATTTAGAAAAAACAAACTGTTAAAGTTTAACCGGAAGTTGCGATCGTTTTTACTTCCGTACTCTGACATTTCCAAGTGAAAAGGAATTTCGCAAGAGAAAATGAGGTCTTAAAGAAAAATCTCATTCCATAGCCAACAGTATATTGTTCTTCCAAATTTGAAGATATCAAGTGGAAAATTATTTTGTAAATAATAAAGTTAGAGAGGTATCCTTTAAAATATTACACAGAATTGATCCTGTTAATTGGTGTTTGAACGTGTCAAATTAGATCTGGAGAATTCTTGCGAAAATCTGTAAAACAGTTTATTTGATTGTATATTCAAAAATGTTTTGATTTGATTTCTCTAATTTGTGTTCAAGATTATTTACGACTTTAGTTCAAATTTAACTTTATGACGTCATCTTTATTTTGTACAAGATAACAGGCCCGATTCACATTTCGCGTGTTTTCCGCACGCATATTCGTTATTTTAAATGCAGCCGCTCTTTCTTCCATGAGCGCCAGTGTTGTGTCGAAAACACACTCCCCGCCAGATTATGCACGATGCGCCAGATTTATTTTACTTGGTGATATCACATTCATCAACAACATAGATAAACTTTAAGCAATACAAAAAAGCAAAAAAGACTTACGCACCACCACCGGCGGCGCCAGGGGGGGTCTTGGGGGGTCTCAAGACCCGCCCAAAAAACGCCTTGACCCCCCATTTGACCCCCCACACCCTTCCTGATTAAAAAATATTTAATATATATTAAAATATATATATATCCGGGATAAAGATTTAACAATGGTCCTCTTCAAACTACGCAGAATAATAATAATAAATAATTTATTCGACATATAAAAAAATATAAACATAAGAATCACAGCGACGCCCCATGAATGTTCCTGCCGCTGCGCCTTGCGTCATTGCGTTCAAGGCGCTGCCGCGAGCCCGCAAGTGCTGCAACGCACTTCATATCTTGAAGCTAAAAATGGATCGCTTCTTCATACCTAAAAACAAAATGACAGCAGACGGAAATAGGACTGAAAATATACCCGTTGCAGTGGAGGGCGAGCCCTGCTTGATCGTAGAATTAGAAATAGAGGACACCGAGGAATTGGAGGATGAGGAGGTGGGACCGGAGCAACTCGCATATGGAAGCATATGTGTTACAAAATTGTAATATGTAATATGCAAAATGGCAATGCAGTATGTAAATTGACAATGCAATTGTGTATCTAATTATACATTTCAAATAACATGTGCAACATTAAGTGCAAAATGAAAATAAAAAATAAATTATATCAATTACATTTGGGAGTTCCTACACGGGTTTTATGATGACAAATGTAATTGATATAATTGAATTTTTATTTTAATTTTGCACTTAATGTTGCACATACGTTATTTGAAATGGAATGGATTTAACGGGGGATTTAAGCCATGGCCCAGCCGAGAAACCAAGACAACCTAAATTAAAATCATAACCATGTCGTTCTTTTGGATCGCAGGGGCAGCTAGCATCCAGGGGTTTTAGTTACTCGTGGTTCAAACAGTACCAGTTGAATATTCTGTCAAAAGATGCGGCTTTTTGTTTTGCCTGTCTTCATTTTTTTGAAGTGTGCATGGATCTTGTTTTATTTGTTTAGTAGCAGTAATATACAGTTATTAGCCGTGTCCACTGTATTTTTTTTGGTTTTCATGAGACCCCCCTTGAAATGACCAGGACCCCCCATTGCCCCCCCAATCAAAATTGTCTGGAGCCGCCACTGCGAACCACTATGTAATTTTCATTTAACAAAAACAGAAACTGTATTTTTTTCTCAAATATACCCCGTTATATTAATTTAATTGTTATTCAATTGTTTTTTGTTGTTGTTATGAGTTGTGTATGTTTGTACTGTTTTGTACAATAATAAAAAAGGAAGAAATTGGTAGGCGTGTGTCTTGCGTTGTCCCCTGCGAATTGATTGGCTGTGTTAAAACAGCTGTTGCATTGATTTTGAAATTAAACTTGGCAGCAGACAGACAGTTGAAGGGGAGGAGTTACCAGATCCGTCCAGGCCATCTAATTTACGTCATTTGAGATGTTTTGTCATTTTAGGGGGTAAGTGCATTTGCATAATTCAATTGAAGATTATGAGGGTACATGCATTTTAAAAAGAAAATGACCCACATTGCTCAGCTATTTACTGCTGCAATATTTCATGAAAAAATAAGAATTATAATTTTTTATTTTGACTTTATTAATATGTTATTTATATTATTACTATGTATATTTATTACAACGTTCCTTTACAAGTATTAAAGTCGGCGTGAAGTGGCAACTTTACTCTCCAAATACTTATTTGCAGTTGATATTACGTCATTGTTGGTTCTGGGATGCTGCAATCTTATTGGTCCACGGAAGAGCATGAGTGTTTTGCTTAGCACCACATGGAGGTGCTGAAGTGACCGATCAAGTTTAAAATCTCACTCCACCCATTTAAACTCGTGTTGTCAAACGCAACGATATCAAGACCAACAATTTAAACTATCAGATCACCACATGGATCTATAGAAACAACGAGGCATGAAAGGTAACTAAATTGAGAACGCGGGTGTGCGTCAATGTTTTGAAATGTGTTGTGTAAATTGACCATACGGATACATACTTTAAGTGGAAGATTGAAGTTTAAAGATCATGGCACACAGCGTGACTCAAGAGTACATGCAGATTCCAGCTGTCACTCGAGCCTACACGACCGCCTGCGTCCTGACTACAGCTGCTGTGGTGAGTGAATGTCGTCTATTGTAATGGTGAACAGATTAAAGAGCCAACATAAACAACATAAACAATAATTACTCATTATTTTGCTTTTGGGTATTTGTCCATTTTTAAACTTAAATGTAGTCTGCAATAGAAGTTAACTCCGTGTATTGGTTATTCCTTAAAGAGAGTCCATTCACTTTGAATGTTTTTGCACATTCACCTCTTGTCTAGGTATAGCTGTTCCATGTATTTGGATTAAAATGGTTTAATAATGATACAATTATTAGGGAAAATGGACAGTGCTTCAAATTTTATGTCAACTACTGTAAATAAAAAACAGTGCAGTCCAATGCATGTCCTTTATGTTTCATTATTTTGTTTTATGAATTACAGCAACTGGAGTTTGTTACACCCTTTCAACTCTATTTTAACCCTGACCTGATCATTAGACGATACCAGGTTTGTTCCTAAATGTCATTGTGTATAATACAACTTAAACTATTAGAGTTTTAATTGTCATATCGGCTTCATCTCTTTTATGCAGGTTTGGCGACTGATCACAAACTTCTTGTTTTTCGGACCGCTTGGATTCAGCTTTTTGTTTAACTTGATTTTTTTGTATCCCTTTTAAATCCAAATGAACAGTCACTGTGTTGGTTGACTTGTGAAATGTTTGGTGGTTTTCTCAGGAAGTGTGCCTGTATCTAAGACACACACAGAAAAACACATTCTCACACCGTGTCTGGTTTGCATAACAGACTCTCGGCTCTTCTGCAGCTGTGAGCAGTAGGTGTGCACAGGCTTTAGCTTTCAGTTTGTGTCCTTGACTTAGCAGATATCGATATTGCCGGATGCTGGAGGAAGGCTCGTTTCGCGGGAGAACAGCAGACTTTGTCTACATGTTCCTCTTCGGCGGCGTTCTCATGACTGTATCCTTAACTTTCCTACACATAAATGTCTAATTCTGTTTTATAAATAAGCATGATTTGACATTCAAGGGACTTTTTAGCCAAAAGAAAAATCTGTAATTTCTGTCAAATAATTAACTCACCCTCAAGTTGTTCCAAATCTGTATATATTATCTCACAGAAGTGAGTTCAGCCCTCACATTTTTGTAAATATTTTATTATATCTTTTCATGTGACAACACTGAAGAAATTAAACTTTAATACAATATAAAGTTGTGAGTATACAGCTTGTATAACAGTGTACATTGGCTGTCCCCTCAAAATATCTCAACACCGCCATTAATGTCTAAACCGCTGGCAACAAAAATGAGTACACCCCGAAGTGAAAATGTCCAAATTGGGCCCAATTATCCATGTCAGGTGATTTTCTTTTGTGTCTCAAGTGCGAATGGGGAGCAGGTGTGTTAAATTTGGTGTTATCACTCTCATATTGGTCCGTGGGAGTTCAGTACCTGTCAGCCTGTCAGTGTTCAGACCATACACCGCACACTACATCAAATTGATCTGCATGGCTGTCATCCCAGAAGGAAGCCTCTTCTACAGATGATGCGCTAGACCAGCCCTTTGTTGGTAACAAGCAGACTAAGGACATGGATTACTGGAACCCTGTCCTGTGGTCTGATGAGACCAAGATAAACTTATTTGGTTCAGATGGTGTCAAGCGTGTGTGGCAGCAACTGGGCGAGGAGTACAAAGACAAGAGTGTCTTGCCTACAGTCAAACATGGTGGTGGGAGTGTCATGGTCTGGGGCTGCATGAGTGCTACCGGCACTGGGGTGCTTCAGTTCATTGAGGGAACATTGAATGCCAACATGTACTGTGACATACTAAAGCAGAGCATGATCCCTTCCCTTCATAGACTGGGTTGCAGGGCAGTATTCAACCATGATAATGACCCTAAAATAAGCTGACTGGTCAAGCATACCTAACTATTGAGCATCTGTGGGGCATCCTCAAACGGAAGGTTGAGGAGCACAAGGTCTCTAACATCCACTAGCTCTGTGATGTCTTCATGTACGAGTGGAAGAGGACTCCAATGGCAACCTGTGAAGCTCTGGTGAACTCAATGCCCAAGCAGGTTAAGGCAGTGCAGGAAAATAATGATGGCCACACAAAATATTGACACTTTGGGCCCAATTTCGACATTTTCACTTAGGGGTGTATTCACTTTTGTTGCCAGCGGTTTAGACATTTTTAGCTGTGAGTTGAGTTATTTTGAGGGGACAATAAATTGACACTGTTATACAAGCTGTACACTGACTACTTTACATTGTAGCAAAGTGACATTTCTTCAGTGTTTTAACATTCCATTCCATTCCATTTTCTACCGCTTATCCGAACTACCTCGGGTCACGGGGAGCCTGTGCCTATCTCAGGAGTCATCGGGCATCAAGGCAGGATACACCCTGGATGGAGTGCCAACCCATCGCAGGGCACACACACTCACTCGTTCACTCACGCACTCACACCCTACAGACAATTTTTCCAGAGATGCCAATCAACCTACCATGCATGTCTTTGGACCAGGGGAGGAAACCGGAGTACCCGGAGGAAACCCCCGAGGCACGGGGAGAACATGCAAACTCCACACACACAAGTCGGAAGCGGGAATCGAACCCCCAACCCTGGAGGTGTGAGGCGAACGTGCTAACCACTAAGCCAGCGTGCGCCGCAATGTTTTAACATGAAAAGATATAATAAAACAATTACAAAAATGTGAGGGGTGTACTCACTTCTGTGATATACTGCAAATGTATTTGTTCTGATGAACACAGAGAAAGATATTTAGAAGAAAGCTTGTAACCAATCAGTTCTTAGCCACCATTGATTACCATTATAGGTTAAATGACAATGGAAGTCAAAAGTACCCCTGAACTGTTTGCTTTCCTGCATTCTTCAAAATATCTTCTTTTGTGTTCGACAGAACAAAGAAATCTCTGAAGCAATTATTTGCTTGCACGCATTCTTCTAAATATCTTTCTCTGTGTTTATCTGTTTATCAGAACAAATACATTTATATATAGATTTGGAACAACCTTAGGGTGAATAAATGAAGACATCATTTTATTTTTGTTTTGGTGAACTGTTCCCGGCCAGGGTTGCCAGATCTGAACCACCAAACCAGCTCAATGGCCTATCAAAACAAGCCCAGTTACTCAAGCCCAACAGTGAAAATATGTCACTCTCATACCTAAAATACATGTATTTTACAATCACTGTTACTCATTACACACATTTCTTCTTCTCTAAAATCACTGAATAGTAGTCATTAACTTTTTATAATTTCTGGCAAACCTGAGCCAAGCAGACAGCTCAAAGTTTCTTTACCAGCTGAAATTTTCAGCAGTTCAGTTCATGTAAATTTAAACTAATATGTAATTAATGTAATATGGATATGTACATTCAGTGTTACATCTTTATTATTCTTTAACTGTAATATGTATAGCTCTTTGGTCTGTTTGCCAACCTGTTCTTTTTAGGACAGGCTTTTACCATTATGCTGGTCTATGTGTGGAGTAGAAGAAACCCTTACATTCGTATGAATTTCTTTGGCCTGCTCAACTTCCAAGCCCCATTCCTGCCCTGGGTACTCATGGGATTCTCACTGTTGCTTGGCAACTCCATTGTTATTGATCTTTTGGGTATGTGAACTTGTTGCCTGTGTCAATCTAATGATGCCAAATGACGGCAAAAAAACATCATTTATAGGGCAGCTATGTTTTCTTTTAGGTATTGGTGTAGGACATATCTACTACTTCCTTGAGGATGTATTTCCTAACCAACCAGGAGGCAGAAAACTTCTCGCAACTCCTGGAATTTTGTGAGTACGACCATACATATTTGAAGCCATTTTATCTTAATAAAGTTATATATTTTGTTTGTCTTTGTTCATCAACATAAATCAGAAGCTAATAAATCAATAAATTCAATATCCACAGTCGAGCTATGTTTGACGCACCTCAGGAAGATCCAAATTACTCCCCTCTTCCTGAAGATCAGAGTGGACAATCCTGGAATAGGCAAGATGTAGAGGAAGATGAAAATCAAGGTCAAAATGAAGAAGATCCTCAAGAAGAAAACTAGAAAGATAATAAGAGACTGACCGAGCAGGGGTTCATCTCCTTCTTCAATTTGAGGGAGATTATGTCGGTATCGAGTTCTTTAAATCAGAATGTGTAATAGTTGTTTAAAATCAGTCCTTCTCAAAAGGATTGTGTCATTGGTTGGACTGTGAATCATGAAGATGACTGCATTTGTAATTTAAAAGATGACATTAGGCCACCTAAGTGCCTTGATGTAATGGATCCCAGTTTTGCGTTCCATGCACATCACAAACAAGTATTCCTTTGTTGTTTTGTTCTGGAGGAACAATGGATATCTGTTTTAGTTCACACAATACTGTTTAAACAATTGTATATTTTTATTTTATAATTAGGAAACAACTGTGGCGTTTAACGTCACAAACAAGCTGAAGATAAACTATTTCAGATACTGGATCCAAACAAATAGTTTATCATTTTGGAAGGTAAGATCGGATAGTTTAGTATTTTTTGAGGTGGTCATTTTAGTGCATCTCTGTTCGCACAGAACACTGTTGCAGGAGGAGGCATTCACAAATGTGCAAACTCAAAATGTCAAATTGAACTGCCGACAATGCATTTTTCCATGGCCTTTGTTAGTGCAGCACCATGGCAAAATACAAAACGCTGTGTGTTTCACAATGGTCAAGATGAATTGTTGCAATACACTAAAACAAACAGTGGACACATTGTAAAAAAGGTTCACGAGAAATCTTTTTCTTGCTATTAAAACGACTAAAGCATCATATTAAAAACTTTTTTGAATTAAAATGTATGGTCTGCTTGATTGTTGCATGTTTGTACCCCAAAATGAAACGTTTCTACTCAAGTTATTCTTATTTAAACATCTGAAGCATGATCTATTGCTTCCGAGTGTGATACAAACTACTTTTATTCCCTTAAGATTAGATAAGTAGGATGCTTATGTCTGGTTGCCCCATAAGGACTTTTTGCAAGTGTATTTCAATTTAAGTTGCACGCAACAAAATTAAAATCATTAATTATAATTTTATTTAAAAGCACATTATGTTTACAAAAAGGCATCTATACACAAACACAAAAACAACACAAATAAAGATATCATAAAATACTCTCAACACCTCAAAACTGAAACCATCTGTCTCCGAGCAAACAGACACTGGGTGGAGGAAAAGGTCATGACACAAGACTTGTGACTAAGCCAGACTGAAGCAAATGTTGCTGAAGTTTAAAGAATATATTAGGTTGCTCAACTCAAATCTGGATGGATTGGACCAAGAGAAAAGGTTAAAGCCTTCAGGCCTGGCAAATGGACTGTCTCTGTCTTTATGTCAGTAATGCTGCACTATTGGCATTTGCTCTTTCTCTCTTTAGGTTTCCATAGTTATGGGAAAACTGCGTTTTCTTCACCATGCTGGGGCTGTGTTCGCAAGTCTCCTCATTCGCCTGAAACACATAAAATACATCGATGTGAACGTAGCTTTAGTCTGTGTTGTAAGTCCAAACATGTAGTTCTCTTATATGGCTTGTCTGATTGATACACTACTGCTCAGTGGCAAACAAGTCGGTATGTGAGCGGAAATTCATTCTTGTCGTACCTTGTGTTTCTGTCCTGGTCCCTGATCTTCTTCTCCATCTCAGCATCCGTCAGTGTCTCCAGTAATGGACACCACTGGTCAGCATCACCCGTGTTTCTGATGGCAATCTCTACCGTGGGCAGAGGATTCTCACTGCACAGAAACATCCCAAAGTCAGGAAAAATAAAGAAAAGACTTGCACGACAGAGAACAAGACATATCATCTCAAACATAAATCTGACTAAGATTACAAACATGGAGACTAAACTCAGAGGAGGTCATGTATGACTAAGCTTACAAACATAGAGACTAAACTCAGAGGAAGTAATGCTCTCCAACATGAAATACATGACCCTTCTAATGAATTTCATAAAGTAACAGACATTACGACATTAGAAGTCTGAGATTTCCAACTTGGATAAAGTTTACAGTGCAAATTCAAACTACAACACTGTGACCTCTTTTTTTATATATGAAACATGCTTTCATAAGTAAAAAGGCTGAACTACACAAGATTAAGTGTGATTTTAAGTTAGGGTGAGTCAACCAGTTGCCACAAGACAAGTGTCTTTTTTACAAAAACACATAGGGTGTGATTAAAGTGTTTCCATGGTTAAAGTGATCCAACTGATCTGGTTTCATGAGTCATTTAGTGTGTGTTGCTGAGTTTATTTCAGTAGCTATTTACAAAGCCCTAAACTGTTTGTTCTGCATTTTTACCCAAATATTTCTTATGCTGTAAAAAAACTTTTCTGTGATTCTGTGACAATGTAAAGGTTTGACTATGCATGTGTATTTACCTAAAGGCATACGTCCTCTGATGCCAGCTAAGCTGGCCACGAATGCTATATGCAATAGTGGTGACAAACTCTCCCCCAAGGCCCAGCTCAGAGCACAGCTTCAGGGCAAACTTCTCAGGAGAATTCTCCTTCTCAGACATGTCCCATTCAAACTGATCAACCAGAGATATGTTCCCAACATGTATATTTAACTGCAGAGGTAAAGACAACAGCAGTGACAAATTAGGACAATTATCTCTGTTCCATCCACTCCCCATTCTGCCATTAAACTTCTACAGTGAGGTTTAAAAGTCTGAGAAACTATAAAAGGTAAGGGTTGTCACGGTTCCATAAACATGTCTTACGATACTATACCAGCTGAAGTATCTCGATACCAAGTAGTATCACGATGCAGTGCCATATAATTCAAATCTATACAAAAAACACAGATTTTGATTAAACATTTTGTATTTACTACAGTAAACTGTATTATACTTTGCACTAGAATATGTTGTTGTATTAACTGTAGTAATTGGATAAATTGTAGCAAATACTATAGTATACTTTTATATTTAATATGATAAGACTCAAAAACACTAGTATCTATGAGTTTTTGTAGTTAACTGTAGTAAATACATAAGTACACTAGATCATTTTTCACGTAGGAACTTATTCAAATGTCAAATATTAGACTTACTTTAAATGCAGAACTAAAACAGCCAGTAGGTGGCGTCAATTTTCCATGGAGTTAGTGAATCATTTAACAAACTTGTTCAAATCGCCAATTTGAATCACTAATTCGTCCGAGACATTCAAAACACAATCATTTTGGAGATAAAAACCGCAAAAATGAAGATGTAAGTGTTCAAATAAATAATAATGCGCATATGCAACATTAACTACGGTACTACGATTTAAAAAAATAGAGGGGCATTGCAAGTATTTTGAAGGTTTTGCATCGCGATGCTACCGTAGCACCGGTACACTGTTCAACCCTATAAAAGGTGAATATTATATTAACATGCATGACCAAAATAAGTGATTAATGGCAAGAATGGCAGCTATGATATTTAATTCTAGGAACAAGCAAAAAAAGGACGCAAATGTTGATGATGTATTTCATGCATAAAGCTAATGTACACTACCTTGATGATGACTCTCTGGTCCATCTGCTCATCCAGTATACTGCTGTCTGTAGGGTAGGATTCTATCTGCTGTCTAATGGCTGAAGCAATGGCAGGAACAAAGGTCAGGGGGCTCAGGTCCAGATCATCACACAGGATTTCAGCAAACATTTCTGGTGTCATGAGCTTCTCTGTTGGGGCCAGGAAAAGATGAATGTGACGCAGGACATGATAAACATTAAAAGTATAACTTATATTATTAAGCAACCATCTAAGGGAGAGTTTACCGTTCATGTTCCAGGTGAAAGCATCACGCAGCTTCTGCCCGTCAATCTCCATGTCAAGTCGGATGGGCACCAGGATCTCAGGCTGGGTGGCATTCTCGTGGATGACAGCAGGATCATGATCGTCAAAGCTGCACAGCACATTTCCAAAAGCACAAGTTTTAAATAACAAAAGAATAAAAACAGGACATTCATCCTAATCTGCAAATTTTTTCTTGACTCTTATGTCATATATCTAACAATGTTCTAAATCTGTTGATTTTTTCTGTTGGCTATGATGCTCTGTTCAATATGTCA